>NC_064619.1:709618291-710868291 GCF_023898315.1 Schistocerca nitens | reverse complement strand
ACCGATGATATCAGCAGTTTGGTCCCATAGAACTTACGACGAATTTCCAAAAATTTTCTACATTTTTTTCAACCGAAATAGATCGAGAAAGAGACGTGTTGCATTACTTATTGAACGCCCCTCTTAAATGCCACGTATGACATAATCCGTTAATCGCAAGGCACACAATTCCGCAGTGTGGCAGGTACAAAAACTGACGATTGCTTCTGCGCACTTCGGTGGCACAAGAAGAACTGCCCGGGTGGCCAGTGTCTAATGGCTACCAGGGCCCGCCACAACTGTGAACAGCGTCGCGCACAAAATGAGATGTGGGTTCAGGCCCGTCGAATGGTGAGCACCAGGCTCAGTGGTACCATCTTCCGTTGCTTCTTTATCGTGATACTGACCGGCGAGGTAAAGTTTGCTCGGGAGCTACGATTTCCTGTTATTCATTTTTGCTCACCTTGTTATTTCTTCATACTCACCAACATGTCCCAATATGCTGGAGGTATTGCTGGAAGTACAGTGTAGTGACCAAATTCTCGAAATAAACACTGTGTTTCTCATAAAGAAAGTATATTATACTGAACTCTCATTTACAATGATCATGCATAGCAAAATTGATTCGTTATTAGGAACATCATAAATACATTAATGCCGACTATGTCCAAGCGGCCTGTCTTAGTTAAAGATTGGAGTTGAATATACCGATAAGTTTTCTCTTGTCCCAGTGACGTCACCGGGATTGTCACTGCCGTTCTCCTTCATGGCTCGCCTCGTATCTCCAAGGCAGGACCCGACGACACGGAATAAAGTGCCAACCAGCTGGTGCCGCGAACGTAGTAATATTTCTTACGTCGTCCCGGCTTGCAGATACGCTGCGTCCATCCATTCCAGAATAAATGCACATAACTAAAAAAACACATCCGAACAGCAGGATATACCGATTAATTAATTAAAAAATCTTTTTATGGTGGCGATCAACAATCCCGTCGGTTAGGTAAATGCTTGTGCAAAACATTACTTCACCAAAGTGATATGTCACACTACAATGGATTGAGAATTTCTTGGCAGGGAGGACGCAGCACGTTATGCTGGATGGAGAGTTGTTGATAGACGTAGAAAATACTTTTCTTGGATGTGCACCAAGAAAGTGTGTTGGAACCATTGTTGTTCATGTTGTATGTTAATGATCTTGCAGACAGTATTTTTAAAACACTCGAAGATAAGAAAGGCCATGCACCACGAAGGAATTATCCGAATGGGACGGAAATCGGTAGACGTGATTTACACGTACAGTTTCAGAAAAATTGGATGATTTGTTCAAGAGAAAGAACTTGACAAATTGACCGAGTCAATAACGAGTTGGTCCACCTCTGGCCATTATGCAGTCAGTTATTCACCTTAGTATTGATTGACAGATTTGTTAAATGTTCTCCTGAGGGATTCTATCCAACTGGCGCATTGTTGTTGTTGTGGTATTCAGTCCCGAGACTGGTTTGACGCAGCTCTCCATGCTACTCTATCCTGTGCAAGCTTCTTCATCTCCCAGTACCTACTGCAACCTACATCCTTCTGAATCTGCTTAGTGTACTCATCTCTTGGTCTCCCTCTACGATTTTTACCCTACACGCTGCCCTCCAATAATAAATTGGTGATCCCTTGATCCCACAGAACATCTCCTACCAACCGATCCCCTCTTCTAGTCAAGTTGTGCCACAAACTTCTCTTCTCCCCAATCCTATTCAATACCTCATCATTAGTTATGTGATCTACCCATCTAATCTTCAGCATTCTTCTGTAGCACCACATTTCGAAAGCTTCTATTCTCTTATCTAAACTATTTATGGTCCATGTTTCACTTCCATACATGACTACACTCCATAAAAATACTTTCAGAAACGACTTCCTGACACTTAAATCTATACTCGATGTTAACAAATTTCTCTTCTTCAGAAACACTTTCCTTGCCATTGCAAGTCTACATTTTATATCCTCTCTACTTCGACCACCATCGGTTATTTTGCTCCCCAAATAGCAAAACTCCTTTACTACTTTAAGCGTCTCATTTTCTAATCTAATTCCCTCAGCATCACCCGATTTAATTCGACCACATTCCATTATTCTCGTTTTGCTTTTGTTGATGTTCATCTTATATCCTCCTTTCAAGACACTGTCCATTCCGTTCAGCTGTTCTTCCAAGTCCTTTGCTGTCTCTGACAGAATTACAATGTCATCGGCGAACCTCAATGTTTTTATTCCTTCCCCATGGATTTTAATTGCTACTCCGAATTTTTCTTGTGTTTCCTTTACTGCTTGCTCAATATACAGATTGAATAACATCGGGGATAGGCTACAACCCTGTCTCACTCCCTTCCCAACCATTGCTTCCCTTTCGTGCCCCTCGACTCTTATAACTGCCATCTGGTTTCTGTACGAATTGTAAATAGCCTTTCCCTCCCTGTATTTTACCACTGCCACCTTTAGAATTTGAAAGAGAGTATTCCAGTCAACATTGTAAAAAGCCTTCTCTAAGTCTACAAATGCTAGAAATGTAGGTTTACCTTTCCTTAATCTATTTTCTACAATAAGTCGTAGGGTCAGTATTCCCTCACGTGTTCCAACGTTTCTACGGAATCCAAACTGATCTTCCGCGAGGTCGGCTTCTACCAGTTTTTCCATTCGTCTGTAAGGAATTCGTGTTAGTATTTTGAACCCGTGGTTTATTAAACTGATGGTTCGGTAATTTTCACATCTGTCAACCGCTGCTTTCTTTGGAATTAGAATTATTATATTATTCTTGAAGTTTGAGGGTATTTCGCCTGTCTCATACATCTTGCTTACCAGGCGGTAGAGTTTTGTCAGGGCTGGCTCTCGCAAGGCTATAGATCGATAAAATTCCGAGCTGGTTGGAGGGCGCTGCCCATAACTCTTCTAACATTGTCAACTGGGGGGAGATCCGGTGACCTGTGGCCAAGGCAAGGTTTTGCAAGCATGGAGACTGATAGCAGAAACACTCGCCGTGTGCGGGCGGGCACTAACGTGCTGAAATGTGCGGTCAGGATGACTTCCATTGAAGAGCAACAGAACGGGACGTAGAAAATCGTTGACGTACCTTTTTGCTGTAAGGACGCCGCAGATAACAACCAAAGGGGTCCTGCTATGAAACAAAATTGCACTCCAGATCATTACTCTTGGTTGTCTGGACGTATGGGGGCCGGAGGTCACGTTGGTAGCAGTCTGCGGTGCCCATTCGTCTCTTCTGAGATTGTCGTTACGGTCGCAACTAAAAGGGACAATTTGCTCGCATTTTTCACTTTCTTTAAGCTTAGGAGAAATGTTCCGGTTTCTGATTCCTAAATTACGTCCATATTTAGTCAGTTTAAGATAAACGTCCCGGTTTGTCAAAAATTATGGCAACCCTAACAAAGGAATTTTGACGGCTCGAACCAACAGGAATTTTGTGTTCCACTGGTAATGAAAAACTTGGCGTATCACTGCGAATATGATAGTGAAATCTTTCGCTTGCGTTACTCTTAGTTTGCCGACTATCGGACTTTAACAATGTACATGAGGTTGCACCATAAATTGCATGAAACAACATGCTCTTGACAGTAGACATATTTGCCGAAGGCAAATAACGAGCTGTAGGTAGGAACTTTATGTGGAGGTGTATGACAAACATCACAAATAAGACGTTCTTCCCATAAATTTGTTGTAGTACTAACAGTATTGGACTTCTTTTGTGGCGAAGCTTCGTAGGCACGAAGAACTGTTAGCTTATCTTTGAGGAGTATTGTTTGCGCCACTGCTGCTAGGATTTCAACGTTTAACACTATTAATCTCGTTATCATCTATGAAGTCGTTTTCTTCATCCACTATACTGTACAATGTAACTTAGTAATTCTGAATAATCAGATTCACCAAAAACACTACGAAAGTGTAATCATCCTGTCCTACACCGCCTGCCGTTTGGTAATTCATTCTTAGCTTGGATGTTACGTTATTTAAAACCTTCCGCACATTAACTTTTTTTTATTGTTTTTTATTGAGTTTCAACAGCCCCCGAAGGGGGAGGGCTGGCAGCAGCTTAGTATGCCGCTCTTCAGCCTACAGAATTTGTTTTAAAAAGAGGAAGATAATAAACAATGAAGACAGGCGATAAAATCGGAGACTTAAATGGGAACATGGCGGAAAAAATCGTGGAACTGAAAACATAAAAACAAAGGGATGATGATGCTAATAAAATACATATGAAGCGGACAGGTAAAATAATAGGCAGACAATTAAAAAACACGGCGACAGTCTGGTTTCTGTTCGCAAGAGTCATAAAATTCACACCCAGCAACAGCATGATTTCTGTTCGCAACACTTTCGAAAGACGAATGACACTGAACAGTTGAAGACTGCACTAAAAAAGTTGGCAAATATGACATACCACAGCCGAGGGCAGGTGGGGGGATCCTGGACAGATGATCGGAAACTAAAAAGGGGGGAAGGAGAGGAAAAACGAAGGGGAGGAAAGGGCGGCAAGGAGCCGATGGAGGACGCGGACCCATAAGAGGGGGGGGGGGACGTTTTGACGAATATGTGTGTGACACTACTGACGCAATAATACTGAAGACATCAGTTACTTGCTGCGTTGGCATGTTAATCCTACCCCAAGACTGGAAGCGCCATCGAGCACAAACCAAGAGCAACAGAATTACACACCATCGCAGGCGTGATTAGAAATGTGAGATGGGTGTGTTTATATAGAAAATTCCTGTTCGAACCGCGAGACAGCCCTTGTAGGTATGGATGTAGATGTATTCGCCGAGAGGTAGTGGGGATAACTGCTCTAGAAGGAGCGGTAAGGCAGTGCGAGGCGAGGCGAGGCGCGACCTTCCAGCGTCCACCAGCAGGTAGCGCTGCCTGCCGCCGCAGCCTCGGCGGCGCGCCCGCAGAGCGCAGCACCGTCGCAGGTAGCACAGCAGGTGCGGAGGTGGCCCGCGCACTGACGTGTAGTGTCAACATGGCCGCCGCCGGGGCAGGTAGAGCCTGCGCTTGACCGAGTCGCGACTCGACCGCTACCAGCAGCAGTAGGAGCGATCCGTCTCTTCCGCGCGAACCCCCGTGTGAGTGTGCGATCCCGCGACGCCGCCATGTACCGCATGAACTTCTACGAGAGCACGTGCCTGCGCTGCGGCCAGACCGTGTACCAGGTGGACCGCGTGGGCCCGCTCAAGGACTTCACCTTCTTCCACAGCGGCTGCTTCAAGTGCGCGGCGTGCGGCACCAAGCTGACGCTCAAGACGTACTACAACAACCAGCACCGGCAGGAGGACAAGGAGGTGTACTGCAGCAGCCACGTGCCCAAGATCGGCCCGGGCCACCTGGACGGCTCGGCGGTCGGCATCCGCTCGGCGCTCAACGTGCCCAAGTCGTCGACGTTCGTGAACGAGCAGATCCGCGGCGGCGGGCGCGGCGGCACGTTCGACGCGGACGCGCTCAGCATCCGGCCGTACCTGAACGGCCACCAGGGCGCCGGCCACGGCCACGGGCCGTCGGCGGGCTTCGGCGGGCGCGCGTCGCCCGCGCACCACGACCCGCCCGGCTCCAGCTACCAGTACGGCCGCTTCGACGCCAGCGCGCTGCACATCGCGCACGCGCTCAAGGCCACCGAGCTGCAGCGCGCCTACTCCAAGCACCGCGAAAAGCCCATCGACTACTACCTGGTGAGTAGCCACCCCTCAGAAGGGTCACTGTCCCCGACATCGCGTGGCTGGTGTTTGGCATTAGCCTCCCCCCTGATTTTTCGCTGTGGTGAAACACTGATGTGAAGTGTAGCCCGTGGTCTAGTTTATCCGGTAGTATGCTTGTGACAGGCGAAACCAACGAATGTGAAGCCCAAATAGAGGCTGTGTTAACATACTGACCTGTAGCGCAGCCTATTGTTTACATTCCCGCCACATCTAAACACACTTTGCCGCAAAATTAATAATGGAAGCTAAATTCCGAAAATCTGTATCACGAAGCGAAAGTAATAAATGATTTCTGCTATTTGGACAGCAAAATAACTAACGGTGACTGAGTTAAACAGCATACAAAATGTCGACTTACAATTGCAATGACATTACTTCAAAAGAAGGGAAATTTGTGAATATCGAATGTAACTTTAAGGGTTAGGCAGTCTTTTCTGATGGTATTTGTCAGGAGTGTAACCGTGTATGGAAGTAAAACATGGACAACAAACAGCTGAGACAAAAAGAGGATGGAAGCTTGTGCTGTCACAGAAGAATGTTGAGGAATAGATGGGTAGCTGACGTAACTAATGAGAAGGTATTGAATAGAATTGGGGAGACAAGAAACTAGTGGCACAACTTACCAAAAGAAGAGAATGGTTGATGGAACACATTCGCGACATCAAGAGATCACCAATTTAGTGTTGAGGCATAGTGTAGGGCGTAGAAATCGTAGAGGGAGGCCAAGAGATTAATACAGTAAGCAGATTCAAAACAATGGAAGCAGCAGTAGTTATTCATAGATAAATAGCCTCGCACAGGATAAAGTAGCATGCAGAGCTGCATCAGACCAGTCTTCGGACTGAAGGCCAACCCAACAACAACATACTAGATTATAAACCATTTTTGGGTGAGTATGTTCATGTATGTTATTTAAGTTTATCGTACATAGACCATGAAACATTTACCCACATCTGCATGCAACGCTACTCGTGGAACACGAAAATAGAAATTCGTAGCACTGTTCCCACGTAAGGCCAGAAATGGTTTTTGCTAGACTAATCAAATATTTGTTTTCCTAGTGTCAGTTGTCACGTGCGAATGGTGTGTGTGAATCAGCTGTTTCGTGTTCCTCAGTAGGATAAAGTGAGGTGCTCGGTACTTAAGTAACAATTTAAATACACAACGAGTTCCTTATAAAGGAACATCCTGATTATCCAGATGCGGGCTAGACTGCGATACAGAAACCACCTTCATGAATTCGTGACAGTCGTGCGCTTCATTAAGGTCTTCCATAGTGTCCAACATTTTCAGCCATGACACCAGTAACCTCTTCATCAATTTGTGGCGCGGTTGGTCGTGGGAAATTCATGTCCTTCAACCCCGGTGTGGAAAGAGGATCTTTGCGTTTACCATTAATGCGTCAATATTCGCGAAGAGCAGCAGTCAGTACTGGCGAAACACCTCACGAAACTGCTCACCTTGTCCAGACTGATGACTGCCTGCACCTGTAATGTACACTGATGGCCGGCCGGAGTGGCCGTGCGGTTCTAGGCGCTACAGTCTGGAACCGAGCGACCGCTACGGTCGCAGGTTCTAATCCTGCCTCGGGCATGGATGTGTGTGATGTCCTTAGGTTAGTTAGGTTTAAGTAGTTCTAAGTTTTAGGCGACTGATGACCTCAGAAGTTAAGTCGCATAGTGCTCAGAGCCATTTGAACCATTGTACACTGATGTTTGCGTTTCAACCTTGTCACCGCACCAACTCAACAAGTCGTTGGAAGTCCCATGCAGAAATATTGAGCCTCTATCGCCGCCCATAATTACGAAATTGTTGCCGGTGCAGGATGTTTCGCTGGAACTGGTACCTCGATCATGTCCCATAAATGTTCGACGGGATTCATTTCGGGCGATCTGGGTGGCCAAATCAATCGCTCGAATCGTCCAGAATGTTCTTCAAACCAATTACGAACAACTGTGAGTCGGTGTCATGACATCGGTTTTTATGAACATGTAAAGGCCGCCCGCGTCTCGTGGTCGTGCGGTAGCGTTCTCGCTTCCCACGCCAGGGTTCCCGGGTTCGATTCCCGGCGGGGTCAGGGATTTTCTCTGCCTCGTGATGGCTGGGTGTTGTGTGATGTCCTTAGGTTAGTTAGGTTTAAGTAGTTCTAAGTTCTAGGGGACTGATGACCATAGCTGTTAAGTCCCATAGTGCTCATAGCCATTTGAACCATTTTGTAAAGGCCACGAATGGCTGCAAATGGTCTCCAAGTAGCCGAACATAACCAATTCCAGTCTACGATCGGTTCAGTGGCTCCAGAAGACCCATCCTATTCCCTGTAAACGCAGCCCACTCCATTACAGAGCCACCACCATCTTGCAGGATGCCATGCTGACAACCTGGGCTCATGGTTTTGAGAGGTCTGCACCACAGTCGAACCCTTCCATCAGTTCTTACCAACTGAAATCTGATCCCACCGGGCCACGGTTTTCCAGCCATCTACAGTCCAACCGCTATGGTCAGGGGACCAGGAGAGACGCTGCAGGTGATGTGCTCTTAGCAAAGGCACTCGCGTGGGTCGTCTGCTGACATACACAATTAACGCCAAATTTCGCCGCACTGTCCTAACGGATACGTTCGTCGTACGTTCCACATTGATTTCTGTGGTTAGTTCATGCAGCGTTGCTTGTCTGTTACCACTGACAACTCTACGCAAACGCTGCTTCTTTCGGTCGTTAAGTGAAGGCCGTCGGCCACTGCGTCGTCTGTGGTGAGAGGTAATGCCTGAAATTTTGTATTCTCGGCACACTCTTGACGCTGCGGATCTCGGAATATTCAATTCGCTAACGATTTCCAAAAAGGCATGTGCCATACGCCTAGCTCCAACTAGCATTCCGCGTTCGAAGTCTGCTAATTCCCGTCGCTCGGCCACAATCACGTCGGACACTTTTCCACACGAATCTCCTCAGCCCAAGTGACAGCTCCGCCGATGCACTGAGATCTTCTGCCTTCTGTACCCTACATTACCGACATCTGTACATGTACATATCGCGATCCCATTACTTTTGTCACTTCACTGTAAGTGCAAAAATAGTCGTTGAACCTGCAGGTGTAGGGTTTAAAACGCTTGCGCAATATTGTTCTACAGAAGCTTAGGCAAACTTTCACCAAGTGCTTAAGGATACGTAGTAACCAATGGGCGTTGTGCAGTGTCGGACAGGAGTTTCCCCCACAGGGAACTTAATGTTCCTTTCGCTCGCCATATGTATGTTGATATGTTTTGTGAGCAAACTTATTTCTTCTCCCTGTCAGCAGATGTACGGTTATTATCGGCGCGACGTCGTCGATGGTCTGTTTAATCACGCATTATATAAACTGCGTATTACTATGCCATCTTCTGTGACAGCCAGCCAACACACCACTGACGACAGCTGCAGAGTAGAGAGAGATGGATTCGCATTCGGAAGGAAATGAGTTTAAAGCTCATCCATAATAAGGTTTCCCGTAACGTGATAACTAAAACGATAATTTATTTGAAGGTGTTCTAAAGGAATGAAAAGGGAAGATCTAAAGAGTATCACGGAAAAATTTAACTAGATCACATAAAATGGCTAGATCGTGTTGAAAGAGAAGTGGCGATAATAGGCTGTCAGAAATAATATAATATTACAAATCCATAGAAAAATGAAGTAAAGAACGACCACAGAAAAGATGGAAAGAGCAATTTTGAGATCCTTAATGTAACCACAAAACTAACGTTTTATGTTGACTATATGTCACTAAAATCCCGACAATTTTTACCCAAGTTAGATGCTTAATGGAATACTGTCCTACAAATGTTTTAATGTTAATATAATTCACTAAAGATTTACTAAATATAATATATTTCTATAGTATCTATTTAGTTCTCGCTCCTGTTGTGTATAAATCGCCGTTTACTAAGTAATGAGCCCTGTAATACCGTAATGTTGTCTCTGTAAGATCGTACTGCAGCTAGTTTCTCAACATAATCTACCTACTTGTGTATTATGGTGCTATATACGTAGTTATGACATGGAGATAAGATATACGTTGGGATTTTTCATCAGTGTGGGATAGAATGAAATGGGTATGAAAACCGGCGCTTGCAACATAGACTATGACTATGAAACTGAATGGGAAAGGCCAAACTCAAGCTCTTCACTTGTAGAGGGCTCGTTATAGGAAGTCGTGCGCCACAAGTCGCTGCGGCAAGATTTTAAATTCAACACCGAGCGCTTTTTGAAAGTCTCGTATGTTAAACCCGTGTGGCATTAATCCGTTTATGTTGCACGTCATATCTCCAATGACACTAACATTCCTGCCCCCACTAGAACTTAAATTGGCATTCGTCATCTTAAGTAAATAAACTCGTTTATGGTTTGTAGAGAAAGAAATGTACTTATTTTCTCCCATTAAATATTGTCTATGAAGAGTTACTTTTTTGTCATTAGACTTCGTAATAACCACGTCCGTGGGAGTGTGGGTAAAATCGCGTGGTATCTTGTTTTTACTCTCGTGGAAGAAGAAATCAAAACTTTCTTCGACACTGACTTGAAACAGAGTATTGTTTCTGCAAAACTAGCGTTTGGTGTCACTAGACGATTCAAGGAACATATTCTGGAATCTGTAAAGTAGTCTAACCTGTTTCTACAGATGCTATGACGCTACGGCTACCTTGACAAGACATTCCACGTTTCAATTGCAGTCGGTAACACAGCAATAGGTCAGTATTTTCATAAACTGCGCATTGTTTTGAAAGCCATTCTTACATGATAAACCAGGGAGTTGAATAAAAACATAACGACGTTACTTGGAATCCAGAGGAAAGATGTAGCACGGTATATTTCCTCCCCCAATATTGAATAAAATCGTTTTGATAATTAGGCCTCGTCACTGAAAAGACAGCTGCAAATCCCTTAAAACGGTGGTTTTTGCATTTTACTATTATTTTATAGAATGACATCTAATGCCCAAAACGATTTTATTGAGACTCGACATAAGTAAAAAGGCGAAGCTGCTAACGCACATATGAGATCAGGTTTTCAAAGGTTTCGTTAAACAGCTTGAAGCGAATGCCAGAATGGTTCCTTTGGAAAGGACGGGCCGATTTTCTTGCACATTCCCGTCCAACACAAATTGTCGCGTCTATAATGACCTCTTCCTCGACGGAACGTTATTCCACATTATTCCGCCCTTCCTCTAGATTCAGAAAACGCCTTACCATCTCCTGATATTACATGACCTTTTCTACGAGGTGTGGCTAGAAAAAAACCGGACTAGTACTGGTGAAACAATAAAACGAATGCAATAAGGCTGAAAGTCGCGTGGCCTGTCACGTGACTCTCGCTCCGCCTACTGCTCGAGTTTCATCTGCCTCCTGCACTCAGTCTGCCCGTGGCGTCTGTTTTAAGTAGTTGACGTTTTGTCTGTGCGTCGGAAAATGTTGAGTGTACAGAAAGAACAGCGTGTTAACATCAAATTTTGTTTCAAACTAGGAAAATCTGCAAGTGAAACGTTTGTAATGTTACAACAAGTGTACGGCGATGATTGTTTATCGCGAACACAAGTGTTTGAGTGGTTTAAACGATTTAAAGATGGCCGCGAAGACACCAGTGATGACACTCGCACTGGCAGACCATTTTCAGCAAAAACTGATGCAAACATTGAAAAAATCGGTAAACTTGTTCGACAAGATCGCCGTTTAACAATCAGAGCAGTGTCTGAGTTAACAGGAGTTGACAAGGAAAGTGTCGAACAAGTTTACCGATTTTTTCAATGTTTGCATCAGTTTTTGCTGACAATGGTCTGCCAGTGCGAGTGTCATCACTGGTGTCTTCGCGGCCATCTTTAAGTCGTTTAAACCACTCAAACACTTGTGTTCGCGATAAACAATCATCGCCGTACACTTGTTGTAACATTACAAACGTTTCACTTGCAGATTTTCCTAGTTTGAAACAAAATTTGATGTTAACACGCTGTTCTTTCTGTACACTCAACATTTTCCGACGCACAGACAAAACGTCAACTACTTAAAACAGACGCCACGGGCAGACTGAGTGCAGGAGGCAGATGAAACTCGAGCAGTAGGCGGAGCGAGAGTCACGTGACAGGCCACGCGACTTTCAGCCTTATTGCATTCGTTTTATTGTTTCACCAGTACTAGTCCGGTTTTTTTCTAGCCACACCTCGTATGTACTATTTTTTACGCGAAACAGCAATAGAGACAGTCCAATGCCGGCATACCCATTCCAGAAACTTCACTACAAAACATTGCATGGCTTATCGCAGGTGAATTTATAAACGGCGTAGCGGCAATAGGCTATTTAACTGATGCCTATGGTATCTTTCGCGGGATAGGAGTGGCTCATTTGCGCGTACTTTAGCCAGGATCCTGCTGACGCTACCTCATCGGAAAACAAGTGCTGACCCCAACGCCCCGCCAGACGCTATCAGAGGTTATTCGTTTCCCAGGGCACTTATCTGGCGCTAGACACGATTATAAAATGCATTAGTGTCGTTGTCAACTACCCGCCCAAAAATATTGCGTCGTATATGGGTACTAATTATCAACTGCGAAAGCCTCTTTTTCCACGTCTATCTTGGCAGCCGAGACGAGATACTAGCTTTCTTTTGCACATAAATTAATGTCTGAAAATGAACTTTTATTCAGTATTAAGTACAGGTGACGCTACTCGAAACAGATAAATACAGTACACAGATGGTTTAAAAGGCAATTCATGTTATTTGAAACTGATTAGCAGCTGACGCATTGCGGTAAGCCATGGAGGGATATTGTCACATTATTCTCCAGACACGTATAGTTCCAGACAAACGATGATTTCCTCTTTGACACAATGGAAGCACAATGAATATGGCTTACAGAATTTGTAGTCAGCGTGTCCTTTTAAGCAGCCAGTGACAATTATGTTGTATAGAAGCAGTTGGTCTGATTAAAGACGTTCTCGACCCGAAACAAACGTCACTGAACATTACTGGTCAGTCGCATTAGACTTGATATGTCCTTCCTTTCCTGCTTCTTTTTATCTGACCTGTCCAACTACACAGTGGACATTTATCACTGGTAAAAACGTTAACACAGTTGAAAGAAGCGATGAGCGAAAGAAGAAATAAAATCATAGGAACCCAGAACCCCAGGGTTCATAGTCCGACACATACTCACTTGGACTCCAAGCCCCACGCAGATTACGTTTAGGTATTTATTTTAAATATCCCGGTATAATGAATACTTTCGCGTACTATGTAAAAAAGAATACTTGTCTGAAAGGGCAACGAAGAAATTTACTGCGATATGTCACAAGGTCTAAAGAATTTACTGCTGTTTGGCATAATGTCTAAACTGTAATTCTTGCCAAGCTGACATCTCAGAAATAGAGTAGTCAGAGAATAGATCTCAATTCTTATTAAGAACCTTAAGGACACAGGGTACTTTTTCTTCTCCATATTGTGTGTCCGTCAGCACCTCTTTCTTTCAGAGACTACTTCTTTTGCAAATGTTTTACAGTTTTGTAATTTAACACAGTTAATGTAGAGCACTTTCTAAACCACTAGCAAGTATTTTTAACTATTTAGAATGTATTAATGTTTATAAAAAACAATAGTTAAGAAAGGGCTGCACAAGATTTGCTAAAATACTTCTTCAAATTCAGATAACAGTAAATCCCTGAATGGGCATGTGAAGGAAACCAGATTTTTACTAGATATGTATGATATATTGTCTGAGATGCTTGCCCTTATTTCCGCACATTAACTATATTAACCAGAACAAAAATTATTGTATCTCATATTTTAATTTTTATCATATAACGGATTTTGTTTCTCTACAATTTAGTTTAACTTACAGTAAAGTTTACATCTACTAGACAGGTATAGACAGGTATAGACAGGTACAGACAGCTGAAAGTTATAATAAAAATGCTTTACAAACTTAAGGAGATATGTGTACCTAAATTCTGAAAAGTACGACTTGCAGGAAATTGAAAATTGAGGTTTGAGTCATATTAAATTGTGTGTCAGAACATTATTGAAGCGTAGTCTACATCCTGCTGCATTTCTTCATCTTCAAGCTTCCTCTTGGCATTCCTCTTACTACTTATTGCGTCCTTGGCGAATGTATATTACTTATGTCTACATACTTCAGAAAAAAATGGCTATTATTTTTGGTGCATGAGGGTACTAGGGAGACAAATTTTACATAAATAAATATACAAAGGCTTAAAAAAATTACATCTGCGTAGGAATAGAATTCTACACTTAATACATCATTATGTGTAAAATTCCGGGGGTATTGTGATATAATTTCGTAATCAATTACCGATTATTATTGAAGCATCTTCTTTCATAAAGACAGTGAAGAAATACAAGTAATATGGTGGTGTAGATTGCGTCAAAGTAACTGAAAAACAATCTACTAGGAAGGGTTTAGCATCCACGACAAACAGCATCACTGTTAACACAAAAATCTAAATCATCGGGAGGCGAGTCGTGTGAGACTTTCTTCCCTAAAGAATTGACGCATTGGCTGCTCTCAGTAGTATGAATTCCCCTTACCTGTCAAGTAGTTACCCTTGAACTCTCTGTTATAGAATTTATTGACTTGTAGCATTGTTAATATTTGTTGCACACTAATGACTGTCTACACTGACAAAAATCTATGGTACTTAGCCAACAAACATTCAGTAAGACGTAAACTAAACACCTCACCAGAGCGAAAATAAACAGGGGCAAAGTTGATTATTTACAAATGTTGGAAACTAGCAGTGTTACCCCAAGCTAAATCGCTGGAAGCTAAACTTTTCCAGTTTTTCAAAAAACTAGTGGTTTTCTGTAATTTAAATAATGGGGTGTGGCCACGTACACGGCCGTAACTAAAATTTAGTATACAGTTATTTTTCGTTCTGAACACAATAAAGTACATATAAATGTAGTCAGGAAAAATTATAGAATGTAATACAGTTGTAAATAGATCCGTTTTTCCATCTTTCAGATGCACCGCCTTCTTTAAGCGAACTTCATTTTCACTATAGGACTTAAGTAGCACGCAAACACAGCTCGAATCCGTGTTGCGGTTCCTGAATTTGTCATGCGCAGTGTAGTATTTCAGACCTCTTTTAAGACTATCTTTGCGCAAATAGTGGTAGATGTACCACAAAATTACAAGTCAGGGCACAAGTAAAAGAATGAACTTCGAGTTTTTCTTTTTGCTTTTGACTCTGATCTTGTACGTAGAACGAATTTCTGCGTTTCAAAAAGTGTCACAGATTTACAGCAAGTCTGTCTCTGTAGAGAGCGAGCGAGCGAGCGAGCGAGAGAGAGAGAGAGAGAGAGAGAGAGAGAGAGAGAGGAGATTGATTTTGGTGATGTGAGATCTAGATGTAGGACACTGAAGTTAACAATTAAAAAAAAACGCTGTGTAGGTACAACCCACTTACAGACCCATGAACACGAAAAAAGTAGTGCCTTTGTAGAAAGCGCGGATGCACAAGGTGTCAGCGTCGTCCATGGCTCGAAGGCCGTCCGTTTCACTCGTTCGCCAGGTCGTTGCACCTTCCCGCATCATATTAGCATCGACCCTCATAGGCTACACAACATGAACCTTATTGTTTCTTTAATCTAGTCGATCGATTTTTAGCATGCTGGTGATTGTGCGACCCGAGTAATGCCTTGAATTTATTAACGTATTCCCATTTTCGTTTGGTATGCTACTTGCTTGCTTACCTCTGATTGGTGTCGAATTATTTCGAGAAATGGAAAAGGCTTTCCACATAAGGCTTTATACTAATTTTTCTGAAGAACATCTTTAGTTCTTATGCTAACCTAACAAATACTTGTTGTCGACATACATAACTTACTATTTCAGGTATACGTCTGTACATCCAATTTTTGAAACGTGTCCGGTTCATTACGGTTCCGTCTTCAGCTTTAATGCGGCCATTTGTTGCGCCTTATGTCCTCGAAGCTTAAATATTTTTAGGGACGTAGGAATCCCTAATTGTCTTATACTGTCAAAGTCAAAGAACCAGTTTCTCATACAACTTACAGTACTCAAATGGCAAGTATGAAGCAATGTGGTTAGAGCTCGTAGCTCTTTTATTTACAGACATATTAAAGGAACTATGATTTATTTTTGAAGGACGTTGTGGCACTTGAATTAGCGCTCGAAAGCCGTCGGAAAGAAGTATACGATGTGACTGATGCCATAGTTGTCTGGAGTGATAGTTTTCCACTCATAGCCAAGCGATGAACTATAGGTAATGGCTAAAGCACTCTGCATAACGCACTAGCAGCTCCATCGATTAACAGCGCTGAAATTGAACTACATCGAACGAACACTACCTTACTTTTAGTATATTCCGCGGCTGTTTTCGTGAAACATTTCACTGCAGACATTAACAAACGTCGATCTGTACTTCTTACATTGTGACGAATCTTGTTTATTAATAATAATAATAATAATAGAAACAACGTTGTTTGATATTGTAAAAAAGCCTCAATTACAGGCGCACAATGGGAGACAAAAATGGTACAGTTAGAAATTTTGACATTACAGCAAAGTACATGAACCGTATAAGACGCTGCTGACAGCAGGGAGAATATGGTCAATACGTTTTTGTATTCACAAAAATTAAAGTACCAATTCCAGTGTTTAGTATTACTACCACCCCACTCCACACAGCGTCATTTACAGCAGAGCTTGCCATCTCTTCCAGCCGTAACAAGTAATACCTCTTGTAATCAACAACGTAAAGAGATTCTTTCAAAAAAATGGTTCAAATGGCTCTGAGCACTATGGGACTTAACATCTGAGGTCATCAGTCCCCTAGAACTTAGAACTACTTAAACCTAACTAACCTAAGGACATCACATACATCCATGCCCGAGACAGGATTCGAACCTGCGACCGTAGCAGTCACGCGGTTCCGGACTGTAGCGCCTAGAACCGCACGGCCACCGCGGCCGGCTAGAGATTCTTTAAATATGCTCTTAAAGTTGTGAATAAAATATGTAATAATGTAATTAAGTTATTGGGCAAATAGTTGGACAGCTAAAAGCCAGTATAGTGATTTTGAAAGTATTGCTACTTAAAGAACGCATCGTTAGAGGCATATTCACATGCGCATGCTCCACAGGCACGGTAGAAAGTACGATGTTGGGGTTCGGTTTGGCGATTAGGAGCTGTGCCTTATCCTCTGGTGTCAACTAAATAATCGTGACGAAAATTTATTCCTCCGCCGGGATTCGAACCGGCTACTTAGATGTCTAGCGCCACCACACTAATATGAATTTGCGACTTTCGAAATATAGGCCGTTATCTTTTTCACCGGGGCTTCTGTAAAATATGTAGGCTAACTGAGATATAATTGTTACTATCTGGGCGAGCATTCCGCGTCTTAGCCAGAATACATCTGAAAACAATCGTGTGTAAAGTGCATTGCTTTTTCTCAATGCATTTTTTTAATAATATGCTTACTAAGGAATAGGTATTTCTTAAGCAGTCAATCTCAGATGCTCTGACAAGATACCGAAGCTATCATCTGCATCTATACTGCATACCATTGCGAACTACTACCACTTTATCCGCGGGATATCTTTCTTCCGCCCGCATTAGATGCATTATACCCCATTCAGCGTCCAGGCAGCAGCCGCTCGGTGCCGACGTCTCCAACTGTGTTGCGGCGGTGAACTTTTGAGTGGTTACGTCAGCCGCTATAATATACACAGTTACTCAAGCCGGAGACTTCGACGCCAGGAAGGGCGAGCAACCCTTTCTCCAAGTCTCGTGTCCGAACCGTGATGTCTGCAGGAACACTCGCGCCAGTGCTTTTCGCAAATAGTTTCTCCTCAACGAAACACCACACTTGAAAACTATTATAATGTCGTCACGGAACACAAAGTAATTTTGAAATGCAACTGAAACATATTCGGTCTTAAAAATGCAGTAGCTTGTAATTTCCTAGAACCTGCCAGTTTCGCGCCTCACCTTTTTCATGCTACTTTTGTTCTAGCCCACTCAAGGATCTGTGCTTGCATGTGAAGTATCATCCCACATAGTTTGTCGGTGAGGCTCTGCAACACTCTGTGTCCTTCAGTATCTCATCTGAACTGCCTAGACAATAACATCAACTTCCCTCTGTTCACTCTTCCTGCTGCTAAAACTAACTACTTACATTTTCACCTTTTGTAAATAATGTGTTGAAAGAATGACTTTAGACAGAAAGTTACTCATAAAGAAACGAGAATACGTACCGTGCACACACTTGTGAAGAAAGCTGTTCTTCTCATAATAAAAGTTATATTCCGATCTTGCATGTAAATCTCGTTTCTCCAAGGAATTACCCTTCTTGAGTTGCTTTGGCACATCGCTCGCAGTTTCCACTTCATTTTAAGTTAAGAAGTCTAGACACGAATGTCTTAGTTTCTTGTTTACGGCGCTCATGCCCATTTATGTTCTTGCGAGGCACTCTGGCTGTGCTCTTGATGATTTTTTGTCGTTCGACGGGTACGTTCCAAGTGATTTCCCTAATGGCGTGGACGTTACTGTTTGTTTGTGTCACACTCTTTCTGTGAAGCTTGTGCTGTCCTAAAGGCCCCGTGACACGATGGTTTTTGTACAGGATGATTCTTATTAACATTTAGAAAACCCAGAAGCGACGAATATGACACTAAGACAAGTAATTTAATACAAAACACATGGGTCCACAAATGTCGGAAAATACCCCAAAAAGCAGATGAGAAACGTTGAACATCTGACGTCACCAGATGACATACCCCTTCGCAAGCGTAGCTGATGCACTTGGGCACGAAGGGTTAACTGAGTGATGCAATACTTGCATTCGAGCAAACTGTGCAAATTTCGAACACCTTTCATAAATGTAATGTGTTGTGAACGTGGAAGTTACAGAAGTCCTGTCTTCTCTGTGACCAAGTAAAAACTGTTCTTATTTTGTATTTCTTTTCTTTTGTCCCTTCTTTTTTTTTGTTTACACACATTATTTAATAAGGAAACCGTCGGTCACTTATTGCTAACAACGCAATTCGGAAGCGTATACTTATTTTTGCTTGTTACGCAATACGGTAGAGTCGCGCACTTTTTGCTTGTGACGCAATACAGTCAAGTCGCGCACATGGGTCCGGAGCCACACCGACGTGAATACTTGACTACTTGACTAGTGTTGGGATGATCAGTCGTGACAGACCGATAGGCTCAGCTGCTGCAAGCGCGGCGAAATATGTCATCTGGTGACGTCACAGTTCAACATTTCTCATCCACTTTCGGGGTACTTACCAAAGTCCGCGGCCCCAAATGTCGTAAGTTAAATTACTTGCCTTAGCGTCATCTTCTTGGCTTCGCAGATTTTTTAAACGTTAATAAGAATCACGTTGTATAACATGAGAACTAATGACACGCAATATCGTGATCGGCAAGCTGGGATAGTAACCGATAATGACTATCTCTTCCGCGAGTTTACCAATTGCAGGCCAGATTATATTTCGGGTTATTATCTTTGCGCAAAATAGTAAAAGTGTTTTAGCTGAAAGTTTCTAACGAGTTGTCTGTTGTGCCTGATGTAATACATCCCCCTTCTGAAAGTTTCATTCTGCAAACTCGTGTACGATGTAATGAAGTATATTGACGAAATAAGTCTGTCAAATTCGGACAACGATTCCGATACATGTTTACAAAATGCTGAAGCCATTTAGACCGGTTTGTAGTAAGTTTCACGAGCAGTTTCGCAGTGCTGAAGTTTAATTATACGTCTCACTGAAACCGATAGCGATACAATCATGAAACAAGAGTCTGTAATAGGATATACGAGTGCTGGACGCATACTTCCGGCGCTCTGTCGATTTCAAAACCCCAGAACTACTGAGTTTAGGTGCATGCTTTAGTTACAGCTATTCTAGCTTTCGGATTCAACTCAATAGGTACTTCATCCCGCTGAATACGGACATGCACCGTTGTTAGAAGTTGTTTCTTGCCTTTAATGAGTTGGCAAGTCAAGTACATTATAAGTGTCGAAGCGTCGTTAATTATATTTATCTGTTCCGGTAACAACGTAACGTTTCAGTTACTTGCCGAGTCTACTTTACATCGAGGTTATTTTGCTATTGTTTTCCGTTCAGGCTATGCAATGCATTCGTTGGTCGATGAGCGGCATGGCAATGAATGTTCTAATGTAACGTTTTTGACGTTTTCAAAACTTTCATTCATTTTTCAGCAAAATCTTGTAAAGTGTAAAACGTCAGTCCATATCAACAAAATTTTTAGGCACTCCTTATACAATATGGCCATAGTTAATATGTTGATAAAACACGTTAAAGCAGCTGATGAAAACGCTGCTTTATTTTCGTATCCCACAAGATTTTCTATTGGCCGTTACGTGATTCAGCGGTGGAAGGCATATTTTACATCAACTTCCTTAGTGGAAAGCCCTGGCGAATTCTTGCAACACCATGAGAAGTGGCTAGGAGCTTATGTCGCGTCTTGCATATGCAAGAAATGCAGAATATGCGACGCTTTCCGATGCGGACAGTCTCACACGCCTTTTACTATACTTGAAACGACACAATGTTATGGTTCCGCTGCTGAGTCCGTGATGTATTTCGTATTAAAATGTAAGCAATGCTTTCATAGTAACTCTGCGTTTAGAATATTTACGGGACGAACATGAAAGCTGAGCGCAGAATGCTAGCGATTTCCAGTTAGGAGAGGCGTAGACTGTTTTCTGAGTGAAATTATTTCTAAAACAGCATGTGGTCTTATTACTTGCTGTCCGGTTGTCGCCGTTTTTCTAGTTTTACAATATGCGCACGCCATACATACATTTCGCGTTTTAAGTTTTTCTAAATGTTTTAGAAATGACAAGGTATAAGACCGTAATCTGCTGTTTAATTTATGCGTTAATGCGGAACCAGTTTCGGTCAGAGACTATTATCCAATGCCTTTTGCACGAACTTCATGAATAGAGAAAGATTTCGGGTGAAACGGATCCTTCAAAATTAAGAAAAAATACAAGCAATAGGTTATGGGGGAGAGCGACATGTATACTTGCAAAAAGAAAACAGGGTCAAAACTGCAGTTATGCTGAGTCGTACAGAGGTAGACGCATGGAGTGCGAACTACAGACGGTCATACAAGGAACATCCAAAATAAAACTTCAAAGAATCGTGAGAAACCGTTAGCGCAAAACATCTTTCGTTCATATTTGAAAATTAGATTTGTGACAGGTGTTAGTTACAAAATATGTAGAGGTAATTAACATTATTGCTAGTAGCTGAGTGCGTAGCCTAAAAGTCTAGTAATCTTGAAGTTGTTGGTTGAAATCTCGTTCGAAACCACATATTTTGCTTTTATTTAAATTCCATATTTATTAACAAATGAGGATGTTAATTAACAAACATTGAATAATAATTTCTTATTAAAAATAGTATCGTTTTATTTTTAATTACTAATCGTGAGAAAATTCGAGTATTCACAATACATGCTATTCGAGTTTGGAATGAATAGGCCGGCCGCTGGTGGCCGAGCGGTTCTGGCGCTACAGTCTGGAACCGCGCGACCGCTACGGTCGCAGGTTCGAATCCTGCCTCGGGCATGGATGTGTGTGTTGTCCTTAGGTTAGTTAGGTTTAAGTAGTTCTAAGTTCTAGGGGACTTATAACCTCAGCAGTTGAGTCCCATAGTGCTCAGAGCCATTTGAACCATTTTGAAATTTGGAATGAATACCAATGGACTGAGGCGTGAATGGGAATTTCAGTTGAAAAGTGAAGCGTGCTGTGGTAGTCGTCGCAGTTGTGCAAAGCCACTGTGCCAGGGTGGCGGAGTCGTTAGCGTATCTGCCTAGTTAGCATGAGACTCGGGTTCGAAACCCAGCCGTCGTACAAATTTTCATATGTCTCTTCGGTCAGCATATATACATCATCGATGTTTTAGACATGAAAACGTTTCTGGAACAATAAAGTTTGATTACATTAAAATTTGGTACAAAATGTGAACCATCAAGTATACACTGGAATACTTTTTCTCTTTTCTGGCGTCTGTACCTTATCTTAATGGGATCGGCACTTTAATTTTTGGATTTGGTAGTGTTTGTGGTATAGGATGGCAGGAGTTCGTGTACAGTTCGCGTCCAGTGTTATCGCATGTGAAAGGGTGGGGCTGTTTTTTTCTTCCCAAAATGTTTGTCTGTTGTGTTACCGAAGCGCAACGTGAGCACTAACTCGGTATTCACCCAGGCGAAGCGGCCTGAAAACTCCATCCAGGCTGACCGGCACACCGATCCTCGCCGTCAGTACACCGTACGGACTCAATCCAGGGCCAGCGCGACTCCCCTAATCCCAAAAGTGGCGTGCTAACGCGCGCACTTACCCAGGCGGCTTTAAATAAAATGCTTTCTATTTCTAGTAATTGAACAGTACTGATGTATGTAACATTTTCATTTCATAATAAGGCACATACACAAAGTTTGAATTTATTTTCGTGTGATTTGTAATAGTAAAACAAAAAGATGTTGTTTTTATTCAAAATTATGTTTCTACGTTCGTTAATTAACATTTATATCTTTGATAAATACTGAATTTAAACAAAATAAGTTGCTACCACCGATATTCGAACGAACCACTTACAAATTAGTTGGCTTAAACTCTACCATGGTGATAGGAATGAAGGTACAAAAAAAGGAAAACAAAACCGCCACGAATGAATTATGCGAAAGGGACGGCGCTCTATGTGGTGTCACCGCCAGACACCACACTTGCTAGGTGGTGGCCTTTAAATCGGCCGCGGTCCATTAGTATACGTTGGACCCGCGTGTCGCCACTGTCAGTAATTGCAGACCGAGCGCCACCACACGGCAGGTCTAGAGAGACGTACTAGTACTCGCCCCAGTTGTACAGCCGACTTAGCCAGAGATGGATCACTGACAAATTCGCTCTCATTTGCCGAGACGATAGTTAGCATAGCCTTCAGCTACATTTGCTACGACCTAGCAAGGCGCCGTATTCAATTGATATTGAGATTCTATTAATGTATCATCAAGATCGATGTTCTACAAATGTGGATTAAAGTTAAGTATTCCTGAAGCTACGTACTTTTCTTTATAGCATTCATTACGTATCCTGTTTCAGACCTCACGCCAGCCTGCGTGAGTTTAAGCGCGTGCCTTTCGGCTTCTTCTCATTGTGTCTAGGCTGTCTTGTCTAGACACAACACTCTATATATGCGATGCACATTTAACGACACACACGATTATTATTTCAGAAAAATTGGGTAATTTATTCAAGAGCAAGAGCTTCGAAAACTGGATTAGTCAGGAACGCGTTGGTCCATCTCAGGCCTTTATGGAAGCTGTTGTTCGACAGACAGAGTCCCCCTGACGTATGCCGTGCAAATCTGTTCGATGGTCAAAATCGCGAGCTGGTTGGAGGGTCCTGCCCATAATGCTCTAAATGTTCTCAACTGGGGAGCGATCCAGGGACCTTGCTCGCCAAGGGACGGTTTGGCAAGCGCGAAGATAACCCGTAGAACCCCTCGCCATGTGCCGGCGGGCATTATCTTGGTGAAATATAAGCCCAGGATAGCTTGCCACGGAGGACAGCAAAACGGACCATAGAATATCGTCGACGTACCGCGGTGCTTTGAGTGTGCCGCGGATGGCATCCAAAGGGGTCCTGCCATAAAATGAAATGGGCACCTCAGACCGTCAGTCGTGTTTGTCGGACTGTATGGGAGGCGGTAGTCAGGCTGGTATCGCACCGTCGTGCGAGGCGTCTCCAGACACGTCTTCGCTAGCCATCGGGGCTCAGTCCGAAGCAGGATTCATCAGTAAAGATAACTCTACTCCAGTCAACGAGGCTGATTGTGACCGATATCATCGCAAACTGGCTTATTTATGTGTATAGGTCAATGGCAGTTGCCGCGAGGGTGCTGTTGTCTCAGTCCTGTTTATGTGAGCCGCCTATTAACACTTTGCTGACCGGCGACACCACAGTGGTGCCGTGCCCGAAATAGCGGTCAACGGCCGGCGACACCAAAGTGGTGTCATGTGCATAGTATCGCTCAGTGGCCGGTGACAGCACTTTAGTATCTTTTTCATTCTGTTGGTGTTTTGTTTAGGTAACAATAAGTTCCACACGTCAACAACTTTTTTGTTTTTATAAGTACTTGCGCACTTTCATCATGGCTGACCAAAGAGACGATACGATTACTTACGATGAATGCGCGGACGTCTTGCCTGACGTTCCGCACGACTTGGCCGATTCGGAAGAAGACATTGGATACCAAAAATGAAAGTGAAGCAGAATCGTCGGAAGATCGTGAAATACGTCCAAGAAGAATTCGGCGAACGCTACTGTTGCCAGCTGATTCGGATGAATCAGATGAAGAAGACAGACTATGATTTACTGAAGACCAATAATAAATTTGAAGGATCTCTGGGTCCACACATATTTCCCAAAGATACACGGAGCGTCGAGGATATCGTAGAATTATATATTGGGAACGATCTATTTGAATATATTAGCAACGAAACCAACAAGTATTACAGTCAAAATTGCAATAGAAGGAAACTGGATTTAAAAAATGCCAAATTTGTCGACGTTACGTGATCCGAACTTAGAAAATGGTTTGGGGTTGCTATCCTTATGGGAATTGTAAAAAAAGCTGGGATCGATGATTACTGGTCAACGAATCCGTTGACAGACACACCGATATTTCGCAAAACGATGTCCCGCAACCGATTCAGACAAATATTATCATTTTTACATTTTTCCGACAAAAACAATAAACCGGATAATGCCGACCGGCTTTTCAAAGTGCAATTCCTAATTGATTATTTTTCCAAAAAGTTCAAAGAAACGTTTAATCTAAGTCAAAACATCTCAGTTGATGAAGGAACGATATTTTAAAGTTTACAATCTGTCGAAAATTACCAATTATGGCATACTCATTCGGATGCTGTGTTATTCGAGTACGGGATACATTTCCTCATTCAAGATATTTCCGGCGCTAGACAACCTTTAGCAAAAACAATGATGGAACTATCGAAACCTTCTTATGGAAAGTGGCATCACTTCTACGTAGGTAATTATTATAACAGTGTAGAACTTGCCGAGAAGTTACTTGAAAAGAAGATTCGAGTTTGTGGAACGATACGGCAAAATAGAGGATTTCCGGAAAAATTAAAGCGCGCAAAGGTCAATGTGTTTGAAGCTCGTCATCAACGGAAAGGTGACAAGCGGCCGGCGACAAGCCAAGTAATCCGAATTAGCGCTGCCGGCGCCAAGCGAATATACACTCCTGGAAATTGAAATAAGAACACCGTGAATTCATTGTCCCAGGAAGGGGAAACTTTATTGACACATTCCTGGGGTCAGATACATCACATGATCACACTGACAGAACCACAGGCACATAGACACAGGCAACAGAGCATGCACAATGTCGGCACTAGTACAGTGTATATCCACCTTTCGCAGCAATGCAGGCTGCTATTCTCCCATGGAGACGATCGTAGAGATGCTGGATGTAGTCCTGTGGAACGGCTTGCCATGCCATTTCCACCTGGCGCCTCAGTTGGACCAGCGTTCGTGCTGGACGTGCAGACCGCGTGAGACGACGCTTCATCCAGTCCCAAACATGCTCAATTGGGGACAGATCCGGAGATCTTGCTGGCCAGGGTAGTTGACTTACACCTTCTAGAGCACTTTGGGTGGCACGGGATACATGCGGACGTGCATTGTCCTGTTGGAACAGCAAGTTCCCTTGCCGGTCTAGGAATGGTAGAACGATGGGTTCGATGACGGTTTGGATGTACCGTGCACTATTCAGTGTCCCCTCGACGATCACCAGTGGTGTACGGCCAGTGTAGGAGATCGCTCCCCACACCATGATGCCGGGTGTTGGCCCTGTGTGCCTCGGTCGTACGCAGTCCTGATTGTGGCGCTCACCTGCACGGCGCCAAACACGCATACGACCATCATTGGCACCAAGGCAGAAGCGACTCTCATCGCTGAAGACGACACGTCTCCATTCGTCCCTCCATTCACGCCTGTCGCGACACCACTGGAGGCGGGCTGCACGATGTTGGGGCGTGAGCGGAAGACGGCCTAGCGGTGTGCGGGACCGTAGCCCAGCTTCATGGAGACGGTTGCGAATGGTCCTCGCCGATACCCCAGGAGCAACAGTGTCCCTAATTTGCTGGGAAGTGGCGGTGCGGTCCCCTACGGCACTGCGTAGGATCCTACGGTCTTGGCGTGCATCCGTGCGTCGCTGCGGTCCGGTCCCAGGTCGACGGGCACGTGCACCTTCCGCCGACCACTGGCGACAACATCGATGTACTGTGGAGACCTCACGCCCCACGTGTTGAGCAATTCGGCGGTACGTCCACCCGGCCTCCCGCATGCCCACTATACGCCCTCGCTCAAAGTCCGTCAACAGCACGTACGGTTCACGTCCACGCTGTCGCGGCATGCTACCAGTGTTAAAGACTGCGATGGAGCTCCGTATGCCACGGCAAACTGGCTGACACTGACGGCGGCGGTGCACAAATGCTGCGCAGCTAGCGCCATTCGACGGCCAACACCGCGGTTCCTGGTGTGTCCGCTGTGCCGTGCGTGTGATCATTGCTTGTACAGCCCTCTCGCAGTGTCCGGAGCAAGTATGGTGGGTCTGACACACCGGTGTCAATGTGTTCTTTTTTCCATTTCCAGGAGTGTATTTGTACGAGACGTGCGGACGGCAAAGTGTTAATGATCCTTTACGTTGTGTTCGGCCACGGTTGACCCAATCCTGCCAACATTGTCTAACAGTGCCATCGATCCTATTGAAATGTCGAGGGATTCGCCGATTACTCTAATCGGCTCTTCTAAGCCTAACCGCACGTCCCCTCTCAAAATGCTGACTTCTGCGTACAGTGTTGACGCGTCTGTCTGCGAGGCATAGTTCCTGTCCAACTGAGGACATGCAATGAAATTCACATATGCCCTGGTATCGACATGTCCCCTGCCTACTATCCTTTCTAGCTGTGCGGTTAAATTGCTCTGCAGCGTTACAAATTCATCCATATGCTTCCAGTTCTGTATTTTCCGTCGGTATCTGTATGAATATCAGCTTGTGACCAATTCGCGTAACTCCTTTGCGATGCGTCTCTTTTTTTGTCTTAGTGTTTATTTGTAGTTAACAGCGGTCACAAATATATTTTTCAAAGGCGACTTTTAACAGTGTTTTTTTAGAACTGCTACGTACTGCTATAGGAGACTGATGTCCTCGAACTGCCTCGTGAGATGAAAATGTGGGTACAGGAGAAGGCCACATCAAACTAGTCACAAGTCTGGTGAACCCCAAAAAGAAGACCAGATGCCGACGAGCTCTCAGTGAGAAGCCATACATGTTGTCTCAAACCTTTTGTGGAAAGCTGGAACAGGTGATACTGGGTCCACAAACGATTATAGTCAGATAGGGAACCAATGGTCGGAAGTGCATATTTATTGTGTTATGGACATACACAGCGTAGACCGCATAACAACAACATAGCTCACAGTAATTGTTGAAAGCAAGATGTAGTGCAACGGCGTATGCAGTTCTGCCGTTCTCTCGCAAGGATCCCGGCTGTCTATTGCACACTGGAACAGGCAGTGTGTGATACCGCAGCGTGCACCCTTGACCACCTAGATCGCCTAATAGAAACTTATTTGCTGCCTTCCTGTTTGACTGGTCCACGTTACCTGGTGTTCCTGCGAGATGTGCTGCCACAGCTCTTGGATACTGTACCCCTTGTTGACCGCGAAATGATGCACGGCGGTGCACCAGCCCACTTCGATGTTAATATCCGCGAGCGCCTGAAAAACATGTCGGATTGGAATTGGAGGTTCTGCCCCACGGCCAGCGCGATCGCCGGATCTCACACCTCTGAACTTTTCTCTCTGGAGTTACGTCAAGACGGTGTATGAAACCCCCCAGCAGAAACGGATGAACACATGTTTACTAGGATTCAAACTGCCTGTATTTGATACAACAGACACCAGGCAATCTTGAGACAGTGAAGCAGAACTTATGCGCCGCTGCCACGCATGACAGACTGGCGGTCGTCACTTTGAACAGTTACTATGAGCTACTTTGCTGTTATGCGGTGTACTCCGTGTATGTCCACAACAAAATAAATAGGTATTTCCACCCGTTGGAACCTGAAACGCCTGGTTAACTCCCCAGGACAGAACAGGTAGTTAGAATTGTGGAAAGGGGCCAAAAATGAGTGTCAGTTACACTCGAACACATATAACTTTATTTAGTTGCCCAAACATTACAGCCCAAATTTCCGAGCTTAACTGTGGACTGAATATGTCACACGATGTTATGGCTTAAGGGCACAACCTCTTTAATTTTTAAAACGGCTGAAGGCCCATTACTGAAAACCCAGCGAAAAGCACACAAATTCAAACCATTGGCTGTCATCTATTAAAATACACAAACACCAATAAGAAAAGGCAGTACTGCCAGCGGCGCTCAGAAGTTTCCGGGACTCGGTCCGCACTTGAAATATTAACGTTCGCTTAGGGGAGACAGGTAGTCGGCCCAACTACATCCGATCCGCTGACAACTCAACCACGAGACAGCCAACAGACCCACCGACAAGACGACTTTCTTTCCACCCGACCAGTACACAAGGAACTCCAAAGCTAAAACGTAAAAGGCGTAGCCGCCGACAACCAAGCATGCATAAGCTGGACAACGACAACACGGTGAGGAAAGGACACTGTCTGAATTTTACGTCAGCGGCTAGGGCAGGTAACCGGAACGCTAACGGCCACAATGCAGAAAATTCCGCTGATGCACTTGGACTTCAAATAACCAAATTACAGTTAAACTCCACCGAATGGTGGCCAAACTTTCGCCAACTCGAAAACTCGCTGTTGCTCACGGGAATAGCCCCCAACAGCCAACCACGAAAACGAAGAGCACAGTGTGAACAGACCGCTTTGGTAATTAAATCACCACTCAACTTTGTCCTGCGTCGGTGAGCCACGAACGCCGAAGCAATCGGAACAGCTCCCACACATTCCGACACTGCGTACAGACCGCCAGCGGGCCCGGCTCACTGTGCCGCGAGGAGATTTCTTGGCTGATTCACACCAGCACGGAGACAGCACTAAAATAACTGAGCAAGCTACACACAGTTTCACGAACACTTTCACGAAGGACGAGACAATACTAACGGCAGCGACTGTGCAATAACAAGGACGAGTCGGCACACGCAGGCATCCCATAAGCGATCGCCTGCCAACGTACACGTCATCCGACAACACGACCGACCGAGGACCAACCAAGGTGGTCCGCGCTCAAGTGACATTTATCGGCAACCATCGGGCGAGTCATGCCTGTCCGGACCTCACTGCAGCCGCGTCCTAAGTCAAACACTGCCAGGTCCGAACTGCACTGTTAGCGCTTCCCAATTCACTGGCAGATCCGAACTAACCCCAAACACACGACAGCCGGGAAGAAATAGCAGTCAACAAAGATCATACGCTACGGCTTACATCGATAAGCGCCGCTGCTGCCACTCACGGGCAGGCAAAGCGGCAACTGAGTGACACCAGTAATTTAAATTAACGTAACGAGGTGGTGGTACAGTAAAAATAGGATGTCAAATGAGGTATGGCACCAACACGAGCCACGCACGGCTCAGTACCCTGTGTCAGTATAATCAACTGGACCCACTATCATACGTTTCACTTTGACCCAAAAGGCTGGAGACACCCCTTGCCGGCATTCCTCAGCTTTCGTCATTCACGGAAAGAAGCAGCGAGCGGCACCGGCGCTCATTGAGAGAGGCGGAGGTGCCGGCGGCAGACGCGGCCTCATTCCCCGGCGGCTGCCGGCGGAGAGGCACAGGCCGAGGCAGACGCAGCGGGCGCTGCCGCCGAGGTCGACAACCTGCCGCAGCCCGGAACACGGCGGACAGCGCCGCGCCGCGGCCCGCTTGCTCCAGCGCAGCGCCACCAGCCGCTCAACCACCGCCTCCCACCAGCGCTGGCAAAAAACTATACCGATATTTTAGCTCTGAATAACAGGTATTTTTCGGTATTTGTTTGGTCTCGGTGACAACAGATTTTCTTTTTCTTTTTCTTTTTTAGGGCTCCGTGCTTCAATCGGTAAAAACGGAACCCTTATAAGACCGCTTTGTTTTCAGTTTCTCTGTCCGACTGTTGAAAACCCTTTTTCTCACGACCGGGTAGACGTTATACGTTTATGAGGTTTATACTCCGTTGTTGTTGTGGTCTTCAGTCCAGAGACTGGTTTGATGCAGCTCTCCATGCTACTCTATCCTGTGCAAGCTTCTTCATCTCCCAGTACCTACTGCAGCCTACATCCTTCTGAATCTGCTTAGTGTATCCATCTCTTGGTCTCCCTCTACGATTTTTACCCTCCACGCTGCCCTCCAATGCTAAATTTGTGATCCCTTGATGCCTCAGGACATGTCCTACCAACCGATCCCTTCTTCTGGTCAAGTTGTGCCACAAACTTCTCTTCTCCCCTATTCTATTCAATACCTCCTCATTAGTTATGTGATCTACCCATCTAATCTTCAGCATTCTTCTGTAGCACCACATTTCGAAAGCTTCTATTCTCTTCTTGTCAAAAATACTTATCGTCCATGTTTCACTTCCATACATGGCCACACTCCATACAAATACTTTCAGAAAGGACTTCCTGACACTTAAATCTATATTCGATGTCAACAAATTTTTCTTCTTCAGAAGCGCTTTCCTTGCCATTGCCAGTCTACATTTTATATCTTCTCTACTTCGAACATCATCAGTTATTTTCCTCCCCAAATAGCAAAACTCCTTTACTACTTTAAGTGTCTCATTTCCTAATGTAATTCCCTCAGCATCACCCGACTTAATTCGACTACATTCCATTAGCCTCGTTTTGCTTTTGTTGATGTTCATCTTATATCCTCCCTTCAAGACGCTCTCCATTCCATTCAACTGCTCTTCCAAGTCCTTTGCTGTCTCTGACAGAATTACAATGTCATCGGCGAACCTCAAAGTTTTTTTTTCTTCTCAATGGATTTTAATACCTACTCCGAATTTTTCTTTTGTTTCCTTTACTGCTTGCTCAATATACAGATTGAATAACATCGGGGAGAGGCTAAAACCCTGTCTCACTCCCTTCCCAACTACTGCTTCCCTTTCATGCCGCTCGACTCTTATAAATGGCATCTGGTTTCTGTACAAATTGTAAATAGCCTTTCGCTCCCTGTATTTTATCCCTGCCACCCTTGAAATTTAAAATTCTAAATAGTCCTTTAGCGGTGTAAAAAAGGGAAGCTTCTAAGTCAGTGGAGTCAAAAGAAACGGCCATTTATGTCACATTTTTTGATACTGGGGAACTCATTCATCGGAACCTATAAGAGTACTCCCCCTTTGCCGAATCATGCAATTTGGTGGAAAGGAAGATTTCACAGTACAACCAAAGAAAAATAAATCCGAAAACTGTAAATTTGTAGTTATATCACGCGAGGCAAATTTACTGTCATTTCTTATCTGACTCCTTGTCTTTTCGCCCCGTCTGTTAAGACCCCTTTTCTTCAGGAAGAGGAAGACATATGAAGTTGAAATTTGTGTCACATACTGAGGCCTATAGGTCCTTGCTGATGTAATAAACGTAATCTTCTCAGTCATTGCAACAAACAGCTACTTCTATTGAGGTCCCACATTTTGATACTCGCAAACTCACTCATCAATACCTGTAGGATAATTCCCGTTGACCTAGAATCATGAAATTTGGCGACATCCAAGGGACGAGTAAAGGAAAAAAATCCAGAAACCTAATTTATAATTATATCAGACGAAAAAATATTTATTTTGTCATTTGTTACCCGTTGTGAAACTTGAAATTAAAACAATCAGTAGTTTTGCAGGCTGGGTCTATTTGGGACATAAGCCTAGCCACCTTGTCCTGTTTTCCCACCAACTCTCTGCGTTCACTCCGGTCCACTTCTCGTTCCCTTTTTCAAAATCACTGCTCCACACCTTTCCGCCATCTACCCCGTGATCTTCGCTTTTCACCTCTCAATTCGAAATCGGTGACCGTGAAATCAGTGGCCTCTGATTGCTTATGACTTCTAAATGGACTGACGAAAGCGGCTTGCACTCTGCACCCCTAACTATGTTACAATACTTACAGCTAATATTCATAATTGGATGACTTTTTTTCTGGCAGCCCTCCATGATTCGGTCGTTACACCTCGAATGCTTCGGATAACCATGTCGAATTACAAGAATACATAGCAGCAATTCCGAAGCGAGCTGCTAGATTTCTTACGGTAGGTTTCATCAGAACGCGATTAGTACGAGATGCTTTGTGAATTCATGCAGGTAATACGACGTTCTTTTCGCGAAACGCTATTGAAAACATTTAGAGAACAGGCATTTGCGACTGACTGCTGAACGATTCTACTGCCGCTTACAAACTTTTTCCGCAAGGACCGCGAAGGGGCAAGATAACAAAAATCAAAGCTCCTACGGGGCATACAGACAGTCGTTTCTCTCTCGTTCCATTTGCAACTGAACTAGGAAAGGAATGACTGTCAGACACTCCGCCGTACTGGCTTGTGGAGTATGTATGCAGATGTAGATATTTTTCTTCATTCAGTGATTAACCCCTCAAGTGAGTATTTTTCGTGCACACTCCTCTTCCTGAGAGGGAAATTTCCCCTAGCGACGTCTGGCGCAGTTTCGCCATGTGCCTCGCTCAACCATCAAGACGGTTTTCTGGTTTTTTTACGCAATTGACCAAAACTGAAAAGAATTAGCCTAGATTAGAATATATTAGACAAGAGAAATGTATTTTATTTTCACATAACCTGATGTCGTTTTCTATCTGAAATTTTGTAAAACGGAGTGCTGCTCAGAGGAACTTCACATTCTGCACGTTAATAAGATGTCCTTTTTCGAAGGACTCTTCTCGAAAGTATTCAACGTCTTATTGGTATTTTCTTCGTGGTGCTTGGCAAAAATTGTGAAAACTGTCTGGGTAGAAGACGAGTCAGTATTAGTATTCGAGGTGTGTGTCCAGTGATGACCCTTGTTGTGGAGAGAGTACGGCCAACTTTCCCATGAGGCTAATCATGGATTCTGATCCCCTTTTTTCACCACCATGTTGTTTTCTCAGAACTATGCATAGAAAAATCAACGTCAAATTAATGGCAACAAATATTTTGATAATTTTGTTTTCAGTCTGCTTCTGGTCACCTGGTAGCTTTTCAACCGGAAATCGCACCTATCCACATGTTCCTATCGCTGTCGATGACATGTGGCCTTTTCACAATGCGGTACTTTGAATTTACTTCTGGAAATTCATCGCCGTAAAATGTGTCGATGGTCACGTCTCTCTCATCCTCTCACTTCAGCATCAACTTGTTTCTGTATACCGTTACGCATTTAGCCTTCTCTAGTATTTCATTTTTTATGAAGTCAGGGAACTCTTCTCTGCTTCGCCGCATTGTGCCTATAATATGGGTGTTCTCACTCGTTAGTCTGGAACAGTGTACCAGTTGTCAAGGCAAATATAATAACCTTTTATAAGCAAATCATGAGCAAGCTCTTCAGGATAATGGCTTCCATAATTTGTGTCCTTACCATTATAAACGATGGAAAATACAGTAACTAGTCGAGAATACACTGCCTTAACTGCCGAGGAGTACAGTCTAGTGAGAGAAGCTTTAATTAATACGAGGGTAGGTAAATAAGTTATGCTGCACTTTCGGCAACAAACTATTTTTCAACATAATTTCCGTTCAATGCGACGGTCTTACGCTACCTTACTAGGAGGGCCTATATACCCGCATGACACCACTCTCCTGGTCGACGCCGGAGCCAACGTCTTGCTGCATCAATAACCTCCCCATCATCCACGCACTGCTTTCCGCAGAGTGCATTCTTCACTGGGTCAAACAGTTGGGAATCAGAAGGTGCGAAATCCGAGCTGTAGAGTGGATGAGGAAGAACAGTTCAATGAAGTTCTGTGAGCTCCTCTCAGATACGCAGACTTAGGTGAGGCCTTGCGTTGTCGTACAAAAGTAGAGGTTGTGGCGACGAACAATCTGGAGTCGTTTCATCTGTGTCCTGAGGGCAGCACAATACACTTTAGAGTTGATCGCTACACCGTGCGGGAGGACATTATACAGAATAACTCCTTCAGTGTCCCAGAAGACCGTCACCATGAGTTTACCTGCTGAGAGAACAGTTTTGAAGTTTTTCTTTAGGAAGAAGTGTTGTGGTGCCACTCCATGGATTGCCGTTTTGTTTCCGTTTCGAAGCTGTGAACACACGTTTAATCACATGTGACGATGTTCGATAAGTCTCGTAATGCGCCAGCAATTCCTCACAAATGATCCTTCGTTGCTGTTTATGGTCTTCTGTTAGAGGGCGAGGAATCAAGCGGATACACACCTTTGGGTCCCCCAGCTGGTGGACGAGTCTGTTAGCACTACCAACAGAGACGTCCAGTTGAGCAACAAGGTGATTGATTGCCTTGACTGAGAGTGTCCGCACATTCCAATATTGCAGGAGAACAAAACTGTGTGCGGCAGGCCGACGCGTGGGAGGTCGGACAGGCTTGCGTAACGCTTTTGCGGTGATGACAGACGCCTCGCCCAACGGCTCACCGTGCTTGTGTGCATGTCCAGGACTTCGTAGACATTCTGCTAGCGCCTATTAATGTCTGTGATAGCCTGGTTTTTCCACCAAAGGAAACTCAGTGACAGCCCTCTGCTTGGAACGCACCTCTGTTGCAGACGCCATTCTGATGGCTACGTAGAGCCATTATAGGGGTTGACGGTATAGGGGCTGAAGAGGGAATACTCCACGATGTCCCACAGCAAATTCTGCATCTTTTCGGCTGAAATTTGCCGAGAAAAAAATATGTTTTGAACGTCCTTGTAGCCTTGTGGTCTTGCTTTACAACCTGAAGTTAAAGAAGGAGATGTGCATAGCGTCAGTTTTATATCTGAATATATTTCTGTTTTCTACCATTGAAGGTGACACGTTCACTTCGTCCGTGCACTGGGCTTCTGCGGGCATCGCTCGAAACCACACTGACTGCCGCGGACGGAATCACGCGCTCTCGGCCATTTGCGGTGTGAGAGACAAATTACGCCATGTACTGTTTCACAAATTCAATCGGAATCGTTTATTGGTGGACACGGATTAATTCTCTGCGCCGTTACACACATAGGCAGTCTAAATAAAGGTCGTCAGCCTCACCTTGGCTCGCTCCGAAGTCAGTCCAACCACTTCTAGTTTCACAGATCCGACAGGTGGACTCTGAACATATAGGCCGCTAACATTTCACACACCGCCTCCAACAGGCAACTGGCTCTTGGAAACTTATGCCTAAAATATGAACAAGAACAATGAAACAGTAATACGTTTCAGCATCAATAGCGAAAGAGTTACACAAAAGCATCACACTCAAATTTCCACGGAAAGGAATATAATTCGTTGGCTACAATTAAATCCTCACTAAACGCCACCGTCCAGCTATCTACTTGGCTCCACAACCTAATCGAGGTGTCTGCCTAGAGTTTGAAACTGCTGTAGGCCATCAAAAGTAACTGTCGACTACGATAGTTTTCCTGTTACCTTTGGTCAGATTAGATCATAAACGCATTACCTCTGTGTTGGATGTGTTGCATACCCTTTGGGAGTTACCTTATTTCGATCGCTTTGTTTGCGTGCGAACTCAGTGTCTTACAAGATTCACCTGGAAACTGGATGCAGTGAACCGTCTAGAAACTGAGTGAGGACACATCAAGGGCTCCATAACCTGGGGAATATAGTAACGTAAGAGAGAGGGATATTATAGTTGTTGTGGCGTAACAAGACAGCTACGCCACACTGAAGTAGCCAAAAGGCACGCGTTAATCTCACGCAGATGGGCGTGAGGTCTGAAACAGGATACGTAATGAATGCTATAAAGAGAAGTACGCAGCTGCTGTAATACTTAACTTTAATCCATCATAGTTTTACATCGCTCTTGACGATACAAATGAGACTCTGTCTTGAAATGGTTAATGGCGCCTTGCTAGGTCGTAGCCATGGACTTAGCTGAAGGCTATTCTAACTGTCTCTCGGCAAATGAGAGAAAGGCTTCGTCAGTCTAGTCGCTAGCAACGTCGTCGTACAACTGGGGCGAGTGCTAGTACGTCTCTCGAGACCTGCCGTGTGGTGGCGCTCGGTCTGCGATCACACAGTGGCGACACGCGGGTCCGACATGTACTAATGGACCGCGGCCGATTTAAGCTACCACCTAGCAAGTGTGGTGTCTGGCGGTGACACCACAATAGTACCGTTTTTTAAAAAAAAATCTATGCATACGTATCATATAGCACTAGCAAACGCAGTTTCATCTAAAAAGGAAAGTTTAAAAAATGCCAAACAAAAACATATCAAACGTCGCGTCGATGCTTTGCCAAGCTTGTCATGTTTCTTTTTTTCATAAACAACTTTCGCGCTGCCGGTCGTTGTGGCCGAGCGGTTCTAGGCGTTTCAGTCTCGAACCGCGCGACCGCTACGGTTGCAGGTTCGAATCTTGCCCCAGGCATGGATGTGTGTGACGTCCTTAGGTTAGTCAAGTTTAAGTAGTTCTAAGTTCTAGGGGGCTAATGACCTCAGATGTTAAGTCCCATAGTGCTGAGAGCCATTTGAACCACTTGAACCAATTTTCGCGCTTATCAATAATAAGAGAAATCTCTTGCCTTTGCTCATAATGAAGAAAGGTCTACTGAGTACCAAATAATAATAATATATGTTTCTTTTACGTTTGTGTAAACAAACTGTACTTGAATCTAAATTAATTGCTTTGGTTACATAAAAGCGCAGAAGTTACACTATCAACTAATTTTTATTTCTCTGCAATTAATATTTTCTAAGGATATAGAATACACAATGGACAAACACTGAAAGACGTGCGTTTCCAGTTATGTCCAGAACAAACGAACAAAAAATTAAGAGAATTCGTCGTCTTCCAGTTTCTCTCTCAAACATTCATTCATGAGTCTTTCCCCACCAGTGCCACCAACACTACCGGAAATCTTACCATTTACTGCGACATTTATTTATTGTACCAAAACGACCGAACCGTAGTTTTCATAGATCTTAAATCTATGTTTGCCTATTGGGCGTATGGACGCTCGCTAAATGATAAACATCAAACTTAGAAAACCGAACTGAATCAATCCAAAATCCTCGCCAGAGGTCGGGCATGCCCTTTCCGATTCTCTTTTCCGTACTACAAGAAATAACTCACTTGCTCATGAATGATCACCTTCTCTCGAGTTCTGAAATACACTACGGAATCACCACTTCTGCCCGAGAGGGCATACGACTTCTACACGCCTCGAGGACTGTCGGTAGAGTACTCGAAGCCGCAAACTCCCAAAAGCACTCAGCAATTGTGTAAAATTTAGATGTTCCAGCCAGTCATAATTAGGAGCAGACTGTAGGCATTTCCGTTGACAGTTTCGTGCTGCCGCTTAAACCGTTCCTGTAAGGTGCTGCTTCCTGCCAGGACTTCAAGTTTCTCTGCAGCGTTTGTTGGAAAGCAGCGTCCTTCACGGGAAAACTACTCGCCCTTGAGATCAATCAAGTCTTCTCCAACCACCTCCCATTTAGGAGGATTAGGGAAAGAGCGACCCATCAAATTGGGACCGCACAAAAGCCTCCTGCTCTGTGCAACCACAAACTGGCATTGCGACCACATAGAGAACGGGACTAGCATAAACTGGCGGCAAACAAATACACACATCAAAAAAGTTTTGCATCACCTCAGTTCCGAGAGCTCCGGAACCTGTACAGAAAATTGGAATGCTAAATGCGACACTCATCGTTGAAGAGAACGTGATGCTGACCCTGAGCAGTCCATTCGGCATGTTGTTGGACCCATCTGTACCGCGCTGCATGGTGTCGTGGTTGTAAAGATGGACCTCGCCATGGACGTCGAGAGTGAAGCTGCACGTCATGCAGCCTATTGCGCACAGTTTGAGTCATCAGACGACGTCCTGTGGCTGGACGAAAAGCATTATTCAACATGATGGCGTTGCTGTCAGGGTTCCTCAGAGCCATAATCCGTAGGTAGCGGTCATCCACTGCAGCCACGCTTGGGTGGCCTGAGCGAGGCATGTCATCGACAGTTCCTGTCTCTCTGTATCTCCTCCATTTCCAAACAACATCGCTTTGGTTCACTCCGAGACGCCTGGACGCACCTCTTGTTGAGAGCCCTTCCTGGCACAAATAACTATGCCGAAGCGATCGAACCGCGGTATTGACCGTTTAGGCATGGTTAAACTACAGACAACACGAGCCGTCTACCTCCTTGCTGGTGGAATGACTGGAACTCATCGGCTGTCGGACCCCCTCCGTCTAATAGGCGCTGCTCATGCATAGACACGTGATTCAAACCATTTCAAATTCTTGAAGTCTGCCAGAACAGAAAATGAACATCGTCTGCGTCAGCTTGATACGATCGAGGGGCTATCACGTATCCCGTGCTGTGCGGGAGTATTCTTACACGGTATGGTATTATTACCAGATAAGATATGTGGAAAACGTAGGAAAAGTTCAAAAAAGGTCAGCTGGTTTTGTTTTATATTGTATTATCCCGAAACAGGGGAGAGTGTGTCACGAATACGAAAAACGCGGTGGGGCAGGAGTTATTAAAAGAAACTCGCGATTTTCGTTGCGGCTGGATCTTTCCAAGAAATTTCAACCATCCTTCTCTTCTGAACACTGACTTGCATCTACACAGGGAGAAATGACGATCGTAAAGAAAAACCCAAATGAGAGGTCGCACCGAAAGATTTAGGTTTCGATTTGTACCCCGTGCTATTCGGAAGTGGATTGGTAGGTTCCAAGAACTCTCTGCCAGACACTTGTGAGCTACAGAGTAATGATATAAATGGAGAGAGATAGAGGGAGAGAGAGAAAGAGAAAGACTGCATGATCGTATGAGTCAATATGAATGCCATGTAGTCAGACATCAAGCTATCCGCACTCCGAACTTTTTTCGTCTGTTCACACCGTCAACATTTCGTGGCGGCGAACAAAGGAGGTGTATTTTCAGAGGCGCGATTGGCTCTGTCGTCTGCAGAAAAACAGACGCTCTTCGTAGTCGGCGATGCGTTGCCGCTGCGGTGACTGAACCCACGAGCTACAAAGCAGTTGTCGGGAAAATAAAGGAAGAAAATTCTGAATCCTATTCTTAAGGCTTTCCTCTGATGATGTACCTTGATTAAATTACTGGTATAACAACGATCAGCGTTTCTAACAAATCATATCTAACTTTACATCTATTGCTTATTGTGCAGCAGTGGAACGATGTGCTGATTGGAGTAAGTGCAAGTTTTATTGACTGTTCTGCCTTTAGCTCGTCGACCTGGCGGCCTCTGCCTTTCTTGACACCCTCCCCCATCCTGCCCAGCTCTCATCTTGTAATCAGCCTACTGTCATTTCCTCGTAGTTGTCATTTTCAGGACGTCACCGACCTCCGCAGAGAGTACATCGCGCTTATTCTTCCGGTCCTCCACTACAGCCCAGCTGCGACTTTACCTTGGTTTTTTATGCTGTTTGGAGCTTCCTTTTAGGAACTCGCGGCTATTTTGTTCGCATTTGTCATCTTCGATCTGGTAAGCCTCTCCCATTTTTATGACATATTACTCTCTTAGTTGTCACGCAGAACTGTGTAATTGTGTCTGCAGTTTGTGAACTGCACCGAGATCCTATCTACTATAGGTGATTACTGAGTTAATTCTTTTGTTTTCCAACAAAAAATCATGTGTACGCTACATTAGATTAAATTTTCAGAATTACTCAGATTTTTACGAGTAATCCCTTCTCTACTTCTAATTACTGTAAGAGTGCCTCATCCACGTAGTATTTTTTGCTGACAGTAAAGTAATATATGAAGAAAGTTTGGTTGAGTTTAGTCAGGCTTTCCAGGTCCCTCCTCCCTCCCCCCAATCAAATGGTTCAAATGGCTCTGAGCACTATGGGACTTAACATCTGAGGTCATCAGTCGCCTAGAACTTAGAACTAGTTAGATGGTGGTGGTGGTTACTGGTTAACGTCCCGTCGACAACGAGGTCATTAGAGACGGAGCGCAAGCTCGGGTTAGGGAAGGATTGGAAAGGAAATCGGCCGTGCCCTTTCAAAGGAACCATCCCGGCATTTGCCTGAAACGATTTAGGGAAATCACGGAAAACCTAAATCAGGATGGCCGGAGACGGGATTCAACCGTCGTCCTCCCGAATGCGAGTCCAGTGTGCTAACCACTGCGCCACCTCGCTCGGTCAACTAGTTAGACCTAACTAACCTACGGACATCACACACATCCATGCCCGAGGCAGGATTCGAACCTGCGACCGTAGCGGTCGCGCGGTTCCAGACTGAAGCGCCTAGAACCACTCCGCCACCCCGGCCGGCTCCCCCAATCCCCACCCCAAAGTTGACAGGGCAGTCTTACCATTATCGTTAGTAACTGACAGCGTGCAACATGTTTGGCTGAAATTGCTCCATACAACCTATTTTATCGAAGTATTATGTGACATCCTTCCAATAAGAAAGACATAACACATCATGTTCGCAGAAACGTCATGTAAAGTAGCTAGGCTAGTGTTAAAGCACAAAATACCCAGGGGTACTCTATACACCCTTCCAAAGCTGTTGGCATTGACATCCATAGTCCGTAAGTCCTATTATGGTGTGTGGCGGAAGGTACTTCTGGTACAGTTATGATGATGGAAGAAGAAATGATTGTAAGTAAATCGCTGTATGAATTCTAATTCCTCTCTTTTCCTCGTTGTGATCACTTCGCGAGACCTATGTGGAGAAAATAATATGTTGTCCAACTCTTCCCGCAATGTACTCTCAAAATTTCAATAGTAAACTTCTCTGTGAAAGACAACGCCTCTCTTGTAGCGTATGCCAATGGAGATTGTTGAGCACCGCCATAACACTCACGCACCGAGAGGAAACGCGCCGCTCTTCCGCGGATCTTTTCTATCTCTTCTGTCAATCCTACTTCGTAAGAATCCTAGGCTGGGTAGATTAGATATTTGTAATTGTTTTTTAATTAGATACCACACAATCGCAGATAATAATAATGATATACAAAAAATTTTGTGCGTATTTTAGTAGTTCCTGTCTAAGTGTACCTGTATCCGCCAGCACAAATAGTCTGTAAATGAAGTGTTGTTCAGATCCCTAAATTCCACCTTTTAACATAAATTTCCCACTGATTCGAAAGCTAGCAAACAGAAAGCCGAATAAATCCAGGCCCTCGGCTGATTTTGCTGAAATTACCCGTCGTGTAATTAAGTCTGTTCATTGCAGTCATCCACTTCTGATCTTAGCACTGAAGCGCAACCCATTCACGATTCAGGAATAAAGATGCCAAACGTTCTACAGGAGAAGGCCCTCTGGGTGAGTGGCTGATAACCTTTCGGGCTCTCGAAGCCATATGTTTAAACGAAGTGCCTACTTTCCGTCAGTGGTAAAGAAACCACAGCGCACTGCCAAGAACAGCGAGCGTTACGTTCGTAGCTAAAGTAAAGGAATTACAGCGGCAGACTTGTTGCTGAAGGTCTAAACTTAACGATGTGATTAGTAGGTTATGACATCACCTGGATAAATGTCAGCGCACGATGCATCTTCAGTGCCGCAGTTACTGCAGTTACTCCACACCACAGTAGCTGGCCGCTGTTACCTATCTATCTGCTCGCAACATTTTCCGTGTGCTTCGCGTATGTGAATACCGCAGGCCAAAGCTGATGTATCAAGGACAGTAACGACTCTCCCGTATTACGTGAAGGTGGGAGATGCAAGTATGGGACATGCTGTGTACACACTGTTCTTCTAACGGGAATCCTGTCTTCTCCCTAGCATTTGACCCGTGGTCATGAGGTTCGCTCATGGGGAATGTGGCGTTATATTTCATGATTTGGTAATTATGGAATTTTAAACATTTTTATTGTTTGGGGTTCAGGTTATTTAGTTACAGGATGTCTGTATAGCCACCTCGGTTGCATAAAATTGTCAAGTTGACCATGGTTTCGACTGCACTAAGGCAGTCTTCATCAGAATATAAAATATAATGACATGACATTATATTTTCTATTCTGATGAAGACTGCCTTAGTGCAGACGAAACCATGGTGAATTGGACAATAATTTTATGCAACCGAGGTGACTATACATACATCCTGTGACTAAATGAAGCAAGTACTCTTTCTATCGGTTTTTTACCGCAAACGGGGGATCGTGGGATGTTTTTTGATGAGGAGTATTTGTTTTGAAATGCTGTGACACTTCGCATTGTGAAGAGCTTGGGTGCGAATTTGAGAATATCCTGTACACCATATCAAGATAGTCTTTTCAGAGTAGATTTTTACGTGGAAAACACAAAATCGAAGAATTACAACCTTCACAGGTCACGTATTCCTTGGACGTACATCGAACACCGCTATGCTTAACTATGTGAGGTTCCAAAATAAAATATATGCTCCTTGAAACCGAATATATCTTTATTTAAAGAAGATAGGGAAAACGTTTATGATGGCATATAAACTAAGATGTAACTGAAGGTAGTACCCCCTCAAAATTAGTACCTTCCACCGCAAAGTATCGTCGAAATTTGTGGTAAGGTTCTATGGGACCAAACTGCTGAGGTCATGGGTCCCTAGGCTCACTCACTAATCAATCTAACTTAAGCTAACTTACGCTAAGGACAACACACACACACATGCCCAAGGGAGGACTCGAACCTCTGACGGGGTGAGCCTGGTGAACCGAGAGACCGAGCGGCTACCCCGCGCGACAATCATCGTCGACGACGAACTAGAACAGAGTGACGTAACACTTAATCGTTTCTAATCGAACAGCATCACAGGCTTGCTCAATTTAGTCTCTAAGATCATCTAGTGTTTATGGTTTTGCGGTGTTACACACTGTGTTTTTAACAGTATCCCAAAGATGGAAGTCTAAAGACGTTAAATCCGGTGATCGAGCTGGGTACTCCACAGCACTTCCGTCTTCGTCCAGCCTATCTCTATTAAGAAAGTCCCACACATCAACTTGAAAGTGAGGTGGACCCTGTCCTGTTGAAGATAATAAATAATCTTTACCGCTGAAAACGTTAAGACCTGAAGTTAACATCTGGAACCGCTCTAGGTAAGAGCGACGTGTGACAGCCGCTTCAAAGTAGTACGGCCCGATTAAGCCTCTAGACGACAGACGACACGAAACTGACCGTTCTAGTAGATTATCATGCCTTTCTTCAGTTACGGGTGTATTTTCGTTAACCCTGTACACGACATTATGCAGTTTCGTTGCGTTTAAAGGTAGCTTCCTCTGACCCAAGAATTAGAGATTTAATTCACATATCGGGATTATCCTCGTTCACAGCAAGGAGAAGAGCCGGAACGTAAGGCTTCCATCTTCTGCGTCCGCGAAGTTCTGCGAACACTGACTTCACTGGTCCCAGTCTCACGAAAACATTGCTACAGACCTTTTGGGCAAATGTGTGTTCACATGAGTCACTGCAACACCACTTCTGTTGTCTTTTGACCGTCTCTTTCCTCCGCTGTGTCTTTGCATAATGGACCATTCCATCGACGTCAAACTTTCCTCTGATTCTCGAAATTGTAACCGTGACGGTGGTACTGTTCCAAATTCCACTTTCCAAAACTGTCGAGCCTCTCGCACATGCTCTGTTTTCCAGTAAGTCTTTAGCGCCTACTTCCGTTTTCCAAACAATAACATTACGTTTATTTTCAATCCTGCAATAAATGGTAGCGTTGCTAAGATCTTCACTGCCTTCTGAATTGCCACCTACAACGCATTATTTTGTCTGTAGCGCTGCAGTCATGGACTGTGCGGCTGGTCCCGGCGGAGGTTCGAGTCCTCCCTCGGGCATGTGTGTGTGTGTGTGTGTGTGTGTGTGTGTGTGTGTGTGTGTGTGTGTTTGTCCTTAGGGTAATTTAGGTTAAGTAGTGTGTAAGCTTAGGGACCGATGACCCATAAGATTTCACACACATTTGAACATTTTTTGAATATTTTGTCTGTTTTAATTAAAAGAGTGAATTAAAGAGAGTATATATTATTAGAAACACCCTGCATTATACAGTAGTCACCCTTAATTCTTGTTCCACTTAGTTTGTCCCGTCTTGTACGTTGTTGTTGTTGTGGTCTTCAGTCCTGAGACTGGTTTGATGCAGCTCTCCATGCTACTCTATCCTGTGCAAGCTTCTTCATCTCCCAGTACCTACTGCAACCTACATCCTTCTGAATCTGCTTAGTGTATTGATCTCTTGGTCTCCCTCTACGATTTTTACCCTCCACGCTGCCCTCCAATGCTAAATTTGTGATCCCTTGATGCCTCAAAACATGTCCTACCAACCGATCCCTTCTTCTAGTCAAGTTGTGCCACAAACTTCTCTTCTCTCCAATCCTATTCAATACCTCCTCATTAGTTACGTGATCTACCCACCTGATCTTCAGCATTCTTCTGTAGCACCACATTTCGCTCTACTTCGACCATCATCGGTTATTTTACTCCCTAAATAGCAAAACTCCTTTACTACTTTAAGTGTCTCATTTCCTAATCTAATTCCCTCAGCATCACCCGACTTAATTTGACTACATTCCATTATCCTCGTTTTGCTTTTGTTGATGTTCATCTTATATCCTCCTTTCAAGACACTGTCCATTCCGTTCAACTGCTCTTCCAAGTCCTTTGCTGTCTCTGACAGAATTACAATGTCATCGGCGAACCTCAAAGTTTTTACTTCTTCTCCATGAATTTTAATACCTACTCCGAATTTTTCTTTTGTTTCCTTTACTGCTTGCTCAATATACAGATTGAATAACATCGGGGAGAGGCTACAACCCTGTCTCACTCCTTTCCCAACCACTGCTTCCCTTTCATGCCCCTCGACTCTTATAACTGCCATCTGGTTTCTGTACAAATTGTAAATAGCCTTTCGCTCCCTGTATTTTACCCCTGCCACCTTCAGAATTTGAAAGAGAGTATTCCAGTCAACATTGTCAAAAGCTTTCTCTAAGTCTACAAATGCTAGAAACGTAGGTTTGCCTTTTCTTAATCTTTCTTCCACGATAAGTCGTAAGGTCAGTATTGCCTCACGTGTTCCAACATTCCTACGGAATCCAAACTGATCTTCCCCGAGGTCAGCTTCTACCAGTTTTTCCATTCGTCTGTAAAGAATTCGCGTTAGTATTTTGCAGCTGTGACTTATTAAACTGATAGTTCGGTAATTTTCACATCTGTCAACACCTGCTTTCTTTGGGATTGGAATTATTATATTCTTCTTGAAGTCTGAGGGTATTTCGCCTGTCTCATACATCGTGCTCACCAGATGGTAGAGTTTTGTCATGACTGGCTCTCCCGAGGCCATCAGTAGTTCTAGTGGAATGTTGTCTACTCCCGGGGCCTTGTTTCGACTCAGGTCTTTCAGTGCTCTGTCAAACTCTTCACGCAGTATCATATCTCCCATTTCGTCTTCATCTACATCCTCTTCCATTTCCATAATATTGTCCTCAAGAACATCTCCCTTGTATAAACCCTCTATATACTCCTTCCACCTTTCTACCTTCCCTTCTTTGCTTAGAACTGGGTTTCCATCTGAGCTCTTGATATTCATACAAGTGGTTCTCTTCTCTCCAAAGGTCTCTTTAATTTTCCTGTAGGCAGTATCTATCTTACCCCTAGTGAGACAAGCCTCTACATCCTTACATTTGTCCTCTAGCCATCCCTGCTTAGCCATTTTGCACTTCCTGTCGATCTCATTTTTGAGACGTTTGTATTCCTTTTTGCCTGCTTCATTTACTGCATTTTTATATTTTCTTCTTTCATCAATTAAATTCAATATTTCTTCTGTTACCCAAGGATTTCTATTAGCCCTCGTCTTTTTACCTACTTGATCGTCTGCTGCCTTCACCACTTCATCCCTCAGAGCTACCCATTCTTCTTCTACTGTATTTCTTTCCCCCATTCCTGTCAATTGTTCCCTTATGCTCTCCCTGAAACTCTCTACAACCTCTGGTTCTTTCAGTTTATCCAGGTCCCATCTCCTTAAATTCCCACCTTTTTGCAGTTTCTTCAGTTTCAATCTGCAGTTCATAAACAATAGATTGTGGTCAGAATCCACATCTGCCCCAGGAAATGTCTTACAATTTAAAACCTGGTTCCTAAATCTCTGTCTTACCATTATATAATCTATCTGATACCTTTTAGTATCTCCTGGCTTCTTCCATGTATACAGCCTCCTTTCATGATTCTTGAACCAAGTGTTAGCTATGATTAAGTTATGCTCTGTGCAAAATTCTACAAGGCGGCTTCCTCTTTCATTCCTTCCCCCCAATCCATATTCACCTACTATGTTTCCTTCTCTCCCTTTTCCTACTGACGAATTCCAGTCACCCATGACTATTAAATTTTCGTCTCCCTTCACTACCTGAATAATTTCTTTTATCTCGTCATACATTTCATCTATTTCTTCATCATCTGCAGAGCTAGTTGGCATATAAACTTGTACTACTGTAGTAGGCATGGGCTTTGTGTCTATCTTGGCCACAATAATGCGTTCACTATGCTGTTTGTAGTAGCTAATCCGCACTCCTATTTTTTTATTCATTATTAAACCTACTCCTGCATTACCCCTATTTGATTTTGTATTTATAACCCTGTAATCACCTGACCAAAAGTCTTGTTCCTCCTGCCACCGAACTTCACTAATTCCCACTATATCTAACTTTAACCTATCCATTTCCCTTTTTAAATTTTCTAACCTACCTGCCCGATTAAGTGATCTGACATTCCACGCTCCGATCCGTAGAACGCCAGTTTTCTTTCTCCTGATAACGACGTCCTCTTGAGTAGTCCCCGCCCGGAGATCCGAATGGGGGACTATTTTACCTCCGGAATATTTTACCCAAGAGGACGCCATCATCATTTAATCATACAGTAGAGCTGCATGTCCTCGGGAAAAATTACGGCTGTAGTTTCCCCTTGCTTTCAGCCGTTCGCAGTACCAGCACAGCAAGGCCGTTTTGGTTAATGTTACAAGGCCAGATCAGTCAATCATCCAGACTGTTGCCCCTGCAACTACTGAAAAGGCTGCTGCCCCTCTTCAGGAACCACATGTTTGTCTGGCCTCTCAACAGATACCCCTCCGTTGTGGTTGCACCTACGGTACGGCCATCTGTATCGCTGAGGCACGCAAGCCTCCCCACCAACGGCAAGGTCCATGGTTCATGGGGGGGTCTTGCACGTATAATTACCATTTTCAAGACCTAAGTGTTAGCGGCTGGTAAAATGCTCATTATTTCCACGCCCTGGGCCTCTCTCCGGCTCGTGTGAAGTAGATGTATCCACTACTGTACTGGCCTTCTAGTGAAGGAAAGACTCCCCTCTGGCAATGTTGGCTTGGAGACCCCGATGGGTAGGATGAAGCGGGTAATCGGTTTACTGCTCCGCGCCCAATGCCACCCTTTCGGCGAGAGGAGTGACCTGTCTTTAATGTATCTGTTTCGTGAATGTGAATGCACACCGAGGTGACAAAAGTCAAGGCATGCCTCCTCATATCGTGTCGGACCTCCCTTCGCCAGGCGTAGCGCAGCATCTCGACGTGGCACGGACTCAGCAAGTCGTTGGAAGTCTCCTGCAGAAATACTGAGCCACGCTGCCTATACAGTCGTCCATAATTGCGAAAGTGTTTCCGGTGCAGGATTTCGTGCACGAACTCTCTATTATGTCCCATAAATGTTTGATGGGATTCATGGCGGACGGTCGAATAGTCCAGAATGTTTTTCATACCAGTCGCGAACAATGGTTGTCCAGTGACAAGGAGCACTGTCATCAATAAAAAGTCCATCGTTGTTTGGGAACATGACGTCCATGAACGGCTGCAAATGGTCTCGAAGTAGCTGAACATCCAGAGGATCCTGTCCATCCAATGAAAAACCATTGCGTAGCCACCATCATCTTACACTATGCCTTGTTCACAACTTGGGTCTATGCCACAGTCGAATCCTATCATCAGCTTTTACCAACTGAAATCGGGACTGTTCTGACCAGGCCATGGTTTTCCAATCCTCTAGGGTCCAACCGATACGGTCACAAAGCCAGGAGAGGCGCTATAGGCGATGTCTTGTTGTTACCGAAGGCACTGGCGACGGCTGTCTGCTGCACTGTCCTAACGGATACGTTCGTCGTACGTCCCACATTGAAATCTGATGCTATTTGACTATGTGTTGCTTGTCTATTAGCACTGACATCTCTACGCACTGCCGCTGTTCTCGGTCGTTAAATAGAAGGCCATCGGCCACAGCGTTATCCCTGGTGAGAGGTAATGTCTGAAACTTGGTATTCTCGGTACATTCTTGACTCTCTGTATCTCGAAATATTGAATGCCTTAACGATTTCCGAAATGGAATGTCCCATGCGTCTAGGTTCGACTACCATTTCCCGTTCAAAATCTGTCAGTTCATGTCGTGCGGTCATACTCATGTCGGAAACCTTTACGCATGAATCACCTGAGTGCAAATGACAACTCTGCCAATGCAGTGTCCTTTTATACCTTGTGTGTGCGCGATGTACCGCCATCTGTACATTTCCACACCGCTATCCCATGACATTCGTCACCTCAGCGTGTTGTAATGATGTATGGTGAGAGGAGGCAGAGGCTGAAATCCGGTGCCGGAACCAGCCTACTCCTCTCGAACAGCAATAATGGAAGGGTCACAGTTAACAGTGGCATATGCTCCATCAGCTGCTACGGGAACGTATGGAATTTAATATACGACATTGGTGCAAAATCTGGTGACTACGAAATTTTGCGCCACCACCTCTCATCACATGAATGGCTAAACACTGTTGTTGGAAAAATCCTTCCGACACCAGGATTCGAACCTGCCACTCCACAGGCGTGTGTTAGCAGTCCCGGCTGCGGGGAGGGTCTGGCCCTGTGTTACGTCATTGCTCACGATTTCACTCCAGACAGAACGGCAGCAAGGGGCTGGCTTACTTCACTCGTGACAAACAGCTGCTGTTTGTTCCACTCCATCTGCAAGCCCTTCCGAACGCTACGTGTCTATATTTTAGTTCGATGAGCTTACTTGTGTGTATTCCGAAAACTCATGCTTGCTTCACCTCCCGTAACACGGCAGTGTTTGTCCATATGACGTCATAAGCGGAAGCAGGCAAGGTTGCTCCAACAGCGGCAGCTGCTGTAAACAAAGAGCCATGTTCAGTACGTAATATTGCACAATATCTCCGGTTGTGCAATAAAATTACCGTCCGTAGGTGTCCGCAGTATTACTGCGTAGATCAAAACTATTAAAATACGTTGCGTAATACGAGGCATGCTGTGTCTTCTGTGTGTATTACAGCGCAATTAACTGCCAACTGCACATCAGACCCACTGAGGCAAAATCTCTGAGATCGACTACATCGATTCGATTTCGTTTTTCAAACTTTCGGAGTTCGTTATTGGTTTTCTTGTTTACTACTACTAGTACAATGATTAAAAAATTAACAAGAGTATTCACTCTAGGTGGCCGTGCGGTTGTAGACGCTGCAGTCTGCAACCGCGAGACCGCTACGGTCGCACGTTCGAATCCTGCCTCGGGCATGGATGTGTGTGATGTCCTTAGGTTAGTTAGGTTTAACTAGTTCTAAGTTCTAGGGGACTAATGACCTCAGAAGTTGAGTCCCATAGTGCTCAGAGCCATTTGAACCATTCACTCTAGGATGCACAGAACTATAAAAACATGAAAGAGGTTATAGAATGTCAAGGTGAGTAAGTTAGAAAATGGAAGGAAAATAATGCGGTCCAGGAAATATGAAGAGAGACCTCATACAGATTCGGATGAACACGTAGCAAAGGTTTCATCGAGTCGGTTAGAGGAATTAAATGATGAATCATAGGAAAGTGATGCGTAGCAACCAAATAATCGGTCCTAGACTATGATCCTACAATTGGATTTCTAAGTATCACATTTTTAAACTCTGAACGCGACCATTTCCGCAAAGTATTTAATGTTGTTCCATAGCCGCATAAAGACTCCTGACCATCATCTACCTCGCTTAGTGCGCTCATTAAGTTTTCTTTCGTGAATTTTCTTACGCTCTTGAAACTACTCTGTCAACTATATTTATCTCTATTCTTGTTACAGCGAAGTAAAGCATGTGCAGCAGCAGCAGCAGCAAGTATGTTACTGTGGAGGATGAATTTAAATAAAATTACCAAATAAGCAGCTACCAGTCGCAAGATCATGTTTTCTTTATTTACTTTTGCAAATCGATATCAGCTGATTAACAGCCATTATCGGTGCTTTCAACGTGTATGTTCCCTAAGTAATAACACTGTCTCAAACAGACGCGAAACATAAAGTGATCACTGTTTAAGACAGTGTTACTACTCAGGGAACATACACGTTGAAAGCACCGATAATGGCTGTTAATCAGTTGATATCGATTTGCAAAAGTAAATAAAGAAAACATGATCTCGCGACTGGTAGCAGCTTATTTGGTAATTTTATGGTTCGCCGTCGCTGCACAACTTGGGAACAATATGAAGCCCACCATTCAGAATTTAAATAAGACTGCACAGTACTGTTGACCGTTTTGGGTTGGGTAGAGGAGGCATGCAGAACGACAGTCGTCGCTGCAGATGCGTTTAGCGGTGCGATACGCCGCTGCACGATTCTCGACGCTTTCGAATGGATGAGGAGAAAGCGACCGCTATGCGTTTATGAAGACCGGACACGGTGCCACGTTTGTCAGCAGTCGCGGCAGCTGATACGGAACACCGCTCATTTGGCGGCTTGTAGCCCTGGAGAACTGCACCATCTTGTAGTCTGGGCGTTGACAGTACTTTTTGCGAACGTTACTCATCTGGTGGTGGTCTTCGGCCCCAAGACTGGTTTGATGCAGCTCTCCACATCGGGCTATCGCGTGGAAGAGTCTTCCTCGCTGCACAACTATCGTAACTTACATCATCTTAAACCTGCTCACTGTAGTAAAGCCTTCATCTTCCTCTACTGTTTTTACCCCCTTGCACTTCCTTTCATTATCAGATTAACTATTCTGTGTGTGTAAGGATGTGTCCTGTCAACCGATCCCTTCTTTTAATCAAGTAGTGCCACAATTTTTTTTCACCGATTTGATGGAGTACTTCTCGACTACTTACTCATTTAACAGTAAGCAGTCTTTTATAGCACCGCACTTTAAAATTTTTCTGTTTGTTGCTTATCTGTAGTGTTTATCGACCGTCTTTCACTCCCTGATAACTTCCGAATTTCAATGAGCGTGTTCCATTAAGTATGGTGCAAAGCTTTTCCTAAATCAGAGGAGGAGAAGGTTGGAGGGAGGGAGAGGTGTGGAGGAAGTGCTCATACGGAAAATTATGTCGTGGTCTAAGAGTTGTAATCACAATCAAATACAATAAGTAAAATACGAAACTTACAAGTATAAAAAGTTAAGTTACTGAAAAGAATGATCGTTCCTTTATCGTACAGAGGTCGATCGCTATGCCACGCCAAAGCTGGCAACGCGAATCGATACCACAGACATTAGCGAGGCCTCACTGAATCTGCAACGACGTATGGCACGCACTCCTCAAGAGTACGTCTTCCATCTCACAAGGGAACCTCCCCATCGCACCCCCTTCAGATTTAGTTATAAGTTGGCACAGTGGATAGGTCTTGAAAAACTGAACACAGATCAATCGAGAAAACAGGAAGACGTTGTGTGGAACTATGAAAAAAATAAGCAAAATGTACAAACTGATTAGTCCATGCGCAAGATAGGCAACATCAAGGAGAGCGTGAGCTACGGAGCGCTGTGGTCCCGTGGTTAGCGTGAGCAGCTGCAGAACGAGAGTTCCTTGGTTCAAGTCTTCCCTCGAGTGAGAAGTTTATATTCTTTATTTTCGCAAAGTTATGATCTGTCCGTTCGTTCATTGACGTCTCTGTTCACTGTAATAAGTTTAGTGTCTGTGTTTTGCGACCGCACCGCAAAATCGTGTGATTGTTATTGAAGTCGCGAGCTATATTTGCTGGATTCATATTGCCCACGGAATACATCTCACGTATTTAATGCACTCTCGTCCAAAGTAGCGAACAGTCAACTGCCAGCCAGGGAGTCTCGTTAGCAGGAACACACACTCTTCCGTGCGCAGTAGTCGACTGACGTGTGTTTCGATGTTTGTATAGGTGTAGCGTCCCCATACTACGGCGCAGTTACATCGCATCGGACGGACAGATAATAATTGTCTAAAAATAAAAAATTAAACTTTTCGGTCGAGGCAAGACTTGAACCAAGGACCTCTCGTTCCGCAGCTGCTCACGCTAACCACGGGACCGCGGCGCTCCTGAGCTCGCACTATCCTTGATATTGCATATCTTGCGCATGGACTACTCAGTTTTTATATTTTGCTTATTTTTTTCATAGTTCCACACAACTTCTTCCTGTTTTCTCGATTGATCTGTGTTCGACTTTTCAAGGCCTATCCACTGTGCCAACTTATAACTAAATCTGAGGGGGGTGCGATGGGGAGGTTCCCTTGTCAGCAGAGCAGCGCCCTCACACTTAGCTCAATATCCTGTGGTCAACACCATCGTCTGGGGACAACGAATAGTTACTTTCAGATGAATTTGAACTGTTCTGTACGTCAAACACTGCACTTCAAGAGAATAGTTTGTTACTTAGTGCATCAAGTTATCTTTGCTAGTCATTGTCGGTTGTTATCCAGTAATCTTGTGGCAAAAGAAAGGTGTCAGAGGTAAGTAAATATTTGATTCATGTATGTAATAAAGTGAGGTAATATTTCATGAGTTATAGTTTGATGAGCCTTCTCCCAGAGCAAAGAACTCACAGTTTCAGGGGCCAGACGAATTAGTTTCGCTTAGTCACAATAATCACTGCAGAAAAAGATAACCTGCAATTTACGAAAAGAATTGAGAGACTTTTAAGGGATTTCAGGTGTGGTACAGAACTTTAAAACGCACTGTACTGTTGGCTACGAAATCTTTCGCGACAGAGTCCTTGGATAAAAAAGTTCTAGGTTTACTTGCTGCATCAGATGCGGGAGAAAATCCCGAGCTTACGATGATTACCTCCATAATTGTCGTCAATGACCAAGTCTCACTGCCACGAAAATGTCGAGGCTGCATGCTACACCGTTCTTCTTCATCGGCAGGAATTAGGGCTGCAGCTCCTCTGAAGAACTTAAGCAGCAGGAATGTCTCACTGGCGGACGGTCACGCAAGAGTAAAAATCCCTTACTCTGTTGAGAATTTTATATGCAGACAGTGTCAAAGTTAGCTTAGCGCTCTCACCGGCTGTCACGTAGGTTAAACTTTCTTTCTCAAATTGTAACTGTTTGCCTTATTGTCATTCTCTCACTAACACATAACTGCAGCCCTTAAAGGGCAGTTAAATTGTATTGCAGGAGTAGAGGTTTGTAAAATTTCAAAAGCAGCGGCGCTTGTACGACGACAAAAGATCTGCAGAAAGCCGAGATAGCGGTGACGGAGGGCATGCTTCGTTTATGTAGGGATGAACGTTACTCTGGTGCTCGGCAACTTGAGAAGGCATCCAATATCTGCCAGTCTTCGTGTAATTACGTTGTCCAGTCATATTAATGTGACCACCTGTCAAAAGCCTGAATATTCACGTTATTCAGCGCGGATTGCTGGGAGACTTGCTAGAAGAGAGTGCGAGAGTCAGTGAGGTTCTGGAAGGTACGGTCAGGGACGTGGAGCCATGCCCATTCCAGTCCCATCACCAGCTGCGATAGGTTCCTCGTCCGAGGTGGTCCCACAGATTGTAGATTGGGTTTTAATCCGCGGAGTTTTGTGGCCATCAGAGTACGGTAAACTTATCTTGGTGCCCTTCGAACCACTCACGTACATTGCAACCTATGTGACACGCTGCATTGTCCTGCTGGTAGATGCCATCGCGCTGAATAAAAACAAACTGCATGTAGAGGTGGACATTCTCCCCAAGGATCGATGCATACCTGTGTTGATCCACTGTGCGTTCCAGTTGACGAGATCACCCGGGGACTGCCACGAAAACATCCCCCCCCAGAGAGTAACGCATGCACGGCGCTCGCTTTCAGACATTTCACGCTGAACCCCCCCCCCCCCCCCCAACGGCCATCTGTCCGACGGACCATGAAACCCCAATGATATGTGAAGGCCACCTATCGCCACTCCAGTTGCGATATTGGACTGCAAATTCCAGCCTTCGTCACCGATGAATAACAACAGTCAGCATGTGTGCATGAACCAGGCACCTGCAGCTGACGCTCATACGCAGCAACGCTCATTGAGAGTTTGGGAGCCCACTGGCTCACATGGGCAGTCAGTTGCTGAACAGTTGAATGTCTGTTCCCCGCACAAGTCTCGCCATCGTTCACCCATGACCTGCAGCCGCCTAGAACGAAATCAGAACTACATGTTAATACCTTCATTTGTTGTCGGGCGTTGATATATAACAACGAGGACAGGTGAAAATGTGTGCCCCGACTGGTACTAGAACCCGGGATCTCCTGCTTACATGGCAGAAGCTCTATCCATCTGAGCCACTGAGTGCACAGAGGATAGTGCGACTGCAGGCACTATCTCGCGCACGCCTCCCGCGAGACCCACATTCTCACCTTATATGTCCACACACTACATTTGTGGTGTCCCTACCCAACACACTCATTACTCGTGGAAGACATTCTTACCAAGTCCCGTAAGAGTCCTGGTAATATGTGTGCATCCGCACAGAAGAAGGTGACGACCGGTATTATCAGAACTGGTGTCTGTTCTTTCACACATATTACCCGAACTCTTACACGACTTGCTAATAATGTCTTCCACGAGTAATGAGTGCGTTGGGGAGGGACAGTGTGCACTCGGTGGCTCAGATGGATAGAGCGTCTGCCATGTAAGCAGGAGATCCCGGGTTCGAGTCCCAGTCGGGGCACACATTTTCACCTGTCCCCGTTGATATACGAGGGCGGTTCAGAAAGTAACCTCCGATTGGTCACAGTGCGGGTTGTGGGGGGGAGTAGCGACGCCATCTGTGCGTTCACGCACTCAACAGGTCAGTCGGCATCAAGCCGTGGTCGAGTGAACGTCGTACCTGCGCTAGTTTAGTTTTTGTGGCAGTTTGAAATGTGTGCTGAAATAGAAAACCCCGCCAAATGTGAAGTGCGTGCTGTCATAAGGTTTTTTACAGCCAAAGGATATTCTGCAGCAGCTATTCAACGTGAGCTTTGTGCCGTGTACGGACCAAGAGTTATGAGTGAAGGAGTTGTCCGTGAATGGGTACGTTTATTTAAAAGTGGACGAGAAAACGTTCATGATGAAGAGAGGAGTGGTAGACCATCATTGGTGACTGACGAACTCGTTCAGACAGTTGATGCAAAAGTTCGTGAAAATCGACGTTTCTCAATGTCGGAGTTGTCTACTGGTCTTGTACGAGATAGTGACAGCAAGATTGGGTTACCGTAAGTTCTGTGCACGATGGGTGCCCAAAATTCTTACCGACCACCACAAAACTCAAAGAATGGCCTCTGCATTAGACTTTCTGTCACGTTATGAGGACGAAGGAGAACCATTGTTAAACAGAATCGTGACCGGTGACGAAACCTGGATTAAGTACGTGAACCCTGAGACAAAAGAACAATCAAAGATGTGGGCACATTCAAATTCGCCTACCAAACCAAGAAAAGCCTCGCAAGATTTTTCTGCCAGAAAACTGATGGCAACGGTGTTTTGGGATGCCAAAGGGGTGTTGTTGGTTGAATTCATGGAACGTGGTACGACCATTAATCAAGACGTGTACTGTGAAACAATAAAAAAGTAACGACGGGCTATACAGAACAAACGCCGTGGTATGCTGACTTCCGGTATCGTTTTTTTGCACGATAACGCCCGTCCTCACTCTGCTCGCAGAACAACGGCCCTTCTTGAGTCCTTCAAGTGGGACGTTATCAACCATCCACCTTACAGCCCAGACCTGGCGCCAAGTGATTATCACCTCTTCATGCATTTGAAGAAATGGCTCGGGTCACAGCGGTTTGATGACGACGAAGAGCTCAAAGATGCGGTCACAGGCTGGCTCCAGGCACAAGCGGGTGATTTTTATGCAGAAGGAATTTCAAAGCTTGTGAAGAGATACGATAAGTGGCTCAATCGCTATGGAGACTATGTAGAAAAATAGTGCAAAGATGTAGTTGTAAGATGTATATATTAAAATATTTTTATTTAACTTGGTGTATTTTTTTTAAATCAACCGGAGGTTACTTTCTGAACGGCCCTCGTATATCAACGCCTGTCAGTAGCTGAATATATTAATATATAGTTCTAATTGCTGTCATCTATGGCCCACGGTGCACCAGAGTCGCCTCGTCGCCGGTTTTGGCTGGCGCCATTTTGCTGTGCATGGTCTACTTTAACTACGGCGGCAAGCCAACAGTTTAGAAATCCGGATATGCTTCCGCCCTTGACCAGAAAGCCAGTGGTCATGCTCTTTTGGATGTCAGTTAAGTCGCTTCATTACCGACTTTCGACGACTGCACTGTTTTCGCGTTCCGCCAACTCGTTTTATACGCCATCCGTTGATAGCGTTGCCACCTGTCGTCTGTGAGAGGTTCTGAAGCTTCACATGGAGAACAGGCGGTGGTCACGTTAATGCGAGTGGACCGTCTATCATCGCATTAGGAACCCAACTCCTCCTACGAACCTAAGTTTAGTAAAACTGCATGTGATTCTATAACTCAAGGAAAGAAGAAGATAGAATAGTGTTTAACGTCCCGCGGGTATGGAGTTCAATGAAGAGAAATTGGATCAAGGCAAAATTGTGAAGGAAGTATAAAGGTTGACAGTATTACTGATGTGTATAATTTTGTCATTTAATGATGTATTTCACATGTCTGTATGAAATTTTAATTTCTTTTCATATGACCAGCAGACTAATTGAAAACAGAAAGATGTTATTTTTATGAAAATCATCATTCACTATGTCTTAAATAAAATTTCCGTAAGTTTATTAATTAGGATTTAAATAACATTAAAAACGAGAGCTGTTACTAGAGAGATTCCAGACAGACAGTTTGATTACTAGACTTCTACGAAGTTCTACCTATAAATTCATTTTGTTCTCTTTGTCTACGCTGTCCTGTTGCCATTATCCCGTCATACAATCAGTGTGCTGTTGCTTTTGTTCTTTCATCCACGCTCTTTCACTTTTTGTAGTTCTTCTTTAGCCCTTCTAAATTTGATATTGTATTTAGAGATTTTCCGTTCTAATATGAGGGCTTCCGATGTGATGGACCTCTCAAGGTCTTTGCTGGCTTCTTGAACGCATGTTGTGGTTGTCTCGTTGTTCGAGAGGTAATCATATATTTGACTGCAAGGTCTGTTTTTGGTCTTCGTCGAAACGTCTTAGAGATCGTGGACTTGGTTGTTGCTCGTGATAAAAATGTGGTTCCATCTGGCTCCGGATGGTAGTACCCTGTAAGGGCCCATGCCTAGGTGAAACCTGGTCAGCGTTATCAGAGGCTGATGAAGAATCTCGCTCCAACGGCAGAGAGATCGGAAGAACCCAGAGGAGAAAACCACGAAAATCAATTACTTGGAACTAACAGTCCGATCTTATCTTGCAATTTAATTCCTACCCTCACACAACACAAACTGCTTTATTATTATTACTGTTATTATTACGTAATTGTAATTCAGAAAACTGATTACTTGTTTTTATTCAGTTGCGCATAGACAGATCTAACGTGAATATCATCAAATAACTCTTGTGAACTGTACAGTAGTGGTTTAGGAAACTAATGTCCCGACAACGACCTCGAAATCCAAAATGGAAGACGGTCAGACCGGAAGGTGCCCCTCTCAGAGGCGAAGAGTGCGTTTGAGCTCTGAACTGCCAAAGAGCCCAGCCGTGCGGACCATTCTGGGCCCGCACAACCGCGCCTCAATGAGCAGTGAGCAGTGAGTAGCGACGCTTTGCAGTGAAGAACTGTTTGCCGGCGAGTGCGTGCGGGGTGGGGAAAGTGGGCTGAAAGCGGCGCCGCATTCCGCGCCCGCCCCGCTATGGAAACCTGCCCGCCGGCCAGCCGCGGAGAAACACGACGCCCTCCCCTCCCCTCTCCTCTCCTCTCCAGTCTCCAGCAGCAGCAGCAGCAGCAGCAGCACAGGCCGCTCCGACAAACCGCCGGCTTCCTCTTCCCCGACAACAGGCACCGTATGTGTCCGTCTGTGTGGCCCTCTCGATTCGGGCTACCCGTGGTTTTCCTAAACCGTTCGGGCGAATATCGTGTTAATGAAGACAAGGGCAGTGATGTAAAATGCCTAGGCATTTATGAGTTGGAGGCAATTGTCCAGGGTAAATGCCTGGCCAAATGCCCAAAATTCCTAAATGCCCGGTCATTTGTGCATTTTAAAGATTAACTGATAAACGGCGCTTATAAGAAAAATTTAAGCTGTTATTTTGTATTGGAAAAGGTGTTTTGCAATACTGCTTCTTTAGTGGTTAGGTTACCAAGTTGTAAAAAGTTGCTTGAGCGTTAGGAGAGAGTTATTAGGGGAAGTAAACTAGATTGTAAACATAACTTTTTACATTTTTGATGAGGTCAATTTTATCTTTACAGCAGTGAAATCGTGCGGAAGTAGATAAAGAAAGGAGCAGAATAGAAACCAACTGCGGGTACATCTGACAATACTGAAAACAATTTAATGATTAAGAATACATTTATCATCAAGAACCACATGCCAGCTGTTTAATATGTTCAGTAATAATTTTTTTTGACAATAATAATTCTTCAATAATATTCAGAGATTTGACACGTATTATAAACTGTGTTACATTACAAAGCAGTGACATAAGGACAATGTTTTTTACCGGCAATCACTACACAGCAGTGCGTGTGTGTGTGTGTGTGTGTGTGTGTCCCAGTATGAGGGGGAGAGATCGAGAGTGAAGAGTGGAACTGGTAAAAAGAAAAAGGGCATTATTTATAATAAGCAGCTGTCAGCAACACGCCTTCATCCTTGGTACAGCAAGTTGGAATGTTAGAAAAAAAAACTCTACTTTTTTTATAAACGCCCAGATTCTGGGCGCTCAAAAGTGCGTTAGGCAAATTCCCAGGCAAATGCCCAGTTATAAATGTCCTGCGCACTGGGCATTTATTTGGGCGACCCACATCACTAGCCACACGGGATCTCTGTCTACATCTACATCAATACTCCTCAAGCTTCCTGGCGATGTGTGCGGAGGATACTTAGGGCACTACTAACTGAGACCCCCCCCCCCTCCCATCCCTGTTTCACTTGGGAATGGCGCGTGGAATGAATGATTGTCGGTAGGAGACTGTATTAGCTCTAATTTCTCGAGTTTTCTCGTCGAGGTCATTTCGCGAGGTGTGTGTGTGTGTGTGTGTGTGTGTGTGTGTGCGTGTGTGTGTGCGCGCGTGTGTGTGTGTGTGTGAGGAATTAAAATGCTGACCGACTCGTCCCGAAATTACAATACTAAACCACTCAGAGATGCATAACGCCTCTCTTGTAAAGTATGCCACCGAAGTTTGCTGAGCATCTCTGTAACGGTCTCGTGACGACGAAACGATCCCGTGACGATACGCGCCGCTTTTCGTTGGATCTTCTCTACCTCTTCTGTCGGTCCTACGTTGCAAGGATCCCAGATTGATGAGCAATACTCAAGTATCGGTCGAAAAAGCGCCATGTAAAGCCATTTCCTCCGCGGATGAGTTACATTTCCTTAAGATTCTTCTACATTTCCTTAAGATTCTTCCTATGAAGCTGTATGCCATCTGCTCCACCTACTATTTTTTTTTTATGTGATCATTCCACTTCAGGTCGCTCTGGATACTCACTCCTAGAAATTTTTCGGTAGATACCGTTTCACGCAATTTGTCGGGAATAGTGTAGTTGTACAGTACTGGATTTCTTTTCCTATGTGTGTACGTTCAGCGTCATACCACCAGAGCCTGCATCATTCATCAATCCTCTGCAGGTCATTTTGCAAGTCGATACTGTCATATGGCGTTACTACTTTGTTGCAGACAACAGTCTCAGGACCATCCGACGCTTTCAACTAGATAATTTATATACATTGTAAACAATAACGGCTCTATCGATTTTGTTTCGTTAAGAGCCACGTCTTCAGTTCTATCCGCAAGGAAGTCTTGAATCCAGTCACGAATCTATTCCGGTACTCGGTAATCTAGTACTTTTATCACTAAACGGTAGCGCGGGACGTTGTCAAATGCCTTCCTGGAGTCGAAAAACACGGCATCAATGTGAGCACCGTTGTCTGTAGGGCTATGGATCTCATGGAGGAACAGAGTGGGCTGAGTTTCGCAAGATCTCTCTTTGCGGCAGACATGTTGATTTTTGTAGAGGAGATTTACGTCTTCCAAAAATGTAATAATTCTTTAGCATAAAACATGTTTATATGGATCACGGGTTTTGAGCAAAGATAGAGGTCATCCTAGAACCAGTATCTAATAAAAGAAGAGAACTGGGTGAGATGGTACAATTCTGCTACAAATAAAAATTATGAAAAGTTGAGATTACGTGCAGCTCATTTCAGACGCCTCCCCCCACCCTCTCCTGTCCCCCTCTCCATATCCGTGCCGGAGCAGTGCTGCAGGTACACAGTCTACACTCGGCCATGCACAGGTACTGTGGCCTGCCGGTTACAGATGTGGTCAGAGTGGTGGAGTGATGTATGGAAACCGCAGAGAACCTGAAGAGTGGTGTCGTTCCCGCTGCGCCCCCTCGCTGGCCGGCAGGACTGCAGCAGGAAGGTTGTGTGAGCTGAGCTGAGGCGAGGTGGCCCCGGGCTAGCTGGTGACGGCCCGTTGCGGCTACCGCGTGAGCTCGTTGGTCCGGCCCGTACACTTGCCCAGCAATGCCTGCCTCCTCCTGGTCAACACGGCGCCGCTTGCGCTCTACACTCCTGCTGCGCTACCAGGGTTGTCGCCTCACGGTCCGTAGTTGTTGTTGTTGTGGTCTTCAGTTCTGAGACTGGTTTGATGCAGCTCTCCATGCTACTCTATCCTGTGCAAGCTTCAACTCCCAGTACCTACTGCAACCTACATCCTTCTGAATCTGCTTAGTGTATTGATCTCTTGGTCTCCCTCTACGATTTTTACCCTCCACGCTGCCCTCCAATGCTAAATTTGTGATCCCTTGATGCCTTAAAACATGTCCTACCAACCGATCCCTTCTTCTAGTCAAGTTGTGCCACAAACTTCTCTTCTCCCCAATCCTATTCAATACCTCCTCATTAGTTATGTGATCTACCCACCTTATCTTCAGCATTCTTCTGTAGCACCACATTTCGAAAGCTTCTATTCTCTTCTTGTCCGTAAACACAGGCGTTTTGGACTGAAAAGGGGAGGCCACGACGTTCGGATCACAGCTTTACTTGAAACTTTGTGCACCTTTAGTAGGCCATTAAAACAACATACTTTCCAAGTAGCAAGGTGCACGACTCTGGCAATTCCGAGAAAAACACGAGAGAAGTTGTATGCTTCTGTTACGTCGTTTATGTACCTCTGCGTTAGTACCGCACGTCAGAGTTCGTGGTGGTCAAGTGATTAGCGTTCGAGCTTCGTAAGAGAAACGTGTATGGTGCGTCGGTTCGACTCCCGCTCGAAAAAATGGCTCTGAGCACTATGGGACTTAACATCTATGGTCATCAGTCCCCTAGAACTTAGAACTACTTAAACCTAACTAACCTAAGGACAGCACACAACACCCAGTCATCACGAGGCAGAGAAAATCCCTGACCCCGCCGGGAATCGAACCCGGGAACCCGGGCGTGGGAAGCGAGAACGCTACCGCACGACCACGAGCTGCGGACCTCCCGCTCGAACTTCATTATTAATCTACTTTTTTCATCACTGGTTACATTATTCAATTTATATGACATTTGATAGGTAATAACAAAAAAAATTTGTTTTCCACGTCTGTATGACAAATAATATCCCGAAACGTCTTTTGGCCGGCCAGAGTGGCCGAGCGGTTCTAGGCGCTACAGTCTGGAACCGCGCGATCGCTACGGTCGCAGGTTCGAATCCTGCCTCGGGCATGGATGTGTGTGATGTCCTTAGGTTAGTTAGGTTTAAGTAGTTCTAAGTTCTAGGGGACTGATGACCACAGATATTAAGTCCCATAGTGCTCAGAGCCATTTGAACCATTTTGAACCGAAACGTCTTGTGTCGAGAGCACAAGGTGTGGCATACTATGACTTACTATATTATATTATATATACTGTATTATATATGCCGTGTTCCTTGATTTCAGTGAGGCATCTGACACCGTCCCTCATTGCTTACGCAGTATCGGAGCAGACCTGCGATTGGATGCAAGACTTTCTTGCAGATAGAACTCAAAACGTCGCTCTTACGGAACTAAATCGACAGATGTAATGCTAATATCCGGAGTACCACAGGGAAGTGTGATAGGATCGTTGCTGTTTACAATATATATAAACGATCTAGTAGAAAGTGTCGGATGCTCTTTAAGGCTATTCGCAGATGATGCAGTTGTCTTTACCAAAGTAGCAACGCCAGAAGACAATAAGAATTTGCAGAATGACCAGCAGAGAATTGATGAATGGTGCAGACTCTGACAGTTGAGCCTGAACGTAAATAAATGTAAGATATTGCGAATACATAGGAAAATAAATCCACTACTGTACAGCTATACTATTGATGACAACCAGCTGGACACAGCGTTTGCCGTAAAATATCTAGGCGTAACTATCCAGAGCGACGTTAAGTAGAACGAACATATAAAACACACAGTCATACAAAATTAGGTTTTCTGTGCTATCCCTGAGACCCGCTACGGTCGCAGGTTCGAATCCTGCCTCGGGCATGGATGTGTGTGATGTCCTTAGGTTAGTTAGGTCTTTAACTAGTTCTAAGTTCTAGGGGACTAATGATCTCAGCAGTTGAGTCCCATAGTGCTCAGAGCCATTTGGACCATTTTTTTGTGCTATCCCTAAAACATTTACGGCAAAAGCCGGAGTTCCTCGAAAAGAACGCAACCGATATCCTTCCCCAATCCGAGCGGGTACTAGGACCACCTTGTTGTCTGCACGTTAAGTCCGTTATTCCTTTCTTCTGTCACCAATTACCAACCGCCCCTAAAACCATCGTCAGCAATATGCCAGTTTCGATAATTTTTCACAGGTTACCCGTCTCAGCTCGAACTCTCACCCCCAAATGTGTCACGTCTTTCTTACACTCAAAGTTCTTCTTTCACGCGACAACCAGACTTTTTGTATTTTCTCCTTTTTATTGTCCGTGAAGCTCAGAAATGAAATATCGATCCTCCAAAGCAATGCAACTCTTAAATATCCTCGAGAAAATCGACTTTGAAGTTTTCCAAGCGTCTTTAACACCTTTACGTGAGGATGATCAGCTTTGACATGTAGTGTGGCTCTGTGCTTGAATGGAAAAGTTTTTGATAATAATGCCTTTAGATTATTTTTTTAAACTATTGTCTACTTTAATAAAACGGGAAACTTCGACTTACGAAGCTTCTGTTTCACTTCTTATCACTTTTGAAGCCTGCCGTTTTAAGCTATAATTGTTAGATTCATGTAGACGGATTTAATTAAAAAACTGGTTTATTTAAAAATAACTCAAAAAATAAAAAAAGATTTCTTGCCATGTGGGAGTCCTTGTTTCGATGCCAAGCAGGTGAAAGGTTTTAAACAATGGTACATGTTCCACTGCCAGCGGCCTTGCCGCAGTGGTAAACACAGGTTCTCGTCAGATCAGCGCAGTTACGTGCTGTCGGGCTTGGCTAGCACTTGGATGAGTCACCGTCCGGTTGGCAAGCGGGATGCACTCAGCCCTTATCAGGCCAGTTGAGGAGCTTCTTGATTCAGCGGAAGTGTTTAAACTCAGAAGAGCGTTCCTGGAGCCACTCTCTAGCAATTGTGGACGTGTGGGGCGTCGCATTGTCCTGTTGGAATTGCCCAAGTCCGTCGGAATGCAAAATGAACATGAATGGATGCAGGTGATCAGACAGGATCCTTACGTACATGTCACCTATCAGACTCGTATCTAGATGTATCAGGGGTCTCATATCACTCCAACTGCACACGCTCCACACCATTACAGAGCCTCCACTAGCTTGAACAGTCCCCTGCTGACATGCAGGGTCCACGGGTTCATAAGGTTGTCTCCGTACCCGTACACGGCCATCCGGTCGATACAATTTGAAACGAAACTCGTCCGTCCAGGCAACATGCTTCCAGTCATCAACAGTCCAGTGTCGGTGTTGACGGGCCCAAGCGAGGCGTAAAGCTCTGTGTGGTGCTGTCATGAAGGGTACACGTGTGGGGGCTTCGGCTCCGAAAGCCCATATCGATGATGTTTCGTTGAATGGTTCGCACGCTAACAGTTGTTGATGGCCCTGCATTGAAATCTGCAGCAATTTGCGGAAGGGTTGCACTTCTGTGACGTTGAGCCATTCTCTTCAATCGTCGTTGGTCCCTTTCTTGCAGGATCTTTTTCCGGCCGCAGCGATGTCGGAGATTTGATGTTTCACCGGATTCCTGATTTTCACGATACACTCGTGAAATGGTCGTACGGGAAAATCCCCACTTCATCGCTACCTCCAAGATGCTGTGTCCCATCGCTCGTTCGCCGACTATAACACCACGTTCAAACTCACTTAAATCTTTATAACCTACCATTGTAGCAGCAGTAACCGATCTAACAACTGTGGCAGACATTTTTTGTCATATAGGCGTTGCCGACCGCAGCGCCATAATCTGCCTTTTTACATATCTCTGTATTTGAATACTCATACCTAAAGCAGTTTCTTTGGCGCTTCAGTCTTGCAAAAGACTTAATAAAGATTGTTTAAATTACCAAAAAACATTACAAATTAATTTTATTTCCGCCTTTGTGTATTTTACGCATTGCGGAAATGCTCACGGAACATGCATCTGTGTTTATTAATTCACGACGCCCAGTAATCGAACGCAGGTCGCCCACGTCGTAAGCGAGCATTCCACCGCAGAGCCGCCTGTTCCATAGAGAAAAATGATCTTGCTGTAGAGCTTTAAAGATACTCGGAAAACTTCCAAGTCGATCTCATCGAGAATTTTTGAGAGCTCCATCAAACCGCCTCGGAAGACTGATGTTTCAGTTGTTCCTATAAATACAAAAAACACAAAAATTACATTTCCATATGGTATCCTTCCGCAGATTAAAACCGTGTGCCGGCAGTGGGACTGTAAACTGTACCCTTTGATTTCCCCGGGCAACTGCTCTGCGAACATATCTATGCAAGCGCTACTCACGACCCACCGTAACAGCTTTTCTTCCTCCAGTACCTCATCTCCTATGTTCAAAGCTTCACAAAAGTTCTCCAAAATACCTTACGGGACTAGCACTTGTCGAAGAAGCAAGAGCAGTTTTTAACGTCCCGTTGACAACGAGGTCATTAGCGACGGAGTCCAAGCTCTGCTTCTTTGAACGGAACCATCCTGGCATTTGCCTTAAGGGGCTCCGTAAAGGCTCAAAATCATGAAAGTTCAATTTGTACTTTTTTGCGTTTTCTGAATCTGCAGACTATTACCTTTTAATAGATATATAATTTATTCAATTCCGAAGACAACTATTTTTAAATTTTTTTTTGAAATGTGTTCTACATGGGCGTGACCCACTGTGGCGCTGTTAAACTGCTGTCAAATGGTGTTATTATTAACGTCCGTGTTCATCAGGTACATTTTAGTGATGTGAGATAAAGTATGTGTTGTGGCTAACCTGTGATGGTTCAATATATATCGCTGGTGTGATTGTCGATTGTTTCATGTTTATTTACTCTGTCGTTATCTCGAAAATATTCGTAATTAATTCTGTTTCTTGAGTCTCTGTTTTGTTGAAGTATAATAATGAGTAAAAGTAAAGTTATTAGAAATCCTCTGAAGGCTTTTAAGAAAAGGAGAAATGTTGGAAAGCCAAAGGTATGTGTTATTACTGTAAACAATAAAGACGATGAAAATCCCCAACATAGGTTGTGTCCCAAAGAAGAAGACAGTTGGTGTAAATATAACAAGGGATTGCTAACTGGTGAAGTGTACACTCATAAGCATAGTCTGCCTCATGCAATAATGGAGGTGATAAATCCTATTTTCAGAGACTTAGCAGCACCTGAACTGTTGAAAAAGTGTATTCACGGAAAAACTCAAAACCCCAATGAAAGTGTAAATAGTGTTATCTGGTCGAGAATCCCCAAGACTGTATTTGTTGGAATAGAAACACTTCACTTTGGTGTGTATGATGCTGTTGCGACTTTCAATGATGGCAACATTGTAAGGTGCAAGGTATTTAGAAATATGGGAATGAAGATAGGTTCTCACATGGTACGAGTGATGCTTGCTTTAGACAAGGAACGCCTTCGGACTGCAGACAGGACTGTAAAGAGTCTAGAAATACAAGCAAGAGTAAACAGGAGGAGGAACAAGAGGAAGCTGGAGGAGGAGTTTGCAGAGGATGAAGATAATCTATCCTATGGACCTGGAATGCACTAAAAAGTTAATCCAATCTTTGTCGCTCGATTCCCAAAACTTTTATTTTCTCTTACTAATTACATGTTTTCTAAGGATCTTCCAAACATATTTGTTTCAAACTTTCAGTAAATGTTACACAGTACCTTCTGCATAATTTAACACAGCCTTTTTCCAAAAAACTGTATATTTTTGAATATATAAACAAAAAAATTGCAAAAAAATGTTGTGAATTTTCATTACAATTGAAAAAAATCATCTTTAATAACTGAACTAAAATTTTGTAAAATCCCTGTGTTAAGTTGTAGCCCATATTCCAATAAATAATCTGTAAAAAGTTCAACTTCCTACCTCAAATACTTTGTGAGGAAAGATGTAATTTATAAGCGTTATTTTAACATTGCAAGTGTAGGGCGTTCCGGAGCCCCTTAAGCGACTTAGTGAAACTACACGAAACAAACTTGAATGGCCGGGCGGCGATTTGAACCGTTGTCCTCCCGAAACCTGGAAGAAAGGATGGTTTAGCCACAGCCTGTAGGATTGTTTCCAGAGGGAATTTTCCCGCTGCATCGGAATGTGCGATGATCTGAAACAAATCATTGTTGATCATCTGGAACTGAAAGGGCTTGATAGCAAAGCCAGTATTGTAATAGTACACTGGAATGGAAGGGACCGAGTCAAGGTTGGAAACCATGTTTCAGACATTAGAACTATATTATTAACAGACCGACACCTAAATAAATCATTCTTTGACCCTGCAGGAGGGGGAGACCCGATTCTATATCAACACCTATTCTGATTCTTTGGGCACCCAGAAGCTTGCATTCTAATTTTACCAGGATTTGGTATTATTCCACCCATTGTATGTCAAGAAGGAGGAAAAATTGAATCGGAGGAGATGAACGAAGTAAAGTATTATTTATGTTTACCTTCATTTGGCTACGAAATGTACATCTTTTGCACTGGCCAAAAACTTCCATAATTATTCTTACATTTGAAATAATGTATAGTATTTAGGTCTTTTGTACATTGTTAAAAAGACGCTTTAATTCGTGTCTCTTGGACCTGTTAAGGAACAAAGGTCATTGTGTGTGCGTGTGCGTGCGTGTGTGTGTGCGTGTGCGTGTGCGTGTGCGTGCGTGTGTGCGTGTGCGTGTGCGTGTGCGTGTGCGTGTGCGTGTGCGTGTGCGTGTGCGTGTGCGTGTGCGTGTGCGTGTGCGTGTGCGTGTGCGTGTGCGTGTGCGTGTGCGTGTGCGTGTGCGTGGGGAGAGGCTTCGTCCCGCCGTAGCCCTCAGTGGTTCACAGCCCCACAACAGGCCACAGCAGTCCACCCACCCCACCGCCGCATCATACTAGACGAGTGTAACCCCAAGTGTTTGCGTGGTAGAGTAAGTGTGGTGTACGCGTCCGAGGAGATAGTGTTTGCGCAGCAATCGCCGACATTAACTGAGGCGGAATAAGGGGAACCAGCCCGCATTCGTTGAGGTAGATGGCAAACCGCCTTAGAAACCATCCACAGGCTGTTCGCCACACTTTCCCTGTTCCACTCGCGAATGGCGTGTGGGAAGAATTATTGTCGGTAAGCCTCTGTATGATCTCTAGTTTATCGAATTTTCTGGTTTTGTCATTTCGCGAGACGATGTGAGAATAAGTAATGTGTTGTCCGATTTTTCCCAGAAAGTATCCTCTCGAAATTTCAATACTGAGCCTCTCTGCGATGCACAGCGCCACTCTTGTAGTGTCTGCCACTGGAGTTTGTGTAGCACCTCTGTAACGCTCTCGCGCCGGCCAAACGATGCTCCTTGATAGGACTTTAAGTTTGATTAACAGTACTCACTACTCAAGAACTAGCACATTGTATGTCACTTCCTTCGTGGATAAAGTAAATTTGCTTAAGATTCTTTCTATGACTCAGTCTGGCATCTGCTTTTACTACTGTTCTACCGAACAAGGTGGCTCAGTGGTTACCACACTGGACTCGCATCCTGGAGGACGACAGTTCAAACCTGCGCCCGGCCATCCTGATTTAGGTTTTCCGTAATTTCCCTAAATCACTTCAGGCAAATTCCGGGCTGGTTCCTTTGAAAGGAAACGGCCGATTTCCTTCGTCATGCTTCCCCCATCCAATGGAACCGATGATCTCGCTATATGGTCCCCTCTCCAAAATCAACCAACCGACCACCCTACTGTTTGTTATATGTGGTCATTCCAATTAAGATCCCTCCGGATAAAAACTGCAGGATATTTGACGGTGTTTACTGTTTCTACCAATTTGTTTTCAAGATTGTAACTGCAGAGTAATGAATTTCTTTTTCTACGTATGTACAATATATTAGATTCACTGGCGTCCGTAGTCAACTGGTATAGTTTGCATCATTTGGTATTGCTACTTTGTTGCCGGCCGGAGTGGCCGAGCGGTGCTAGGCGCTTCAGTCTGGAACCGTGCGCCCGCTACGGTCGCAGGTTCGAATCCTGCCTCGGGCATGGATGTGTGTGATGTCCTTAGGTTAGTTAGGTTTAAGTAGTTCTAAGTTCTAGGGGACTGATGACCTCAGAACTTAAGTCCCATAGTGGCCAGAGCCATTTGAGCCATTAGTGATGTCTGTTAGATTGCATTCACCGTCATGAAGCTGTGTTGCCATTGCACAATTCTGATGTAAGCCGGGACGTGTGTGTGTGTGTGTGTTGCGCAACACTCGCCGCCTGCGTCCTGGTCCCTGCCCCCCTCGCCGCCCCCGCGGCTGGGCTCTACGTCACTGACGCCGGCCGCAGCTGGGTCTGCCTACGCGGGGGCGCTTCGCCCCGCTCCGCCGCGCGGTCCGTGCCGCCTCCGCGCATCGCTCTGCCCTGCTCTGCTCTGCGGCTCGTGCGCGTTCCAGCAGCAAGGTCAATGCTTTCCCACCGCGCAATAGCCCCAGCGTGCCCACCGTATAGGGCTAGCCGCCTCTCGGGTGTTGTTGTTCTCGGTTCCCTGACTGTGCGGACGTCAACCTTTCGTCGTTTTTTACAGTATAGCGGGGGACCTCTCTATGGAAATGTCGTCTACCTGAGGTTGCCTATTATGTGAACATTTTAAAGAAACAGCGATATCAAATAAAACAGGATGGTTCTAGTTAAAGTGCAGCTGCTCACAGAGACCCAGTTCTGCTGTAATTATAAAAAAAATGGTTCAAATGCCTCTGAGCACTATGGGACTTAACTTCTGAGGTCATCAGTCCCCTAGAACTTACAACTACTTAGACCTAACTAACCTAAGGACATCACACACACCCATGCCCGAGGGAGGATTCGAACCTGCGACCGTAGCGGACGCGCGGTCTCAGACTGAAGCGCCTAGAACCGCTCGGCCACCACGGCCGGCTGTAATCATCGTATGGCAGCGAAAAACTGGTAGATATTCTAATGCGTTAAAGCGGAACCGATTTCCGCTAGTAAAAAAATTAGTTCCTATTTTGGCCACCAGGTGCAAATATGGCGCTGTGAATGGAACTAAGACGTTTAAAAATCAAGACCCAAAGCAATTAAAGACATTAGTCGTCAGTAGCCATTTATTTATATCAATGGAGAAGGTTAAAATATTGTGCTGGACTGGTATTCGAAACACGGCTCTCCTCCTTACTAGGCAGATCTGCAGACCACTACGGCATCTGGACACAGTGTGCAAACTACCCTAGCACGCCTACTGCAGACCCAAATTCTCAATTTATACCACACACTACTGATGTAGCGGCCCTGCTCGTTAGCCTCATTACTCGCGGCATCTCGCCGATTACCGTAAGATTTGGAGTTTGTCTGCATCTGCACTGAAGGGATCATAGAAGACCGTCATAAACTATATATTGGAAAATCGAGGATGGAATTTAACAATATTATGAAAAGCAACGTTGCTGCTCACCATATAGAGGAGATACTGAGTCGCAGATAGGCAGAACCTAAACACTGTTGCAGATAAAGCTTTCGGACAGTATGGCCTTCGTCAAAAACACACACACACACACACACACACACACGCACACACACACACACAGAGGCGCCCGCGCGCAAACACAACTCACACACACATGACTGCACTCTCAGGCAACTGAGGCCATAGTGGCCCGAGACTGCAGTCGTGTGTGTGTGTGTGTGTGTGTGTGTGTGTGTGTGTGTGTGTGTGTGTGTGTGTCATTTCTTTCAGAAACGGCCGAACGAACAGATACCATAGTCCGCCACAAATTTTCAACTAGCCCCACATTTAAATCAATGCCTTCTGGCAGCTAATGTGAAATTTCTATGTCTGTTGGGCCCCTCCCGCCGGATGTTCGAGTGCCCCCTCGGGCATGGGTGTGTGTGTTGTTCTTAGCATAAGTTAGTTTAAGTAGTGTTTAAGTCTAGTGACCGATGACCACAGCAATTTGCTCACTTCGGAATTCACACACACATTCCTCTGTCTGTTGATTCATAGTGGCCGCAGGATCAAAATGGTGTCTGTTCTTTCGGCCATATCAGAAATGTTTCCACATGTACTGGATTGGGAACAGGTCTTGGACAGAAGGTCAAACAAGTGAGAAAAGCGTAATGTTCTTTTTATTATTAACCGCCGCCTACACAGAGTGTCCAATATCAGCACCGGAGATGTCGACGAGATGCTGTACACGCCATATGTGCACCTGGTGGCCAAAATTGGAACTAATTTTTTCCAGTGTAAATCGGTTCCGCATTAACGTATTAGCATATATACCAAGTTTCGCTGCTATACGATAATTACAGCCCATACTATATCTCCGTGATTAGCTCCACTATAATGATTACCGCACGGTATATACAACAGACAACAGAATGCACAAAAGAAAAACACAAAACACAAGCAATACCAACAGACATATTCAACTGATCAGGCATACACCAGCTCACATACAATTCTTGTTGGCAGTATACGCAAGTAAAGTTGTAGAGGCTTTAAAATGATGTGTTCACAACTTCTCAGAGCCCTACAACTTTTGCTGACCACTTTCCGCATTGGCCCCATAATAAACCGCTGCCACGTATAAGATGCACCCATGAATTTCGAGAGGTACACCCCGTTAACATGTTCTAACAAACAATGTTCAAATGTGTGTGTATTCCTAAGGGACGAAATTGCTTAGGTCATCGGTCCCCAGACTTACACACTCACACACACACACACACACACACACAACCTTTTCTTCATTCTCTTCTCACAGTGCGTAGTCATCCTCGCTGCAATCCAAGGTGTTCGATATGCATCATATCTTCAACACCTTGATCGTGGTCTGTGATTATACGATGCAAGCATCCACTCTCGCAGAATGTTACCAGACTTTTTTTTCGGAGGTTGTCCTTGAACGCCTTGTTTATGGTCACATCTAGTGTTTGTAGTTTTGAAGCCATTGCTCCTGGTATTACAAGGTCTGTCTCTTGTGCGGAAATTTTACTTCAGCAGTCAGATGACCCTTAAAAGCGTAGAAAAATAGCACAGTTCTTTTAGCAGCAGTGCTTCACCTCTGCGATTCCAAACAGTAGACAGCCAGTCAACAATCAGATGTATTGTTATCCAACCCCTTTCTTGGCAGCGAATCACTAAGTCCTTAGAAAAGGTTTCTTTGAGAATTGTTTTCCTCTTCAGAACAACTGACATCACAGTTATTCAATTTTTTTCCATTCCTGGTTCCACTTAACAAGAACTTTTTGCGCCTTTCATATCTAGTGTCGTGTTGCTCAGCATGTAAAAAAATACTAGCGTTTCATCAGCTTTGCCAATCTGATGAAAAGAATATCATTGACACTTTCGCAAATGGATGACGTATTGCTGCAATTTAACCAGTTTCTCCATGAAATCTGTTGGTTCTTCTGTAGTTTTTCGTCGGAGAGCAAAGCCGTTTCTCCGCATAAACCGATGGCACCAGCCAATACTCACACGGAATTCTCCTTGTGCCACGTTTAAGGCTAGTGGTTTCCAAAGCCTCTAGTCAGATTATTTCTCGTTAGATAGGCGACCCATTTGTCCTCTTTATCTTGTTGTCACATTTCGGTAACCCTGAAAGATTTTCTCGTTGAAACTGCCTTCTTCTATTTTTCTTCTGAAGTAATTCAACATCGCATATTTGATTTGTTCAGTCCATACTTTATTGACGTCTCTTTGTTGGTTGTGGGTCTGGCATAATACACAAGTGTACGTTGGAATGTTGCATCGTAACTGCACCGAATTCCATGGCTTGATGATGCTTTTCGCCCTAAATGGTCGTTCATATGGCATAAATCAAGACTTTCTTACTGATATCCAACTGAAACTCAGTTATAAGCTAACTTAACATTATTGACAGACCTACACCATGTTAACGCCAATAACTTATCGGTAAAAGTTTGCATTGTTGAGTAGTAAAATGCCTTGCCGAATGTTTCGGTTACAGGCTCTAGTTATATTGTTGCAAATGCGCATAATTTTTTTAAAGAAAGGATAGGTACAAAATTAAATAAATAAAGGATAGCGGATATAAGACGCATCCTAACTTTTCCAGGGTGAAATTTGATAAAAGGTACAGCTTATTTCGGGGCAATATGGTAATAGCACAGAACGACTACCCAAATGAAGTAGACTCACATACAGAAGTCATTATCGGAAGGAAAACAGAGTATAAACGACAGTACTACACTTTGCAATGGCATAGTATTTAATACATTAAATTATTTCGGGAACTACAAAAAAAAAAAAAAAAAAGAAAGAAAGAAAGAAAGAAAAAAGACGCATACACGGTAAGCGATGGTAAACAAATTTCAAATTTGATGTGTGTATGTGTGTGTGAATTCCTAAGGGATCAAACTGCCGAGGTCATCGGCCCCTAGACTTACACACTACTTAAACTAACTTATGCTAGGAACAACACATACACACCCATGCCCGAGGAAAAACTCGAACCGCGCGGCTGCAAATTTGGCACCAGACCAACAGAAGACAAGTGAGCATCTACAGGGACTAGGCACACAGCAGCAATATATTGTGTTTTGCGGATAGCACAAGTGTAACTTGTGAGTGGAGTTACTCAAAAACGTGTACCGTAATTGTATTCATTTCCACAGTAGAGGAGCTTGAAGATGAGGGCGGATAAACCTAAAATAACTAACCCATTGCAAAATATATTTCAGAGTTACTTTCACACAACTAAATTACGGTTACAGACAAAGTCGCGAAACATCTCACACTGTTAGAAATTGTCTGTTGATGTTGTGGTTTTCTATACACAATTTCGAGATATACAGGAAATAGACATCTTCCGGCACAACGTCGTATCAACCAGATATACACTAGAAGGCTGCATGCAAGACGATGGTACGCAAGCAAAAGCACTGAACAAAGAGAACAGGGGGCAGAAATTCGACGTCATTGAGCAAATGCATTGGCTAATAACTTCCCCAGCTCAGTGACAGACAAAATGCAGAAACAAAAAGCGAAAAGGCAATAAATTCCTCTTTCTGTGAAATGAGTTAATAAAGTAATGAAAGCACGCCACAGGATGGTTCAATACAAAAAAAAAAAAAATTGTTCAAATGACTCTGAGCACTGTGAGACTTAACATCTTAGGTCATCAGTCCCCTTGAATCCATGCCCGGGGCAGGATTCGAACCTGCGGTTCCGGACTGAAGCGCCTAGACCCGCAAGGCCACCGCGGCCGGCGGTTCAATACAAGAGGGCTGAAAAAGCACCCTTTACTAGTTCGGGTCGATTCAAAAACACTTTGGAGACCAGAGCAAAAATTGCGGTCTTGCTGAACTTCCATGCCAAGAGACCAGAGATCTACAGCCGGGCAGTACAGAAATCACTGGCGAAGGTCACATAGATAAATGTGGAGTGGTCATTAGGAGGCGCAGATCGAGAATTCTGCCCGTAACATCTCTCGAAGCTCAAGTCTCGTGATAATGGGATGGCGCGTTTTAGCGCTTAGCGTATGTCAAGTGTTACTACTTCGATGCTACAGACTGATCACCTTCAGAAGAACAGTGAAACATCGTATACTCGTTTCACAGACATCTTACGAGTGTGATACCAGGAAGCTGGCTAAAATATGTGAAGACCAATGGTGCTGTGCTCTTTGGCCGCAGTATCATAGCTTAAATCCATTTTATTCAAGTTTTTTCGGTGACGTGATAAGAAGTGACAGCCAACAATATTTTGTTAAGTTTTCTACTGCATTTATTTGTATTGTCTAATAACTTTTCTAATAAATTTCGTTAGAATGACACAGTAGACGGCGCCGAAGTTTCACGAAAAACAGTATATTTGGAAATATGAAATTGTTACAATAAATACCGTAGGCGATTTGCACCACCTGCTTGTCAATTATTATGTTTAGTTATTATTTATTTACCCTCCTGCTTTTTATAGAAAAGTAAAATATCTACAACACTTTTCGCTATCTCATCAGAAAAGTAAAACCATACACTACACACACAAAATAAAAAAAGAAAGATCAATGTTTGAATTTTGGAATAATAAAAGAAGTGACAGTCAACAATATCTTCTCAGGCTTTCTGTTGCACTTATTCATATTGTCGAATCTGTTCTAATTAATTACGTTACCGCTCGGCCTTTGTGACCGAGCGGTTCTAGGCGATTCAGTTCGGAACCGCGTGACTGCTACGGCCGCAAGTTCGAATCCTGCCTCGGGCATGGACGTGTGTGATGTCCTTATGTTAGTTAGATTTAAGTAGTTCTATGTTCTAGGAGACTGATTACCTCAGATGTTAAGTCCCATAGTGCTCAGAGCCGTTTGAACCATATTGAATTACGTTACAGAAATACTTAGGTTCACAGAAGGGTTTGAGAACCTATATAAATTGGAGAAAATTAAACAGACTGTCATATACAAATTTTATCTGCTCATGAACATAGCACCAGAATTTTTACACTGACTAGTAGTTTATTCAAACGCACTCAAACACACTTGCAAATTTATCTAGCACTTGTCTCGTAAACACAAGGCCGTAAAATCATACAAATTATCTCTACAAGACTGTAATACACCGTGTCTCGATATTTTTCAACATATAAAATCTCTCATATCTGGACGACAAATTGCACCACTTTTTATTTTATTTTTCTTTATTTTTTTATTTTATATTCATCTCAGAGTAGCACTTGCAGCCTACGTTTATTTGCTGAATGTATTCCAATCTCTGTCTCCCTCCACAGATTTTACCCTCTACAGCTCCCTCTGTTGCCACGGAAGTTGAAACTTCCTGGCAAATTAAAACTGTGTGTCGGACCGACATTCGAACTCTGGACTAAAGCTTTTCGTGGTCCAGTGCTCTACCTACTGAACTACCCAAGCATGACTCACGACTAGTACTTACATCTTTACTTCCACCGTCACCTCGTTTCCTTCCCACCAAACTTTACAGAAGGTCTCTTGCAATACTTGCAAGACTAGCACTCCAGGTTCAAAATGGTTCAAATGGCTCTGAGCACTATGGGACTCAACTGCTGTGGTCATAAGTCCCCTAGAACTTAGAACTACTTAAACCTAACTAACCTAAGGACAGCACACAACACCCAGCCATCACGAGGCAGAGAAAATCCCTGACCCCGCCGGGAATCGAACCCGGGCGTGGGAAGCGAGAACGCTACCGCACGACCACGAGATGCGGGCAGCACTCCAGGAAGAAAAGCCCGGGGGATGTTGTCAGAATGAAATTTTCACTCTGCAGCAGAGTGTGCGCTGAATGAAACTTCCTGGCAGATTTAAACTGTGTACCGGACCAAGACTCGAACTCGAGATATTTGCCTTTACTGGCGGTAGAGTACCTGTCCGCGAAATTCAAAAATCTCAAGTTCGAGTCTCGGTCCCGCACACATTTTTAATCTACCCAGAGGTTTCATATCAACATACATTCCACTGCAGATTGAAAATTTCATTTTGGAAACCATGGAAGTTACTCCGTGATGTCGTAACAGATGTCCTGCGATCCTGTCCCTTGTTCCTGCAGTGTTTCCCTTAAACACTTTTCCTCGCCCGTTCTGCGGAGAACCTCGTCATTGCATATCTGTAATCCAACATTGCTATTGCCAAAACTCAAACGTGCAGAAACTTACATAAAACAATTCGAGTACATGTAATATTCAAGTGTCTCTATTACCGCAAATTGTAGACAAGCTGCATTCGTCCCAGTACCACGTGACTAGCCCAGCTTGATGTTGAGAACATGCACACCAGACAGTGGTCACTCCATAGAAAAAGGTACAATGTTCTGAAAAAGGAGGTTTGGACTGTGGCAGTAAATAGGTGGTAGGGCTGTTGATATTTTTAAAAATATTGGGAATCCGATACATCGATACTTAATAAAATGTCAATTTCGGCCTTCGATGTATCGAGAAAGTGTATCGATATATCGACTCAAAAAAATATCGACGTATAAGACTACAAAAATATTTGCTGCACATTGTAAATACACTGCTGGTTTTAGATCTGTATATTTCAGTATTGATTTATTATTAGATATTCTGTACATCAAAAAGGTAACAGCCTGTTTGTCCCCTTTAGAGCAAGACTGGAAAAGAAAACGGTGCAGGTTCACGCTTGATGACAACAACTTTGTTAACAATGGTAACTGAGTGTAAGTGGCACAATAAAAGGTGTCCAATGAGTCCATCGTTCGCTTACGTCACATATCGGATTTGTCTGGAACACTTCATGTCGGCTTTCCTGGTTTTTTTTTTTTTTTTTTTTTTTTTTTTCAGTTCTGCAACCTCCAGTGACCTAGTAGCTCTAGCCTCAAAACTGCGTGGTGAAGTTAAACGCTGCAGTATCTGTTGGTAGTGCTGAGAGCAGATTAAGTCAGCATATGCCCTCACACGTCTCTGTCCACCGCAAAAATCAATCTCGTCATTTAGATTATTGTTTTTGAACAATGCCGATGGGAAGAAATAGCACACTAGTTGCGTTAAAAATTGAAACTTCCTGGCAGATTAAAACTGTGTGCCGGACCGAGACTCGAACTCGGGACCTTTGCCTTTCGCGGGCAAGTGCTCTACCATGTGAGCTACCCGAGCGCGACTCACGCCCCGTCCTCACAGCTTTACTTCTGCCAGTACCTCGTCTCCTACCTTCCAAACTTCACAGAAGCTCTCCTGCGAACCTTACAGAAATAGCACTCCTGAAAGAAGGGATATTGCGGAGACATGGCTTAGCCACAGCCTGGGGGATGTTTCAAGAATGAGATTTTCACTCTGCAGCGGAGTGTGCGCTGATATGGAACTTCCTGGAAGATTAAAACTGTGTGCCGGACCGAGACTCGAACTCGGGACTTTTGCCTTTCGCGGGCAAGTGCTGTGAGGACGGGGCGTGTGTCGTGCTCGGGTAGCTCAAATGGTAGAGCACTTGCCCGCGAAAGGCAAAGGTTCCGAGTTCGAGTCTCGGTCCGGCACACAGTTTTCATCTGCCAGGAAGTTCTATATCAGCGCACACTCCGCTGCAGAGTGAAAATCTCATTGTGGTGTTAAAAATTGTTTTTCGATAGACACAGTCACCCCCCCTACCTCCCCCCCCTTCACCCCCCCCCCCCCCCCCCCCCCCGCCCGTGTAATCGGACTACTACTTTCGTGCCAGCTACACTTCCTTCACACAGTGAAAGAGAGAGACAGGACATTATGGCAACTCAAAAAGTAATAAGTCATTCTCAGTGTTAAAGTAAAATTATCTTCTACTGCAATTTCAAAAGAACAATTTCGTACATTTAGCGAAGATGGCGAAAAGAATACGATATAAAATAAAAATATCGGGACTCGATATTGCCATTTCGATATCCATATATCGTTGTCTGGGAAAGAATACCGTCGATAAATATCAATAGCTTTTTGGAAAAAAAAATCGATATTTTATCAACAGCCCTAACTGTTGGGACGTCAGCGCGTGTGCTGTTCCCCTCTGGTGAACGCCCAGCTGGTGGGAACTCGGCAGAAGCAGCATCAGCCCGACAGAAGTGTGCTCCGTGTGCTCCGTGGGCGCAGGGGCGCGGTCCCGGGCCGACACCTGCGTGTGCGTGAGCTGTTGCGACAACCGGGAACGCAGGCGTGCGCGCCTCTACGCACACGCAGGCACGCAGTGAGAGCCGATCGGACACCCCGTGTCGCGGCGCGACGCCGCTTCCGGCTGGCCGTAAATCTGGCGCGGGGCGGGGGGCCAGCAGCTGTTCCGCTGTGTTCGCTCGCCAGCTCCGTGCTTTCTCCTCGTTCTGCTTCTCACGGCTGCTCCCACGCACTCGGCAATGTGCTGCTGGGTCTTCCCACTCCGCATTGTCTACGATCGAGGATACCTGTTTTATTTCTCGCTGCAACGCCTCTAACACTGTATCGGTACTGGATGTGTCCAAACGAATGCAGGAGGACTTAGTGTTTTCCATTGGTGCACTTTGTGACGAACCTCATCACATGCTGAAATGCTGTTAATGTGAATGCCCATCGTTTAGATTCAAATGTGTGTGAAATTTTATGGGAATTAACTGCTAAGGTCATCAGTCCCTAAGCTTGCACACTACTTAACCTAAATTATCCTAAGGACAAACACACACACCCATGCCCGAGGGAGGACTCGAACCTCCGCCGGGACCAGCCGCACAGTCCATGACTGCAGCGCTCATCCGTTGGATCCAGTGGATGAGGGGGGAGTCTGTACCTTGTACCCCGTCTGTGGGGAAATCGGCTCGACTTTTCGGTCTGTCTTATAGCGCAAAGCCGTCCTCAGACGGGACGTGAAGTACTCCAGACGTGGTTACCAACGTGGTTTGGCTTGCAAATCACTTTACCATTTATCTAATACTACTAGCCATGTTGTTCTGTCTGTAGTACACACAAATAAAAATTTTAGTATCCACGATCATGATACAAGGCTAAAAGGAACGACATGAGAATTTAAAACTTCAATTACAGATATTCCGATACAAATTTTAAACATTCATCCACATAAAATAAAAACTATGTTATTATCAGTTTTACTAAACCCCTAAGATTATTCTTATTAGACCGCTGCTGGACCCAGTAGGAGAATTAATAGAACATGTCAAATACAAGACTTCATTTTTAAATGCAATATCACCTACAGTAAGTATTGCAAACTCTGCTGCATTCACAAAATAGAACGAATTCACTCCTCAAAGAGAGTGCTCTGGCATAAAAACTCTAAAGACAAAACAAAAACGACGCACCATGATGAAATTATCCGAATGGGAGGAAATCGGTAGATATCATGCACATGTACACATAAACAAATGGTTACAATTTCAGAAAAACTGGATGATTTACTTAGAAGATACAGCTTCACAAACTGCGCAATTCAGTGACGCGTTGATCCACCACTGACCCTTATGCAAGCGACTATTCGGCTTGGTGTTGATTGGGTCGCGGGGGGGGGGGGGGGGGGGGTTGTTGGACGTGACATCTGCCACATTCTGCCCAGCTGACGCGTTACATCGGTAAATTCCCGAGATGGTTGCCGGGTCCTTGATGTACTCTTTCTACGGCGTCAGTCAATAAACTATTCTCCCAACCAATTTCAATAACAATCGACAAACAATCAGTTATCTTTGAAGGTAATGATATGGGAAACGATTAATTCGCCCCAACGCTTTGCATTTATTGTCACACCCTTCAGTACAAACCACAGAACAAGCAAGTGTAACAATGAGAGAATATTTGCACTCGTAAGATTTGCTATATAACTTAAGAATTACTTAATAAACAATAGGAATCTATGATCATTCGTTTTTAACAAACATATATTTAAGACCATAAACGATGAAGATCAACAGTTATTAAAGTCCCATAAACTTGAGCAAAGATCACATTCCAGTCTGTGAATGAAGTTAGTAGGTGACATAGGGGACAATCAGACATACATTAAATGTTACACCGTTAAGTACGATCACTCATTAAGAATTATAATCATAGATTAAACAAGATTCATTTAAACCAATTAACATGAATAGCAAATAATTAAGTCACGTCTCAGCAAATGTATCAAAACCAAATCTTTCAGTTCTATAACATGTTGGATCGTGAAATACGCCGGATTACCGACCCAGAAGGCTAAATTTTACCAAACAGCAATTTCTCCAAACCTAGAAATATCTTAATAGTGCACAATACTTAGGTTGTTCAGAACTACTCTAATTCGCCCTTCTTGGGCATAACGATGGACTAGAAAAATTAACCTCTTACTTCATTCTCCTGGAACACTGAGCGGCAATAGACGCTCGGGCAACTCATACCCAGCGTGGCTCGGGAAAGAGGATGGCTCCACGAGTTGGAGGAAACATTTATCCTAACTGGAAAGGGAACTCGTCTAACACGAGCCACTTGGTTGGACGAAGACCAGTTGGCGATTTTTCATCATTAACCAAAGCTTGCTGGCCAGCGGACGAAAATTACGGAGGCAAAGGTGGCTTTATTTGTGCTCACAAGAATGGATAACTTGTGCAAATGAGATTCCGGCAGAACTACCGCCTTAGTATCAATAAGGCAATTCGGAGCTCAGGAATAGACCCATCATTTCTGACAGACCGAGCAACCGACATCAGTCGTGGCTAGGCGGATTGCCAAATAGAAACTCTAGCACTACCTTAAATATAATTAAATAGAGCACTTAAATGCCACGGGGACTAAACTCCTTAACACAAGAATATATACACAATAACAATGACTAAAGTTAAATATGCCTACGTACTAAAACACAACAGATACAGCGAACATTAAGATAATCTTGCAATTCAGACATCCACAAAATCCCGGGAACGGGAAACGGTCGGTCTCGTTCCCGAACGGCACGTCGGCCGGTCTCGTTCCAGCCTCGGTCCCCTTCCCGTCTCTGTCTCTGTCTCGGTCTCGTTCCAGCCTCGGTCCCCTTCCCGTGTCTGTCTCTGTCTCGGTCTCGTTCCAGCCTCGGTCCCCTTCCCGTCTCTGTCTCTGTCTCTGTCTCGTTCCAGCCTCGGTCCCCTTCCCGTGTCTGTCTCTGTCTCGGTCTCGTTCCAGCCTCGGTCCCCTTCCCGTGTCTGTCTCTGTCTCGGTCTCGTTCCAGCCTCGGTCCCCTTCCCGTCTCTGTCTCTGTCTCTGTCTCTGTCTCGGTCTCGTTCCAGCCTCGGTCCCCTTCCCGTGTCTGTCTCTGTCTCGGTCTCGTTCCAGCCTCGGTCCCCTTCCCGTGTCTGTCTCTGTCTCGGTCTCGTTCCAGCCTCGGTCCCCTTCCCGTGTCTGTCTCTGTCTCGGTCTCGTTCCAGCCTCGGTCCCCTTCCCGTGTCTGTCTCTGTCTCGGTCTCGTTCCAGCCTCGGTCCCCTTCCCGTCTCTGTCTCTGTCTCGTTCCAGCCTCGGTCCCCTTCCCGTGTCTGTCTCTGTCTCGGTCTCGTTCCAGCCTCGGTCCCCTTCCCGTGTCTGTCTCTGTCTCGGTCTCGTTCCAGCCTCGGTCCCCTTCCCGTCTCTGTCTCTGTCTCTGTCTCGGTCTCGTTCCAGCCTCGGTCCCCTTCCCGTGTCTGTCTCTGTCTCGGTCTCGTTCCAGCCTCGGTCCCCTTCCCGTCTCTGTCTCTGTCTCTGTCTCGGTCTCGTTCCAGCCTCGGTCCCCTTCCCGTGTCTGTTTCTGTCTCGCTCTCGTTCCAGCCTCGGTCCCCTTCCCGTCTCTGTCTCTTTCTCGGTCTCGGTCTCCGTCTCGCTCGGCCGGACTCGCCCTCCTTCGCGTTGCCACTCGTTTCAGTTCCACTGCCGACTGCTCATAGTTCCGTATCGAGTTGTTGTTCGTTTCGTTCGCTTCGCACGCCCATTCTAGATCTGTTTCAAACATGTTTGAACTCTGAACTTCTGGGTCTTTTCGTATTCTATTCAGCGTCCACGACCGGTAATTAAAATGTATTTTATAATTACGTAAACTACATGAAAATTATGTGGTATGTAAAACATACAACTTTTCACGTAACAAAACGGCGTATCAGCTTACTTCACTATTTCGATAAACATCGGAAGAAATACTTGTCAAAAGGCAATTTTTTTGGGTCGACAGAAGCGTCCGATCCCACGCGTCGGCTTTGACCCGTGACGTAAGGGTGTTGTCGTGTGTGACGTCATGACGGCGCGGAGTTTGGTTTGAGTGTGGCTGTCTCCAGTTCTGTTTTATCTTATTTTATTTACTTTTCTGATCTGTTCGTTCTATCCCGTGAGATTTTTTTTTAAAGACAAAAAACACTAATCAGCTACTGAAGCATCTCTATCTTCTATGGGTTGCAGAGGTTACGACCCCTGGGGAGGTGGGTGGGTATTCATGCATGGCTGTCTTCACTTACACGTTGTAGCTACGGAAGGCGTCTAAATTTGTTTATATTTAGTTTGCCCCCCACCCAAAACACCCCATTTCCCGCGCTTGTCCCGTTAGTGTCATTAGGCTTCTTGTGGAAAGTGTGTGTGTTTGTTTTTGTTTCCGCCATATTTGTGACGTCATGGGTCAAAGCAGACGGGCGGGATCGAACGCTTCCGTATTTCCATTTTTTTGTTATTACACATGCAAAGGACGTCGGCACGGCACACACGAGTGGCCATTTTCCGTCTTTTTTTGATCCAAGGTAAAAGAGCATGTTCATTGTTATGGAAGGGAGACCGACTTACAACCGAATGAAGCCCGCGCTTCGTAATCGCGTGTTTGGTGTCACATATTGTACAGAGAATACGATAAATCCTATAATATTATTTCAGTGGTGCAGGGTGGCGCACGAAAAATCGGCCCCGAGTACTAGACTGCTCATTGTCGCTTACCAATCGTCATCTGTTGTTTCGGAGTTGTTTGCATTAGCTTACTTGTTATTTCTTCACTGCCTAATTATTACATGTTTATCTATTCTGCTCGTAGCGGTCAACAAATCGTGCGTAATTGGCGAGCAGTCTGTACTCGGGGCCGGTTTTTCGTGCGCCACCTTATACTACTTCACTGCGATCAGCCACGTTACGCTACAGTTGGCTAAACGAGATGTTTTGCAGAATCACGAAAATTTCAAGTGTGTGAGAATTCTGTTATGAATAAAAACTGTGTAATCCAGGGGGGAGGCAAGTGCCCCCTCTTGGCGCCTTCCATCTTCAGTCAACTAAGCTACTAATTTTCAGTTTTTCATAAGAACCATATTCCAAGCACAATGAACGGTGAACGAGTGAAAATGAACGGTTCCCAAAAAGGAGCGATGACCAGTGAACTAGTTCTCAAGGATGAACGACTTTGCCCATCTCTAGTCAGGATTTGGCGCGATATCCCTCAAGAGGACATGCGGCAACTCATTCAGTCAATGCCAAGCCGATTAACTTCTTGCATCAGAGCCAGAGGTGAAGCAACGCGTTATTGAAATGCTCAATTTGTGAAGCTCTTTCTCTCGAATAAGTCATCCAATTTTGCCGAAACTATAATCATTTATATGTTTTGCAAAAACAGACATAATGTCTGATGGGATAGCAGCAATCGGTGATTGCATAATGTTACTTATAATCCGTCTTGATTGCAGGGTTCCGAACAAATAACGCGTTAAAATTCAAGCTCCTACACAAAATATGTAATAGTAGGAATAAATTTCAGGATTCAGGTGTATATAAGGTCAAATGTAATGACTGCTGTAAACAATATATAGGGCAGACTGGTAAGAACTTTCAGACCAGATTCAGGGAGCACACCTACTCTCAAAACAAAACAGCTTTTGGGGCGCATATGGCTGCCTCAAAGCACTCAGTCACGAATATTGAACACAATTTAGACATCCTGCATAGAGCTCATAAGGGACGGTTTCTTAACATTTTGGAAGAAATTGAAATATACACCCACAAAAATAAAGATCCGGATTTAATCCTCAACGAGCAATGCGAGTTCAATCACAACGCCTGTTTTAGTATTTATGACGACTTACTGAGATGACAACTGTTGCGTGTGGAGGTCCAGGCCGAGGGATGAGAAATGGTGCGTGATGGAGAAGCTGGAAAATGCGTGCAGCGCCTGGCGTCGTTGACGGGGCCCCTCCTGCGCGGCCCTCTTGTCCACGGCGATGGACGTCAGACAACTGACCGGATCGCGGCACAACACCGAAAAGGCGGGAATCACGGAAGCAGACCGTAGAGGAAAACAAGTCTACACCAGCGCCATAGATATAGAAATCGCCCTATGTTTTTTAGATCGTACAAAAATGATAATTTTACGTTTTTTAATTTTGATAAGTACAGATTTTAACCTTGACATCTACAGATTTTAATTATTTAATCAAAAAAATCTACTGAATACATTATGTGCAAATGGAATGTAACAAACGTACCAGACGCCACCTGTCGGTAGAAGTGTTAGAATTAATATAAATGACGTGCATTCTGCCAACCAATTTTATGTGACGCAGCATGTGAAAGTTGCTGGATTTGGACGGGTTGCTCCTGTAACTGAAATATCAGGTACGCTCTGGTACGTTTGATGTTGATTAGATAGGATGAAAAAGATTTGCTTTCGTGAAATAGTAAATTAGTATCATTGTCGTTACAGGTCTGAAGATGGTTCTGGATGAACCGAAACCGGTCATACGAATTTAAAAAAATTTGCAATCAAGACGGATTATAAGTAACAAATTTATTTGTTTATAAATGTACATCACATATCCCGATATCCATCCTATTCTGATAATTCCTTTGTGGTGCGCCGATCATTTTTCACTTGTGTGTTGGAAATTCTTTTGGAATAATAGTGAAATAGAACATAATGTATATATGAGGTTTTATTTCTGATTTGGAAAACATGGCTAAGGAATACGCATAGGATATTGGTGCAAGCGTAAAGCATAGCGGAAACATGTTCGCGACAGGTTAAGCCGCCGTGAGCAGTGAAGGCAAACTCGATGAGGCGGAAGGTCAGAAGCTGGCTGGCACACGGCGACTAGTCGTGCCGCGGCTGATGACTCTCGGGGAGCGGGGTGGGGCGGTGGTCAGGTGGCGGCGGGCATGGGCGGCCTTCCAAGGTGAAGGCGTGGCTCTGCGGCGACGCGGCTCTCTCTGACCTACAGCGCCGCCGCGCAACACACTCCCACGCCCCCGGGTCGCGCGTCGGCCTCCCCGTGCGGGATCTGCTGCCGCCGCACTCCGCGGATCATCTGCTGCAGCCGAAGATGGTCGATCAGACAGCTTCCACACAACTCTCGGTTTCAGTCTGTTAGCTAAGGGGCTACAGAAATACTCACCGTCCGGTGGCTAATGGAATTGCGTCATTACATGACTGGCAGAAGTATGAGACTTTCTCCCTCTAGCGGGTACCACGTGATGTGATAAACCTGGCGCGCCGATCGTAAGGAGGGGAAGTCGAAAATTTAAGATCCTTCAACATCGCAGCGTGTCAGCAATCGTTGGTTAATATATTAAAAAACTAAAAACCCGCCTCGATTGCGGAAAAAAGCACCTAGTGTTAAGTATTAACCCAGGTTTCGGAGTAGATAACTAAACCTTCATCAGAACAACAATAAAACCCACAAGTGCCTAAGAAGACCTTTGTCAATGATTAAAAGAACACCATAGCTTTAGATTTATAAACGAAATAGAAAAGGAAAACACAAACAGTACATATGTACAAAGTCAAAACCACTACTTAACTTAATGGTGTACGCTTCACCTCACACCGGCCTATGTTCGATGGGCCATGACCCGCCATAAACTGCAGCTACAAACGGTGAAGAGCGCCGTAAATGAGAGAGGGGTTTTTCGATGTGGGCCTCCATCCGTTTCCGTCACCTGTGAGAAAGTCGTCCCTCCCACTTCCGCTTTTTTCCAAACTGTTAGCACTTTTTACTTTCATGCGTATAGAAGTACTCAAATGCCTTACGGATTTTAACCAATTTGTATTCCCATTTTCTACAATTGGCTTCAGTTGAAAATTTTCGAGTTATTGAACTGTCGTGATACTATCCAGCATCAAATTGGTGGACATAAAATACTCGTCCAAAACCAACAAGCCTTAAATACGCGACTTAGCAAGAACTATGACGTCACCTGAGTAACTGATTTATCAGCGTCATTTCAGCCCTTCTGAAGCTTTCCAAGATGACTGTTTGGTGATGCGATTGTGGAGTGAAAACGCGAAGGAACTACCATGGCTAAACCAAGACCACGAAGACATCTTGTACTGATGAGCAAGCACGTAGAGTATTGTGGAAGATGACTCTAAAAATCGCATGAAATCGGCCGAAGAAGTTACTCGCTTGTGCTAACATGAGTCCAACTATATGAGTGACTGAGCATGGGGAATTAAAAGAATGGGGTACAGCGGTCGAGGATGTCCTTATAAGTCGTATATTTATGTAGTCAGTGACAAGTGACGCTTGAGCTGATGTAAACAGCGACATCACTAGACAGTGGATGAATGGGAACGAATGATTTGCAGCAATGAATCGCGGAATTCCAAGGAAGGTTCTGAGATTGGCGAATGCTAGCATAACGTCACCTGTCAACATGTGCATGCCAACAATGGACGGCGGACGAGGTGCTATTAAGGTATGAAGGTATTTCTCGTGGTTATTGTATCGTCCCCTTACTGCGCTTGAGGAAACGCTGAATGCGGAGGGATAGGAACACAGTTTACACCATTGTGTGCTGCTTACATTGGAGGAACAGTTCGCAGGTGATGACTGTAACAGCATGACAGTACCCTCTGTCATAAAGCAGCAACTTTCGCTCATTGGTTTGGTGGGTAATAACATTCCTAAATTGGACTGGCGTACCCAGAGGCCCGAACTGAACCTAATGGAACACCTTTGGGGCTTCTCTCCAGATCCAAGCGTCGACTGTCACTACATTCACTGGTTTCGGCTCTTGAAGAGGAATGGGCTCCCATTCCTCCATAGACGTTCAGACATCTCATGGAAAGTGCCCCCAACGGGGCTCAAGCTGCCGTAAAGACCAAGGCTGAACCTATCGTATATTAATGTCCACTAATGTTATCCATACTTTTCATCAGGTAGTGTACTTTCTTCGTCGTCGTTGGTCGGTTGGTTTGTTTGTTGGTTGATTTGGGGGAGGGGACCAAACAGCGAGGTCATCGGTCTCATCGGATTAGGGAAGGATGGGGGAAGGAAGTAGGCCGTGCCCTTTCAAAGGAACCATCCCGACGTTTGTCTGAAGCGAATCAGAGACATCAAGGAAAACCTCCATCCCGGCGTTTGCCCGAAGTAATTTAGGGAAATCACGGAAAACCTAAATCTGGATGGCTGCACGCGGGTTTGAACCATCGTCCTCCCAGTCCAGTGTGCTAACTACTGCGCCACCTGGCTCGGTTTCGTCATTGTTCCAAGAGGCACCTAGTATCTTTTAATTCCGTAATGTTCGTGGCCCAACGGCTCAAACGACTGCCGCTGGATACACTTTAGAGAAAACAACAGTATACTCTGCGTTATTGGAGTCTTGAATGAAGCCGTTTCAGTCATAAGATGACCCACACAATATGCAAATTGCAGGTTTGTTTGACCCAAGAGATAGCATTACGAAATTACTGGAAAACGTGAACAGTGACACTTGTAGACAGACACATATATCCGTGAAAGCGTACTCACAAAGTTCCGACAACCAGGGACCGTGAAGACAAGATTAGATTAATAACATCGCACACAGATGCATTTAAGCATTTTTCCCGCGATCCATACGCAAATGGGAAGAGATCCTAAAGCGAGGTGCAATGCTAAATACCCTCTGTCACGCACTTCACAGTGGTTTGTAGAGTATGACAGTCGATGGAGATGTAAGAAGTCTCCAAATTGTTCCCGAAATTTATTGTTCGCTCTCACTATATCATCAGTACCGGCACAAATTACTGCTCTAACACGTGTGTTAATTACCGCATTTAGATTATTTCGGAAGGCAGTCACAACTGTGAAGTGTCCAGCGCGGCAGTAGGATCAGAGACTTCTGGCGCAGGAAAATCGACTCCTTGAGCAAGGCCGCCAGACCAGAAATGGAGCAGCGGTGAATGGACACGGATCATTACGCAACGGCCGCGTGTCTTGCTAAACCAATTACGTAGCCTTTGGAGCAGCGACACATATGTTCGATACGTTTTAGCTCACCTCCGTTGCAAAAAAGGAAACAATTTTCCAGATCAACGCGCAGTGGTTTACGAGGATCGAAACTATTTAAATCCTAATTTGCTCCGCACTGGTAGCAGCTAAATATGGAACTGGTACCGTAGGTACGTCAAGTGATAATGTTTTGTCCCTGTGATGGTGTTGCCGGCCGCGGTGGCCGTGCGGTTCTGGCGCTGCAGTCCGGAACCGCGGGACTGCTACGGTCGCAGGTTCGAATCCTGCCTCGGGCATGGGTGTGTGTGATGTCCTTAGGTTAGTTAGGTTTAAGTAGTTCTAAGTTCTAGGGGACTTATGACCTAAGATGTTGAGTCCCATAGAGCTCAAAGCCATTTTGTGATGGTGTTCCACAAATGTCGTCGGCATTGCCTCACGTTCGACTTCATGACATTTAGGATACGCTCACTCCTTGCGTGTAACAAAGTCGCACAAGAATATTTGTGTACTTGGACCGCAAAGTATTCGCATCAGTTACAAATGCATACTTACTAGGTTGGCAACACGAAAGGCAGTCGTTCATTCGCCTCGTCAGCCAGGCTCCTCGCTCTTCTTCAGTCCACGTATTCTTCTCCAGTTAGTCTTATCGTACTAATATCATCTCTGATACCGTCAGCCTATCTCAGCCGTGGTCTTCCACTTGGTCTGTTGCCTCTGATATCTTCTTCCACCACCTGCCTAGCGATCTGTCCCTTTCGACAAATTATGTACCCTACTACTTCAGTCCCCTCTCTCTAATCAATGCCACAGTGTCTAGAGATTTGTACAACTCATGTATTTCGCGTTTTTTTTCTTTTTCTCCTGCCGTCTCCAACCTTCACTGATCGATAAATGTGCCTCAGAGTAGTATTCCAAAATGTCAGGAGTTTTCTTTCTGTCTTTTGGGTCAGTTCACGCCTTTGATACGTACAGGACCACGGATTTGTACTATAGTCTTGTAGATCGTAATCTTCGTGGATCTCTATACTATCCATGTCTTGAGCAGCTTTACGAGTACCAACCTTTTCTTTCACTGAGTAGCCGGCCGTGGTGGCCGAGCGGTTCTAGGCGCTACAGTCTGGAGCCGCGCGGCCGCTACGGTCGCAGGTCCGAATCCTGCCTCGGGCATGGATGTGTGTGATGTCCTTAGGTTAGTTAGGTTTAAGTAGTTCTAAGTTCTAGGGGACTGATGACCTCAGAAGTTAAGTCCCATAGTGCTCAGAGCCATTTGAACCATTTTTTCACTGAGTACTGCCCGATGATATTTGAAGCCTTATCACGCTTTCGAAGATTTTACCACCCACATCTAAAGGTCTGTCGTCGTTCTCTCTGCTCACTCCGAGGTATTTTGTTTTATCCGTATTCATCTTGAAGCCTGCTCTCATTACGTCCATTAACACTGTTACCATCCAAACCATATCCTCTGCTAAGGAAAGGGTGTTGATGCTTGTACCTAGCTGAGTTCCTGCCTATAGGCTTGTTACTTTCGGCAGTGCTCTTTCTAGTACCAAATGAAACAGAAGAAGGGAGAGACAGTGTCCCTGTCGCACTCCAGTCCTCACCTCTAACATCTATCCATTCACTTTCACCTCGCATGTTGTCTCTTGTATACGTCCTTGTCTCAGTTTCATTAGTTTACTGGGAACCAGCGTGCCTTTTCTACATCTACGTCTGCCTGCTCGCTTTTTCCTTACAAATGGAATACAGAAAATACAACATTTATAGACAGGATGTTTAGACTTCAAGTGTCCCAGAAGGGGAAATCCCCTTATCGCTGTTAAGCAAGTCAGTAATGATATGTTATATAACATTTAACTGCCCAAAGAAACTATATTTCACTAACGTAGTTAGAACAGAATACTAAGAGATAAGCGCTTTGATTAAATAGGGAGTTAGGTGCAGATGCAATCTTTTTCTCTACTGTTCAATCGGTACACCGAAGACGCAGAAACTGATAGGAAGGTTCAGAAGTGGAATTAAGTCAGCATGGATCGATATCAACGGTTGGATTGTCTGATGAAACTTCTGTGCTCGGTGGAAATGAGGAAGGATTTCAAGACCCGTTGAATGGAATCAAAGTATTAACCAGCATAAACAATGAAACAAGCACAGAGAAAGAACGTAAATCGCCAAAATATGTATAATAGTATCAAATATTGGCCTTAATTTGAAAAAGGCACCAGAGAGGTAGTTCTCACGCTGCCGTTAATAATAGAAGCAAGACTGAAAAAAAAAAAAACTGACACATTCATAGGATCTTTCGACCTGGAAAAAGCGTTTGAAAATGTAAAATGGTACAAGATGTTCGAAATTCTGAGAAAAGTAGGGGTAAGCTATAGAGAAAGATCGGTAATATACAATACGCGCAAGAACCAAATCGGAATAATAAGAGTGGCAGGCCAAGAACGAAGTGCTCGGATTAAGAAGAGTGTAAGGCAGGAGTGTAGTCTGTCGCCTTTACTATTCAGTCTGTACATAGAAAAAGCAATGACAGAAATAAAAGAAACGTTCAAGAGTGGGATTAAAATTCAGGGTGAAAGGATAACAATGATAATATTTGCTAATGACGTTGCTACCCTCAGTGAAAGTGAAGAAGGGTATACTGAATGGAATGAACAGTGTGATGAGTACAGAATATGGACTGAGAGTAAATCGAAGAAAGACTAAACTAAGGAGAACTAGCAGAAATGAGAAAAGAGGGAAACTTAACACCAGAATTGTGGATCACGAAGTAGACCACGTTTAGGAATTCGGCTACTTAGGCAGCAAGATGACCGATTTATTTGTGTTGAGGCGGGCCTTTACAGCTGTCAAATAATTGTGAAACTTCATTGTAGATGACGATCAGCTGTTTATTTTTATGCTCAATGCTACAGTTTCAATCAATAGACCATTATCAAGCCGAAGCAAAACGTAACCAGTTTCTCACTACAACATCTGAAGTGAACAAATACTTGTACTCACATCGAAGCTGTTCGCTTGAAATGCTGTATTGGCAAGCTGCTTACGCTTTGCTTCGACTTGATAGTGGTCTCCTGATCGAAACTATAACTGATGGTCATCTATAGGAAAGTTTGGGGACGTAGGTTGCAAGTGCTACTCTGAGATGAGAAGGTTGGCAACGAAAGGAATTCGTGGCGGGTCACACCGAACCAGTCATTAGATTGATGACTCAGAGGCAAAAGTAACAATTTTAGATTGTGCTTTAAATTGAAAACGGTTTTCTTGGTTACTGTACATTGCACTGCAGGGTCATGAATTTGTATAGTGTTTCAGTATTTTATCAACATACTTTGAGTTGTCAATAGATGACACATAAAATTTGTTACATGATATATTATTTTACATGGCTTTTTAACTATGCCGATAGGGCGTCTGTAAGTTTGACAATTGATAATAGCAACTGTACGAAGATCTCATATTATTACCAAATTGTTCAAATAATATCACAACAGATGTTGTCGTCCTGAGCCTCCTCTGGCGAAGTTGACAGGACGTGGGACGAAGTTTCATATTGTGAAATACTTCACTGATTCGTGGAATTAGTTCCGTCGTCGTGCCAATTACTGTAACGTACACCTTGCTGCTGATTTGCTTCTGACGCAAAGAACAAATAACAGTTCCTTTGCCGCGCGGGATAGCCGCGCGGTCAAGGGCGCCTTGTCACGGTTCGCGCGGCTTCCCCCGTCGGAGGTTCGAGTCCACCCTCAGGCATGGGTGTGTGTGTGTTGTCCTTAGCGTAAGTTAGTTTAAGTTAAATTAAGTATTGTGTAAGCTTGGGGACCGATGACCTCAGCAGTTTGGTCGCATAGGACATACCACAAATTTCCAAAACAGTTCCTCGTCGTCCTGTCCAGTGCTCTCTAAGGTCGACTGCTGCGCTCCCGATCGACATTGAGGTGAACTGAGGTTCCACAATGCTGTGCCTATAACATGTGCTACCCCGTTAGCACTTGTAGCGATATTATTAACCACTCTCACACTATACCCGAAAAACGCAAAAAAATCAATGTTCTCAGCTCATGCTTACCATGATCAACAATTTCACGACAAAGGGTACCTGTTTGTCCAAGGTGTTAAAGTGAATATAGGGAACTGTGGTGTGGATGAAAGATTTTTGACAAGCGTGTGCTCCACAGCTGTGATAAATTGCTGGAATTACGTTGAGACGAAGACCTTCAGCTGCTGAAGTAAAAAGGTGTATCCACTAACAGTCTTAGTCTGTATGATCATCTTCACATACAAAAGTTTTAATTGCTATCTGCGTGTCACTCGTATGTCAATAATCCTCACACCCCCATTACTTAACGAATTGTGATCGTTATAAGAAAAGCTGGTTTTTCGCGCACCTCCGTGTTTATGACGTAACGCCTGAACTATGTGTCGTTAATGATAGAATTTTGCAAGTACATTCAGTAGTATATCGTGCTACTGTTTGCAAAATATTTTGCGAATAAATTTAGTTGTAAAGAAGTAATAAAAAGTCGTCCTTCGTGATAAAGATATGTATTTTGTGACGTGGGCATGAGGTATCAGCCACACAAAATAATAAAAGGAAATACTTTTATCGCTTTCGTTTTCGGCTTTGTGCATTAAAACTTCAGTTTCATGAGTGGCGTTTTAGTTTGTTATTTCTCTTTACCACTAACTCTATTTACAACTTACTTTGCAGACAGTATCCATATATACCACTGATTGTAGCAGCAAAATTATATCAATCTACAACACATGCATAGTGGAAATCAGTAAAGGTAGGGTTCCTATGAAAGTAATAATACAATGTCTGAAACATAATTGTATCCAATTTATTATGAAAGTAGTCAATACGTATAAGACATAAACAGATATATCAGAATTACACAGATTCTTTCATAGCACGAGTAACAAAATAAGGGTTTCCATTTCTTGGATGGAAACTAATATAAAGGCACTCACTCTCCTGTTCTATTATTATGTTGTTAGTACTTTGTCCAAACTCCTTTCTTCCTAATTACCTCAATGATTCTCTTCGGCATTGATTTTGTTAGGGATTGTTATTCTTGCAGCGCAGTTGTCTCCTAGTCTTCTCATATCGTGCTGTTAAGCTCACATACGACCTCAAATTGCTTTCCATTGCAATAAACATGCCTTGCACGTATTTTCCAAAGGTCTTCCACGAGGTTCAAATCTCGGCTACGTGCAGGCCATGGCAAGAGATTGATATTTTTATGTTCAAACCGTCTTTTGCTTGTAGCAGAACATTCTAATTCTATCTCCACCATCTCAGTGTTGATGTTCATTCTAGTATTCAGCCAATCAATGCGCGATTTACCTTTACTGCAGAAGGCTGCCCAAATCGTAACACTTCCACCACCGAAATTTCTGCTCATTCTTACCTGCTGCTCTGTTCTCAGATCAAGCCAATAGTATTGAAATCCATCCGCCCACCTAAATTAAAGTTTGTGTCATCGCTTTACTCCATTCTGAAGTCCATGACATGTTTTTTAGCAAACTCGAATGTTGACTTGTATTGTTTGGTACTGGAACAGGTTTCTGCAGTCATTTCTTGAATGCAAGACGTTTGTGATTTGACAAAATTTCTCTTACACACCTGGCAGTTACTAGCAACTGTAAATCAGCAACATGTTGACAAGAATAATGGTTTGTGGCCGTTGCTTTGCGCAAAAGTAACCGTTTCGATGAGATAATTTGTTACTGAGTCCCATTTCCTTCTAAGGACCCGATTTTTGCTCTTTCTGTTTTCCGCGTGCCATTGTCACATTCGCGCTTCATGTACGCAACAGGCAGTGTCACTAATGGTTTCCTATCTGCAGTAAAAGCACGCTCGCACACACAAACTCCGCAGAAAGCCGCCTGTCTCTATACCGACTTCCACCATCTGATTCACTTATGTCTCTTCTATATACTGTACCTCTTCTTTTTTTTTATCAGTCTTCTCACTGGTTTGATGCAGCCCGCCACGAATTCATCTCCTGTGCTAACCTCTTCATCTCCGAGTAGCACTTGCAACCTACGTCCTCAGTTATTTGCTGGATGTATTCCAGTCTCTGTCTTCCTCTACAGTTTTTGCCCTCTACGGCTCTCTCTAGTACCACGGAAGTCATTCCTTCATGTCTTAACAGATGTCCTGTTCTCCTTACTAGTGTTTTCCACATACGGGGCTATTACAAATGATTGAAGCGATTTCATAAATTCACTGTAGCTCCATTCATTTACATATGGTCACGACACACTACAGATACGTAGAAAAACTCATAAAGTTTTGTTCGGCTGAAGCCGCACTTCAGGTTTCTGCCACCAGAGCGCTCGAGAGCGCAGTGAGACAAAATGGCGACAGGAGCCGAGAAAGCGTATGTCGTGCTTGAAATGCACTCACATCAGTCAGTCATAACAGTGCAACGACTCTTCAGGACGAAGTTCAACAAAGATCTACCAACTGCTAACTCCATTCGGCGATGGTATGCGCAGTTTAAAGCTTCTGGATGCCTCTGTAAGGGGAAATCAACGGGTCGGCCTGCAGTGAGCGAAGAAACGGTTGAACGCGTGCGGGCAAGTTTCATGCGTAGCCCGCGGAAATTGGCTCATGCCAGAACTGAAGACCGACAGCGCCGACTTCATCTTTCAACAGGACGGTGCTCCACCGCACTTCCATCATGATGTTCGGCATTTCTTAAACAGGAGATTGGAAAACCGATGGATCGGTCGTGGTGGAGATCGTGATCAGCAATTCATGTCATGGCCTCCACGCTCTCCCGACTTAACCCCATGCGATTTCTTTCTGTGGGGTTATGTGAAAGATTCAGTGTTTAAACCTCCTCTACCAAGAAACGTGCCAGAACTGCGAGCTCGTATCAACAATGCTTTCGAACTCATTGATGGGCACATGCTGCGCCGAGTGTGGGAGGAACTTGATTATCGGCTTGATGTCTGCCGAATCACTAAAGGGGCACATATCGAACATTTGTGAATGCCTAAAAAAACTTTGAGTTTTTGTATGTGTGTGCAAAGCATTGTGAAAATATCTCAAATAATAAAGTTATTGTAGAGCTGTGAAATCGCTTCAATCATTTGTAATAATCCTGTATTCCTTTCCTCTCCGATTTTGCGAAGAACCTCCTCATTCGTTACCTTACTGTACTACTGACGTCAAAGGTGATACCATTTGACCGCATTTGTTAGTATACTGGTTCTCATACTATTGTATATACACTCCTGGAAATGGAAAAAAGAACACATTGACACCGGTGTGTCAGACCCACCATACTTGCTCCGGACACTGCGAGAGGGCTGTACAAGCAATGATCACACGCACGGCACAGCGGACACACCAGGAACCGCGGTGTTGGCCGTCGAATGGCGCTAGCTGCGCAGCATTTGTGCACCGCCGCCGTCAGTGTCAGCCAGTTTGCCGTGGCATACGGAGCTCCATCGCAGTCTTTAACACTGGTAGCATGCCGCGACAGCGTGGACGTGAACCGTATGTGCAGTTGACGGACTTTGAGCGAGGGCGTATAGTGGGCATGCGGGAGGCCGGGTGGACGTACCGCCGAATTGCTCAACACGTGGGGCGTGAGGTCTCCACAGTACATCGATGTTGTCGCCAGTGGTCGGCGGAAGGTGCACGTGCCCGTCGACCTGGGACCGGACCGCAGCGACGCACGGATGCACGCCAAGACCGTAGGATCCTACGCAGTGCCGTAGGGGACCGCACCGCCACTTCCCAGCAAATTAGGGACACTGTTGCTCCTGGGGTATCGGCGAGGACCATTCGCAACCGTCTCCATGAAGCTGGGCTACGGTCCCGCACACCGTTAGGCCGTCTTCCGCTCACGCCCCAACATCGTGCAGCCCGCCTCCAGTGGTGTCGCGACAGGCGTGAATGGAGGGACGAATGGAGACGTGTCGTCTTCAGCGATGAGAGTCGCTTCTGCCTTGGTGCCAATGATGGTCGTATGCGTGTTTGGCGCCGTGCAGGTGAGCGCCACAATCAGGACTGCATACGACCGAGGCACACAGGGCCAACACCCGGCATCATGGTGTGGGGAGCGATCTCCTACACTGGCCGTACACCACTGGTGATCGTCGAGGGGACACTGAATAGTGCACGGTACATCCAAACCGTCATCGAACCCATCGTTCTACCATTCCTAGACCGGCAAGGGAACTTGCTGTTCCAACAGGACAATGCACGTCCGCATGTATCCCGTGCCACCCAACGTGCTCTACAAGGTGTAAGTCAACTACCCTGGCCAGCAAGATCTCCGGATCTGTCCCCCATTGAGCATGTTTGGGACTGGATGAAGCGTCGTCTCACGCGGTCTGCACGTCCAGCACGAACGCTGGTCCAACTGAGGCGCCAGGTGGAAATGGCATGGCAAGCCGTTCCACAGGACTACATCCAGCATCTCTACGATCGTCTCCATGGGAGAATAGCAGCCTGCATTGCTGCGAAAGGTGGATATACACTGTACTAGTGCCGACATTGTGCATGCTCTGTTGCCTGTGTCTACGTGCCTGTGGTTCTGTCAGTGTGATCATGTGATGTATCTGACCCCAGGAATGTGTCAATAAAGTTTCCCCTTCCTGGGACAATGAATTCACGGTGTTCTTATTCCAATTTCCAGGAGTGTACATTGTGCAGAAGTATTCCAACTGACAATGTTAATTTTCCTGCAAACATCCGTACCTTTATAGTGATTCCCACCACTAAAGTTCAGGAGATATGACATCACAAACAAACAAAAAACTTGTTTCTCTTAAAACGGTGCTGTTTTTTATCGTATTAATGGAACAAACAGCTTGTGCTGCGGCCGCTGCAGGAAACCTCGTGTGGGAGTAGGCAAGTTGCGTGGAAACTTGATCGGCCGATGCGCATCGGTATCGCGTGTCGGGAGCTCACACCTGTTGCCGGGGACCTTGGCCAGTTCGCGCCACGGGCCGTGGGGATCGCCTTCCCCCACCACCACAGTAGCCAGCTACTTGCTTGGTCGTTGCGTTGCTTCTAGGCTTTCTTGCGTGCCGTACCAGTTTTAAGTTTTAACACGTGAGGTTATGGACCCAGCATAGGGATGGGAGAAAAAATATCAGTTAAAACTGATACCGGTATTTTGGTTCTCAATAAGCAGTATGTTTCAGTATTTGTTTGGTCTCTGTTATAAGAGGTGTTTTTTTCCTCATTTTTCCCTGATAACCAAGTAAAAAACTTAAACATCAATTAGCCGTAGCGGCAGTGCTAAAATTTTTCGCTTTTAAATAATTTTTGTTAAAGGAGTAACGTTTATTCGTAAAACTTGCATTGGTTTGAAATATTGCGTTGTTACAGAAAATGAGAAAAAGCAGTCAGTGCTATTTTAATAACAATGTCGATGCAAACGAGCAACAAACACATGACATGAAAATTACAACAATGCTGAGACAATTATGTCCCTGTTACTGTGTGTCGTGGCGTAAGTACACCTGTGTGTGCAGTGTGCGAGGCTTGCCCCCACCTGGTCTATACGGTCGTTTCTCGCTGTGGTCACCGGACATCCGTTGTACTGCAGAATGGCACCAATCCTAGTCTGGAAATATTTGTACGAAATGACGTAGCAATGAAGTACAGTGCTTCATTTGCTTTAAAAGACTGAAAATCTGCGTGCCAATTCTGTGAAGTAATAAAAGAGAAAGTAAACATGGTAACAAAAATTGTTCAAATGGCTCCGAGCACTATGGGAGTTAACATCTGAGGTCATCCCCTAGAACTTAGAACTACTTAAACCTAACTAACCAAAGGACATCACACACATCCATGCCCGAGGCAGGATTCGAACCTGCGACCGTAGCATTCGCGCGCTTCCGGACTGAAGCGCCTAGAACCGCTCGGCCACAACGGCCGGTAAACATGGTAACAGTAATACATTAAAAACTTAAAAGAAATTCATTCACAGTATACAATAAAAATAGAAAGCAGCTGATCTTTTGCCTTAGTGTAAAACATATGCCTATATCTGTCTGAAGCACTTACAAACGGACAGACTAACACGCAAAACAAACCTCAGTTTTCACCTTCGACACTGTTTGCAGTGGGAAAATGGTGGTATCATCCACGATTACAACATGATTTTGAGCAGAATTAAAAGAAATTAGAATCAGTAGGAGAATACTGATGATTTTTTTGTTCTGTTCAACCCATTATAACATTTCGAGAAACGCAGTGAATAGTGGACGGACTAACTTTTATTTCATTATTCGTATATTGAAAGTGAGAGAGTCAAAATTTTTCAATCTTTCTTCGATTTCTACGTATATAAAAGAAAATAACAGAACTAGAAAACCGAAAATCGGTTATTTCAGAAACCGGTTATTTTGAATGATCTTAAGTCATGTCAGACATACGCAGAAAATAAAAAGATTTAACCGAAAATTGGGTGCTACAACGGTAACAGTCACCCAATAATCCAGCGTACCCTACGGAAATGTTAGAATTGCTGTGGCTTTCTGTCCGAACCTTGCGCTGATCCCGTCATTTTACCATAACTATCGCACCCTACATCCATTTGAGCCAGTTTAGTACAGTCAAACTTTGGATCCCCGCTACATCCCGCCCTTCCCTCCATTATTAAATTATTTCTTGAGGAGAGCTGTCACAACTACACGTTCCAGTCAAACTAATGTGACGAGCTGTCAAAAGCCTTAATAGCCGTTTTTCAGCGCGGCGGTGCAGGAGGTGAGTCAGGGATGTGGAGCATGACGACCCCAGTGCCGTGGTCAGTTGTGCTACGCTTCACAGTTGAAGATCCATGGCACGACAAGCCCGTTCGAGGAGGTCTCACAGATTCCTGATCCGGTTTAAATCTTGGCGGGTTTGATGTTCAAGGGAGCACGGTAAACTTATCCTGGTGATCTTCCAACACCCACGTATTCTGCGAGCTGGGTGTCACGTTGCACTGTCTTGCTGGTGAATGCCATCGTGCCGAGGTAAAGCAAACAACACGTATAGTGGACCTGAACGAATGGTGGACCTCAAGGCTAGATGTTAATCCATTGTCCCTTCCAGAATGACGAGGTCATCCAGGGAATGCCACGAAACCATTCTCCAGATCATAACGCTCCCTCCTTGGGCCTGGACCCTTGCTACGATTGTTGCAGGGCCGTACATGCCAATTTCCATCTGTACGATGGAGCATAAAACGTGATTCATCTGTAAAAGCCACCTGTCGCCATTTGGTCTACGTCCAGTTACGGTGCTGGTGCGCAAATTTCAGCCTTCGTCACCGATGTACAGCAGTCAGCATGAGTGCATGAGCCAGGAGCTTCCTGCCGAGGCTCGTATGCAGCAACGTTCGCTGAGCGCTCGTTGAGGAGACGTTGCTAGTAATCCCTTGATTCAACTGGGCGGACAGTTGCTCACAAGGGAACCTCCCCATCGCACCCCCCTCAGATTTAGTTATAAGTAGCTTTCCTGGTAGCTTTGATCAGCCACGTTACCTGTGGGTTAGGTGTGTTGTATTCGTATAAGGGGCTACCTGAGAATTATCACTTTATTTGTGTATGGGACCAGTGCCTCACTAGATTCTCCTAAAAGCTGGAAGGAGTCAACCGTCTAGAATCTGTGTGAGGATATATAAAGCGCCGGATAACCTACGGAACATTTTTGTTCTAGATAGTTATTTTCCTGTCTGTACTTAAAGATAAACAGTATTTATAGCAAAATTGGCATTGTCAAAGTTTAACCCAGGTTTTATTCGAAAATTGTTAATTTGTACAGGTTTATCATATAGCGCTAGAACAGGTAATTTCTTCAACAAAAAGGTAAAATTAAAAAAAAAACACAAAACAGAAATATATCAAATATCGTTTCAGTGCTTCGTCGAACCATATATAAAAAATGTTATTCATAAACAACTGTGGTATTTATCAGTAGTAACAGGAAACTCTTGCATTTGATCATGATGAATTGCGTTCAATTGAGTACAAAATAACAACAATAATAATATACATTTTTTTATATTTGTGCATGTAAACTATACTTGCATCAAAAGTAACTGTTTTGGTTAAATAAAATCGCAGAAGTTACACAATCGATTAATTTTTGTTACTTATACAAAATACACAGAGGATTAATATTGAATGATGTGTAGTCCAAATTGTGTGCATAACAAATAAGGAAACAAAGAATGAAAAGTCGTCGACTCCCAGTTTCTCTCTTACACACTCATTTACGTTTCTTTCCTTGCCAATGCTACTGGTAATACTACCATTTATTGCATTATTTATGTGATGTACCAAAACTACCGACCTGTAGGTTTGGTAGAGAGCAACCCTAGGGCAAACAGGGTGCAGACTTCGGTTCATTGGTAGGATACATGGAAAACGCAATCGTCTGCAAAGGAGATTTCTTATAAAACAACCGTGCGACCCATCCTAGAATTTTCCTGTAGTGTGTGGCTCGCTTACTGACAAGGGAACCTCCCCATCGCACCCCTCTCAGATTTAGTTATAATTTGGCACAGTGGATAGGCCTTGAAAAACTGAACACAGATCAATCGAGAAAACAGGAAGAAGTTGTGTGGAACTATGAAAAAAATAAGCAAAATATACAAACTGAGTAGTCCATGCGCAACATAGGCAACATCGAGGAGAGTGCAAGCTTAAGAGCGCCGTGGTCCCGTGATTAGCGTGAGCAAGTGCGGAGCGAGAGGTCCTTGATTCAAATCTTCCCGCGAGTGATAAATTTATTGTCTTTATTTTCGCAAAGTTATGATCTGTCCGTTCTTCATTGACGTCTCTGTTCACTGTAATAAGTTTAGTGTCTGTGTTTTGCAGCCGCATCGCAAAACCGTGCGATTAGTAGACGAAAGGACGTGCCTCTCCAATGGGAACCGAAAACATTTGGTCGCATGATCGTAGGTCAACCGATTCGTCCACAGGAAAACACGTCTGATATATTCTATACGACACTGGTGACGGCATGTGCGTCACATGACAGGAATATGTTAAGAACCCACCTATCTTGTACACTTGGCGAATGGGTAAAAAGATTCTTCTACCTTGTCCCATTTAGGTTTTCTTGTGGATGTGATAATCACTTCCAAAAAATTGATGAAAACATAAGAGTGTGTCACATAAACTGCAACAAATGAATGCAATAGTTTCACAGTCGCACAGTTTTCCCTGTGCTCTGTCAAAACATATGTTTTTAACGTTTTCAAATTTTTCCGTGTGTAGACCGTAAAATCCTGCATATGTCCAAGCAAATCTGAACATGTCCTGGAATTTTGGAGAGCGAAGTTGATTATGTGTGAGTGCCTGAACTTTGATAATTGTCTGAAAATGAAAACAAACTTTTCGCTTGAGGGAAGACTTGAACCAAGGACCTCTCGTTCCGCAGCTGCTCACGCTAACCACGGGGCCACGGCACTGCTGTGCTCAAGAAGTCCTTGATGTTGCCTATCTTCCACACGGACTACTGACTGTGTTTATTTTGCTTTTTTTTCATAGTTCCACACAACTTCTTCCTGTTTTCTCGATTGATCAGTGTTCAGTTTTTCAAGGCCTATCCACTGTGCCAACTTATAACTAAATGTGAGGGGGTTGCGATGGAGAGGTTCCCTTGTGAGTAGGACCAACAGGAGATACTGGACGCAAACAAAGAAGGCTAGCACGAATTGCTGCAGTTGTGTTTCTCTCTCGCACGAGAGCGTCACCGAGACGTGGAAAACATGAAATGCCAGTCGCTTGAAAATTTGCGCCAATTATCGCGCGAAGTCCTACTTACATAGTGTCAAGAACCAGTATTAAGAGAGGAATCCAGACATATTACTCAGCCCCCACACATTGCTGCCATGGAAAGTGCGAACACGTACTTACACTAATAATTATTGCGTGCACAGAGGCATTTCAGCCGTGGCACCGCCTCGTTTCACATAATTAGTCATGTCCTCATTACGAATGACACTCATTTAACCGAGAGACATCTGACTGAAATAGCAAAGATCGCGTGTAGTAGATACTCGATAATCGAAGTTGCACTATATACCTAACGACAAGGTGATGTATCTGAGCCACTGCAATTGAAATAATACATTGAAGTTATAATCTGATAAGTGGACGGCCTGTTATCTCCACTGACAATTTTATTCTAACTTCGAGATGTCTTGGGACTAGGAACAAACGCAACAAACGGGACACATTAACTGGAATAATTCTGGCTATCGGAATGTACATTCGCATGCAGTGTTAACATGTAACACACAAAGTGATAAAGGACATTTGTATAAATCTTCCGCAGTAAGTACGTACATAGCTAAATTGCATTGCATAGAAGATACAGCGGCCACTGTGGATGTTGATTTTTTGAGTATTAGCGTAAGCAACATTCCAGTTTACAAATGATGGTTTTTAAATAGTTTGCTTTACGATACTTACCATGAAATGAATGAGTTAACTGAACGTGTCATTGAAATGCAAACTTCACGTAATTAATAGTTCAGCTTCGTCAGATGTACTGAAAAAAAAACTGTTTTCACAGGAATCATCTGCTGAACAATGTCGAATTCAACTTGTTACCTTATGAAGTCAGCTTCGTTGTCTGTTTCACGGCACGTCGTACACCTGTCACATAGAGATGGTTTGTTATTGATGTAAATCCACTGCATTTGTCGAGTACTGAACATATTAATTTATCTGGTACTAGCTTCTGCTTTGATGACGGTGAAAGGTGAGCAGACTTTAGCACGTGGAAACAGGATCGGGATGCACTCACTACTTAGTGAATGAAACATGTAAAACCAAGGACATTAATTAATACAACAATTATTCAAACAAAACTACACACACGAGGAAGCTTGGCTTTATAAAACACTTCGCATGGTAGCGTCCTGTGAACGAATTCACAACACTTGTAATAAAAATCCTTAATATTTGTAGCCATGACAGTGAGCAGTTTTGTGCCTCTGTTGTAAATGCTACCTAATTCGTACAGCTGAACTGAGGTATTTAGCTCCAACCAACAGGACTGAGCGGGGTTGCGCAGTGGTAGTACACTGGACTCGCATTCGGGAGGACGACGGTTGAAATACGCGTCCGGCCATCCAGATTTCGGTTCTCCGTGATTTTCCAAAGTCGCTCCAGGCAAATGCCGCGAGCATCTTCTCTGTCTCAATGACATCGATTGGGGGGGGGGGGGGGCGCTCGTTCTTACATATGTGACTGAAATGAGAATTGATGTTTAGAAATTTGTGGAGGTAGTAACGCACGTGTCGTTACATGCTCCATAAACCAGTGGAAGAAAACCCTTCATACGTATTACACTTGACAACATAAAATTCTGAGTGTGTGTTTATGATTCGCACCAGAGATTTCTCGCAAAATCATATCAAGTATTTCGTATTGATACGTAATTTCACTGTCAGTATATTTAATATGATATTTAAACATAGTGGTATAATAGTTGTACACAGCCCAGTCATATTAATGTGACCATCGCCAGTGTTCGAAGTCAACGTGCAATAACCACTCACAGACAGCAGGTGGCAGCACTAGCAGTGGTGGGTATATGAAGATGTCGGGGGGTGGAGGGGGAAAGTGCAGTCCTCCTCGTAATCCGGAAACGTAGCGATTTACCTGATGTCCAAAAGGGCATAAAAACTGGCTTTTGGAGCAAGGGAGGAAGCATTTATAAACCGTCCCCGTGCCGCCATGGTTAAAGTATACCGTGCATAAGAAACTGCGCTATCCAAAACCAGGGACAAGGCGAATAGACGTACAGCTGTTGAGCAACTGACAGCCCAGATGAACCAACGGACTATCAACAGTGTCTCCTCAACGAACATTTAGCGGATATTGATGCGTGTGGGGCTCCGTAACAGGAGCCTCGTTCATACACCAATGATGACCACTGTTCATCGTAAACGAAGGCTGAAAATGGCATGGCAAAGCCGCAACTGGACGTCCACTGAGTGGTGATAGGTGGACTCTCCAGACGAATCACGTTCTCCATCGGGCAGATTGTCCTTGGAGTGTAAGGTGTGAAACGTCTGAAAGCAAACACTCTGCAACCAGGAGAGGCGGTATGATTTTGGGAATATTTTCGGGGCAATCATTTGGTGATCTCGTCATGGAGTAAGGCACAATGGATCAACACAAGTATGCGTTTATTCTTGGGTATAATGTCCACCCCTACATGCAGTTCGTTTTTCCTGGGCACGATGGCATCTGTCGACAAGACCATGCGACGTGATACGCGGCTCACAGTGCACATGCGTGGCTCGAAGAGGCCATATTCCATGGCCACCAGACTGCTCGGATTTAAACCTAACCATCTGTGTAACGACCTCGATCGGGCTGTTCGCACCATGGATCCTCAACCGAGAAACCTAGCGCAGTTGGTCAAGACAGTAGAGTCTGCCTGGCTCAACATCCCTGTTGCCACTTTCCAGAACCTCAGTGGCTTTCTTCCTGCACGTCGGCGCTGCAGAAAGTTGGAATTCAGAGCTTTGACAGGTGGTGTAGAATAGATCAATCACAACTTCATAATATGCAGCAAGGGTCAGTGGGCTCATGAACTCGAGCAAGTGTATCGAGGGATGTTTAACGGTGAGCGTAACAGCATCGTCGACGAGGTCAGCATGATCACCTGTGCCACGTTTCATAAAATAGACAACCGCCTGAAGCGGATCACAGGCGTACAGTCATGAGCTTCGGTGACTTCGATATAACACTGCGCAGTGATAAACGCAATAGGTCGGCTAAGTAATCACTTTGCGCCTTTTTTTTTCATTTCTTTCGACGCCGGCGTAACTCTTGCATTTGCTCGGCACAGTACTTTTTAGGTTTTTTGCATTCATTTTCGACGTGAGCTTTCCACCGACGTGCGTTTTGTGTAATTCCGCGCATATTTACGAGATAATTTCATTATTTGGTAAATTTCTGTTTAATACCGATTTTCCCTTATATTCCCGCGAATATTTTGTTGTCTTACTCTGATTCCTAATAGTGTTCCGCAAGTACTTCACAGTGACACACGAATCAGTGTTCTTGCTGAACACGCTTCCAGGCTACTTTACACAAAGCTAATTTACAACAATCATCGGGCTTGCACCTACACAGGTACGACGCCGTCACTGTCAAAATGAAAAAAGAAAATACTGCATGACACCCACATCCAGATACGATCTATCCGTTTAGGACCCCAGAACTGATTATGAATAACATAGAAGTAGATAACCTCTGAGTAGTAAAGCAACTTAAATCACTTAATAAAAGCAACTCTTCAGGTCTACACTGTATACTAATCAGGTTTGTTTCGGAGTATGCAGATGCAATAGGCTCATACTTAACAATCATATACAACCGCTCGCTCGACGAAAGATCACTACCCAAAGACTGGAAAGTTGCACAGGTCACACCAGTATTTAAGAAAGACAACAGGAATAATCCACTACATTACAGGCCCATATCATTAAAGTCGATATGCAGCAGGGTTTTGGAACATATACTCTGTTGGAACATTATGAATTACCTGGAAGAGCACGGTCTGAAACATAGTCGACACGGATGTAGAAAACACTGTCCTTGTGAAATCGACTATCTCTTTACTCAAACGGAGTGCTGAATGCTATTGACAAGGGATTTCAAAATGATTCCGTATTTCTAGATTTGCAGAAGGCTACTCACAAGCGGCTTGTAATCAAATTGCGGGCTTATGGAATATCGTCTCAGTTGTGGAACTGGATTCGTATTTTCCTGTCAGAGAGGTCAGAGTTCGTAGCAATTGACGGAAAGTCGTCGAGTAAAACAGAAGTGATTTCTAGCGTTCCCCAAGGTAGCGTTATAGGACCACTGCTGTTCCTGATCTATATAGACAACTTAGGAGATAATCTAAGCAGCCGTCTTAGGATGTCTGCAGACGATGCTGTCATTTATCGTCTAGTAAAGTCATCAGAATATCAAAACAAACTCCAAAACGGATTATAAAAAATATCTGTACGGTACGAAAATTGCCGGCCGCTGGTGGCCGAGCGGTTCTGGCGCTACAGTCTGGAACCGCGCGACCGCTACGGTCGCAGGTTCGAATCCTGCCTCGGGCATGGATGTGTGTGTTGTCCTTAGGTTAGTTAGGTTTAAGTAGTTCTAAGTTCTAGGGGACTTGTGACCTCAGCAGTTGAGTCCCATAGTGCTCAGGGCCATTTGAACCATTTTTTTGGTACGAAAATTGGCAGTTGACCCTAAATAATGAAAAGTCTGACGTCACCCATATGAGCGCTAAAAGGAATGCGTTAGATTTCGGGTACACGACAAATCAATCAAATCTAAAGGCCGTAAATTCAACTAAATACCTAGGAATTACAGTTATAAACAACTTAAAGTGGAAGGAACGCACAGAAAATGCTGTGGGGAACGTGAACCAAAGACTAAACTTCACTAACAGAACACTTAGATGATGCAAAAGATCTACTAAAGAGACCGCCCACACTGCGCGGTGTGGGATCCTTGCTAGGTAGGATTAACGTAGTGCATCGAGAAAATTCAAAGAAGAGCAGCACGTTTTGTATTATCGAAAAATGTGGAGAGAGCGTCACGGACACGACACAGGAGTCGGGCTGCTCATCATTAAAACAAAGGTGTTTCGGGTTGCGGCGGAATTTTCTCAGGAAATTTCAATCACCAACTTTCTCCTCCGAATGAGAAAATATTTTGCTGACGGCGACTTTCATAGGGAGAAACGATCATCATAATAAAATAAGGCAAATCAGAGCGCGCACGGAAAGGTGTAGATGTTCGTTTCTTCTTCGCGCTGTTCGAGACTAAAATAACAGAATTATTGTAAAGGTGGTTCGATTGTTACTCAGTACAAAAACATGCGCTTTCCGTGACTGATCCTGTACGTACGTCATGCACTTGAGTACGAGAATACGTGCTCGAAATGTATCCCGAAGGTTAGCCGAAAACCGCGACATGAAACTAAAGGAATTATTGTAAAGGTGTTTCGATGAACTATCTGCCACGCACCTAAGTGTCAATTACAGAGTATCGATGTAGATGCGTCATTAGTGTCGTAGTTATTAGTGACCCTAACCCGACGGTATTTTGTCGTACAAGAAAGTTCGACCGTCGAGTGAATACACTTTTTCGCGTCAAAAGTGCGAGCGGAAAATTGCACTATCAACGACTCTACAGATATTTGTATCCTCAGTCACACACCGTAAGGTGGTTTTCAGAGCGTAGGTGTAGCGCCAACTGTATCGGATTTTATTAAACTTAACTCTAACCTTTCTAAGTAGTTGTTTGCCAGCGTGAGTGAGTGATCATTGGCTGGACGTGACGTATGTGCGCAAGTAAAAAGACTGTTTATGTGCTCTTCAGAAGCGAGTAAATTACGCCGTTAAGTACAGAAGCAAGAATGACACACGTCCGTTTTAGTTTTTACGAAGTAGCTGTCAGCGCTTACAAATCACAACCAGAGTTGTCTTTTTAGTGCACTTTGGCCCTGTACGCGGCGCCGAGTTACGATTCCCAGCTGCCGTTTCCCAGTAGACGACAATAACACGACTCGCGACGATACGTCAAAGGGTAGGTTTGCTGGCAATTAGCGCAGCCCCGTAAGGGCATAAGCGTCGCCACGGCGCTGGAGTCGGTGGCGAAGAAGTGGCGCCTTCGAGTCCGCGGTCTCCGGCAGCGCCCGCGCGGCCGTTACCAGAACCAGTTGCAGCGGCCACAGCCCGTGCGCGCTGCTCGGCCGCCGAATTGCAGATCCCAGCGGCCTTCGCTGCCAGCCGCCCGTCTCAACACTTCGCTCCGATCGCAGCTCCCAGCACTCGGCTGGAGGACTGGGGAGCGGGGACAACAGGACGATGCGCCGACGAGGTCTTTGTCAGGCCAGTGAAAGACCTCAAGTGGAGGAGGAGATGGAGGAGATTCGTGTTTAACGTCCCGTCGACAACGAGGTCATTAGAGACGGAGCGCAAGCTCGGGTGAGGGAAGGATGGGGAAGGAAATCGGCCGTGCCCTTTCAAAGGAACCATCCCGGCATTTGCCTGAAGCAATTTAGGGAAATCACGGAAAACCTAAATCAGGAGGGCCGGAGACGGGATTGAACCGTCGTCCTCCCAAATGCGAGTCCAGTGTGCTAACCACTGCGCCACCTCGCTCGGTACCTCAAGTGGAATCCACACCTACGCTCTGAAAACCACCTTACGGTGTGTGACTGAGGATACAAATATCTATAGAGTCGTTGATAGTGCAATATTCCGCTCGCACTTTTGACGCGAAAAAGTGTATTCACTCGACGGTCGAACTTTCTTGTACGACAAAATACCGTCGGGTTAGGATCACTGGTAACTACGACACTAATGACGCATCTACATCGATACTCTGTAATTCACACTTAGGTGCGTGGCAGATAGTTCATCGAACCACCTTTACAATAATACCTTTAGTTTCATGTCGCGGTTTTCAGCTAACCTTCGGGATACATTTGGAGCACGTATTCTCGTACTCAAGTGCATGACGTACGTACAGGATCAGTCACGGAAAGCGCATGTTTTTGTACTGAGTAATATGGCACAGCGATTTGCCTTATAGAGTGGATGGTGTTCTCGATTTGTCCATTAGAGTTAAAAGTTTAGTTGAAATGTCGAACACGGAGTATTGTCCGTTCGCTTGCCGCCTAATTTTCGTAAACAACGATGTGTCACGCTGACGCAACGTTCTTCAAATTAATCGTGAACAATTGTGACCTGTTGACATGGCGCATTGGCACCCATAAATATTCCGTAATTGTTTGGGAACGTGAAGTCCATGAATGGCTGCAAGTGGTCCCCAAGTAGCCGAACACAACCATTTCCAGTCAATGATTCGTTCAGTTTGACCACAAGATCCAATCCATTCTGTTCCATTAAAAACACAGTCCACACCATTATCGAACCACCACCTTCATGTTAATATTCCCCGACCGCCAACCTGTTGCAGACCGCAACACTATTTTGTGACAGACTTGTAATGTCAACACTACTCGCTCCATAATGAAGAAGAACGAAAGGACCACCTGGTCCTGTTAGCACAATACATACGCCCGAATTCATCGACCGAGTGACAAGTGCCTGCGATACAGGGCCCTCAGCGGTCGGTTCGCTCGCATGCTGCGAGCGCTACATTACGATGCTCCAAACCATCTTCTTAGCAGAACTTCGACATAGCAGTTGGACAACAAGAACAGTATCGTTTCGACAAGATGGTGCAACTGCAAACACATTTCGTAATTCAGTGGCTGCTTTACTGAATCAGTTGCCAGGCTGTAGTATCTCCAGATATGCCAATCTTCACTGGTCTCCCCGCTCTCCTGATCCAAGCTCATTCCAATTCATTCAAATTCTTTTTTTGTGTGTGTGTGTGGGGGGGGGGGGGGGGGGAGAGATTCTCAGCTAGTCACTCAACTAGTCACACCCTTGAACATCTGAAGACGGCATTCGAGGAGGAAATTGTTCGTATTCCAAGCTCTCTCGGTTATGTCCTATAAATGTTCGATGGAACTCAACTCGAGCGATCTCGGTGACAAATCATTGGCTCGATTTGTCCAGAACGTTCTTCTAATTAATCGTGAACAATTGTGGCCCGTCGACATTGCGCATTGTCATCCATAAAAATTCCGCCGTTGTTTGGGAACGTGAAGTCCATGACTGGCTGCAAGTGGTCCCCAAGTGGCCGAACACAACCATTTCCAGTCAATGATTGGTTCAGTTTGACCACAAGATCCAATCCATTCCATGAAAGTCCACACCACTATCGAGCCACTACCAGCTTGCACATTGCCTTGTTCACAACTTGGATCCATGGCTTCGTGGGGTCTGCGCCACAGTCGAATCTTAGCAGCTCTTACCAACTGAAGTTGGGATTCATCTGACGGCGTCACGGTTCTCCAGCCGTGTAGGGTGCAGCCGGTATGTCACGAGCCCAGGAGAGGCGCTGCAAGCGTGCTGTTAGTAAAGGCATTCGCTGCCACAGCCCATTAACGCCAGATTTCGCCATACTGTCCTGACTGGTACGTTCGTCGTACGTCCCACTTCAATTTCTGCGATTATTTCACGAAGTGTCGCTTGGCTGTCGGCACTGACAACTCTACGCAAACGCTCATGCTCTCAGTCGTTCAATGAAGACCGTCGGCCACTGGATTGTCCATGGTGAGAGGTAGCGCCTGAAACTCAGTCTTGTCCGCACAGTGGATCTCGGAATATTGAATTCCCTAAAGAATTCCTAAATGAGATGTCCCATGCGTTCAACTCCAACTGCTATTCCGCGTTCAACGTCTGTTAACTCCCGTCGTGCGGCCACAATGACGTCGGAAACCTGTTCACGTGAATCACGTAAGTGCAAAGACAGCTCCGCCAATGCACTGCCCTTTTATACCTTGTATACACGATACTACAGCCGTCTGCATACAAGCATAGCCGTATCCGATGACTTTTGTCACCTCCGTGAGTCTTGAAACGTCTTTTTCTTATGAGGAATTACAGCACTTAGTGGACTGATCACTTCTTAAATTTCTATCTATCTGTCTATCTATCTATCGCTTGAGCCTTGTCCCGCATTTACGCAGGGTCAGCCATGAGTAATCGGATTTGGCATGTTAATGTTTAAGGGGGAATAAGTGTACCCCAACTGTCTGCGTCGAGTGTAATCCATGGAATAGTGCGAATGTGTTCAGATGTCTGCGTGCCGTGTAACTGAGGCGGAACATAGGGACCAGCCCGGTATTCACCTAGCGGGATGTGGAAAACCGCCTAAAAACCACATCCAGGTTGGCCGGCACATCGGGCCTCGTCGTTAATCCGACGGGCGGATTCGACCCGGGGCCGGCGCGCCTACCCGAGTCCAGGAAGCAGCGCGTTAGCACTCTCGCCTACCCTGGCGGGTCGATCTCTTCTTAAATTTCTAGCGTATCCTAAATACTTCCATCTTACATTGCACTTAGTAGATTATTCTTTCCGTGGCGAGTTAATCTCGATGTAATTCGTCTCGGAACAACTGACGTCATCTCGCTTCCCAAATGGACGTTTATGCACCTTGGTACTTTCGCTCCGTGCGTCTTACTTAAAAGGCGCAGACATTTCCCGTCAGCATCGCATTCCTAGACGAAGCACGTGTCAGTCATCAATCCGGCTCGCTCGTCTCTAGAGCAGCTCTCTATTCCTGGAAGTAAGCGCCGTACACGTCACGCTCTCTGTCTAGTTGTTCCTCACAAAAACGCAAATGTGCTGTTTCAACTGTTAAAACGTTATACAGATCGCTAACACAACACAGATCACGCAAACTAACTAATGTCCAAACGTGATTGTGATGCAGTATAATTAACTTTGTGACTGGAAGACAATTGCCGCTGGAGCGTGGAAAGATCGGAGATCACATTCGCTTTCATATACCTCGCGACGTCGGCTTTGGGGTTCATGATCGTAACGACATATACAGAAGGGAAGAGAGGTATCATCTGAAAATCTAATATTGAAAAGCTAATTCAAAAAGAGCGGGTTTCCCTTCCTCCTAGATAAGTGACAGTTAATTTTGTGCTGCCGTATGTACTTGCACGAATCGAAGCTTCAAAACTGTCAACTCATGAAGACTTAACAATGCCTACATAAACAATATAAAAACTTTTTTCAATTACATACAATCGCGACCAAGAAGGGTCTCACACAATTTCTTTGCTCTTTGCTAGTCACGCTTTACAGTGTATTATACGCCAATAGTTTTAATCCGGAAAGTATTTTCCATCTTCCCAGTGTGCTCCTGGATGCTATCCTGAAGTAAAAGGGAGAAACGTACACTTTTGTCGTTTTAAACCAATAAAAATCGCTGATAGAGATGTTCATGGTTGTAAAGGCCCTCATAAACGAATAAACTTGTATGTCAATGGCGCCCTTGACTAGCCGCGGATTTGTCAAACAAATTTATACACGTGCAAACGAAGTTTCTCAGTTTAACGCTGTTGGTATTGGAAATTTGTGGTATGTTCTTGTGGGACTAAACTACTGAGGTCATCGATCCCTAAGCTTACACACTGCTTAATCTAACTTAAACTAACTTACGCTATGGACAACACACACCCATTCCCGAGGGAGGACTCGAACATCCGACGAGGGGAGCCACGCGAACCGTGGCAAGGCGCCCGAGACCCCGCGCCTTCACAGCGCGGCACTATCGGTATTCGTGAGGACTTTGGCGCAGTGAGAATTGTCAGAAGCAGTCCTGGCGTTTACTCTGGCACTGTTTGAAGAAGAAGTAGTAAACGAGACGCTGGTCCAGGGAATTGTTTAAAATGAGAGGTAAATATACACATGAAAACCTGTTAATGGAAATGTTGTACTCAGAACCTATGATTACATCAGGTTTCTGTGGATAGACAAAGACGCGTTTAATAATTTTGATAGAGTTACATCGCCCTCACATTGAAAAAGAAGACGCAAGCATGCCAAAATTTACTCTCTTGTTCTTGATCCTCTGATGACCATTAAAATATCACAACGTGAGAATATGTACTCCACGTCGTCCGTAGGACAAACGGATAATTTCGATGTCTTTTATTTCATTTCACTGCCGCTTGTATGTCTTGCGTAAAATATTGATTTTGTTCATAACCTCTTCCTGTGTAGACTGAGAAAGATGTGATACGTCTATTATTTTGGTAATTGTCAGCGCTATTTTTGTTATCCTTGATCGTAGTTTCCACAGTCGTATAAGCTCGCTATAGACACGTGGCGAAACATAGACACAAACAACGTTCGCGAGCTTTTCAAACTTTTTGTCAATCACAATTTCTCGCAAACACGTCAGACACGATCTATGTCTGACAAACATGGTCAAATATTTGGCAAACATAGTTAAGTTTGCCAAAATGTTTGGTCGTTTATGGGAGCTTTAACAGTTTGGAGTGGCTTTGGAAATACTAAAGTTTTTACAGTAACAGAGCAGATAACTAAAGTTTAAGAAAATTGTGACACAAATAAAAGGCTTTTGACAATACCTCTTGTGCGAAATACAGTTCTGGAACCTCAAGACGACTCTACATCGCCGATTCGCCTAGTGATCTTTATGTAGATTTTAAAAGAGCCTAAGATTCGATTGGCTGCACCAGCCTGTTCGATATCCCATTAACACGGGGTGACTAGTAAGCAACTGATCCAAATGACTTACACAATTACAGCCGTTAAAGCATCTTAAAAAATGGAATCGTAAGGTTAAATGAAGAATTATCTCTACTCATTTTCAGTCTGGTACCAGATAAGATCGTCAAAACTTGTCAGAAAGGAATACCTGGAATAAATGTTGGAACAAAAATCACACAAATCCATATCAAATGGCTCGTCTTTGCTGATGCCCTACCGCTGATTGCCTCGACTACTACTGCAGTCATACACAGCCCAGAACATCTTCACAATATCGCTTTCAAAACCGTCCGCCAAACCTCTTACTAGAAAACGAATTAAATGTACTCGCCCTACACACTCCTGGAAACACTCATAACACAGGTGAAACATTTCAGGAATTTAGGTGAAACTATGGGAGCGACCAACGGAACGTGTACAGAAATTTACTTAAAGCCTACACAGTCAGCTGGAATATTTACATCGCGAAATCCGTTTTAACCAAATACAAACATTGCAGCCACCTACAGGCAGCTGAGACATCATTAACAGTCGCTGTCAATACCTACGAGAAAATGAAATGGCACATAATGAGGAAAATATTGGGAACCAACGTCCAAGGCGATACCTGGATGCGCGAAAGCTCAGAAGAACTGCATTACGTGGCAGAACGATGTGGTTCCGTTGTGTGGAAAAGGCGTATGGAATTTTGTGGAGAATATAGCGCGAATGGACAACTCACGATTCGCCATGAAAAGCTTCCACATCAAGAACGGGACCCGTCGAACCCAGCTACGTTGGACAGTAGACAGTCAAAAGGATCCCTCATAAGTCGCTATTGGTTTACTGGCAAATACACGGACAACGTACAGACAGAAGATCGATTCTGATTAGACAGAAAGAAGTTAAAACGGCAGGGACACTATAAAGACGATACCTAACGTGAGGGAACGAACTATTTCTGGGTACATGAAACCAAGACGACTAAAGCTTCTGTGACGACGCCTAACGTGAGGGAATGTAGTATTTCTCGGCACATGAAACCAATACGACTAAAGCTCTATATTCTCTTTAAGGGGAAAACGAAAAGTAAAAGAAAGTGGTTTAGGCAGCTGGTACCGGGTGGTTGTAATTAAAATGCAGCTGAGCACGGAAGTCCGATGTGGGCTGTAATTATCGTGTGGCAGCGAAACTTGGTAGATATTCTAATGCGTTAATACGGAACCGGTCCAGTTTTGGCCACCAGGTGCAAATCTTGTGCTGTTAATGCAAGAAAGACGTACAGAAATGTTTTCATGTTTAATGGATTAGGAACGGGACTTGGGCAGAAAAGGATCAAACAAGTGAGAAAGGCATAATATTGATTTTATTATTAACAGACGCTTACACAATTTGCTCAATATGAGCACCGGAGATGGCGGCGAGATGCTGCATACGTAAAACGACGTGATAAGCAGGTGCCCGCAGCAGTTTCGGTGGAATCTGAGCAACGTGTTTCTGTATACTGGCCTTCAGATCAGCTAGAGACGTAAGGCGTCTGTGATAATAGCGTTTTTTAGATACCTCCAGAGCCAAAAGCCACGTGGATTTAGATCAGGCGAGCTTGAAGGACATGCACCTGCAAGATAACATGCTCGGCTCGTAGTGAAAATGCGTACTTATCGAATATCGTCTCAGTTATGTGACTGGATCTGTGATTTCCTGTCAGAGAAGTCACAGTTCGTAGTAATTGACGGAAAGTCATCGAGTAAAACAGAAGTGATTTCTGGCGTTCGCCAAGGCCCTTTGCTGTTCCTTACCTATATAAACGATTTGGGAGACAATCTGAGCAGCCGTCTCGGTTGTTTGCAGATGACGCTGTCGTTTATCAACTAATAAAGTCATCAGAAGATTAAAAAACAGCAAAACGATTTAGAAGAATGGTGTGAAAAGTGGCAGTTGACCTTAAATAACCAAAAGTGTGAGGTCTTCCACATGAGTACTAAAAGGAACTCGTTAAACTTCGGTTACGCGATAAATCAGTCTAATCTAAAAGCCGTAAATTCAACTAAATACCTAGGTATTACAATTACGCACAACTTAAATTGGAAGGAACACATAGAAAATGTTGTGGGGAAGGCTAACTAAAGACTGCGTTTTATTGGCAGGACACATAGAAAATGTAACAGATCTACTAAGGAAACTGCCTACACTACGCTTGTCCGGCCTCTTTTAGAATACTGCTAGCCGGCCGCTGGTGGCCGAGCGGTTCTGGCACTACAGTCTGGAACCGCGAGACCGCTACGGTTGCAGGTTCGAATCCTGCCTCGGGCATGGATGTGTGTGATGTCCTTAGGTTAGTTAGGTTTAAGTAGTTCTAAGTTCTAGGGGACTAATGACCTCAGCAGTTGAGTCCCATGGTGCTCAGAGCCATTTGAACCAGAATACTGCTGCGCGGTGTGGGATCCTTACCAGATAGGACTGACGGAGTACATCGAACAAGTTCAAAGAAAGGCAGCACCTTTTGTATTATCGCGAAATATGTGAGGGAGAGTCACAGAAAAGATACAGGATTTGGGCTGAAAATCGTTAAAAGAAAGGCGTTTTTCGTTGCGACGGAATCTTCTCACGAAATTCCAATCACCAACTTTCTCCTCCGAATGCGAAAATATTTTGTTGACACCGACCTACACAGGGCGGAACGATCACCACGATAAAATAAGGGAAATCAGAGCTCGAACGGAAAGATATAGGTGTTCGCGCGAGACTGGAATAATAGAGAATTGTGAAGGTGGTTCGATGAACCCTCTGCCAGGCACTTAAACGTGATTTTCAAAGTGTCCATGTACACGTAGATGTAAAAGGTTGCATTAAGCAGGTCCTTCACTCGTCGAACGAGATGAGGTGTTGCCCGATCTTGCATGAACACAATGGCTCCCACACAGCTGCGCTCTTCCAAAGCAGAACCACTTGCTGTACAAGGTCGTCTCGATAACGTGGAGCCGTCAAGGTACACCTGACAGGCCCTCTGCCTGTGTTCTCTTCAGAGAGGAAGGGACCGAGAATAAGTATGCCTGTAAATCCACACCGCAGACTCACATACGGCGAGTTCAATGGCTCTTCGTGCATGAACAGTACGCCGAGTTCGGCTGTTCTGTGGATTCACTGAACCCTGTAGTGCAAAATGTGCTTCGTTATCCCGTAGAATATTACCGCACCCCAAGACATCAACTTCGACCCGTACCAGAAACCGAAGAGAAAATTCAGACGGTTGCTGCGGATCATGAGGTTTCAACTGCTGCACGATCTTGTATTTTGTACACGTAGGAGTTACAATAGACGTAAAACTTTCCGTACTGTTGACCGTGGGATGGACAATTCTGACGACACTGCACGAGCGCTGGCAATTCGTGGGGCACTTGCTGCGTGGTCAGTTGCAGCAACAGCAACGTCGTCAATACTTTCCGCCGTAATAGGACGCCCTCCTCTTCCAGGTGTCGTACCACGCTCACACGTGTTTCGTACTTGTTTATCATCTTCCTTAAACTATTTAACGACATCAAACCCCTCCTCAGAACTTTCAGTCGGCGATAGTCTCTCAGTGAAGCACTGTAATTGCTGTCGTTCACATGAAACAGTTTCACTAACAGCGCACGGTCTGTCTTCTCGGTAGCCATAATGTTCACTCACATTATGGCTTGTCAAATGACAGCGTGGATTTCATTCCATATACAAACAGTGGTTTGAACCTGGTGACTAAAATTGGAACTAACTATTTTTCAGCGTAAATCGGTCCCGCAGCTTCCACAGCTGCACTTTGATCATAAGCACCCGGTACTTTCAGCAGCCACACGGCTTCCATTCATAGAACGTTCTTGCGTTAGTGGTGTTTAGTGTTACACAATTGTGAATGATTTTGCACTTATTGGATGAGATATGGATCGTTCATTTTTCGAGCTAAAAAAAAAAAACTACCGTAATGCCAGTTGTTCAGAGAGAGTGGCTGTTAAGACTGGACGGTTGGCCATAGCACTATCAAGTCGTACGACTCTAGGCGCCCGATTGGAGTCGCATGCCTACTATTTTGCGAATGGAAAGGGCCCAACTGATGTACGGTAAAGGAATACCACTGACAAGCAGGCGGCTAAAGCCCGAGTCGTATCGACCACTGCTCGGGACTGGTACTTCAGCCTCACCATGTCGCGGCTCTTGGCAACCATCAGAGACGCAGCTATCAACAAGCGGCCCGCGGTGCCGTGTGAAAGCGCGGCCTTCTCGTGCGCCGCGAAACGCTCCTCAAAAGGCAGCGAGCGCTATCGGCGCGCCAGGTCGCTTAGCCGCTGCTCCCGCTAAGGACTTTATTTCCCCCGGCTGGGTCGCCGCTCTGCGCTCTGCACCGCCCCGCCCCGCCTCCTACACTCTGCCCGTAGCCGTCGCCGCTTGCACGGAGAACATACGGCCTTTGGGCCGCGCGCTAGGAGAAAACGCAAAGCACTGTTCCGGCGTACTACAAGAGGAAACTGGCGGGTGAAATCCAGAGGAGTCCCTGTAGGCGCGTGGCTGTTCCTCTCTGCCGTCTATATTTGGAGGAACGTGGCAAGTTAAGAGGAAGAACAGGAGGGACGTTAGCATCGAACATCTGTTAGATGTCGCGGCTATTAAGCACGCAAAAAGGGAGAAAGAGTGAAGAAGGCCATTAAAGACGGTTCGGGCATGGATGGCAAAGGAGATCGTCCGTACCAATTCAAAGAAACCATCTGGATCAACATTTACCCCCATACTCTCCTACCCACTATGAAGTACATGGCGCGGGATACTTCCCGTTGTGTACTTGTACAAATATGATTGACGCATGAATATATCTGTAAACTCAACAAGTTTGCATTTGGCACCCTACATATGTTTTATGAGTGCCCCTCTGCTCACATGACACACAGCCAAACGATAGTCCAGTTCGTTCCATATCTTATGTAGCAAAATCCTGACAGCGGTCATCACAGCAGCATTGACGAGTTCCCTGATCTGTTCCAGTGTTTTTGGCTGTGAGGGTGAGTAAACGAGGGCCTTAATGCACCCCCAAAGAAGAAAACGACAAGGGTTTATTGCGATATTGCAGTACCTGTGTTAATCCGAATTACGATGTAAAGTTCCGTCGGACGTGCATACATGTCGAAGGAACAGATACCGCGGTGACCACAGCCGTTTTGAAATACATGAAATGTACTCGCAGTTGCGAATATGGGCTACCATCAGCTGTATAATGGGATGATGACAATGAAAATTTGTGCCGGATCGATTGTCGAACCCGGGTTTTAAGCTTGTCTCGAGCAGTCGCCTTACAACTCCTCTGCCGCGCGGGATAGCCGCGCGGTCTAGGCCGCCTTGTCACGGTCCGGGCGGCTTCCCCCGTCGGAGGACGGAGTCCTCCCTCGGGGATGGGTGTGTGTGTGCGTGTGTGCGTGTGTGTTGTCCTTAGCGTAAGTTAGTTTAGTTTAATTAATGTCTAAGCCTAGGGATCGATGAGCTCAGTAGTTTGGTCCCATAAGACCTTACCACAAATTTCCAAAATTTTTACCACTTGTCTATCGGAGCACGATTCGCAGCCACACATATAGTTGAGAACATATTGAAGTTTGGGTCTGGCTGCTATTAGTGTTGCAAACACATTTCATGTAGGGCGTTATTAGGTCAGGCGACCTGAAGAGCCAAGGAAACAGAGTCACATCAACTTCACCACTAGCCGAATCCAGCGATGCCGAAGTTCACCGTTTAGTTAGCGACCAACATCGATGCCCCATCTCGTTGGGAGATGAAATTCTCGGTAGCAGCAGTTCGTTACGGAAATAACATCAGCTACAACATATGAAGGTGTACCCGTCACAGTCTTCTCAAGCCGAGCGGAGTGGCCGCGCGGTTTGAGGAGTCATGTCACGGACTGCGCAGCCCCTCCCGCCGGAGGTTCGAGTCCTCCCTCGGGCATTGGTGTGAGTGTTTTCTTGCCATAAGTTAGTTTAAGTTAGTTTCAGTAGTGTTTAAGTTTATGGACCGATGAGTTAAGCAGTTTGGTCCCTTAGGAATTCACACACATTTTTTGAACAGCCTTCTCCCAGAAGAAAAACGGCCCGTACAGTTAGCAACTGCATTAGTGCCCGCAATGTTGTTTCTTTTCCAAAACGACTTGACGAACAGGAATTTTAAGGACGTTGATTTGGCATTCGTTAGCAGAACCATTTAACGGCTAACAAACGGACAAACGGCTTGAATATCGTAGCAAGTATTTTTCAAACTGCAAAGTAGGAAAATTGTGATCTAAGTAGGTAACAACAATCTTTTAGTATTTAGGTGAACGTACACATGAATCCAGTCGGAATACAATGAGAAGGTGATTCTTCCCTTCAGATATTGCTCTTATCCAGTGATCAATCCAGGCACGCCTTCCGACTAGGCTAACTTGACCAACTCGACAGATGGACTTTACTCTGCGAGGAAGTGCGCTCTCTCTCTCTCTCTCTCTCTCTCATAACATTAATTTCGTAGCTAATATTGTGAGTTTACTGTGGAAGCGTTGTTTATTCTTCAGAAAAGAACCAACACAATTTTGCACGTAACTGTCATTTATATATCAAATACAAGAGTGACTGAGAGATATTAAAATTGATATACAGAAAAAAATCTGAGAAGTGATTCAAAACTCTGCAATAGCTAATTGAGACAGTCGTTCTGCTAACCTTGTATAGGATTGGAACATGAACGATAAGCAAATCAGACAAGAAGACAGTAGTGTTTGAAATGTAGCGCTACACAAGAATCATGAAGATTAAATGGGCAAATCGAGTAATTGAAGGGGAATTACGGAAGCGAATTGGAGAAAAAACTAATTTATGGTACAATTTACCTAAAAGAAGAGATCAGTTGATAGGTCACACCTTGAGGCTTCAAGGAATCATCTGTTTAGCAAGGGAGTGTGGTTGGTAAAAATTGTAGAGGTACGCCAAGGATCGAAGACGGTAGGCGGGTTCAAATCTTATAGGTTGCAGTAGATATTCAGAGGGACAGAAGTTTTCACAGAATAGACTAGCACGAAGAGCTGCATCAAACCAGCCACCAGAATGAAGACCACAACAATAACATAGCTTTAGATTCGGATGAAATGGTTATGATTATTTCACTTGCCAAGAGGTACATTTGTTTTGTCGTAAAAACTACCACAAAATAAGTATATTGGGAAAATTGGCCTATGTAAGAGGCAGAAGTCTGTAGATTATATCATTGCTGCACTGCACAAGAAATGCGTTGCCAAAATACTTTAAAAGATAAAAATGATTGGATACAGGTTCACGGAAAATGGATACTTTTTTCAGAAAAATGAATATCGGCTCAAGAGTAATCACTTATTATTCCTCGCTTTGGACGACAACTAAAATGGGTCACCCAACATCGAATTATCCATTCCAGTACAGGACGACCTACCAGTACGTCAAAAGAGCAAATGAGAAAACAACATATGCTCGAGGAACTCACTAACAGATATAGTTCACGAGATATTCAGATTTTCAAAGAAATATATCGCGCTATTTTGAATTTTTATAAAATATTTTTGTTTCCGTATTTCTAAGCACAGAATACGTACCGGTATTTCTACCAGTTTATGTGGAAATTGAACCATGTTCATTTTTCTGGACACGTTCCCTAGCGATCCCTTTGTGGGGCGGTTAATAATAAATCATAAGTAACAGGAAATATTGGAATAATGTTCGCCGTCTTTTACTACACCCTGGAAACTATTTCTGTGGTCAGCCAGAAAACGATGGAGAAGATACTAACCATAGTTTCCAGTCCGCAAGTCCACATTCTGGTCCAGCCCACTGAAAGGAATGCTTCTTTTCTTTATTTACTCATCGCGGTCCGGAACTATGATTATAAATGAAGATTTTGAGTTCTAATTGACAGATATATTTGATAAATTTTCGCACGCACAATATCGTAATATTCCTGACGATCAGGCTACTAATAAATGTCTTTATCCGTACAGCACGTCGAGCGGTTCAGAGGTGACCCCTAGTTTCCAGTAAATCGTCTTTCACCCTGACTTCTAATAATCAAAATAATTGCTCGCCACAAAAGTGGAAAATAATTATCACCACTTGCCACGCGGATTTGTTAACATTGTTGGCGACACACTTAGTTACTTCCGCAAAATCCAAGCGATCCAGGACGTTGTACAGTCCTCGTGAGTTCAGTTTTGATTTGTACCGAAAACATGAGTTTAATTGCACTCGGACTGTGACGTCATCCGAAGCAGCGCGTACTCAGGCGTTTGACTAACGCGGACCGTATTGTAGCTGGTCTTTTAAAAAAAATGGTTCAAATGGCTCTGAGCACTATGGGACTTAACGTCTCAGCTCATCAGTCCCCTAGAACTTAGAACTACTTAAACCTAACTAACCTAAGGACATCACACACATCCATGCCCGAGGCAGGAATCGAACCTGCGACCGTAGCAGCATCGCGGTTCCGGACTGAAGCGCCTAGAACCGTTCGGCCACCACGGCCGGCTGGTCTTTTCAGAAATTTAAACGATCCACGACGGTGTGCAGTCCAAGCGAGTTCACTTTCTATTATTACTAAAGATATGCGTTTATTAACAACCTGTTTATGACGTCATCCGAGGCAGCGCGTACTCCGGCGTGTGAATGACGCGAATCGTACGGTAGCTGGGTGCGAAGTATTGCCTCTCAGGCCGTATTTACAGTATATACGGGCGCAGCGGATGGCCAAAGGAACACCTGCTGTCATCCGCTCTATGCCCCGGTAGTAGCACCTAAATGGCCGCTTTCTCGGGCACTAATGTTTTATAACACGGTTATGTACTAATTTTGAATTTTCGAAATTTTTGTATGAATGTAGTTAAGTTGGCTGAAGTAGTTTTAGCTCGCCTGCATTTAAACTTTGCCGTGTGGAATTTTTAGAACGGAACTGACAGTGGAACATGACCTCTGAACTACAACTTTAAGAGACCTTTTATTTGTTATTATTTACATCCAGGCCTTGAAACTTGTTATAGCTCCGTTATTTAATAGGTTTCATCACGTACCGTAATCAGAACTTCCTAGCATTAATATAAGAGATACTTAATCTACTACAGATAAGGACATTTTTGTTCGAAATTTAGTTTTCAGTGGGTTGGGTTGGGTTGTTTGGGGAAGGAGACCAGACAGCGTGGTCATCGGTCTCATCGGATTAGGGAAGGAAGTCGGCCGTGCCCTTTCAGAGGAACCATCCGGGCATTTGCCTGGAATGATTTAGGGAAATCACGGAAAGCCTAAATCAGGATGGCCGGACGCGGGATTGAACCGTCGTCCTCCTGAATGCGATTAGTTTTCACTAAATTACTCTAAAACTATTAGAGGTTGCTTAATGGGGGTCATGTAATTACTATTTTTATGTTGAACTGAAGCTTCATACAAGTTTTTGACTTTCTAGCTATATTATTTAGCGCCACTTATTTTTCGCAAAACCATGTAATTAGGGAAAGATATTCAATTGGACAGTGTGAGATGTGAGAGTTTAAACATTAATATACTAAAGCACATGCTGACAAAGTTTGGAAAAGCAACTTTAACTATGGTGACATGCCGCTAGTAGTCGTGAACTGGGGAAAGTCCAGGCACACTTGCTCGCCTGTGTATCCCTCAAATGATACAGCGCTTGTTTCGCCACACCTTCACTATTATATGCCATTTGCAGGCACCAATTTAAATTTTCATAAAATTATTATTAGAATGAACTACATATTTGTACCAGTTTTTCTTTACTGATAAAATTTTATATGGCTTCCAGCCGGGTCAAGTAGTTAAAAACATACTCCTTGACATTGTAAAGTGCTAACTCTGTCGTGTGGTTGCTGCTGCTGTCGTTAAATGGCCGTGCTACGACTGTAATATCTCTGGTGCCCAGTTTAGCGTCATATAAGGTAGTGTTTTCGTTATAAGACCACTGCGTTCGCTTCAAATGGGGACGAAAGCAGCAAACACACGACAGTCACCATCTGACAATGGCCGATGAGTGTTCGGGCTAAAGCTCGTGGTTTCTTAACGAACTGATGATGCTAGAATCTCGTCCTCAAACATGCATTCGTGCATCTTCGGTGTACCTTCTCCAAATCGCTAATCGCCAAATCGCTGTACTCTCTTTCTAATGACTCCGTTGTTGACGGGTCACTAGACCCAATTCTTCCTTCCTTCCCCCTTTTCCTGCTACCTTCCGAACTGTCAGGAAAGGCGCTTTCTAGCCACTGTACGCTCCCCGTGCGTGTGCTTATACACTAAAGTTTTGTTTCTGCTCGGGCACCGACCATATACTTAGCGACTGTGAAAAGCTGCAGGTTTGCCGAGGTACACGGCCCGTGAAGCGAGCTGGCTGTCAGTTCCGGCAGAGCCGCTAACGGTTCCGCGGCGGTCAAAATGCCGCCAGTGGCAGCACGGCTGGAACCGGCGACCCCTGCCCCAGCGCGGCTGCGCCGCAGTGCTACACGCCCGTGGCGTCGCGGCCTACACTGTCCCACACTGGTTACCCCACGCACGGGCCGCTGGGGTAATCGTTGTCATTTCCGTAGTTGTCGGTAACGCCTGTTTCAGAGGTGGGTACCTCCCAAACAGGCGTTACCAGCAACTACAGAAATGACAACGATTACCACGAAAGTAAATTTGCACTGATGAGCCAAAACATTATGAACACCTGCTTAGTGGCTTGTTTGTAAGTCTTTGCAACGAAATATGTCCCTGATTCTGCGTACGAGGAATCCGACAGTTTGTTAGTAGGTCTGTGAAGGTATGTGACACTAGATGTCTACGCGCAGGTCATGTAATTCGTGTAAATAACGGGCCGCAGATTTGACTACACAGTGATGGTGCCCAATAGCGACCCAGATGGTTTCCACAGGATTTACATTAGACGAATTTAGTCGCCGCTATAATGTTTCTCAAACCACTGTAGCACGGTTCTGGCTCCTAGACATGGACAGTTGTAGTGCTGAAAGATAGCATCGCCGTCGGGGAAGACATGAAGCAGAAAGGGATGGAAGTAGTTCGCAGCTGTCAGCGCGTCGTCGACTACTACGACAGGCCCCATGCAAGCGCAGGAGAACGTCGCCCACCAGCCTGCGTCCGTGGCGTGCTGCGAGCAGCCGTTCACCTCGATAACGGCGTTTGTGGAGACAACCAGCGACCTTGTGTAGCCTAAATGTGATTTTCCCGAAGACCCGAAACATTTCCATTGATCGACGGTCGGTTCCCGATGGTCCTTTGCCACTGCAGCCGTAACTGACGATGTCGTTGGGTCAATATGTGATCACGTAGCAGTGGTCTGCTGCGGAGCTCCATGTTCGATAACTGACGATGAGCGGTGTACTCCAATTGTACGTGCACTACATTGTGATCTTTCGACAGAGATGCCACAGATCACAATCTATCCTACTTCATACAGTAGACAAGCCTCCGAACCCCACGTTCCATGAAGAGTCGTGGACGTCCAACCATTTAGCGCCTAGTGGTATTTTCACTGTCCTTATACCTCACGACAGTAGCACATGAACATTCGACAAATTTCGCCGTTTTTGAGATACTCGTTCACAGACTCTGCGTAATAATAATCTCCTCTCTGTCAAAGTCGCTTACCTCGGTGGATTTCCCCATTTGCAGCCCACATCTTCCGCCAGTGTCTGCTCAGCTTACATATTTCTGTTACCACGTCATGTGCCCGCAACTCCACCAGGCGGCATCGAACATCTCGGTGATCACTGGTCATAATTTTTAGGCTTATTAGTGTCTATGATTGGTGTCTGTTCTTTCGGACTTGCATGTCCGAAAGAACAGACACCATTCACATATAATATACAGGGTGAGTCACCTAACGTTACCGCTGGATATATTTCGTAAACCACATCAAATACTGACGAACCTATCCACAGACCGAACGTGAGGAGAGGGGCTAGTGTAATTGTTTAATACATACCGTACAAAAATGCACGGAAGTATGTTTTTTAACACAAACCTACGTTTTTTTTAAATGGAACCACGTTAGTTTTGCTAGCACATCTGAACATATAAACAAATATGTAATCAGTGCCGTTTGTTGCATTGTAAAATGTTAATTACATCCGGAGATATTGTAACCTAAAGTTGACGCTTGAGTACCACTCCTCCGCTGTTCGATCGTGTGTATCGGAGAGCACTGCAACATACATCGCGTTTCTACAGAATGATCTGCCAACGTTGCTCGAAAATGTCCCACTGGAAACGCGTCGACGTATGTGGTATCAGCATAATGGTGCACCTGCACATTCCGCAATTAACACTAGGCTGACCCTTGACAGGACGTTCGACGGGCGTTTCATAGGACGTGGAGGACGCATAAATTGGCCAGCCCGTTCTCCTGATCTAACGCCTCTGGACTTCTTTCTGTGGGGTACGTTAAAGTAGAATGTGTACCGTGATGTGCCTACAACCCCAGAGGATATGAAACAACGTATTGTGGCAGCCTGCGGCGACATTACACCAGATGTACTGCGGCGTGTACGGCATTCATTACGCCAGAGATTGCAATTGTGTGCAGCAAATGATGGCCACCACATTGAACATCTATTGGCCTGACATGTCGGGACACACTCTATTCCACTCCGTAATTGAAAACGGAAACCACGTATGTACGTGTACCTCACCCCTCATGGTAACGTACATGTACGTCAGTGAAAAAGACCAATAAAAAGGTGTTAGCATGTGGACGTAATGTGCTGTTCCAGTCTCTTCTTTACCTAAGGTCCATCAGCGTTCCCTTTGGATCCCTACGTAATTCGGTGCCCCCCGATACAAACGATCGAACAGCGGAGGAGTGGTACTCAAGCGTCAACTGTAGGTTACAATATCTCCGGATGTAATTAACATTTTACAATGCAACAAACGGCACTGATTACGTATTTGTTTATATGTCCAGATGTGCTAACAAAACTAACGGGGTTCCATTTAAAAAAAACGTAGGTTTGTGTTAAAAACATACTTCCGTGCATTTTTGTATGGTTTGTATTACACTAGCCCCTCTCCTCACGTTCGGTCTGTGGAATCGGTTCGTCAGTATTTGATGTAGTTTACGAAATATATCCAGCGGTAACGTTAGGTGACTCACCCTGTATACGCCAGACGGCGTTGCGGTATGTCAGTGCAGATACACAACAGTATCCGAACACTTGCGGGAGTACAGTTAGGCTTCGAGCAAGTGCAGTAATGAACAGGGGACGCTACTCTGCAGCGGACGGAGGACGTGCTCGGACCTCGTGCAAAGCGGGAAATCAGGGTTCGACTACCGATTGGGCGCATGTTTTCATCTGTCGCCGTTGAGTTCACCAAACACCCCACTGCAGTAAGATGTCTGAAATTTCTTTCGTCTTATAGTGCTTGCAGCTAAAATTGCAACACCTCGAGGGATAACAAATCATGCAATTTAAGTATTTAGCATGTATAGAACAGAATGTTCGGAAATTCCCGTTGTCGGACTTGTACAGAGAAGTGAGTATATAACACTTTGAACAGCAACCTGTGTCCTGAAACGTTCCTCTTCCGTTCTGCAACGGTTTCAGTTCAGAGTTGCAAAGCGTCCACGTCTGCTGAAGAAAAGAGAAAAGTCTGAGTTGGTTTGTCCTGGTATGCAGTAGGGTACACAGGGTGATGTATATTACGTCAAAAGCTCACCTGATGTCACTTAATGTCTGCCTCGCTGCGAGACCTTTTTTAATGGCTGTGCTTTTCCGATACACTAAACATGTTTCGGTACACATTTTCGAAATACGCACACATTCTCCTTGTATGGTAAAGCTCGAGGTAACGAAAGAGCTGCAAGTTTACTGTATCACGAACGTTTTCCGCAACGTAGCACGCCGTCACACAAACGTCCAAATTACACAGCGGCTCCGAGAAACAGGTATCTTCGCTGTGAGGAGGCAGGACTGTGGTGCTCCACGGCCGAATTTGAAGATCTACTGCATCGCTTTGAAGAGAGCCCCTCGACGAGTACTCTGACAATTGCACGTACAGTGGGTGTTAGTCAAAATATCATCTGGGACGTCCTGCGTGAGCAACAGTTACAACCGTACCACTTACAAAGCGTATACGCTATGGATACAGCCGATTTTCCACAACGAATTGCCTGCTGCACGTTGTTCCTGCACCTCTGTATCGATACACCCCTGTTTCCACGTCGACTTGACAGACCTGCACCTGTGTTCTGAATTCGCGAAATAGCCATGTCTGGGCACACGAAAACCTCGTGCCACGCATGTTCAGCGATTCAGCACCGGTTTCGTATTAACGTGTGGGCAGGTATTCTGGACAACCATGTGATTGGGCCATACCTCCTTCCACTCAAGCTGACCGGTCCTGTATATTCAGTCTTCCTATGAAACGTATTGGACCAGTTCTCGGAATCTGTGGCACTGAATGCCCGTCAGGAAATGTGGTTTCAGCATGATAGCGCACCAACTCACTTCTCGCGAGCGCTTCTGAGACGTCATAGCAGACGATATGGCGAATGACGAATAGGCTGAGGTGGTCCAACCGCGTGGCCACCGCGATCGCCGGATTTAACTCCTGTGGACTACTACTTGTATGGTCGTGAGCTAAATTTAATTTACGAGACTTCTTTACAGATAAAGGAAGATCTGCTGGCACGAGTTATGGCCGCTGCACTAGAAACTGAAGGTGGCATGGAGAGTGTTTACCAAAACGTGCTTCGTAGGTACAGTGTCTGCAATAACGTTGGCGGTCGCCACATCGAGCCGCTGTTGTAGTGCATTAGTACTGTTCTGTTTCGGAGTAATAGTAGTGCGCCACGCCTAGTTCAATTCGACAAGCAGAGGTGGATAAGTTAAACATGTGAATTGAAACGTCGTAGAGCGGGAACGGTGCGTTTTCTTATATGGGTTCCTGTTCATAGTATTACTCACTGCCCTGAAGTTTGGAACGTGAATTTACGATCACCCTGGCAGAACTGTAGGAAGAATACATGACAATATTTACATTAATCAGCCACAACATCGTGACCATCTAGCTAGCAGCTAGTATGTCCACCTTTGGCACGGGTAACAGAGGCGACGGATCGTGGCATGGAAGCAATGGGGCCTTGGTAGGTCGTTGGAAGGAGTTCGCACCACATCTCCACAGACAGGTCACGTAATTCCTGTAAATACCGGGGTTGGGGCCATGGCTCTGACGCCACGTTCAATCACATGCCAAATGTGTTCGATCGGATGCAGATATGGCAAGGTAGGGGGCCAGCATAACAATTGGAACTCGCCACTGTGTTCCTCGAACCACTCCATCAGACTCCTGGCCTTGTGACATGAAGCATTATCTTGCTGAAAAATGGGAAACATGATCGTCATGAAGAGATGTAGGTGGTCTGCCAACAGCGATATTGCTTGGCCAAGACGGTGGCTTGCGCCAGCTACATTAATCCCATGGATGCCCGCGTGAATGTTCCCCAGAGCATAATGAAGCGGCCACCAGTATGTCGCAGTACAGGAACCGTTTCCCTCGAAGACGACGGATCGCGGCCTGTCACCGGCATGATGAAGAAGGAATTGGAATTCATCAGACCGTACAAAGCTCTCCCACTGGGCCAACGTCCAGTGCCGACGGTCACGTGCCCATTTCGGTCGTAGTTGTCGGTGTTGTGGTGTTAACATGCATGGGTCGTCGGCTGCGGAGGCCCATCGTTTCGGTGCACCGTGCGCTCAACCACACTTGTATTCCGACAAGTATTAAAGTCTGATGTTAGTTCCGCCACAGGTCGCCGCCTGTCCTGTTTTACCAGTCTGCCAAGTCTACGACATCCGAGGGTTGGCAGCACACTCCCACGACATCTGGACATGGTGTCACCGTGGTTTCGCCATGTGTGTTGAAGACACGCACCACAGCGCTTCTCGAACCCGCGTCAAGTCGTGCAGTTTCCAAAATGGTCGTGCTGAGCCTCCGGGCCATCACAATCTGCCCTCTATCAAACCCTGATAGATCACTCGTCTCCCCACTCCTTCCGGACAGTACACTCACAGACAAAACATGTACCGGGCATTTATCTGGCTAGCAGTCATTTCTCGCAATGTGAAGCTGCTATATCCTGGACGGGTTTATATCGTCAGTACGTCGGTGGTCGTAAAGTTCTGGCTGATCAGTGTATACGTGCCTCAGGACACAGAGCTGGCACCTCAGACAGCAATAATGGCTCTAATGGGGCTAGGCATCAAGTCGAACTGCGGTTGGATGACAGATACTAGTAGCTATACTCCTGAGCAACTATATGCCAGAAACCATCAATCGTAGTGCCTGTTGAAAGGTGGTCAGTCTGTCGGCAATCCATGAATAGACGCTTTCACTGGAGGACAGATCCGGAGAACGTGCTGCCCAGGGCAACAGTGGAAGACCTCTTTATCTGGGTAGGTCAATACAGCATGGGTAAATTGCTGTCTTGAGTCAGCTTGTAGTGGAACGGTAAATCGCCATTGGCTAGGCCACTACCGACACACATGCCAGAAGATTATCGTCGTCCTTACACGAGGCATAACATCGTCTCAGAAAGAGCCAACGTTCAAATGCGAGTCTGTTTGAGAAACCCGCTGCGTAATGTTTCCTTATATACAGAATGTAGATGGCGTTACTCGTACAAGCTTTGTACGATTGCGCTGAATGCTGATGCAGTGCACTTCTTATGAGTTTGACGTTTATTACATCGTGGCTTCCAGATATTGGAATTTTTTTGGGCAACAGAGCATTTCATTAACGCTGTAGACAACATTACGACCAGTGCCCACCGCGAGACTGATTTCATCTGATGGCATTGCGGGCAAGTTACCCATTAAGAAAATGCATATGAGCGGAGCATACACGAATGTGAACCACTCTAGCGACGGTGTGGGCCGCAAATGGAAAATCCACTGAGATTAGAGTCTTTCGCAAAGAGCTGATTGTTATGAGTCGATGTCTGGGAATGAGCGTAACGGATACGGCATAGTTAGTCCGCTGTTCCCTTGCCACTGTCGTCAGCACGTATGGGAAGTGATGAACAGGCGCCGGCCGCGGTGGTCTCGCGGTTCTAGGCGCGCAGTCCGGAACCGCGCGACTGCTACGGTCGCAGGTTCGAATCCTGCCTCGGGCATGGATGTGTGTGATGTCCTTAGGTTAGTTAGGTTTAACTAGTTCTAAGTGACTTATGACCACAGCAGTTGAGTCCCATAGTGCTCAGAGCCATTTGAACCATTTTGATAGGCAACAATGTAGTGGACGTCCACGCCTGAGCGGAGTACGTATAAGTCTGGGGATTGCCCGATATGCTGAGCAGGATAGGCGGCCACTTGTGGCAGAACTGGCAACACAGTACAATGTTGGTGCAGGCACAAGTGTTTGGGAGTAACCGTTCAGCTCAGATTGGTGAACATGGGGCTCGGCAGCAGGTGACCCCTACGCGATCCCAACGACGTCGTTTACGATTGTAGTGGGTACAGGTTCATCGCGACTGGAAGGTCGATTAGTCGACTGTTATCACCTAGTCGGGTGAGTCACGTTACTTGTTATACCTGGGCAGAAGTCGTGGCCAGATGAGGCGTCATCCGGGCGGACGGATGCTCGAACCGTGCACAGCCCTACCGACGCAGTCCGTTGAGGGCAATATTGTGCAATGGTGCGTGCTCAAATCGGCTTCCGTGGGAGCTCTTGACAGACACTGAAGGCACCCTGCTAGGTGAGGACTACGCGAACGTTATTGCGAATCACCTCAATCCCTTCATGTTTCCAGTCTTTCCTGACGGCGACAGTATCCTCCAGCAGCATAACTGCCCTCAATTATGCAAAAGTGGTTTCAGGAGCACAGTAGTGAATTCTCGCTAATGTCGTCGCCAAGACATTCGCCTAATTGGTAACCGATTGAACGTATCCGGGAAGCTGTACGGCGTAATCTCTGCGGCCACACACCAATCTACGGGAACTGCGTCACCCGTGCGAAGACATCTAGTGCCATGTGCCTTCACAAGCCTGTCAAGGACTTGTCCAATCAGTGCGACGCAGAATCGTTGCCGAATTACGTTCCAAAGGCAGAACAACGCGCTATGAAGCTGGTGGTCATGACGTTGTGGCTCAGTAGTGTCTTTTTAAGAGATTGTAACAATGTTACAGGACGACAGTTGTCATGCAGGGATAATTTCTTCTTAAGGGACGTATCCTCTGTAATTCTCTCGTGAGTTATGTGCACGAATGAGACGCAACTACATGGTTAATGTGCTTCGATGTCATCAGTACACGTTACCAGTCACGTTGATAATGAGATGCTCTCTGGATCCAGCATGAATTACGAGTTGTTTGAGCTTTTTATATAATGAAATAGTCGTTTGATATTGTTGGTTAGGATAAGTAGAGGCGACGGTTCAGCCACCTAATATTAAATGATTTTCTTCCCCCGTGCAGAATCGTCCCTTTCCTTGCGATGTGTGATATTTGTCGTAAGTCCATCTCATGAGTGAATCTGACTGTAATGGACGAGTGTCTAGCGTGCTGTCAGGTCTGTGTTGTAAGATGGTCCACGGGTCAAATAGGTTACTCCTCTGGAACAGTGCCCAATGAGTTACCGTACATAGTCTCCCGTTCCGATGGATGGATAACCATGGACAATGTCACAAGTCCTCACTACATGAGACACTGCGAAGAGGCTTGGGATTTAATCCAGGACACTCTTACCAAGTCTGGCAATATTACGCCATCGCCACTCCTCCCCTTGCCGGCTAAACACTGGTTGTAAAATTATCCTCTACCACCAGGATTCCAACCGGCTGTCAACGAGTCGAGCGTCACCGAACAGGCGTGCGCTAGCGACCTCGGCTACGTAGGCTGGTAACAAAGATGATTACAGTGTTACAGTGAAGCAAGGAGAGGAAAAAAATGGTTCTAATGGCTCTGAGCACTATGGGACTTAACATCTGAGTCCCCTAGAACTTAGAACTACTTAAACCTAACTGACCTAAGGACATCACACACGTCAATGCCCGAGGGAGGATTCGAACCTGCGACCGTAGTGGTCGAGCGGTTCCAGACTGAAGCGCGTAGAACCGCTCGGCCACACCGGCCGGCGGAACAGAGGAAAAATTCGCTCGGCGTACTTATTTGGCCTTCAAAAAGTAAGTTATACATTATTACGCCAGGTCGAGTGGCTTTAATTAAGTGTTGCACTACACATCAAAGCGACACAGACGCGTGATACTATTTTTCAACATAGTCACCAATTCCCTGAAATACTCTGAACTTTCCACCAACCGTTCCTTTGCTCGACGAAAGAAAACGGCTCCTCGGTCATGGAGCCAATAGAGAACCATGAACGTCCTCATGCTAGGAAAATCTCTTCCCTTCTCCTCCCCCAGATGCTCTTTCAGCTTGCCGAAAAGATCGCGTTGTGCAAGATCTGGACTTTCCGATCAGCATCTCCTCCGTCTGTGCGGCCTTCTTCAAAGTGTTGTCACTATTTACATACGTTTTGACGCGAAATTTGATTTATTCCATACGCCGTCAGAATTTCACTGTGAATCTCTGAAAAATTTAGACGATTTTCCCACAAGAGTACTATCCCGCGTACTTCAGAATTGGAGTGCGTCTCCAGCTGGCGCGCCGTTTGAGTCGCACGCTGTGATGCACCTATTGTCTGCATCGTAACGGTGCAGTGTCTGCAGGCAAACATGCGCTCCCTTCTGACAATGGTCTTAACATGGGACGACGACATGTGTAACTTAGGTACGGAATAGCTTTCCTAATAGGTGCCACTACAGTAGCGTTGCAAGCCGTGGTATATATCTCATACATTTCTAAAAATTTCATCTCTAACCGCTGAAACAATGGTTTATTGATAGTAGTCATTACTGACAACCAGTTTCGATCATTGGGATCATATTCTGGTCAAATTAATACACTGTGTTTAAAATGATGCATCTGATTTCTGATTTCCGATTACTGTTTCTTCTGTATGAAAGGATAAATTTTACCTTGATGTAGTACTGCATAGTTTTTATTTTCATTAGAACGATCAAATTGTACAAGGTTATATCACTTGCATGTGTCCGCATGCAACGTTGAGGTACTTTCCAAATTATATACGATAATGATGGAAGCTGAAGAAATGAGTTAAAATTTGTGGCACTGCTGGGACATCAAGCCAGGTCTCCTTACTTACTAGGCAGGTGTGCTAGCCATTACACCACCGCAGCAGTGTAAGTAACACATCTGCACGGACTACCGTAATCCAGTGCCCTCCCTAACACAAACCTCAGGTTACGGCCTCAGATTATTTTTCCGTTCTTAAGTCGTCACTATTGCCCAGGCGCTCCGATATTGGAATAGATCTGATATCCATGATCACTCTCTCATATACATTTCGACGGACGCAAAATTGAGACATTACAAAACTCTGATTACAGGAACGAAAATAAATAGGAAGATTTACGGAGCAGTCAGCAAAAACGGCATTTGGATGAAAGAGACCAACACAATAACGCAAGAAATCAGGGAACGTCGAGTAAAGTTCTACACACACACCTACAGGATGGAGAAAACCAGAACAGCAAAGAAACTACTCGACATCATAAGAAAGACTAAATGCAGCACGCAGTAGTTAAAGGAGGTCCAGAGGGACATGCAAAATCTCGAAGACAGCAAAGAGTGACGGAGTAAGATCATGGATGTGAACCAGGGAAAAAGTGGACAGACGAACGGAAAAAAGAACATTCTGATAGGATGAAGAGTTTCTGGAGGAGGAAGAGGGAAAACATCCAAAAATAAAATCGTGAATTCAAGTTCAATCGCTCTCCTAAAGGGGAGGTAATAATAATATATATATATATATATATATATATATATATATATATATACGCTTGAGATACAGACAATATTTTCCCATTACGTGCAAAGCTGGGGTGCTATTCCAATACCGCAGAGCCTCGGCAATAGTGACGATTTAAGAAGGGGAAAAGCTGAACACGTGAATTGAAGTTCATATAATATAATACACTCCTGGAAATTGAAATAAGAACACCGTGAATTCATTGTCCCAGGAAGGGGAAACTTTATTGACACATTCCTGGGGTCAGATACATCACATGATCACACTGACAGAACCACAGGCACATAAACACAGGCAACAGAGCATGCACAATGTCGGCACTAGTACAGTGTATATCCACCTTTCGCAGCAATGCAGGCTGCTATTCTCCCATGGAGACGATCGTAGAGATGCTGGATGTAGTCCTGTGGAACGGCTTGCCATGCCATTTCCACCTGGCGCCTCAGTTGGACCAGCGTTCGTGCTGAACGTGCAGACCGCGTGAGACGACGCTTCATCCAGTCCCAAACGTGCTCAATGGGGGACAGATCCGGAGATCTTGCTGGCCAGGGTAGTTGACTTACACCTTCTAGAGCACGTTGGGTGGCACGGGATACATGCGGACGTGCATTGTCCTGTTGGAACAGCAAGTTCCCTTGCCGGTCTAGGAATGGTAGAACGATGGGTTCGATGACGGTTTGGATGTACCGTGCACTATTCAGTGTCCCCTCGACGATCACCAGTGGTGTACGGCCAGTGTAGGAGATCGCTCCCCACACCATGATGCCGGGTGTTGGCCCTGTGTGCCTCGGTCGTATGCAGTCCTGATTGTGGCGCTCACCTGCACGGCGCCAAACACGCATACGACCATCATTGGCACCAAGGCAGAAGCGACTCTCATCGCTGAAGACGACACGTCTCCATTCGTCCCTCCATTCACGCCTGTCGCGACACCACTGGAGGCGGGCTGCACGATGTTGGGGCGTGAGCGGAAGACGGCCTAACGGTGTGCGGGACCGTAGCCCAGCTTCATGGAGACGGTTGCGAATGGTCCTCGCCGATACCCCAGGAGCAACAGTGTCCCTAATTTGCTGGGAAGTGGCGGTGCGGTCCCCTACGGCACTGCGTAGGATCCTACGGTCTTGGCGTGCATCCGTGCGTCGCTGCGGTCCGGTCCCAGGTCGACGGGCACGTGCACCTTCCGCCGACCACTGGCGACAACATCGATGTACTGTGGAGACCTCACGCCCCACGTGTTGAGCAATTCGGCGGTACGTCCACCCGGCCTCCCGCATGCCCACTACACGCCCTCGCTCAAAGTCCGTCAACTGCACATACGGTTCACGTCCACGCTGTCGCGGCATGCTACCAGTGTTAAAGACTGCGATGGAGCTCCGTATGCCACGGCAAACTGGCTGACACTGACGGCGGCGGTGCACAAATGCTGCGCAGCTAGCGCCATTCGACGGCCAACACCGCGGTTCCTGGTGTGTCCGCTGTGCCGTGCGTGTGATCATTGCTTGTACAGCCCTCACGCAGTGTCCGGAGCAAGTATGGTGGGTCTGACACATCGGTGTCAATGTGTTCTTTTTTCCATTTCCAGGAGTGTACATTTGTTCAGCTTCCATCATTATCGTAGATAAAGTTGAGACTCACATCTCTCAAGGAAAACTTAAATAGTTCAGATCTGTTTTTAAAATTACATTTAGGCGCATTTACTTTTCACATATTTTCAATATATCCTGCACCAGTTGCTCGACTAACATCCAGGCAGCCGTCAAACTCGTACCACACTCGTACTTTTGCGAGCATGTCTGGAATTACTGCACTCATTGCTATCACTATGCTGCGTCGCAGTCCACCGAAGCTATTGGAAGCGGAGACACACATACTGTATTTGCTTACGGTGCAGTATGAGATCTCTACGCCCCTCACTACGTCGTAAACGTGAGGTATCGCAATCTCGACGACAATCGCCCCGCACAGTTATAAATGAATTGCACCGATGCGAACGAAAAGTGCAACACGGCTCATTCAAGGAGGAGATATGATCTTGTGAAATCGGGTGATTCTTTTTGAAACACTGTAAGCTTCCCCGTCGTTTGATGATTTTGTAAGCTATTCATTGGCTCATTAAGACTTTTGATCTGTTGCCTGCTGTCTTATTGATTCGGTATCGGGCTATTCGTACCCTGCCGGCCGCGGTGGTCTAGCGGTTCTAGGCGCGCAGTCCGGAACCGCGCGACTGCTACGGTCGCAGGTTCGAATCCCGCCTCGGGCATGGATGTGTGTGATGTCCTTAGGTTAGTTAGGTTTAAGTAGTTCTAAGTTCTAGGGGACTGATGACCACCTACTCTCGAGGTACACATATAATTGTACTAACTTCCGTAAACGTCTACCTATCCGGCCCGTGTCTTCTCGACCTGCTGCTGCCACTCTTCAATATAGCTGGCTCAGCGAACATACTGTGACGATAAGGGATCTTGAAATCAAACAGTTATTGGTTAACTCTGAGCTTATTATATCCTGAACAGGTACCTACGTCGAGTTAAATTCCATTCTGAGTGCATCAACACGCACGCACACGCACGCACGGGCCTCGATTGGCCGCCGTATGATCCGAATCTGAACACACGCGATTCCGTTTTGTGGGTCTATATTAAGGACAAGGTATACAGCAATAACTCGAGTTATCCATTGCTCATTAAGATTCCGTACGGTCGCCATATACTGTCCCATACATCGCGCCCCTATTCGTGCCGACGTTTCGGGCCCCGGACGCTTTCACTCAATGTGCCGAATCTTCAAACTGACCACCTTCGCGCCTTTCTTGCAGGTAATAAGAGCTCGTGGCTCGTCCCCACTGATGGGGCATAGCCGAGCCATATATAATAATGGGTCCAAGAGGTATCGATGTCTACACTCTTGCAACAGCTCAATAATAGACAAGTGTCTTACGTCAAATTCACCGTCTGTTCATGTACTCGGGGCCGACGAACTCGCCTTTTAAATAACAATTATATTGATATTTTCGCAACCAATATTATGTTCATCAAACGTTCAGCGATTAAGGAACGTGAAAAACCAAAGTGAAAGTCGGCTTACATAACACGCATTCGATATGCTACTCGTGACTGATGCGAATTATCACTCAACATTTCTGGGATTAACTCAGATTACTTAGTTGCTATTAAAACTGACTACTGACGTCATCGACGAAAGGCAGCAGGGATAATGCACGTCCAATAAAGCCTGCACAGCAGGGTGTAGCCTGCTTAATACCTGATGAAGAAGGTGGCGCAACCTTTTAAATGGTGAGTGATAATTTACAACTGACGCCACTTTAAAACTGAGAGCCTTTCACACGGAATTGCTGTCGTAAAGAACTTCGTGGCCATACGTCACTCGTTCCCCTGCACGACATCCAGCGATGTGCAGTAGAGATAAGGCATTAGACTCGCATTTGTGAATAGCAGGTTTCAGACACACGTGATTCCCTAAATCACTTACGAGAAATGCCGAAATCATTCCACCATCCTTACGTGAGGCAGTGCTTTGCATTTAATGACCCAGACATCGACGGGACACTAACCTAGCTCCTTCACTTTTTGTTTCATTTTTTTGTCCCGGCCTGAATCCGCGATCTTTCGTTTTCTCTACCATAGATGGTTTACAAATGAGTATCGCCAATTCAGCTCTCTGTTCAGCACGAATAATCCCGTCCTGACTATCGATGACAAGCAGTAAACATCAGCGAGATGGCCGGCCGCGGTGGCCGTGCGGTTCTAGGCGCTCCAGTCCGGAGCCGCGCTACTACTACGGTTACAGGTTCGAATCCTGCCTCGGGCATGGATGTGTGTGATGTCCTTAGGTTAGTTAGGTTTAAGTAGTTCTAAGTTCTAGGGGACTGATGACCACAGCAGTTGAGTCCTATAGTGCTCAGAGCCATTTGAACCATTTGAATAAGCGAGATGTTAACTTGCCCCCGTTTTGATGCAGCTCACCACGCTATTTTATCCTGTGAAAGACTCTCCATCTTTGCATAAGTTCTGCAACCCAATTTCAAGCTTCCCTCTTCCCTCGTTTCCCCCCTACACTAAGTCACTCTCTCTCTCTCTCTCTCTCTCTCTCTCTCTCTCTCTCTCTCTCTCTCTCTCTCTCTCTTCCCTGCATGATTAAATATTACTTGAAGAAAGATATCATTCCACAGGACTGTATTTTCAAACCACACATGATTCGGCACTACTGGGCTCCGGCATGGCCCACTTTCAAGTGCATCTAAACATGTAACAGCACACCATAATGAAGAGAAAGTTACAACATAAAAGCTATACACTTCCACTGGATGTAATAATTACCTAAAACAGATGTGTGTACATAGATCTTGTCTCGTCATCCAAAAGTCGCGTGCCACCCATAATTGTGTATAGTATGATCCTCAAAGTGCATGATGTAAAATACAAAGCGTCTGGAGTGATAGCGGTTGCGAGAACTACACAATTAACACACTATTAAAACGTATATGACGCGAATTTTGTGTGACGAGGCGAAGACAATTTATCGACTTCTGTTTTAGGTAATTATAAGGTTTGCAAAGACACAACATCCGGTGTAATTGTATAGGTTTTATGTTGTATCTTTCTTTTCGTTACGATGTGTTGTTGTGTTTTTAGAGGTATTTGGAAATGGGGCGTCCCTTGAAACAGAAATGTTGAATAAAGTGCAATTTTACAATCTTACCCCTATTAGATTCAGTACCTCTTCATTAATTATCCCATCTAACCTCCACTATTGTTCTGTAGCGAAAGCGTATGTTCTCTCCTTGTCTGCACCGTTCTCTTTCACGTTTCACATACTTACACCACAAAAGAATACTTCAGGAAAAGACTTCCAATCGCATTTGTATTAGATGTAAATAAATTTCTCCTTTTCAGAACAGTCTTTTCTACTATTTCAGGGGACTGATGACCTTCGCTGTTTAGTCCCCCTTAAACATCCCAACAACCACCACCTACTATTTCCTGCGTGCTTTATATACGTCTGCTTATTATATAGTTATTTATGCTCAGATGGCAAAACTGACATGCTGTTTTCAGCGTCTCATTTCCTAATCCAATTACTCCAGCGTCACCAGATTTAATTCGGCTGTATTCCATTGCTTAGTTTTGTTGACCATCTTCTAACATCATTTCTACGTACCATCCATTTCGCTCACTTATTTTCCAAGTCCGTGGCAGTCGCTAACAGAATAAAACTGTCACCAGCAAACAATTGTTTTCGTGTCTTCTCCTTAAGCTTAATTTCTGTTTCCAATTTTCTCCAATACTGCTTGCTTTATGTGTAAATTAACATGCGGACTAACCAGCGACCACGTTTCACTTCTTTCTCAGTTACTGCCTCCTCGATGAACATTAACGATGCAACACATGAAATGTGTTCACAGCTGCCACTACCAACAACCATCAGCTGTGTAACGGAATGACGAAAATGAAAATTTGTGCCAGACCGGGACCCGAACCTGGATTTGCCGCTTATCGCGAGCGGTCGCCGTACTATTAGACTATCCGAGCACAAAAACAGTACATCTGGTGTAGTCGTTTGCGTTTTGTGTTTTCACTTTTTTTCGTTACAGTGTGTTATTATATTTTTAGACCCACTAGGAAATGGGCCATGCCTTGAACTAGTAGTGCTGAATAAAGTACAGTTTTACAATACAGCCCAGTACAATGATATCTTTCTTCTTCGCAGCTCATGCCTGGACCCCAAACTTCCATATATCGTCAACCGTGTGTCTACAGCACGTACTCTTATATCCATTATGTAGATCACGGTACACGGGAGACATTTTAATTGAAACTCGCGTTCCTAGTGTTGGCGGATAAATACCGCATTTCAGTGCCTGTGTTGTTCCGAAGTACGATGCATGGCCCCTTCGAACATACATGCAAGTAAGTAGGAACGTTGCATTGTACTTCGGAACAACATAGGGACTGCAGTATCGTATTAACAACATCGTTGTTTGCAGCGCCTCCCGCCGGAGGTTCGACTCCTCCCTCGGGCATGTGTGTGTGTGTGTGTGTGTGTGTGTGTGTGTGTGTGTGTGTGTGTGTGTGTGTGTGCGCGCGCGCGCGCGTTATTCTTAGAACAGGTTAGTTTAAGTTGTATTGTATGTTAACCGGGCGCCTAGACGGAGTTCCGCCCCCCGTGGACCCCGCAGGGAACATCTCACACCAGACGAGTGTAACCCCTATGTTTGCGTGGTACAGTAATGGTGGCGTACGCGTACGTGGAGAACTTGTTTGCACAGCAATCGCCGACATAGTGTGACTGAAGCGGAATAAGGGGAACCAGCCCGCATTCGCCGAGACAGATGGAAAAACGCCTAAAAACCATCCTCAGGCTGGCCGGGTCACCGGACCTCGACACAAATCCGCCGGGCGGATTCGTGCCGCGGACCAGGCGCTCCTTCCCACTCCGGAAAGCCGTGCGTTAGACCGCTCGGCCAACCGTGCGGGTTTGGTTTAAGTTAGTTTAAGTAGTGTGTAAGTCTAGGGACCGATGACCTAAGCAGTTTGGTCCCTTAAGAATTCACACACATTTGAACATTTTTTGAACATCGTTGTTTCTCCTTGCTTTTGCATTCCCGTAGTACTAATATAGCAAGGCCATATCATCAAGACCAGATCAGTTGCTCCTGTAACAACAAAAAAGGCTGCCGCCGCTCTTCAGGAACATTACGTTAGTATGTCTTCGGCTCAGACACACCTCCGACGTGGTATGCACCAGTGGTTTCGCTATCGGTACCGCCGTGTCTCTCGCTGGAGCCTTCCCATCACGGGAAGTTCCGTGGTATGTGATCGGTTGCCTAGAATATGGGCACCATTTTTGCTACATTTTCTCTTATGACAGGGTACCAATCCAGCTCAGCAACAAACTGCAAATGTGCGATACTTACACCCGGAACGAGAGAGACGACTCGAGCAAGTGTTGTTGATGAAGCAGAGCAAGTGCGGGTCCGGCAGTGTACAGATGAGGTGGCGGCCCGCCTGTTTTTTCGCACGCGGCCGCCAACTGCAGAATGCAGCCGGCCGGCCCAGATGCAGTTACTTTCCCAGCGGATGCACGGGAACAATGCGGAATGCAGTTAGCTGTGCCGTGCCGTGCCGTGCTGGGCTGTGGCATCGTGCCATTTCGCATGCCCTGGCGCTTCCGCTTCCTCCTCACTGTGCATTTGAGCCGTCAGCAGAGTGGAATGGTACAGTTGTCAGGAGAGAATAAAAGCACGTGTACAACAAGTGCCAGGGACTGTGTATTCTGACGCCATAAACCTTTTGGCTGGACGTTCTAGTTGTTGTTGTTGTGGTCTTCAGTCCTGAGGCTGGTTTGATGCAGCTCTCCATGCTACTCTATCCTGTGCAAGCTTCTTCATCTCCCAGTACCTACTGCAGCCTACATCCTTCTGAATCTGCTTGTGTATTCATCTCTTGGTCTCCCTCTACGATTTTTACCCTCCACGCTGCCCTCCAATACTAAATTGGTGATCCCTCGATGTCTCAGAACATGTCCTACCAACCGATCCCTCCTTCTAGTCAAGTTGTGCCACAAGCTCCTTCTCTTCTCCCCAATTCTATTCAATACCTCCTCATTAGTTATGTGATCTACCCATCTAATCTTCAGCATTCTTCTTCAGCACCACATTTCGAAAGCTTCTATTCTCTTCTTTAAGCTATTTATCGTCCACGTTTCACTTCCATACATGGCTACACTCCATACAAATTGTTTCAGAAATGACTTCCTGACACTTAAATCTATACTCGATGTTAACAAATTTCTCTTCTTAAGAAACGATTTCCTTGCCATTGCCAGTCTACATTTTATATCCTCTCTACTTCGACCATCATCAGTTATTTTGCTCCCCACATAGCAAAACTCCTTTACTATTTTACGTGTGTCATTTCCTAATCTAATTCCCTCAGCATCACCCGACTTAATTCGACTACATTCCATTATCCTCGATTTGCTTTTGTTGATGTTCATCTTATACCCTCCTTTCAAGACACTATCCATTCCGTTCAACTGCTCTTCCAAGTCCTTTGCTGTCTCTGACAGAATTACGATGTCATTGGCGAACCTCAAAGTTTTTATTTCTTCTCAATGGATTTTAATACCTACTCCGAACTTTTCTTTTGTTTCCTTTATTGCTTGCTCAATATACAGATTGAATAACATTGGGGAGAGGCTACCTGTCTCACTCCCTTCCCAACCACTGCTTCCCTTTCATGTCCCTCCACTCTTATAACTGCCATCTGCTTTCTGTACAACTTGTAAATAGCCTTTCGCTCTCTGTATTTTACCCCTGCCACCTTCATAATTTGAAAGAGAGTATTCCAATCAACATTGGCAAAAGCTTTCTCTAAGTCTACAAATGCTAGAAACGTAGGTTTGCCTTTCTTTAATATTTCTTCTAAGATAAGTCGTAGGGTCAGTATTGCCTCACGTGTTCCAACATTTCTACGGAATCCAAACTGATCTTCCCCGAGGTCGGCTTCTATCAGTTTTTCCATTCGTCTGTAAAGAATTCGCGTTAGTATTTTGCAGCTGTGACTTATTAAACTAATAGTTCGGTAATTTTCACATCTGTCAACACCTGCTTTCTTTGGGATTGGAATTATTATATTCTTCTTGAAGTCTGAGGGTATTTCGCCTGTCTCATACATCTTGCTCACCAGATGTTATAGTTTTGTCAGGGCTGGCTCTCCCAAGGTCGTCAGTAGTTCTAATGGAATGTTGTCTACTCCGGGGGCCTTGTTTCGACTCAGGTCTTTCAGTGCTCTGTCAAACTCTTCACGCAGTACCATATCTCCCATTTCATCTTTATCTACATCCTTTTCCATTTCCATAATATTGTCCTCAAGTACATCACCCTTGTATAGACCCTCTATATACTCCTTCCACCTTTCTGCTTTCCCTTCTTTGCTTAGAACTGGGTTTCCATCTGAGCTCTTGATATTCATACAAGTGGCTCTCTTTTCTCCAAAGGTCTCTTTAATTTTCCTGTAGGCAGTATCTATCTTACCCCTCGTGAGCTAAGCCTCCACATCCTTACATTTGTCCTCTAGCCATCCCTGCTTAGCCATTTTGCACTTCCTGTCGATCTCATTTTTGAGACGTTTGTATTCCTTTTTGCCTGCTTCATTTACTGCATTTTTATATTTTCTCCTTTCATCAATTAAATTCAATATTTCTTCTGTTACCCAAGGGTTTCTTCTAGCCCTCGTCTTTTTACCTATTTGATCCTCTGCTGCCTTCACTATTTCATCCCTCATAGCTACCCATTCTTCTTCTACTGTATTTCTTTCCCCCATTCCTGTCAGTTGTTCCATTTTGCTCTCCCTGAAACTCTGTACAACCTCTGGTTTAGTCAGTTTATCCAGGTCCCATCTCCTTAAATTCCCACCTTTTTGCAGTTTCTTCAGTTTTAATCTACAGTTCATAACGAATAGATTGGGGTTGAGTCCACATCTGCCCCTGGAAATGTCTTACAATTTAAAACCTGGTTCCTAAATCTCTGTCTTACCATTATATAATCTGATACCTTTTAGTATCTCCAGGGTTCTTCCATGTATACAACCTTCTTTCATGATTCTTAAACCAAGTATTAGCTATGATTAAGTTATGCTCTGCGCAAAATTCTACCAGGCGGCTTCCTCTTTCATTTCTTACCCCCAATCCATATTCACCTACTATGTTTCCTTCTCTCCCTTTTCCTACTGACGAATTCCAGTCACCCATGACTATTAAATTTTCGTCTCCCTTCACTACCTGAATAATTTCTTTTATCTCATCATACATTTCATCAATTTCTTCGTCATCTGCAGAGCTAGTTGGCATATAGACTTGTACTACTGTAGTAGGCGTGGGCTTCGTGTCTATCTTGGCCACAATAATGCGTTCACTATGCTGTTTGTAGTAGCTTACCCGTACACCTATTTTTTTATTCATTATTAAACCTACTCCTGCATTACCCCTATTTTATTTTGTATTTATAACCTTGTATTCACCTGAGCGGAAGTCTTGTTCCTCTTGTCACCGAACGTCACTAATTCCCACTATATCTAACTTTAACCTATCCATTTCCCTTTTTAAATTTTCTAACCTACCTGCCCGATTAAGGGATCTGACATTCCACGCTCCGATCCGTAGAACTCCAGTTTTCTTTCTCCTGATAACAACGTCCTCTTGAGTAGTCCCCGCCCGGAGATCCGAATGGGGGACTATTTTACCTCCGGAATATTTTATCCAAGAGGACGCCATCAACATTTAATCATACAGTAAAGCTGCATGCCCTCGGGAAAAATTACGGCTGTAGTTTCCCCTTGCTTTCAGCCGTTCGCAGTACCAGAACAGCAAGGCCGTTTTGGTTATTGTTACAAGGCCAGATCAGCCAATCATCCAGACCGTTGCCACTGCAACTACTGAAAAGGCTGCTGCCCCTCTTCAGGAACCACACGTTTGTCTGGCCTCTCAACAGATACCCCTCCGTTGTGGTTGCACCTACGGTGCGGCTATCTGTATCGTTGAAGCACGTAAGCCTCCCCACCAACGGCAAGTGGAGAATCTCCAGGCCGCAGACCAATGAACACCGCCACAACGGTGTTATAAGGGGCAGACACCTGGGCATCAGTCTTCTAGTACAAGTTTTCTTCTACTTGCGAGTTGGTGCCGATCATTACAATAAGTTGTTGGTAGCTCTACCGGCAAACATTCACTGTACTTAGATGCACTCCAGTGTCGGGCTTCCGTATGCAGCTAGCCGCGTCTGCCACAAGTTGTCAGCAGCGTAGCACTTGTTCAGCCACAAATTGAGTGCAATACACACCCATGTTTAGAAAAAACGGAACACCTTGAATGACTAGAGATAGGACGTTCATATTCACAGCACATGTACATTAGTACGTTTTGCAGGAATGATCAGCATTTAAGTTACCTCGGTTTTATAGGCTTTCGGAGACGAAGGCCCACTCGTTTACCCTTGCTGACTGCACGCCACAAAGCTTTACGCCTCACTTCCGTCCATCAACAGCGACACAGAATGTTGATGACTGGAAACATATTGGCTGGTCGGACGAGTCTCGTTTCGAACTGCATCGAGCCGATGGATGGGTACGGGTATGGAGACTCATGAATTCATGGACCCTGCATGTTCAAATGGTTCAAATGGCTCTGAGCACTATGGGACTTAACATCTAATGTCATCAGTCTCCTAGAACTTAGAACTGCTTAAACCTAACTAACCTAAGGACATCACACACATCCATGCCCTAGGCAGGATTCGAACCTGCGACCGTAGCAGTCGCGCTGTTCGACTGAAGCGCCTAGAACCGCTCGGCCACTCCGGCCGGCATCCTGCATGTCAGCAGGGGACTGTTCAATCTGGTGGCGGCTCTGTAATGGTGTGGGTCGTGTGCAGTTGGAGTGATATGGGACCCCTGATACGTGTAGATACGATTCTGACATGTGACACGTACGTAAGTATCCTGTCTGAGCAACTGCATCCATTCATGTCCATTGTGCATTCCGACGGACTTGGGCAATTCCAGCAGGACAATGCGTCACCCAGCACGTCCAGAATTGCTGCAGAGTGTCTCCAGGAATAATCTTCTCAGTTGAAACACTTCCACTGGCCACCAAACTCCCCAGACATGAACGTTATTGAGTATATCTGGGATGCCTTGCAACGTGCTGTTCACAAGAGATCTCCACCCCCTCGTACTCTTCCGTATTTATGGAGAGACCTGCAGGATTCATGGTGTCAAATACCTCCAGCACTACTTCAGACAGTAGTAGAGCCCATGCCACGTCGTGTTGTGGCACTTCTGCGTGATCTTGGAGGTCGTACACGATATTAGGCAGGTGTACCAGTTTCTTTGGCGCTTCAGTTTATTATGCATCCTAGAGAGAGAGAGGAGAGGGGGCTTAAAATTAAATCACAACAATGGAGTATCGGCCGTGGCTGCACCTGTAGTATAAGAGGAACCACTGTATTCTTGTAGCAACACTTCGAATTGAGATAGAAGAGTCCTGACAGCTGACACCTCAGTATGCTGCTGGCGCTCCCGAAGCTACGTGACTGAATACAATAGACGTCTATACACCTGCGGCAACACTGAGGTGTCATCATAGAAACGTAAACAAGATCCCGATATCTGATTGGTCGAGACAGACGGACGAAGTAGCCGCGCCAACCACAACTCAACTGTCAGTGATCTTCTTTAGCCCTGTGGACTGCAGTGTTTAATGAACTTGGAGTTCTGTTAATAAAACTTATATTTGAAGTACTTTTTTTTGCTTTGTGTTCACATCACGAGGATGTGCATTGAGATACATGGGGAAGGACAGTTAGTATTCACGAAAAACCTAAGACGAAATTCATCCATCTTCGTTTTGATACAGCAGTCAAGCTCTTGAAGCGAATATGTCTGATAACTGCACGAAGCTTCTGCAAGTCGTCTGTAAACACCCGAACTTCTTTCCGCACTGCAAGACTGTCATCTGCGGCGGTGTTACCTTGTTACTGTTTCATGTTTCTCGCGTGTTACGTCGTTGAAGTACTCTCCGAAGGCTCTTCTCCAATGTCGTATGAAAAGGTATATCATAAAACAAACACCGCGCGATCAGGCCTTGATGGCCCAACGGCACCGACCGGCCGCCTGTCATCTTCAGCCCTTAGGCGTCACCGGATGCGGATGCGGGGGACATGCGGTCAGCTCAACGCTCTCACGGCCGTTGTTAGTTTTCGCATTTGAATTTTGTTTACTTTTTCTCTCTCATGATTCAAATTCGGCGCCAAATTCTCCGGGAACAAATGAACGCCGACGGTGTTAGCAAACACAACAACATCTTGCGCACTGAATTTTACCGAGTATTAAGACCGTTAAAAAAAACACACACACACACAAAGTACATTAATATGCGTGTGCAGTGTGCTCGGCATCCAAGAGGAGAAGGATCAGTCAGAACAAAACGTGAGTAGCAACAAATATATACGCAAAACATTGTGACACGCCAAAATAACGTTTTCAAAAATAGAGTGATGTGTTAACTCGCCCATGAAATTTACATTTACATCGTTTGGTTTGCAGATGACAAGCTATGAGTGCAGGACGCCATACAGTTGGTCCTGCAGAAATCACGGTAAGTCGCAAACCGAACAAAACCTTCCTTTAGGCCTCACTTTGTTAAATCAATTACAGCCTAAAATATTTTCGCTTTTTACAGTTCACAATAAGCAAAAGCCCACTGATGATGGCACAGAGGTGCTGAAAGATATTTGGGTAAAAAGGAAAACCAGTGTGTTCGAAAAAAAAAAAAAATCGGGACCCATATCCTATAATTTAAATGCGGAAAGAAAGGGCAAGAGAGGCAGATCTAAAAGATGAATATGTCACTACAGATATACGGATTTAGGTTATGACGTGTTCGATATGCCTCCCACCACTGGCGATGATGTGGCGCAGACGGATAGCGAAATTCTGCATGACCCGCTGAAATATCGATGCTGTCGATGACCTGAATGGCTGTTTTCAGCTCAGCAATGGTTTTTGGGGTTAATGCTGTACAACTTGTCTTTAATAGAGCCCCACAAAAAGGAGTTGCCTGTGTTCAGATCCGGAGAATATGGCGGCCAGTCGAGGCCCATGCCAGTGGCTTCTGGTGGAGTCAGAATGCGGTCCCCAAAGTGCTTCTCCAGGGCATCAAACACACTCCTGCTTCGATGGGATCGAGCTCCGTCTTACATGAACCACATCTTGTTGAAATCGGGGTGGCTTCGGATAACGGAGATGCAATCATCTTCCAAAACCTTCACGCACCGTTCGGTAGTCACCGTGCCATCAAGGAATAACACACCGATTATTCCGAGACTGGACATTGCACATCACACAGTCACCCATTGAGGATGAAGAGAGTTCTGCGATCGCGAAATGTGGATGTGGATTCTGAGTCCCACAAATGCGCCAATTTTGCTTATTGTTGAAACCATCCAAATGAAAGTGGGCTTCGTCGCTAAATCCCATCGTGCCCCGCGTCCAACTGTGCAGTTTGAACATCCTAACGCAAGCCGTTCAGAAGTTATGACAATTTTATTTGATATAGGTCAATAATTGTCACACCGTATAAAAAAATGTTCAAATGTGTGTGAAATCTTATGGGACTTAACTGCTAAGGTCATCAGTCCCTAAGCTTACACACTACTTAACCCAAATTATCCTAAGGACAACACACACACCCATGCCCGAGGGAGAACTCGAACCTCCGTCGGGACCAGCCGCACAGTCCATGACTGCAGCGCGTTAGACCGCTCACTGGACTCGCATTCGGGAGGACGACGATTCAATCCCGCGTTCGGCCATCCTGATTAGGGTTTTCCATGATTTCCCTAAATCGCTACAGCCAAATGCCGGGATGGTTCCTTTGAAAGGGCACGGCCGATTTCCTTTCCCTTCCTTCCCTAACCCGATGAGACCGATGACCTCGCTGTTTGGTCTCTTCCCCCAAACAATCCAATCGTTAGACCGCTCGGCTAATCCCGCGCGGCACCCCGTATATTTTTTAGCCTCAAGTGCCACTCCTGTATAGTCATGGGCCACGTATACTAACGTTATTTGTGTACAGATATTTTGTTCGACTTCGCTTTTATTTCATGTTATTACAGAGAATTGATAACTGTTGTTGCCTGTGCGTGTAAAGAAAGCGAAAGCCGAAAAAATATCTACAGAGAGCATTAATAAGTCCTGTCATTTAACATATTTAAATGTTTTTGTAGTGCGTCTCCGAAGTAATGAAAAAGAATTTTTATCAGTTATCTATATTAAATATTTTTTGAGTATTAGTAATTCTTGGCGAATTATGTATTGAACAAAAAATGGCTCTGAGCACTATGGGACTCAACAGCTATGGTCATGAGTCCCCTAGAACTTAGAACTACTTAAACCTAACTAACCTAAGGACAGCACACAACACCCAGTCATCACGAGGCAGAGAAAATCCCTGACCCCGCCGGGTAATCGAACCCGGGAACCCGGGCGCGGGAAGCGAGTACGCTACCGCACGACCACGAGCTGCGGACAATTATGTATTGATACCATTGTATTATCACCGACCGATCGGAATGTGTTGGTGGGAGTGGTGGTGGTGATGATGATGATGATGATGATAATCGACCGAAACTAAAAATATTTGCCGCTATAGACTGACTCAACTTCAAATTGAAGCAGTCAGTTGCTATACCATTCAGGTGTCCAGGTCGCATTTCATCAATAACAAACGAAAAAGCAGTCGCATACTCAGGGAATGAGCGATGATGGAGCTGATGCAGGAATCCTGCACCGCCGTCCACGGCAAGATCCTAGTGGAGGTCGTTTGCTGTTGCCAGCCTCCGACGTCTTATGTGATGCCAATCTGTATCTGTGTCGTGTGGGTGGCTGTGACGAGTGTTCGTGCAGTTTAGTGTTGTTTTGTGTTGTGTTGTGGTGGATGAAGAGGAGGGACACAGTGAAACCCGGTGCCGGTTTTCTCTCGAAAAACACAAGGAGGCCACAGAGCTTAATGTACCTATTCAACGGATGGGTCACTATCAACAGTATCACATTCCCGCACTTCATGAGACCAGATTTCGAACCAGCCTACCTCCAAGTCCACCGGCACAGCACAGACGTACGTTAGCGACTTCGGCTACGGAGGCTGGTGTCAATAAAAAAGACATATCCAAATATATGAAGAAGTGTGTAAGCCTGTAAAAAAAAAAGTGACGTTGTTCATGTGAAGCATAGACTGCTCTCTCCATTAGTTGTATAGGATCTGATCCGATACACCTAATCGTATTTGATAACACATGTGCATTTCGAGCACCACAGTTATCCGCTGTAACAGTTCGTGTGCGTTAAGAAACTAGAACTAGCGAGTTTGAAATATCTCGATACACCGCAAGCCCGTCTGGCCAGCTCTAAGGGCAGTAACAAGACGCTAAACAGGTGCTAACAGATGGGCAGACGGCACAGGCAGAGCGTTCAGGCATGCAAGCCCCCTCGTCCTGCCGCTTTGCAGCTGAATCACGCATTTCGGTTGCCTGCGCAATTCACGGCTACTTCGTACCCCATGAGAGGGTGCGGAGGTCCACTCTCCCCAGACAAGGTTTTCGATACTAGGGACGAGCTGTTTCTCCAGAGATATTGTAAATATTACTGGGGCAACTCCTACAGTGACAATGTTTCTAGGAGAAAGTATAACGAATTAGAACGACCGGTCTGCTCGGGCGTGGTATGCACTTTCTGGTAAAAATCTTCTATTCATGGTGGGTGTATCAGCCGGCAACCACGTTTCGAGTTGGTTGACGACGTCAATGATAAGTTGATTGCGCCGAGCTGAAGTTCAATATCCTGAAGACTGCGTATACGGAAAAAAGAACTGGACAGGACACCGACATCACAAGTTAATTACTTGTCACGTTCAGGAGTGTTATAGTGGTGGATTTTGTGCTTTGGTGTCTTCTTTAATCTGTGGTTTGATCTGTTTTCGCGATAAACTGCAAGTATTGAACGAGGTCCTGATACTTTGTTACGAGTGTTCAACCACACGAGATAACAAATACCGGAAAGTAAAAAGACACTGTGCGTAAATACGAACGTAAATAGGTGGGGAACGTTTTTTCATTAAAGTTGTCTCAATAGAGTAAAAGTTAGCTCTGTTTAAGCAGAAAAAGCATTTTTAAATGTTATTTGACGCTTTGGAAGGAAACAAGATACCAAGGATAAATCAAAAAGGTGCCATGCATTGCCTTCTAAATATTGTCTGATTTATGTTTGTATCTGTGTTCTCCAGCAAATAAATGTAAATGTTCTGAAATTTTAAGACGACAAATCTTGTAGTGTTTAGTTCTCAGCAATGTGTAGAATTTACCATACCACATACGTCGAGAACATCTAGTATTTATTTTGCCTTGGTCGGTAGTAAACCTTATTAATTATCAATGCTAGTTCCTTAATACTGTTACTATATTTCGACTTTAAATAAGAAGGACGACTCCTCATAACCACAATTTCAGCGTTCAGGTGCCAAACTGCACGACAAGCAGCACTCACAAGACACACAGCTTTTGCGCCGATGTAACGATAAAGCGGCAAATTAGATGGATGTACAGGTATAAACCAAATGATTTGTGTAGGTGTGTACGTTAACCTCGTGTGGTAAAATAGCTCCCTAAATGCAGAGCCGGCCTAACTATACAGTAGATACCAAAGGTCAAATCTGCAGAAAATGCTGCTTACAAAATAGACGACCAAGGAAGATTGGGGAAAGGAACAAATAAAAATGTTATACAGCAATACCAAAGGGGTACACTTATCGTTCGTTTTATACTTTTACATCCATCTAGTTCAACGCTTTATCCTTATTCTAGGTTTTCTTTAACGAAATGATGTTCGCTGCATTTTGCCTTGTTTTAACTTGACTACCGACATCTTGATGGTTGATCTTTTTTTGTTAGAACTGGACAGAGAATGTTGGGTCGACCACTGGCTATCGCTTCAGCTATGTTTTAAATAAATGTGAGTACATAATTTCCATATATAGCTTCGTGTACACAAAACATGATTTTTCTACGTTTTTGCTCCTGTTTATACACAAAGGTTACCCTAAAGATGTGGCTCTAACGCCATGAAACTAGTTGTTTCGTAAATAAATATTTGCCGCGTGGGATTAGCCGAGCGTTCTAAGGCGCTGCCGTCATGGACTGTGCGGCTGATCCCGGCGGAGGTTCGAATCCTCGCTCGGGCATGGGTGTGTGTGTCCTTATGATAATATAGGTTAAGCAGTGTGTAAGCTTAGGGACTGATGACCTTAGCAAATAAGTCCCATAAGATTTCACACACACATATACACACGCACATTAAATAAATATTTGTCATTCAGCGAACTTTTTCATTATGATGCAATTCTAGAGCTGTGGATACCCATTACGTAAAATTCTCTGCTCCACAATCTGGTATCTCACCGGGATATAACTATCAGTCACCTGTATGCGATTTACTTGAGGAAACTTCCGGACTCAGTACATATTAAGGATGATACTATTTAGGTCACGGATGTCTATGACCAAACATCAACAACATTACAAGAAATTGTTATCGTATTGTCTGCTGTTGCGACCTCGGCGACAGAGCTGTAGTATTTATCACCATGAACGCATCGAAATAAACCCGAGTATTGCGTCACGAACACAACGAAAGAAGACCAATTAGCTGTATTTTCACTTTCATTCTTGGATGTTGCTGGCTCAGTACTTCCTTCTAATCATGCTCAGGATTAGCTTGGCGCGTTGCGGGATACTAATTACTAGTTCCTGTCTTCTTTCGTTATACACTGCTTCTTAGTCGGTGTAGCGAAATAATGGCTCCAAAATTTAGTTTTCCAACGCTTAACTACCTCAGATGTCGCTTCGAATTAATTCTCTGCTGCTAAAGATTTACAATGATGTATTACCGTATGCTAAAATATCTCCAGAAAGCTATTAAGGCCCCATTCAGTGCAGTTTTATTTCTTTCATTGCAGTTTTAAGAATTTCGGATTTATTTAGAAACAGAGCTTTTTAACTACTTTCACACGTGCCTGTTTTTCACCTGAAGTCATATTGAGAAACTGTCTTTAATCTTTCATCTTTTACATAAAAGTTAGAATCGATGAAAACCGACCGCAGATGCATTTAGCATTACCGGTACACACATTTTTATTTAGAAACGTTATTGTTGCAAATGCCTCTGGAGTTAGTTACCTGAGTTCGTATGTATTGTTTTATATAACTGGCACACAACGTGAGATATCATGACGAAGCAATGCATTTTATTTTATTTATTTATTGTCGTCGTCGTTGTGCTCTTCTCGAAGGAACGTAGCTACACAGTTAAGAATCTCAGAAACCTCACGTCTTCAGTTTCTCATCAGATCTCAGAAATCCTCTACATAACAGGCGCCAAAAAACTACTTCTGACATATTGTTTTCGTTTGTAAGTTTAACTGTCCACGAGCAAAGTAACTCCGCAGAGAGTTCACGTGCGACCCTCCAGAGTGTGCCCAGAGGACTCAACAATCGTCAAAGTGCGATATTGCTGGAAATAATTACAGAACAGCGATTGTTCGAATGAGTCGGTAGAAACCATAGAAGGCATCAGAACATAAACCCCGCCTTAACTTGACATTAAACCTCCAGTCTTCGCTGTACGATTTTCACGTGTCTGTTTCGCTTACAAGGAAACTGACACGTTGCTAACATATTTCTGATGAGGGAGCTGTCGAAGATACTCACGTGTAGGTGCCTAAAGAGATTGACTCCCTCTCAAACCTGTCCCAGTACCGGACAAAGTTTCTTTCTTCTTCTTATTCTTCGTCCTTCTCGGACGTGGCTCGTCTAATACAACTAAACTTGTACTCGAAAAAGTTGCTTTCCATCTAACAACAAAATAATAACAAAAACCCGTAATGTAGTAACAGATATGTAATTATTAGAGCGTAATGCAAAAATTATATACAAAAACAAACTTCATTACAAGCCACTGAAGATCCTTCACAAGTACAAATAAATGAAACCCCTATAGACAGACATAGACTTCATCGGAACAGGCCTGAAGACCCAGCAGCACTGACCGCCGTGTCATCCTTAGTCCGTAGACGTGACTGGATGCAGGTATAGAAGAGTTTGAATAGTCTGTCGTTGAATGTGGGTCCCTGTGTTGGAGAACGGCACTATTACAGTAGAACGAATATGAACACGCGTCACGAACTGACAGACCAAGCTTGTGCACTAGTACATAGTGCGGAACTAAATCGATCGCCTTCCGGAGATCAGACAAAATTTAATCAGCCAGCGCGACGCTGTCAGCTGTAATCTGCGTTTCACGCTCGAACAAGTCACACTTAGTTTCACAATATCGCTCATTGCGAAATCCACTTTGATTGCCACTCAGGGTCCGTCTCCAAATGGGTCATAGCATTCCATTATTCTACAATAGATCTCGCTGATCCTATCACCAGCTTTGAGCAGTGCTGCCTAGTTAGGCGACCGCGTTCGGCTTCTGATAAAACAAGTGTTTCTTCCAGAAAACTGCGGGCGAAATGACCTTGTTCTTAACTTCAAAAATATCTTCTGGTGTGCATGGGGCACCCAGCAGGCGGCACTGCAGCAGGTAGCCCGCATGTTGCACCTCGGTACACCCCATCCACACAGGAACCTTTACTTCATTCCCATTCCTGCACCGAGTGAGGTGGCGCAGTGGGTAGCACACTGGACTCGCATTCGGGAGGACGACGGTTCAATCCCGCGTCCGGCCATCCTGATTTAGGTTTTCCGTGATTTCCCTAAATCGCTTCATCTACATCTACATCTACATGACTACTCTGCAATTCACATTTAAGTGCTTGGCAGGGGGTTCATCGAACCACAATCATACTATCTCTCTACCATTCCACTCCCGAACAGCGCGCGGGAAAAACGAACACCTAAACCTTTCTGTTCGAGCTCTGATATCTCTTATTTTATTTTGATGATCATTCCTACATATGTAGGTTGGGCTCAACAAAATATTTTCGCTTTCCGAAGGGAAAGTTGGTGACTGAAATTTCGTAAATAGATCTCGCCGCGACGAAAAACGTCTTTGCTTTAATGACTTCCATCGCAACTCGCGTATCATATCTGCCACACTCTCTCCCCTATTACGTGATAATACAAAACGAGCTGCCCTTTTTTGCACCCTTTCGATATCCTCCGTCAATCCCACCTGCTAAAGATCCCACACCGCGCAGCAATATTCTAACAGAGGACGAACGAGTGTAGTGTAATTGTCTCTTTAGTGGACTTGTTGCATCTTCTAAGTGTCCTGCCAATGAAACGCAACCTCTGGCTCGCCTTCCCCACAATATTATCTATGTGGTCTTTCCAACTGAAGTTGTTCGTAATTTTAACACCCAGGTACTTAGTTTAATTGACAGCCTTGAGAATTGTAATATTTATCGAGTAATCGAATTCCAACGGATTTCGTTTGGAACTCATGTGGATCACCTCACACTTTTCGTTATTTAGCGTCACCTGCCACCTGCCACACCATACAGCAATCTTTTCTAAATCGCTTTGCAACTGATACTGGTCTTCGGATGACCTTACTAGACGTTAAATTACAGCATCATCTGCGAACAACCTAAGAGAACTGCTCAGATTGTCACCCAGGTCATTTATGTAGATCAGAAACAGCAGATGTCCCAAGACGCTTCCCTGGGGAACACCTGATATCACTTCAGTTTTACTCGATGATTTGCCGTCTATTACTACGAACTGCGACTTTCCTGACAGGAAACGCCCTGACAGGCAAACGCTTGGATGGTTCCTTTGAAAGGGCACGGTCGACTTCCTTCCCCATCCTTCCCTAATCCGACGGGACCGATGGCCTGGCTGTTTGGTCCCCTCCCCGAAATCTACCAACCAACCGACCGATTCCTGCGTGTTGGTCTTGCAGTCCGCCAGTCCAATCCTCACCCACTCCAGAGTTCGCCACACAGGGTAGGGTAGCTCTGTGCTAGACACTGATTCTTCTCTTGGTAGGATGTCCAGGTTCTCTAGTACTACCCTCCAACTTTCCACCCAGTGTTTCTGATGAACTCCGAACGGAGTGCTATCTGTACATAGGTGGCGAGGGTCGGTTTCCATCTTCGCAGTGTCCCGGGGGGGGGGGGGGGGGGGGGGAGGTGCGATGCCAGGGAACCCTTTACCCTTTTCGCGTGTGTTTATGCGCTTCATATACTACGGTAGTAGAGTACTCTGCAGCAGACACGTGCTGTGCTGTGCTGCAACTGAAGCCCGTGTCCTGTTTGTCAGTGACCTGATACTGTAGCTCCCGGCACTGACCTTGGCTGTGGTGATTATGCAACGCTGTCTCGACGTCCAGTGTCAAGGCTAGAAATTCGACTGTGAGCGTTGTTAGTCGTTCGCCTCGCTACGTTTTAGTCCTCGAATATCTTTAAATGTCCATTTTCTTTTACTCGTAGGAATTTTTTGTATATGGAAAGGAAAGGTCTAATCTTTGCATTGCATTCTCGTAAAACATTCATCCGATTTCGCAAGATTATATATTCTGCATGAATGAAGACAGAAAGCTGGGGCGAATTTTAACTTACGTGTCGAAACTAAAAGTTTACATTGGCAACGGTTGTAAGTTGCCGTTTCTGTATTCATCAGCGTCTGTCTGGTGCAGATAGCTCGCTCGATCTTTTACTACCCAAGATGCGTTAAGTCAAGAGGGCGCTAACACAGCAATACAAGGCGTTTTTCGTTCTCCGTTTCAACAGCTACAGTTCAACTACAACTGTGCGGCGTGATTTTCAACGAGAGTACGACAGCCCACCTTCTACAGCATAAGGGACTTACGAATTTCCTACGTCTCCTGATTTCAATGTATGATTTTTTGGGAGGAGGGAGGACGAAAGGACTTTATGAAAGATTCAGTCTATGTGGCTCCCCTTACAAGAACTCGAGTGAACTGCAACACCGGAAAGCGACAGCAATGAGTGCAATAACGGAAGATATGAACGGAAAGATATTGGACAAATCTGACTATGGATGTTCTTAATGCTTTTTGTGGAGGGAACATTTGGAAAGAGTAACCGAAAATTTGCTACAACGTACCAGAGCGTTTACCAGGAGCACATGTTATACTATTATTTAAAAAAACGTGACCGCAAGATATGTGACAGTTATCGAAGTATTACTCTTTTGAACTCTGGATCTCTGACATGTGCGAAACCAATAACAAACATGCCAAAGAGTCTTTCGGAACCGTTTCTTACTGAAGAATAGAGTGGATTTCGGATGGGAAGATCTTGCTTGGGTAGTGTTTTTCCTGTGTGCCAAATTATTGAAAAACACAGAGAATATTATCATCCCCCGTAAATCACCTTTGTCGACTATCAGAAAGATTTTGATAAAGTTAACATAGTTAAATTATGGGATATTTTAGAAAAAATTGGTTTACGTCACCATCTAATAAGTGCAATTCAAACAGCCGAATCAAAGAACAAAAAAACTCCTCGTAAGGAGTGAGATAACGGTATCCTCTATCACCCACGTTATGTAATATACACATAGATGATGCCGCGAAGACATAGCAGAATAAATTAGTGCACCATTATAAGTATAACAATAAAGTTATAAATGCACTTCTGTTCGGAGATGAACAAATAATCGTAGCGGGCTCGGAAGATAAATTATTGAGAACAATTTGGTCCTTGCATAAGGTAGCAAATGATTATAAAATGACGATATCTAAAGATAAACCTAACATAAAGCCATTGCATGGTAAGGGGAATTTAAGAGCAAAAATAATAATTGATTGTAAACCTCTAGAACAAATAAATACTTTTAAATAACTGGGATGTGAGATATGTTATATCCAATGATCAAGAATACAAACAGTAAAAATTTCAACAGCTGGTAGGTACCTTAAATCTCACTCAGCTGTAGAAATTTAAGAAAGCAGTAAAATTTTATAGTGTGATGGCAGTACCATTTCTAATGTAGGGATAACAGCCAGTCAACTGAGGAGGACTGAAGCAGCAGAGATAAGACTCTAAGACCACTAGTTGGTTCCTGACTAGTCGATCGGATAAAGACTAGTGAAATAAGAAATGAACTGGGGATCAAAAGCATACTTTGCAATGTAGAAGACTACGGAAAGAAATGGCATGAACACGATCAAGGGTTGTCAAATAAACGGATACCTAAATGAATGTACAAATGTACGTCTCAAATGTTTGGCGTCCTAAGAAGAGGTGGAAAGATCATCTCCAGTCTACTTGCAACTGGAACAGACAAAGGTGTCTAGACCAAAGCGTATTGTGAAATACTAGGTGTAGAAGTATGAATCCGGAATTACGTTGCAATAATTACACGACTGTTGTTTGAAACTGCTAAACAATATTTTATTCAAAATAATATAAAATAAAAAAATAATTTTGAAGCGAACTAGTCAGCGAATCATTTTCGTACTTTTTCATACGAACTCAAGCGTTGTTCAGCGAGAGCGTGTCGCATTGATGCAAACAGATGATAATGTGTTTGAGAATAAGCCGCACGCCCTAGTACTTCCCAACTGAACGCCTCGATCGTTTACCTGACCCGTTTTGATGTGTGTAATGGGGCATTGTCATGGAGCAATATGACTTTGCATTGCTTTTTCCATATTCCGGTCGTTTTTCACGTAATGCTCGATTCCAAACGATCATTTACTGTTGACACCGATGAGTGTTAACGATTTCACCAGGTTTTAGTGGCTCATAATAAATAACACCTTTCTGATTCCACCAAACACAGAGCATTATCTTCTTTCCAAAGCGATTTGGTGATGCAGTGGATATCGACGGTTTGCCTGGATTCACCCATGATTTACGACACTTAGGATTCTGAAAATGTATCCAATTTTCATCACCTGTCACTATTCCACGGAGAAACGAATTTCTTTTGTATCTGGCGAGCAACATTTCACAAGCGGGTCCTTCGATTTGGTTGCTTTCATTCAGTTCATACGGAACTCATTTTCCGACTTTCTGCACCTTTCCCATACCTTTCATCCGTAGAGAAACTGCTTTGGGTGTCACCTTAAAATGTTCCGCGAATTCCTGTTGAGTTTATCATCTCCATCGAGTAAGGCCTGCAATTCGTTGTCTTCGAACTTTTTCGGTGATTTCCAGCACTCGTCGTTTCTTACGTCAAAATCATCACTTCCGAGCTTTTTGAACCAGTCAAAACACTGTGTTTTCCTAAGAGCATGTTCGCCGAAATCTTCGACAAGCGGTTCTGCAGTAGTTTTCTTCAAGTGATAACAGAAAACCAATGCTGTCCGCAAATCGTAGTTCGCAGGCACGAAACTCGGTATGTTTACGGGTTGGAAACAGATACCAATGTATGGAACTTGGGTTACTGTGTGTTGACATTCGTAGTCAGCTGTTACAGGACGCAGATGACGCTGCAGACGCGGTCTCACACGCGCTACACTAACGGCTAGCGACATCTATAGGTAAATTCCGGTTTCATACTTCTACACCTGGTAAGCTGGTGTCTCTTAACATTAGAACGAAGACCTTCTGCAACGGGACTCTTTGCGTGTTGCAACTTCCTTCGGTATAGACTGTTTTCTTCTGTTTATCGGGGCATCGGTGTAGGCCTAGCTTCCGCTTAGTTTTAATGATGGAAGCTGTCTGAATTAGCGAGCCGGCCTGAGTTAATTGTTGTTATATACGGCGGTGCACTTGGCCCGGTTCCCCTTGGGGGAGAACAGTAACGGAATGTCGGCCGAGCAGCGGAAACCGCCTGCGGAACAGTGCTCGCGTGCGAAAAAACGCGCGGGCTGGGAATGGGGCACTGCAGAGCAGCACGCGCCGTTACGGACTCCCTGCCAGCGGTGCGCGCATCTCGCTCTGCTCGGGTAGACAGAGAGAGACGTCACAGGTGTGGCGAAGCGTGGGCGGCAGGATTTTACGAGCTGCGGCAGGCTGGCCCCCCGCAAACTTGTGGGTGTCCACAAACTGACCTCATCATCTGCTTTGCGGTTTCAGCAGCCGTCCCGTCGCGTAACCTACATCCTCGACAGTGTGTTGGAGTTGATATCTGAAATGTGTTTGCTTCCGTCGTGGACGATGAAATAGAGGTAATGGCAACGAAGTATATCCGGCGTGGTCATAAAGCTGTAATTGTCGCCTACGAAAAAATAAATCAACGACCCTGTAATTTGGTAATGCTTTCCAAAATGATTAAAATGGCTCTAAGCACTGTGGGACTTAATATCTGAGGTCATCAGTCCCCTAGACTTAGAACTACTTAAACCTAAGGACATCACAGACATCCATGCCCGAGGCAGGATTCGAACCTGCGACCGTAGCAGCAGCGCGGTTCCGGACTGAAGCGCCTAGAACCGCTCGGTCACAGCGGCCGGCGGTAATGCTTTTACTCTTTATATTTTCGCTCTTACATACAAAACATTTTTCCAACAATGGGTGACTGGGGGTAGGACATGGTTGTAGTTGTCTGCATTTTGGTTGAGCAGCTGACGCTCCCCCTTCAAAAGCACCTCTTCATTTTTCTAGAAATGCCTGCCACATAACGGTTTTTTTCATCCGTATTTCACACTACATACAGGGTGTTTCAAAAATGACCGGTATATTTGAAACGGCAATAAAAACTAAACGAGCAGCGATAGAAATACACCGTTTGTTGCAATATGCTTGGGACAACAGTACATTTTCAGGCAGACAAACTTTCGAAATTACAGTAGTTACAATTTTCAACAACAGATGGCGCTGCGGTCTGGGAAACTCTATAGTACGATATTTTCCACATATCCACCATGCGTAGCAATAATATGGCGTAGTCTCTGAATTAAATTACCCGAAACCTTTGACAACGTGTCTGGCGGAATGGCTTCACATGTAGATGAGATGTACTGCTTCAGCTGTTCAATTGTTTCTGGATTCTGGCGGTACACCTGGTCTTTCAAGTGTCCCCAGAGAAAGAAGTCACAGGGGTTCATGTCTGGCGAATAGGGAGGCCAATCCACGCCACCTCCTGTATGTTTCGGATAGCCCAAAGCAATCACACGATCATCGAAATATTCATTCAGGAAATTAAAGACGTCGGCCGTGCGATGTGGCCGGGCACCATCTTGCATAAACCACGAGGTGTTCGCAGTGTCGTCTAAGGCAGTTTGTACCGCCACAAATTCACGAAGAATGTCCAGATAGCGTGATGCAGTAATCGTTTCGGATCTGAAAAATGGGCCAATGATTCCTTTGGAAGAAATGGCGGCCCAGACAAGTACTTTTTGAGGATGCAGGGACGATGGGACTGCAACATGGGTTGGTTCAAATGGCTCTGAGCACTATGGGACTCAACTGCTGAGGTCATTAGTCCCCTAGAACTTAGAACTAGTTAAACCTAACTAACCTAAGGACATCACAAACATCCATGCCCGAGGCAGGATTCGAACCTGCGACCGTAGCGGTCTTGCGGTTCCAGACTGCAGCGCCTTTAACCGCACGGCCACTTCGGCCGGCTGCAACATGGGGCTTTTAGGTTCCCCATATGCGCCAGTTCTGTTTATTGACGAAGCCGTCCAGGTAAAAATAAGCTTCGTCAGTAAACCAAATGCTGCCTACATGCATATCGCCGTCATCAATCCTGTGCACTATATCGTTAGCGAATGTCTCTCGTGCAGCAATGGTAGCGGCGCTGAGGGGTTGCCGCGTTTGAATTTTGTATGGATAGAGGTGTAAACTCTGGCGCATGAGACGATACGTGGACGTTGGCGTCATTTGGACCGCAGCTGCAACACGGCGAACGGAAACCCGAGGCCGCTGTTGGATCACCTGCTGCACTAGCTGCGCGTTGCCCTCTGTGGTTGCCGTACGCGGTCGCCCTACCTTTCCAGCACGTTCATCCGTCACGTTCCCAGTCCGTTGAAATTTTTCAAACAGATCCTTTATTGTATCGCTTTTCGGTCCTTTGGTTACATTAAACCTCCGTTGAAAACTTCGTCTTGTTGCAACAACACTGTGTTCTAGGCGGTGGAATTCCAACACCAGAAAAATCCTCTGTTCTAAGGAATAAACCATGTTGTCTACAGCACACTTGCACGTTGTGAACAGCACACGCTTACAGCAGAAAGACGACGTACAGAATGGCGCACCCACAGACTGCGTTGTCTTCTATATCTTTCACATCACTTGCAGCGCCATCTGTTGTTGAAAATTGTAACTACTGTAATTTCGAAAGTTTGTCCGCCTGAAAATGTACTGTTGTCCCAAGCATATTGCAACAAACGGTGTATTTCTATCGCTGCTCGTTTAGTTTTTATTGCCGTTTCAAATATACCGGTCATTTTTGAAACACCCTGTATGTCTGAAACATTGCTCTCGCCATGCTTGAAGCAGATCTTATACCTATTGATGTACGCCGTACAGTTATAAAAGACCTGTATTATGCGATGTGGAGAACACGCGACTGCAGTATAGAAGACATTTTATTATTTTGTGTAAATGTATCGTGTCTACTGTCTGCTAGTCAGGGTCTTTAGATGTGCGTTTCATCTCGATTACACTTACATCATGGATTGTACGGTGCTTGTAAGCACCCTACATCATCACACCTCAACTTTTGATGTTGTTTTTCATTTTTCTGTTTTTATCTTTTCGGTTATTTCCGACTCCGCTGAGTGGCGTGCCATACCTGCAAGATTTTTGACTGCCGTCAGTGGAATGTAGGTCGATAGTGTTGCGCGTAGGGATGGCGGGTATCACTAAAACAACCGGTTCTCGGTTATATCGCTTTTTGTCCCTGACTCTCAAAACCGCTCAAAATAACCGGTTTCTGAAATAACAGACTTTCGGTTTTTTGTTCCTATTATTTCCTGTCATAAACGTAGAAATCGAACAAAGATTGAAAATTTTTGACTGTCTCGTTATCAAAATACATAAAATCAAAATATTAAAAAGACAATAAAAGAAAAGTTCGTCCGTCCACCGTTCGCTGCTATGCTCGACAAATATGTGGTGGAATACTACAAAAAAATTACTAAATCTTGTTTTAATCGGGGATCATACCACTATTTAGGCGTTACGAACAGTCAGTTCTATGGAGTGATGAAGAACTTTATTTTATCCCTTAATTCGTCCGTTTTGAAGGGCTACAAGAAGTTAAGCAGTCACAGAAAGCAGATTAGCTACTTTATATATTTGTTGTATACTCTGAATGAACTATTACCATGATTTCCTTCCTCTTTCACTACATCATAGAAATGCAGAGTAATCTTTAACATTTTAAAGCAAATGAAGCTTTGTACTTCATTGCTTCGTCACTTTGCAAAAGTATTTTCAGACAGGGGTTGGTGCCTTTTTGCAATACAACGAACGTGTGGCGACGACAGCGAGAAACCAGGTAGGGGCAACTCATGCACACACAGTGCGTACGCGCATACTTTAAGGCACGACAAGCGGTAACATGACATCATTGACTCAGCATGTGCCATGTGTTCGTTGCTCTTTCTGTCGGAGTTCTTATTAAAATAACACTCATCGCTTATTTTCTGTAATAACACATTACTTCAAAATAACGCAAATTGTACGCATAAAAGATTATCGAAAAACGAAAAATTTTAGCACTGTTGCTTTGGTTAATTGATATTTCGCGGTCCGGGGTGGCCGAGCGGTTCTAGGCGCTTCAGTCTGGAACCGCGCGACCACTACGGTCGCAGGTTCGAATCCTGCTTCGGGCATGGATGTGAGTGATGTCCTTAGGTAAGTTAGGTTTAAGTAGTTCTAAGTTCTAGGGGACTGATGACCTCAGATGTTGAGTCCCATAGTGCTCAGAGCCATTTGAACCATTTTTTGATATTTCGTTTTCTTAACTGGGTTATTAGTAAAAAATAAAAACGGACCTATTATAAATGAGACCAAACAAATACCGAAAAATACCGGTTATTCGGAAGTAAAATATCGGTACCGGTTTTAACCAGTCGGTTTTTCTCATTCCTAGTCACGCACGGCCGGCAAGAGAACAGTAGCATCTCGCTGCACCGTAGAGTAACGGGTCTGTTCGCGGAAGAGACAGAGCTCAAGGCGGAGTGTAAGGACTGTGATTATCGATACTTGGTGTGAACTGTATAAATATGTACTAACTGACTAGGATCTTTATGGTGAATAAATTCAGAGCGCATCATCTGTAAAACTGACTTTTCATTCCAAGGAAACAAATGCTGCTCATGTCAGATCCCAAATAAGAAGACTCAACACTGAATGGTACAATAAATGCAGTCACTTTCCCTAGCTGTGAAGGGGAATGAATTAATATGACATTACTGATCTTGTAATCCAGGCGGCCTGCGTTATTTGCTAACCGATTAATTTAATGTATGTCCGTTTTCTATACACCATCTGGTGCAGTGCAGGCACATGCCAACATATAAACTCTTTTCCTTTCAGTCTTTGATGCAAATTTTCTTGACCAAGACAACTGGTAACTTGACTAAGACGTTTTAGGTGTTATTTTCACCTACCAAGATGTTATTAGTATAATATATTTCTAGGTAAGCAACTACACGCAGTTCTATGCATATTACGGTTTGAGTGTCATTTATATAAAATGATTGTACACTTTCATTTTTTCTTATGGTATTCTTCTGTTGTGTAGGGTCGACTTGAAACTGGGTCTTCCTACCGAACGCATTATTCACCAAAACCAGCTTACGGTGGTAACACGGATTTCTTCTAATTATTGGAGCTGCAGAGCACGTTTTACAAAAGGTAGTCGATACGTATGTGTAAAAGGGGATTCCGGTGATACACCGGTGTTGCCGATAGAACCCGAAGCGTTAGTGCGTGGGTGTCGTTTCAAGCGATGAAATCGTCTGCTGCTTTGCACTTCACAACTTCCGCGTCGCGTCGACAGTGTTGTTTCCAAGGGAAACAAGGCGGAATGTGGCAACTTCATTCTCGTTTACGCTCAAATTACTTTGAAACGAGTATTTGTCCACTGAAAGTTTCTCCGTAGAAATGGCAACCTTCCTATCTCATTTCGTCTGCTTATTCCTGTTGCCACTAATAATGACCGGTTCCTACTATTCGTATTATTCAGTGCCATGATATACAATGCAGCTCCACAAAGAAAAAAGGATTTATAGCTGGTTTCCTTGTAGCATTCGACGTCATGATAGCTTGCTTGTTGTGTCTGCGTGCAGTACCGGTGTGCACTTGGTAGCGCTTCTAACTTCACTTTAGCGTGCGCTTTACAGAACGAGTAAATGGAAACTAATAGCAGGAAAACCCTTGTCAACGAAACTTTAAAGCAGGTAACTCATGTTTGATACATTAGTCACATAATCATTAATTCAGATGGTTCAAATGGCTCTGAGCACTATGGCACTTAACATCTGAGGTCATCAGTTCCCTAGACTTAGAACTACTTGAACCTAACTAACCTAAGAACATCACACCTCCATGCCCGAGGCAGGGTTCGTACTTGCGACCGTAGCAGGAGCTCCGTTCCGGACTGAAGCGCCTACAACCGCTCGGCCACAGCGGCCGGCAATCATTAATTAAGAACTACTCCAAAACACTATCATTATCTTCATATCATCATCTTCTTCTTCATATTATTATACCATCTTCTTCTTCTTCTTCTTCTTCTTCTTCGTGAACCAGCCTCCCACCAGTACAATGAATCTCCTGGTTGGTTGGTTGGTTGATTGATTTGACGAAGGGGACCAAACAGCGAGGTCATCGGTCCCATCGGATTAGCGAAGGATGGGGAAGAAAGTCGGCCGTGCCCTTTCAAAGGAACCACACCAGCATTTGCCTTAAGTGATATAGGAAAATCACGGAAAACCTAAATCAGGATGGCAGGGGTGCGTCGTCCTCCAGAATGCGAGTCCAGTGTGCTAACCACTGCGCCACCTCGCTCGGTAATGAATTTCCTCACAAGAACAAAAACTTACAGAATCAGCACTGAGTTTTAAGAATATTGTGACCTGTACCATGTGCTCTGCATGTGCTTACACTATTAATTATCGAATGAATCCATTAAGAACTGGCCACATGATATGCACACAATACATCTATAAAAAATGAATAAAAAGAATCCTGCTAGACCCGCTACTATACTTTACAAGCTTTACTGGCGTAGCGTGGACAACCGTTCGCAGTGAGGCCACTTGATTCACGTGTGTTTTGGCCACCAGCTCGGACAGCAGAGCGGGGTTAAACGCCCGGCGCCGTTGACCGGAGTCCGGAAGCAGTCTGTTGCCAGACGGGGCTGCGTGGCGTGCCAGCGGTAATTGCCGACGCGGCGGGTCAATGCGATGCGATGACGCGCCACGCAGACCAACACACTCTCTATGCGTCGTTTCTCTGTATGCCGCGGCGGCGAGCAAGTTTCTCCTACCCTCTCGTGGCACTGGCTCTTCAGTATACATTTATTCTGACGTGGCAGCTTTGCCAGGATCCAGCGTAATGAAATGATACCGTAGGAGAACAGCTTACTCTTCTTGCTTTTTTTTTTTCATTTATGTAGCCGTTACTCGATCGGCTGTCTGGTACAATACGTTACCGTGCGATTTGAGGTACTCTTTTCTAATATCCACTCACGAACAGTATTTCAGGTGATAAAAAGGCGGTAGTCTTTAATTTGCCGTCGACATCGAGATTATAAAAGGCGGAGCTCTCGCTCAGATAGGTAAGAATGGGGAAACGAATTGGTTCATAATCTTAACCTTCTAATAAGTAGATGGGGAAATAACTCAGACGGAAATTATATATATATATATATATATATATATATATATATATATATATACTCCTGGAAATTGAAATAAGAACACCGTGAATTCATTGTCCCAGGAAGGGGAAACTTTATTGACACATTCCTGGGGTCAGATACATCACATGATCACACTGACAGAACCACAGGCACATAGACACAGGCAACAGAGCATGCACAATGTCGGCACTAGTACAGTGTATATCCACCTTTCGCAGCAATGCAGGCTGCTATTCTCCCATGGAGACGATCGTAGAGATGCTGGATGTAGTCCTGTGGAACGGCTTGCCATGCCATTTCCACCTGGCGCCTCAGTTGGACCAGCGTTCGTGCTGGACGTGCAGACCGCGTGAGACGACGCTTCATCCAGTCCCAAACATGCTCAATGGGGAACAGATCCGGAGATCTTGCTGGCCAGGGTAGTTGACTTACACCTTCTAGAGCACGTTGGGTGGCACGGGATACATGCGGACGTGCATTGTCCTGTTGGAACAGCAAGTTCCCTTGCCGGTCTAGGAATGGTAGAACGATGGGTTCGATGACGGTTTGGATGTACCGTGCACTATTCAGTGTCCCCTCGACGATCACCAGTGGTGTACGGCCAGTGTAGGAGATCGCTCCCCACACCATGATGCCGGGTGTTGGCCCTGTGTGCCTCGGTCGTATGCAGTCCTGATTGTGGCGCTCACCTGCACGGCGCCAAACACGCATACGACCATCATTGGCACCAAGGCAGAAGCGACTCTCATCGCTGAAGACGACACGTCTCCATTCGTCCCTCCATTCACGCCTGTCGCGACACCACTGGAGGCGGGTTGCACGATGTTGGGGCGTGAGCGGAAGACGGCCTAACGGTGTGCGGGACCGTAGCCCAGCTTCATGGAGACGGTTGCGAATGGTCCTCGTCGATACCCCAGGAGCAACAGTGTCCCTAATTTGCTGGGAAGTGGCGGTGCGGTCCCCTACGGCACTGCGTAGGATCCTACGGTCTTGGCGTGCATCCGTGCGTCGCTGCGGTCCGGTCCCAGGTCGACGGGCACGTGCACCTTCCGCCGACCACTGGCGACAACATCGATGTACTGTGGAGACCTCACGCCCCACGTGTTGAGCAATTCGGCGGTACGTCCACCCGGCCTCCAGCATGCCCACTATACGCCCTCGCTCAAAGTCCGTCAACTGCACATACGGTTCACGTCCACGCTGTCGCGGCATGCTACCAGTGTTAAAGACTGCGATGGAGCTCCGTATGCCACGGCAAACTGGCTGACACTGACGGCGGCGGTGCACAAATGCTGCGCAGCTAGCGCCATTCGACGGCCAACACCGCGGTTCCTGGTGTGTCCGCTGTGCCGTGCGTGTGACCATTGCTTGTACAGCCCTCTCGCAGTGTCCGGAGCAAGTATGGTGGGTCTGACACACCGGTGTCAATGTGTTCTTTTTTCCATTTCCAGGAGTGTATATATATATATATATATTAGAAGGTTAAGATTATGAACCAAGGGTTATTTCCCCATCTACTTATTAGAACGTATAAAATTACTTCTTTTTCAAGAAAAGATTATCTAAAAACGAAAAATTTTAGCACTGTTGCTTCGCTTAATTGATATTTCGCCGTCCGGGATGGCCGAGCGGTTCTAGGCGCTTCAGTCTGGAACCGCGCGACCGCTACGGTCGCAGGTTCGAATCCTGCCTCGGCATGGATGTGTGTGATGTCCTTAGGTTAGTTAGGTTTAAATGGTTCTAAGTTCTAGGGGACTGATGACCTCAGATGTTAAGTCACATAGTGCTCAGTGTCATTCGAACCATTTTTTTTGTGTGCCGAGTACAAATGAGTCTGAACACAGAGTGGCACCGAACACTCCTAACCGTGGGCCCCCGCAACTGACGACCCACACATGTCCCAATATTAACGCCACGACATCGTCAACTATGACTGAAATGGAAACGTGACCATCGGCTCTGGTCGTTGGCGGAGTGGCAGAGTCTTACATGGTCTGACGAATCCCGATACATTCTTCATCATGCCGATGGGAGGGCGCGAATCAGTCGTCTTCCAGGGCAGCGGTTCCTTGACACGTGTACTGCCGGGCAGAGACAAGCTGGCGCTGACTTCCTTGTGCTGTGGGGAACATTCACGTGGGCATCCATGGGTCCAAGGGATCTCGTGCAAGGCACCACTACGGCCAAGGGGTATCGTACACTGGTTGGAGACCACCTACACCCCTTCATGACAATTGTGTTTGCGGATGTAGTGGCATTTTTCAGCAAGATAATCCGCCATGTCACAAGGTCAGGGGTGTGATGGAGTGGTTCGAGGAACACAGTGGCAGTTCCAGTCGATGTGTTCGCCAGATCTGAACCCGATCGAACACATCTGGGATGTGACTGAATGTGGTGTCAAACCTCATCGTCTCCCTCCCGGGAATTCATGTTTTACCAACTCCCTCCAGCGAGCCAGCTTCCATGCCAAGGCGCGTCGCCGTTGTTATCCGTAGCAAAGGTGGACATACCGGCTATTAGGTAGGTGGCCACAGTCCTCTGTCCGATCAGTGTAGTTACGTTACATACTGCCATGTTAGACGTTACGGTTTAGAGCCCCCTGGCGGCAGAGAGACATGAAGAATAAAGACGTAGAATGTTAATAACGTCTGTCTTATTTAAAAAGCTTTAAGACTTGTTACTCAGAAAATTCGGAGACATTACTCTCTAGCACGCTATCGTACTGCATTCCAAAGGCCAGCTAACACGCTATTAAACAGATTGTCATAACGTTTTGGCTCATCCCTGTATAGGAAATGAATAAATTCCATACGATTGAATAAGACACTGTAGTTAAAACAGGTTGTTAATGTGGTGTCACCGCCAGACACCACACTTGCTAGGTGGTAGCCTTTAAATCGGCCGCAGTCCGTTAAGCCCGTCTCACACGGAGCAAGATTCGCTGTAAGTTTCCTTGCTGGCTCGCGCGGCGGCTACCTTGCGGGCTCCGTCGTCTGCTAGCGGGCTACCTTGCTGGGAACCTTGCAAGATCTCCAGGATAGGTCCGGTGCTATTTTTCTTGCGAGGTTCCCTGCATGCTACCTGCGTTGGCCAATCATGAGGCGTTTCGTTTGTGACGTCAGACGCGGAAAGCTTGGGCGGGAAGCCTTTGTTAATAGCAGCTTTTCTGCTGTTGTGAGGTGCGCTAGGAAGTTCTTATAATTATTAAATAATGGCACTGCAGTGGTCCAAGGAAGTGATAGAAGCAAAATACCAATACATCCATTCGTATAAAATTTGCAAAGAATGTACGATCTTCTATCCTATAAAATAAAGTCGTATATAACAGTCATTATTGGTATATTTATAAAATCAAATAGTAATGAAATGGTGATACTTTTCAAACAAAAGTAGGTGTTATGCGAACTAACCTCAACTCTTTATGACGCATGAAGAGCGCACCATTTCCAGCGTTTCTCCTCTTAAACCAGTTTTTCATCCATTCTTTCTTTCTTCTTCTCCCATTAACGTGCATTTCTGCATCGTTTAGCACCAAAAGAGCTAATAATGCCAGTTTGCTCTGAACATCTGTACCTGAAGCAGCCATCTTCGTTCGATACAACATGCAGCCGATCACAACACAACTAGCTGCCGATCTTGCACCGTGGGAGAGCTTCGGCATGGAAGATAGCCGGCTCCTTTCCCTGCAAGCCGGCAGGCATGCACGCCATCTCGCAAACTTGCAGCGAACCTTGCTCCGTGTGAGACGGGCTTTAGTATACGTCGGACCCGCGTATCGCCACTATCAGTGATTGCAGACCGAGCGCCGCCACACGGCAGGTCTAGAGAGACTTCCTAGCACTCGCCCCAGTTGTACAACCGACTTTGTTAGCGATGGTTTACTGACAAAATACGCTCTCATTTGCCGAGACGATAGTTAGCATAGCCTTCAGCTACGTCATTTGCTACGACCTAACAAGGCGCCATTATCAGTTACTATTGATATTGATTCATGTACCGTCAAGACCGACGTTCTTCATTAACGGATTAAAGTTAAGTATTCCACCAGCTACGTCCGTTTTTCTAAATTCTAATTTCCTTGTCCTGTTCCAGACCTCACGCCAGCCTGCGTGAGCTAAAACGCGTGCCTTTCTGCCTCCTTCTAGTAACACGGTGTTGGCTCTCCTGCCAACCAAAACAGTTAAAATCTCTGAATTAGTCTCAAATCGTGTTAGTAATCATACAGAAATGTTTGGCATGTTGTCTATACAGAAGCTCGACAGCCACTGAATTTTTTTCATTACCTTTGTTTTGTAACTGTTTTGTTTATTTTTTGGTGTATGAGACCTGGTTTCATATTCTATACTTCAGTTTGTGTCTGTGTTGTAACGTGAATCTGCACGACGCAAATGGTGTGCTTACGGAAACGCTATATGATAAAAAGAGTCGCAGAATATATCTGAAACTGTATAGCTGTATTCCAGTTAACTATTATCAAAAACAGTTAGAAAACGTACAATATAGCAAAAAAGCTCTCCTGTGAAATAGTGTATTAGGGACTGCAGTTACATCACAGAACGCGTGACATCACAGTACGAACACAGAAAACGAACAGAGTAAAAATTCTGCATAAAATTGCAAATCTAATTTTGAAAGAAAGAATATCGAAAATGCCTCTGTGAAAATGCCCTGTAAATTTATGTATGCAAACTGACAAAATAAAATCCGAAACACTAAATTACCCACACACGAATATGTAACACTGCACTCTAACAGTAAGGCTGGCTGACAAATTAAATGAGCTGTGAAATGACCCTGAGGGTAGTCTTGAAATACAACCCACGACTCTGAATAATCTTGCTGCTTACTGATTGATGTTAAACTGGCTCTAACAAAAATTTAATGACTTATCTTGTGGCAACGGAAACTAGTGATGAAAATTAAAATGCAGCGCAGCACCAAACCATGTAAAGAAAGGAAACTTTATCCAGCTGCAATGCAAGGAAAAGCAACTGCGCTAAGCACGTCATACGTAAAGCCTGACCAGCTGTGTTCCTCCAATGGTAATGCGGCAAAACACGATTAGAAAATAAAACTTCCGTCAGGAGACGGTGGTAGAAACTGAACTTACTCAATAATGTAGAAGAGACAAGCATTCAAAAACTGTATTGTGAATTATGAACCTCATTCCTTAATACGTACAACAATCTTCAAAAAATCAATTTCTTATTTAAAGAAATATTACTCTGCCATATAAAACGTTACTGAAATAGAAAAGGGGTGATGAAAGTATACCTCTGAATCTAAGCTGTGTCAGCAGATAACTGTATTTACTCATGTCTTGACAAAGCATCTGAACCAAACCAATAAAGAGAAAGTGGTGCTAAAAAATTTCCTTTCTCTAACTCGTGATTCCGCGCGAGCAGGCAATGCAGCGACAAACTCCCTGAATATCTTTACACCTTTCAACTCAACTTGTACAAAACCATAATTCAAAAAACCACAGCATCTCGACCAGTAGCCTACCCTACTACAGTTCGCACATGCTACTTCCACCTCATAACGCTTTGCCAAGTTACGTCCAGATATTTAAACGACTTGACAGTGTCAATCTGGACACTAGTAATACTGGCCGCATTAACTTACATTTTTCCAGATTTAGGGCTAGCTGCCATTCACGACACCAACTGGAAATTCTGACTAAGTTTTATCTTCCTACAGTCATTGAACTTCGACTCCTTACCGTACACGGCATTATCAGCAAAATGTGCAGATTGGTGCCCACCCTGTCAGCCAAACCATTTATGTCTATAGGGAACAACAGCAATTCTGTCACCACTGACGCTACCCTTGTCTCTGATGAACACTCGCCGTTGAGGGCAACAACTATTATTCAAGAAGTCTACGAGCCACTCTCATATCTGAACTTATACCATGTGATCGTATCTTCGTTAAAAGCCTGCAGAGGGACACCGAGTCAAATGCTTTCCGCAAATCTAGAAATACTAAATGCTACAAGGGCAACGGCAGTGCTACTGTCAACCGAAGATCACATTGCATGTACTCGGAGCCTCTGTGGCGTAACATCGACTACTGAAGACTTCGGTTTGAAAAATATCCAGTGTGCAAATATGAAGTATGATGCAGCGAATAGAAAGAGAGGTTACATCACTTTCAATCAATACCAAAACTAAGCTTGTAAATGTCTTTTTAACTTTCTAACAGTGGTCACAGTAGTGGAAAAAAGTTCGTTGACTTCACTTTAACCGCCTCATCGTTACTCTAACAGTCATCTCTGACCGACACAGCTTGAAACACAGCACGAGTTGATGGTCCATCTCCGTTCTGCTACGTGGCTCGTGCACGAAAGCTGTCCGCCAGACTATGCGCCATTGACCTGGATTAGATTCTAAACCTTTGGCAATATCTCGTGAAGTAATTGAGAGTGACTCAGCTGGCAGTATACCGTCCATCGGATGGGAACGTTACGCCTGCTAGCCTCCTCGGTGCTATTCGAGAAGAGTAGGCCGTGTGCCGGCACCGGACTTCCATCTTGTGCCTTCTCTCACCTGCACACGCATTGTACAGTAGTAGCGACACAACAGTTGAACTGACGACACAGCTCTCATACACCACGTGGCAAGGGGCCATTCTGCTGTGCAATTAATTATGGGGAATGATAAACTCCCATATGACTCACTGTCGATGGAAGGCTAATAAAGAATTGTGCAAAAGTACTGAAGCCCCTCGAACCGTAAGTCACAAGATGCTCCGCAAGATAACAGTGAGAACGTGGGAATGCATAGATCTGTGCGTGAGGTACGATGGCGCACATACAGGTCCGCCCGGTACACAGCTTTTATTTGGAAGTACTGCAGTATACAACATACTGTACAGAGTGCTCAGTCAGACGGTGCACACGCCTCCAGCCCCGCCGTTGTGGAGAGGAGCGACCGCACCCTGGCGTGTATAGTGTATAGCCGGCTGGCGGCGCATCACATGGCACCGCGCCGCGCCGCACCGCAGACGCCGCCAAATACGGGCACGGCGCGTGACGTCACAGCGCCGTGGGACGCCTCCCCGAAAACTGGTTCCGCGTGGGTCGCCGTTACTCAACCACACTCCACACACTGTACTCCGCAGCAGCGTCCTTCGCCGTATGCAAGGACACTACGCCTCCGTCGTTCGAGATGGCGTCCCTGTCTCTAGCCACACGGACGCCTCGCCCTTAACAGTGCTAGAGGAAACGGAGAAGCTACGTACACTCTTTCTTTCTAGTAAAATTCTCAAATTTGTACACAATCTACAGAGCTGCAAACATTTCTGGGCTTAGATGCAGAGAAACTTTAAAAAAACCGCTTGAAAATTATTATGTGAAATCATATTTTAACTAAAGTTCAGCCTTGATCACAACATTTATGTCTCAATAACATAGGTGACCGGTTTCGGTTATGCTTATATAACCATCTTCAGACCTGTGAATTAATTTTAGAAAATACTAGAAACCAATCTTAAAATAAAATGAAAAGTATCTAATGACGACAAAATTTTAACAATATAAAATAAAACTTATTATACCCGTGCCTTCCTTGGAGGATTGTAGGCGGAGCTCTCCTCAGCTACTACGAAGTCAACTGATGGTTGTGAGTGCAGAGCATGAGCTTCCTCTCACACTACTTCACAACTGCCAATCAGCGTTCATAATATGACGCTATCGTCAAAGTATAAAAATACAAAATACACTAATAACATAAAATTGATTCATTTAAAATGTCTGATTAACAGGTAGTTAGTATGTGTAAAACTTATTTATATTTTAGATAAAATCGGTAAACTACGATGTGTAATAGCTGTGCCCTCTATGGGCAACCTTAATACTATTACAGTGTCAGTTAAATCAAAGATGTAAAAGTCCTTGGAGTTGTGGTATATATCGATTATACCGAGTCATCTACAACACAATTGCATCTTTGATGGATGTTGCAAAATCGTCTTACTTTAACTGTAGTTTTCATAGTAACAGTCTTTATAGCAGTAGGGTAGCAGGCAAGAGTACGTTCCGCATTGTGTATGTCTGAATAACTGATGAGACCGCTGATTAAATATTTAGAACTCATCGATCTAATAGTTTTTATAATAACCAATTTCAATTTAATAAAAATTTTATATGTTGTATAGCATATTTTTCATACATAGCTTTTGCCATGGGTGTAAATTATCTTATATTTTACAACAACAGAGTAGGTGCATCTTCATTCTAAAATTTCGTCAAAAAGGTCGTAAAAATATTTTTCGCGAAAATCTAATTGTTCATTGAGGAGCATTGATGATTTGGTTTCTAGTATTTTCTAAAATTAATTCACAGGTCTGAAGATGGTTATATAAACATAACCGAAACCGGTTACCTGTGTTATTGAGACATTAGTGTTGTGATCAAGACTGAATTTTAGTTAAAATATAATTATCTATTGATCACTGTATCCAAAAATGTTTACCAAAATATTATGTGAAAGATGTAGACTTCCACAGGCTGCTCTTCAGTAACGCAGATTATTTCTAAAACCGAATTACGAAATAGGCATATCACATGTTTCTAGGAAACCAATCACATTTACAGTATATCGATTCAATGGAATACGTCCTTGCATGGATAGTCGCTAACGACCAGAATGCTGCCATACTGCCATACTGCTGGGGGGCGTTCAGTAAGTAATGCAACAGTTTGTTTTCTCGGCCAATTTTGGAATTTGTTGGTGACATCGCGGAATACTCCCGCTTCAACCCCTATAGTTTCATGCAGTTCCGATAGGTGGCGACGCTACACGTATCCGTCAAAATGGCGTCTGTGACGGAGGTGCGTTCCAAGCAGAGAGTTGTCATTGAGTTTCTTTTGCCGGAAAACCAGAGTATCGCAGATATTCATAGGGCCCCGCAGAATGTCTAGGAAAACCTGGCAGTGAACAAAATCAACGTGAGTCGTTGGACGAAGCGCCTGTCATCATCGCAACAAGATCGCGCAAACCTCAACCCTGAAATGTGAGGTACTACCATCAGGAAACTAAGGAAACGACATCAGCGTTTTCGTCGCCGCGCATGTGCAAACAAAAGTCTCCTTCTCCATGACAACGCAAGGCCTCACACTACTCCGCGCATTTGAGAAGCTCTCACAAAACTTCGCTGGACTGCTCTTCCTCACCCATCTCACAGCCTAGATCTCGCACCTTCCGACTTCTATCTGTATGACGCAATGAAGGAGGCAGTCCGTGAGAAGCCGTACGTGGATGACGGCGAGGTTACTGATGCAGCAAGACGTTGGCTCCAATGTCGCCCAGTAGGGTGGTACCAGGCCCTCCGAGTAAAGTGACGTAAAACGGTCCGGTCGCATTGGACGGAGATTATGTTGAAAAGTAGGGTTTTGTAGCCAAAAGAGTGGGGAATAACATGGTATTGGAATCCTTAATAAAATGGTTCAAATGGCTCTGAGCACTATGGGACTTAACTTCTGAGGTCATCAGTCCCCTAGAACTTAGAACTACTTAAACCTAACTGACCTAAGGACATCACACACATCCATGCCCGAGCCAGGATTCGAACCTGCGACCGTAGCGGGCGCACGGTTCCAGACTGTAGCGCCTAGAACCGCTCGGCCACTCCGGCCGGAAACACTGAATAAAACCGAAATTTTTTCCTCATAGCTTCACGTGATTGAAATTTTTTCCTCATAGCTTCAAGTGATTTAGGTACGTGATACAGTGATAAGTTGGATGAGAAGAATCAGAATATTGCTAAAGATGTGGATACTGGGATAAGAAATACCAGGACAGGGAGTTCACCTGAAGAGCCGTGGACTTCTCTAGAAAGGGAGATCAGTTGTTGGATAGATGAGCATAAGTAGAAGGTAGATAACTGGGTAAGAACCTTAGGTAACAGAAGAAACACTTCAATTGAGCGACGCAAGAAGGAAGTATAAAAATGCTCTGCGAAAGACAGAAATACAGCAATGAAAAGCCCTTAGCAATGAATAAATGGGAAGTTCTGGGCAGCCAAGGCGAACTGGTTGCAGGAAATTCGTGAAGAGATCCAAAAAGAAATGATCATTTGGGGAGCACAGCATTGTACGGCAGTGATTCGTGCACACAGGGAAAACCGGAACAGAAAAGAATCGAAGTGTTTGAGCTACGATGCTGCAGATGGATGTTGAAAATCAGGTGGAGTAATAAGGAATACGGAGATTCTCCGCAGAAGCGGCGAGGAAAGGAACATACGAATAACACTGACAAGGAGAAGGGACAGGATGGTAGGACATGCGTTAAGACATCAGGCATTAATCTCAATGGCACTGAAGGGAGCTGTAGAAAGTAAAAACTATAGGGGAAGACAGAGAATGGAATAAATGAAACAAATAAATAAGGAAGTATGGTGTAAGTTATACTCTAAGATGAAGCGGCTAGAGGAGAGAAATTTGTGGTGGGACGCATCGGATTAGTCAAAAAGAGAAAAAGCTATTGCAAGATTCCTGTGGTTATCGACTCTGCATGCGTGTATGTGTTCCACTGAATCGATATACTGTCGATGTGTTTGGTTTCCCAGATATATCTCATGATGGAATGTGTGTTTCGAAATTGATTGTGAATACTGCAACAAATAATTAACAGCAATAAAGTGCGGCCTGAGAAAGTATTTACCTGTCCAACAATAATATAGATTTCGGCTGAGTGTCTCCAGGATGTCATCGTCAATAACCATGAACGGATTAAAATGTTATTTTATTGTGAAACAAAAACAATAGGCTTACCAAAACCGATGCGGTCTGTTCGAAAGTACCCATTTCTGCTTGTCTGTGAAATCAAAAACTTTTGCTTGATTAGCTGGCCTATGTGGCAGAGCAGTTCTAGGCGCTTCAGTCCGGAACCGTGCTGCTGCTACGGTCGCAGGTTCGAATCTTGCCTCGGGCATGGATGTGTGTGATGTCCTTAGGTTAGTTAGGTTTAAGTAGTTCTAAGTCTAGGGGACTGATGACCTCAGATGTTAAGTCCCACAGTGCTTAGAGCCATTTGAACTTTTTTTTTTTTTTTGCTTGATTAGATTGATTGGAAGCAATGCCTTGACGTTCTACCCAGTGCTTGAACCCTCCCTGGCATGATGTCCACAAAATGGCAGAGACGTTGCTGGTCAATACTGTCCCTCGACTTTCCCTCCTGATTGTGTCAGGAATGTTCCCATGACGACGCCCTACAAGTTTCAAAATGGTTCAGATGACTCTAAGCACTATGGGACTTAGCATCTTATCAATCCTATTTCAAAAAAGTAATGAAAAAATTCATACAGATCTCCATTTGCCTCTGAAATCGTTTCGTTCTCGAAATGAACATGCTAATTCTTTTATGTTACCGATGGCGTCAGCATTCTGCCTTAGTAATCTGCAACATTTCTCCAGCAAAATGCTGACGTAGATCAAATATCAGCATCCACAGTCTGTAATGTAGTAAGCAGTCCCGTAAAATACTAGCAGAAGCGAGTAATTACATATGTACACTGTGTTGAAATTATTGTAAGCCTTTGATCAGTGACTGAAAGCTAGCTTAAGTTTTTGATTAGTGATGTGTAACTTTCTTGTTCCAGGTAAGTCGCTGCCACTTTCACGGAGATGTATAGGCAGGGACCAGATACTTGTGAGAAGGAGGTAAATAAACACAGGTAACTGCATGCGCTCTTTTTCAGCTACTGGATTCAAAGAAGAAAATTCTTTACGATTCTCATTGTTTACCAAACATTAACTATACGACTAGATAACTTTTTCGGCGTGTTATTCAGCTTCTTCCTCTACCTTGATTAGCATTCTATTTTTGACGTAGTAAAAGGAATACAGTCTTAACACGTAAAGGAACATTCACAAGCTTGAGTGTATTATTGTGTTAAGAAGGATAATCTTCGTGTGCTATGTCAGCTGAGTGAAAATAAAGACAACCAAATAATAAACAACTGAGACACGTTTCCTTAAATCACTTGCCATAATTAAACATTATAAATTCTAGTGAAGTAACTTAACACTGTGACAGTACTCAATCAAGTAGTACAATATGGTAAATTGTAGAGTAGTTACATTCACACTATGGCTACCACTATGACACAACCGAGTTAGGTAAGCCTGTCCGCTGTAACGAATACATGAAAAATAAAGTAAAACGTAAATATTCTTGGTAGATGAAAATTTACATGTCATTTGTTTTAGATAATATATAACTAAAATAGCTTTTCTGAGGAATAACTTGTGTGGCCTTCAAAGTGGCAACAGATTATCTCGAATCGTTTAAGAAAATCTGATATTTCGACAAGACATAAAACAAAAGATACTAAAACATAGAATAAACTATTAATGCATATTGTGAGGGGTCTGCGAAAAGCTGTGTTGTAGAAGACTAATGTCTGGCTCCTGGATTAAGCAGAAGCAAATTATACCTCACTACGCGTGGATGGAAACGAGGAAACCTGTCATATTTGAAACACAGTTCTAAAATAAATAAAAACTGGTTGGAACGGGATAACACCACTGGCGCGAGCAGTCAGTGTCACAACTTACCAAATATTAAAAATACAAATTTTGAGTGAATTCATTTCGTTCATTGAAGATTATGTTCAGAGGTTTATCGTCCTTGTTTTTATGAAGTAAGTTGCCTTTAGGTGCGATACAAAGCACTGGCATACTGTCTTCCATGCCAGTTTATAATTCATCAAATACCATGAAAAAGGCATATATGGTTGTGTATACACCCTTGGACCTTGTTCCAAACCATAGGCCCATCTGACCGAGACAACGATCACAACACTTGATCATATACGAGGTGCGGCTAGAAAAAAACCGGACTGATGCTGGAAAAAAACATTTATTTACAATTATTTACAATTTCATGTTATCTCCTTCAATGTACTCTCCTCCTCGGTCTCTACACCGCTCCATACGAATTTTCCACTGTTCATAGCAACGCTGCAGATCATTTTCGGTAAGTTCATACATTACTACCGTCGCTTTTTCTTTTACTGCTTCAACAGTCTCAAATCTAGTTCCTTTCAAAGCTGACTTGACTTTAGGGAAAAGAAAAGTCACAGGGGGCCAAATCAGGTGAGTAGGGTGGATGATCTAAGATGGGAATGTTGTGTTTTGCCAAAAACGTCTTCACTGACAACGCACTGTGAGCTGGGGCATTGTCTTGGTGAAGGATCCATGACTTTTTTTCTCCACAAATCGTTCCGTTTTCTCCGTACTCGCTCACGTAGGGTAGCCAGGACGCTAATGTAGTAATGCTGATTCACTGTTTGTCCCTCTGGTACCCAATCAATGTGCACAATCCCTTTGATGTCAAAAAAAAAACAATCATCATTGCCTTGAATTTCGATTTTGACATTCGTGCTTTTTTGTGTCGTGGAGAACCAGGAGTTTTCCAATGCATCGATTGGCGTTTAGTTTCGGGATCGTAAGTAAAAAACCACGATTCATCGCAAGTAATAACATTTTGTAAGAAGGTGGGATCACTTTCAATGTTTTCCAGGATGTCAGAACAAATCATTCTTCTGCGTTCCTTCTGTTCAATTGTGAGACACTTTGGAACCATTTTTGAACACACTTTGTTCATGTTGAAACTTTCATGAAGAATCTGCCTAACACTTTCCTTGTCAACTCCTGTTAACTCAGACACTGCTCTGATTGTTAAACGGCGATCTTGTCGAACAAGTTTACCGATTTTTTCAATGTTTGCATCAGTTTTTGCTGACAATGGTCTGCCAGTGCGAGTGTCATCACTGGTGTCTTCGCGGCCATCTTTAAATCGTTTAAACCACTCAAACACTTGTGTTCGCGATAAACAATCATCGCCGTACACTTGTTGTAACATTACAAACGTTTCACTTGCAGATTTTCCTAGTTTGAAACAAAATTTGATGTTAACACGCTGTTCTTTCTGTACACTCAACATTTTCCGACGCACAGACAAAACGTCAACTACTTAAAACAGACGCCACGGGTAGACTGAGTGCAGGAGGCAGATGAAACTCGAGCAGTAGGCGGAGCGAGAGTCACGTGACAGGCCACGCGACTTTCAGCCTTATTGCATTCGTTTTATTGTTTCACCAGTACTAGTCCGGTTTTTTTCTAGCCACACCTCGTATACTCTACATTACGAAAATATGCCTCGAAACATACAATGTTTAAGTTTTCTAAAGATCCAGAATGAGATTTTCACTCTGCAGCGGAGTGTGCGCTGATTTTTCAACCTGTTATAAAATTTTGTCAGTAAACGGCACTGGAACATATTTCAGTCTTTTTAGTGTTTAATTAAACGTTTATAATCTTATCATTAATGTAAATTTTTAACTATTTAGAATAACCTCTTTCAAACAAAATTTCTTGCAACAGCTACCAGCGAACCTTACCTAACTCATTTGTGTCGAAGAAGTAAGCATGAACCTGCCGTACGCACCGGCTTATATCTTATTAGATGATTTCGTTTTTGATCTTACCATAGCATTAAACTGACTAACGAGGCCATGTATCCAGAATATTTTAACATACGTTTGCATTAGCATATTTGACTACATTTATTTCAGTTCTTTTACTGTGTGGTGGTCACTGTTTGTATTCACCTCATACATGTGATCAAGAATATCTTTCTTAGCACTGTAACAAAAATAGCCTGTGTATACGACTTTCCCTGGTTCATGCTTCTACATTGTATTAAGGTTTCGCAGTGAGTAGACTACAAGGTGATGAGTCGCTCTACTCTTTACTAATGGTGGCATTGGTTAGAAACGTTGCCTATAAAATGTGTACTCTTTTCAGAGATCTGAAGATGATCCTGCTCGATAGAAACTGATCATCGTTTATTGTATCTGGATCTGTAAAATTTGTTTGAAGAACTACCAAACAATCCTCGATCGTGATGAAATGTGGAGACGTCCATAATGAAAGGTACAGCGATCGGGAGTTCTAACTTGTAGAATTAGTGTTAATATTTGGTCGGAAAGATTTTGTGATTGATTACTAGTTTCTGTGAATTTTAATTGTCTTCATATCGGTCTGTGTTAATAAAATTGTATAAAAACATATTTTTTAACTACGAATGGCTGCTTGGAAAAGTACAAAAGGGGATGGCGCTAAAAGACAACCATTTATACGTAATGCACAAGATGGGATCTGCGTCGACCCACTTGCAGCTACGGCACGGGCAATCTATGTTATCTGCAGATGGTTCTTAGTCCCGACATCGAAATGTAGACAGCCGTGGTCGGTCGGTAGAAGCAGCGCGGCTCCGGTAACTGATCCCAGACAGCGGCGTCAGGGAGCCCAGTTCGACAAACAAGTTTGACCCAAACGGTGCGTAGCCACGTGAGTCGACCGCGCCTAGTAGTAAAGTCACGTACACTCCCGGAAATTGAAATAAGAACACCGTGAATTCATTGTCCCAGGAAGGGGAAACTTTATTGACACATTCCTGGGGTCAGATACATCACATGATCACACTGACAGAACCACAGGCACATAGACACAGGCAACGGAGCATGCACAATGTCGGCACCAGTACAGTGTATACCCACCTTTCGCAGCAATGCAGGCTGCTATTCTCCCATGGAGACGATCGTAGAGATGCTGGATGTAGTCCTGTGGAACGGCTTGCCATGCCATTTCCACCTGGCGCCTCAGTTGGACCAGCGTTCGTGCTGGACGTGCAGACCGCGTGAGACGACGCTTCATCCAGTCTCAAACATGCTCAATGGGGGACAGATCCGGAGATCTTGCTGGCCAGGGTAGTTGACTTACACCTTCTAGAGCACGTTGGGTGGCACGGGATACATGCGGACGTGCATTGTCCTGTTGGAACAGCAAGTTCCCTTGCCGGTCTAGGAATGGTAGAACGATGGGTTCGATGACGGTTTTGATGTTCCGTGCACTATTCAGTGTCCCCTCGACGATCACCAGTGGTGTACGGCCAGTGTAGGAGATCGCTCCCCGCACCATGATGCCGGGTGTTGGCCCTGTGTGCCTCGGTCGTATGCAGTCCTGATTGTGGCGCTCACCTGCACGGCGCCAAACACGCATACGACCATCATTGGCACCAAGGCAGAAGCGACTCTCATCGCTGAAGACGACACGTCTCCATTCGTCCCTCCATTCACGCCTGTCGCAACACCACTGGAGGCGGGCTGCACGATGTTGGGGCGTGAGCGGAAGACGGCCTAACGGTGTGCGGGACCGTAGCCCAGCTTCATGGAGACGGTTGCGAATGGTCCTCGCCGATACCCCAGGAGCAACAGTGTCCCTAATTTGCTGGGAAGTGGCGGTGCGGTCCCCTACGGCACTGCGTAGGATCCTACGGTCTTGGCGTGCATCCGTGCGTCGCTGCGGTCCGGTCCCAGGTCGACGGGCACGTGCACCTTCCGCCGACCACTGGCGACAACATCGATGTACTGTGGAGACCTCACGCCCCACGTGTTGAGCAATTCGGCGGTACGTCCACCCGGCCTCCCGCATGCCCACTATACGCCCTCGCTCAAAGTCCGTCAACTGCACATACGGTTCACGTCCACGCTGTCGCGGCATGCTACCAGTGTTAAAGACTGCGATGGAGCTCCGTATGCCACGGCAAACTGGCTGACACTGACGGCGGCGGTGCACAAATGCTGCGCAGCTAGCGCCATTCGACGGCCAACACCGCGGTTCCTGGTGTGTCCGCTGTGCCGTGCGTGTGATCATTGCTTGTACAGCCCTCTCGCAGTGTCCGGAGCAAGTATGGTGGGTCTGACACACCGGTGTCAATGTGTTCTTTTTTCCATTTCCAGGAGTGTATTTTCGAGCATGTCGACCCTCGGGACTCCTTAGCGGTACTTTTACCACGATAGGCAGATGAGACGCGGGCAAGGACGCGTTCAGGCATCATCGGCCGCTCGGCAGACTGCGTAAACAGAATGCCTGACTGCGGTTGCTCCCGTACTGAGCAGGATTACTATTGCAACGACACAGACATCAGTAGCATAAAGCAGCTTTTACACGAGCGACATTCTCGACCGACTATTGAAGGCTTTATTATGTTTTACATTTTCCGACGCTGCCAGCCTTCGATGAGAATTTTGTGCGTTCGCAACATTTTATTAACGCAGATCTATCAAAACTAGTAATCAAATAATACAATCTTGTCAAAAATTTACTAATTCCTGGGTCGCTGCCGTTCGTAACATTTACGATTGTAATCTTCCCACCTCGTCCAGTATACGATACAATCGACTGTGATGACGTGTACCTAATTAATCGGAAAAGCGCCCATTACGAAGAAAATTGAGCGAAACTATGTGAAAAAGTGTACAGCAAATACCAAATATGGCCACTGAATAAACTGTCTTAATCAGGACTGAGTGAAAAGAAGTACAATCATTATTAAGCCCCATTTCCATTGGTTAGTCGAATTCATCATTAATTACAATTTGTATATTAGTGAAATTCCAGTCAGACAATGAAGTAATTCGGTCGCCAGTCCTAAAGCAGACAACTGTTTTTCATACCAATTAGTTATAATCAGGCTCATGTTCCCCTAACAATCATCTGCATACGTATTGATGTCGTCAGTCATTATATGCGCGTAAGTAATTTCTCGTATTCACGGATCAAAAAATTTAGGTAAGTGAAAGTTGGTACTCACAGCTTTAGAGTTGTTTAAAGCGATGATACACACAACGAAAACTGGATGAACTGCTATTTGGAGACTTCGCCTCCGAGCGCCGATCTTTTGTACGCAATTAGCTTCGTCAGACTTTTTTCTTTTTTAGTTGGATTGTATTTTTGGAGTTTGGCTTGATGCAGTTACTTCTTTGCTTTTCGAATGTGTAACTTATTGCGTATGTACTCGACAATGTCAACAAATAATATCGGCATTCTTATTCAGCAGTCATTCCCGGTACCCACGTATCTGGAATTCCCACAGAGTAGTATGTGACGTGGTAACTGGTAATAGTGACACAAATGCACCATTATGTTACTTTTACGAACTTGATGGACAACGTTTCTCACATAGTTAACATTCACTCTCAGTATTTCTTAACGTTAGTCACTACGAAGCAAAATACCATGCAACGTTGGAATTCGGCAGCCAAGATAAAATTACCCCAAAACACTGAAAATTAGCTATACAGTCAAATAAGGACAAAAATTTAGCCGACTATGACTTACCAGATTCGGTGGTTTCAACAGTTCTTTTAAATAACTGTCAATGCTACAGGGTTCGCAGCTGCGATGAATTTTTGAATGATTTCTTGAAGCCGCCAGTTGCCATTCTCTTTATTTCCTGTACGATTGTACAATTTCGGCCTTAGGCCATTTTCAAGTATCTGAAATGGAAGAATCATACACTGGCTACATTAGTGACACTTGTGATTTTGATGTAGAAACAAGTCATACCTGTAGATATATTAAGCGCATTATAACTTAATTTATGGATTATTTTTTAGTAGTAGATTATGTCATGTACGACGTTGCTCCTGTAACATCATGTTATGCTCATAAAATAGTTTGAGGTGTTCACGCTATTTTAGGAGCACGTTTCTTTCGAGCATTTGTTGCAAAGATCTTATATATAACGTACTTAATACTGGGAAGGTTACAATTTTCGTAGTCCAACAGTACTCTTCCTTTTATTCCTCTTGACAGTTCAAATCCCCGTCCGGCTATCCAGATTTGGGTTTTCCGCAATTCCCCTAAATGAGTCCAGGCAAATGCCGGGACGGTTCCATTGTAACCGGCACTGCTGATCCCTATCCCGAGCTTGTCGTCCGTCCCTAAATAGTCTCGTTTTGCACACACATATACTGCGCCAAAGCCATACCCAAGTTTTGCGTTCGTACTCACATCCAGCTACGTCACTTCTCCATGTAGTCTTATTACTGGCAGAGCTCGTGCACATTTTAATTCATGCACTTATTGATTTATTTTAGCTTTCGGACACTGACTGTACAGCCAGCAAGAGTTACGATAGTACAAGGTTACCGTAATTTAAAATTTCGCAATGGAACAATAAACTGAGTTTTTTGTACGGATAAAAGTTTTTAATTAAAAATAAATACACAAAGTTATAACGCACTTTTCTAAAGCGGCTGATTCCGTAAGAATATTTGGACCACAGCAACTTACAGTTCAAATTTGTATATCAGCTTCTTTGAAATATTTCGCTATGAGTTATATTTATTTGCATCGAATCGGTAGAATGGAGAGGTTACATTTACGGGCTATGGGGAAAACCCGTTGCAACAATACTTCTAGTGAATCTTTTTATTTACTGCATGCCAATGTTACATGATTCAAACCTGCCACATCGGACTGATCCTCATAGCATCGTCCAGAATCTAGAATTTTTAATCGGTTTGAATGTGGGGCAACACCCGTGTTCCAGCAACATTCGAATGATGGCAGTGACATGTCGTTTAGTAAGCTTCACGCAGTCGAACCATGGTCAAGGAGGGTTGTCCGGTTGTATGGCAGCCTGGTGTCTGCCCTTATACTGCCGAGATACATGTCGTTCAACGTTCTAGTCACGGTAAGCAGCTTCCTTGATCGTAAGTGAACACTCCAAAGATCTCACTGTAACCGCTTAGATAGCTGCAGTGGCTCTATAGCAAACAAAAGTCCCTGACTTTGGCAGTGTGTCTGTTGTGTGCGTTTACGAAGTTGTTTTTGACATTTCCCATATTTCGTTATTATAAAAAGAGCATCTCTCAAATCTAGTTTCCTGTTTTTACTCAAAAGTACAATGATCGTACATAACAAAAAATAAGAGGGGCTTTCACTAACAAGAGGAGGCCGCCAATTGTGGAATTCAGATTCGATTCATACTGCGCATAATAAAAGCTCATGGCCAGATGTGTAATGTGGCAAAGCACCAAGATGCACTTCTCAGCCGTTGTCGAGAAAATCGACAGTTAAAAGAAACCGTTGCGGTGAAATACTCTCTACGATTAACAATTTTTTACAGCGTCGTGGCGCAGCGGTTAAGCGCTCGGGTTCGTAATCCGAAGGTCGGCGGATCGAATCACGCGCCATGCAACTTTTCTTTATTATTACTTTTTTGTAATTCAAATTTATACACAGACACACACACACACACACACACACACAAACTATTAATGAATTGCTTATGCATGTTGGTGAAGGCGGATCGCTCTCCAATTGTACCGCCTCCATTTTTCCGTTTGTTTAACAGGGTGTACCAAAGCTCTCACGTCCACACTGATTTTCGACGATGTTGTAAGTTGCGCTAGGGACCGCATCTACCTTCTTTCGACGTTAGCAGGCAACTACGCTGTTATGCGGCGGCTCGTTTCGGCCCATTCAACATCTGTCCTTCAAGTGTAACGAGCGAGTAAGGCGGAGTTTATATTTCATACCTGCCACAGCAAATTTGTGTTCGTGGGGTCTCTATTCTAATTCGAACGTTTGACTTACGCTATACGTATTCGTTTCGGAATATCGTTTCCACGTCTTCCGTTAACTATACGTGATTAACATTATGAAGGCAATTAATAACATTTGTGAAATACAACTTTGTTTGCGGAAAACATAATGATGTTCGAAGTCGCCAGTTTTTCCACGACAAACGACTTTCAACAACTTATTATATGCATAATTGTTGCAACTGCTTGCCGGGAATTATATATATATATATATATATATATATATATATATATATATATATATGTGTGTGTGTGTGTGTGTGTGTGTGTGTATTCACATTTGAATTACAAAAATCAAACACTAAAAAAAAGTTGCATGGCGCGAGATTCGATCCGCCGACCTTCGGATTACGAACCCGAGCGCTTACCGCTGCGCCACGACGCTGTAGAAAATTGTTAATCGTAGAAAGTATTTCACCGCAATGGTTTCTTTTAACTGTCGATTTCCTCGACAATGGCTGAGAAGTGCATCTTGGTGCTTTGCCACATTACACCTCTGGCCATGAGCTTTTATTATGCGCAGTATGAATCGAATCTGAATTTCACAATTGGCGGTCTCCCCTTGTAAGTAATGCATCACATATTTTTGTGAAACCAGGTTGGTTTTATTCAAGATTCCAGTACACCTATTATTTCCCACTCTTTTGGCTACATAATCTCCGTTCAGTTCCACGGCCTTAAGCCACCATACTGGGAGGGCCTGGATGTTCGCATGGCATTCCTCTACTGGTCGACATCGGAGCCAACGTCGTGCTGCATCAATAACCTTCCCATCGTCCACGTACTGATTCCCACGGAGTGCGGCCTTCATCGTGCCAAACAGATGGAAGTCAGAAAGTGCAAGATCCGGGCTCTAGGATGCTTGAGGAAAAACAGTCCAATGAAATTCTGTGAGCTCCTACCGGGCGGGCAAACCTGAGGCCATGCGTTGTAATCGAGAAGGATTAGTTACACTCCTGGAAATTGAAATAAGAACACCGTGAATTCATTGTCCCAGGAAGGGGAAGCTTTATTGACACATTCCAGGGGTCAGATACATCACATGATCACACTGACAGAACCACAGGCACATAGACACAGGCAACAGAGCATGCACTAGTACAGTGTATATCCACCTTTCGCAGCAATGCAGGCTGCTATTCTCCCATGGAGACGATCGTAGAGATGCTGGATGTAGTCCTGTGCAACGGCTTGCCATGCCATTTCCACCTGGCGCCTCAGTTGGACCAGCGTTCGTGCTGGACGTGCAGACCGCGTGAGACGACGCTTCATCCAGTCCCAAACATGCTCAATGGGGGACAGATCCGGAGATCTTGCTGGCCAGGGTAGTTGACTTACACCTTCTAGAGCACGTTGGGTGGCACGGGATACATGCGGACGTGCATTGTCCTGTTGGAACAGCAAGTTCCCTTGCCGGTCTAGGAATGGTAGAACGATGGGTTCGATGACGGTTTGGATGTACCGTGCACTATTCAGTGTCCCCTCGACGATCATCAGTGGTGTACGGCCAGTGTAGGAGATCGCTCCCCACACCATGACGCCGGGTGTTGGCCCTGTGTGCCTCGGTCGTATGCAGTCCTGATTGTGGCGCTCACCTGCACGGCGCCAAACACGCATACGACCATCATTGGCACCAAGGCAGAAACGACTCTCATCGCTGAAGACGACACGTCTCCATTCGTCCCTCCATTCACGCCTGTCGCGACACCACTGGAGGCGGGCTGCACGATGTTGGGGCGTGAGCGGAAGACGGCCTAACGGTGTGCGGGACCGTAGCCCAGCTTCATGGAGACGGTTGCGAATGGTCCTCGCCGATACCCCAGGAGCAACAGTGTCCCTAATTTGCTGGGAAGTGGCGGTGCGGTCCCCTACGGCACTGCGTAGGATCCTACGGTCTTGGCGTGCATCCGTGCGTCGCTGCGGTCCGGTCCCAGGTCGACGGGCACGTGCACCTTCCGCCGACCACTGGCGACAACATCGATGTACTGTGGAGACCTCACGCCCCACGTGTTGAGCAATTCGGCGGTACGTCCACCCGGCCTCCCGCATGCCCACTATACGCCCTCGCTCAAAGTCCGTCAACTGCACATACGGTTCACGTCCACGCTGTCGCGGCATGCTACCAGTGTTAAAGACTGCGATGGAGCTCCGTATGCCACGGCAAACTGGCTGACACTGACGGCGGCGGTGCACAAATGCTGCGCAGCTAGCGCCATTCGACGGCCAACACCGCGGTTCCTGGTGTGTCCGCTGTGCCGTGCGTGTGATCATTGCTTGTACAGCCCTCTCGCAGTGTCCGGAGCAAGTATGGTGGGTCTGACACACCGGTGTCAATGTGTTCTTTTTTCCATTTCCAGGAGTGTATTTTTCATTTTTGTGTCGACGAACACGCTGATATCGTTTCTTCAGTTTCCTGAGGATAGCACAACAGACCTCAGAGTTGATCGTTGCACCATGAGGGAGGACATCAAACAGAATAGCCCCTTCAGAGTAGCAGAAGACCATCGCCACGACTTTACCCGTTGAGAGTGCAGCTTTGGACTTCTTCTACGGAGGAGAATGGTTCGAATGGCTCTGAGCACTATGGGACTCAACTGCTGAGGTCATTAGTCCCCTAGAACTTAGAACTAGTTAAACCTAACTAACCTAAGGACATCACACACATCCATGCCCGAGGCAGGATTCGAACCTGCGACCGTAGCGGTCTCGCGGTTCCAGACTGCAGCGCCAGAACCGCGCGGCCACTTCGGCCGGCTACGGAGGAGAAGAAGGAGGTGTGGCGCCACTCCATGGATTGCCGCTTTGTCTTCGGTTCGAAGTGATGAACCCATGTGTCATCGCCGGTGACGATGTCCGACAAAATATTGCCAATGTCTGCCTCGTAATGCGCAAGCGAGGAACAAAGCGGGCACACATCTTTTGAGTATCCCAATCCGTGGACGAGTGTGTTATCACTACGAACAGAGACGTCCAGTTGAGCAGCGAGGAGTTTGATTGTGATCCGTCGATCACCTTGATTGAGACTATGTGCACGTTCCAACATTGCGGGAGTCATTGCACGCGGGAAATCGGAGAGGCTTGTGCGAACTTGCTGCGCTGATGACAAACGCTTCGTCCACAGACTTGCCGTGCTTTTGTTCACTGCCAGGTCTCTGTAGCTATTCTGCAAGAGCTTAAGAATATCTGCGATGCTCTGCTTTACCGCGAAAAGAAACCGCGTAACAGCTCTTGGCCTGGAACGCACATCTGGTACAGACGCCATTTTGATGCCTACTTCTACCACCGCCGACTGTTGGAACTTCATTAAGGACTGAAGTGGGATTGTCTACGATGTCCAACAACATACTTTCCACTCTTTTCAACCGAAACTGAGCGAGAAAAAAAGTGTTGCATTGCATGTGGAACGCCCCTTGTATTTTTAAAAAATCACTTCCGAGAGAAAGAATAAAATTAAGTATTCACGTTAGTGTGTAGAATTTATGTGTCTGGCGACATACCATCTGACTTTAGGAAAAATATCATCCACACAATTCCGAAGACGGAAAGAGCTGACAAGTGCGAGAATTATCGCACAATCAGCTTAACAGTTTATCCATCCAAGTTGCTGACAAGAATACTATACAAAAGAATGGAAACGAAAACTGAGGATGCGCTAGATGACGATCAGTTTGGCTTTAGGAACGGTAAAGGCACGAGAGAGGCAAATCTGACGTTGCGATTAATAATGGAAGCAAGACTAAAGAAAAATGAAGACACGTTTATAGGATTTGTCGACCTGGAAAAAGCGTTCGACAATGTACAATGGTGCAAGATGTTCAAAATTCTGAGAAAACAGGGGTAAGCTATAGGGACAGGGACATAAGAGTCATATACAATATGTACAACAGCCAAGAGGGAATAATAAGAGTGGACGACCAAGAACGAAGTGCTCGTATTAAAAAAGATGTAAGACAAGGATGAAGCCTTTCGCTCCTACTGTTCAATTTGTACACATCGAGGAAGCAATGGCGGAAATAAAAGAAAGGTTCAAGAGTGGAATTAAAATTCAAAGTGAAAGGATATCAGTGTAACGATTCGCTGATGGTATTGCCACACTGAGTAAAAGTGAAGAAGAATTACATGACCTGCTGAATGGAGTGAACACTCTAATGAGTACAGAATGTGCACTGAGAGCAAACTGAAGAACGACGAAAGTATGAGAAGTAGCAGGATTGGTGATCACGAAATAGATCAAGTTAAGGAATTCTGCTACCTAGGCAGTAAAATAAGTAGTGACCGACGGAGTAAGGAGGACATCAAAAGCAGTCTAGCAATGGCAAAAAGGTCATTCCTGGCCAAGAGAAGTCTACTAATATCAAATAACGGCCTTAATTTGAGGAAGAAATTTCTGAGAGCGTGCGTCTGGAGTACAGTATTGTATGGAAGTGAAACATGGACTGTGGGAAAACCGGAATGGAAGGAAATCGAAGCATCTGAGATGTGGTGCCACAGACGAATGTTGGAAATTAGGTGGACTGATAAGGTAAGGAATGACGAGGTTCTGCGCAGAATCGGAGAGTAAAGGAATATTTGGAAAACACTGGTAAGGAGAAGGGACAGAATGATAGGACATCTGTTAAGACATGAGGGAATGACTTCCATGGTACTATAGGGAGCTGTAGAACGCAAAAACTGTAGAGGAAGACAGAGATTGGAAATAATAGAGGACGTAGGTTGCAAATGCTACTCTGAAATGAAGAGGTTAGCACAGAAAAGGAATTCATGGCGAGCCGCATCAAACCAGTCAGAAGACTGACGACCCCAAAAAACAATAAAAATAAAAATAAATAAATTCAACGGTAACGTAGTATTATAGTGTCGTGTGCTGTGTTGCAGTGTGACACGGGGTCGCATTACATCACAGCGGAGAGTCGTAGACTCGTAGACACCGCCAGCCTTAACGCAACCTTAGAGCTGCTGGTGCGACGGAGAGGCTGTACTCCAAGCATCCGTGGTATTCCTTCCGGCGCTGAGGGCCGGGGAAAGCTGTTTCCGCGTAGCGGGCGTCATTACCCCAGAGAAAGCCCACCTGCTGGGTCGCTCCTCTGACGCAACGCCGCACCGCGCCGCCGCTTCTCAGCTTCCAGCTTCCGGGGGCGCGGGTGCTGCTCCAGGCTGTACGCAAGACGCACGGGCGCTGGCAACAGCCGCGGAGGCCCCGAGAACCGTTATTCTCGCACCTAACTTACGCTGATAAGTCAAAACATTATTACTGCCCACGTGACGCGGTAACAAAAGTATATAAGCGGATCTGATACGGACGGGGATTACCCTGCAAGGATATGGCCTGAAAATGAAGAAATCCATTGAGATAAGCGACTTCGAGAAAGGACAGCACTCCGTCTTCAGGCCACAAATGGCCCATCGGGACCATCCGACCGCCGTGTCATCCTTAGGGTGAGGGGCGTGCGGGCAGCTTTGACCGGAGCCGCTACTATTTGGTCGAGTATCTTCTGAATTGGCATCATGAGGCTGAGTACACCCCGAAAAATGGCAACAGCGCATGGCGGCCCAGATGGTCACCCATTCAAGTGTCGGCCACGCCCGATAGCGCTTAACGTCGGTGATCTGACGGGAACCGGTGTATCCACTGCGGCAAGGCCGTTGAGAAAGGACAGATTATAACTTATATTACGCAGGGCCTGGAAAACGGCGAAGCAGGCCGAATATTCAGGTGCTGTTGTCGTGAGCATTTACGGAAAGAGGTAGGGCAGTAAAACTACCACCACTAAGTAGTTGGACGTCCACGACTCTGCACAGGATGTGGGGTCCGGAGGCTTCGCTTGTCTGCTCTGTAATGTAGGATAGATTGTGATCTGTGGCATCTCTACCGAAAGAGCACAATGCTGGCACACGCACAAGTGTTTCGGAGCACACTGTCTATCGTACATTGTTGAACATAGCGCGGTGCAGCAGACCAGTACGTTTTCACATGTTGACCCAGCGACACCGTCAATTACGATTACACTGGGCACCAGACCATCAGGATCCGACCGTCGATCAGTGGAAACGTGTCAGATCTTCGGGTGTATCGCATTTTCGCTACACTAGGTCGATGGTTGTCTCCACAAACGCCGTCCGTCATAGAGGTAAACGGCGGTTCGAAACGAGCAGCGCGCAACGGACGCACGCTGGTGCAAGTATTATGCTACGGGAGACATTCTCCTGCGTTTGCATGGGGTCTGTGGTAGCACTCAAAGACAAGCTGACAGCTGCGAACCAGCTGCATCCCTTCATGCTTGATGTGTTCCCCGACTGCGATGTCATCTTTCAGCAGTATACTTATCCGTGTCTCGGAGTCAGAATCGTGCTACAATGGTTTCAGGAGGATTATAGCATACTCACGTTGATGTCTCGGCTACCAAATTCGACTGATTCAAATCCACCTCAGTCCCTATCGGACGCCATTACTGCGTATACAAATCACAGACAAGTTATTTACGCGAATTACATGACGTGTGCGTAGACAACAAATGGCACACACTTCCAGAAACCTACCAACAAACTGTTGGATCCCTGATACGATGAATCAGTGATGTATTTCGTTCCAAAGTCGGGCAAACAAGTTATTAAGCAGGTGATCATAATGTTTTGGCTCATCAGAGTATTCTCCCTGTAGCTTTTGTATTATGAGGGGTATTCAGGAACCGGCCTCCAGGATCCCTCTGGGTAATGGTCGGGGGCAAATAATGCCGAGCCGTATCAGGCGAACGACGAAAATCCAGAAATCTCCTTTACTACAGTCCTCTATACAAGAGTAAGCTCCGTTAACTTAAACCTACTAATAGAAACGAATATCTCACAGCGTGCGCTGCAACAAAAAATTAAAAAATTACAGATTTCGTTAATTCTCGTTGACTTTTATTTACACCATATTTTTTAAAGATATACAGCTGTGTAAGAAGGGTTCTGAAAGTGAAACCGTAAATATGAAATTTGTTGTGAAAAGTCACATTCACTACTAAGACTTAAATTTTTGTGTCACGTTTTACTGAAAAATTTAAAACCATCATCGAATGTGGTAAAAGACATTACTAAGAGCAATAAACGCTTTTTTCATATTTTTAAGGTATAAAGTACATGACTAGATTACGATATTTTGAAAAGTTGAGCATAAAGTACCCGCCACCCCCGTTTGGTACTGCGAGGACGAACGGTCAATGTTCCTTCCACCACCTTCATAAGGTTCTTTGATCGCGTTCTTTTTCATGTCGTGGCGCCACGCTATTTTTCTAGAGCAGTGGTCCTCAGTCTTCTCAGACCACTACCCTTGAGTGCAGTCAGATACGAGCTACTACTCAACCTCGCCCTCCTTCCAACCATCACCCCGCTACATGAACAGCTAACTAGTTTTTTGAATTGTCTTTGTACACTCTGACTTTGAAAATGACGAAAAATAAACGATATTTGTTTTTTAGATGTTTTATTAAACCACGAACTAGTGAGTCAGTGAGACAATTGATACTGTTAATTTATAACAAGAAACAATTTTTACAGAATAATGACGCAGTACTGAGTGCATCGTAAGTGCTTCTCAGAAAAGAAAGCTAATTTTCTGCTTTGAGGGTAGAGAGTTCTTAAAAAACTTGCTTCCTCTTCACCAATCCCCTCCATAGCGACACTATTTCACCCACATCCTGCACCCCCATTTAACATCGACCTAGTTATAATCTCTGCACTAGTACTTACTGTGTGAATCACTCGGTTGCTAGATTAAGACTGCCAATGATTTGTGTCTGATCACTCTCAATAATAATACTATGTAGCCCCTACAGCTGTGGTTCGCAAATGGGGTGGTGGTGGGGTGTTTATTACCCATTGAGAGATAAAAAGTAATTTACTAAGGTGTAAAAACAAATGGGTTCAGTTGTGTTTCGGTTACGAAATTCAAATTTTTTGTTTAAACATCATTACTATAATCAATATTTTGTAAAATCGTAGCACTGATTCCATATGTGACCAGCAATTCAACGCGTGACATAGCGTAGTGGAGGTTACAGATTGAGAAACGAATGGGTGAACCATATCTTCCTTACATTGTCCTCCCACTACACAAATACTTTGTACTATGCATCCAAGACAGTAAACTGCTAAATATACACCACATTTGCTTAAATATATCAAGAAAACCCTTCTCCGAGTCTTAGGCAGTTCTCATAACAAACCAAAAATTGCTTTAATATCAGCTTTGTTATGACTACTACACTGTTCTAGGGCCTACCCTGTATTATTATTATTATTATTTCTTTACTTTCTCAGACTTTTTTTAAGTCTGGTTAAGAATGGAGTGACGCGGACCTTTATCAAGCGTCACTTCCTTTTTGCTGTACGGTACATGTTATATTGCATTTAGGAACTTTCGGGTAATTGAACATGTATCAATAATTACGGATTTCTGTAATTGTATATATATATGTTTGGATGTAGCTGTATTGCATTGATGTATTGGTGGATATTGTGTGGTATGACTCCTGTAGTTGATAGTATAATTGGTATGATGTCAACTTTATCCTGATGCCATATGTCTTTGACTTCCTCAGCCAGTTGGATGTATTTTTCAATTTTTTCTCCTGTTTTCTTTTGTATATTTGTTGTATTGGGTATGGATATTTCGATTAATTGTGTTAATTTCTTCTTTTTATTGGTGAGTATGATGTCAGGTTTTTTATGTGGCGTTGTTTTATCTGTTATAATGGTTCTGTTCCAGTATAATTTGTATTCATCATTCTCCAGTACATTTTGTGGTGCATACTTGTATGTAGGAACGTGTTGTTTTATAAGTTTATGTTGTAAGGCAAGCTGTTGATGTATTATTTTTGCGACATTGTCATGTCTTCTGGGGTATTCTGTATTTGCTAGTGTTGTACATCCGCTTGTGATGTGATCTACTGTTTCTATTTGTTGTTTACAAAGTCTGCATTTATCTGTTGTGGTATTGGGATCTTTAATAATATGCTTGCTGTAATACCTGGTGTTTATTGTTTGATCCTGTATTGCAATCATGAATCCTTCTGTCTCACTGTATATATTGCCTTTTCTTAGCCATGTGTTGGATGCGTCTTGATCGATGTGTGGCTGTGTTAGATGATTCGGGTGCTTGCCATGAAGTGTTTTCTTTTTCCAATTTACTTTCTTCGTATTATTATTAATATTATTATTATTTCTATTAGTAACAGTGGTCAGGCACAAAACATTGGCAGCCTGAAATCCTCGAATTTATGCCAGTTTAGAAGTAAGAACGCCAGAAATCAAGTGATTTACTAACAGTAGGCCTAAGTATACCGTACAAATTTCAGCTTGTAAATGGCGATGAAGGATGTGGTTGTTGTATGGGTGTTGCAAGTGTCGCTAGGGAGGAATGCTGCAGAGGAAGCATGTTCTGTTAAGTGTATCAGTCAATGTTGATATTTTAAAAGGAGTTGCAGGCAGCACTCTCGATGCGCTGATAACTGTTTCATCATTCATAAAAAAACAGGTCAACAAAAGTCGTTAGAAATAAGCAACACCAGTTGTCTCATTTACTCATCAGTTCGTGGTTTAATATATACCCGCAAAAACTAATTATCATTTTTCTTTCGTTATTTTAAAAACGAGTGGTCAAAGTTCGTAGGCCTATTCGTTCTAACGTTTAGATAGGTGTTAATACTGATGATGGGGGACGGGGGACTAGCTAATATCTGTCAGGGATAACGGCCTCAGAAAGCTTGGAATCACTGCCTACAGCAGTGTGGAAGATGTGTTGTACTGTCAATTAGTACGTTTATCAGTTGCGAAGTGGACAATTTGGAAATTTCTGGTCGATCGCGGAAACTACCTACAATTCGGAGACGGCGTTTTCATCAGCTTTCCAAGCATATGTCAAATATATGCTTCAATTTTACTGTCCCAGATTCATGGTACGAAGTCTACTGGATGGACTATTTGAAAAAAAATTTCTTCATGCGTTCCATTCGCGAGCTGTAACCTCCCCCACATTATCTCACGCGTAAATTCTAGAATTTTCAGAACTAATTATCATTAACTTATGTAATCAGTATTTTAAAATGATTTTGTTTCGTGGCTGAAACACAACCAACACCTTTTGTTTTTATCCCTCAGGGCTTAATTAACCCAGCGTGGGAATCACTGCTCTGCAGGGTGGTTTAAAAACCTCCGAAGCAACTTTGACGACGCCAAGACAAGTAATTTAATATAAGGACACATGGGATCGCAAATGACGGAAAATACTCCAAAAGTGGATGACAGATGTTGAACATGTGGTGTCACCACATGACGTGCAGCCGTTGATCTTGTCTGTCTGCCGCACTTAACCATCCCAACCCAGTCACATATTCACGACGGTGTGGCTCTGCGCTTCTTTAGTGCGTGGCGCTCGTGGTTCGAGTCTTGCGTCTGGGAGGCAGTACTTTTTAATTGCGTTAGACAATTATGTGTTTACATTGAGGTAAGATGTGTTATTTTTTTTCCCACCTCGCAGTCTCCGCTGCCTTATTGGCAAAGTACAGTACAACAAAAACCTACCGTATTGCGTCACATGCAAATGAGTATAAGCTTCAGAATTGCGTCGTTACCAGTAAATGACCTAAGTTTTCTTTACTAAATAATGCCTGTAAACAAAAAAAAAATGGACACAAGGAAAGAAACAGAAAATGAGAATAATTATCACTTGCTTACAGCGAGGGCAATACAGTAATTTTGTAACTTCTGCATTTACAATAGATTACATTTACAAAACGTGTTCGAAATTTTCGCCGTTTGCTGGAATGCAAGTATTGTATCGCTCAATTATCCCTTCACACCCAGGCCCAACAGTTAAACGCGCAGCGAGGTACGTCATCTGCTGTGTCACATGTTCAACATTTCTCATCCATTTTTGAGGTGTTTATAGAGATTTGCGACCTGATATATCTCTTACTAAATCCATTGTCTCAGCATCATCTACGTCACTACGGGACTTTTTAAACGTCAAGAATCACCGTGTATAGTGTCCGTGGCCCTAACGGACGCATCTCTAGTATTGTTTGACGCCAGAGTCAAATGACAGCACCGATTATCAAGGATACGTTCACGGGCGGAGTCGAGTCGATTTTCGGCACTACTACACTTGTAAACCCGTCTTAGTATGGTTCGTCAGAGTCGCCTTGACCCGAGACATTGGGCTAAGATAATCACTACACATTCTTTACAGACGAATGGAAAAACTAGTAGAAGCCGGCCTCGGAGAAGATCAGTTTGGATTCCGTAGAAATATTGGAACACGTGAGGCAATACTGACCCTACGACTTATCTTAGAAGAAAGATTAAGGAAAGGCAAACCTACGTTTCTAGCATTTGTATACTTAGAGAAAGCGTTTGACAGTGTTGACTGGAATACTCTCTTTCAGATTCTGAAGGTGGCAGGGGTAAAATACAGGGAGCGAAAGGCTATTTACAATTTGTACAGAAACCAGATGGCAGTTATAAGAGTCGAGGGACATGAAAGGGAAACAGTTGTTGGGAAGGGAATAAGACAGGGTTGTAGCCTCTCCCCGATGTTATTCAATCTGTATATTGAGCAAGCAGTAAAGGAAACAAAAGAAAAGTTCGGAGTAGGTATTAAAATCCATGGAGAAGAAATAAAAACTTTGAGGTTCGCCGTTGACATTGTAATTCTGTCAGAGACAGCAAAGGACTTGGAAGAGCAGTTGAACGGAATGGATAGTGTCTTGAAAGGAGGATATAAGATGAACATCAACAAAAGCAAAACGAGAATAATGGAATGTAGTCGAATTAAGTCGGGTGATGCTGAGGGAATTAGATTAGGAAATGAGACACTTAAAGTAGTAAATGAGTTTTGCTATTTGGGGAGCAAAATAACTGATGATGGTCGAAGTAGAGAGGATATAAAAGGAAGACTGGAAATGCCAAGGAAAGCGTTTCTGAAGAAGAGAAATTTGTTAACATCGAGTATAGATTTAAGTGTCAGGAAGTCTTTTCTGAAAGTGTTTGTATGGATTGTAACCTTGTATGGAAGTGAAATATGGACGATAAATAGTTTGGACAAGAAGAGAATAGAAGCTTTCGAAATGTGGTGCTACAGAAGAATGCTGAAGATTAGATGGGTAGATCACGTAACTAATGAGGAGGTACTGAATAGGATTGGGGAGAAGAGGAGTTTGTGGCACAACTTGACCAGAAGAAGGGATCGGTTGGTAGGACATGTTCTGAGGCATCAAGGGATCACCAATTTAGTATTGGAGGGCAGCGTGGAGGGTAAAAATCGTAGGGGGAGACCAAGAGATGAATACCAAGAGATGAATACACTACGCAGATTCAGAAGGATGTAGGTTGCAGTAGGCACTGGGAGATGAAGAAGCTTGCACAGGATAGAGTAGCATGGAGAGCTGCATCAAACCAGTCTCAGGACTGAAGACCACAACAACAACAACAACAACAACAACAACAACAACAACAAATCACTACACCGATACCAATGGTAAGTATCACGTAGCGATCTAACTGCGCTCAAAAATATTCGAAGACCTGACCACTGGATTGGAAAACAGCCATTAGGCTATTTGAAAACTCCTTCCAGATCTATTTCCCCTTATTACTTCCGAACACTACAAACGGAGGTTCTCTCACTGAATCAGTTGGAATAACACCATTAGGGAATGGAGGAGTTGCTGCTGTATACCTGAACGATTTGCGCTGGTATCACTTCACGTCGTTGCGTCTTTACTGATTTCGTCCCCATCGATCCATTCATTTAACTGAGCCGGCAGAATAGCCGCGCACGTTAGCTCGTCGCTTTCGGGATTCGGGGATGCGCATCGGCCCCTTATCGAATCCGCTCAGCGGATTAACGACGAGGGCAAGTGTGCCAGCCAGCCTGGATTTAGTTTTTAGGCGGTTTCCCACATCCGATTACGTGACTATCTGGCTGGTACCTACGGCTCTCCTCAGTTCCACGATTCGCAAGCATATAGAAAACGTTCTCACTCTTTCACGTCGATAACAATACACGTAAGCAGACAGAGTACCCAGTTTCCGGTCCTGTGCGAAGGGATGGTGACAAAAAAAGCACCGACCACCCTACACAGCTAACAATGCAAAACCAGGATTAAAAAGCCGACCGTGTGACGACACGGGATAAAGGTCATCTGTACTTATTATAAATTAGTATGCCCCGCTCGATTTTTCTGTCTGTTTGTGAATACTAATCTCAGGAAGTACTGTAGGGATTTTGATATGGTTTGCACTAAGCAAGGTTTGTGTGCGCAATGTATACCGCTGCGCCAGGCAAGTCGTATGGCGAACCAATGCGACTCGCTAGCTTAAAGTAAAACGTACGTATTATATACATCTTTCACTTGCTTTTAAAGGTGACACTGTTCAACCTGTGGCTGTTGTAATCGAGCACTTCAAAGTCAGTAAACCTTTAGCTTTTTTCAATGTCACAGTTGCCCTCAGTATCTTCCCATTGCTGAAATAATTCAAGAGGTATGACCGGATCAAATGAGAGGGTGATATGCCTTCCACAATGTAACGACATGCTTCACTAGTTCTATTTCTGTCAGTATAACACATGCAAAAAAATGTCTTAGTTTGAACATAGACAGCCGCAGTACTGACATCTACCAGCACCTTAGGTTCTCCCTCCAGACACCCGCTAGACGCATGTGTTAGTTCACTATATATATCAGTCGCACGTCAATGACAAATATCGAACTGTTTGCAAAAAACGACTCTAACATTCAATATACCTTGATCAGCACTAGTCGGACACAATTTCTGAACTTACGTAGGCCGTGACGTCTACAGCTGTTTTTCCCAATATTGTAGGATCGACCGCTCTACAGAGTCTGCAGTCCTCACTTGCTAAGACGCCGACTTCCTACCTGTAATCTACTGTTAATGTATTCTGTTTAATTCTGAGGTCGTGGAAGCAACAAACCAATGGGTAATTTCAAAGAATGATTGCCTATCGAAGTCGCTGGGTCCAAATGATACATATCGAACGTGCGATCAGGAATCTGTTTTCCGTCGTTCACTTACTTGCTCTAAATTACATACCTCCTCGAATTATTTGTGAGTAGCAAGGGAAACCCAGACGATTTATGTCGTTAGCGAGTGGGATGTCTGGTGTTATTGACGTTTCTTCGGCGGATTCTCTCACATGGAGGAATCTAATTCCATGTTTACCCAGCGCAGAAAATTGTTCTACTTTTGTCGCAAATATGGAGTACTACCGGACAAGGAAAGAAGGGACTGTGTAGACTATGGTGGTGCGAAGTGTGTAAAACTTCGTAAGAACAGTTTCGATGCTGAAATACCGTTACAATTTCATTGCCGACAGTGAGGAAAACGAAAGAGTATCAGGAAGAATACATGGTTCGACTCTTCGAAATTATCCATCCAGACCACCGTAATGGACTGCCACATGACGACAACACCGACGACGAGTGAGGTAAGTCGTCTCCTTTGCAATTACAAGTATTTTTGTAACGCTCTTCTTTTGTCGTTGCTGTAGTGACCAACGTAAACATACTCATAACGCCCGCCAGAGTCGTATGATCGCTTTACGATCGCACGTTCGATATGTATCTTTTGGACCCAGCGATTCGATAGGCAATCGTTCTTGGAAATTACCAACCAATGTGACTACCAAAGCATGTGGCGTTGTAAATGTTTCGGATGTTTTGCAAGTAATTTGCTTCGTATTTCGCGCTGCGGAACAGGAGCTCACTAGCATTAGCCGCCAAGGGGTGACAGCACGTACTTTTTAACTTTCTCGCTAGAGGTCAGCTACATTTTTTAACAAATATCAATATTTTGTTCGTTTTCATATCCATTTCGCAAATACTGCTTCAGTTACCAGTAAGCAGCACGGTGAAAAAGTCTGTTTTGTCTGCAACTAATCTGAAGGTCGAACATGCTGTCAATATTTACTGCTTTAATGACTTACCTCTTGGCACAAATTGTTAGTTACACGTGTGAAAACTGCAGAATTGGGATATCTTCGATGTGTATTTTTTGAAGTTTGAAGCAATGCGCACATATCCACTTCGCGCGTTTCGGAGCCAGGATATGGAGGCGCAGTTATACACGAGATTTAAAGGCCAGTCGACCTTCAACTATAATTCAAAGAACTTACAATAAGGCCGCAGACATTGTACACATCGCAGCTGTCCAACAGTCGCGACACTAGTTTTTCTTACCCAAAGCGATAGCAGCGCCCCAAGCGGCCAGCACGTGCCACTTCTAAATCGAATGAGTGCAAGTCGCAACGTTTATATGGACTTGTAACATAGTTTTTACAATGAGAAGTGTATGTAGTGCGATAATAGTCGACAATAAATAAAAATAACCCCATATTTGTCATTATTTAATTCTCTAAAGACACTTGGAAATACGACACGGCGCGCTACAGCACGGTTTCTTCACGGTTCTCTTGTAACGTACAGACATTTAGTGAAAAAGTTGTTTTCCCTTAACAATAAAAAATTGTTAATAAATACCAGAGAACCTGACTTTTTACAGAAAGACGTCATGTATCTATCCAACAGAGCACAATTTTGTTCGCTACACTTTCAGCCAAATCAGTGACTGTGAAATGCAGGACACGTATATGTAAACATTATTTTACGTACCAAATTAGCCACCACATCTCTAACTTAAAGAAAGACCACACAGACGCAATAAAAAATCGTGAAAAGCAATAAAATTGTTTCCCCAACGCAGAAGAAATCTAATCCGCAATTGTTGCTAAATCTGAGTCACAAACGACAAGAGTCTTCAACGCATTCGCCTTTGAAGCATAAGTAATTACATTTTCAGAAAGATTCGTGTATTAGAAAGTCGAATGAAGTGTAGGAATGGGCGAATCATTAGACTCCATAAAACAATTTTTGAGCGTCAAGAAAAGGGTCTATGATAATAAGAACAGGCAACAGCATAAATATATGCTTCTCTTGTATGAGATGTGTTTACATGCTCTTGCTTTCAACGGAATAAGCTGCTTCAGACACACTCGAAAGTATTTCTTCAAGAATGAGCTATAGCTTATGTCATTGAATCAGTGTGATTCGACTTCTCTTGATAACTTAGTAACGCATGGAACGTAGAATTTTAACAACTATTCCGTTCATAAAGTAGAAAATAATTATAAACAAAGATTATCCGTGCGACGCATGTGACTGTGCTTTCTCACCACTTGGAGCGCTAGTGTCGCTCCAGCCGTCAAACGGTGATTACTTTCGCACCAGTGTCGTGACTGTTTTTATTAGGCTGTTGCTGTCCTCCAGTAGCTGTTTCTGGTGGCATATCTTTTGTTGTTGAGGTGACCGTAAGTGCTTTTATGAATAACGGATTTGTTTGTTCCTGTTTCGTCCAATTTTTATTGCTCTCCAAGTTTTAGTTGTGGAAGTCCCTACAAGTACATGATATGTTTGAGTTACAGTGTGTGTTTCGTTAGGATTCCTGGCGTGAAGGTGGCGGCCCAGATGGTTCAGACTGTCATAGAGACACCTGCTCTAAACTTTCACTCCTAATCGGTACACCACGTCGACTGCGTTCCATTAACTTATATAATCCTGACATAATAGCGAGAGCCTAAAGAGAGAGCTCGGAGAAAATAAAGAGCAGACAGCGAGACGAAATCCAAGAGAGTAAACACATCGGAATGTCCACATAACTGTTACCGGCTGACTCAAAGAATACACGGCAAAACTCCTCGCTGAGATGAACCTCAAGGCCTTCTACCTTTCTTAATTGTACTTGATGATTACGGGTTTTGTCCTGAATCTTTAAAGGAACAAAAAGTGTTGAACTGTAATCTTAATAGTGCTTGCAGGTTTTATGAAGTTTGCCGCCAAATACCTATTCCGTCAACATTTGTGTCTCACTGAAACACCTGTTTATTTTATTATGAAACTCTATATTAGTTGTAACATGGCTACACTAAATGTCGGACTGATCAAAATTGTATCTCGGTCTGCAAAACCGTAGCGATCTACGGAACAAAGAGCTAATCAGCAAGAGGATCTTGTGAGTTATTTCACGCTATATGTTTTTGTTGAGAGGTAACACGGGTGTAACAGTCCCAAAAAAGCGTTTTTTTTTCTTTTTTGTCGACGATAAAGAAATAATACCTGGGGTGTTTATTGAGAATATATTTAAGTACATTATAAAACATTTCTGTCACAAAATATTACAAAATGGTTATACTGTACCAATTCTCCTGAGACATGTCGAATTTGAGGCGATCTGGCGCGTGCTCTTTAACTAGTGCCAATTTCAATCTGAAAAAAAAAATGACACAAATGATTTTAGAAATATTGATTTTTATATAAGTGGCGAGTATTTTAATAAAGGCGATCAATTTTCACCAAAAAAGGACAGTCAGTTGTTAATAAATATTGTTTAAATTAACTAGTCGGAAAAACGCTTATGTGGTTCGCTTTGAAATGGTGTTTCAATGTAGTGGCTACATTTTCAAATAAAAAGATTGAAAATCGTTGGAATTATGCTTTGTGCTGTTTTGAAATGTGTTATAGACAAGAACAAATGAAAAAAAAATCTACTTTCAGAAAACTCCCTCATTTATCTGCTATCCCAGGAATGGCCCGTCGTACTGTTGCGATTGATGTCATATCCGCTAGTTTTATGATAGACAATTGAAATATCGGTCGTGGCAATTCCATGAACGTACAGAACTTTGCAATTCAGTTTAGCCCTACTCCAAGGAGGCGCAATGCTAGAACGATTCGACAGTTGATTACGTATGCGTTATGTACTTACTACTTGGTGTAACAAATTCTCAGCACATGTTTTGTAAATAAAAACCGCTTTTTCTTGCTGCTCTGCATTTTATTTCTCCCAGACGCGTTTCGAATTTTTACTTGAAGGTATCTTCAGTGGGATGTAGAATGATACAGTTTTATTTTGATACGTGATATTTATAGATTATAAAACTTCTGAGCAGTTTGGAAGCCTAAGCTTCGACGACTTGGTTCTTGCAACATGATGCCTGCATTTGCAAGTTTTGCATTTCACGTATTGAGGAATAATAGAGAAAACGGCAAGAAAATTTATAATTCTGTAGCTAAATCCGTAATTCATATCGAAATCCTGGTCCCTGTCCTTCAGTTTCTTAGCAGAGGCACTGACTCCTTCCGTACTGCTTTCGACCTAATGTTTATTCTTTGGACGCTTTGTTGACATAGTGCTTCGACGCCGCGTTGGACATGATGTTTCCCTAGCTATCTTACTACTCATTGTTCCTTGAAAGACAAAATTGTATACTGTAAGATCACAAATGAACTATCAAAAGTCACTACTGCACGCAAAAAAAAACAAGATTCGAAGCGAAAGAATTGCCTTTTCCGTACACGTACTGACGCTTTTTGGCGCCTAGCTAACGTATGGATGTTTTGAAATGCTTTTGACTTTGCCCAAACACAACAGGGAGTATCGAGTTGCAACAGAGAGGCCGTTTCGGGTCATCCGAGGCGCTAAACGATGAGATCGGAATTCCGTAGAACAACTTCTTCTTTTCAGCGATTAGACCTTTTGCCTCATGTTTTAGAAGGTTCGAAGCATCTGTTAAGCCAATAAAAAATTCCTTCTTGAAAATTCTACAGTGGTGTTACCCCTTAAATTCAAACAGAAGAACGTTAATATAAAACGACAATACCGATTATACAGCAAAAGGTGGCTTCTAGCTGTACATATGGAACTAGTTGGTGCATTTCGAAAACACAACACGTAATGTGAAAAAAAATGGTTCAAATCGCTCTGAGCATTATGGGACTTAACTTCTGAGGTCATCAGTCCCCTAGAACTTAGAACTACTTAAACCTAACTAACGTAAGGGCATCACACACATCCATGCTCGAGGCAGGATTCGAACCTGCGACCGTAGCGGTCGCGCGGTTCCAGACTGAAGCGCCTAGAACCGCTAGGCCACCTCGGCCGGCACGTAATGTGATCTAACTAAGAAGAAAATCACACGTTAGAAAAATTATAATACCTCACCAACAAACTGACGCAGCTTTTTTGTTACGATACTTGTTGCTAAACATCAGTCACGTCCATTCAGATTTCTAAGTTCTGACGTATGCTTGCTGTAGAACTGAAATTTTCATATAAATTGGAATGCCTGTCATGAAAATAGCGATTACGGTGAAATAAATGCGTGAATGTAACTGACGACATAGGCAAATGGCAGACAGCGAATCATTTTAAGCGTGGCAGAAATGTGAGAACTACTCTCGAAACTATTCGCAAAGAAACTTCTGTTCTTGCCATTATTCAGGAAAAAGTTGCGGCTTATTCCGTAGTTGAGTAGACACTTTACGTTTAGGGTGTAATGCCACGTCTAAAATTACCCGCAAAGTATAGTCAACACCGGGACATAACAGTGCTGGATAGAACGTCCAGAGGCGCGTAGTGCTATTAAAAGGAAATAACTGTGTGTCATCAGACCATTAAGCCAAGTGAATGACTGCCGGAAGATAAGCTGTAATCTTCGGTTTCTGTTACCAGCCAAGTCTTCTAATTAGACGTGAAATATGCGTATTGTCTCGACGCAAACGAAAGTTATGGGTGAGCAGTCCAGTACTTCTGCGAGTCACATTAGTGTACGTACGCCTATCGTACTCTACTGTAGATACTGTTTGATATACAGTATCTTAGATTACGTAATGACTGTTTGTAATAATGGACTCTGTCATGTATGTTTCACACATCGTTACTAATTTCACTATCAGCTGCTGAAATACGAGAGATTTCAGTTAATAAAGACCTAGCAGAAATTGTTTCCAACTTGCGTTAATGAGCGGCATTTCTCTTAGTGATTTTCATAAATTACTTCTGTCCTGCCGTTGGCCAGCACCTGGATCGCAACAACAATTTTACGAGATGAAATCTGTGCTGATGCGGTAATTCAGAGAACTGCGGTAGGTGATAGAACGAACTAGTCATCAGGAAACAGGTACGGGAAACGAGATACACCGCCCCACTTGTAATTACTTGTGGCTGCAAAATACGTTCACTGGCACACATTTCTTTTAATGACACAGGTGGGCATTTCTGCTCTTCAACAAGCATTCTCACTGAACCTCATACCAACAGGAACTTGTATTTTCGATAATTAACCGTAGAGCAGGAAAGTGAACTGCAAGCAAAATTTTTTCTGATGATTCACGGCTTCGTTTACAAAACTACCGTTCTCAGAGCCAGAAGTTGGATTTAAATAGGTTGCAGGAGACACTGTATAATCTAAAAAACGTTATAAACGAACTTTTACGTTTAAGCTGCTGTTCTAGAAAAGTTCATTTCATATCGTTACCGCTTTCTGCATAACAGCTCTTTCGCAGAGACCGGATAAAAGGGAGCAAGGGAGCTATAGTTTAACGCGGAAACCGAATCACTTGTCATTGCTAGCATATCTTCGAATCATTGAGAGCTGAAGGCTAGGATAAAAGCAAACTGGAAATTTTATGGGTGCGGCCGAAATTCGATCCGGTGACTTTTCGTTTACCAGGTTCGCGCATTGCCAACTTTTTGCTCTCAAAATTTATTCAACAAATTTGACATTGCACGTACACATTAGAATAATGGAAAGCATTTAAATCAAAAAGTAACAAAAATACAAATTGTGGTGTCACCGCCAGACACCACACTTGCTAGGTGGTAGCCTTCAAATCGGCCGCGGTACATTAGTATACGTCGGACCCGCGTGTCGCCACTGTCAGTGATCGCAGACCGAGCGCCACCACACGGCAGGTCTAGAGAGACGTACTAGCACTCGCCCCAGTTGTACAGCCGACGTTCATAGCAATGGTTCACTGACAATTACGCTCTCATTTGCCGAGACGATAGTTAGCATAGCCTTCAGCTACATTTGCTACGACCTAGCAAGGCGCCGTATTCAATTGATATTTATTATGTAAAGCATGTATCATCAAGAGCGATGTTCTACAATTGTGGATTAAAGTTAAGTATTATATCAACTACTTACTTTATTTGCTACTATTAATTCCTTTAACTGTTCCAGACCTCGCGCCAGTCAGCGTGTAATTAAACGCGTGCATTTCGGCCTCCTCTAGAAACACAGTGTTAGCTCTTCTGCCAACACTACACAAATATGAAGTGATTCCCCCCCTCTCTCTTTTTCTCTCTCTTTCTCTCTCTGTGTGTGTGTGTGTGTGTGTGTGTGTGTGTGTGTGTGTGTGTGAGTGAGTGAGTGAGTGAGAGAGAGAGAGAGAGAGAGAGAGAATATTCTGCGTCATTGTAGTTCAGTGTACTAAAATCGAACATGAACGCATTGAAGTACATTAGAAATGAAATAGGAAACAAAATTCGTGAGCAGTAATAGTGATTTTAAACTGTTTAATTCTAGTAATCGAAAACATGAAAACCGTTTCAGATCTTGGTAGACAAATTTGCAAGAAGAACCATATTGTTAATTAGGAATAAAAACAACCACAGCTGTATAATTGCACTTTTATTGTGTTACGAACAGTTTCGCCCTTTGAACATGTACAGGTTGCTTGCAGATTAACAAAACAGGAACTTAGGCTAAAGCTACAGCATCTTAACGAACAAAACTACACTGAATAAGACTATATTGTTACAAAGCGGAACACGTATAACATAAATAACACTTTTACAAAAGACGGTATGTAACCTATGCCGCTTGTATAACTGCGACTGCGGAAAACAAAACACGTCTATAGAAATTAGTTCTTGGGAGTACTGAGGTTTTTAACCTCTATACAGACGGTCTGGCAGTCCGCCTGCTTAGCTGGGTGGTAACATGCTCGTTACCCATGCAAGCAGGCCCAGGTTCGATTCCCGGCCGGGTTGGAGGAGTTGGGTTGTTTTGGGGGAGGAGACCAGACAGCGAGGTCATCGGTCTCATCGGATTAGGGAAGGACGGGGAAGGAAGTCGGCCGTGCCCTTTCAAAGGAACCATCCCGGCATTTGCCTGGAGCGATTTAGGGAAATCACGGAAAACCTAAATCAGGATGGCCGGACGCGGGAGTGAACCGTCGTCCTCCCGAGTGCGAGTCCAGTGTGCCGGGTTGGAGCTTCTCTCCGCTCGGTGACTAGATGTTGTGTTGTTCTCACCGTCATTTCATCTTCATCACCGGCGCGCAAGTCACCCAATGTGGCCTCGACTGAAATAAGACTCGCACTTGGCGGTCGAACTTCCCCGGAAATGGCCTCCTGGCCAACTCTGCCATACGCTCATTTCGTTTCATTTACGGTCTGGCACATACGCACTGGATGACTCTTCTGTCGGAAGAATGTGTGCGTGGGAGAGGAGGGGGTGGGGTGGGAGGTACTCCTTCGTCTACCACCCCACTTTGGCGCTCGCTAATTGTGCTTTTCGTGTCCTAGACTTTCGCATGGCGTTTTTCGTCAAGGAACGCTTTCTAGGACTGACGTAGATTCTTTTCCCCATCGCACGAAATGCCTTCTTTGGATAAGGAAACGAAAGTCTCCCCACCGGTTCTTCCGTAGTGCACACGCACTGACGTCCGTTTAGCAATAAAGTAAGAGTCCGTTTAGAGGAGCGTAAGCGACGCTATTGATGAAAATTGTTGATGTACAGGGATGGGATGAATATGGAAAGACCACGGAAAATGCCTGCTTAAACATAAATCTAGATGCTCGCCAAGCCGGCAGGTGGCGCTGTTGTATTTGACAAGGAACGGAACCGATGCGATGTCCACGACACACTGCAAGCGCCAACTGTGACCAGGAGAGTTTCCTGTGCAGTTGTGAGTGCATTGCGTCGTAGACAGGCGAATTCCAAGGCCGACGAACTGTTGGTGCTCTATGTTGGGTGCTTCCGTAAACAAGGTAGCCGAAATGTTTGGCGTTTCAGTACGCATCGAATCGAAAATTTATACCGCACATTTAGAACTGAGAAACATCATTCGCCACGTCACAACGCTGTCGAAAGTGTGTGTTGAGTAATCGTGACAGATGGTCATTGCAGAGGATCGTGATGAAAAGTACGAGGAGGATAGCTCCAGAAGTTATTGCAGAATCGAATGTCGCAGTCGCGAACCGTCTTAGCACCAAACCAACACGAAGGAAGCTCCAGAAGTGATCGCTATCGACCTTCATCGTTGTTACCTAAAATTACCACTATTTTGCAAGAAGAATGTTATTTTATTCCCTTGAAAACCATACAGGACCTGTATTTATGAATTACGACTCGAAGCTGTTTTGAATGCCAACCGACTTCGTTCACCGTATAAGGTTTCGCAATGTGTTGTGTTTTTGGTGTTTACATACATTCGCCCATCCCCCTGCATGTCTTTCAGGCCGTTTTCTTCATGTTCCAATGTTCAGAAGTCTGCGCGGGTAAGAGAAATGCTACTCACATCTGCAACTCTTTTGTGTGCAACCGCGAATATTACAATTTTCTGAATCACTTGAGCTCGTTCCGCACGGTACGCTAACGGTATGCTTGCCCCTGGCTTGTATTTTCCTGCTGAATTCGGACTCGTAATTTATGTTACTTAGACTAGGAACAGCTTGTGATGAATATAGTTTAAGGCAACATAGTCTCTCATATTCTTCATTTAACTTTTTGTTGCAATTATTTGAACGGATTTTGTGAAATTTTGTGCGGAATATTTTATCAACGTTGTGAAATCATATCAAGTCGTCTTGTAAGTTGTCACATCTTCCTTACTGTTAAATATTAATCGTATTGTTCGTTTATCAAATACACGTTAGTTCACCACAGTATTAAATCACGATGATGTGCTACATTTTTCACTGGATTAAGTGTTGCATTGTGTACTGGTATATATATTTAAGAAAAGTTCACCACAGTATTAAATCATGATGATTTGTTACATTTTCACTGGAGTAAGTGTTACATTGTGTACTGGAATATATATTTAGCAAACGTTAATAGCATCAGTGAGTTTGTAGCGAAATTTTCTTGCGTCGTATGAGCAGCAGAGGTCAGACAATAAAATGAAGATTGCAGTGGATGGAGTGTCCTAAAACAGTGTTCATGTGCTTTGTGGTAGATTTGGTAATTACACTAACTACAGACGTGATCTCTCCTAATGCAGACGAAACAAGAATGACGCAAAGGTAATACAGCTGCTGATACAACAAAGCAAGGATATATGTGTAATTCTGCGGAAAACCGGGAAGGTAGACAGGTAGCAAAGTAATTATTATTGCAAAAAAATGAAATGAGATGATCGTATGGCGTTGATGAGCGGAAGTCCACACCAGGGGGAAGATCAGTCGCCGAGTTGCAAGTGTTTGCAGTTGACGCCACATTGGGCGACATGCGTGTCGATGACGATGAAATTATGATGAGAACAACGCAACACGGAAGTCCCCGAGCGGAGAAGATCTTGATGCGGCCAGGAATCGAACCCGGGCCCGCTACTGGCAGTCAGACACGTTGACCAATCTTTTGTCGCCTTCATTTTCTTCGTCAATGTTCACTGTTCTCGGCATTTGATCTGAGTGACGCCCATCAAGTTCATTGTTGAATACTTGACTCACTTTTATTTATTACAAAGGACAGCCAGCCCTCTGGCCGAACACGCTGTGCTACCGTGTTGACTGTCAGACAACTAAGGAGGCGGACTATAATTGCCGGTATCTGCAGATACAGAATATTTGTATCGGAGCAGGCTTCCGTCCGCAAAGTAGTTGAAGAAAATGAACTGGCAGAGCTTGAAGGCAGACACAAACTATCCCGAGAAAGCGCACATCGAAAGTATCAAGAACCAGCTATAAGTAATGAATTCAGAGATATACTACAACGCCGTACATATCGATCCCGTAATGGTTGCTAAGACAAGATTAAACTAAGTACAGCGAGCGCATAGGCGTTTAAAAAGTTGTCAGTCGGACGCTCTATACGTGAGTGTAACGCGAAGAAGCCATAACAAGTAGTACAATGAGAAGTACCCTCTGTCATGGACTTCAGTTGTCTGTAGAATGGTTCAAATGGCTCTGAGCACTATGGGACTTAACGTCTCAGCTCATCAGTCCCCTAGAACTTAGAACTACTTAAACCTAACTAACCTAAGGACATCACACACATCCATGACCGAGGCAGGACTCGAACCTGCGACCGTAGCAGTCGCGCGGCTCCGAACTGAGCGCCTAGAACGGCTAGACCTCCGCGGCCGGCTGTCTGTAGAATATTTATGAAGATGTACATATATCTGAGGATATGCGCATTCACGCAGACTTCTACTAATGTTTCTAATGAAACTACATTTGGAAGTCTTGCACGTCGGACTGAGCGAGGTGGCGCAGTGATTAGCACAATGGACTCGCATTGGGAACGAGGACGGTTCACATCCACGTCCGGCCATCCTAATGTACGTTTCTTGTAATTTTCTTGAAAAGATCAATGCTGGAATGGTTCCCTTCAAAAGGAAACGGCAAGTTTCCTTCTCCAACCACCGTAATGCAGGCGCGTGCTCCGTCTCTAGTATCCTCTGTGTCAGCGTGACATTGCACGGCCGGCCGCGGTGGTCTCGCGGCTCTAGGCGCGCAGTCCGGAACCGTGCGACCGCTACGGTTGCAGGTTCGAATCCTGCCTCGGGCATGGATGTGTGTGATGTCCTTAGGTTAGTTAGGTTTAAGTAGTTCTAAGTTCTAGGGGACTAATGACCACAGCAGTTGAGTCCCATAGTGCTCAGAGCCATTTGAACCATTTTTGACATTGCACGCTAATCTTGCTTTCTTCCTGCATGTACGTGGTGACTGGTGACTTCTGTATGTAAGTTACACATACCGTACACATCACTGCGCAACAAGACTGACGCATTGCCAGAAGAGACTACACGTTCCAGGTTTCCTGTAGACACAGGTGCATCACAGATGTCTAGTGGAATGGCGCGCTAACTGAAAACGTACTACAGAGTTGAAGTACGCGGGACAGTGAGATTATTGTGGGCAGTACGTCTGCACTGCGCACACATTCACTGTTAGAACCTGGCGGTACGTCGACCAAATGCAATATACCGTTCAACCGCAGTGAGATGCTGACAACAATTTGACCAAGGTTGCACAAGCGTGGCCTATGCTGGCAGGGAAGTCCAGATCCTTGCACCATGCGATTCCACCTTTTCGGTAAGTTGGAAGAGTATCTGAGGTGGGGAGGAAGACAAAGGTTTTCCAACGATGAGTACGTTCAAAAAGCCTTTGTCGAATTACTCCGTGACCAAGGAGCGGATTACCATCGTCGAGGAACTGAACGTCTGGTAGGACAAAAAATGGTTCAAATGGCTCTGAGCACTATGGGACTTAACGTCTATAGTCATCAGTCCCCTAGAACTTAGAACTACTTAAACCTAACTAACCTAAGGACATCACACACATCCATGCCCGAGGCAGGATTCGAATCTGCGACCGTAGCGTCTGGTAGGACATTCCGACTGTTATTCACAAAGACTGGGTGACAATGTTAAAAGTGAAACTTCCTGGCAGATTAAAACTGTGGGCCCGACCGAGACTCGAACTCGGGACCTTTGCCTTTCGCGGGCAAGTGCTATACCAACTGAGCTACCGAAGCACGACTCACGCCCGGTACTCACAGCTTTACTTCTGCCAGTACCTCGTCTCCTACCTTCCAAACTTTACAGAAGCTCTCCTGCGAACCTTGCAGAACTAGCACTCCTGAAAGAAAGGATATTGCGGAGACATGGCTTAGCCACAGCCTGGGGGATGTTTCCAGAATGAGATTTTCACTCTGCAGCGGAGTGTGCGCTGATATGAAACTTCCTGGCAGATTAAAACTGTGTGCCCGACCGAGACTCGAACTCGGGACCTTTGCCTTTCGCGGGCAAGTGCTCTACCAACTGAGCTACCGAAGCTGTGAGTACCGGGCGTGAGTCGTGCTTCGGTAGCTCAGTTGGTAGAGCACTTGCCCGCGAAAGGCAAAGGTCTCGAGTTCGAGTCTCGGTCGGGCACACAGTTTTAATCTGCCAGGAAGTTTCATATCAGCGCACACTCCGCTGCAGAGTGAAAATCTCATTCTGGAATGTTAAAAGTGCCTGTGTCACTTTGCAGTGTAGTACAGCGTTCAATAAACGTTACTTGGCCTATCGTAATAGTATGTAATTTACTTTTTGAACTCAACTCGTACATCTGTTGTGTGTGTGTGTGTGTGTGTGTGTGTGTGTGTGTGTGTGTGTGTGGTTAATATGCAATGAACAAGGGGTGTCGTTTACTGTGAGCATTCGTGGTGTTCAACAACCACTAAACAGTGTCATTCCCCGCCGGCCGGAGTGACCGAGCGGTTCTAGGCGCTACAGTCTGGAACCGCGCGATCGCTACGTTCGCAGGTTCGAATCCTGCAGCGGGCATGGATGTGTGTGATGTCCTTAGGTTAGTTAGGTTTAAGTAGTTCTAAGTTCTAGGGGACTGATGACCTCATAAGTTAAGTCCCATAGTGCTCAGAGCCATGTGAACCATTGTCATTCCCCCGGAAGGACGAAACGTTCTTCAGTACTGATTGGCGTCGAACCGGTGGTCAGTGCCAACGTTCTTCCACCCCAGGGCCAGCTTTCCATTCGGCCAGCACAAGTAAAACTGTGGTAGAGTTAAGTGGCACCTGCAACACAAGGGATCCAGCACCATCAAAAAATGGGGTGAAATTTTTCTCTCGTTTTGATCGACTCACCGACTCACCCACGAAGTTGGTAAGTGAGGCTCTGGAACACGTTGTACACGGGAATACAGGTTTCCGCGTTCGCTCTTTTGCGGCGACTCGGGGAGAATTTCCAGAAGGAAGACCAGTGGCTGGCGATCTCCATTTGGGAGCGGCCATCCCAGGTCACGTGACCACGCGCTGCTGCTGCTGCTGCTGCTGCTGAATAATTCATCGGCCATTGTGCAGAAGCGGCGTACCTTGCTGCTGCCCGCGGCTGCGGAGGATGTGACAGATTGTGTGTCTCGGGTGCGCCGCCCGGATGGCTTCCACAGCACAGCTTGTACGGCCGGTCCGTGGAGGCGCCTGCTTCAACAACATCCTCTGTCCTGCTCAGCACACCGAAGAAATTGCCAGGCGCTTCCCTGTTTCACGATTTCAGAAACGAGAAGAAAGATCGCGAATTTATTTGCTACATTGGTGATATTCTCTTAAATTTTACAACAGTTTTTTCACTGTCTGCATGTAAAGGTTCTTTTTGTGTGTTACGAACGATTCCGGTTTTCTTGTAAAATCATCACCATATCTTGCAGCCCATGTATTATATGAAATTAAACTGGGGAAAAACCAGAGTGGCACAATCACCGACGTTTTTCTACACTAAAAGAGCTGTTCTCGAAGTAAGGTCCGAACGGGTGTGAATTGGAAACCACAGTGACAATTTGATGAATCTTTGCACAGATGCATTGGGCAGTGTCTCTTGTATGGCTGTCGATCGCGTCGCTGCATTCTTTTTAGTTCTGAGCGCGTAAAAACGCATAGGAAATAATGTCTCCCGCTAGGTATGAGGGCTTGGAGAGAGATTTCGCCTGATATCATGCAGCCCACATAACATAACTGTCGTCCGTTTCTTTCTTCACGACAGTTCTTGGTCGCGCCTGTTCAAAATGTTCAAATGTGTATGACATCTTATGGGACTTAACTGCTAAGGTCATCAGTCCCTAAGCTTACTCACTACTTAACCTAAATTATCGGAAGGACAAACACACACACACCCATGCCCGAGGGAGGACTCGAACCTCCGCCGGGACCAGCCGCACAGTCCATGACTGCAGCGCCTCTGACCTCTCGGCTAATCCCGCGCGGCTCTTGGTCGCACTTTACAGGGGCAATGAAACGCTGCTGCTGCTTTTTTGACGGGAAGTGTTTAATCGTCCATAATACAGCCTGTGATTGGCTCCCCCTGAGTTTCATCTCTGCTCACGTGAACCACTGACAAGGAAGACAACATTTTGGTGCATACAACGAGCTGTAGACCAGTGCAGAAGATTGGTGGAAAGCACAAGCGGCTGTCCTCTATTACGAGGGTATTGGGAAGTCGGTACAATACTATGGCAGATAGCTAAGTAGGAGCAGGGAGTATGTAAACAAGTAGTTGGAAGAGGGAGCTAACTGTTGCCAATAAAACATTCTTGATTTTCACAGTGGTTTCCATTTCCCAACCGATCGGACCTTGCTCTCCGAATAGGGCTCGCATCTTGACCCAAAATGTCTTCATAAACATCCACTGATTGAAGATGATATTGTACTATAAAAGGTATTAGGATGATGCAATATACTTTATCACACAGATGAGGAAGACTTTCTGGTGACAATATTCCGCACCCGTTTTAACAGCATAATGTTCAAACTGCATCTTTATTGATCAAAATGCACGACACATCCTAAGCGCGAGTGAGGCACGTAGGAGGACACTAACCGTTGTTTGCGTAGGAATTCTTCAATGTGTGGTACAGTGCTTTACACTTTATACGAGTACCTGTCCAGCTGCGAAACAAAATGTAACTCATATGATAATAACATTTGTTCCTAACAAAGTTTTGTGCCGGCCGCTGTAGCAGAGCGATTCTAGGCGCTTCAGTCCGGAACCGCGCTGCTGCTACGGTCACAGGTTGAATCCTGCCTCTGGTATGGATGTGTCTGATGTCCTTGGGTTAGTTAGGTTTAAGTAGTTCTAACAAGGGAACCTCCCCATCGCACCCCCCTCAGATTTAGTTATAAATTGACACAGTGGATGTGTGTGATGTCCTTGGGTTAGTTAGGTTTAAGTAGTTCTAACAAGGGAACCTCCCCATCGCACCCCCCTCAGATTTAGTTATAAATTGACACAGTGGATAGGCCTTGGAAAACTGAATACAGATCAATCGAGAAAACAGGAAGAAGTTGTGTGGAACCATGAAAAAATAAGCAAAATATACAAACTGAGTGGGTCATGTGCAAGATAGGCGAGATGAAGGACAAAGTGAACTGAGGAGCGCCGTGGTCCCGTGGTTAGAGAGAGCAGCTGTGGAACAAGAGGTCCTTGGTTAGAGTCTTCCATCGAGTGAAAATTTTACTTTCTTTACTTTCGCAAAGCTACGATCTGTCCGTTCATTCATTGACGTCTCTGTTCACTGTAATAAATTTAGTGTCTGTTTTGTGACCGCACCGCAAAACCGTGCGATTAGTAGACGAAAGGACGTGCCTCTCCAATAGGAACCGAAAACATTTGATCGCAAGGTCATAGGTCAACCGATTCCTCCACAGGAAAACATGTCTGATATATTCTATACGACACTGGTGACGGCATGTGCGTCACATGACAGGAATATGTTGTCGACCCACCTAACTTGCACACCTGGCGAATGACTAAAAAGATTCTTCTACCTTGCCCGATTTAGGTTATCTTGTGGATGTGATAATCACTCCCAAAAAAGTGATGAAAACATAAGAGTTTGTCACATAAACTGCAACAAATGAATGCAACAGTTTCACAGTCGCACGGTTTTCGCTGTGCTCTGTCAAAACATATCTTTTTTTACGTTTTCAAATGTTTCCGTGTGTAGACCGTCAAATCCTGCATATGTCCGAGCAAATCTGAACATGTCCTGGAATTATGGAGAGCGAAGTTGATTCTCTGTGAGTGCCTGAACTTTGATAATTGTCTGAAAATAAAAAATTAAACTCTTCACTCGAGGGAAGGCTTGAACCAAGGACCTCTCGTTCCGCAGCTGCTTACGCTAACCACGGGACCACGGCGCTTGTAATCTCATATTCTCCTTGATGTTGCCTACCTTGCGCATGGACTACTCAGTTTGTATATTTTGCTTATTTTTTTCATAGTTCCACACAACTTCTTCCTGTTTTCTCGATTGATCTGTGTTCAGTTTTTCAAGGCTTATCCCTGTGCCAACTTATAACTAAATCTGAGGGGGGTGCGATGGGGAGGTTCCCTTGTAAGTCTAGGGGACTGATGACGTCAGATGTTAAGTCTCATAATGCTTAGAGCCATTTGAACCATTTTTAACAAAGTTTTCCCAGTAGCTGGTACTGCAGTAAACAAGTTGTTTCTTGTGATCCCAAAGGGTAGCCGATGATGATACTGCTAATTTCCAAGAGCTATGTAACTGAGATAGGGGAGAGACCCTCCAATCTGTGGAGGATGCCGTCGATTTGCTGTCTTCAATAGCACATACTGAATAATAAACGCTAGCCGAAATATCACGTCATTGGTGCCACCTTTCTCCGATAAAGACGGGGTCAAGTCACCTCCTTAGAGCAAACAGCTCACACGAACCCTGGCATAAACCATGACCCCTGATTACCACATACCGCTGGTCACGCTGGGACAGAAATAAATTTTGCTCCCAGTCGACAGTTTCGAATAGGTGACATAAAGTTGGTGGAAACCGATTGCAGCAACCTAAACTCAGCGGCTTTACACACACTGACGGCTGTTCGCCAGAGTATTTCGTTTCGCAGACAGCCTGTTTACGCTTTCCACCTGTCAGCCGTTCCGTGAAAGGTGTCGTGCGGGGCGAGCAGGTGCGTCTCTCGCTCAGAGTAAACACTGCTTTCGCCGTTGCGGACCCCAGCACGAAGCACACCGTTCGGCTTTCCTTACAGCCGAGCAAAGAATTCTTTTCCGGAAACTGTCATCGTCTTATTTTTCTTTCCACATCCATAACGGCATAGATGAATCAAGTAAATGAAACTTCCAAAGTTAGGTCTTTAGTATTACGGAAGTAGTGCATTAAAGAAAGAGTGATAGCTTCCCTGTTGCTTAAAAATTTCATTGCCATAAGTTTCTCGATTGCAGCGAGCGCCGTACAGTACTCGGTTACTGTCTGTGTGCAAACTCCACAACAGATAAATTTTGCCGCACTCTCCAATATGTCTGCATTCACGTAAACTTCGTGTGGTAATGTGGATATCATAAGTATCAAAATAGCCGACACAGATGCTAAGGAAAACGTTACTAAGGGCAAATTCTAACGAATGAAACTCCCATATAGTGACTACATTCAGAAAATACATCAACAAGGGCGGGGAACTGGAAAAGAGACAGACCGTATCCCTGAAATATAAAGCTAAATTTTGTTCCTGTATGCATCCATTCATGTAGAGGAAAGCAAAGCCTGATGAAGCTGAAAGTGAGTTAAGGCACCGAGACTGTGAAGTGCACACTGATGTTACCAGAGTCACCTGTACGAAATTAAAAAGTTTTAATCTTCCGTAGGTTCGGTCATTTACTGAAAAAGAAGTCGATTTACACTACTTAACACTACCATGCAACAAACACCTAAGACAGCAAAAAATAAACGTGAAATTAAAACCAGATTAAGGCTCGGTTACATATTTCCATCAAAGCTTTCTTGATATTATGAGGATCTATTATGTTATAGAGACTCAGACATGGATGTAATATGTAACATGGAACCTTAAAAAGATTTGTTGGGAGTAAGTATGTAAACATGTTATAAAATTGGGTAACATTTTCGCCTTATAGAAGACACAATTTACTTGTTTTTGTCTTTCCATATACGGGATGAAACGCCTAAAATTTGCACCGAGATATTGCGGAAATGGAAAGTGCTATTGATGTGCCGTTTTCACAGAGTGGATTGGCAGTCAGCGGCTCGTATTGTTAGGCAATAAGCAGGTAGTAATAATACGTAGAAAGTGTATTTTTGTGAAAACAAACGCTAAGTGGAACACTACCTACTGACATTAACAAACTAAAATTAGGGGAAATTAGAATGTCAGTGGTGTTTGTTGCAGCATTCCAGTGCGAGTCGTTACAAGATGTCGTATTATGAAAACTTTCCACAGCGACACTTGTTTGTGTCATTCAGCCTGCGTAGGTGCTACGAATGATGTTCTTATGTTTCCTTGCAGTGTGCTTGTATGTTCTTTGAGTGCAGTGCGACTTGCTAATCAGTTAGTGTGTGGCAGTCCAAGCAATAGGTCGTGAGTAGACGATGGGATTTACGAATGTAGAAAAAGTTCACATGCCCATGGTGTATGGAGAGATTAATGATAAAGCCACAATTACCAATCATGCGCCGGCCGCGGTGGCCGAGCGGTTCTAGGCGCTTCGGTCCACAACCGCGCGACTGCTACGGTCGCAGGTTCGAATCCTGCCTCGGGCATGGCTGTTTGTGTGCTGTCGTTAGGTTAGTTAGGTTTAAGTAGTTCTAAGTTCTAGGGGACTGACGACCTCAGAAGTTAAGTCCCATAGTGCTCAGAGCCATTTGAACCAATCATGCCCAGGTAAGCAGCCGAAACATGCATTACTGGTCTGTTGACTATCCCTGTTGGCTTCGTCAGGTGGAGTGTAAACGTGTGGTCTGGAATAGTGAACCACCAGGTCATAGGTCCGTATTTCATAGATGCAACATCAAACGCTCACCAGTATCGCAGTCTCCTACCGGACCATCTTCCACTGATGTTAGATGTTCCTCTGCAGACTAGGGAGAACCTGTGGTACCAACACGACTGTCCAGCCCACAGTGCACGAAGTAGGCTTACTACAGCATGTCTTCACGAATTGTTTCCTAACCGTTGGGTTGGACGCAGCGGACCTGTATCTTGGCCGGCCCGTTTCCCGTATTTGACTCCTGTAGAAAGGAGAAAGCAGAAAGATGCTATCTACAAGGACATACCAACTACATCCGATGCTATGCAACGAAGTATTACTGCAGCCTGCTCGGACATCTCACCTGAAATTCTAGCACGTGTGCAGCAGTTGTTCCGTACCTGATTTTAAGTGTGTATTGCCGCTGCCGCTGTGATGGTCAGAATCTACAAACTAGTGTGTATACTTCTGTTCTTTAGTGAGTACTACCACAGGTATTGTGCAACTATCAGTGAGGGAACTTTCCAGAATACGATATCGCGTAAACAACTCGCAGTAGACTCCCACAATAAACACCAATGACATTCGAATTTACCCCGCTTTTTGTTTGTTAATGTCAATAGGCATTGTTCCATTTAAAAAAGTGTATGGTCGGACAAAAAACACTTTCTGAGTATTATTACAATCTGTTTATTGGCTTTCAGTACGAGCTCCTGACTAACAATCGATTCTGTGAAAACAGCTCATCACTAGTACTTTCCATTTCCGCAATATTTGTCGCGCAAGTCTTAGATGATTCACCCTGCGTATTTGAGCAATTTATGTTCTATCCACCGAGGCTTTTTGTTTATTATTTGGTCTGAAAAATTATTTTGACGTAACACCATGTACAGGTACTTAAGAAATTAGCTTGAACTTAGCCCTACATGCGGAAGGGTGATAATCTTACGTTAATTTTGCATTGGCATACGTTAATATCTACAGCAAAAGCCTGTGACACTCACTAAACCACTGGGCCATAAAATACTACACATATGTGTTGAAACTCCTCGGAAACTGACATACAGCCGGGAGCGCGGTGTGCTGACCACATGCTCCTCCGTATCTGCATCCAGTGACGCCTGTGGGCTGAGGATGACACGGCGGCCGGTCAGTACCGTCATGGCCTGTTCGGGAGGAGTTTAGTTTTTTGTGTTGAAACTTATGCCCACTGTATTAATTCGGAACGTAACACAGATAACAAGTCACGTTCACCTCGCCTATCAATTACTTGATGTTGGTTGTCTTATATGTAAATGATTTAAGCATACCGGCTTAGGGAAATACATTCATCGTTTTCTATGTTTTTTATTAAATATTTCAACCTCTGGTCACTACCATTTTGACCTACTACTACGTCACCATCAGACGGTCTGTTTAAAAAGAAAGAAAAAACGGGGGATACTAAAACACTAGGGTACGATATTACAAATCAGATTGACTTCTATACACAACTATACATACCTGGATATGATACGATACAAGGGAAACTCCCCATCGCACCCCTCTCAGATTGAGTGGTAACATGGCTCAGAGGATAGCTCGTCAAAAACTGAACACAGATCAAGCGTGAAAACAGGAAGAAGGTGTACTGAACTCTGACAAAAGCAGAATCGACACAATGAACGGACTAAGCTCAAGATATCCAACATCAAGGCAGTTGAAGAGTCCACGGCGTTGTTGTTATGTGGTCACGGTGTTTGATTTATGTTCAAATCTCCTCATGCCCCCCCTTTTTTTTTCCACAAAATTATGAAGAGTCCGTCCGCTCATGGAAGTATTGACATATCTGTTTGCTGTATTCAGATTTTTGTCTGTGTCATGGTGTAACATCTGTTTGCAATAGCGAGTTATAAGGAAAAAACATCTAGACGTACTGTTTGTGCTACAAAAGTACCACATGCTATGACTGCTAGTTCCGTTTTGGAAGTTTTCACTCTTGAATTCCTTTGTTGTAACTTAGTTCACACCAGTTTGTTTGTTGTTTCCCTTTCTGTGAGAGGTTTATGCGGCATCTCGCCTGCTGTCACTATTGGTCACATTTACTTGCGACGGTAATATATTCTTACCACATGAGTCATATGCTGTAACGAGTGTATGGTATGTTAATTGCCAAGACTACAGAAGGAAAACAGACGCGTCAATGACCGGACGGAAGGTTCATAATTTACTGAAAAACAAAGGGGGCGCGAGGGAGATTTGAACAGCATCTCCCGCTCTGCAGACCAACTGCGTGACCACACAGCCACGACGCCGTGACTGTTGCAATTCGCTCGATGCTGCACATCTTGAACTTGGATCGTTCACCGTTTCTATTTTGCTTCTTTTTTCACAGTCATTCATGCTTTACCTGTGTTCAGTTATTGACTGGGCCATTTTGCGGCTAAATTAAGTTGACGGTGAGTTTCCACTGTTAGGAACTCATCAACTGAACGGGTGCGGAGATGTGCTCACACCGTAAATGTATCTGGTGAGCCTGTTCAGTTGACGATGAAGACGTTTGGTTTGTGGGGTGCTCAACTGCGCGGTCATCAGCGCCCGTACAAAGTCCCAATTATTACCCGCTCCAATTTTCTCACAATCCTATCTAGCCACTGTCACAAATGATTATGATGATGAAATGATGAGCACAACACAAACACCCAGTCCCCGGGCAGAGAAAAATGCTCAACCAGTCCGGGAATAGAACGTGGGACCTCGTGATCCTTAGGTAGCTTCGCCAGCCACTAGACCACGAGCTGCGGACTCAGTTGACGAGTTAGTACGAGTGTGTACCATATTTGGGTATAGAAGTCAGTCTGATTTGCAATTTAGTGTCCCAGTATTTTACTCACCTGGATTTTCTTTCTTTTTAAAAAGATCGTCTGACGATGGCGTGGCAATAGAGCGACCTGTGACTGAAGTAGAGTGTTTCAAAGTCTTTGCATCAAAATTCTATGGGCGGGAGATCGCGTCATGCGGAACAGATTTTCTTAGAGACAACATGTTCTCTAGGGGTTCTTTATGTATTGGTCATGCCCCTGGGCGTATGCAAGGTGGGTTGCCTATAATCCAGTCATCTACTATGCGTGAAAGGAAATAGGCCGAGCAAAATTTAAGTTCCTGATTCGCTTCTAAATCACCTTTCTAAACTTAGACACACTCACTCTTAAGGTATTCTTGTTGAAAGTCACACCAATTTCTTGGAGAAGGTAGTATGCACCACACCTGATTAGTAGATCCTTTTAGTTCAGTAACCTCTCGTCATCCGAGGGACGATAAATAGTAAAGGAACCTTAGCATCGTCGAAAAGCGTCAGAAAAGATTTTTCTCTCTACCAGACGTTGTTCCCCAAGACGTGATCCGCCAACCCTAGACGTTTGACGCAAAGACTTTGAAACAGCCTATATACAGGAAAACCAGAACTCCACCGACAAACTTTCAGAGGTGGTAGTATGGACCAAGACAAGAAAAACAAGTCCAGTAAACAAGGGTTCTATACCTTAAGAGCTATGCGCACCCGTTCAGTAAAAGACATGTGTCTCACAATACTGAAGATAAAAAACCGCTCTTGGTTTTTAAGTATGCATTGTAGAGCCCATGTTTACTTAACTTCATTGTTTCGAATGGTCCTGTATTATCCATTAATACTGTCCATCCCTCTAGGAACACACTTATCACCTGCAGACAAGAGAAGTTTGTATTCTTCTATAATACAGATTGCAAACTGTTATATTACGTTTTTAGCGAGTTACTTGCGGTTCCTGACGATAGTGTTGTCTTGTTTATTGCTCTGTTAGACTTGTAAAAACACTTGTATTTACTATCGCTATTTTAAGAGTTGTACATGCAATTAATTTTATCTTATAAGAAGAAAAAAAACGAGAATTCTGATGTCAGCTCTTGTGTTATTGCAGCTACATGTTCGATTGTTTCCTTGTGTCTTTGCAAGGTCGCGCACAATTGCATAACTTTATTGACGGTTCGAATGCTAGGCTTGTGTGTGTGTGTGTGTGTGTGTGTGTGTGTGTGTGTGTGTGTGTGTGTTGTAACATCTCATATGCTTCCAGCCTTCCATTGTAGGTAGGAATTATATTCGCAAAGCTTTTAATGAAACTTCAAAATAATAATGCAGTGATTAAGTTCAGCCTGAGATAATCTTACAGTCAGATAAGGTAGAGTGAACATCTGTGCCTACTTCCCGTATTTCTCCTTTCCATAGTGGCAGACGAAGATTATTAACTATCAGTTCTGAATTGTGTCTGTCTTGATTAATAGTCGACAGAGAGCGTGAATGTTATGTTCCGCTGTTACCACATGCATACGCAAGTGGACGGAGCTCTTCTGGTAAAGCAAGTTGTTATTAGGGATCATTTCTGATTGTCATAATTATGAGAGAATCTGTATACAATATAAGAAGGTTTACACCCCGCATACTTGAATAAATTAAGGGGACCGGAAAGTAATGTCGTTTCTGCGCTTGTCGATATTCGTTCGTCATTTATCACCTCATTGCAGTTTGTGGTGAAATAGCTAGCCAAATACCAGAAGAGCTATAAATCCGGCACTGTATGCGGTTTGAGTTTCACAAGGGTAGTAGCGCAACAGTTGCTACCAAAAAATTTGCATTGTTTATCCAGGTGCACTAGTCGTTCGTAAATGGCAAAGGTTCTTTTTTCAAGTTCAAATCCGGTAATTTTGATCTTTCCGATTCGTATCGTTCAGGACGATCAATAAGTGTAACCGATGACATGTTAAGAGCGGAAGTGGAAGCTAATCCGTACCAGAAAATCGAGGAACTGTCAAACGCTTAACCAACAACCTTGATCGACCTACAAGAGCATTTAGAGTAGACTGGTAAAGAGAAAGTTAACCGATCCGTCACATGCAACGCATTGCTTCAGCGGCACAGATTCCTTTTTTGGTCGTTAGATCACTGGAGATGAAAAATGGGCCCTCTGCGGTGAACCAAATGTAAAAGTCAGTGACTCTCTCAGAATGCATCACCACGAAGTACAGCTAAGCCAGATTTACACCCTAAAACGCGCTTTTGTGGATATGGTGGATTATTCGCGGTACAATGTCAACTTTATCCTGATGCCACATGTCCTTGACTTCCTCAGTTAGTTGGATGTATTTTTCAATTTTTTCTCCTGTTTTCTTTTGTATATTTGTTGTATTGGGTATGGATATTTCGATTAGTTGTGTTAATTTCTTCTTTTTATTGGTGAGTATGATGTCAGGTTTGTTATGTGGTGTTGTTTTATCTGTTATAATGGTTCTGTTCCAGTACAATTTGTATTCATCATTCTCCAGTACATTTTCTGGTGCATACTTGTACGTCGGAACGTGTTGTTTTATAAGTTTATGTTGTAAGGCAAGCTGTTGATGTATTATTTTTGCTACATTGTCATGTCTTCTGGGGTATTCTGTATTTGCTAGTATTGTACATCCGCTTGTGATGTGATCTACTGTTTCTATTTGTTGTTTGCAAAGTCTGCATTTATATGTTGTGGTATTGGGATCTTTAATAATATGCTTGCTGTAATATCTGGTGTTTATTGTTTCATCCTGTATTGCAATCATGAATCCTTCCGTCTCACTGTATATATTGCCTTTTCTTAGCCATGTGTTGGATGCGTCTTGATCGATGTGTGGCTGTGTTAGATGATACGGGTGCTTGCCATGTAGTGTTTTCTTTTTCCAATTTACTTTCTCCGTATCTGTTGATGTTATGTGATCTAAAGGGTTGTAGAAGTGGTTATGAAATTGCAGTGGTGTAGCCGATGTATTTATATGAGTGATTGCTTTGTGTATTTTGCTAATTTCTGCTCGTTCTAGAAAGAATTTTCTTAAATTGTCTACCTGTCCATAATGTAGGTTTTTTATATCGATAAATCCCCTTCCTCCTTCCTTTCTGCTTAATGTGAATCTTTCTGTTGCTGAATGTATGTGATGTATTCTATATTTGTGGCATTGTGATCGTGTAAGTGTATTGAGTGCTTCTAGGTCCGTGTTATTCCATTTCACTACTCCAAATGAGTAGGTCAATATTGGTATAGCATAAGTATTTATAGCTTTTGTCTTGTTTCTTGCTGTCAATTCTGTTTTCAGTATTTTTGTTAGTCTTTGTCTATATTTTTCTTTTAGTTCTTCTTTAATATTTGTATTATCTATTCCTATTTTTTGTCTGTATCCTAGATATTTAGAGGGATCTGTTTTTTCCATCGATTCTATGCAGTCGCTGTGGTTATCCTAAATGTAATCTTCTTGATTAGTGTGTTTTCCCTTGACAATGCTATTTTTCTTACATTTGTCTGTTCCAAAAGCCATATTTATATCATTGCTGAATACTTCTGTTGTTGTTGTTGTTGTTGTTGTTGTGGTCTTCAGTCCTGAGACTGGTTTGATGCAGCTCTCCATACTACTCTATCCTGTGCAAGCTTCTTCATCTCCCAGTACTTACTGCAACCTACATCCTTCTGAATCTGCTTAGTGTATTCATCTTTTGGTCTCCCTCTACGATTTTTACCCTCCACGCTGCCCTCCAATGCTAAATTTGTGATTCCTTGATGCCTCAAAACATGTCCTACCAACCGATCCCTTCTTCTAGTCAAGTTGTGCCACAAACTTCTCTTTTCCCCAATCCTATTCAACACCTCCTCATTAGTTACGTGATCTACCCACCTTATCTTCAGCATTCTTCTGTAGCACCACATTTCGAAAGCTTCTATTCTCTTCTTGTCCAAACTACTTATCGTCCATGTTTCACTTCCATACATGGCTACACTCCATACAAATACTTTCAGAAACGACTTCCTGACACTTAAATCTATACTCGATGTTAACAAATTTCTCTTCTTCAGAAACACTTTCCTTGCCAATGCCAGTCTACATTTTATATCCTCTCTACTTCGTCCATCATCGGTTATTTTGCTCCCCAAATAGCAAAACTCCTTTACTACTTTAAGCGTCTCATTTTATAATCTAATTCCCTCAGCATCACCGGTTTTAATTCGACTACATTCCATTATTCTCGTTTTGCTTTTGTTGATGTTCATCTTATACCCTCCTTTCAAGACACTGTCCATTCCGTTCAACTGTTCTTCCAAGTCCTTTGCTGTCTCTGACAGAATTACAATGTCATCGGCGAACCTCAAAGTTTTTACTTCTTCTCCATGAATTTTAATACCTACTCCGAATTTTTCTTTTGTTTCCATTACTGCTTGCTCAATATACAGATTGAATAACATTGGGGAGAGGCTACAACCCTGTCTCACTCCTTTCCCAACCACTGCTTCCCTTTCATTATCCTCGACTCTTATAACTGCCATCTGGTTTCTGTACAAATTGTAAATAGCCTTTCGCTCCCTGTATTTTACCCCTGCCACCTTCAGAATTTGAAAGAGAGTATTCCAGTTAACATTGTCAAAAGCTTTCTCTAAGTCTACAAATGCTAGAAACGTAGGTTTACCTTTCCTTATTCTTTCTTCTAAGATAAGTCTTAAGGTCAGTATTGCCTCACGTGTTCCAATATTTCCACGGAATCCAAACTGATCTTCCCCAAGGTTGGCTTCTACTAGTTTTTCCATTCGTCTGTAAAGAATTCGCGTTAGTATTTTGCAGCTGTGACTTATTAAACTGATAGTTTGGTAATTTTCACATCTGTCAACACCTGCTTTCTTTGGGATTGGAATTATTATATTCTTCTTGAAGTCTGAGGGTATTTCGTCTGTCTCATACATCTTGCTCACCAGATGGTAGAGTTTTGTCATCACTGGCTCTCCCAAGGTCATCAGTAGTTCTAATGGAGTGTTGTCTACTCCCGGGGCCTTGTTTCGACTCAGGTCTTTCAATGCTCTGTCAAACTCTTCACGCAGTATCTTATCTCCCATTTCGTCTTCATCTACATCCTCTTCCATTTCCATGATATTGTCCTCAAGTACATCGCCCTTGTATAAACCCTCTATATACTTCTTCCACCTTTCTGCCTTCCCTTCTTTGCTTAGAACTGGGTTACCATCTGAGCTCTTAATATTCATACAAGTGGTTCTCTTCTCTCCAAAGGTCTCTTTAATTTTCCTGTAGGCAGTATCTATCTTACCCCTAGTGAGACAAGCCTCTACATCCTTAAATTTGTCCTCTAGCCATCCCTGCTTAGCAATTTTGCACTTCCTGTCGATCTCATTTTTGTGACGTTTGTATTCCTTTTTGCCTGCTTCATTTACTGCATTTTTATATTTTCTCCTTTCATCAATTAAATTCAATATTTCTTCTGTTACCCAAGGATTTCTATTAGCCATCGTCTTTTTACCTACTTGATCGTCTGCTGCCTTCACTACTTCATCCCTTAGAGCCACCCATTCTTCTTCTACTGTATTTCTTCTGTTATCTTTAGTAGTGTATTTCTACTACACTACTTAGTAGTGTATTTCTTCTGTTAACTTTAGTAATTGGTTGAGTTGTTGATTTGTTGCTGCCAGTAGTTTTAGATCATCCATGTATAGCAAATGTGTGATTTTGCGTGGGTATGTTCCAGTAATATTGTATCCATAATTTGTATTATTTACCATGTTGGATAGTGGGTTCAGAGCAAGGCAGAACCAGAAAGGACTTCATGAGTCTCCTTGGAATATTCCACGCTTAATCTGTATTGGCTGTGATGTGATATTATTTGAATTTGTTTGGATATTAAGTGTGGTTTTCCAATTTTTCATCACTATGTTTAGGAACTGTATCAATTTAGGATCTACTTTGTATATTTGCAATATTTGTAGTAACCATGAGTGGGGTACACTATCAAAAGCTTTTTGGTAATCAATGTATGCGTAGTGTAGCGACCTTTGTTTAGTTTTAGCTTGATATGTCACCTCTGCATCTATTATCAGTTGCTCTTTACATCCTCGTGCTCCTTTGCAACAGCATTTTTGTTCTTCATTTATAATTTTGTTCTGTGTTGTATGTGTCATTAATTTCTGTGTAATGACTGAAGTTAATATATTGTATATTGTTGGTAGGCATGTTATGGGGCGATATTTAGCTGGGTTTGCTGTGTCTGCTTGATCTTTAGGTTTTAGATAAGTTATTCCATGTGTAAGTGTATCAGGGAATGTGTATGGGTCTGCAATGTAACTGTTAAATAATTTAGTTAGATGTGAATGTGTTGAGGGGAACTACTTCAGCCAGAAATTTGCTATTTTATCTTTTCCAGGGGCTTTCCAATTGTGAGTAGAATTAATTGCTTGGGTGACTGCATGTTGCAAAATTATCACTTCAGGCATTTGTGGTATCATCTTGTATGTGTCTGTTTCTGCTTGTATCCACGGTGCATGCCTTTTATGTTGTACCGGGTTTGACCATATGTTGCTCCAGAAGTGTTCCATGTCTGTTATGTTTGGTGGATTGTCTATTTTAATGTGTGTGTTATCTATTGTCTGGTAAAATTTCTTTTGGTTTGTGTTGAATGTTTGGTTTTGTTTCCTTCTATTTTCACTTTTTTTGTATCTACTAAGTCGTTTGGCCAATGATTGTAATTTCTGCTTCTTTTCATCTAATTGCTCTATCGCTTCTTGTTGTGAGATTTTACCTAACCTTTTTCCTTTTTTTTCTGACATTTCATTTCTTATAAATTGTGTTAGCTGTCCGATGTCTTTTCTCAGTTTTTTTATTCTGATCTGTAGCCTGTGTTGGCATGCTGGTTTTGTGGGTTTCTTCTGTGTATTGTTTGGTTCTGATCTCTGCCTAGTGTGTATAGTTAGTGTAGTGAGTGCTCCTATATAAACCAGTAGTTGTAACGCTTCCATAGTTGTATTTTCATTTATTTTGTTGTGTATGATTGTGTTGATAGTTTTTATTGTTGTTTCGACTTATGGGTTATTTGGCGGTCTATGCAAGAATGGTCTAATGTCTGTATTTGTGTATTTGTATTCTATATATGTAAGCTGAAATTTTTGTTCTATATCTAACATGTGTGTCACTTCGTGTTCTATTTGTACTTGTTCTGGTAGCTGTCTTAAGATTTCGTTTTCCTCTGATTGTTTAATTGATGCGTGTTGTCCTTTGTTTGCTCTGGGGTGTTTGAGTCCATTGCTGTATTTTCTTCTTCTTCTGATTGCATATTATTTTGTTCCAGTATTTGTTGTACTTGTTGTTTGATGTTTTCTAATTCTGACTGGGGTATCCTGTTATTTTTTATTATCACACGGATCTGATCAGCTAGTCGTTGTTCTGTTAAAAATTTTAATTCTGGGTATCTGGTAATAAATGTTGTGTATACTTGTGATCTGTATCCAGTTGTGTTGGTTCCTAGGTTTGTTGCTTGGTAATAACAGATCATGAGGTGTCTATTAACTTCATCTGACCATCTCATCCCCTGTCTCTGTTTTCCTTCTAGGGTGGTTGCAGGAAGCATATCCTGCAAAACACCTCTATTTGGATTTAAATCATTTTCCAGTTGGCTAGCAGTGTCGTTACCATTGTGGGCGGGCATAGGGTTCAAGCGTCGTTCCCGACCATGACGGCGCTTGTCCGAGGCTTCTTTAGTTCTGTCCTGAACCAAGTAATCACACTAAAAGGGGGGTTAGCCCTATTAGTGGTTTGTTCTTTTCGTCGCCTTTTACGACTGGCAGAAGATACCGGAGGCCTATTCTTTTCCCGGGCCTCCACGGGATTATTATTATTATTATTATTATCATTATTTCTTAACAAAAGATTTTAAGTTGTGTTGCCGGCAGCTGTGGTCGAGCGGTTCTAGGCGCTTCATTCCGGAAGCACGCGGCTTCTACGGTCGCAGGTTCGAATCGTGGCTTGGGCATGGATGTGTGTGATGCCGTTAGGTTCGTTAGGTTTAAGTAGTTCTAAGTCTAGGGGACTGATGACCTCAGATGTTAAGTCCCATAGTGCATTTGAGCCATTTGAACCATTTTTAAGTTGTGTTCTCAGATCCTGTGCCTATTTCACAGTCAAGCTATCTTCTATGGGATGTACTCCCTATTTAGGAGCCCATTCATTCTCGTACAGTGTCGATAATGTGTGTGTGTGTGTGTGTGTGTGTGTGTGTGTGTGTGTGTGTGTGTGTGTGTGTGTGCGTGCGTAGAATAATTCTTCGCGCTCGCCCGTCCATACGGAGGCTTACCGGCAATTGTTCTTCCCGTGAACCATACGCGACTGAAACAGGAAAATAGGAAACTTGACACATACACACAGTTGCCTCCGCCACATCCCGCAAAGTGAATTGCGGATTATAGACGTAGATGTGGATGTCACGGGTGACTTGGTGGCTATACAAAAACATATGGTACCCCGTGGACAACTCTGACAGAACCTGCTGTAAGTACATTTTGAAGCGATACTGTGGAAATGTAGACTAGGTGTTTCATGCCACAGCTTCACAACTGCGTTCCACATAGCTGTGGCAGGAAGCAGTCGGCCAGACTGTCTCGTAAACAAGTCGGCATGCGGCGTGAAGTTCGAATGCCGATGGAGCTGCCGACAAGGCGTTGCACCCAGATGAAAGAGAATGCAGAAGCGGAGCGTTGCATAAGGCTGCAGGGGGCTGTGATGCGAGCTCCGCGGCACAGCACAGCGTGTTGCGCAAGCGCCGAGGCGACCTTCAGCTGCAATGCGATGTCACGCCGCTATTTAAACGCGCCGTCTGCGCATGCGCGACATTCCAGCGTCCGGCTTTTGCGTAGCAGCGAAATACCTGCAGCATCGCGTATCCTCCTCTGTTGCCTTTCTGGGGAATGTAAACACATGGGAAACTTGGACGCCCCGAAAATGATTCACTGCGCGTCATAGCTGAGATGGGTGTGTTGTTGCCTTTAATCTAGGTCTCTGCCCATTTTTGGCCAGATGCCCATAATTGTACAGCTGCTTACGCACATTGGATGACTTTAACGCTCAAATACATGAAATTTATTCGCAGTCGCGAATGTGGACAACAATCTGCTGTATAATAGACAATGACGACAGTGAAAACTGTTGTCAGTGTCAATAAAATTCACCAACAGCCGTATACTCATTTTGTTTTATTCTGAAAGCAAGCAGTTTCGGCATTTCATTATGCCATGCCCAGCACCCATACGCTTCTACCCAAATAAACGAACTTGTCGTTTAGCGCCATAAAGCACTGGATATCGTGAGTTGCAATCGTTATACAATTGCTTCATACAAAGGCATGACAGCAACTGAGTTTGAATAGAGGCGTATGGAGCCTGCGGATGGCATAATGAAATGCCGAAACTGGTTGCTTTCAGAATAAAATAAAATATCTTAAAGTATATGGCTGTTGGTGAATTTGATTGACATTGACAATTACTTACCAGCCGATGTCCCCTGGCCATGATGGACCAACAGAGAATGAAACTTTGTGGCGACCGAGATTCAAACCCGAATTTCTCGCTTATTGCGAGCAGTCATCGGACCGTTAGGCTATCCGAGAACGCTCCACGGCCAGACCCAAACTTCCATCTGTCGTCAACCAAGTGTTGACCCCTGCACTCTTACTTCCATTATGTATGGTGCCGTACAGGAGAGTCGCTTGCCCAGCGTCGGTGGATGAATACAGTCATGCTCATAAATTACGGATAATGCTGATACATGGTGGAACAACGCTCTGGTGGCGGTTTGCAGGCTTAAATCACCTCGGGGTATGACTATGCGGTGCCTTTGACCTGCGGTCGTCGCTCGGTGACGCTGGCAGCAGTCCACACACGCATGTCAGAGTACGGTGCAGCGTGTAAGTGTGCAGACGTTTTCAGACGTGCTAATGGTGACTGTGTTGAAAATGGCTCAAAAACACATATTGATGACGTTGTTAGGAGGAGAATACTAGGGCGACTGGAGGCTGGTCAAACACAGTAGGTCGTAGCACGGGCCCTCCATGTGCCACAAAGTGTGATCTCAAGATTATGGTAACGATTCCAGCAGACAGGAAACGTGTCCAGGCGCTACAGCACGGGACGTTCACAATGTACAACACCACAAGAAGACCGATATCTCACCATCAGTGCCCGCAGACGGCCACGCAGTAACAGCAGGTAGCCTTGCTTGGGACCTTACCGCAGCCACTGGAACAGTTGTCTCCGGACACACAGTCTTTAGACGACTGAACAGTCATGGTTTATTCGCCCGGAGACCTGCAAGCTGCATTCCAATGACCCCTGGTCACAGAAGAGCCCCTAAAAAAATGGTTCAAATGGCTCTGAGCACTATCGGACTTAACTTCTAAGGTCATCAGTCCCCTAGAACTTAGAACTACTAAAACCTAACTAACCTAAGGACATCACACACATCCATGCCCGAGGCAGGATTCGAACCTGCGACCGTAGCGGCCGCGCAGTTCCAGACTGTAGCGCCTTTAACCGCTTGGCCACCACGGCCGGCGAGCCCCTAAAGCCTGGTGTCAGAAACATGGTCATTGGAACAGTGGTCCCAGGTTATGTTCTCGGACGAATCCAGGTATAGTCTGAACGGTGATTCTCGCCGGGTTTTCACCTGGCGTGAACCAGGAACCAGATACCAACCCGTTAATGCCCTTGAAAGGGACCTGTATGGAGGTCGTGGTTTCTAGTGGGATTATGATTGGTGCACGTACACCCGTGCATGTGTTTAACAGAGGAACTGTAAAAGGTGAGGTGTATCGGGACGTCATTTTGCGCCAGTATGTTCGCCTTTTCAGTGGTGCAGTGGGTCGCACCTTCCTCCTGATGGATGATAACGCACGGCCCCACCGAGCTGCCATCGTGGAGGAGTACCTTGAAACAGAAGATATCAGGCGAATGGAATTGCCTGCCTGTTCTCCAGACCTAAAACCAATCGAGCACGTCTGGGATGCTCTCGGTCGACATTTCACTGCACGTCTTCAAACCCCTAGGGCACTTCAGGAGCTCCGACAGGCACTGGTGCAAGAATGGGAGGCTATACCCCAGCAGCTGCTCGACCACCTGATCCAGAGTATGCGAACCCATTGTGCGGCCTGTGTACGTGTGCATGGTGATCATATCCCATATTGATGTCGGGGTACATGCAAAGGAAACAGTGGCGTTTTGTAGCACATGTGTTTTCGGGACGGTTTTCTCAACTTATCACCAATACCGTGGACTTACAGATCTATGTCGTGTGTGTTCCCTAAGTGCCTATGCTATCAGCGCCAGTTTTGTGTAGTACCACGTTGTGTGGCGTCACATTCTGCAATTATCCTTAATTTATGAGCATGAGTGTATGATATTGCAGTACCTGTATTGTTCCTATTTTGGACGCAATGTTTCTTTGGACATGCATGCCAAAATGAACGCTTGAGGCATTTGTAGCCCCTGTTCGTGGCGAATGAGCAGGCTGCAGTGTCGATAACGACTCCCATGACTTTCATGTTATGATCCGTCGTTAAAAATTACACACGCCCTTCTTAGCAATTTGGACGACTTTTACATTTGAAAACATTTGTTTCGGATCGTAAGTCCAGAGTAATGAATTCAGTGTTTCATTGTTGTTCTGTGTGTCTCAACTTTCTTCCATTTACAACAACTTTCAGAACATTACTCGTACTGCGGGCTGTCATTCGTCAAACTCCTGTGATAAAATATCGCCATCCGCTTTTGTTCATCTCACTTTTGTCGAAAGCATATACTTGAAACTTCTCATTGGCCAGTACAACACCTATATCCAAATTTACTTCGACGTAGAATGTCACAACAGCTTTACAGAGAAAGAGGTATCGATCAAAGTCACAAACGGCCCAAGCGCCAAGGATAGCTGGAATGGACGTATGCGTGTATTGAAATGTAGTTTTGAGGTATAAAGAGTAATAATTTGAAAACTACTTCCTGGAGGGGCAATGCAAGTAAATCACGTATTCTGTCCACATTTCTTATTTCTTCCCCGACAGTCGCGTTCCTCTACAGTTCTCAGTTTGCAGAAACTGGATTGCAGCATACGTGTTATATTTTGCTTCAAGACCCGCTCGTAAATGTTTGAGACCCTGCAGGCCTGAAACATTATAACAAACTAGCCGCACGAACTCTATTGTTGAACATGAACTGCGTGACGAAGCGCGCCGTTGCCTAGTAAATCACGTTAGCGGTGGACGTCCGTTCGCTGGTAGTCGTTCCTTTACGTTGCGTTGACGAAATGACACTGAGGCAACGGCATCCGTGCTCTCGAGCCGAGGGAAACGCTTAGACAGGTGGGAACACGAGCGTGGGAGAGCTCACGTACCTCTCCAGGTTAATTCTTAAGTCGTCTTTTTTTTTCTTTCGGCAAGTTTTTGCGCGTCCCTTTTTGCCAAAGCCCTTGACAGGTGCCTATCTTGCCACCTCTTCGCTACAGTCATGACCCCTAGACCCGACGTTGAAGTCACAGCCCATAATTTTCTATCACTCCAGAGGGTCGAATCGAAGATTCACTACTTCTCCTGGCGTTTCCCATCTGATTGCATCAACGTGACCCTCATCGGTCAAAATATTCACTGACGCCTCCAAGACGAGAGACGGCACCGGCTTTACTTAACTTCTGCGAAGATCCACTATCTTGGGCTACGTTTAAGCTACCGATGGAATCCAGCATCTTCACTGCCGAAGTTCTTGCAGTTAAGGAATGCCTTCAGTTCGAGGCAAACCAGTTCGACGACATCCTTATTGTCTCGGATTCGAAGACTGCACTGGAAAACCTCGAAAAGCACCAATGGAGCTGCAACTCTAACCGCCATGTTGTTGTTGTTGTTGTGGTCTTCAGTCCTGAGACTGGTTTGATGCAGCTCTCCATGCCACTCTATGCCGTGCAAGCCTCTTCATCTCCCAGTACCTACTGCAACCTACATCCTTCTGAATCTGCTTAGTGTATTGATCTCTTGGTCTCCCTCTACGATTTTTACTTCCCCCATGAACCATGGACCTTGCCGTTTGTGGGGAGGCTTGCGTGACTCAGCGATACAGATGGCCGTACCGTAGGTGCAACCACAACGGAGGGGTATCTATTGAGAGGCCAGACAAACATGTGGTTCCTGAAGAGGGGCAGCAGCCTTTTCAGTAGTTGCAGGGGCAACAGTCTGGATGATTGACTAATCTGACCTTGTAACATTAACCAAAACGGCCTTGCTGTGCTGGTACTGCGAACGGCTGAAAGCAAGGGGAAACTACAGCCGTAATTTTTCGCGAGGACATGCAGCTTTACTGTATGATTAAATGATGATGGCGTCCTCTTGGGTAAAATATTCCGGAGGTAAAATAGTCCCCCATTCGGATCTCCGGGCGGGGACTACTCAAGAGGACGTCGTTATCAGGAGAAAGAAAACTGGCATTCTACGGATCGGAGCGTGGAATGTCAGATCCCTTAATCGGGCAGGTAGGTTAGAAAATTTAAAAGGGAAATGGATAGGTTAAAGTTAGATATAGTGGGAATTAGTGAAGTTCGGTGGCAGGAGGAACAAGACTTTTGGTCAGGTGATTACAGGGTTATAAATACAAAATCAAATAGGGGTAATGCAGGAGTAGGTTTAATAATGAATAAAAAAATAGGAGTGCGGGTTAGCTACTACAAACAGCATAGTGAACGCATTATTGTGGCCAAGATAGACACAAAGCCCATGCCTACTACAGTAGTACAGGTTTATATGCCAACTAGCTCTGCAGATGATGAAGAAATTGATGAAATGTATGACGAGATAAAAGAAATTATTCAGGTAGTGAAGGGAGACGAAAATTTAATAGTCGTGGGTGACTGGAATTCGTCAGTAGGAAAAGGGAGAGAAGGAAACATAGTAGGTGAATATGGATTGGGGGGGGGGGGGAAGAAATGAAAGAGGAAGCCGCCTTGTAGAATTTTGCACAGAGCATAACTTAATCATAGCTAACACTTGGTTCAAGAATCATAAAAGAAGGTTGTATACCTGGAAGAATCCTGGAGATACTAAAAGGTATCAGATAGATTATATAATGGTAAGACAGAGATTTAGGAACCAGGTTTTAAATTGTAAGACATTTCCAGGGGCAGATGTGGATTCTGACCACAATCTATTGGTTATGAACTGCAGATTGAAACTGAAGAAACTGCAAAAAGGTGGGAATTTAAGGAGATGGGACCTGGATAAACTGAAAGAACCAGAGGTTGTACAGAGTTTCAGGGAGAGCATAAGGGAACAATTGACAGGAATGGGGGAAAGAAATACAGTAGAAGAAGAATGGGTAGCTCTGAGGGATGAAGTAGTGAAGGCAGCAGAGGATCAAGTAGGTAAAAAGACGAGGGCTAATAGAAATCCTTGGGTAACAGAAGAAATATTGAATTTAATTGATGAAAGGAGAAAATATAAAAATGCAGTAAATGAAGCAGGCAAAAAGGATATCGACAGGAAGTGTAAAATGGCTAAGCAGGGATGGCTAGAGGACAAATGTAAGGATGTAGAGGCTTGTCTCACTAGGGGTAAGATAGATACTGCCTACAGGAAAATTAAAGAGACCTTTGGAGAGAAGAGAACCACTTGTATGAATATCAAGAGCTCAGATGGCAACCGCCATGTACTCGATGTAATTAAGTTACTCTACCAGTGTGAAGGTTAACATAAAGGTGTCCACTTATTATGGACCAAGAGACACACTGGTATTTCATGTAACGAAATGGCGGATCACCTGGCGAAACGAACTGTGATTGATAGCCGCCCTTACTACACTTGCTTTCCACATAAAGATTTTGTTTTTGCCACGAAGAAAAAGATTAATCAAGGATGGCCACAGAATTGGGAGACCGCACAACACTCCCGATGAAGGCGTTGTGCCCCTGTACAGCCGAGTATTGCGCGAAAAACCTGGTGCTCCCGAATGAAGCTAACCAGACGTCAGACCACTACTGTAACGCGCATCCGACAGTCACGGCTGTTATGCTTCACATCTTTATGGCGTCTCCATACCGCGAATTCCACCCAACTGATATTGCAGACCTCCGTCATGTGATGCCAGGGGTTCACGTTAGAACAGAACCCTGCAAGTTTCTTAAGGCCTTGATCAGAGCAGGAATTCTTTGACGGACCTGTTTCGACAGCTGCCCACAACGCACTAAGTCAGTATTGCCTGGTGTCTGCAGGAGACGGATATCCACTTATAAGTCAGACGCAAAGGTTCCACCGTAAGAAGTTGTAATATATGGGCTGTATTAAGTGTGTGAATGTACAAATGTATTAACCTATTAATGTTATTTCTAAGGCCTATGATTCATGTATGATATTCTGTACCAAATCTGCAGTTACTCACTTTTCTGGCTAAATCGTTAAGGGGCTCCGGAACGCCCTATACTTGCAATGTTAAAATAACGCTTATAAATTACATCTTTCCTCACAAAGTATTTGAGGTAGGAAGTTGAACGTTTTACAGATTATTTATTGGAATATGGGCTACAACTTAAGACAGGGATTTTACAAAATTTTAGTTCAGTTATTAAAGATGATTTTTTTCAATTGTAATGAAAATTCACAACATTTTTTTGCAATTTTTTATTTATATATTCAAAAATATACAGTTTTTTGGAAAAAGGCTGTGTTAAATTATGCAGAAGGTACTGTGTAACATTTAGTGAAAGTTTGAAACAAATATGTTTGGAAGATCCTTAGAAAACATGTAATTAGTATGAGAAAATAAAAGTTTTGGGAATCGAGCGACAAAGATTGGATTAACTTTGTAGTGCTGTCGTGAATCACAGTAGAGCAGCGATTAGCAATCTAACAACACTTTATTACATAGTCACAGAACATACAATATAACAAGTCAAAGATACATTGTCCTAAGAGTAAACAAACAGTCTCTCACTTGCGAGAAGTACATCACTCTGTGACATCCTCCCCACCCTGGTCGACCTCCAAAGGTACGGCCAGCTGCACAGGGCGACTAATGATGTGACCTTCTGGTGTCCGGAGTATTATCGTCCTTACCCTGCCGTCTCTTCCTGATAGTACCTTTTCTATCCTGGCCTTCTTCCACATATGTCGCGGACGAAGGTCCTCTTGGATCAGCACGATGTCGCCAGGGCGAAAGGGGATGACTCGTCCCGATGGGCATTTAACTTCGTGGTAGTTCCGGAGCTCCAATAGGTATTCTTTAACCCAACGGTTCCAAAAACTGTCACAGAGTTGCTGTCTCAGTCGGAATTCCTTTGTTAAATTCGTGCTCGCTGAAGGCTCTGGTCCCGTCGGAATAGTCGTAAGTTTTTCTCCCGCCAGAAAATGGGATGGTGTGAGTGCATCACAATCATCTCCTGGTGTGATGGGCCTGGAGTTCACCGCGGATTCAATACTGATCAAGGTGGTATTCAGTTGTTCCTCAGTGAGCTTTGCGAGTCCCAGTACCTTCCGTAGGCAACGCTTTATAGTGCCCACCATTCTTTCCCACCATCCTCCCCACCAAGCCGCCCGGGAGACAATGAATTTCCAAGTAATACCGTAGTGGGCGAGGAACTGATAAGTTTTTGTGGTGATTAATGCCTTCAAAAGTTGGGCTAGTTCCATATTCGTGGCGTGGAATGTTTTCGCGTTATCTGTATATATCGTGTGGGGTAGTCCGCGTCTTCCGGCGAATCGCTGAAGTGCCATAAGAAACTTGTCCGTTGACAAGTCTGTACAGAGTTCGAGGTGTACAGACCGTGTGGTAGCACATGTGAAAAGAGTGATATATGACTTGTGCGTTTCCTTCCCCACTTTGATGAATAGTGGGCCAGCAAAGTCTATTCCGGTTACAGCAAATGGTTTGGCAGGTGAAACTCGTTCAGGTGGCAGCGGTGCTTCGATCTGTTGCCCTAGTGGATTCTTCAAGATCTTGCAGGCGAGGCATGAGTGTAGGATTCTTTTGATGGCCTGACGAGCTCTAAGGATCCAAAATTCGGTTCGCAGTTCGGATAGTACAGAACGAACACCAAAGTGATGAAGGCGGATGTGTGTCTCTCGAATAACCAATTGTGTGAAGTGGTGGGAACCGTCAAGGAGTACAGGATGTTTTTGTTTCCTATTTAGGCTAGTGCACTGCAGTCGACCTCCTAGACGTATCAGTCCATCTTCTAGGAAAGGATTGTATCGTGCGATTTTTGACTCTCTTGGCAGTGGTAAGTTATTCTGAAGTGCATGTAATTCGTTGGGGAAGGAATCTCTCTGGCCCACTTGAATCCAATACATTTTGGCAGCTGATAATTCGGTGGCAGTAAGTTCTCCTGAAGATTTATTCTTCTGACGAATGTTGTGTAGGAAACGGAGAGTCCATGCTGTGATACGAATGAGCTTCCAGTATGAGCTGAATTTAAGTAAGTTCTAAAGGCTGGTTGGCGTAGATATCGACAAAACTTGGCTCTGCGTTTTCTTCCTCTTTTCTTCGGGAGGAAGTCGTACCATCGTTGGAGTATCGTTGTTTGGCCAGCATTCAGGGGGGCGTGTAAGCCAAGGCGGCCCATGCCACCAAATGTCCAATGAATTCATTTGGTAGCCGAGGAGTCCACGTGAGAGGTGGTCAGCAGGATTGTCTGGTCCTGGGCAGTGTTTCCATTGCGTGGGAGTCGTGTGTGTTTGTACCTCAGTTACACGATTACAAACGAAGGTCTTCCATCTGTTAGGATCACAGCGAATCCAACTTAGTGTTATTGTAGAATCCGTCCACAGTATCGCACGGGCAATTTTAAAGTCTGTTGAGCGGCAAAAGTAACACAATAGTCTGGTCCCAACTACTGCTGCTAAAAGTTCGAGTCGAGGCAATGTCACCTTCTTAATAGGAGCAAGTCTGTTCTTGCTACAGACTAAATGGGTTACGACGTCATCATCTAAGACAGTACGAATGTACAAAGCTGCTCCATATGCCTTTTCCGAGGCGTCACAGCATACGTGCAGCTGAGAGTCTCTTCCATGAGCTGTAGCTATCCATCTAGGGACACGTATATGTGACAATGAAGGTAAGCTAGATATCCAAGTGCGCCATCGTGCCCCTAAGTCCCAGGGCATAAGTTCATCCCAGCCAATTCCTCGGCACCATGTGTCCTGAAATAGCAATTTCCCAACAAGAGAAACTGGGGAAAACAGTCCGAGTGGGTCATAGAATTTAGCCGTACATTGTAAAAGGAGTCGTTTGGTGGCTGGCTCTTCTGACGACCTTCTGATGATTTCGCTAGGGTCGATACAGAAGTAGTCACCTGCGGTGTTCCAGTCTACACCTAAAACTTGAGTCTGTGTGTGGAGTTCTCGCCCTTCTGCCCTCCAGACAGTGTGGAGTTGTTCACAGTTGGTAGCCCATTTTGATAAGGGGAGACTGATCAGTTTCATTAGGGTTACAAGTTCATAGTATATAGTTATCACCAAATTATCACCTTCTACTGAGATCACAAAATCGTCCATGTATGCAGTCTTGTTTATAAGTGGCGCTACGGTGGGAAATGCTGTCATACACTTGTCGGCAAGTTCTCTTAGTGTTGCAGAAAGTAAAAATGGGCTGCAGGTCAGGCCGAATGGGAGTCTGTTAAAACGGTATTCTGTTAGTTCGTCCGTCGTTTGAAGATTTCCTGTTTGATCCTGGCTAATTTTGAACCAGAAAAATCTGGTCAAGTCTTTGTCCTTTTCGTTTAAGGTTAATTGAAGGAAAGCTTGTGTGATGTCCGCGACGATAGCCGTAGAATATAATCTGAAACGCAGAATGTCCCTGGTTCGGTCCCGGGTTTCGGCACCAAAAACTCTTGTGTCGTGAATCACAGTAGAGCAGCGATTAGCAATCTAACAACACTTTATTACATAGTCACAGAACATACAATATAACAAGTCAAAGATACATTGTCCTAAGAGTAAACAAACAGTCTCTCACTTGCGAGAAGTACATCACTCTGTGACAAGTGCATTCCAGGTCCATAGGATGGATTATCTTCATCCTCTGCAAACTCCTCCTCCAGCTTCCTCTTGTTCCTCCTCCTGTTTACTCTTGCTTGTATTTCTAGACTCTTCACAGCCCTGTCTGCAGCCCGAAGGCGTCCCTTGTCTAAAGCAAGCATCGCTCGTACCATGTTAGAACCTATCTTCATTCCCATATTTCTAAATACCTTTGGCTTTCAAACATTTCTCCTTTTCTTAAAAGCCTTCAGAGGATTTCTAATAACTTTACTTTTACTCAGTATTATACTTCAACAAAACAGAGACTCAAGAAACAGAATTAATTACGAATATTTTCGAGATAACGACAGAGTAAATAAACATGAAACAATCGACAATCACACCAGCGATATACACTCCTGGAAATGGAAAAAAAGAACACATTGACACCGGTGTGTCAGACCCACCATACTTGCTCCGGACACTGCGAGAGGGCTGTACAAGCAATGATCACACGCACGGCACAGCGGACACACCAGGAACCGCGGTGTTGGCCGTCGAATGGCGCTAGCTGCGCAGCATTTGTGCACCGCCGCCGTCAGTGTCAGCCAGTTTGCCGTGGCATACGGAGCTCCATCGCAGTCTTTAACACTGGTAGCATGCCGCGACAGCGTGGACGTGAACCGTATGTGCAGTTGACGGACTTTGAGCGAGGGCGTATAGTGGGCATGCGGGAGGCCGGGTGGACGTACCACCGAATTGCTCAACACGTGGGGCGTGAGGTCTCCACAGTACATCGATGTTGTCGCCAGTGGTCGGCGGAAGGTGCACGTGCCCGTCGACCTGGGACCGGACCGCAGCGACGCACGGATGCACACCAAGACCGTAGGATCCTACGCAGTGCCGTAGGGGACCGCACCGCCACTTCCCAGCAAATTAGGGACACTGTTGCTCCTGGGGTATCGGCGAGGACCATTCGCAACCGTCTCCATGAAGCTGGGCTACGGTCCCGCACACCGTTAGGCCGTCTTCCGCTCACGCCCCAACATCGTGCAGCCCGCCTCCAGTGGTGTCGCGACAGGCGTGAATGGAGGGACGAATGGAGACGTGTCGTCTTCAGCGATGAGAGTCGCTTCTGCCTTGGTGCCAATGATGGTCGTATGCGTGTTTGGCGCCGTGCAGGTGAGCGCCACAATCAGGACTGCATTCGACCGAGGCACACAGGGCCAACACCCGGCATCATGGTGTGGGGAGCGATCTCCTACACTGGCCGTACACCACTGGTGATCGTCGAGGGGACACTGAATAGTGCACGGTACATCCAAACCGTCATCGAACCCATCGTTCTACCATTCCTAGACCGGCAAGGGAACTTGCTGTTCCAACAGGACAATGCACGTCCGCATGTATCCCGTGCCACCCAACGTGCTCTAGAAGTTGTAAGTCAACTACCCTGGCCAGCAAGATCTCCGGGTCTGTCCCCCATTGAGCATGTTTGGGACTGGATGAAGCGTCGTCTCACACGGTCTGCACGTCCAGCACGAACGCTGGTCCAACTGAGGCGCCAGGTGCAAATGGCATGGCAAGCCGTTCCACAGGACTACATCCAGCATCTCTACGATCGTCTCCATGGGAGAATAGCAGCCTGCATTGCTGCGAAAGGTGGATATACACTGTACTAGTGCCGACATTGTGCATGCTCTGTTGCCTGTGTCTATGTGCCTGTGGTTCTGTCAGTGTGATCATGTGATGTATCTGACCCCAGGAATGTGTCAATAAAGTTTCCCCTTCCTGGGACAATGAATTCACGGTGTTCTTATATCAATTTCCAGGAGTGTATATTGAACCATCACAGGTTAGCCACAACACATACTTTATCTCAGATCACTAAAATGTACCTGATGAACACGGACGTTAATAATAACACCATTTGACAGCAGTTTAACAGCGCCACAGTGGGTCACGCCCATGTAGAACACATGTCAAAAAAAATTTAAAAATAGTTGTAGTCTTCGGAATTGAATAAATTATATATCTATTAAAAGGTAGTAGTCTGCAGATTCAGAAAACGCAAAAAAGTAAAAATTGAACTTTTCATGATTTTGAGCCTTTCCGGAGCCCCTTAATGCCAAAGGCCAATAAATTTAAAAAAAAAACACACATCGCTCCTCCTCTATTCGGTGCTATCACTTGTCAGAACCACTCACAACCTACTTTTTCAAGCTAATGAAAATAAACGTTCGCACGAAGCAACAGGACAACCTTCGCAACTCTAGAAAATTATTTTAGTATTACGTCAGAAGCTACATGTTCCGGCTGCATGGACCATGCCGTTTTGACAGCCTGCTGCATCATCATTTGACCATGTGGTGTGGAGGGTGTGGGATCAGCACACCGCACTGCTGGCCCTTATCGGCTTCGCAGATCTCGGGGCCATTGGCATCGCGAGGCTGAGTCACCGCACCAAAGGAAAACCGCTGGCAGTAGCGGGAAATCAGGCAATCAGACACACTGAACGCTTAGTCGCAGAGGAAGACAATTTATTCACAGTGCACTAAAAACCTTTCCCGAGAGCCATCCATGTGTCACTCGACGCGGAATCTAGCCTGTTGTTCCCCAAGGCTCCGCACTTGATCCTGTCCTTATATACTCTATATAGAGGACCTACTTCGTACTTCACAAGCACAGTTAGCTTTATACGCCGAAAACACGGCACTCTGCAGGAAGAGTGGTGCCATACATCTGCTACGTCGCCGGTTTGTAACGGCCACGAAAAAGCTTGCTTCCTTTTTTATAATTTTTTGGGTCTAGATTAGTGCCTACTTTGCTTTTAATTTTACGTTGAGATTATCAGTCTGAGCGTTCACAGGCTAGTGTTTATTTGAATTTTTCATGAACCATGGACCTTGCCGTTGGTGGGGAGGCTAGCGTGCCTCAGCGATACAGATAGCCGTACCGCAGGTGCAACCACACCGGTGGGGTATCTGTTGAGAGGCCAGACAAACGTGTGGTTCCTGAAGAGGGGCAGCAGCGTTTTCAGTCGTTGCAGGGGCAACAGTCTGCATGATTGACTGATCTAGCCTTGTAACACTAACCAAAACGGCCTTGCTGTTGTGGTACTGCGAACGGCTGAAAGCAAGGGGAAACTACAGCCGTAATTTTTCCCGAGGGCATGCAGCTTTACTGTATGGTTAAATGATGATGGCATCCTCTTGGGTAAAATATTCCGGAGGTAAAATAGTCCCCCATTCGGATCTCTGGACGGGGGCTACTCAGGAGGACGTCTTTATCAGATGAAAGAAAACTGGCGTTCTACGGATCGGAGCGTGGAATGTCAGATCCCTTAATCGGGCAGGTAGGTTGGAAAATTTAAAAGGGAAATGGATAGGTTACAGTTAGATATAGCGGGAATTATTGAAGTTCAGTAGCAGGAGGAACACGACTTCTGTTCAGGTGAATACAGTGTTATAAATACAAAATCAAACAGGGGTAATGCAGGAGTAGGTTTAATAATGAATAAAAAAAAATAGGAACGCGGATAAACTACTACGAACAGCATAGTGAACGCATTATTGCAGCCAAGATAGACACGAAGCCCATGCCTACCACAGTAGTGCAAATTTATATGCCAACTAGCTCCGCAGATGACGAAGAGATTGAAGAAATGTATGAAGAGATACAAGAAATCATTCAGATAGTGAGGGGAGACGAAAATTTAGCAGTCATGGCGGACTGGAATTCCATAGTAGGAAAAGGAAGAGAAGGCAAAGTATAGACTAGGGCTAAGGAATGAAAGAGGAAGCCACCTGGTAGAATTTTACACACAGCATAACTTGATCATAGCTAACACTTGGTTTAAGAAACATGAAAGAAGGTTGTATACGTGGAAGAAGCCTAGAGACACTGGAAGGTTTCAGATTGATTATGTAATGGTAAGACAGAGATTTAGGACCCAGGTTTTAAATTGCAAGACATTTCCAGGGACAGATGTGGACTCTGACCACAATTTATTGGTTATGAATTGTAAGCTAAAACTAAGAAACTGCAAAAGGGTAGGAATTTAAGGAGATGGGACATGGATAAACTGAAAGAACCAGAGGTTGTAGAGTGTTTCAGAGAGAGCATTAGGGATCGATTGACAAGAACGGGGGAAAGAAATACAGCTGAAGAAGAATGGGTAGCTTTGAGAGATGAAACAGTGAAGACAGCAGAGGATCAAGTAGGTAAAAAGAGGGGGGCAAGTAGAAATTCTTGAGTAACAGAAGAGATATTGATTTTAATTAATGAAAGGAGAAAATATAAAAATGCAGTAAATGAAGCAGACAAAAAGGAATACAAACATCTCCAAAATGAGATCGATAGGAAGTGCAAAATGGCTAAGCAGTGATGAGTGATGCCCAGAGGACAAGTGTAAGGATGTAGAGACATATATCACTGGGGGTAGGATAGATACTGCCTACAGGAAAATTAGAGACCTTTGGAGAAAAGAGAACAACTTGTATAAATATTAAGACCTTAGATGAAAAACCAGTTCTAAGCAAAGAAGGGGAAGCAAGGTGGAATGAGTATATAGAGGGTCTACACAAGAGCGATGTACTGGAGGGCAATATTATGGAAATGGAACAGGATGTAGATGGAGATGAAATGTGAGATGTGATATTGCGTGTCGAGTTTGACAGAGCACTGAAAGACCCGAGCCGAAACAAGGCCCCGGGAGTAGACAACATTCAATTAGCACTACTGATAGCCTTGGGAGAGCCAGCCCTGACAAAACTCTACCATCTGGTGAGCAAGATTTATGAGACAGGCGAAATACCCTCCGACGTCAAGAAGAATATAATAATACCAATCCCAAAGAAAGCAGGTGTTGACAGATGTGAAAATTACCGAACTATTAGTTTAATAAGTCACAGCTGCAAAATACTAACACGAATTCTTTACAGACGAATGGAAAAACTGATAGAAGTCGACCTCGGGGAAGATCAGTTTGGATTCCGTAGAAATGTTGGAACACGTGAGGCAATACTGACCCTACGACTTATCCTAGAAGAAAGATTGAGGAAAGGCAAACCTACGTTTCTAGCATTTGTAGGCTTAGAGATAGCTTTTGACAATGTTGATTGGAATATTCTCTTTTTCGAATTCTGAAGGTGGCAGCGGTAAAATACAGAGAGCGAAAGGCTATTTACAATTTGTACAGAAACCATATGGCAGTTATAAGAGTCAAGGGTCATGAAAAGAAAGCAGTAGTTGGGTAGGGAGTGAGACAGGGTTGTAGCCTATCGACAATGTTATTCAATTTGTATATTGAACAAGCAGTAAAAGAAACAAAAGAAAAATTTGGAGTAGGGATTAAAATCCATGGAGAAGAAATTAAAACTTTGAGGTTTGTCGATGACATTGTAATTCTGTCAAAGACAGCAAAGGACCTGGAAGAGCAGTTGAATGGAATGGACAATGTCTTGAAAAGAGGATATAAGATGAACATCAACAAAAGCAAAACGACGATAATAGAATGTAGTCGAATTAAATCGGGTGATGCTGCGGGAATATGAGTTTTGCTATTTGGGAAGCAAAATAACTGATGATGGTCGAAGGGGAGAGGATATAAAATGTAGACAGGCAATGGCAGGGAAAGCGTTTCTGAAGAAGAGAAATTTGTTGACATCGAGTATAGATTTAAGTGTCAGGAAATAGTTTCTGAAAGTATTTGTATGGAGTGTAGCCATGTATGGAAGTGAAACATGGAAGATAAATAGTTTTGACAAGAAGAGAATAGAAGCTTTGGAAATGTGGTGCTACAGTAGAATGCTGAAGATTAGAGAGGTGTATCACGTATGTAATGTGGAGGTACTGAAGAGAATTGGGGAGAAGAGGAGTTTGTGGCACAACTTGACCAGAAGAAGCGATGGGTTGGTTGGACATGTTCTGAAGCATCAAGGGATTATCAATTTAGTATTGGAGGGCAGCCTGGAGGGTAAAAATCCTAGAGGGAGACCAAGAAATGAATACACTAAGCCGATTCAGAAGGATGTAGGTTGCAGTAGGTACTTCGAGAATGAAGAAGCTTGCACAGGATAGGGTAGCATGGAGGGCTGCATCAAACCAGTCTCTGGACTGAAGACCACAGCAGCAACAACGCTTTTTTTGGAGATTGTCTTTGTTTCTAGTTTTATTTAAGGTTTATGATTGTACGAAAAACTGCAGAAATCGTACGGAGAAAATGCACTACTTCGTGGAACAGTGTTTATGTGATTCAGGCATTTCAGAGATGGCCGACTTATCTTGGTTAATCAAGATGGGCCTGGTGTTTCGGATTCTGCTATGATTGAAGTCAACATAGCCCGTGAGAATCGGCGGATATTATCATGAATCCTCAGTGAAGTACTTGAAAATTTCATATAGTAATGTCTTTACGATTATGCATGATCATCTCCAAATGACCCGTGTTGTGCCCGTACTATGCCACGTCTGTTGCCTACCGAACGATAGCCTTTGGGCATGGCTGCGTCTCTCTGCTGATGCAGGGGATGCGTTTCTGTAATCGATTAACATCTATCATGAATCATGGTTGCATCATTACGATGCTGAAGTAAAACAAGCTAGCATAGTGTGGAAATCGCCAGGGTGTCCAAGAAAGGCGGAAGTTGTTCCATCTGCTGGGAAAGTAATGGCAGTCATATTTGTGGCTGTTATGGAATGATTTACCAGCATGCTGTTCCTTCTTACGATACTGTTACGCTAGCGTACTACACGTCAGTATTAACTAAACTGAGGAAGCACATTGCAAGGAAGCGACCAGAACCTTCTCGGACTGCATGGCGGTTTAATCATGACAATGCCCGGTCTCACGTTGAAAATCAAGTCGTGTACTTTCTGGTTCAACACATTACTTGTGTACCCGATCCGCCTTGTGGCCCCTATCTTGCACCCTGTGACTTTTTTTATTCCCATCACTAAAGGCAAAGCTTCGGAACATTCGATTGGAGAACTTTGTCAAGGTCCAGACAAAGAATGGCCTGCACCAAGTGTTAGAGACCTGGCAGAGGCGTTGTGAAAAGTGCGTTCAAGCAAGAGGGGAATTATCTGAACAGGAATCGTTGAAGTGTAGTAATAAACATCTGTGGAAAAAAGTCAATCTCCGTCTTTGTCGACTTTCGATAGAGCTGCAAAGCGAATGGCGGAAGAAGAAATGACCGGTAAAGACGAAAGGACAGCCACGAAAGAAAGCAAAGCACTTCGCATACCTAAGGACCACATGAAGGTCGTCTTTCTTTGGGGAGCGGAGACCCCAATCTCCAAAAGCTGTCAACGAAAGAGAGGACACTATTCGAGGACACGATTCGCTGACTTCTCATTTACTTTGGACCAGGCGGGGAAGGTCTCTCACCCCGTGATTAACGTACGCAAAATTTCTCTCTAGATTGAATTCCGTATCGAATAATTACGAATGACTGTGCCAGCTTTGAAAGTGCTGACTTCGTCGTCAGGGCCCCGGTTCGTGGCAACTGTAATAGTGTCTGCTGTCGAGTGCGCGGGTCGGACGTTGCTACGGTCCGGCGACCGCAAGGCCACAGGAAAGAAATTACGGAAAATGGCACGAGATTGCCGGACGGTCCACACCACAGTAGCCGCACCTCCAACAGGTAATAACAACAAGAAAGGAAAAAAAAAAAAACCACGGCGCCAGAGTACGCGCACGGACGAACCGCGAGGGCCACCTCTGTGGGAATGTCTTTCCGGTCGTACGGATGGGCTACCGAACGTCGATCCGCGGGCACCACTGACAGAATGGGCACATCGGAAAGAAAACTAGTCACACCAGGAAGTGGTGTGCTATACACAGTCTCCAGCGCTCATAATGGCCTCATCTTGGCGAGGAAGAGAGTCCACAAGTTCCTTCAGGTATGCCGGATCCGGCTCAAGCTACTCACTGATAGGTCCCGCAGAGCTTCCAAATTCCGTCGATGGCTGCGTTTCACCTGCTGTTTCAACCGTGGGGTTAATGTTTGGTGGTCCAGTAGTCCAGCGAGGTGTTATATGGTTTAAAAATGGTTCAAATGGCTCTGAGCACTATGGGACGTAACATCTGAGGTCATCAGTCCCCTAGAAGTACTTAAACCTAACTAACCTAAGGACATCACACACCCATGCCTGAGGCAGTATTCAAACCTGCGACCGTAGCGGTCGCGCGCTTCCAGACTGAATCGCCTAGAACCGCTCGGCTACAGCGGCCGGCTGTTATAGGGTACCTTAGCTTTCGTCAAACCAGGAACGCATGCATGCAAACATTGTGAACACGTCTGTAGCCATGTTGAAAGCCGTGAGTATCCACAGCATACACATTTGAAGGTATAGAGGAATGGTAACACTTGGTCACCGACGAGGTTGAATATCCTGGTACATTGGTTCATGTTAATGGTTAGAAGAATGAGTGTATCCGAGTCGTGGTACGAAAAGCATACCAAAAACATCACAGAAGCACTTCAAGTTTGACCGTCACTCTCCAGACACAGTTGGTTAATCGCCTCATTTGGCTGTATCTTGGAAAAGAGGAGAAGCCTCGGACCATTCTAGGTGCGTCCAGTCAGGTACTCTAGAGTTTCTATGTTATAAGCGTAGGCTTCCTCGGCCACTGTTACTGTCAATATAATTCTTCAGGGCATGTGACCACACTGTCAATATCTAAAGTTCTCCGACGTTTCGGCCGCTGTTGCAAATGGCATTTCTCAGTAACTCCTCACACCCATTCAGCGTTGGAGGAGTGTGGCAAAGAGGTAATATTTCAAGGATCTGGCGCACTGGCGAAATAGCCACTTACCTTGAGGAGGAAGATCAGAGAGGCGATAGAAACAGGCAAGCGGCCCGCCAGCATAAATGGAGAAGACGGGTGCAGACTTCCAGCGTCTTCGCCGTCAGCATTATCAGCGCCACGGGACGACATCCGTGGCAAAGCAACCTACCCAGGCGCGCTGGAGACGACAGCGGCCGCAGGTGCCTTATCCGGGCACTAGACAAGAAGTGAACAACGCTGCGCCGTAACTGCTTCCCGTTTCTAATTCGCCTATTCCCGCCAACGGCAAGAAATAGTGCAAACACCAATTAAGAACATCTTCCACCAATAACAAGAAATTAAACAAACACCAGTAAAAGATGTCTAACACCCCTCCTCCTCGTCGTCAATATGCTATCAACCTACAAAAACAGTTCCTTCCACTAATAAAGTTATGCAGCGCAATTATTTCAGACCACTCCCTTGCCGGACTGCTATCTCAAGATTTTTGATAGCTTTCTCGACGACAAGCGACTCTACGTTCGTACCGAAGACCAGAACTCGAGATCAAGGTTAGTCACCGCAAGGCTCTGTCTCATCGGCGCTGCTTTTCAACTTCAGTATTAACATTCCCACTGTGCCACATGCCTGTTTGTTTGTATGCAGATGACACAGCGTTCCTTACCAATGGAAAGCGACTGGATCACCTCATACAGAGAGCTTATGGAACAGTTGGCAAAAGACAACAAAACAACTAACCCGATCAAGACAACAGCCGCTGTCTGTACGAAGGGAAATCGTTTGTCAACGGTAGGCTCTGGATATTAGAACAACCGATCACATTGTCAAATATTGTGAAGTACTTGGGGGACACATCTCGACTGAAAGCTGCTTTATACGACACACATCCGAGAGAAGAAGACAGCGGCAAGGAGGATGATGGTGGCTCTCATCCCATTCCTGAAAAACCCGAATTGGAACCAACGCACGAAATTACAAGCCCACCACGCCACAACGGAACAGATCCTACTAGACGGCTCGACATCATCGGGGATTACATGAGAAACCAATTAAAAGAACCTACAGGCAATACAAAATCGCTGCCTCTGATGCATCACAGGAGCCCCTTGGTGGGTACAGAAGTAGAGAAGTACCTTGACGAAAAAGTGAGGAATAAAATCACAAGAGTGTTTGGCATATTGGACGCCCTATGAGGAATAATACAACTAGGCAAGGTGTGCACAGTTGCCCCTCCACGGTGGCACAAGTAGAAAGTACCCAAAGCAATTTTGTTCGATCCCCTATAACCTCATCACCTAGGACGAAGGATGTTCCACAGCTTTACATGTAAGCCTTAAAGGAATACGCTGGTCACGTAACAAGTTTCGAGCACTCTTTAGACTGCCCAAACCTTGGGTGACCGATGCTGATAAATAAAATCACAACCTTCTTCGCAAACCATGCAATACAGAAATACCGATCGTCAAAGATGATAAAACATCACGACACACTAAAGGGAGGAAAAATCATTCAGCAGTAAACAAAATACTATGATGAAGGCCATTTGCAACAGTGGTCGAAATGTCGAAGAATTTTGCATATTGACAATGCGGTCAAATACTCAATTTTATTGACAGTCACTGTGTTGTGTGGCTCATTGAAGACGTACAGCCTTATGTTGCTCGGTAAGCAATAGCCTTTTCTGAAGTACCATTTCCCCTGGCAGTGTTCGTTCGTTGACAAGTATCCTGCATCAACTGACAGCAGCAATTCTTGTCATTTTCGGAAACTATTCTCATTGAGTTTATTTAGTTCCTATCGTTTAAGATCTTTTTTACACCCACTGATCGTAAACCTCGTTAAATGGCTGCGAGTGAAACACGGTGGACGGTCCGCGTTGGTACATCAACAAATCGGGCACCGTTATTCACGTCCAAACACACTAGCTCCTCTCTGTCATTCTGTCACAGTTTGGCTGCGACCACTTGACTGTGCTGATTGCGCGACCCGACTGGCATTTACAACTTCGTTTCCACGCCTTACATCAGCGGTGCAGGGTCACATGACCGCCTGGTACCAGTTCTACAAGATAGACAGCGCTCCAAACCGACCAGTCTGCTATTTTAAGGGAGTGAGTAATATTTTTGCGGTGAGCTTAATCATCAGTCCGTCAGGCGACCCAATGTCGCGAGTGATTCTACGTTCCCGCCCGGCGCCTCTGCGTAACTTCCACAGACGCCACCCCAAATCGTGACAATAGGTCAACAGTAGTGCGCCTCAACAAAGCACTGGCCGTATGTAACCTCTGTCCTCGATGCAACAATACTCACCAACCATTATTTACGTAGCGTATGGCTAGCATCACATCACACATGGGAACATTTTTTCTTTAACAACACATATACAGATATTTAACACATAAACAAGAACGTTATGATTATAGGCTGATTAAATTTACGGTATTTAAACAGCACATAAGGTCACTGACTTATGTCCAACTCCTGAACGTACACCACTGATGCCTTAGTTGCTAACAGGAATAGTTAGGAAAGGATCGATTTGGCCACGTACGTATGATGTGTTGAACAATTTGTCATTCTGTACCACAGTGACAGTTGGACGATGTTAATCCCCATTTGTACATCGAGTCAGCATATCTTCCACTATTTGTCCTTATTCTCTTGAGTGCATACCGGATGTTGCGATGCTCTTCAAACTCTGCTGGCCTGGATGAGACGCAGGGTATCTTCAGCGGTTCTGGGTTAGCGATGTTGTGCCACATTTCTGCCCATCGGTCTGCTGTTGTTGCTTCGTTGTCCACCAAAGATATTGAACCTTGTAGAGGTTGGTGACACGAGCGAAGTCTGTATCCACTGAGTACAAGAAAGTTCTTATGTATAGGGAGGTAAGGATTAGCAGCTATTTTTGTAAACTGCCTCATGAGAGTAGCTTCACAGCGCAAAAATGGGGGAGCTACTGTATGTGGTTGAGGATAGGCAGCCAGCAAGTTGGAGTATTTCTGATTGCACTTGTGATGATGCGCATATTCTGGTCGAGCTGCGTATCAACGAGTCAGGCTGTAACGCAATATTTTGCCACAGGGTACACCAGTCCAGGAGCAGATGTCCTTAGCTTTGGGGCCGTGCTTCCCATGTCATAACACAAAGATTGTGCAAGATGTTGTTTCTTCATCTTTACATCAGCAACGACGGTCTTCGATATAATGCAGAACCGATATACATCGCTGAAGACGATGTGACGCCATTTGTCAACAGACTACTCTTCCTCACATACTGTGTCACTACCAAAAATCCTTAGATTGCTGCAGTGTAGCCCTTTTAATTTCAAGTCCGATCGATCGCAAAATCAAAACCACAGCGAAAATCCGATGAAGTTCTGCACAGACGTGTTGCGCAGTGTCTCTAGTACGCCCGTCGATCAAATCACGTAGCACTTTTCAGTTCTGAGAACAAACAAAGATTGCTGGAACAACAGAATCTCCCGCCAAGTGTTAAGCGCGTGCTGTCAATCGAATTCTTCACGCTGAGTGATTCTGCCTCATTTCATGCAGCCAACATAACGTAACTGCCATGCGTGGCAGAAAAGTGTGGCAGTGACGCAGGAAATTTTAAGCAGGATTTATCGACATTCAGGAGTCGCAGGCAGTCAGGGAAGGAAGAAAGCGTCAAGCAATGATTCGTTCAGTTAGTGGATCAGGCGATTCGAGACAATCGTCTACGAAGAGCAATTGAGTACTAGAATGTGAGAGGCAGCTAACCCACACAGACAAGGAACAGAGATATTTATTGCGATCCAGTGCTATGCCAAAACCTTTCTTTTGTACAGTGGACGAGTAAAGCAGGTACTAATTATTTATATATTATGCGATAGAAAGTATGTAATAGGAGGGCTATTCGGAAAATAAGGTCCGATCTGTCGCAAAATGAAAAATGTTTTATTTGGATCAGTTAGCTACATCTTCCAGCTATTTCTCAACACAATCGCCGATCCGACTCAGACATACGTCGTAGCGTTGTGCCAACTTCCCAATACCCTAGTCATGGAAGACAGACGCCTGTGCTTTCTGCGAATTCTAAACGCTGGCCTGCAGTTCGTTGTCTGTTCCAAAATGCTGTCTTCTTAGTCACCGGTTCAAGTGAGCAGAGATGAAAATCAGGAGGAACGAAGTCCGGGCCGTATGGTGGTGATCGAACATTTCCCATCGGAAAATGCTGCAGTAGCGACCTCATTTCTCCTGCAGTGAGCGGCCGGGAATTGTCACGAAGAAGGAAATGCATGACAGTTACATTGTGTGGGCTGCATGAAAAGTTCGTGGCGCCCTCCATCGGTAATGCTGGAATTCAATGTGGTGTTGGCCCACCCTTAGCCTTGGTGACAGCTTGCCCCCTTGCAGGCATACATTCAGTCAGGTGCTGGAAGGTTTCTTGTGGACTGGCAGTTCATTCTTCACGGAGTGCTGCACTGAGGAGAGGTATCTACGTCGGTCAGTGAGGCCTGGCGTTCCAAAACGTCCTAAAGGTGTTCTATAGGATTCAGGTCAGGACTCTGTGCAGGCCAGTCCATTACAGGGATATTATTGTCGTGTAACCACTCCGCCACAGGCCGTCCATTATGAACAGGTGCTCAATCGTGTTGAAAGATGCAATCACCATTCCCGAATTGCTCTTCAACAGTGGGAAGCAACAAGGTGCTTAAAACATCAATGTAGGCCTGTGCTGTGATAGTGCCCCGCTAAACAAGGGGAGCAAGCCCCCTCCATGAAAATCACGACCACACCATAACCCCACCGCCTCCGAATTTTACTGTTGGCACTACACACGCTGCAGATGGCGTTCACCAGTCATTCGCCATATGCACACCCTGTCATCGGATCGCCAAATTGTGTACCGTGATTCGTCACTCTACACAACGTTTTTGCGTCGCTTGGCATTTGCCGGCGTGATGTGTGGTTTATGAGCAGCCGCTCGACCATGAAATCCAAGTTCTCTCACCTCCCGCCTAACTGTCATAGCACTTGCAGTGGATCCTGATGCAATTTGGAATTCCTGTGAAATTTTGACCCAGGTGCCCGGATACTTTCGATCACATAGTGTATGTTCTCCGGCCATTCTGATAAACCAAGTAAGTCAGCATTTACGTTCTGTTGACCCCTGTTACACACCAGTAGTCATCGTAAGATCCACAGGAGAGAGGTGACTTGTGTTAGTTTCTGGTGGCACGGGAATTCGGTACGGGAACTGCGGCAGCCGTGAACCCACCTCTCCGGGAAGTAGCGGTTCCTGCGACGGGCGCATTGTACTCCGAAAGGAGTGAAGAGGCGAAGTTGCCGTCGTAAAACTCCGCCCACGGAGAGAAGAATACCGTTGACTGCTGAATGAATCCAGGAACTCGGGCTACGGCGAAGTGTGGGCCTGCGATATTCGGAGGGGCCTTTCGGTGGGAAGATGACCGGAAAGGAGTAATACTACGCGCTGCAAACCCTGCCCTGATTTGACACCATCACGTGACTCATAGCAAAAGGCAACTGGAGAGTGTGGTGTAATTCTATACGTACATTTTAACGGGTTAGCGATGTGCATGAGGGGAATATCATGAACCAGAATCATTGTCAATGCTTGTCCAGAACACGATTTTTATGAGGGAGATGTGAGGAGAGCATATCTTCACAGTCGACATTATTTTATACACAGGGCGTCCCAAGAGGAATGATCAGTATTCAAGGATATGAGAAAAACGATCATTGAAGCACAAAATTCCATACATAAGCTCTGATTCGATTGATTTCCAAGACAGAACAAATTTAATGTACATTGTTATTTATTTCCTGTGATATTCAATACATTGTGAGGTTTACACATGTATAGGTGCACAACAGTTAGTAAACACTACAAAATGCGTATTTCAAAGTATCAGTTGAAACATATGTATTTCTAACACATTCACCCTAAGCATTGATACGTGTAGAAAGTCGCGGTGTGCTGGTAGCAAGACTACGCTGCACCATTTCAATAATGTGTTGCTCCTCCGGCACAGGTTGTTTACCTAAACTTTCAGAAGAAAAATGGGAACTGGAAAGAATACCTGTTTCACGCAGTGTGCTGAAAACACGTTTGGAAAGAGTCTCCCTATACAGCAGCAAGAGCTCTACCATCGCAAAAGCCGTGAACAAACAATATCTGCTCGTTACTCATTAATATAGGTGTGTGGCATTTTAGCAGGTACGTGTACAAACGCAATTAACCGATGGTTCCCTCTGAGGCACTCTCAATCCTCCCCCACTACTTCACTCATGACGCGCCGTGGACAGTTGTGCGTTCACCTGGCTAGTTTATGCTATTAAACATCCCGAGCAAAGAGACTGAAAGCAACGAGATAGACTGCGCTAGAATAGAACGTCAGAGAGGGTGGGTGGGTAAGAAACAAACTTGCGCGTTACTAGCACAAAGAAAAATGTAAATTAAGGGTGTTCTGTCGCTGAAACCATTCGGAATAGGGGGTATGTCAAGATGAAGTTTTTTTGTTTCAAATTGAGTGCTTCCTGTCACATCCCTGAATTCTGACCATTCCACCTGCTACACCCCGTATATTCACTTTTCCGATTTCCGTTTACTTATTGTTTCGTCTAATGGTTAGTTGGTATCGACCTCTAAGCCAGTGGAGAAATACGTGAAACTTTCTGGCGCGTTTAAGCTGCGAGTTGTGGATAGTAAATACGCGAAGGTCGTCGTCAGCGATCGTTCGTAGAACGTGGACGTGGTAAGTGTACAATAGTATTCGTGAATAGTGCTAGTCAACAGTTTTCTGACTCTCATATTGCAGACAGAAATGTGTACATCTGAAAGACGTAGACTGAGCTGGAATAGAACGTCAGAGAGGGTGGGTGGATAAGAAACAAACTCGCGCGGCATCGGAGCAAATACAGTAGTTTACCGTAATTAAGTGTAAGTTTGGACAATAGTGGCTGTACATAGTAGACTGTTGTGCGTAATGAATTTAGCGTTATGTGGATTAGCAAATAATCACTACTTTTACGTCAACTGTGTTTCAGCATTATCAAACAGAACCTTTTATGAACAGTTTTTCTGTTTAACCATCTTAACAACCATGGCACAGTAGGTAGTCAAAACTGTAACCATAGTCCGTTATAAGCTCCAACACTAGCTAAAGTGTATTTTATACGTGCAACATTTGACGAGGGAGTACCAGGCAAGACAGGACTGTACTACAGTATGAGGAGGAGGAGGAGGAGGAGAGAGAGAATTATGGAGATTCTGTGACGGTGTTGGCTACAGTTCCCTGGACTTGCGCTTTGGGACGGAGAGTTGTAGGACTGCCCTTGATAAGTCAGGGGTGCTCCACACAGAGGGAGCAGCTACTTGGATAGTAGAGTACTTGTAGGCTGCATATAGCTTTTTGTAAGAGTAGATGGTAGTTTCGCAGAAGCTCGCTAGTCGATACACAGAGATCAAAATTAGATTGCGTACAAGGACAACTCGAATATCAAAATTTTAACAGTAAGTGCCGAAACATTTGTAACAAAGTTCTCGAATTTACAGCTCTCCAGGAAAGCTGTCGGGCTCAAATTACACTCGGAACTGAGAGCTGGATGAAACCCGAATTAGAAAGATCAGGAATATTTAACGAAGCGTCGAACGTATATCGAACAGGCAGGGGGAGTGTTCATCACAACTAAAAATACGTATCCAGGTCGAAAGTGAGTCTGACTGCGAAGTCAGTTGGACGAGAGTAGACGACCTCATCATCATCATCATCATCATCATCAGCCAATTCAATCATTAGATGATGTGGCCTCTTCGAGTTGTGGATTCAGGTAGGCTTTCAGAAGTCTTCTCCAAGTGGGACGGTCTTGGGCAGTTCTCTGCCAGGTGTTACCAGCGATCTTCTTGATGTCTTTGTCCCATCTGTCTGGTGGTCTTCCTCTAGGCCTCCGGTGCTCTCTCGGACTCCACTCCAATACTAGCTTCGTCCATCTGTTGTCTTTTCTTCTTGCAACGTGGCCAGCCCACTGCCATTTCAAGGAACCTACTCTCTCTAAGATGTCATTAACCTTCGTCACAGACCGGATGTCATCTGCCCTTTTCCTGTCCTTTCTTGTATAGCCCAGCATTGATCTCTCCATGGCTCTCAACGGGTCAAATGGTTCTGAGCACTATGGGACTTAACATCCGAGGTCATCAGTCTCCTAGAACGTAGAACTACTTAAACCTAACTAACATAGGGATATCACATACATCCATGCCCGAGGCAGGATTCGAACCTGCGACCGTAGGAGTCACCAGGGTTCCGGACTGAAGCGCCTAGAACCGCTCGGTCACCACGGCCGGCTAACATTAGCTGGAGAGAAAAAGCAACTCAGTTAACTCGCAATTTAGCTATATTATTGATCTTGTTAACTTTACGCTCGCTCAGAGTAGTTGTACGGTTATAGCGTCACACAGTTGCGTCAGAATTCTGTACCCTTCGTGTGTGCTCATTTAATCACGGTAACCACCTAGATTTGTTCACTGTGGGAAGGTTATGTATTCATAACGAAACAAAAGCAAGCTATCCGAACATGTTCGAGCCAGAGGAATAAAATGAATGTGAATATGTAAACCAAATTGCGTGGCTGGAACAGACGCAAGGGATCCTCTTTATCTTAAAACTGGAGAAATTATCACATAGTGAAATCTACGGCCGGCCGAAGTGGCCGTGCGGTTAAAGGCGCTTCAGTCTGGAACCGCGTGACCGCTACGGTCGCAGGTTCGAATCCTGCCTCGGGCATGGATGTTTGTGATGTCCTTAGGTTAGTTAGGTTTAACTAGTTCTAAGTTCTAGGGGACTAATGACCTCAGCAGTTGAGTCCCATAGTGCTCAGAGCCATTTGAACCATTTTTTTGAAATCTACGTAAAACCTTGCTTCCAGCTCACATACATGAAATTGAATAGGGACTAGGGTATATCGCATCTACACCAGTGGCGGCAATGCAGGCACTGGCATCCAGTCGATGCTACGGATGGTGAATACTGTCTTGAGATATGTTATGCCACGCCTGCTTCACCTGTTCGCGCAGTTGTATAAAAGTTGTTGGTCGAGGAGTCGCACTAGTAACATCCCATCCCACCATACCCCACACCTGCTCGATTGTAAAGTCTTGAGGTGGTGCTGACCACAGAAGTTGCTGCACGACTTGCAGAGCAGGTTGAGTGTCATGGGCAGTGTGTCAGGGTTCATTATCCTGCAGGAACAACACGTCACCTTCCTGTTGCAAGAACGGCAAAAGTACTGGTCTAATAGCATACTGCACGAACTGAGTGCTGGTAAGAGTTCCCTCCAGAAATACCAAAGGTGAACGAGAATTCTGGCTTATCCCACTCAAGACCGTAAGGCTCTGTGTGATTCCAGTGTGTCTTGGACGAATGCACTCAACGAGAAAGCATTCACCAGGTCCACATCGTACGCTCAAACGAGCATCACCTGCATGCAGGCAGAATTTGCTTTCATCGCTGAAGACCACGGCAAGCGATTCCAAGTGATCCCGTGACAACGACAGTCGACTCGTGAACGTTGATGGTGTGGCGTGAGTGGAAGACGGGCTAGAGATGTGCGCCTGCCCGTAGTCCCACTCCCAATAACCGGTTCACAACAGTTCGTGTTCACACGTCTGGGCTCACTGGCCCTCTTATCCGTGCTGTGGCAGCTGTACGGTCCGCCACTGCTGACATTACAACACGACGATCCTGGCGGGCGTCTGTGCTGCGTGGACGTCGAGAACTTCGCCTATGGGTGTGAGGATGCTCACGTGACCAATGTTAGCAGCACTGTTGCGCAACTGACGTAGCTCGTCCAGCTTGCGTGGCAGTTCTCTGAGACCGTCCCGCCAAACTAGGAAGCCCACAATTTGACGCCTTTCAAACAGTTTGCTGCAGGAAGCACGAGTGCGTCTCCGTGGCAGATTTACGTGCTTGTTTCACATGTCTTCAGCACACTGACTCTTCTGGCTGTGAGCGTTCCCTGTTAAGGGGTAGAAACAGATTGTGATCTGGTAGCTATGCCACTACGGTAACTGCCGGCCCACGACGTTGAAACCAATATCAGTACATCTATTACTGCCAAGGCGGCATATGCCATCGTCGAATCAAAATCGACGTCGACTTTCCAGGTGCACTAATTCTTTTCCGAAAATCTGCTTTTTTTTTATGAATCCAGTCACGAAACTTCTTTTGGACTGACGAGATGCTACCATACTCTGCAAGCCACTGTGAAGAATACGGCGTAAGTACTTCTCACGGTACAACGTATTATCGTATCATCTTGCTCCAGTCGCGTATGTCTTTAGTAAAACAAAATACAAGAAGCTCATCGAGAGATGGTAGTCCATATTCATCGGTATTTTAAAAAAAATTGTGATCTTTGACAGTCCAATTTGGACACGAAAACATGATGTGCTTCATGTTGGCTTCTCCAGTAGAATTAAACTCACATCCGGGGGAATAGCAGATGTTGACTTCGCGTAAGTGTAGGGGAAAGAAGAATGGTTAAACCGAGTCGAATGAAGGTGAAAATGGTTGATCGACCCAAATGAACCCAATGAACAAGCCAATCCCTTGTAGGAATTTGAGATTGCAATGCCGCATGATATTCACCTTTCGTTTGTTGTGACGCATTCCACATCTCTTGGCATTGATGCCTTCCGTGATTGTTGACCACAGGTAATAGCTTATATACAGCAATTTGAAATCAAAGACAGTTTCCTCAGATGCAGCTTACTTCTCTTCCACGAAGTGAAGTCGGCATCTGTCGATGACTCCTCATCCAAGACAAGAAGCTGCGACCTCCCTCGTAAGAAATCTTCTATCCAGTCATATATTTCGTTTGATTTATCATATTCGAATCACCGTTCATCCTGCACTGGGCTGCAAAGTAGAGATAGTGAGATCTGCGCAATGACACAGAAGTCCGTTAACTTTTGACATTTCAGTACCTCACGGAATAAATGGCTCTAGGCACTCTGGGACTTAACGTCTGAGGTCATCAGTCCCCTAGACTTAGAACTACTGAAACCTAACCAGCCTAAGGACATCACACACATCCATGCCCGAGGCAGGATGCGAATCTGCGGCCGAAGCAGCAGCGCGGTTCCGGACTGAAGCGGCTAGAACCGCTCGGTCACAGCGGCCGGCACCTCACGGAATAATGTAGGTGGTGAGGTAAGAAACCAAAGAAAGTGCACGAAATGACCATGAGACGGCGCTTCATATGACACAACAGCAGTCATTAGCATAACACTTGATTTTTACCAAAAACGATGCTCTTTATAGCAAACGGTCAACATGTCGGCCGTCATTGGACAGCAACACCTGTAGTAGAGGAACACTGTTGTGAACAACACTGTACAGCATAAAAGTAGGTGTGGTGAAAAATTGCAGTCGGGTGTCGTACTTTGGCATCCCAAATAAAGTCGGACGATCGCGGTAGACTTGACTTCACGTAACCCCACAACCAACAATTACGCGGGCTGTGGTCTTGGGACGTGGGAGGCTAAGCGCGACGGAAGTGGCGATACAGCACGCGATCCTTACCAGACGATGTACGCAAGAGATCTTTCAGTCGTGTAGCAGTATGGGATGAAGCGCCATCCTGCATACGACCTATCTTCCAGCAGGTGTTTATGCGCCAGGCTAGGGATCATGCGATTCTGTAACATATCGGCGTACCTCATACCCTCACGGTGACACGTTTGAAAAGTAACATCCCGCATTTCCTCAAAGAAAAAGGGTCCGATCACGATTGATGTGGTAAAAATGTAAATGTCATGTGACTAGGGCCTCCCGTCGGGTAGACCGTTCCCTGGTGCAAGTCTTTCGATTTGACTCCACTTCGGCGACTTGCGCGTCGATGAGGATGAAATGATGATGATTAGGACAACAGAATACCCAGTCCCTGAGCGGAGAAAACCTCCGACCCAGCCGGACTGATGTGGTAAATCCACACAACACCATGAGTTTCTCGGCACGCTGTGGGGTTTCCACAATAGTTCCAGGATTATCGGTAACAGATTGCTTTTCACAATATATATAAATGACCTAGTAGGTAGTGTCGGAAGTTCCATGTGGCTTTTCGCGGATGATGCTGTAGTATACAGAGAAGTTGCAGCATTAGAAAATTGCAGCGAAATGCAGGAAGATCTGCAGCGGATAGGCACTTGGTGCAGGGAGTGGCAACTGACCCTTAACATAGACAAATGTAGTTTATTGCGAATACATAGACAGAAGGATCCTTTATTGTATGATTATATGACAGCGGAACGAACACTGGTAGCAGTTACTTCTGTAAAATATCTGGGAGTATGCGTACGGAACGATTTGAAGTGGAAAGATCATATAAAATTAATTGTTGGTAAGGCGGGTGTCAGGTTGAGATTCATTGGGAGAGTCCTTAGAAAATGTAGTCCATCAAGAAAGAAGGTGGCTTACAAAACACTCGTTCGACCTATACTTGAATGTTGCTCATCAGTGTGGGATCCGTACCACGTCGGGTTGACAGAGGAGATAGAGAAGATCCAAAGAAGAGGGGCGCGTTTCGTCACAGGGTTATTTGGTGAGGGTGATAGCGTTACGGAGATGTTTAGCAAACTCAAGTGGCAAACTCTTCAAGAGAGGCGCTCTGCATCGCGGTGTAGCTTGCTGTCCAGGATTCGAGAGGGTGCGTTTCTGGATGAGGTATCGAATATATTGCTTCCCCTTATTTATACCTCCCGAGGAGATCACGAATGTAAAATTAGAGAAATTCGAACGCGCACAGAGGCTTTCCGGCAGTCGTTCTTCCCGCGAAGGATACGCGAGTGGAAGGAAGGTAATGACAGTGGCACGTAAAGTGCCCTCCGCCACAGACCGTTCGGTGGTTTGCGGAGTATAAATGTAGATGTAGATTCTGTAGTTAGCATCACTGGCGAGTTGCTGGCCAACACTATCTGTTGCCCGATTTTTGCACTCTTTTTTGATTTCAATAAAGCCCCATGTTATTTCAGGCATGTGAGTCAAGCTGCCTACTTTATTGCACGAATTGGTGCATTTTTCAAATATTAACAAACATTTGGGTCACCCCGTATATGAAGCGCGGACGCAACCACGGGACGCAGTGGACAGTGGCAGCTCGCGGCGGACCCAGCACAGAGGGATATCGCGCGCGGCTGTGTAACAGCGTGCTGGCCGGCAATGCGTCACTGAACGGACGTGGCCGAGTGACACAGAGAGGGGGACACAGGGCCGGAACTAAGCGCCGCTGCGGCAGCCTCTGTGGGGCGCGTAAATCACGCAGCGCACGCACGCACAGCCGTGTCGCGCCGTGACAAACGGCGGGGTGGTTGGGTGGGTGTGTGGGTGTGTGGGTGTGTGGGTGTGGGCAGCTGATGGCCGGCGCGTGCCGCAGCCACACACCTCCGTGGCTGCCCGCCGGGCGAACCTCACACCGGGCCGCCGCTGTGGGCAGGAAGTGCACTGCGCGACAGAATTAAAACGATCACTTTCTCACAACCGCGTAATTGGCTCCCACAGCGACGCGTAACTTTGAAATTTAACTCGCAGCTGCCTGCTACCTTCCTCTGTAATGGTATAAGAGCACCGCGCCCTTCGACATCATTCTCGTCGATGCCAAAGGGACGGGGCAAACCGACCGCTTAAGACCTGGCCCGAGCATGGGGCTCACAACCCGAACCACACGCCACTCTTCAGCACTAATGAAGGACTGGGTCCCTTACTTCGACTGCACATAATTCATTAAGGTCAATCCAACACATTTATTTCAAATAACATAAATGAAGTTACATTTGAATCTGTCTGACATTAACCAGAAATTTAAAAAAAAAAACATTTCAATATCAGCTGATTTAGTGCATGAAGCGCGAGTTAAGCCAATAACCAGATAAACTAAACAATTCTCCGTAATTCTAAAGAAAGAGAAAAACAAAATTGAATCAATACACCCCACTGACAAATATCCAAAAAACCTTACAATACTACTCAAAAGAATACACTGAAGTGGGGAGCAGTCATTCACCCGACAGAACACTTTAAAATGACTTCAATAACACAGCTGCGTGCCCCAGAAAACTGCATGACATTAAATACACTTCATTTGACGAATAGCAAATACTCATTAACATTCCACCACTCCTGTTTGAACTGCAGTGTCCCAAAGAAACAGGCCCTTATTCTGAAAGAACAATGTTTTTTATATGTTTAAACTACAGCATTAAGGAATACCAAAAGCTGTCCAATCGAACCCCCCCCCCCCTTTTTCACTTGAGGCACAAATCTTTCCCCTTTCTAGGCGGAGGCTGAGCCAGAGACACAGAATGCCACAAAAACACAGTTTTGCTGTGAAATCTTACAGGACACCCGGAAGCAGTAACAGACAAGGGGTCGGCACCCACAAATAACACAGGCTAAGAGTCAGGCTGGGAGCACATCCTACGAGAACTTGTTCACACTATGCTCACCACAAACTGTAGACATTCCGGCCGAACATCCGCTTGCGGTGGCTGCCAGAAGGACGAAGCAACCAACAGGCCCACGCCGTGCTTCTCACACAGGCACCTCAGTTTGTACAAACATCTAGGCCAACACCAACTCCGGACTCCCCTCTCACTGCGAGGCTTGGCGCAGTTTATATGAAATGCCTTCCAGGCAACCAGTAACCGCCACAGGGGTTTCACGATTAGCTAACAGCCCCAGCGTAACAGACATCACATATGTGCTTACGCCCGACCCACAACTCCGCCAGTCTCACCGGCCGCCCCAAACCGACTGCCTCTCGCCGTCCCGCGCGCCCCAGCCGGAAACGCAAAGATGCTCATGCCCGGGGACGCGCCAGAGATAACAAGCCGATCGCTGATGATCGACCAGCGAACTGGCTCAAGACCGATACCCGTATTTTAGGTCTGAATAAGCGGCATTTTCGGTATTTATTTCGTCACGGTTGTAACAGGCGTTTTTTCCAATTTTTTACTAATAACTGAGTAAAAAATAACCGAAATATCAATTAACCATAGCAGCAGCGCTAAAATTATTCATTTTCAAATAAACCTTTTGTAAGAATGGAGCAATTTTTGTTCGTATAAAATTTGCATTTGTTTGAAACATTGTGTTACTACACAAAATTCGAAAAGAAATCAGTGTTACTTTAACAACAATGCCGACAGAAACGGGCAACGAACACGTGGCGTAAGGATTGCCACGGCATTGGTGGTGCAATAACGTCAGTGTTGCCGTATTTTGTAGCTTGAGTTACGCTCGTACGTGCAGTGTGCAAGAGTTTCCCGCACCTGGTCTATACTGCAGGTTCTGCCTGTCGTCGCCGGACATAGCTCTATTGCAGAATGGCAGCAACCCGACTCTGAAAATATTTCTACGAAGTGACGTAGCAGTGGAGTACAATGCTTCATTTGCTTTACAAGATTTGTCTTCCATTTCTATAAAACGACAAAAGAGGAAGGAAATTATGGTAACAGTATTAAATTAAAGACTTATCTGCTTGCATGCCTTCAAACCAGACAGATTAACACGAAAAATTTGAATTTTCATTCTTTAGCACTGACTATTTGTAATGTCCAAATGCCCGCCCGGTTAGCCGTGCGGTGTAACGCAGGGCTTTTCGGAGAGGGAAGGAGCGCCTGGTCCCCGGCACGAATCCACCCGGCGGACTTGTGTGGAGGTCCGGTGAGCCGGCCAGTCTGTGGATGGCTTTTAGGCGTTCCATCTGCCTCGTCGGATGCGGGCTGCTTCCCATTATTCCGCTGCGCAAACAAGTTCTCCACGTACGCGTACATCACCATTACTCTACCACGCAAACGTAGGGGTTACACTCGTCTGGTGTGAGACGTTCCCTGGGGGGCCCACGGGGGCGGAACCGCACAATAACCCTGGGTTCGGTGTGGGGCGGCGGAGGGGTGAAGTGGGCTGCGGTAGTCGTCGTGGGGTTGCGGACCACTGCGGCTGCGGCGGGGACGGAGCCTCTCCGTCGTTTCTAGGTCCCCTGTTAACATACAATACATACAATGCCCAAATAGTGGTATGATCCCAGACTACAACATGATTTTTGAGCAGAGTTTCCAACAATTGGAATCTATAGGATGTAATTTTTTTTTAGTACTCAACCACGTATCACTCTTCGAAAAAAACAGTGAATGGTGGATGGAGTAAGCTTTTCTTTGCCAATTTAATTTAATAATTTGATTCTATGCATGTTGAAACTCAGAGGTCAAAATTTTTCAGTCTTTGTTCGATTTCTATGTTTATTATCGGAAATAGTACATATAAAGAAACTGAAAATTGGTTATTCCAGAAACGGTTATTTTGAGCGGTTTGTCATATGAAGCGACAGCACTTGGTCATTTTGTGTACTTTCTTTGGTTTCAGCGATAACCGCCGTCTCTGTCTGCCATGGCGAGCTTCAGACAGCAAGGTGTCGACACATGCGAACCAAAAGCCGCAGCTCAGTAGGTCATATGAGGGATAATGTGGGTTAACGATGTCACACTGGCACCATAATTCTACCCTATGGCACTGTGGACGTGTCACATGATAGGAAGGTCATCACAGCCCTTCTTACGCACATTTCACCCCTCCTTTTGACGCCTCTACGATGGAGGTCATAACTGCGACGCCCAGCGGTGAAACCACGCGGTTTTCTTACGCCTCCATCGTTTCCTCAGTCATTACCCGCCGTGGCGTGAAGTCACATCCGATGCCTCCTCACATCACGACGCCAGGTGTAACACCGCCGTGCCCCTACAACACGGTAGAAGAGCGGGACACTTCCCTGGTCGGCGCCACAGTCGCCGTCCCATGCGTAGCCTGCTGCAAACACCACAACACGAACGTCAGCGTTGTGAGCGATGCTGTGACCGGGAAGTGTCGACTGCTGATGACTAGCGTCGCAGTGTTTCAGCGATGAACCGCGGTTCCGCGCCACGATGAATGACCATCTTCGGCGACTGCGTGATGTTTAGGTAGTCCCATGGGCTGCAAGACTAACAAACTGATAAGATTGGTTCAAATGACTTTGAGAAGCACAATATGCAAACTAAAGATCGAGGTCCCTTTATCAAAGGCATTTGAAGTTAACAAAGGACTGCCGCAGGGTGATGTGCTCTCCACTATTCTGTTTAATGTCGCCTTGGAGTGCCGGTCGGAGTGGCCGAGCGGTTCTAGGCTCTACAGTCTGGAACCGCGCGACCGCTACGGTCGCAGGTTCGAATCCTGCCTCGGGCATGGATGTGGGTGATGTCCTTAGGTTAGTTAGGTTTAATTAGTTCTAAGTTCTAGGGGACTGATGACCTCAGATGTTAAGTCCCATAGTGCTCAGAGCCATTTTCGCCTTGGAGAGCGTAATGCAAAGGACACAAAGCAACAACCCTGGGGGAACACTGTTTCATAGAGTGACTCGGGAGCCTGCATATGCGGATGATATTGATTTGTTATCCAGGAGGAAACAGAATCTGGAAGAAAACTTTGAAAAAGAAGAAAGATATGGTGCGGAGATGGAGCATTAATCAGTCAAAGACCAAGTATGTGTTAACATCTAGGAAAAGATAGAGTGAAGGAGTACGAATCATGACTTTGAACGTAAAAGAATATGAACGCTGTGAGAACTTTAAATGTCCTGGATAACTGGCAACTGAGAATAATGATGTGAGAGAAGAAATACATGCAGGGATGCAGCTGGTAACAGGAGCTACTTTGCGCTGGTTAAACTGTTTAAAGCAAGGAGCCTTAGATGGAATCTAAAGCTGACTGTGTATCGTACAGTAGTTAGATCTGTGGTGATGTATGGTTCGAAGACCTGGACAATGACACAAAATGATGAGGAGTTGTTGCTGAGATGGGAAAGGAAGATACTTAGGAAAATCTACGGTCCAGTGACTCATTGGGGTTTTTGGAGATTCAGAAATAATAAGGAGATCAGAGAATTGTACAACAAACCAGATATCGTGACAGAAATAAAGAGTAATAGACTACGTTGGTTGGGACATGTAGAAATAATGGTGGAGAGCAGCGCAGTCATGAAAGTTTTCAAAGGAAAACCCCATGGACGCCGTATAAGAAGCAGACCAAGAACCTGATGGCTAGAAAACGTGGAGGACTTGAGAAGTATGGCAGTTAGAACATGGAGAGCCAAGGCAGCCAGCAGAGAAGAATGGGCGGAGATTGTCCGGGAAGCCAAGGCCCTGCATGGGCTGTAGCGCCAAGGAGTAAGTCACTAAGTATGGGCTGCAAGATCCACACACCTATCCGCGATAAAACATGTATGGGACCAGCTCAGACTTCAGCTCTGTTGCAGTGCGAGCATGAAGGATATCAAGGACCAGTTACCACAGTTATGGATCAGTTTGGCTCAGAAGAGGATTCAACCGCTTTCACACACTCCCGAAGGGAATTATTGTACTTATCCACGCCAGAAGGGATGTATACGCATCCAGGCCACGAGAAATGCAAGGACATTCTGGTAAATGGCTCATACCGCCAGGGTCTTCGTAAATTTGACTAGAGTATGATATTACCGAAATAAAATCACATACCAAGCCAGACCATTAAGTTTTATTTCGTTTCTCCTCCCCTCCTGCCTGCTTCGCTTCTTTTGTTAGGCAGTGTAATAAAATGTTCATGCTGAATTCCTTGTACCTACCGAAACGTCGAATGACTTAAATATTCGATAGAGTGACTAGTCAAAAGTTATAAGTTATCAGTGGCGGTGAAGTTAATAACGAGTCGCTCCACCTCCAGCTCTCAAAATTGCAGCACGTAAGTGTTATTTATACACTGAAGTGCCAAAGAAACTGGTATAGGCATTAGCATTCAAATACAGAGCTATGTAAAAGGACTGAATACGGCACTGCGGTGCCAACTACTGTATAAGACAAGTGTCTGGCGCAGTTGTTACACTCCTGGAAATTGAAATAAGAACACCGTGAATTCATTGTCCCAGGAAGGGGAAACTTTATTGACACATTCCTGGGGTCAGATACATCACATGATCACACTGACAGAACCACAGGCACACAGACACAGGCAACAGAGCATGCACAATGTCGGCACTAGTACAGTGTATATCCACCTTTCGCAGCAATGCAGGCTGCTATTCTCCCATGGAGACGATCGTAGAGATGCTGGATGTAGTCCTGTGGAACGGCTTGCCATGCCATTTCCACCTGGCGCCTCAGTTGGACCAGCGTTCGTGCTGGACGTGCAGACCGCGTGAGACGACGCTTCATCCAGTCCCAAACATGCTCAATGGGGGACAGATCCGGAGATCTTGCTGGCCAGGGTAGTTGACTTACACCTTCTAGAGCACGTTGGGTGGCACGGGATACATGCGGACGTGCATTGTCCTGTTGGAACAGCAAGTTCCCTTGCCGGTCTAGGAATGGTAGAACGATGGGTTCGATGACGGTTTGGATGTACCGTGCACTATTCAGTGTCCCCTCGACGATCACCAGTGGTGTACGGCCAGTGTAGGAGACCGCTCCCCACACCATGATGCCGGGTGTTGGCCCTGTGTGCCTCGGTCGTATGCAGTCCTGATTGTGGCGCTCACTTGCACGGCGCCAAACACGCATACGACCATCATTGGCACCAAGGCAGAAGCGACTCTCATCGCTGAAGACGACACGTCTCCATTCGTCCCTCCATTCACGCCTGTCGCGACACCACTGGAGGCGGGCTGCACGATGTTGGGGCGTGAGCGGAAGACGGCCTAACGGTGTGCGGGACCGTAGCCCAGCTTCATGGAGACGGTTGCGAATGGTCCTCGCCGATACCCCAGGAGCAACAGTGTCCCTAATTTGCTGGGAAGTGGCGGTGCGGTCCCCTACGGCACTGCGTAGGATCCTACGGTCTTGGCGTGCATCCGTGCGTCGCTGCGGTCCGGTCCCAGGTCGACGGACACGTGCACCTTCGGCCGACCACTGGTGACAACATCGATGTACTGTGGAGACCTCACGCCCCACGTGTTGAGCAATTCGGCGGTACGTCCACCCGGCCTCCCGCATGCCCACTATACGCCCTCGCTCAAAGTCCGTCAACTGCACATACGGTTCACGTCCACGCTGTCGCGGCATGCTACCAGTGTTAAAGACTGCGATGGAGCTCCGTATGCCACGGCAAAGTGGCTGACACTGACGGCGGCGGTGCACAAATGCTGCGCAGCTAGCGCCATTCGACGGCCAACACCGCGGTTCCTGGTGTGTCCGCTGTGCCGTGCGTGTGATCATTGCTTGTACAGCCCTCTCGCAGTGTCCGGAGCAAGTATGGTGGGTCTGACACACCGGTGTCAATGTGTTCTTTTTTCCATTTCCAGGAGTGTAGATCGGTTACTGCTGCTACAGTGGCGGGTCATCAAGATTTAAGTGAGTTTGAACATGGTGTACAGTCGGTGCACGAGCGACGCAACACAGCATCTCCGAGGTAGCGACGAAGTGGAGATTTTCCCGAACGACCATTCCATTAGTGTACCGTAAATCTCTGACATCGCTGCGGCCTGAAAAAAATCCTGCAACACCGGGACCAACGACGTCTGATGAGAATCGTTCAACGTGACAGAAGCGCAACCCTTCTGCAAGTTACTACAGATCTCGTGCCGGGCTATCAACAAGTGTCAGCATGCGAACCATTCAACGAAACATCATCGATATGGGCTTTCAGAGCCGAAGGCCCACTCGTGTACCCTTGATGACTACACGACGCAAAGCTTTACGCATCGCCTGGGTCTGTCAACACCGACATTGGATTGTTGATGACTGGAAACATGTTGCATGGTCGGACGAGTCTCGTTTCAAATTGTATTGAACGGGTGGACATGTACGGGTATGGAGACAACCTCATGAATCCATGGACCCTGCATGTCAGCAGGGGAATGTTCAAGCTTGTGGAGGCTCTGTAATGGTGTGGGGCGTGTACAATTGAAGTGATATGGGACCCCTGATGCCTCTAGATACGACTCTGACACGTGACACGTACGTAAGCGGCCTGTCTGATCATCTCCATCCATTCATGTCCATTGTGCGTTCCGACGGACTTGAGCAACTCCAGCAGGACAATGCCAAACCCCACACGTCCATAACTGCTACAGAGTGGCTCCAGGAACACTCTTCTGAGTTTAAACACTTCCGCTGGCCACTAAACTCCCCAGACATGAACATTATTGATGATGAAACTTCCTGGCACATTAAAACTGTGTTGCCGACCGAGACTCGAACTCGGGACCTTTGCCTTTCGCGGGCAAGTGCTCTACCAACTGAGCTACCGAAGCACGACTCACGCCCGGCACTCACAGCTTTAATTCTGTAGAGCACTTGCCCGCGAAAGGCAAAGGTCCCGAGTTCGAGTCTCGGTCGGCAACACAGTTTTAATGTGCCAGGAAGTTTCATATCAGCGCACACTCCGCTGCAGAGTGAAAATCTCATTCTGGATTATTGAGGATATCTGAGATGCCTTGCAACGTGCTGTTCACAAGAGATCTCCACCCCGTCATACTCTTACGGATTTATGGACAGCCCTGCAGGATTCATGCTGTCAATTTCTTCACCACTACTTCATATATTAGTCGAGTCAATGCCACGCAGTGCTGCGGCACTTCTGCGTGCTGACGGGGGCCCTACGTGATATCAGGCAGGTGCACCAGTTTCTTTGGCTCTTCAGTATATACTCGGGCCATGATGCACGGCAGACAGACGAGCATTGGTTTCGGACTGTAGCGACCCATTTGGTTGCGTTTACACCGGATAGCCAGTCGCTGCCACGTTGTCTTTCCATTTCAGTTTCTCGGATACTTTTGCGAAAAGTTTCACCGATAACATAAGAAAGCGTTATATGACTCTCCCCATGTTGTCAAGAGCTTTCGAATGTCGTCAAAAAAGTACCGTCCCATTAAGAAAGGACAACCGTGATTCATTACGGCGGTTAATGGAAGAGTGAAGAATATTACCCATACGATAAAATTACCTGTTCTTTTGCGTACTATCATCTGCTGGAAATCTCGTTCCGATATCTTGCACCGTAAACGAAATAAAGGATGCGAATTTTAGGTGAGTCGCCCTGTATAAAGGCTGTGCATAGTTTCACCATATGTTCCCCCATATGTACACTACAAACAAAGTTCATTGCACGTATGTCTTCAAAAGCTTTCTGTCAGAGTGATATTGATCGAAACGTTTTTCTTCCCGCGTGTAGTTGTCGTTACAGAAGACGTTCAAGATTTCGACCTGCTGCTTCAATACAGGCCTCATATCGACGTCTCGTGGCCCTGCGAAACACGATCCAAAATTCCAGGAATATTGCGTATTTCATCACAACAAGCCACAATTAGATTACGGAGGGGCTTCTTGTTAGGAACTGGAAACTAATTTACGGATGATTTTAAATGGTCCCACAAACATAAATCAGAAGGGTTCAAATCTGCCAATCGATCGATCAGGAAACATTCGATCCGAGTACCGGCGATCACTACGATTAAAGTGTGCTGGAGTGCCATGATGCAAGAAGAGAGCTTGTTGAAGAATGATCAGTGGAGTGTCTTCAAAAACATGAGCTATGGTGTTTTCCAGAAAGTTTGTGAACGCCTGCCTCTAAAATTTGTTTACATGTATGTGGGACCCAAGTAACCGATCATTAATGATACCATCCCACATGTTGAGCGAGAACCACACTAGGTGATGAGATGGAACAACTGAATGCATGTTTTCATTTGCACATACCTGTTGATTGTAATGCCATTTGGCGTGAACTGTGCTTCATCTGTGAATAATATTAAGCTAGAACCACTGCAGAACGTAGCTCGTGCAGGCTAATCTGATGGTGAAGAGGCCCGTACATGTTGCGAATAATAGGGATACAGCTGGTTCTTTCCCAATAGTGACCAAACAGTCGTGTGACGAGCATGCAGTGCTAACCTTCGAATGGTGGTAGAGGGAGTCGTGTGCATAGAATTCAGTCTCTCCTTCTCTACATCTGGATTTGTAGATTTTTGTCGTCCCGTCTCCAAACCGGGAGATGTAAACCTGCCATGAGCACGAAGACAGCGATAGAGATGCTTAAATGTCTTCCGATCTGGACACCTTCGCCGTGGGCACCTGTCCTCAGGAAAGCGACGATCCAGCGCAGCATTGCCGTCCGCCTAACCATGTACGAAGTTCACTTCTGCCACCTCCTGTACTGATTATATGTCAAAAGCCAAACACAACACCTAATATACCCTTCGCCTCGGAATTAACTGCCCTGTTAACATCCTCTCTCTCGAAAACTACCTGTTGGAAGAAAAACTTTTCAGGAAATATCACTGTTTTGAAAGACATAACTCGGAATCCAAGCATTTCCGGTTATCTGCTTTATTATTGTCTTCGTATTGGGAATACATACCCGAAATTACACCCTCTATTATTGAAACATCCCATTTAGTAACAGAGTGAATCGTTGCTGCCGCACCCACAACCAGTGCAAATGAGTCTTCCTCAGAGAGTACAGTGCCTTAAACAAAACGTATGTGATGCTATCATGTAAGCACTCAATATAGGAAACATCCCAAAAAAAAAAAAAAAAAAAAAATCACTTTCAACGTTATACGAGGTGTGGCTAGAAAAAAACCGGACTAATACTGGTGAAACAATAAAACGAATGCAATAAGGCTGAAAGTCCCGTGGCCTGTCACGTGACTCTCGCTCCGCCTACTGCTCGAGTTTCATCTGCCTCCTGCACTCAGTCTGCCCGTGGCGTCTGTTTTAAGTAGTTGACGTTTTGTCTGTGCGTCGGAAAATGTTGAGTGTACAGAAAGAACAGCGTGTTAACATCAAATTTTGTTTCAAACTAGGAAAATCTGCAAGTGAAACGTTTGTAGTGCTACAACAGGTGTACGGCGATGATTGTTTATCGTGAACACAAGTGTTTGAGTGGTTTAAACGATTTAAAGATGGCCGCGAAGACACCAGTGATGACACTCGCACTGGCAGACCATTGTCAGCAAAAACTGATGCAAACATTGAAAAAATCGGTAAACTTGTTCGACAAGATCGCCGTTTAACAATCAGAGCAGTGTCTGAGTTAACAGGAGTTGACAAGGAAAGTGTTAGGCAGATTCTTCATGAAAGTTTCAACATGAACAAAGTGTGTTCAGAAATGGTTCCAAAGTGTCTCACAATTGAACAGGAGGAACGCCGAAGAATGATTTGTTCTGACATCCTGGAAAATATTGAAAGTGATCCCACCTTCTTACAAAATGTTATTACTTGCGATGAATCGTGGTTTTTTACTTACGATCCCGAAACTAAACGCCAATCGATGCATTGGAAAACTCCTGGTTCTCCACGACAAAAAAAATCACGAATGTCAAAATCGAAATTCAAGGCAATGATGATTGTTTTTTTTGACATCAAAGGGATTGTGCACATTGATTGCGTACCAGAGGGACAAACAGTGAATCAGCATTACTACATTAGCGTCCTGGCTACCCTACGTGAGCGAGTACGGAGAAAACGGAACGATTTGTGGAGAAAAAAGTCATGGATCCTTCACCAAGACAATGCCCCAGCTCACAGTGCGTTGTCAGTGAAGACATTTTTGGCAAAACACAACATTCCCATCTTAGATCATCCACCCTACTCACCTGATTTGGCCCCCTGTGACTTTTTTCTTTTCCCTAAAGTCAAGTCAGCTTTGAAAGGAACTAGATTTGAGACTGTTGAAGCAGTAAAAAAAAAAAAAAGCGACGGAAGTAATGTATGGATGATCTGCAGCATTGCTATGAACAGTGGAAAATTCCTATGGAGCGGTGTAGAGACCGAGGAGGAGATTACATTGAAGGAGATAACATGAAATTGTAAATAATTGTAAATAAATGTTTTTTCCAGCATCAGTCCGGTTTTTTTCTAGCCGCACCTCGTAGCTTGAAAAGCCAAGTCTGTTACGCCGCTTTTCTTGGAAACCGGCCACCTCCAGACGTACATTCCAACACATTGAATCTATGTCAAAGTCTTCTACTCAACCACTAAAGGTATATAACAGCAATTGTGTAACAGCCTGCGTACTGAAAAAGCGTAACACAGGTTGCAGTTAGTGTGTCACTAGTGCGGCAGGCGGTCTAGCAACGTAATATTTTCTCTGGGTTTATGAATCGTCGCCTGTGACCTTTGCGAAATGGTCAAGGCTACGTATTGCGACAAAATTATGACTGGTCATATGTAAATTTTCTTTTTAGAAACTCCGTTTTGAATTACTCTAACACTGAAAATAGCACAAGACAGCGCACAGGTCTTCCGTTGTCTGGTGGCAGAGTAATTCACTGTTTCAGCGGATCCGCCGATCGACAAGTAACGCAGAGCTGAACAAATTTATTGTGTTCGTTGCGGGTCCCGTTGCACTCAACGCATGCGAGGTTCAAAGTAAATGGAATCATCGCAAACGTCGTGCATACATCGTATGCATGTCAGGTACATTGTTCTCGCAGTGTAGTAAATACTGAATGATGACAAAGCGCATATCACATAACGTTCTGGATTCTAGGATATCGCTGAAGCTCTACAAATGATATGGTCGTTTGCTCCGAAGATCAACAGTGAAACATTTCTTGAAAGACCCGGTTAAATTTATTGCACAGTTAGTCCTATTCCTATATTTGAATCAAAAACAGTCTTGGTTGGAACTTATTCTTTTGTTAGCAATGCGTTTCGCCTTCATGGGGCATCCTCAGATTATCTTTAGGGATAACAAAATAAAATTAGGGTATGATCCTAGATTGCACGATTCTGGATGTGAATAAGGACTTGTTAGTGACGGTGACCTAGTCAATAACAACTAATACTATATCATGTAACCGTGGGATGGAATGTAAAATGCACATTTTCAAACTGAGCGAAACATACCTTAATAAAGTCGTACCCACAGGGCAGGAAGGTGCAATGGTAGGACCTCACCCACAAAGAAGTGTACACATTTAAACATAATACGCAGAGTTGCCGCCATAACATCATGACAGGAACGTCAAGCGAGCAATGGAATGATGCTTGCATACAATGTCCGCAGTGTGTTAGTTGGTTAAGTCATTCAAAAATCTCGAGGTCCGCATAGCTTTTCCACCGTATAATAAAGTTCAGAACTACACTCCTGGAAATTGAAATAAGAACACCGTGAATTCATTGTCCCAGGAAGGGGAAACTTTATTGACACATTCCTGGGGTCAGATACATCACATGATCACACTGACAGAACCACAGGCACATAGACACAGGCAACAGAGCATGCACAATGTCGGCACTAGTACAGTGTACATCCACCTTTCGCAGCAATGCAGGCTGCTATTCTCCCATGGAGACGATCGTAGAGATGCTGGATGTAGTCCTGTGGAACGGCTTGCCATGCCATTTCCATCTGGCGCCTCAGTTGGACCAGCGTTCGTGCTGGACGTGCAGACCGCGTGAGACGACGCTTCATCCAGTCCCAAACATGCTCAATGGGGGACAGATCCGGAGATCTTGCTGGCCAGGGTAGTTGACTTACACCTTCTAGAGCACGTTGGGTGGCACGGGATACATGCGGACGTGCATTGTCCTGTTGGATCAGCAAGTTCCCTTGCCGGTCTAGGAATGGTAGAATGATGGGTTCGATGACGGTTTGGATGTACCGTGCACTATTCAGTGTCCCCTCGACGATCACCAGTGGTGTACGGCCAGTGTAGGAGATCGCTCCCCACACCATGATGCCGGGTGTCGGCCCTGTGTGCCTCGGTCGTATGCAGTCCTGATTGTGGCGCTCACCTGCACGGCGCCAAACACGCATACGACCATCATTGGCACCAAGGCAGAAGCGACTCTCATCGCTGAAGACGACACGTCTCCATTCGTCCCTCCATTCACGCCTGTCGCGACACCACTGGAGGCGGGCTGCACGATGTTGGGGCGTGAGCGGAAGACGGCCTAACGGTGTGCGGGACCGTAGCCCAGCTTCATGGAGACGGTTGCGAATGGTCCTCGCCGATACCCCAGGAGCAACAGTGTCCCTAATTTGCTGGGAAGTGGCGGTGCGGTCCCCTACGGCACTGCGTAGGATCCTACGGTCTTGGCGTGCATCCGTGCGTCGCTGCGGTCCGGTCCCAGGTCGACGGGCACGTGCACCTTCCGCCGACCACTGGCGACAACATCGATGTACTGTGGAGACCTCACGCCCCACGTGTTGAGCAATTCGGCGGTACGTCCACCCGGCCTCCCGCATGCCCACTATACGCCCTCGCTCAAAGTCCGTCAACTGCACATACGGTTCACGTCCACGCTGTCGCGGCATGCTACCAGTGTTAAAGACTGCGATGGAGCTCCGTATGCCACGGCAAACTGGCTGCCACTAACGGCGGCGGTGCGCAAATGCTGCGCAGCTAGCGCCAGTCGACGGCCAACACCGCGGTTCCTGGTGTGTCCGCTGTGCCGTGCGTGTGATCATTGCTTGTACAGCCCTCTCGCAGTGTCCGCAGCAAGTATGGTGGGTCTGACACACCGGTGTCAATGTGTTCTTTTTTCCATTTCCAGGAGTGTATTACGCACATAATGAGCGGCCTACTAAAGATCGCCATGCGTCTTCTGGGGTTTACAAATTGGAATGTAATGTTTGCCATAAATTTTGTCTTGACCAGACTGGCAGAATGTGTAGAACGAAATGCGATTCGATGCGTGCTTCCATCTAGCACAGAGTCATTTTATGATTTCTAAAATGTTGGAGAAAGAAAAAGTTTCAGTGGATTCATCTGACTCGACGCGCGCTTCAGTGTAACACACACCTGTTTTATTGTTCCTAATATGTTGTAAAAGGAAAATTTTAAGATCAGTAACAATTCCTTATTCATTAAATGTATCCGCAGTTGCAAATACGGACAACCATCAGTTGTAGCATTCCTTAGAATGCAAGCTACGAACATACCCTTTTACTTACTTTGTTATATCTATAGGTAATCTGATGATAGCCGATGAAGGCGAAACGCATTGTTAATAGAAGAATAAGTTGCAACCAAGATTGTTTTTAATTCAAGTAGTCTACATGCAGTTGCTGTACCAGACGGCCTAATGGAGTGGAAGAAAGTCTACATCTACGTCTACATCTACGTGATTACTCTGCTATTCACAATAAAATGCCTGGAAGAGGGTTCAATGAGCCGCCTTCAAGCTGTCTCTCTACCGTTCCACTTTCGAACGGCACGCGCGGGAAACGAGCCCTTTAAATTTTTCTGTGGGAGCCCTGATTTCTCTCATTTTATCGTGATGATCACTTCTCTCTATGTAGGTGGGTGCCAACAGAATGTTTTAGCAATCGGAGGAGAAAACTGATGATTGAAATTTCGTGAGAAGATCCTGTCGCAACGAAAAACGCCTTTGTTTTAATGATTGCCATTCCAATTCATGTATCATGTCTGTGGCACTATCTCCCCTATTTCGCGATAGTACAAAACGAGCCGCACTTCTTTGAACTTCTTCGATGTCATCCGTCAGACCCCCTGATGCGGATCCCACACCGCACAGCAATATTCCAGAATAGGGCGGACAAGCGTCATGTAAGCAGTCTCTTTAGTAGACCTGTTGAACCTTCTAAGTGGTCTGCCAATGAATCGCGGTTTGCTCTGCCCACAATATTCTCTATGTGATCGTTCCAATTTAGGTTATTTGTAAAGTCTAGCAAAATAGGCTAAATAGGGGTCGCCACTGTCGCTTTGACAGGCGATGCAGGATAAACTTGCCAGCGCTCCGAAATCAACTAGCAGTGTTCCAGACGTCACATTACTCGTGTGGGTACATGTCTAACTACAAACAAACCCATTTCGTGACTCACGGCACATGTTGTGGCTCTGCGATTCGGCGCGACCGAGCGCTCTCGGGCGCTAGTTAATGGGACAGTTTCAGATCGTGCGTAACACTCAGCATGGCTCTCCTGAAGTCATCGATTCCACAGTCGCGTGTCAGTCGTGGGTACCCAGACCCACTTGAGCAGGAATATCACGGAATGATAAATCTCGCAGACAACAAACATTCGAAAGCAATTTCTGAAAGAGAAAACCACTGCGGGATCTGTCCTTACATACAGAATGTCGACGCCGTTTACTCCTACCTGCTTTGTGTAGCTGGTTGAATATGCAAAAGATAAACATTTCAGTGCGCCTAGTATACTTCTTTTCTCGTGGCATGCTGCCGCGAATCGCTGCCGCTGTCGACCCTACTATTTTCACCGGCGAGAGGATAATGGGCGAAAGCCTTCACGCCTCCTAGCAAGGTGGCGTGGCGGCGCCGCAAGGCGATACGATTTACGGGGTCGCAGGGTGAGCCGGGTCTCTGTACCCGCAGTTGCCTCTAGCGGCCGGAGTCGGCTGTTTAACGGGAACTGCTCTTAACGCACACCACCTGCATTCCAGAGACGCTGAACTGCGGAGCCAGGTCCGCGGTGTGTCACGCGACAGACGCCTACCTTGCGTTGTTAGCTTGCCAGTCAAACATACGACGTGTTTCTTTGCCCTTAATGATATACACGAGAGTTTGGATGCACCCGTGTCCTTCCAAAGACTGATATCTTGTTTAGAATATGCTGGGGACAAAATAGTAATACCATGAACGTTCGGCATGTAACAACTACCGGGCATGTGAGTGATCGAGCTGATCTCGTATCTGCGTACAATATCAGATGTATGAACTGGCTAATATAGACCTAAGCGCGAAACTACACACACACAGATTAAAGCCAAAACATTATGACCACTACCCACCACGACGTTGGATGCCGTATGGTGGTGTTACGGGGAAGTGACGCGATAGCAAGAGTTATGTAAACGGAGCATACATGGATGAGAGATTACCAAATGGTTCAAATGGCTCTGAGCACTATGGGATTTAACTTCTGAGGTCATCACTCCCAAAGAACTTAGAACTACTGAAACCTAACTAACCTAAGGACATCACACACATCCATGCCCGAGGCAGGATAAGAACCTGCGACCGTACGGTCACGCGGTTCCAGACTGTGGCGCCTACAACCGCTCGGCCACTCCGGCCGGCGGGAGATTACCCTTGCGAAGATATGGGCTGCAAATGGGGAAATACATTGAGATAAGCTGCTTTGACAAAGGGAAGAGTCTGTAAACATCTCAAAACGGCGAAGCTGGTCAAATGTTCACGTGCTTCTGCCGTGAGCATCTATGGAAAGGGGTCGGATAGTGAAACTACCACCAGGCGATAATGGCTGGACGTCCACGACTCTTCACACAGTGTGGTGTTCGGTGGCTTGTCGGCTCTGTAAAGCAGGACAGATGGTGATCTCCACAACCGCTGTCGTCGAGGTGAACGGCGGCTCGAAACGTGCAGCGCTCCACGGACGGAGGCTGATGGGAGCAATATTATACTATGGGAAACATTCCCCTGCGCTTGAATGAGACCTACGGTACTAATCGAAGGCACGGTGACAGCTGCGAACTACTTGCATCCCTTCACGCTCGATGCCTTCGCCAATGGCGATGTCATCTTTCAGCACAATAATTCTCGGTGTCTCGGAACCAGAACCGTACTACAGTGCTTTGAGGAGCATCACAGTGAACTCACGTTGATGTCTCGGCTATCAAATTCTGAAGTAAATTCTGTGGATCCCATCTGGATCCCTATCGGGCACCATCACCGCGTACACAAATCAGCTCCCCATGTGGATAAACATCTAGTGCCACATACCTCCAAAAACCTACCAACAAACTTTCGGATTCCTAATACGCAGTATTAATGATATATTTCGTTCCAAAGTCGGACAAACAAGCAGCTAGTCACAACGTTTTGGCTGATCAGTGTTCAAAGCCCTGTTTACGCGCCTTGTAAAATGCAAGGTGGGCAAAATAAAACGGTCCCGGAATATATTTTATGCACCTTAGGATAGGCAGACCAACATGCAGCAGCCGCCCTGGTGTTAATGTAAGTTGGGTTGCCTACCTTAAGGTGCATAAAATATATTCCTTGTCGCTTTACTTTTCTCAACCTGTATAAAGTAAGGAGCTCTGATAACTCGCTCACTCATTGGTCCGTCATGTACTTCAGGCTAAGCTGCCCCATACCAAAAGTATATGATAATATGGTATGGTGTGTTGCGGAAGCTACCATGTGCCATTGCTGGTCTGTTCCTTTCCTAATGCACTCGCAAATGGAGCCGGCAAAAACGAATATGTGTATGCGTCCGCACGAGCTATAATTTCTCTTACCTTGTCTTCGCATTGCTTATGCGAAACGCATGAAGGCAGCACTAAAATCGCTTTGCAGTCAGCTTCAAATGTTGGTTCTCTAAATTTTATCAGTGGCGTTCCTCGAAAAGAACGTTGCCTAACCACCAGGGGTCCCCATTTGGGTTCACGAAGCATCTCTGTAATATTTGCGTGTTGATGGAACCTACCGGTAACAAATCTAGCAGCACGCTTCTGAATTGCTTCGACATCATCCATCAATCCGATATTTTAAGGATACCAGACACTCGAGCTGTACTCAAGAATGGTCCCACAAGTGTTCTATACGCGGTCTCCTTTGTAGATGAGCTACACTTTCCTAAAACTCTCCCAATAAACCGAAGTCGACCATTCGTCTCCCATACTATGGTCGTTATGCGCTCATTCCAATTCATATTGCTTTTTAACGTTACGCGTAGATATTTCATAAATCATATCAGGTAGCGAATATTAATACGGCTTCATAAATATGGGGAAACAACGAGCTACGAAGATGTGATTCTTCGTCTTAGAAGCTGATAGACGGAGCTCAAATGCAGAGAAATCTTACAAGTGCGATCCTGATCCGTCGTCAAACAAGGGGAGAAAATTTCCTGATCAGGCTCTGAAAGACTGCGTTCATTTAAACACAGAACGCATGTATTTTTCGACGTTGTCATCTTTTCGGTCAATGCACTTCCTCCAGCGTTTTTCCAGTGAGTAGTTTCGCCAGTAACAGTGAGCGTCCTGTAAAAAAGGACATCTGTCATCATTAGGCGTGCAGCCCCTCTGCGGTCTGGTGGTTAGTGTCTCTGGCTACCAATGGGGAGGTCCCTTGTTTGAATCCGGGTGATCATCTCAGACTTTTTTGTGGTGCAAAGGTCCGGAACGGCGTCTGCGCAGCCACGTGAGATCGAAAGAAAATTCCCTTGTTAATATAGTCAGTGAACTTGACACAAAAGCAGCGGAAGTGGTGTGACATAGCTTTCACCAAGCTGGTATTTATTATTATTATTATTATTATTAGTAGTAGTAGTACACTGCTGGCCATTGAAATTGCTACATCACGAAGATGACGTGCTACAGACGCGAAATTTAACCGACAGGAAGAAGATACTCTGATATGCAAATGATTAGCTTTCCAGAGCATTCCCACAAGGTTGGCGCCGGTGGCGACACCTACAACGTCCTGACATGACGAAAGTTTCCAACCGATTTCTCATATACAAACAGCAGTTGACCGCCGTTGCCTGGTGAAACGTTGCTGTGATGTGTAAGGAGGAGAAATGCGTACCATTACGTAAAGGACGAGTTGTAGCCTATAGCGATTGCGGTTTATCGTATCGCGACATTGCTGCTCGCGTTGGTCGAGATCCAATGACTGTTAGCAGTATGGAATCGGTGGGTTCAGGAGGGTAATACGGAACGCCGTGCTGGATCCCAACGGCCACGTATCACTATCAGTCGATATGACATGCATCTTATCCGCATGGCTGTAACGGATCGTGCAGCCACGTCTCGATCCCTGAGTCAACAGATGGGGACGTTTGCAAGACAACAACCATCTGCACGAACAGTTCGACGACGTCTGCAGCAGCATGGACTATCAGCTCGGAGACCGTGGCTGCGGTTACCCTTGGCGCTGCATCAGAGATAGGAGCGCCTGCGATGGTGTACTCAACGACGAACCTGGGTGCACGAATGGAAAAACGTCATTTTTTCGGATGAATCCAGGTTCTAGAATGAGATTTTCACTCTGCAGCGGAGTGTGCGCTGATATGAAACTTCCTGGCAGATTAAAGCTGTGTGCCCGACCGAGACTCGAACTCGGGACCTTTGCCTTTCGCGGGCAAGTGCTCTACCAACTGAGCTACCGAAGCACGACTCACGCCCGGTACTCACAGCTTTACTTCCGCCAGTATCTCGTCTCCTACCTTCCAAACTTTACAGAAGCTCTCCTGCGAAACTTGCAGAACTAGCACTCCTGAAAGAAAGGATATAGCGGAGACATGGCTTAGCCACAGCCTGGGGGATGTTTCCAGAATGAGATTTTCACTCTGCAGCGGAGTGTGCGCTGATATGAAACTTCCTGGCGGATTAAAACTGTGTGCCCGACCGAGACTCGAACTCCGGACCTTTGCCTTTCGCGGGCAAGTGCTCTACCAACTGAGCTACCGAAGCACGACTCACGCCCGGTACTCACAGCTTTACTTCTGCTGGTAGAGCACTTGCCCGCGAAAGGCAAAGGTCCCGAGTTCGAGTCTCGGTCGGGCACACAGTTTTAATCTGCCAGGAAGTTTCATATCAGCGCACACTCCGCTGCAGAGTGAAAATCTCATTCTGGAAACATCCCCCAGGCTGTGGCTACGCCATGTCTCCGTTATATCCTTTCTTTCAGGTGTGCTAGTTCTGCAAGTTTCGCAGGAGAGCTTCTGTAAAGTTTGGAAGGTAGGAGACGAGATACTGGCAGAAGTAAAGCTGTTAGTACCGGGCGTGAGTCGTGCTTCGGTAGCTCAGTTGGTAGAGCACTTGCCCGCGAAAGGCAAAGGTCCCGAGTTCGAGTCTCGGTCGGGCACACAGTTTTAATCTGCCAGGAAGTTTCAATCCAGGTTCTGTTTATAGCATCATGATGGTCGCATCCGTGTTTGGCGACATCGCGGTGAATGCACATTGGAAGCGTGTATTCGTCATCGCCATACTGGCGTATCACCCGGGGTGATGGTTGATGGTATGGGGTGCCATTGGTTACACGTCTCGGTCACTTCTTGTTCGCACTGAAGGCACTTTGACCAATGGACGTTAACATTTCAGATGTGTTACGACCCTTGGCTCTACCCTTCAGCCGGCCGCGGTGGTCTAGCGGTTCTAGGCGCTCAGTCCGGAACTGCGCGACTGCTACGGTCGCAGGTTCGAATCCTGCCTCGGGCATGGATGTGTGTGATGTCCTTAGGTTAGTTAGGTTTAAGTAGTTCTAAGTTCTAGGGGACTGATGACCAAAGCTGTTAAGTCCCATAGTGCTCAGAGCCATTTGAACCATTTTGAATCTACCCTTCATTCGATCCCTGCGAAATCCTACATTTCAGCAGGATAATGCACGACCGCATGTTGCAGGTCCTGTACGTGCCTTTCTGGATACAGAAAATGTTAGACTGCTGCAGTGGCCAGTACATTCTCCATGTCTCTCACCGATTGAAAACGTCTGGTCAATGGTGGGCAAGAAACTGGCTCGTATCAATACGTCAGTCACTACTCTTGATGAACTGTGGTATCGTGTTGAAGGTGCATGGGTAGCTGTACCTGTACACGCCATCCAAGCTCAGTTTGACTCAATGCCCAGGCGTATCAGGGCCGTTATTACGGCCTGATTTCTCAGGATCTATGCACCCAAATTGCGTGAAAATGTAATCACATGTCAGTTCTAGTATAATATATTTGTCCAATGAATACCCGTTTATCATCTGCATTTCTTCTTGGTGTTACAATTTTAATGGCCAGTAATGTAGAAGTAGTAATGATGGTGGTGGTGGTAGTGGTAATGATAATGGTAATGATAATTATCGTGCCCTCCTTCCAAACACTGTTTTCTACAGACTTCTTCCTTCCTCCAGTATGTGCAGTATCTCTTAATTCATGCATGAACCTTCGAGTTTACTTTTAACATTACACCATGGTGCCATAATCGTATTTCTAATGCTTTGAATTTCTTCCTCTTGTGTCTTTTCAGTGACTACGCTAGAGTTATATACAGTGTAGAGGGCCAAATGTTCCAGAATAATTATGTTAAGTGGAATGTCGATGTTTTATATACCACAAGAGTTCATTCTTCGTTGAGGGCGAACCTCCTCCTCTTGTTCGGGTCTGTTTCAGACACCTTGCCTGTATCCGCCTCCGTAGCCGAAGCTCTACCACACACTGTGGATGTCGTCTCGAAGGCAGCACAGAACTCAACGTCCTTGATTACTTGTTGGATGTATTTTCGAATCTATTAATTTTGCTACAACTTTCGCTCTCTAGGGCTCTGTTCGGCTACAAAAGTTATTCGCTGATGTTCTAAAACTCATCTTGTCCTCTATTCCTTCTCCTAACTGCATTTCCTCGTCGGTTCTGCAGAGAAATCCCTCATTGCTCATCAGTCCACTTAATTTTAAAAATCCTTCGGTCACAACGCATCTTGAAAACTTAGATTCTCTTCTGCCCACTTTTCGCGCAGTCGTTGCTACATAATTCTGTGCTGCAGGTGCACATCGTCAGAATCTTTTTTCCCAGGTTAATGAAGCCTTTCATTTTGGCCAGGACCGTTCTGTTTGTGTCTGCTTCCTTCGTCCCGTCCACTAGATGTCCTCCAATTTCGAGGTCAGATTTATCACTAATCTCATTTCTGTTGCTTCTCATTACTTCTAGCTTTCTTTAGTTTACTCTCAGTACGTATTCTGAGGGTATTAGACTGTTAATTGCAGGTCCTGTAAGTCTTCCTCACTTTCACAAATGACGGCAAATAATCAGTGATTAACTTTAAAACTGTATTTTAATCCACCTTTTCAACCTATCATTTATTTCCTTCGTTGCTTCCAACACATTAAAGTTGAAGAGCAGAAGAGAGAGACTGCTTCCACGCCAGACACCATTTTTATTGCAAGCATAGCTTCTCTCTGCTGGTCTTTCATACTTAGCGCAGCGGAGAGGGCCCTGAAACCAGTGTGTAGGTCGCGTGTTGAGCCTGGGCGTGGTGCCCTGGTCAGGGACACTCGGTCCCTCTGGCCAGCACGTGCACGCTCGCCGGCCCAGCTGCATATTCATATTCGTGGCCCGTGCAGAGGCGGCTGCCACAAGGACGCATCGGCCCGAGGACATCACAGCCTCTCCTCTGAAAACTACCTGGAAGGACAGCAAGCAACGACATTTCACATACATTGCGGAAGATTACTCGATTAAACTTGTAGGTGATTCGAAGGTGTACAAGATGCGACATATAGTACACAGAGCTGCCACCTGTTGGCAATAACAGCGACTCTGACCCAGTTGGGCATAGAGTCGAACTCAGCTTTGGTAACAGATACAGGTATGAATCCCACACTGCTTCTACTCTGCGCCTAGTTAAATCGATTGTACTGGCTGGTGAGTGATCGCAGCCAATATTCAACTGTTTTCAATGAGTGAGAGCTCTGTACAACTTGCTGGAAAGAACAACAGTCGAACAACCTCTGTACGAGGACTGTCGGCTCCCGGTAGCTAAGTGGTCAGCGTGACGGAATGTCACTCCTAAGGGCCCGGGTTCGATTTCCGGCTGGGTCGGAGATTTTCTCCGCTCAGGGACTGGGTGTTGTGTTGTCCTTATCATCATCATTTCATCCCCGTCGACGCGCAGGTCGCCGAAGTGGCGTCAACTCGAAAGACCTGCACCAGGCGAACGGTCTACCCGACGGGAAGCCCTAGCCACACGACATTAAATGTACGAGGGATACTCGGAAAGTAAGGTCCGATCGGTCGTGAAATGGAGGCCACGGTCAAAACCAAAAATGTTTTATTTGCAACAATTTGCTACACCTTCCAGCTACTTCTCCACATAGTCGCCGTACCGACGTAGACACTTGTCGTAGTGTTGAACAAAGTTTCCAATACCCTCGTCATAGAAAGCAATCGTCTGTGCTCTCCGCCAGTTTCCTACGTTGGTTTGTAGTTCGTTGTCTGTTTCAAATTGTTGTCATCTGAGGAAAGAGTTGAAAAACGGAGGGCGCAAAGTCCGGACTGTATGGCGGGTGTGTGATGAAACACTTCCCATCGAAAATGTTGCACGGGCGTCCTCAATGCCCTCGGAGCGTGCGGCCGAGAATTGTCATGAAGAAGGAAATGCAGGGTAGGTATGTTATGTGGATTTTCATGATTGGGTGAAACCTCGCCGGTACCCACACTTGTCGTGAGGCTCTACTGTTCTAGACATCTTTACGTGCTTACTGTGCGCTCAGCGTGACGCGATCGACTGGCATACTAAAGACATTGCCCAACCCACCTGTACAAAGCTTCATCGGATTTTCACTGTCATTTCCGTTTCGCCACCTATCGGAACTTACTTTCCGAATAGCCCTCGTAGTTCAAGGCAGCACGGGCAATATGCAGTCAGACGTTGTCTTGTTGAAAGATAACGTCACAGGTGCCTCTAAGATGTCGGAAACCACCGCCTTTAACAGGTCAGAAAAGTAACGGCTGCTGTCCATATTACACGGTAGTCCTGTCGTGTACCCAGTGGCACGCCATACCATCATGCCTGGTGTCGGGCTCCTCGGAGCCTCCACACGCGGATGCTGCTGCGAGTACTGTGTCCTGTTTTGTCGTCGCTCCTTTCTGTGTTGCCCCGCCAGTCTGTGGTGCTTCAAACGTCGTCGCACTGTCCGTCTGGATACTTGTTTTGCTGCAAACAAGCTCATTTCCTGACTCGTGGTCCGTGGCTGGACGATCCTGCACGGCCGAGGGAACAACGTGTCTAGCCTATCGGGCGCTAGTCGCTTGGCTCTGTCGTCGTGCATGTTGTTGAGTACGGCACTCCTGAACTAATTCATTGCACATGCGCATGACAGTCATGACATTCAGAACAACGCGAGCACCTGTGTCTTAGAACTCTAAACTGCAGTAGGTTCTTTTTTTCCACTTCGGGTGCCACACCCACAAATTTACTGAGGGCAACTGCATGTTACAGAATGATTTTTATGTACGCTATGAGCAGCTGATTTCGGCCGTTAGCCATTTTCAAGTATTCTTAAAACGCGGACGAGAATAACGCCAAATGTTCTTCAGCACTTTAAAACAAATACTGCCGTAGAAGGATACTTACAGAAACATAAAACTCGCCTCACTACTCGCAGAGTTCTCTCCAGTGACTACTGCGTGTGTTTGTACAGTGGCGCAAGCGTCATAGGTTGCAAAGGGGTCAGAGACATGTTGATTGGGTGCCTTTTCCGTTGTAGTAGTGCTGTCTTGCAGTTATTAATGAAAAAAAATACAGCATATCTTAAAATAGTTATTTTTCTTGGTCCAGTCAACTACACGGAGTTTAATAAATCATGACACAAAAACTGGCGAAAAACTGAACGATTACATCATCCGTTAAGAGAGCCAAAAGTAAACAGTAAGTATTTTCGTAGCCAGCACTATGGCTTGGAGTTATATTGACCACCCAATAACTATGTCTGATTTCTTCTTGACAACGAGTCCGGCCAGCTTGTAAATGTGTGTCTCTACAAGACCCCTGTCACCTGTGAGGCCGCAAGCGCAGCTGTGTGAGCAGACCTTCACCCAAGCGACTGTAAAGTGTCCTCATTTAAACATAACTTTACAATTCCTTCCTATTTTGAGGGCTCCTACTTTTCACGCTACTTTATTCTCCGAAAGTCAGGTGTGGAATTTGGAAACAGAAACTGACTGATAAAAAAAGTGAACCACCCAGAGGGCGAACAGGGCACGAAATTAAATTCCACGGATTGAGAGGCCATGACGCGGAACCATCTTTGGTCTGGATGACTGCGCTGGTTCGGCTAGGACGCATGTCATGAAGCCGTTGTATCTTCTCTCTTGAAGCATGCTGTCCCACAATTGTTAGAGATGGTCCTTGATATGTTGGATACTGGCAGTCGGACAGAGTTGACATTAGAGTAAGTCCATACATTTTCTATATCTGACAGATCTGCTGGGTCTTCCTCGTCACGGCGGTTCCTGAACATCGCGCAGACACTTCAATCAGATACGTGCCACGCGTAGGTGAACATTGTCCTGCTGAAAAATGACACCACCGTACTGACGCAAGAGAGGTAACACACGAGGACGAGGCATGTCCGTGAAGTACCGTTGTGTCAACACAGTTCCCTCAGTCCCTGAGAATTGTTACCTGGAATCGTACCCTATTGTCCCCCAAAGCATGACGCCAGCAGTAACAACGCTGTCTCTCTCGAAAAGTATGGCAGGAAGGGAGTGCTCCGCAGGTCCCCAAATACTCGCCGCAGTTCGAAGTAAGAGTGATTTAAGGTGTGCCGCAGGGGACCGTTGCTGTTTACAATATACATAAATGACCTTGTGGATAACATCGGAAGTTCACTGAGGCTTTTTGCGGATGATGCTGTAGTATATCGAGAGGTTGTAACAATGGAAAATTGTACTGAAATGCAGGAGGATCTGCAACGAATTGACGCATGGTGCAGGGAATGGCAACTGAATCTCAATGTAGACAAGTATAATGTGCTGCCAATATATAGAAAGAAAGATCCTTTATCATTTAGCTACAACATAGCAGGTCAGCAACTAGAAGCAGTTAATTCCATAAATTATCTGGGAGTACGCATTAAGAGTGATTTAAAATGGAATGACCATATAAAATTAATCGTCGGTAAAGCAGATGCCAGACTGAAATTCATTGGAAGAATCCTAAGGAAATGCAGTCCGAAAACAAAGGAAGTAGGTTACAGTACACTTGTTCGCCCACTGCTTAAATACTGCTCACCGGTGTGGGATTCGTACCAGATAGGGTTGATAGAAGAGATAGAGAAGATCCAACGGAGAGCAGCGCGCTTCGTTACATGCTCATTTAGTAGTTACAGTACACTTGTTCGCCCACTGCTTAAATACTGCTCACCGGTGTGGGATTCGTACCAGATAGGATTAATAGAAGAGATAGACATGATCCAGCGAAAAGCAGCGCGATTCGTCATGGGGACATTTAGTCAGCGCGAGAGCGTTACGGAGATGCTGAACAAGCTCCAGTGGCGGACACTTCAAGAAAGGCGTTACGCAATACGGAGAGGTTTATTATCGAAATTACGAGAGAGCACATTCCGGGAAGAGATGGGCAACATATTACTACCGCCCACATATATCTCGCGTAATGATCACAACTAAAAGATCCGAGAAATTAGAGCAAATACGGAGACTTACAAGCAGTCGTTCTTCCCACGCACAATTCGTGAATGGAACAGGGAAGGGGGGATCAGATAGTGGTACAATAAGTACCCTCCGCCACACACCGTAAGGTGGCTCGCGGAGTATAGATGTAGATGTAGATGTAGATAAACTCCAGTGGAAGACTCTGCAAGAGAGATGCTCAGTAGCTCGGTACGGGCTTTTGTTGAAGTTTCGAGAACATACCTTCACCGAGGAGTCAAGCAGTATATTGCTCCCTCCTACGTATATCTCGCAAAGAGACCATGAGGATAAAATTAGAGAGATTTGAGCCCACACAGAGGCATGCCGACAATCTTCCTTTCCACGGACAAATGGTTCAAATGGTTCTGAGCACTATGGGACTCAACTACTGAGGTCTTTAGTCCCCTAGAACTTAGAACTAGTTAAACCTAACTAACCTAAGGACATCACAAACATCCATGCCCGAGGCAGGATTCGAACCTGCGACCGTAGCGGTCTTGCGGTTCCAGACTGCAGCGCCTTTAACCGCACGGCCACTTCGGCCGGCCACGGACAATACGAGACTGGAATAGAAGGGAGACCCGATAGAGGTACTCAAGGTACCCCCCACCACACACCGTCAGGTGGCTTGCGGAGTATGGATGTAGATGTAGACGATGATGTAGAATCGCCATTCATCGCTGAATACAATGCGACACCATTTATCAACAGCCCATGGAACCCGGTCACTCCACCACTTCAGACTCAGCCGTTCGTGTTGTGTCAACTGTGGCCTACACACGGGACGGTAATTCTCTCGTCCAGCTGATGACAGTGTCGGATCAATGTTGATGGATAACACTAAATGTTGTAGGAGTCCATTACTCGCCCCCGGATGGCAGATGCATACGTGAAGGGGTTAAGATGCGCTCGGTGCACAATACGGCGAGCCTCCCTTGTTGTGTCCAGACGAGGTCCACCGCAACCTTGACGATGATTATGCCTGTCCTCACATTTCCACGCACTCCAACACTGGGCTGCTGTCACATCAGAAAGCCACAAAATACTGGATGCCGCACGATTCGACCAGCCTGGCAAAATCTAGACCCAAAATGGGGCACCGTTAAAACTTTGTCAGATGCTGATAGCGCTGCCTGACACGAGTGTGCAGCTTCTCAGTGTCTTTCACAACGGTCACTCAACATCCGACGCCTTTCACGCCCTTTAAGTACCCTACCAGGCCTCGTAACAACACTGCACACGTACAGCACTTATGCAACCTGGTGGCTGTTCTACCTGCCACAGAGAACTTCGACTCTTAATCAGTTATGTTCACGTACACGGAGTTAAGCTGACCTCCGGCCATGTTTCCTGGGTGCTTCAGCTTTTTTCTCACACATTGTATGCAAAAATCTGAACGGTTCTTCTAATTTTTTTGTGGGTGTGGGGCGCATGTTGAGGATAGTCATGACTCACGTCCCCTCCCCCTTCGCTCTCCCTCCCATCCAATGGATAATGAGACGTCTCGCTCGATGTTCCTCAGAGAAACTATGTAGAAGCAGGAAGAAGCAACGGGGAATTTGAACAAGGGGTCGTGGCGTGGAAGAGCCGTTAAGGGAACCGTGACGGAATGGCAAATAAATAAGGGCCTCCTCCCTTGCCTGCTTGAAGACTGTAAAGGCCTGTAATGGCGATGTCCTTCTTTTGTGATTGCCGTCGACCATCCCAGAGGAGCCTAAAGGAGGTTCATCCCAGCAGGATTTCCTGTGAAGGAGTCGTCGTCACGTTTTACGGCCGGCGCGCTCAGAACGTGGGCGGTAAATCGGCAGAACGGAGCGGAGCGGCGCAAACCGACCGCAGGTGTGGGGAGTGCGGCCTGCGCCGGGAGAGGCCTCTGCCTGCTGCCGGTGACGTAGCAGCCGGAATGCGGCCCCGACCCCCGCCTGAGTCAGCGGCCGCGCTCCGCCACTGATCCACGGCACGAGGCACTAACAACTTCTGCACCACGACCATACATTCTACTTGTTACACCATCTTGCAGCGTTTTCGCCTGTCTCAGGACTGACAATAAAAATTAAACTCTTTTTCTTCTTTTTTTTACTGCATCTGTACAGCACAAGCTACTTTGCAGTGTATGGCGGAGAGTGCTTCTGTTACCACTACCATTTCCGTCCTTACCTGTTCCACCAGCGAATGCTGCGTGGAGAGAACGACTTTCCCCCATTGTGCCCATTTCGCTTGATTTATGTGTGAAGAGGTAATACGTTGTCTGGTTCTTCTCTTCTTCGAACGTGCGTTCTCGGAATTTCGACAGTAAATCTCTCTGTGGTGCACAACGCCTCTCATGTAGCGCAGTATACTGCGCGATGAACATTAGCCAGAAGATGAAACATCTTATCGGGAACAGGATACGATTCAGGACCGCTACCTAGCTCCAAGCATGGGCGTAGGGGACGGGGGTGGGGGTTGGGGGGGGGGGGGGGGGAAAGGGCGTGGGGATTGGCGATTGAAAACTTCAGTTGCCATTAGTAATCTCCACACCTTGTAAACTCCACATACGCTCTTCCACGGCACTACACGGGGAATAAAAACAAGTATCATCAGGAGTGCACCACGGAAGTGTGGTATTACCGCTATTATTTTCTATATACAGAAATCATCTCGCCGACGGGGTGGGCAGCAATTTACGCTTGTTTATTGTTGGCCGGCCGCTGTGGCCGAGTGGTTCTAGGCGCTTCAGTCTGGAACCGCGCCACCGATACGGTCGCAGGTTCGAGTCCTGCCTCGGGCATGGATGTGTGCAATGTCCTTCGGTTAGTTAGGTTTAAGTAGTTCTAAGTTCTAGGGGACTGATGACCTCAGATGTTAAGTCCCATAGTGCTCAGGGCCATTTGTTTATTGTTGATGCTGTGGCGTGCGGAATGTGTCGAAGATGAGTGACAAGGATACAGCATGACAGACAAAATTTTTAGTTGGTCTGCTGAATGGCAGCTAGCTCCAAATGTAGAAAAATGTAATTTTATACGGATGTGTAGGAAAAACAAATCCGTAATGTTCGGATGCAACATTAGTAGTACCCTGCTTAACACAGTCACGTCGTTTAACTGTCTGAGTGTAACGTTGCAAAGAAATATGAAATGGAACGAGCATATGAGGATTGTCTTTGGGAGAGCGAATGGTCAACTTTGGTTTATTCGGAAAATTTTGGGAAATTGTGGTTCATATGTAAAGCAAACGTTTATAGGATGCTAGTGATGGCTCTGAGCACTATGGGACTTAACATCTGTGGTCATCAGTCCCCTAGAACTTAGAACTACTTAAACCTAACTAACCGAAGGACATCACACACATCCATGCCCGAGGCAGGATTCGAACCTGCGACCGGAGCTGTCACGCGGTTCCAGACTGAAGCGCCTTTAACCGCACGGCCACACCGGCCGGCATAGAATGCTAGTGCGAGCTATTCTTAAGTACTGCTCGATTGTTTGGGATCTGTATTGAGTCAGATTTAAGAAAGACGTGGATGCAAACCAGAAATGGGCTGCTACATTTGTTACTGGTAGATTCGAAAAACAAGCAAGTTTTACGGAGATTTTTTCGGAAACTGAAATCGGAATTCCTGGAGTGAAGGTGGAACTCTTTTCGGAGAACATTACCGACAAAAACCGGCATATGAAACTGACTGCAGGACGATTCTACTGCCACCATCATAAATTCCGCACAAGGACCACGAAGATACGATGCCAGAAATTGGGTCTCATAAGGAGCCAGCTGTTTGTCCCTCGCTCTAATTGCGAGTTAGACAACAAAGGAAATGATCAATACTGGTACAGGGCTTGCGGAATATGGATGTAGATGTAGTACTCAGTTATAATTAAGCACAATTTCAAGGATACTTCATTCCACTGTTTCACACAAGCTACTTTCTTGCCCCAGCTGACTAATCGTGGCAAGTGAGTCTACTGCAGCGCTTCTGACGTATATCTACAGCTATACTCAGCAAGCCATCCTGAGGTGTGTAGTGGGAGGTAGTTTGTGTACCAGTCATACTTCCTCCTTTTCTTGTTCCAGTCGCGAACGGTGCGTAGGGAGAACAGTTATTGGTAAACCTACAAGTGAAAATTAGTAACTTAAAAGTGGTTATCATTGATGTAGTTCAGTAGCTCAGGTCACTTAGTAAAAGCAGGTAGCATAGCAGTTAAGATTCCTTTGAGAGTATGCTGAGACAATAGCTCCATACTTACCAAAAACATACAACCGTTCCCGCGCCAAAAGATTCGCAAGTAAAGACTGAAAACTGATTTTACTTATAAATGCCTTTTCTGCTGCCAGTCAAGTTTTTCTTTTATTCGCATTTTACATGACGCGTTTCGGGAAATTATTCCCATTTTCAAGTGTTTTTTCTCTTTGTACTATGGTGCTTTTACGTAATGTTTCTGATGTGTGAGGTTCTGCTTCGTTTCGTTGATTTTAGTGCAATATAAAAAAGCGCCCAATTCTTAGTTAGTTGTCGATTTTTATATGTAGTTCGTGGCGAAATTTGGAAAAACTTATACTTACAGTACTTACTTAAAGTACAAACTGTAAGTACAAGTTCTTTCACATTTCCCCTCTAACTACATATAAAAATCGGTAACTAACTAATTGCGCCTTTTTTATATATTCCAGTAAAGTCAACAAAACGAAGCAGACCCCCTCTCCCCCCCACATCGGAAACATTAAGTAAACGTAGTATAGTACAAAGAGAAAACACATTTGAAAATGGGAATCATTTTCCGATACGCGTCGTGTAAAATATGAATAAAAGAAAACCATGACTGGTAACAGAACAGTTATTTATGAACAAACCCATTCCTTTTCACAGTGGCAGGCTTTCAAAAAACCATTTATAATGGACAAAATCAGACTGAAAAGTTGCGCAAGTCACACCAGTAACTGAGAAAGGAAATAGGTGTAATCCGCTATCATAGGCCTATATCGTTGACAACGATTTCCGGCAGGATTTCGGAGCACATACTATGTCCGAATGTTATGAATTCCGTCGAAGAGAACGACCCATTGACATATTGTTAGCACGGATTGAGAAAATATCATTCTTTCCAACACAACTAGCTCTTTATTTTCATGAGGTGAGTTCTTTCGACAGGGGATCCCATAAAAGGTTCAAATGGCTCTGAGCACTAAGGGACTTAACTTCTTAGGTCATCAGTCCCCTAGAACTTAGAACTACTTAAACCTAACTAATCTAAGGACACCACACACATCCATGCCCGAGGCAGGATTCGAACCTGCGACCGTAGCGGTCGCGCTGTTCCAGACTGTAGCGTCTAGAACCGCTACGGCCACCGCGGCCGGCAGGGGATCTCAAATTGATTCCATATATCTAGGTTTTCAGAGTCCACCTCCTAAGCTGAGCGGTCAGTTTCCACTTTTCGAATCACAGAGATACCTACATCATTTATCATTTGATTTTCAACTTCTGATAACTGAACTACTCCACTGGTAGTTGCGACAGCTTCCGAGCTTCCGATGGAAATGAACGAAGAATATAGAGACTTTATTTATCACTGTAAACGACGTTGATTAAGTCAGGGGCCATGTCTTTAACGACTTTTCAATTTCAAACACTCCATTGTTAAATTTATGAAGTAAAAAAGGAGCACAGGAACGAAAATTTGTAATCCGAAATGGACTGCAGACTTGATAGCATACTGCCCACAGTAAGGCACTGCAAGATGAGAAACAATTTCTTTCTGAGTTGGTGGGCATGCATTTAAAACGAAAATCGGGTTGTAGAAGGGATACTTTTTGACAAACATAGTCCAGTTCCGTAAGCTCACTGCCATTAAAGAAAACACGTGGTTTGAATAAATCATTGTGGTCTTGAAAGAACAGCAAGGAAAGTTCCCTGCTTATTTCGAGGACACTGCCAATCTTACATGCATTTCGAGCTGTTTTCGAGACCGTTTCAGTTGGAAGCGCCCCTTTGCATGTGCAGATATAATTGATTGATCTGCAAGGTAGTTCCCGTTTTAATAATAAATTCTTTTGCGTTAAATCTGCTTTCCTTGTCTCCATAATGAGGCTGCGAAAGTGCTAGAATATTTCGATCAACATATTAGTATGAGAAACCTTTTTCTATTATGGAACTAATTACATCACGATCTTGTGACAATCTGTGAAATTGTCCTCATGTGTTTGTATGCGAACAGTCTGTACCAGGTGGAAATGATGTCTTCAGTGCGCAACAAATAATTAAATAATACTGGACATTTCTTTTGTGTTTGATTAGTGTTTTAGAGAAAAGTGAACTATAAAAGCAAGCCGTATGCAGTGCGATAGCACTGCCATTTAAATGTGGCGCATTCACAGTCTTCCCCTCCCCTTCCACCCCCCTCCGCGCACTCAGGCAGTGTGCTGTGGCAGTGGGGGAAGTGTGCAGCGAGGCTGACCGCTATAGCACTTGTGCAGGACATGGCTCCTGAGCCGAAGTCTTGGTGGCCCCTGACATAGATAATGTTGTGGGGAATGTGAACCAAACACTGCATTTCAAAGGTGCAACAGGTCTACTAAAGAGACTGCCTGCACTATGTTTGTCTGTCCTCTGCTACAGTGTTGCTGTGTAGTATGGGATCCAGATTAGATAGGTTCGATGGACATCGAAATACACTCCTGGAAATTGAAATAAGAGCACCGTGAATTCATTGTCCCAGGAAGGAGAAACTTTATTGACACATTCCTGGGGTCAGATACATCACATGATCACACTGACAGAACCACAGGCACATAGACACAGGCAACAGAGCATGCACAATGTCGGCACTAGTACAGTGTATATCCACCTTTCGCAGCAATGCAGGCTGCTATTCTCCCATGGAGACGATCGTAGAGATGCTGGATGTAGTCCTGTGGAACGGCTTGCCATGCCATTTCCACCTGGCGCCTCAGTTGGACCAGCGTTCGTGCTGGACGTGCAGACCGCGTGAGACGACGCTTCATCCAGTCCCAAACATGCTCAATGGGGGACAGATCCGGAGATCTTGCTGGCCAGGGTAGTTGACTTACACCTTCTAGAGCACGTTGGGTGGCACGGGATACATGCGGACGTGCATTGTCCTGTTGGAACAGCAAGTTCCCTTGCCGGTCTAGGAATGGTAGAACGATGGGTTCGATGACGGTTTGGATATACCGTGCACTATTCAGTGTCCCCTCGACGATCACCAGTGGTGTACGGCCAGTGTAGGAGATCACTCCCCACACCATGATGCCGGGTGTTGGCCCTGTGTGCGTCGGTCGTATGCAGTCCTGATTGTGGCGCTCACCTGCACGGCGCCAAACACGCATACGACCATCATTGGCACCAAGGCAGAAGCGACTCTCATCGCTGAAGACGACACGTCTCCATTCGTCCCTCCATTCACGCCTGTCGCGACACCACTGGAGGCGGGCTGCACGATGTTGGGGCGTGAGCGGAAGACGGCCTAACGGTGTGCGGGACCGTAGCCCAGCTTCATGGAGACGGTTGCGAATGGTCCTCGCCGATACCCCAGGAGCAACAGTGTCCCTAATTTGCTGGGGAGTGGCGGTGCGGTCCCCTACGGCACTGCGTAGGATCCTACGGTCTTGGCGTGCATCCGTGCGTCGCTGCGGTCCGGTCCCAGGTCGACGGGCACGTGCACCTTCCGCCGACCACTGGCGACAACATCGATGTACTGTGGAGACCTCACGCCCCACGTGTTGAGCAATTCGGCGGTACGTCCACCCGGCCTCCCGCATGCCCACTATACGCCCTCGCTCAAAGTCCGTCAACTGCACATACGGTTCACGTCCACGCTGTCGCAGCATGCTACCAGTGTTAAAGACTGCGATGGAGCTCCGTATGCCACGGCAAACTAGCTGACACTGACGGCGGCGGTGCACAAATGCTGCGCAGCTAGCGCCATTCGACGGCCAACACCGCGGTTCCTGGTGTGTCCGCTGTGCCGTGCGTGTGATCATTGCTTGTACAGCCCTCTCGCAGTGTCCGGAGCAAGTATGGTGGGTCTGACACACCGGTGTCAATGTGTTCTTTTTTCCACTTCCAGGAGTGTAGTTTAAAGGTCACCTTGTTTTGCATCATCGCGAAATACGAGACAGAGTGCCATCGATGTGATATGCGAGGTGGGGTGGCAATCATTAAGACAGAGCCATTTTTCGTCATGGCCAGATCTGTTCACAACATTTCAATCTCGACCTTTCTCATGTGAATGCGAATATGCAGGGTGCAGCGCTTAAATTGGGACAAATGGAACTTTTTTAAAAAAGCAAATTTATTAAAGCAAAATATAAATGAAAATCCTTTTACATATAAGTAGCAATATCTTTCAAGAGTACATTACTCGATGTAACCCCCTTCAGCCGCAATGACAGTCTCCAATCTCCTCCCGAAGTGATAGCATGCGCTTTTCAAACAGCGCTGCCCATATTCGATAGCGGTTATACAGATACGACATTAGGGTGCCTTGTCTTATTGGTAACTCTTCGACTACACTCCAAATGTAGTAGCCGAGGGGCTTCAAATCCAGGCTATTCGGGGGCCGGAACTCCTTTGACCAGAAAATGTCAACGTTATCCGAGAGCCAGTTTTGGGCTAAATGGCTCGTGTGAGCAACTATTATACTTGGCCACAATGTCGTAAACAGCTGATCCCAGGTACCTGAAGAATCGAACTATTTCAGTGAGCGAACGTCCAGCGCGAAGACTTTTGATAATCGCGACTCTTCGTTTGTACTCCGCACTTGACCGTAAGATGTCGGCCATTTTGAGGTTATGACTGTTCACTAGATGCCTATGGCATTCGGTGGATCTACGATGTGGCAGGAAATTGAAATTTGTCCAGATTTAAGCGCCACACCCTGTTTTTTACTGAAACCACCCTATATAGGGAAATAATCCTAAAAATAAAGTAAGAGAAATCCAAGCTCTTATGGACAGATTCAAGAGTTCACTTTTCCCATACGCTGGTCAATAACTGAACAGCAGAGAAATAGTGTGATAGTGGTTCAATGAACCCTCCGTAAATTGCATAGTAGTCATGTAGATGTAGGACTATACATGAATCTAATTTTACCTTCATGATCTTTTCGTGAGATATGATGATGATGATGAAGCCCCATGCTTCTCGGCAGAGCGTAGGGGAACGATGCGGGAGACCCGCACGGCCGTACTAGGCAAGGTTCTAACGGAGGTGGTTTGCCGTTGCCTTCCTCCGACCGTGAAATATACATAGGAAAAAGCAATATATCTGTTGACTGTTCTAGGAGCCTAGCTCTCGGAATTTTAACGGTGTACCGTGATTAGGAACACAGCATCTGCTTCCGGAGTTGGCTAAGCATTTCCATGCTGCTATTATTTCGATCTTCTCTGTTTGTAAATCTTGTCTGATACGGATCCCAGATTGACAAGTAGTATTCAAGTATTGGTCGGAAGAGATTTCTGTAAGCTATCTCCTTTGTGGGTGGACAGCACTTCTTGAGGGTTCTTCCAATGAATCTCAAGCTGGCAGCTGTCTTGCTTGCTATTAGTTTTTATGCTATCGTTCGCATTCTCCTAGATATTTCGTGGACGTGACTGCTTCCCGAGATCGTTCTGCAGCCGTGTAAGCATACAATACTGGGTCTTTTTGCCTATTTATGCGCAATAAATACTTTCGTTTATGTAGAGAGTCACTTGTCAGCCCCTACATCAAGTCTCGTCGAACCTCTGCAGTTCTTCTGAATTTCGCTAAAATTTCTACCGCTGCGACTTCGCTATACCAAACAATATCATCCTCCAAAAGGTAAACAGTGCTGACACCACAAGCTTATACAACATTAGTAATGGTGCTGTAACACCGCGTATTATCCTTGTACCAATGCCGCGCGGGGTAGCCGCGCGGTCTAGGGCGCCTTGTCAGGGTCCGTGCAGCTCCACCCGTCGGAGGTTTGAGTCCTCCCTCGGGCTCGGGCATGTGTGTGTGTGTGTGTGTGTGTGTGTGTGTGTGTGTGTGTGTGTGTGTGTGTGTGTGTTGTCCATAGCGTAAGTTAGTTTAAGTTAGATTAAGTAGTGTGTAGGCTTAGGGACCCATGCTCTCAGCAGTTTGGTCCCATAAGACCTTATCACAAAAAATTTCCAATTTCCTTGTACCGAGACTCTCACTGGTGGTCATTTTTGTTTACACGTCGGCGCCAAAACTGTGTTTGCTGCGAGTACTGTCTGCTGTACAGTTTGGTGCTTGAACGACGAAAGTGAGGTGTAAGGGACAGAAAGTCGTAATACCGTAACAGGATTAAGGAACTAGCGATTGTAATTGATTATTTCCATTGGAAGTCCTTGAATGATGAAGGTCGTGTGGTAAATTCCCTACACTGCTCAAACATTGTTAAAGAAAAATAGTTATGAAAAACAAAAATTTAGGGCTCTGAGCATTATGGGATTTAACATCTGAGGTCATCAGTCCCCTAGAACTTAGAACTACTTAAACCTAACTAACCTAAGGACATCACACATATCCATGGCCGAGGGAGGATTCGAAACTGCGACCGTAGCAGTCTCGCAAAAATTTAGGAAAACGAAGTTTAGGGAAGACTGTTGAATAAAGTAAAATCAGAGCACTCTGCACGGAATAAAAGCTTTCTGAAGATGTTGTGTGGAAGTTTTCAAAAATGGATCAAATGGCTCTGAGCACTATGGGACTTAACATCTATGGTCATCAGTCCCCTAGAACTTAGAACTACTTAATCATAACTAACCTAAGGACATCACACAACACCCAGTCATCACGAGGCAGAGAAAATCCTTGACCCCGCCGGGAATCGAACCCGGGAACCCGGGCGCGGGAAGCAAGAACGCTACCGCATGACCACGAGCTGCGAACTGTGGAAGTTTTGAATATGTCTTGTCTATTGTGTAAACAATTGTGGGAGCTGGATACAAAAAGGCGGTGAACTAGTTCAACAGACAGGCTTCCAATTACTTTCATATTTCTACAAACAGTATTTATTACTTTTATTAAAAAATCCATTCAAATTTAAAGACGACTGCATTGCCAGTGTACCCCTCCTTGTGATGAAACAAAGTAATCAGTAAATTCATTTGGCACTTTTTCGCTTAAAGTGGCCAATAATGTATGATTGTTGGTTCAAATGATTTGTTTCTGACCATCTTCTGTCTTTGCGCCATGATCCTGTTCGAGAAAGACTTCTTCGTACTGGTATCGAACACACCAAAGTTCTGCAAGTTAGAGAAGAACTTACAGCAACTCGCAAATTCGGCAAGTAATTGCAGCAAAGTGCAAGAAACTGTTTGCACTAACTTGCGGAAGCAGCTTGTGGAAACTGACGGGACTTGCGGAAGTCGACTTGCTAGAGATGTTTCCACAACAAAGAACTTGCAGACGTAGCTTTTTCAATTGAGTTGTGGAAGTTAACTTCCTGGTGGACTCACGCCTTTTAGGAACGCAAAGTGTGTGACAACGTGTTATGGCGAAAGAGCGTCACGTGTACGAACCGAGGGGTTTCAGCGGTCTGCAGTTGGCATTTAAACCGGTCGGCAGTCCTCCGTGGGCGCATTCCTCCTTTTGGGGTCGTGCGAGTGGGTAGCAGCCCAGCCACGCACGCGGCGTTACACGACAGCGGGAAGCAGATAAACACGCAGCGATAAGCAGCCGCCGCTGCCTGCGGCCAAACGTCACGGGTTCGCGCTGGACGCTGCGAACCCCCCACCCCTCCCCTCCCCTCTTTTCCATCAGATCGAGAGCGTATCAAATTAGGAGTCGTAAACTTGGCCCATTTGCCCCGCCGCTGGAGACTTCAACGCGTAGGCAGGCGGCCAACCCTGTTGTAACGTACGACTTGTTACGTCAGCACTCGGCGGAGATCGCAGCCGTTACATATATGGGACGTGTGCATCCGCATGCAGCATCCGCCCGTCCGAGGAGCTCATTGTATTCGAATGAATAAAATGGGAGTGGGCGGACTCGAGACTCTATAGTTGTCATGCTGACCAATTTAAAGAGTTCGATAATGGAGTGTTTCACGCAGTAGGTACGTAACAAAACATCCGAAAGATCTGTTTTTAAGTTCTTATGTTTATGAATAATACAATCTAGATATATTAAGTATTTTGTTTATTGTATTATTCAGTGATCCATGAGATGTGTTTTGTATACATTACAAACTGTGAGACATCATTTTCCAGAATTAACTGGGTAATCATTTTTATCGAAAGCGACAGTTCCCCTTTGTTAAGCTATATTAGTATTTATACTTCTTTTCGTGGTCCAGATACGCGGTTAACTTGGTCTCAACTTCACGGAGTTTATTCGCACCAGGTGTCACTAGTGGATGCCGTACATATTTTGCGGTTGTAAGAAATTTTTATTTTTCTCCTGACCTTAAAAACTGTTTGGACTCCATATTTTGTGAAATCTTTTCCGATGCGATCAGAAATCTTGTTTACAAAAGGGAGGAGAACTCGTCGCTTGGCGACCGCTGTTTTTCGTTAGCCTTGAAATTCTCTCTTCTTGCCCGTAGTGCTCGTTCCACCACAGTGTTGCTTATTAAGAAGTTGACATAAGAAACTGTTCTCGTTGTAAGTAAAACGGCTCTCATATTTTATTTTCCCTATCTAAAAACATTTTCATAATATCTGTTTTTCGTTTTGTACGAAGGTTAAATTCCTAATGGGCTTTTAGATCTTTGTGTATTGTTTTTCTGTGCGCCCTAACATCTGTGCGCCAGGCTGATTACTGGTGCATATAGGGATGTAGATTAAAATTGAATAAACTGCAAAAAGGTGGGAATTTAAGGAGATGGGACCTGGATAAACTGAAAGAACCAGAGGTACAGAGTTTCAGGGAGAGCATAAGGGAACAATTGACAGGAATAGGGCAAAGAAATACAGTAGAAGAAGAATGGGTAGCTTTGAGGGATGAAATAGTGAAGGCAGCAGAGGATCAAATAGGTAAAAAGACGAGGGCTAGAAGAAACCCTTGGGTAACAGAAGAAATATTGAATTTAATTGATGAAAGGAGAAAATATAAAAATGCAGTAAATAAAGCAGACAAAAAGGAATACAAACGTCTCAAAAATGATATCGACAGGAAGTGCAAAATGGCTAAGCAGGGATGGCTAGACGACAAATGTAAGGATGTAGAGGCTTATCTCACTAGGGGTAAGATAGATACTGCCTACAGGAAAATTAAAGAGACCTTTGGAGAAAGGAGAACCACTTGCATGAATATCAAGAGCTTTGATGGAAACCCAGTTCTAAGCAAAGAAGGGAAAGCAGAAAGGTGGAAGGAGTATATAGAGGGTCTATACATGGGTGATGTACTTGAGGACAATATTATGAAAATGGAAGAGGATGTAGATGAAGATGAAATGGGAGATATGATACTGCGTGAAGAGTTTGACAGACCACTGAAGGACCTGAGTCGAAACAAGCCCCCCGGAGTAGACAACATTCCATTAGAACTACTGATGGCCTTGGGAGAGCCAGTCCTGACAAAACTCTACCATCTGGTGAGCAAGATTTATGAGACAGGCGAAATACCCTCAGACGTCAAGAAGAATATAATAATTCCAATCCCAAAGAAAGCTGGTGCTGACAGATGTGAAAATTACCGAACTATCAGTTTAATAAGCCACAGCTGCAAAATACTAACGCGAATTCTTTACAGACGAATGGAAAAACTGGTAGAAGCCGACCTCGGGGAAGATCAGTTTGGATTCCGTAGAAATATTGGAACACGTGAGGCAATACTGACCTTACGACTTATCTTACAAGAAAGATTAAGGAAAGGCAAACCTACGTTTCTAGCATTTGTAGACTTAGAGAAAGCTTTTGACAATGTTGATTGGAATACTCCCTTTCAAATTCTGACGGTGGCAGGGGTCAAATACAGGGAGCGAAAGGTTATTTACAATTTGTACAAAAACCAGATGGCAGTTATAAGAGTCGAGGGGCATGAAAGGGAAGCAGTGGTTGGGAAGGGAGTGAGACAGGGTTGTAGCCTTTCCCCGATGTTATTCAATCTATATATTGAGCAAGCAGTAAAGGAAACAAAAGAAAAATTTGGAGTAGGTATTAAAATCCATGGAGAAGAAATAAAAACTTTGAGGTTCGCCGATGACATTGTAATTCTGTCAGAGACAGCAAAAGACTTGAAAGAGCAGTTGAACGGAATGGACAGTGTCTTGAAAAGAGGGTATAAGATGAATATCAACAAAAGCAAAAACGAGGATAATGGAATGTAGTCGAATTAAGTCGGGTGATGCTGAGGGAATTAGATTAGGAAGTGAGACACTTAAAGTAGTAAATGAGTTTTGTTATTTGGGGAGCAAAATAACTGATGGTGGTCGAAGTAGAGAGGATATAAAATGAAGGCTGGCAATGGCAATGAAAGCGTTTCTGAAGAAGAAAAATTTGTTAACATCGAGTATAGATTTAAGTGTCAGGAAGTCGTTTCTGAAAGTATTTGTATGGAGCGTAGCCATGTATGGAAGTGAAACGTGGACGATAAATAGCTTAGACAAGAAGAGAATAGAAGCTTTCGAAATGTGGTGCTACAGAAGAATGCTGAAGATTAGATGGGTGGATCACATAACTAATGAGGAGGTATTGAATAGAATTGGGGAGAAGAGGAGCTTGTGGCACAACTTGACTAGAAGAAGAGATCGGTTAGTAGGACATGTTCTGAGACATCGAGGGATCACCAATTTAGTATTGGAGGGCAACGTGGAGGGTAAAAATCGTAGAGGGAGACCAAGAGATGAATACACTAAGCAGATTCAGAAGGATGTAGGTTGCAGTAGGTACTGGGAGATGAAGGAGCTTGCACAGGATAGAGTAGCATGGAGAGCTGCATCAAACCAGTCTCAGGACTGAAGACCACAACAACAACATAGGGATGAAGCTATCCAGTGCACACTTTCTCGATGGTAAGTTGAATTTTTGGGTTAACGGTATTTTCTATGTACCAGTAAACAGCCGGTATGGGTGGCCGAGCGGTTGTAGGCGCTACAGTCTGGAACCGCACGACCGCTACGGTCGCAGGTTCGAATCCTGCCTCGGGCATGGATGTGTGTGATGTCCTTAGGTTAGTTAGGGTTAAGTAGTTCTAAGTTCTAGGGGACTGATGACCTCAGAAGTTAAGTCCCATAGTGCTCAGAGCCATTTCAACCATTTTTGAACCAGTAAACATTCAGGTCTTCTGTGCAAGTGGGTACATACTGCAAAAGTACCAACCGCATAGCGATACAACTGATTTGTTTTCCTGGAGTGCCCGTTGTTCGAAAATCTCTGTTGACAAACTGGCAACAACTGGACTATCGTGTACGTTTTCTACCGACGGCTTGTAAATGCTAATCCCTGTGTCCTGTGGTGTGCCATGGTGTTAGCAGAAGTACACAGCTCTATCCCAAAGCAAGGAGTGGGACTGCGGGGACTGTGTCTGGTCACCAGTTGTCGTCCAACTCGTTCCCGTCTCCTTAGTCTTTGTTGTGGTTCAGTGGCGGTTGTGCGAATGATATGCTACACCATGGCCCTTACGATTGTTGTTAAAACTCGCTACAGTCGACGGCGACCCGTGTTATCAACACTTCGTCGCACACGAGAGAGTTAGAGCCGGTTTTCCCAGAACGGAGCTACTCGTGGCACATCCTTGATACATCAAAGCCGTGGGACCCATCTCGCACAGACTGTGATAAACGACATGTTCCAACATTGTTTCCAAGGCGCTACAGCCGATATTCAGCTTTGCACACAATTCCATGGTAATTATCCGCCGATCAGAATAGACAAGTTGATCAAGACGCTCTTCATTGCGGGGGATGACAGCTGTGCTGGGTCGACTGGGTCGTGCCTTGTCATGCACACCATTTTCACCACCTTGAAAATGTCGTACCCATCGCCTCACATTGTTCACGTCTATTGTATGGTCTCCGCACACCTGTAGCAAACGTCGATGGACTTCAATCGGAGCAATTTCTTCAGCGGGGAGGAATTCAATCACGCATCGCTGTTTTATAGGCGCATCCATATCAGACTCCATTTTGGAACACTCCTCTGCTGGCGCCAATTACCGCAGAACAACGGAAACACCTGAAAATGAAAAGAGGAAGGTTCAAGCATTAGACATCTGACGCGGATATCCAACTCACCACAAAAAAATAGGACGCATTACTTCCGGAACGACCCTTGTAGATATGTGTTAACTGACATATATTTGATGAATATTATATTTAAATGACGTATGTACTTGAAGAGAACGGAAAAATCAGGCTGGAATCGAAACCACGCCTCCCTTCACCCCCGCTCCCGCCCTCATATTGCAGGCGATCATTCTACCACAAACCCACGCAACCTGCCTAAAATATTACCTTACTTTCTATCTACATGCTTACTCCGAAATTTACAGTTAAGTGCCTGACAGATGGTTCACCGAACCACTTTAGTCTACTAAAGACGCTTTCCTCGACAATATTTGAGGGTTGCGTTTAACTGCGTTAAAAGTATTGATGTTTGAGTTCTCAACTTCACGTATCACAAATATAAAAAAAATTACGAAGATCCGATTGCCGTGTGACCTCCTTGTAAATGTTACCCGTGTAAAGCCGGAGTAAGTCTCTAGTTTTGTTTAAATCTAAGTCTTCAGAGTTTCAAAGAGTGTTTAAAGGACGGGAATGCTGTAGTGGTAGGAGCGGGGAGGAAGTGTAAGGTGCTGGGCCGAAATTACTTTACAAATTTTACCAAAAAGTAATTTATTAAGTAAAGTTTGGATTTTAATATTAAAGCTCGAAACTAAGTATTCCTTCGCAATTAAATGCCACATACTCTTACTTCATATTACAGTTTCTAATAACACCATGCTACAAGAATAACAGCTTAACAGTTTTATGACAACGCACATGAAATCAAGCTCAAATTACGAGATTTACACACTGACTGTAACTCAGGAAAAAGAGGCTTTCAAAATTGACATCAGTTTCAGAGAGCTTAGGTAACGACTATACAAACTGATGCCTGAGACAGAAAACTCAGCTGCGCATACGCCAATTTTCACGTCATCCAATTCCAGAACAATGAACTTGCAATCACCATATAAATTGTTAAAATTCGTAAAAGGCGTTATAGCGAAGTTCACTGCAGTGAACAGATTTTAAAAAGAGCAACAATAATTACATTACATCCGATAATGAACACTTTAAAATTTAAAGCTTGAACGTACAAATATGAAATAACGTAAATCTCAGGCGCACAGCCTTTTCAAACAGTCTCCACATATAGAAGCTGACGCGTCTTATTAAAAACAGTGCTGATTCCAAGAAAAGAGTATTGATAGTTTAGAATCAAATAGCGATCTTCTGTAACTAACAGCCGCGCGGGATTAGCCGAGCGGTCTGGGACGTTGCAGTCATGGACTGTGCGACTCGTCCCGGGAGAGGCTCGAGTCCTCCCTCGGGGCATGGGTGTCTGTGTTTGTCCTTAGGATGATTTAGGTTAAGTAGTGTGCAAGCTTAGGGAGTGATGACCTTAGCAGTTAAGTCCCATAAGATTTCACACATGTTTTAACATTTTTTGTAACTAACACCATCTAATAACTACCACTGACTAGCTTACAACATGACAAATTAAAATATTGACTGTCTTACAACACGACAAATTAAAACCCAAATTACTTAAGAGCCTGGCTCCAAATAACACACAGGTACAAACCCCAATATCAACTGGCACGTTCGGGGTTCTTAACGAAACAGCGGTCATCAAGGTGGCCTTTACAATGCGTTAACAAGGAAGAACATTTGGGTAGGAATACCAGAAACACAGATTTGTTGCCAGAAGCAACCAACATAACTAAGACATAAGGGATGGCCCAGATACCCACATTGCGTGGAGTAGCTATTGATCTGAATGACAAACTGCCTATTGGCTTCTGTCTCGGGTTCTTCGGCCGACGTTCATCTAATGATTTTTCTGACGTTTCGCCAGCACGAGTGGCTGGCATTGTCAAAGCTTCACCCTCCATTGCCGGTGGTGAACTGGAGCCGAGCTCGCGGGCAGTTTCTTGTCCTTTTCCACTTCCATGGTAAATGTTATGTTGGCATGGAGGCTGTTCAAGTGTCTTAGGAAGTCACCGAGCTGTTCTTCACCATGGCTCCACACCACGAAAGTATCATCGACGTACCTGTACCACACCTTAGGTTTGCAAGTCGCCGAGTCCAGTGCCTGTGCTTCGAATTGTTCCATGAAGAAGTTGGCCACCACTGGACTGAGAGGACTACCCATGGCGACGCCTTCCAGCTGTTCGTAGAAATCGCCATTCCACGTGAAATAGCTCGTGGTGAGACATGCATGGAAGAGCTTTCTGATGTCTAGCGGGAAAATGGAACCGATGTGCCCCAGAGCGTCACTGAGTGGCACTTTCGTAAATAACGAAACAACATCAAAGCTGACCAGGATGTCGTTTGGTGCAAGTTTCAGTTTCTTCAGCTTCTCAGTGAAATGTCCTGAGTCCTTAATGTATGTGTCGGTCTTCCCCTCGTGTGGTTGGAGCAGAGAGGCCAAGTGTTTTGCCAGTTTATATGTCGGTGATCCAGGAACGCTAACGATCGGTCTCAGTGGAACGTTGTTCTTATGGATCTTGGGTAATCCATACAGCCGAGGTGGTAGGGCTTCTGTGTTGCGCAGGTTTCTCTGTATGTCCGCCGGCAGAGAAGACGCCTTGATCAATCGATTCGTATTCCGTGTGATACGTTGCGTCGGATCTGCGCTTAGTTTTCGGTACGTCGTCGGATCTAATAGGTCTCGGATCTTTTGCTCATAATCTTCGGTCTTCATTACGACGGTCGCATTCCCCTTATCGGCAGGCAGTACCAATATACTCCATTTTCCCGCTAGACATCAGAAAGCTCTTCCATGCATGTCTCACCACGAGCTATTTCACGTGGAATGGCGACTTCTACGAACAGCTGGAAGGCGTCGCCATGGGTAGTCCTCTCAGTCCAGTGGTGGCCAACTTCTTCATGGAACAATTCGAAGCACAGGCACTGGACTCGGCGACTTGCAAACCTAAGGTGTGGTACAGGTACGTCGATGATACTTTCGTGGTGTGGAGCCATGGTGAAGAACAGCTCGGTGACTTCCTAAGACACTTAAACAGCCTCCATGCCAACATAACATTTACCATGGAAGTAGAAAAGGACAAGAAACTGCCATTTCTAGATGTGCTGGTCACAAGGGACGGCGAAAACCTGGGACACAGCGTGTATCGGAAACCGACTCACACGGACCGATACCTGCACAAACTGTCAAACCACCACCTGAGCCAGAAAAGGGGCATGATTAGTACGCTCGTAACGAGAGGACGAATATGTGAGCCGCAACACCTCAAACGAGAAATGCAACACGTGGAAACTGTCCTGAGGAGCAATGGGTACTCCACAAATTATATTAGAAGTGTAACTGAGCCAAACACTCGGCGAAGTAAGGAACCAGAAAAAGAAATGTCGGGTACGGCCTTTCTGCCATACATTCCCAGAGTGACGGACAGAATCGGCCGTATATTGCGCAAACATGGCGTAAAGACGATCTTCAAACCGACAAGGAAGATCAAAGAGTTAGATCGGCGAAGGAGAAAAGAGACCCACTTGCAATGTCGTGAATATACCGCATACCATGCACATGCGGAAAAGTTTATGTCGGCATGACTGGACGATCCATTAACACCAGGATCAAGGAGCATAAGCGACATTGCAGGTTGGGGCAGGTGGAGAAATCGGCCGTGGCAGAACACGCAGTGAATGAGACCGACCACGTAATAAAATTCGCCGACACGGAAGTTCTGGCTGTAGAGAAGCACTATCACACGCGCTTGTTCAGAGAAGCTGTAGAAATACAAAAACACGCGAACAGTTTGAACAAGAAAGAGGAAAGCCTTAAGGTAAACGGATCCTGGCTTCCCGTACTGCAGCGAACGACCGTCGCAGGTAGCAAGAGGAGAACCGCACCGGAAATGACCGCGGAGAAGCCCTCGGACGTTGGCGCGCCAGGTACATATAGTCTGCGCCCGCGAGCTCGGCTCCAGTTCACCACCGGCAATGGAGGGTGAAGCTTTGACAATGCCAGCCACTCGTGCTGGCGAAACGTCAGAAAAATCATTAGATGAACGTCGGCCGAAGAACCCGAGACAGAAGCCAATAGGCAGTTTGTCAACAAGTGGCCACGAAAGCCTCAACAATTTTGTATTGATCTGAATGTTAACAAAACGCGACCAACTTGAAATCACAGCACTGTTCAAACATTGACATGAGAATAAACGTAACTAGGGCACGAAAACATTATAGTTAGTACAAAAATTCTCACCGCTATCTGGAGGACTCGGTAGAAGAGAGCTACCGGGACCTAACTTAGCTCTCTAGACCATATAGAATTAACACTATAGCGACAGGATACCAGAGAGTAAGAATAATTGACTGGATTCCCACAATAGCCTGCCACAATGTCACCCATTCATTACATGTTCCACAAGAGTCCGCTCCACATAATTCCAAAATAGCACACAATCGATTGATCTGCTCTTCAGGATGCCAATAGAGACCTTAGAGTCACACGTGCCTCTAGCAGTGGCAAGCCGGACCACGCTGCTACACAAGTAACTGCCGCCTTGTGCTGCGGTCACAGTAGCTCCGATATCGGTGGATTCTGCCGACGACCGACATCGGCCGGAGACAGTTCATCCTTTCAAATAAGTACGCTTCTACGTGCGCAGTCACACTATAGCCGATCTTATCTTCCGAACGTACAGACTTCGGACGACAATCGGTGAAATTCAGATCAGTTTGTTTTCTTCGGTCTAATCGACCGACGTTCTTGCACACGAAATAGGGAGCGTGACAAACTAATAAGCTTAGTCCAAGAAAGAGTGAGTTCGTGGCATCCTGAAGATAAAAATATAATCGCGATATAGCTTGGGATCTATGGAGTGAAGTCGCAGTTTTATTCGAATCCACAAATAGACAAAATCTTCATTGCAAATTTTAGGCACAGATTAGAGCCCCAAAAAATAATTTGGTCAAGTGAAAAGGGTGGCGTATCTTACATCCGGATGGCCACTGTCCTGGATATTTTTTGTGGTAGGTTGTCATTAGTTGTCTACAAATTATTTTTACTGCTCACTGGCGTTTTATGCCAGCAGGGTAGTGATTCTGTAAATATGAAGTGGTTTGCAAATGCGGTGTACGGTAAGAAACATCCTGGCAGATTAAAACTGTGTTCCGGAATGAGACTCGAACTCAGCACCTTTGCCTTTCGCGGGAAAGTGCTCTACCAACTGAGCTACCAAAGCACGGTTCACGACCCATCCTCACAATTTTACTTCCGCCATTACCTCGTCTCCTGCGCGTCGTGAGCCGGTCCGGTACACAGTTTTAATCTGCCAGGAAGTTTCATAGTGAATATTTAAATTTCGCCGGAGAACTGTGAAGTTTGGAACGTAGCAGACGAGGTAGTGGCAGAAGTAAAATTGTGAGGACGGGTCGTGAATCGTGCTTGGGTAGCTCAGTCGATGGAGAGCACTTTCCCGCGAAAGGCAAAGGTACCGAGTTCGGGTCTCGGTCCGGCATACAGTTTTAACCTGCCTGGAAGTTTCAAATCAGCGCACACTCCGGTGAAGAGTGAAAATTTCATTCTGGTGTACGGTATGTTTTTCCACTTTTAAGTGCTGTAGGTTATCAGAGTATCTTAAGCAACTGATTATGTTTGCTTTTAGATCGTGTGCTAAACTCCAGCCATTGAAGGATAATCGACATACGTCTGCACTACTTTAAGCAAATACAGCGAAACAGAGTGTTTATAACTGGCTTTTCAGGGTCACCACGAATTATCTCCAGTATGTAACAGAACGTCCCTCCCGTCGTCTCATGTATTCGTAAAACTCGTCTGGTTATTACGATAACTGAGGACAGAGTGTATGGTACCAGGCTTGTTTTTTACGAAACAGGAAAATTCATTCGCATGTATTTGGCGTCTCTTTAGTAGCAGAAGCCACTATGCAGCACTCGTATCCAAGAACAGAGGCGTCGTGATATCCATCCTACTCCATGAGGTTAGAATCTAACCTACTTCGTGCACAGAACAGATTCTAACTTAACCTCCTTTGAACCTGCAAAAACTGACGAAGGAGATCTGACGCACTATGACAACGCTATTGGCGGATGCTTTGGGGCGGCCTCTGGCGATGCTGTCTGTCGACCATTGTTGGTGAGCGCAGCCTTAGACACACTACAGCCGACTGCCTCTGCGCCTACTGTCACAGTTCGCATCAATCGCGGCAACTCGCGGGGAGCCACCGCACGACCCTGGGCGCCACTCTCGAAGAGGTGACAACGCCACTGCGCACGATACCGAACAGAATGCCGCTCGCTGCACAAGAAACCCTCTGACGTGAAAATTTCGAGAGAAGAGTCGCATGATCCAAGAAGTTAAAAAGTACAGCAAAACCATCCCCAAAGAATTTGATAAAAGCATGGCCACACACATACACAGACAAATTTATCAGTGCAACATTAGTTTGAACAAAGGTGGAACATTTAATATATAAGACTAGTAGCGAGTGTACCCTGAACAATAGTCGTGAAATCTCAAAACTGTCTCGCTAGTCACCGCGAAACTGAGTTACCAGCAACCGCAGTCTAGCTTAGATCCTGGTTACACTCTTCAGTTGAATTAGTGTGTAGCCGAACTACATTTCAGCTGCACCGGGTACACAGGTCGGCGCGACCGAAAATCTCCTTTGTGGAACAGTGCGCCAAGAGATGTTGCGACATCACGATAACGCACGTCCCCGTATCGCAAGTGTCGTATCGCTGAAGTAGCGCCAACACATGTGGGAGACACACGAGCACCCGCCCTATAGTCCTGATATCTGCCCAGGCGATTATCACGTCTTCGGTACCCTAAAAAAGACCCTGACGGATGGGGATGTGCAGTAGGCGGCTACAGACTTCTTCACGCAGCGAACACGATGTTCTACCAAATGGGTACCTCCAACTCCGTGCATCTGCGGATGTTTGCCGCTGTGCTCACGGCGACTTTGTCTGATTGGCGGGGCATTCCGATTCTGGAATGTGCGGCCTTCGAATGGGAACTATTTGACCGATACTTATTATATGAAAATGTAGCTGTTATCGACGAAGTTTTGCAGATGTCGCTAGCTCGAAGTTGGCGCGTGCCCAGCGACTGAGTACGGTGGGTTAGCTACGCCCCCCTTCTCTCACACCCGCCCCCCCCCCTTCTCCGAGGGAAGAAAGATGATCTGAGACAGAACTTGCATCCCGCCCGCCACACACATACAGAGACTAATTTATCAGTACAACATTAGTTTGAACAAAGGTGGAACGTTTAATATAGACTCCTGGAAATGGAAAAAAGAACACATTGACACCGGTGTGTCAGACCCACCATACTTGCTCCGGACACTGCGAGAGGGCTGTACAATCAATGATCACACGCACGGCACAGCGGACACACCAGGAACCGCGGTGTTGGCCGTCGAATGGCGCTAGCTGCGCAGCATTTTGGCACCGCCGCCGTCAGTGTCAGCCAGTTTGCCGTGGCATACGGAGCTCCATCGCAGTCTTTAACACTGGTAGCATGCCGCGACAGCGTGGACGTGAACCGTATGTGCAGTTGACGGACTTTGAGCGAGGGCGTATAGTGGGCATGCGGGAGGCCGGGTGGACGTACCGCCGAATTGCTCAACACGTGGGGCGTGAGGTCTCCACAGTACATCGATGTTGTCGGCAGTGGTCGGCGGAAGGTGCACGTGCCCGTCGACCTGGGACCGGACCGCAGCGACGCACGGATGCACCGCCACTTCCCAGCAAATTAGGGACACTGTTGCTCCTGGGGTATCGGCGAGGACCATTCCCAACCGTCTCCATGCAGCTGGGCTACGGTCCCGCACACCGTTAGGCCGTCTTCCGCTCACGCCCCAACATCGTGCAGCCCGCCTCCAGTGGTGTCGCGACAGGCGTGAATGGAGGGACGAATGGAGACGTGTCGTCTTCAGCGATGAGAGTCGCTTCTGCCTTGGTGCCAATGATGGTCGTATGCGTGTTTGGCGCCGTGCAGGTGAGCGCCACAATCAGGACTGCATACGACCGACGCACACAGGGCCAACACCCGGCATCATGGTGTGGGGAGCGATCTCCTACACTGGCCGTACACCACTGGTGATCGTCGAGGGGACACTGAATAGTGCACGGTACATCCAAACCGTCATCGAACCCATCGTTCTACCATTCCTAGACCGGCAAGGGAACTTGCTGTTCCAACAGGACAATGCACGTCCGCATGTATCCCGTGCCACCCAACGTGCTCTAGAAGGTGTAAGTCAACTACCCTGGCCAGCAAGATCTCCGGATCTGTCCCCCATTGAGCATGTTTGGGACTGGATGAAGCGTCGTCTCACGCGGTCTGCACGTCCAGCACGAACGCTGGTCCAACTGAGGCGCCAGGTGGAAATGGCATGGCAAGTCGTTCCACAGGACTACATCCAGCATCTCTACGATCGTCTCCATGGGAGAATAGCAGCCTGCATTGCTGCGAAAGGTGGATATACACTGTACTAGTGCCGACATTGTGCATGCTCTGTTGCCTGTGTCTATGTGCCTGTGGTTCTGTCAGTGTGATCATGTGATGTATCTGACCCCAGGAATGTGTCAATAAAGTTTCCCCTTCCTGGGACAATGAATTCACGGTGTTCTTATTTCAATTTCCAGGAGTGTATAAGACTAGTAGCGAGTGTACCCTGAACAATAGTCGTGAAATCTCAAAACTGTCTCGCTAGTCACCGCGAAACCACCAACCGCAGTCTAGCTTAGATCCTGTTTACACTCTTCAGTTGAATTAGTGTGTAGCCGAACTACATTTCAGCTGCACCGGGTTCACAGGTCGGCGCGCCCGCTACCAACGGCCGTTCTTAAGTGAAGGACAAACAAAGCAAAGGGGAGGAAGCCGGGTGGACGCTTTAATAGGGGTTGCGGGAGCGAGACCACCCACAGGCGCGGGTGTGAGGGGCGCTGCAGCGCTTCCGTCACGAGAACCAGTTGCGTCGGTGTGGGAAACATTTCGTAACGAACATATTTTCAACAGCAAAACAGAAATAACTGTAACTAGTTCGTTATTTAACTTCACAATGTACTTTTGGGGAGAATTACGTCTCCCCCATCAGGCGTGTTTATTTCAAGAAACGTAACTTTGATAGTTTTTTGTTTCTTACATCATTGTGCGTGACAACGGACGCTAGTTTTATTTTTCAGTGAGCACTGAAATCAGTGTTGAAGTATAAGAAGCTTCGTAACACGTCTCCGTGTTACGAATCTAATTATGCTGCAACAGCGATCGTGGTTGTAAATCCCGAAATCATAGCTGAAACAGGTCATAAAGGGAGTATCTACCGCGGGGCAGGGAGGCTATCTGCCCCTACCTCTCCCCCGTCCCCATGAAAGGAAAACAGCCTGCTTCGCCTGTCAGAGACGAAAAAGATCGAAGAAAGGGATAACACGTGACGGATACTAACGTTTGGGTTGGTGCATAAGCTCGTAGCGTTTTTCCATAAGTTTAATAAACACAACAGATACTCATAACAGAGAGTTTAGTCATCATGAATATATTCTGCTTCACTGTTTATAACAGTCTCCCAACGCTGCCGTAACTTTTCGATTCCGCGACTGCAGAGGTCACGTGGTTTTGGGGCGAAGTACTCATCCATCCGTATTCGGAGCGCATTTTCATTCGGAAAGGAAGTTACTTGAACATCGTTCGACAGAGACCGGAAAAGGTGAAAATACAAGGATGCAAGATCAGATGAACGAGGAGGTTGCGGAATGACTTCCCACCCCAAAAGCCGGCCGCAGTGGCCGAGCCGTTCTAGGCGCTACAGCCTGGAACCGCGCGACCGCTACGGTCGCAGGTTCGAATCCTGCCTCGGGCATGGGTGTGTGTGATGTCCTTAGGTTAGTTAGGTTTAAGTAGTTCTAAGTTCAAGGGGACTGATGACCTCAGAAGTTAAGTCCCATAGTGCTTAGAGCCATTTTGAACCACCCCAACTCGTGTACAGTGTTTTTGAGTCTAACGAGCGGGTGTTATCGTGGAGTAGCATCTTCCTGCCCGTGGTTCTTGGATTGCGTCTCCAAGACGCCTCTGTTGTTGACAGTAAATGTCAGCAGTGATCGTTGCACCTCGGGGAAGCAATTAGTAGTGCACCATACTGTGGTTGCGCCGCCACATGCAGAACATTGCCTTTTGTGGGTTCGGGCGGGTCTTTGCAAGGGTAGCTGCTGCTTTGTTTTGGCTCAACCGTTCCTCACGTTAGCACGAAGATACCATTTCTCGTCACCACTAACGATACAAGGTAGGAATGGTCGGTGCTGTTCACGAGTTAGTTGACGACGAGCAAGCAGAGATGCACATATGGCCACCTGGTGATTTTTGTAATTTGGCTTAGAGCATGCGGTACTCATACACAAGATTTCTGAACCTCCACCATTGCATACAAATGTCGCACGGCGGTGGAAGTATCGCAGTTCATTACATTTGCCCGTACTCGAGAACAACATAGTAGATCATTGTGGATCAGTGCGATTAAACGAGCTTCATCGTCCTGAACTTGGAGAGTAACTGATGTCAAAACGATTCTCCTTAAGGGGACATTGTACGTGAAATTCGTTGGAAATTTGACATTTTCTGTTTTCTACTCCATAATGCACTTTGGACTTTACTGAAAATTTTGGTATATAATACATTAAAATCAGACAATTGTGAGACCTTCAAATAATATTTTGAATGTTGACGTGTGACTCTCAAATTTCGCGGCTACGCCTATACAGCCACAGTTGAGCAGGCATATATTGGAAACTATACAGTCTAGAAGGCTGTGAATGGCTTTGTTTTGTGCCTACTGCTACGTCTCAGAAGTTGGCATTACGAGTAAACAAATCAGTCCTTTCAGAATGAGATTTTCACTCTGCAGCGGAGTGTGCGCTGATATGAAACTTCCTGGCAAATTAAAACTGTGTGCCCGACCGAGACTCGAACTCGGGACCTTTGCCTTTCGCGGGCAAGTGCTCTACCAGCTGAGCTACCGAAGCACGACTCCGGGACCGGGCGTGAGTCGTGCTTCGGTAGCTCAGATGGCAGAGCACTTGCCCGCGAAAGGCAAAGGTCCCGAATTCGAGTCTCGGTCGGGCACACAGTTTTAATCTGCCAGGAAGTTTCAAATCAGTCCTTTGTTTCTGATTCTAGTTTTCATTAAAAGTAGTGTGATTATCGGCTATTTTTGTAGTAAGCTAACTTCTATTGCTTTATATACTCAAATAAAATGACTAAGCGTACAAGTAAATTCAAGAAACGCAAATTTGCGGGTAATGAGAGACTTTCTTTCATGGAATATCAACCGATGAAAAGCCATGTCATGGTTTGTGTCAACCTTCACCAAACACTTGGTGTAAATATAGGGAAGCTGAATTTTTTGGCACCCTGCAAGAATTTACACATAAACATTATCTTCCTTTGGCAGGAATGGATGCAACGAAACCTAGTTACAGAGATTTGGCAAATCTTGAGCGACTAAAGAAGTGTTTACGTGGGAAGACCCAGAACGTGAATGAGTCCTTCAATAATGTTGTGTCGTGCCGTGTGCCTAAAATGTATTTGTTGGCCTTGTGACTCCAAAGTTAGCAGTGTCTGATGCTGTAATAAGTTTTAATGGTGGGAACTATGAAAGACTTAAGGTTCTGGAGAAGCTAGGGGTAAGATTTGGACAGAGCACAGCTAAAGGACAGCGAGAACTGGATGAGCTTCGTGTACTTGAAGCAGAGTTAGCTGCTCATAAAATGACAAAAGAAGCAAGAAAGAAAAGGAGGAGGCAAGTACTGGGCTGTTGCGACACTGTAGAAGACACAGACTATGGGCCAGGGCAATTGTAGTGCATAAAAGACACAGAAACGTAAGTCTGTATAAGAACTTGTAATAAAAAAAGTTTTAAACCTCAGTATCTCTGAATTACATTTTTTGCAATAAATGACCCGTTTTCTAAAAAAAGTACTGATGGTAGTGACATGAAATTTTCACAGCATGCCAAGTGTGAGATTCAACACATGTGGAACTAGAATAATTAAAATATTCTGAGTTGTTTTGTTTTTATGTTCATTCATTTACAAAATTCTTTCGAAAAATTGAGTGTCAAATAAAAAAAGAATAACGTGCCCCACAATAAAATTTTAGTAATAATTCTAGTTCAGTGGATCTAGAAAGTTGCATTCAATAATTATAGAAAACTGTAAGTTGGTGTCTTAAAAAGTTTCCAAGATAATGGGTTACAAATTTCGATAATTTAACATTGGCGGCATAGGACATACAATGTCCCCTTAAAAAGAGAAAACCGTTTTCTTGCGTGCTCTGTCCAATGGAACTATCCGCATACACGGCGCACTTGTTTCTGGCTGCCTCCGCTGCTGTAACCCCTCTATTGAACTCCAACTAAATAATATGCCGGAAATGTTCCGACTTCTCCACTTGGCACACCCTATTTTAGCGTCCACGGCTATACTCACATCACCAAACGACGAAATAACGATATGTAAACTCAGGTAGGAACAGTGAACTACAAATAAAAAATTACAATCGATATATGAACCCACAGCAACGGCAATACCAACATGCAAAACAAAAACGCTATGAAGTTATGCACCAACCTATTAGTAATAATTGTGACGCCTGTACTAACAACAGCTCCCCAATCGCTGCCTCATGTCGTGGGTAGGTTCTTGCCGGTTATTATAAAAACCAGCTATTCGCTGCAGCTGTAATAACATAAGGAAAAATATCCGTCTTAAATTATGACTTCCAAAACCGAGAGTTATATCGTGTTTCAAGAAACAGAATTTTATTTACATTACCCACGTCAATTGAAATATGTAACGGTCAGGGTACGCTCCAAACTAAAATTATCCTATTGAAGACAAACTTTTTTCTTTTATAGATCATTTAGATTTGAGTTACCTATGCACACCGTGTAACATGTCGGTGATAAAATTCCACGTGCTTGTTGCTTACTACTTGTGCTGTCCCTCAATGTAAATATGCATTTAGGCGTGAGCAAGCGTCCCGTGTGCAGAGAGGGCATGCTTCTGTTGTACGTGTAGGCGAGGGAACACATGCAGTGGCACAAACGGGGCATAGATGGCAGTGGTGAAAGACAGCTGCGGAGACGGGTACGTGCGAATGGACGTGCACCTGTTGAGCACCTGACCGGCCATATGAACCAACGGGTACCGACAGTCTCCCGTCAACGAACTTCCAGCGAACTTTGCTGGGCATGGGCGTCCACAGAAGGTACCTGTCTCATGCACCCATGCTGACTGTTGTTCACTGGCGACGGAGGCTGGAATTTGCACGACAGTGTCGCAACTATACATCCACTAAGGGCGAGGGGTGGCCTTTTCAGATGAGCCACTGGCGTGAACGGCGTGAAACTTCTGAAAGCTAACACTGCAGTAATCTTAGGAAGGATGCAGGCTGGAGGAGGGAGCGTTATGTCCTGTTGAAACGTCCCCTTTTTGAACAATTTTACACGACTGTGCTTTAACTGACACACAATATTTTTTTTTTAGCGCAACGCAAAAATCACTTACCTCACAAAAATCTTGGTTACTCCCACTACTGCAATACGGCAAGCGCCACTACTGCCAGCTAAATAAAAGATTCAAACTATGGAAGGCTCTATCTACTGATAGGGATAGTTAGCAAATGAAAGATATTAATAGAGAACAAACGTTGTATTTACCTTAATAGTCATCATATATATATATATATATATATATATATATATATATATATATAGCAGTTCATGACAAATTTCAAAACTCCGCCATCTCTCTCCCCACATCCACCACTGCTGGCGGCTCACCTCCAACTGGGCAACGCTACGCGCTGTTCCCAGCCAGCTGCCTAACACTACAATGGCGAGTATTACAACAATGCAAAGCAGCCACAGACTGCACACAGCACAGCCAGCGATTTTCATACAGAGGTGGCGTTACCAATAAAAAAACCTAAACAGCCTACTTACACTGTAGAATGTTTTCGTGGTGTTCCCCGGGTGATCTCCTCATTTTGGAAGGCACAATGAACAGGGGCTGTGGCAAGGCGGGGGGGGGGGGGGGGCTATGGGGGCTGTAGCCTTCCCTCTCCCATCCCCCCACCCCCACCCCCCAATGGAGTATCACATTACACTGGATAAAATGACTTCAGAAACCAGCGAATATATTACTCCAACAGATTGAATCTTTTTTTTGTAATTATGTAACAATATTGGTTGAAATGTATCGCAAACACATTTTAACAAAAGACTAAGAGCGACAAACAGCTTACTATCTAAAGCAATAAATATCATTTAACTTAAAATGAGCGTCTTATCATTTATTAATGCACATTTTTTACCGTGAGCTCCAAAACACCAAAAACTACTTTAAGCAACACCAAATTTTACCAGTTTGTCGGTGGAGGACCCCAACTTTCCTTTTGTTTAGCGATATTCCATTCCCCCAAACCCCCTCCGCCCTCTCCCATTAGCCCCCCCCCCCCTTGACTGAGTTCTAGAATCGTCCCTGACAATGAGTCAACACAAGTGTACATCTATCCTTGGGGATCATGACCACCCGTAGATGCAGTTTGTTTTTCCTCGGCACGACGGCATCCACCAGGAGCTCGCAGTCTCCGTGCGTATTTCGAATAGCACTGGGATGAGTTTACCGTACTCCCTTGGCCAGCAAACTCTATGGATTTAAACCCAATCGACAATGCGGGACGCGCCATGGGTCCTCAACCGAGAAATCTTACGCAGCTGGACGCTGCTGTGGAGTTGGCAATGGCTAAACATCCGTGTCGGCACCTTCCAGAGGCTCGCTGACACTGTACTTGCACGTCTCGCAGGGGTGCGTGCTGCGAATGTGGTTATTCAGGCCTATGACAGGTGGTCACATTAATGTGATTAGTCAGTGTATGACAGATAGGAGCCCCAACAGATGATCACAATTCCCATTCCTTTCCTAATTGTGTAAAAAGAAATAAAATTAAGAAGAAGAATAACAAACTAAATAAATGAAAATAAAAATCATATAGACACACACTCATATTGTCGTACGCCTGCGCACTACACACACACACACACACACACACACACACACACACAGTCAAACGAAAACGATCGAAAGAAAAAAAATGAGAAGGTAGCCAACACTTACAAAAGCGAATGACACTCTGGACACAGAAAAAGCAGTTACAGTGCTATGTTCCGGAAAGAGAGCAGCAACTAGAAAAACTGCCTTTCAACCAGTTTTCCACATGAGAGAAAGCTATTGGGCTTAGAGGTAGTAGCCTAGACGGTGATCAGTAAGAACGGTTCCATTTTAGTATAAAAACTTGCATGAACTGTCTTATTTATTTATTTTTAAAGACTATACCGCCATTTGACTATATATTGATTTCGCCTTTCATACCGTCATCGTGTGCAATGTGCTTAGGCCGTTAACATCATTTTGCTGTGAACTGTGCATGATGACAAAATACACAGTCCAACACATTTGCTTAACATTACAATTTTGCACCGTTTATATTAAGCAAATGTGTTGAACTCTTGTAATCTACCCCCTTCTTTCTACTTGGAACTATTGCCCACAATAAGCAAAGTCTTTTATGAAAAATTTGAGAATTATTTCATAAATGAATCCAGAAATAAATATAGTAACCAGCACATTAGTGAGTAATTACTAACAGAAATTTTAAGTGTGCCAATAGTTCGTAATTTCAAATGTTTCTTAAAAAAAATAATTTTTATCTGTGTATTCAGAACTTGTACTTAACGATTATAACATCGAGACCAAAGTATTAACTTGAGTAACTCTTTTTTATAAATTTTAGCTTGAAATATAACATACTGTTTATAAAATTATATGAAAGTTTTCAGAAAAGCAACAGAGATAACACTGATCTGTACAAAATTCGAAAAATGATACTGGTATCGACGGCTACTGTTGAAGAAAAATAATGCTAGAGGAGGATGTCCCGTCACACTGTGTATATGTCATCCTGCACAGTTAACAGTAAAATTGCACACTATGACGGCGTGAATGCCGAAATCTAGGTTGTACACAAGAAGTATACAGAAATGTACTGTCAAATGGCGGCGTGTACTTTCAAAAATACTGTGTAACTGTGGCTCAAGAGCATCGAAAACATACTGTTTTCTTGAATCTATATAACATATTTGTGCAAACGAAAAAAGAATCATGTAATATTTCAGGACAGCCACTGAAGATGCCTTGTGAATAAGGCGGAACGCGTCTAGGTGCGCAAGTAAAATATAAGAAAATTATGTGCAGCACGCAGAAGCCGTTTATCTGCAATGTTTCATTTGTATTTGTCAACAGCCGCAGCTATCATCGGCTGGTCTCGGCGGAGGGTCGAGTCCTCCCTCGGGCATGGGTGTCTGTGTTTGTCCGTAGGATAATTTAGGTTAAGTAGTGTGTAAGCTTAGGAACTGATGACCGTAGCAGTTAAGTCCCATAAGATTCCACACACATTTGAAAATTTTTTGCAGCTATCATGGAAATTCGTGGTAAGGTACTATGGGACCAAACTGCCGAGTTTATCGGTCCCCAGGCTTACGCACTACTTAATCTAACTTAAACTAACTTACGCTAAGGACGACACACACACACACACACACGCCCGAGGGAGGACTCGAACCTCTGACGGAGGGAGCCGTGCGAACTGTGGTAAGGCGCCTCAGACCGCACGGCTACACCACGCGGCCAGCCGTCATGATTCCGTCCTTTATGGACAAAATATTCAAGTAAAATTTCGTCATTTGCTACCTTTTGTGGGTTTGTAAGTTCAAAGGCGAGCAGTGAAGATGTCGCTGACGTTGTCCACGCACTCGGAGCAGTAACGGCGTCTGTCTCCGTAAACAAGCGGCGCTGCGGGAGTGAGCCGCCGCCCGACCACCCCATTTAAGTCGGCGGCGGCGAATTAGGCGGCCGGCGCGCCGGAAGCTGCGGTTTTTTGTGTCGGACAGCGGCCGCTGGCCTGTGGCTGCCGCGGGCTGCGTAAAAAGAGGACGTCCCGCGGGGGACAGGCGCTGCCGTCAGGGACGCCGTATACCCGCCAGCAGCGAAGGGCCGTTCCGTTCACCTCAGCCATCTTGTACGTTAAACCTTACTTACGGACCAGTGGAGATTTGAAAAGAAATAATCGAGCGCAATTAAGGAATGGGCCCTTACGAATTAAGTTTCATTCGCAATTTTATTCGACAACACAACTGAACGGTGCGCCGGTTCACGAGGCAACTTGTCACTCTACATTTATTTTATTAGATAACTAGCTTACTGCCCGACATTGTAACCTATCTTATGAGCAATTTTGTCATATGATGACGTGATGGGGACCGTGGCTGTTGTTTGAAGACAAATGTTGATGGTGTTAGGACAGCAACCAGCCCCAAATTTACTTTCAGTTCCTTTATTCAAAGGGTACCGTTACCGGTTTCGAATCGTTGTGATTCATCCTCAGACGGTTTACACGCTTTCTTTATGACATGTGGTGTGGTTTTTACAGATTAATTGTCGTGAAACGTCGGTTTGGAGTGTTTGTTTTCATAGCATTCGTCCAACAGATGTAAATGCATTCCAACTGCATTCTTATTGTTGCACACGTAAATTGTTCTCACTGAACACTTCAGATTTGTCACTGAGAATATTTCTAACACGCAACACATGTTTTGATACATACAAAGAAGCTCTTTGTATGTATCAAAACATGTGTTGCGTGTTAGAAATCTTCTCAGTGACAAATCTAAAGTGTTACAGAGAGCTTCTTTGTATGTATCAAAACATGTGTTGCGTGTTAGAAATCTTCTCAGTGACAAATCTAAAGTGTTCAGTGAGAACAATTTACGTGTGCAACAACAAGAATGCAGTTGGAATGCATTTACATCTGTTGGACGAATGCTATGAAAACAAACACTCCAAACCGCCGTTTCACGACAGTTAATCTGTAAAAAACACACCACATGTCATAAAGAAAGCGTGTAAACCGTCTGAGGATGAATCACAACGATTCGAAACCGGTAACGGTACCCTTTGAATAAAGGAACTGAAAGTAAATTTGTGGCTGGTTGCTGTCCTAACACCATCAACATTTATCTTATAAGCCTCCCTAATGCTCGTCTCTCTCTTGTCTCTGGGCCACACATTAAATCGGTAGTTAAGTATCTCTTATTTTAGTTCATAACTTAATCCATACAAATTGATGTATTATATCTGTATAAATTTGTGTTTCTCATCTCATTACCTAACTAACTAGCTCCTCCTTAATCGCCGGCCGCTGTGGACGAGCGGTTCCAGGCGTTTCAGTCCGGAACCGCGCTGCTGCTACGGTCGCAGGTTCGAATCCTGCCTCGGGCATGGATGTGTGTCATGTCCTTAGGTTAGTTAGGTTTAAGTAGTTCTATGGGACTGATGACCTCAGATGTTGTCCCATAGTGTTTAGAGCCAGTTGAACCATTTTGAACCTCCTTGAACTGTTTACCACTTTCAACCAGACTTCGTACTCATTATCACCTATTCTCTGGAAAGAATAAGAATCACCTACCTACCTATACCAAGTAGTGAGGATGGAGGGTTAAGAAGCAGCGTAGCCCATGACATGTGAATACCCGTAGTTTAATCATTCAGTATTCCAAAATCGTTGGGGAAAGTAGCAACAAAACGACTATTCACCTTCATGTGTAGAATGTATGAGTCTGGTAACATACCATCTGACTTTCGGAAAAACATCATCCACACAGTTGGGAAGACGGCAAGAGCTGACAAGTGCGAGAATTATCGCACAGTCAGATTAACAGCTCATGCATCCAAGTTGCTGACTAGAATAATATACAGAAGAATGGAAAAGAAAATTGTGGGTGTGTTAGATAACGATGAGTTTGGCTTTAGGAAAGGTAAACGCTCCAAAGAGGCAATGCTGGCGTTATGGTTGATAATGGAAGCAAGACTAAAGAAAAAGCAAGACACGTTCATAGGATTTGTTGACCTGGAAAAAAGAGTTCGATAATGTAAAATGATGCTAGATGTTCGAAATTCTGAGAAAAATATAGGTAAGCCACAGGGAGACACGGATGATGTACAATATGTACAAGAGCGAAGAGGGAATAATGCGAGTGGACGACCAAACACGAAGTGCTCAGATTAAAAAGGGTGTAAGACAGGGATGTAGTGTTTCGCCCCTACTGTTCGGTCTGCACGTCGAAGAAGCGATGATGGAAATATAAGAAAGGTTCTGGAGTGAGATTAAAATTCAAGGTGAATCAGTGATAAGATTCGCTGATGACCTTGCTTTTCTGAGTGAAAGTGAAGATGAATTACACGATCTTCTGAATGGAATGAACGTTCTAATAAGTACAGAATATGGTTTGAGAATAAACTGAAGAAAGACAAAAGTAATGAGAAATAGCAGAAACTGGAGCAGCCCGAAACTTAACATCAGAATTTATGGTCACGACGTAGATGAAGTTATTCTGCTACCTAGTCAGCAAAATAATCAGTGACGGGCGGAGCAATGAGGGCACCAAAAGAAGATTTACACTGGTAAGAAGGGCATTCCTGGCCAAGAGAAGTTTCCTGGGTATCAAACATAGGCCTTAATTTGAGGAGAAATTGCTGAGAATGTACGTCTGCATCACAGCATTGTATGGCAGTGAAACATGGTCTGTGGGAAAACCGGAACAAAAGAGAATCGAAACATTTGAGATGTAGCACTACAGACGAATGCTGAAAATCAGGTGGAGTGATAAGGTAAGGAACGAGGTAAGTTATGAGCAGAATCGGAGAGAAAGGGAATACGTGGAAAACACTGACAAGCAGAAGGGACAGGATAATAGGACATCTGTTAAGACATCAGGGAGTAACTTCCATGATACTAGTGGGAGCTGTAGAGGGTAAAAACTGTAGAGGAAGACAGAGATCGGAATACATCCAGCAGATATTGAGGACGTAGATTGCAAGTGCTACTCTGAGATGAAGAGGTCGGCACAGCAGAGGAATTCGTGGTGGCCGCATCAAACTATTCAGAAGACTGATGACTAAAACTGATAACGGGAAAATTGTGTGAAGCTTTTGTAAGACCGAGGCGAGCGAGAGACACTCAAAAATCTAGGAATGAGGATCAACAGTGGAGCACGATCGCGTCTTCGTAGTCTGTAGTCCGTAGCATGTCGCAGTATTGTGCCGTTGGCGGTTGTCCACGAGATCCCCCTCTTTGCTGGACGCGGACGTAGCCTGTTGCCTGCTCCACAACTTCCACAAAAGTGAGGCTTATCGACCCTGTGATCACAGGAAGAAAACACCAGACATCACGGTAGGCACGAATTTCTGTTTCCACCGTAAAAACGGTCGTTCTTGTAAAAAGTTTCGCCCGTCTTACCAGCGAGTTCTGAGGGAACTCTACACGTCTGTTAGACTGCCATTACCTGGCGGGTCCTAACCGCCAGCTGTCCCCCATTAACATATCCCTTCGCTCCTGGCCTCCTCCTTTAAACCAAGGAGCTTCTCTAACGGCCGCCAGTTAGAAAGACGTTGCCGTAAAATTAATTGGGCCTAAGAATACTCATGTACAGAGGAAATAATGCTAAGTAATTGTATCCTTGATGGTCCGCTTGAGGTACGACTCATGTAAGTGTCGATTTTTCTTAAAGTAAAAAAAAAGAAAGGACTTCCATAAAAATTAGTCACTTACATGTGTCCCTGAGATGATAATTTTTCGTACGCTTAACGCTAACTAGTCTTACGGTTGCATATGAAAAGGGACATTGAAATTACCACATTTTAAGTGAGAAGGGTTATTGACGTTTTCATGCAGTAACAAGAAATAAAATTTCAAACCCTAAATACCAGCGATACTGTGAAAACCCTTTCACAGAAGTGTGAAAAATAGTTAACGCAATATTACTCGATCAGAGACTTCTATTCTCACAGCCAAGACAACAAAAATTTGTACATTCTTTCGTCTGGATCGCGGAAAATTTTAAATATTATTTTTGAATTTTTTTTAGCTATGGGCCAATGGTAATTAAATTTGTGGGGCACCTTTCGTTAGAAAGTGACTAATAAGTTATCAAACCGCCAATTAAACATAGGCGCTCTCTTTTGTATGAAATTCATCCGTGTGTGGCACATTATTGCAATATAAAAATGTTATATGCAACCATTCAGGCGACGTGGTAACAGTATTAAATAAATTTCCGACAGTGTTCCATTAGTTCATCTACTCATTCCCCCTGCCTCTCCCTTTCTCCATATTCACCCCCTCTGTGTCCATCTTCTCCCCCCTCCCCCCTCTCTGTTCACCTTCTCCACCCACCCACACTCTGCCTATGACCTTCTCTCCTTCTCCCGATGTCTGGGTTCATCCCCTCCTCCCCCCTTTCTCTGTCCATCTCCTCCTCCCTCCTCTCTCTGTCTATTTCCTCCTCCCTCATCTGTCCATCTCCTCCTCCCCCCTCTCCATCCGTCTTCACCTCCGCCCTATTTCTGTATGCCTTATTGTCCCCCCACTGTCTGTGTCACTTTCCCCCTGTCTTTGCCTATCTCCTGCTCTCCCTCTCTTTGTCCATCTCTGTCCGTCTCCTCTTTCCCCTTATCTGTACCCATCTCTTCCTTCTCCCCCCCCCCCCGCCCTCACTGTCTGTCCATCTCCTTATCCTTCTTCCATGTGCACATTATAACGCTCATAAGGATAGGAGGCTGGTTCACCTTACCCCTATAGTATTTCTTTCCAGACTGTAACTAGCATGGATATCAAATTTGGTTGAAATCGTTCTAGGAGATTAGGATGAGGTTTTTAACTGTGGCTTTGCCTGCGCACGCACATCTCACATATTTCAGATATATGCAACGTTTTTCGCAAGAATTTCGCCGTGCAGTTTCATATGACGTAGGTCAATGTCTGTGGCGTCGTGTTTCCTGAACTATGTGTCGTACAACTATATATTTTTGTAGCTACATTTCGAGGTATACATGTAGAGAGAGTTACATGTTAATACCGTCTGTTAAATGTGTCGTGAATACAGTTAGTAGTAAAGAAGAAATAAACTTACAAGTTATGTTTCATGAGGAATTTTTATTGCATAAACAGCGAAAACGAAGCGATAAACTTTATTTTCCTTTCATCATTTTTTGGGGTTGTCAGCGAGCAAGTGTTTCATAAAGATTCTCAATAATGTGTAAAATTTGTTGCAAGTTACTAAGTGCTCTCATTCTCATATACTGGATGTCTGAAGTATTCTCCACCGCACCCGTTGGTAGATAGGTGGTTCTCATCCACACAGTGATTCTTTCCATGCAGTAAGTGATATGTGTTTCAAATGTGATTGAAATCGGTAGTTTATGAGGACATACGTACATACATTCATGCCTACGTATGGACTAAGTTATGAATTAAAATAAAAAAGTTCTTAGAAATTCTTCCAATTCATATATGGCATACAGCAAACCAGTGCTTAACAGTATTGGTTAAAAACAGTCTTGGTTGCAATTTTAGTTTTTTATCTTTCAACGACGCGTTTCGCCTTATTGAGGCATCTTCACGTTATCTAAACAGAGAATAAATACACCTATTTAAAATCGCGATCGCGTTGTGCAGACTTGGATAACCTGTAAGCACGTATAAACAGATCAACTATTGAAACAGAAAATACCTTTATTTGTTATTTCTTAGAAAAATCCTTTAGTCAGTGTGGACAAAGGGCATCGTCGAATATATCAGGCCAACATCGCCTTCGTTAAACTCAGTAAAAACTAGAAATATAAAATATTAAAATCATTACCTTTTCTAAATGGACACGGGAGGCACCAAGATATGCATAACGCGTTCCCGTTCACAGGAACGAGTAACAGAGTAAGATGGGGGCTCAGGTAGTAAGCATAATACACCAAGTACTTACCTCACGATTTTCTGTCTCTCCCGGAGATGAGAGAGAGAGAGAGAGAGAGAGAGAGAGAGAGAGAGAGAGAGAGAGACGGACATTACTTAACATTATTCCCTCTGCACATGAGTAATTTTTGGGCAGGTTAATTTTTAGGCAAACGTCTTTCGAACTGTAATTACTGGTAGTCACGACAATAGTGGTCAGAAAAGCTCCGTGGTTTGAAGGACGACGCCAGGAGCGCAGCGATACGTTCGTGGGAAGCAGCTGGCGCTTAGGTCCCGACTGGTAATGGCAGGCTAACAGACGTGGAGAAGAGAGCTCGCTGGTAAGACGCACTTAGCTTTTATGGGAACGGCCGTTTAAGAAAATACTGCCCACCCTGACAGCGTGCTATTTCCTTACTGGGAGCGAGCTTTTAAACAGCGCACAGCGGGTCGCTCAGCTTCAGTTTTTCCGGTGTCCTGGAGAAGGCTACACCAAGCGTCCGTGTCCATCAACAGAGGACCTCGTGGGCGATGCCAGCCGCCGACGGCGGGGTACCACAGCCAACAGGCTAGCTAAGGCGTCCTCATGCTCCTCTGTTGATCCTCGTTGCTGTCATTTATCTCTCTCTCAACCTTATAGGAGCCTGATTCATTATAATTTTTAAACTTGTATTTCAACAGATGCCTGATAACTTGTGAACTAGACATTGAACATTAGTGCTCTCTTTCGGCCGAGCGGTTCTAGGCGCTACAGTCTGGAACCGCGCGACCTCTATGGTCGCAGGTTTGAATCCTGCCTCGGGCACGGATGTGTGTGATGTCCTTAGATTAGTTAGGTTTAAGTAGTTCTAAGTTCTAGGGGACTGATGACCTCAGAAGTTAAGCCCCATGGTGCTTAGAGCCATTTGAACCATTTGTACTCTTTCCTCACGATTTCAGCGCTTAAGGAGGTAACCCTCTTTGAACGCATTAAAAGAAGGTGATTTTGTGATTTTTTTCAAGTAAAATAAAAAGTAATGCTGAATCTGATGACAGTTTTATTTCTCACGAACCGCTGCACCAAGTGCAAGGATGCATTGCAGCGAGAACATTAGCAACCGCCGGGAATTCTCGAAGCCCTCCTATTCGACATGTAATAACGTAATTTTCTACAAATCATTTTCGATATATTTTCTATCAGCATGCATACGGTAATAGAAAAATATTAAGTTCCAACAAGATGGTGACGTGTCGAAACAAATTTCATTTTTTTTTAACAAACGTAAACGTGGTCCGTAGTAAGCTGTAATGAGATGTTTATTTTCTTTCTCCTTTTTCGTAGTTATTTCCAACGTTATCTGTCTTTATATTGAACCGATCCCATGGTTTTTGATGTAGTTTATATTATGATACTATCATGCACCTGTAAATCATGAAGTACTTGATGTTCCCAATGCTGGTAATTTTATAACGCTGGTGACATTTGGTTGCCACCCTTTCACGCATTGTTTATAGGTTGTTATTTGAAACAAAAAAAATCTGTGGGTTATCTTTCTGTACAAATAATCAGCTCTGCCTTCTGTGTGTCTAGAAATAGCTTTCGGACATTGATGGCTTACAATATAATGCACTCGTTATACCTGGCACGCCAGCAATTGATGGAGTATTCTATTTCAACCATTTGTGGAATTTTGTACGTACCTGACATGTTTGTTAATATGACGTTTAAAATAATTGTCCGGTGATATGTCATGTACTGCATAAAACATTTTATGTCCATTTGTATGCCCTTAATGTATTCTTTGGTCACCGGTTGTTTTTATAAATGACATCAACTACGTCTGGCACGCCAGCGATATATGTAACGTGCCTATCATATGTGCTATCAAGAGTCTTAAAGTCATTGGATGAATATGTATCTGCGACAATAAATTAGCAGCTGCTGTCAGTTGCTATGATGCGTTACATAGGTGAAAGTTCAGACTATGCTGTAGCGTGGATCCTTTCGTAAAATGACAGAATATGGCTACTTTTTACTTGTAATTAAGATTGATTTGAAAATCACACGAAACACAGATGTTACAAATGTAAGTAAGAAATTTATACAGTTATGTTTTATCTTAATGTGGGGTGTGTTGTGGCGATGTATGCAGAGAATGTAGTGCTTTTTCATGTTGGTTTTACAGGTGCTAATCGCACGGTTAAATAAACATCGCATTACGGCCTACTTCGGGTTAAGTTTACGTTTATTAAGCATCTGGAGGCTGTGGATCCCCACAAATACAAAATTTTAAATTTCATTTTCTTTGCCCAAAATATTGAGACAAAAGCGGGCACCGAAAATGGATATTGAAAAACGGCGACTTATGCTGATAGAAGATTCAATCAAAATCATATGTTCCCCCTCACCCCCAATTTGAAAAATGTTTCGAGAAAAAGGGGTTATAAGTTTTGGGTTAGGTTTTTTGTAGTTAATGTAAATCTACCTCCAGTCAGCTGTCGCTGGACCACACAGCTGTCCTTTTATATCCAAGAGGAGGTCGTCGTCCTTCTTCTTGGTTGCCATGACGGTCCTGCGGCCCTCTCTGGCAGCTCCTCTGCTCGCTCGATACCCTTTTCGTCCGCTTTTATGCAAAAGTTGTAACAGGATGGTCCAACCCCAAGTTAGAGAACTTTCATAATTTTCATAATACTTGTTAAGCCGTCGTTGAAAGCACATAACGCCACAGCGGCCGCGATATCGACTATTTTCTTCCCGCTGCGAGTGGTTTTCGGAGACGTCGACTAGACGCAAGCGTTAAAACCTTTGTTGGCATTTTGAGTGTAACATCCTAGGCATCGTTCCAGCAAGTCAAGCGATACCATGTCGAACAAAAGGGATCACCAGTTTCGTCGATAACCTGACGTATGCAGCGAGTGCGCTATGAGACACTTTTCTGCAAATCGCTTTGTAAACCGCTAATGGAGTGTCTGGCGAAATTGGGATGAACGCTACGATAAAGAAGAGATCACAGAGAATATTTTAAACAAAAAAATAAAAATAGAGTTTTTTAAGTTTTTAAAGACGACTACTCCGTTTTAAATCTGGAATGGAGAATATATCGCAATTAAGAACTCGAAATTGACATCTTCCCACTATTATTATTATAGTAGTGCTGCCCTTCCTGTTTACTTACATCCCCGTGATGAGCTTCGAATAGCCGGCCGCTGTGGTCGAGCGGTTCTAGGCGCTTCAGTCCGGAACAGCGCTGCTGCTGCTGCAGTCGCAGGTTCGAATCCTGCCTCGGGCATGGATGTGTGTGATGTCCTTAGGTTAGTTAGGTTTAAGTAGTTCTAAGTTCTAGGCGGTTGATGACCTCAGATGTTAAGTCCCATAGAGCTTATAGCCATTTGAACCATTAGCTTCGAATAATGCATGTTTACTGTGGCTGCTTGATCACGTCTACAAGTAGGAACGAGATATCCAAGGCTATACGCAGTAGCATCACCTTCATTGGGTTCAGTTTCTTAGTGGAAGCTGAGGGGCATGCTAGGTGTAACACCACAAGATGCCCGACATCGTCAGGAGGTGGTTTATGGTCACTGCTGCAAGCATAGGCGCTGTTCATAAATTACCCCCGACGGCAATTAAAAAATTAAATAAAAATTGTGCTACATAATTTGTTCTTGCATGTTGACGTTACTCCTCCACATACTCACCACCCCAGTTCAAACATTATTCGTACCGGGACGCTAGTTTCTTTATCCCTCCATCAAAGAATGGTGCCGCTTATTGCTTCGGCCAGTTGTTGACAGCCTACGAGAGATCATCGTCGTTCCTGAAGTGCTTAGATGTCAGCCAGACATTCATTCTGAGGGAGAAATGAGTCGCTTGGTGCCAAGTCCGGAAAGTGTGCAAGATGTTGAAAAGTCTCCCAGTAAAAACTCACATTTTTTTCCTTTGGTAGATTCGCAGTTAGTGTAATAAGCAGCCCGGGGTCCCGGGTTCGATTCCCGGCGGGGTCAGGGATTTTCTCTGCCTCGTGTTGTGTGCTGTCCTTAGGTTAGTTAGGTTTAAGTAGTTCTAGGGGACTGATGACCATAGATGTTAAGTCCCATAGTGCTCAGAGCCATTTGAACCATTTTGTAATAAGCAGTCCCTTAAAGTACTAGTAGAAGTTAGTAATTTGTGATGTACAGTGTGTTGAGATTATTGTAAACTTTTGAATATTGACTGAAGGCTGGTCTAAGTTTTTGATTTGTGATGTGTAACTTTCTTGTTCCAGGTAAGTCGCTGCCACTTTCAAGATCTAGAGGCAGAGCTCAAGACACTTCTGAGAAGCAAGTAAATAAACTCAGGTATTAGCAGGCGCTCTTTGTCAATTACTGGGTTCAAAGAAGAAACTATACGATTTTTGGAGTTCACCACACACTAACGGTACGACCAAGTGACCTTTTTTGGCGTGTAATTCAGCCTCTTTCCTAATCTCGCTAAGCCGCGGAGTTGCCGCGCGGTTAGAGGCGCCATGTTACGGATTGCGCGGCCGCTCCCGCCGGAGGTTCGAGTACTCCATCGGCCATGGGTTGGTTCTTAACATAAGTTAAAGTAGTGTACAAGTCTAGGGACCGATGACCTCAGTAGTTTGGTAGATTTTTGAGGTAGATTCGCAGTATGTGGTGACGCATTGTGGCGAAGGAAAATGATTAGATCGGTAATCGCCTTTTATTTTGGACTGACCTTCGGAGTTTTGTAAGAATCTCACAATAAACCTGCCCTGTCACAGTATTGTCGCGCTTTATTCTCACGAAATCTGTTGTCAAAATTCCTTAGTTATCGAAAAGCTATAACCTTTATTTTCCGGTTTGACAGCGTCTACTTGAATTTTTTGGGAATCATTGGGAGAATGACTGTGCATCCACTGTTTGGACTGTTCCTTAGTTTCAGAATTCACATACTGCACCTATGTATTGTTCTTTCACGATACTATTCACAAATTCTTCCCCCTTTTCACAGCAGCGCTTAATGTCATGGCCGAGCCTATTCATTCAGTTTTTCGAACATCGGTTAGGCATTTCGATACTCACCTTGCACAAAACTTACGCTGACCTAACCCCTCGGTAACAGTGTTAGAGGCTTGTATTTGAAATCTGAAGCACACCTTCAGAAACTTTGGAAATTATGAAGCGACGTCTCCCATGCACAATTTCGCCAACATGTTACACATGTTCATCAGACGCATCTGAATGTTACCCTCGAAAAGGTTTCATCATGCGCAACTGATCGACCAGCCTTCAATTTTGTGCACCATTCCGTCACAACACAATGACACATAACCCCACCCTCAAACACACGACACAATCGGTGATCAATCTCAGCGGCACGACTACTGCATCTTGCAGTAGCGAATGTCAGAACGTATCTCACAAATGCAAAGCACCGAGCACTTGAGTCGCTTGCCGCTTGTACAGTGATGAATGTAACACAAGATGACTAACACAACGCTACCTTCAAAGTCTCCCTTGTCAACCACGCACCATGACGTTACAAACATGTTTTTTTTAATTCTTTATTGTTAAACCATTATAATTATACAAATCAACCCACTTCTTTAATTCATTAGTGGGTCCTAAACAGTTATACATTTATATGTAAATTTTGCAGCTAGTTTAATGTTAGTATGTGAGCTACATTTATTAACATAACAATGGGCATCTACTATCTACATATACTGTTTATACCTAATTCCTACAACTAATTTAATTTATATATGTAATCTGCAGCGTCACATGTGTGCCAGTGAGGATGTAAACCTACTTTCGTATGCCTTGCTCTTCGAGCTAACCCCGAAGGGCATGCCCCTGGCACTGGGCAGGCCTCGATGTTGAATTCGCTGCAGTCCCTATCTTAATTTCCTATAACTAAGTCCTACAATCTAACTAACTTGACCTACGTTATATTCGGTGTGTGTCATAATCGGTGGTTGTTCCCTATTCCCCCTAGTCCTGCACGCGGCGGATTCCAACTTAGATGTAGTCGGCCAGTCCGCGCACAGGCGGCATGGGAATAGGGCTTTTGGACGCAATCGGTGGTGAATTGTCATTATTTAATGTATCTCGCCTAAATAGTCATATAGAACTTTTCGAGATACCTCGTTTGCCAAGGTGTTTAAGGTCTGAAAGGTCTCCTCCCGTCTGAGTAAATGGTATGTGTCTCGGTTGGGTAGTCTGTCTCGTAGTGTGTTTGCGATATAATTGAAGAGGGGACATTCGTAAACCACATGCTCGGGTGTACCTTCCGGATCGCCACAGTCGCACGCTGGTGTTGCCCTCTTCCCAAATCGACATAAGTAAGTCGGGTAGGGTCCATGGCCAGTGAGAAAGTGGATCAGACCTCTTGTGGGCTCAAAAAACTTCGGTCCAAGTCGTTCCCTCACATCAGGTAGAAGCTGGAAGGTTCTTCGTCCAGCCTCTTCTGCCTCCCAAGTTTCCTGCCAGAGCTCCTCCCCTCTTTTCCTTATCTCTCTTTATTCCCCCACCCTAATACCCATAATATCCGCAATCTTCTCGTAATTTCCCTTCTTGACCCAGTCCCAAGCCGCCTGTCTCTTATCTTTATGTCCAGAGGGCAGAGCCCCATTATAACTAATAGGCCCCCCCCCCCTGGAGATGTTCTATAGGCTCCCACAGCTCTTAATACCATGCTTCTCTGGACCCTTCTCACCGCCATGGCGGGCACAACCCTCGTGAGCCTGTGCGCCCAGACTCCCGAGCCATAGCCCACAACTGAGGTTAGGTTACTGTTGTGATAGAGTCTAATTAGGTGTGGAGGAAGATGGAATCTTTTATGGCCTATGGAAATCAGGTTATTTAATATCTGAAGGGCTCTCTGAGTGACAGTATCAATGTGTTTTCCGAAACTCCACCTCTCATCAATGATAACTCCCAAGGTGTCTCGCGTCGTCGGAGAACTGGTGAACCGTCTATTCTGACAGTCGGATTTCTAATAAGATGTCCTTTTAGTAATAGGTAGGTGGATTTACTGGGCGATATCGTCATTTTAGTCGTGTGGCACCACTGTTGTAATTTGTCTAATGCTGTCTCTATTTTCGGTTCAATGTCTTCGCGGCTACGGCCACCAACCAACAGGAGGAGGTCATCCGCGTAGGCTATCACCTCTAGCACCTCATCACTTTGTTGTAATCTATCTAATAAAGGCTCCATATGGATGTCCCAGAAGAGGGGTCCTAAGACGGAACCTTGTGGACATCCTTTGGTAATTATCTTTCCAACTCTTTCGCTAGATGATGATAACCAGACCTCCCGATCCTTGCAATAGCTCCTCAGGCAACCATATAGCGGCCCTGGACACTCTTTCTCCCGCAAGCAGGAGAAGAGCGAAGGCCACCACAGGTTGTCGAAGGCGCCACTGATATCAACCATGATGCCAACTACGTATTTGTGTGGGGTCGAGCCACAGACCTCGACCGCCAGGGCGATTGCATCGGATGCCGACCGCCCCGGCCTGAACCCGAACTGCCTGTCGCTCACCCCGCACAACACTCGGTGTGCTGTCAATCTGTCATCCAGCAGTTTCTCCAGTATTTTGCCAAATACATCCAGCAGGCAAATCGGCCTGTAAGATTTCACTTCTGCTGGGTCCTTGTCTGGTCCTTTCTTTATAATTATTACATTTGCAATTTTCCATCTCTTAGGGCATTTTACCTGTCTGAGGCATTCGTTATATAGTTGTGTTAGTGGCGCAGTCAGCTGAGGCGCCAGAAACTGCACCACCTCCGCCACAATGCCGTCTGGCCCAGGTGCTTTTCCTTTCTTCAATGATCTTATATGGGTTGCCACCTCCTCCTCTGAGAAGGGGTAGACAGCCGTCTCATTAACGTATACTTCTTGGTCTTCATCTCTGAGCTGCTTCTGCCCCTCTGTCTCCCCATCCGCATTGTCGTCAGGCAACAGGGACCGGAGGAGGACCCCCGCAGTCTCCTGCCAGGACTCCGTCATCCTGTCCCCGCACCTGACTGTTGATAGCTCCAGAGGAGAGCGGATTTTTTCTCTCACTAACTTATACGGAAGCCCCCATGATCCGTGACTAGCTGATTGAGCACAAAGTTTTCCCAACTCCTCATCCTAACTTCACGTAATTCCTTTTGGAACTTCCGCTTTTCCTCCCTATATAGCACCTGCCACCTTTGTCGTTCCTGCCAGACGACACTGCGCTGGTAGTGCCTCCTCAGCCTTCTGACAGACTGACGCAGTTCTCCTAGTTCAGCAGACCATGGTGACGGAGAGGCCGCCATGGCCCTCCTCCTTGTAGGTACGGCTGCCTTCACCGCTCTTGTCACTGCATTCACCAGTTCCTCTGCTCTCTGGTCCACGTCCATGTCCAGAAGCATGTCACCTCCCGGTGATGGAGGAATGTCACACTCCCTAGCTAGGCGTTCCCAGTCAGCTCTTCTATAATTTAGTTGCACCTCCCACCCCGTGGCCCAGCGGCACTCTCTTTCTCCCAAGGTGAAGGATATCAGATTGTGGTCGCTTGTGGTGGCGTTCTCTGTGACTCTCCAATTTTGAATAATGTTGGCCGTATTTGGAGTTACAAGGATAACGTCAATATTTGTGTCCTGTCCCCCTCCTGCAGCGTAGGTAGGAGGATTGCCAGGCCTGTTTGCCACCACAAGTTGTGATGCCATTATAAGTTCTTCAACTTTTTCACCATTTGCGTCTCTCGTGCCACTGTACCACAGGGGGGATTTGGCATTAATGTCAGCTGTTATTACAACCTTTCTTCCCTGCAACGCCGTGGTAACTCTCGCTAGGTGGTCTATGTAGTGTTCTACACTCCTGGAAATGGAAAAAAGAACACATTGACACCGGTGTGTCAGACCCACCATACTTGCTCCGGACACTGCGAGAGGACTGTACAAGCAATGATCACACGCACGGCACAGCGGACACACCAGGAACCGCGGTGTTGGCCGTCGAATGGCGCTAGCTGCGCAGCATTTGTGCACCGCCGCCGTCAGTTTCAGCCAGTTTGCCGTGGCATACGGAGCTCCATCGCAGTCTTTAACACTGGTAGCATGCCGCGACAGCGTGGACGTGAACCGTATGTGCAGTTGACGGACTTTGAGCGAGGGCGTATAGTGGGCATGCGGGAGGCCGGGTGGACGTACCGCCGAATTGCTCAACACGTGGGGCGTGAGGTCTCCACAGTACATCGATGTTGTCGCCAGTGGTCGGCGGAAGGTGCACGTGCCCGTCGACCTGGGACCGGACCGCAGCGACGCACGGATGCACGCCAAGACCGTAGGATCCTACGCAGTGCCGTAGGGGACCGCACCGCCACTTCCCAGCAAATTAGGGACACTGTTGCTCCTGGGGTATCGGCGAGGACCATTCGCAACCGTCTCCATGAAGCTGGGCTACGGTCCCGCACACCGTTAGGCCGTCTTCCGCTCACGCCCCAACATCGTGCAGCCCGCCTCCAGTGGTGTCGCGACAGGCGTGAATGGAGGGACGAATGGAGACGTGTCGTCTTCAGCGATGAGAGTCGCTTCTGCCTTGGTGCCAATGATGGTCGTATGCGTGTTTGGCGCCGTGCAGGTGAGCGCCACAATCAGGACTGCATACGACCGAGGCACACAGCGCCAACACCCGGCATCATGGTGTGGGGAGCGATCTCCTACACTGGCCGTACACCACTGGTGATCGTCGAGGGGACACTGAATAGTGCACGGTACATCCAAACCGTCATCGAACCCATCGTTCTACCATTCCTAGACCGGCAAGGGAACTTGCTGTTCCAACAGGACAATGCACGTCCGCATGTATCCCGTGCCACCCAACGTGCTCTAGAAGGTGTAAGTCAACTACCCTGGCCAGCAAGATCTCCGGATCTGTCCCCCATTGAGCATGTTTGGGACTGGATGAAGCGTCGTCTCACGCGGTCTGCACGTCCAGCACGAACGCTGGTCCAACTGAGGCGCCAGGTGGAAATGGCATGGCAAGCCGTTCCACAGGACTACATCCAGCATCTCTACGATCGTCTCCATGGGAGAATAGCAGCCTGCATTGCTGCGAAAGGTGGATATACACTGTACTAGTGCCGACATTGTGCATGCTCTGTTGCCTGTGTCTATGTGCCTGTGGTTCTGTCAGTGTGATCATGTGATGTATCTGACCCCAGGAATGTGTCAATAAAGTTTCCCCTTCCTGGGACAATGAATTCACGGTGTTCTTATTTCAATTTCCAGGAGTGTATATTGTCCCCATACTGAAAATACATGTTTATGAGAGTTATTGTTCCCATAGGGATTTGTAGCTCCACTACGTTACAGTGGCTAGTTGTGAATTGCGTGAGTGTAGTGACTCTCAAGAGTCTATTTGTGATTACAATCGCTGCCTTCGGGTCATCCCCTCTGCTGACTACTTGCCAACTCGCGGCAGTAAAAGCTATTTTTCCAGCCAGGGAGTATGGCTCCTGTAGACAGAGTACATCAAGTCTCCTCACCTCCACCTCCCTTCGGAGCTCTTGCATCACGAATCTGCTGTTATGAGTATTGAGCTGTCCAATAGTTATTTTTGTCATTAGGGAAAGTACGTATGTATTCGGTCATGTGGCCAGGTCTTACTCCAGTCAAAAGCAATTCGTCCATGTGCTATTGCTGATTGTGCGTAGATGTCGTTAAGGTCAAATTTCTCACCTCGTCTCTCGAACACTTTCTTGAGCAGATCTCGCAAGGCTCCGAAGTCGTTGGGGAGATTCACTGATTTTAACTGGAGTCTGTCGACAGCCTCCATAACCGAGAAGGTTATCTTCCTGCCGTCTTCATGTCCTACACGGACCACATGTCGTAAGGCAGTGGTCAGGGTAGCCGGCTGCTCTAGTCTGGATAGTTGCATAGTGTACTCCAAGTTGGGGTACACCCTAACCGGATCGACCGGTGGCAGTCTGACTATTGGTGAACTTAGTGCAGTGGAGCTCGTACATGAGCTTGTCACTGTGTTTTCTTGAATGGGTTGTTTATTTATATTACTATCTTTAGGCGTTGCCACAGCCACAGGATGCCCTTGCCGTTGTTGGTGTAGTTCCGACTTTGTTCCCCGGCTTCCAGAGGAGAGAGTTTCGGCCATGAGGGGAAGATTGGTTTGTATGCCAATGTCCATTGTTGGAAATTCGGTCTGTGTGGCCTTATCTTTTGTTTCAGTTTTAGTGATGCCCGAGAGCGACCTCAAAAACCCCTTGAATCTGTTTGCCCTCATGGCATCCCTCCTCTTTTTGCTCGGGGACTTTCGCTTTGGCATCCTGTTCGGTATGCCGGGCTCAACCATAGTCGGTTCTGGAGATTAATCTTTGCTCCAACATTCTGTATGTCGGGCAATTCCTGCCTGTGGCTCCGCAAGACTTCTTCCCTCTATTCTTGCATGGTATGCAGACTGTCGCCGCCTTGCAGTCTTTGCGGCTGTGACCATGTTCCCCACACTTAGTGCACGCCGGCTCCCTGGTGCACAGCCTTAAGACGTGATCCAAGTCACCACAGTTGTGGCAACGACGTACCACGACATAATCCCTTGTGTTTATGGCATGGAAGCCAACATATATTCTGCCCATTGTTGTAATGTTCTTCCACATTTGCGCTGACACCTCGGCGACGTGATGAACAACATCACGACCCCGTGGCCCAGTCTTAAATTTTAATTTAAAGCAGTTCTTAAATTCCTCTTCATTTATTTCTTCAAAATTTTGCTGTCTAATTGTATCTAGGAGTTCTTCATTAGTCATTATCGTGGGAACGTCATATAGTATGACGAGAGGATTTCTTTTCCTCGGTGGTTCGCATTTGACCACCGAGTTCAGTTTTTGGTTGTTCAGCAGTTTGTCTTTATCTTCCTCAGAGGCAACTTCAACTATAACAGAATTTCTGCTTGGTTTAACTTTTTTGATTCGGATTTTATCTTTTACAGGGTCTACAGTTTTTGTAAATAATTCTTGAATTCTCTTAACACTTGTATCCTGCCCAGGCAGTGTCCTAAGGAAAACTGCTGTACCTGTTCTTTTTGTGATTTTGTCTATAGTGTCTTTGGTCGAGTTTTGTGGGCGCTTAGTGGGCGCTTGCGCGGCCACGGCCGCCCACGTCTTTGCCGGTTGCCTCCTTAGCCTATCGTTCTCCTTTTCAAGTTCTTCGACCCTACCTTCTAGTTTAGCGTGGGCAATAGCCCATGCTGCCAGCTCATTCTTAATGATGGCAAGTCCAGCTTGGCTTATCTTGCCGTTTTTAATTTGTTGCTCCACGAGCGTCGTAATTCTGGTATACCTTTGCATGACTGTCTCATTCTCTGCCTGTCCCTGCTCGTCCTGGGGAGAGGGATCAGGCGCAGCGGAAGCTCGTTGAGGCGCACACAAATCACTCGTTTCGTTTGTAGCCATGATTCAACGAGTGATGAAAAAAGGGTTGGGAGCCCGTCTCTTGCCCCGGACCGGCTCCTCTGGCATGGGGGGGGGGGGGGGGGACTTCTGCAGCTCGCCCACCGACCTAGCCCCTAGGTCAAGGGCACTTCCGAACTGCCAGGTTCAGCGCGCCGTCGCCAGCGCACTGGTCCTCCTCGGTGTCCCCGTCATCGACGATTTCACGCGACGCTCCTCGGCAACTGCACCCCGCACTCTGGAGAGGCGGATGCACCTCTCGCCCTTCGCCGCCTACTTGCCCGAGTTTCCACCTCCTGGCCAAGGACCCACTCCTACTCAGGTGGCGGGCCGGTCCCCCAGTCGTTCGGCGGTCTGGGCCCATATAACCTAGCCCAGGCAATGTCACCACCTCCTGGGTTTGGCAGAACACGCCCCGGTTACCCAGGGGCGCGGCGAAGCACCCTTGCCGACTCGCGCCGCGATCCCACGCCGACAAACGAGATCGCCGGCATGCAGAGCACGTGCTGGTCTGTACCCTGCGAACAGAACGGACTGATGTTCGGTCCCTCGACACAGCTCCCCCCTGTGCCACGCACCCTTCGCTTTCGCATCGGGTTGGGTCGCAGCTCTCCCTTTTGTCGCAAGGCAAAAATGCCGAGCTTAACATCTGGCACCACGGGAAGGCGGAAAGAGCCACTTGGGAAGGAGAGGCTGTAGGAGACGCGTCACTTCCCCTGTGAGGACTGCCGCGGCACACCCGACTGGAAAGCGATACGCCCCAGTGCGAGCTTCCGTGCCTTACGGCGCGCCGGCAACGGGCGGGCCCGCGCCGAAACGCGCCGTCAAGCGACTGACCTCACGCCAGACATGTGTTTACTTTTCATGTCTACTGGAGGTTAATTTGTGTTTAATCCCGATAACAACTGCAACATTCTTGTTATGGACAAGTCCGCAAGTCATGCGGTGCACAACAGAGTTGCTTCCAGACGGATGACGATAACGTGCCTACAGTCCCCTACCGGAAGTCGACATGTGGCCTTCTGCGCGTGTTCCAGGGCACCGAAACTGCTTCCGAGGGTGACAAACGGCGAATCTGTAGAGCGACCCAGCGCTGCCAGAAGGCCGCAGCTCCCTTTCCGTAGGCGGCTCTGGACATTCTACCCTCATTCGTCTGGAAGCAACTCGGTCGCGCCTACCCGACTTTAGCACGAGGCCAATTTAGTACCCTGTAGAGCGGGGCGCACACAAGCGGACGACAATTCTCTCTGGTGTAAAGGCCCCCGTAATCGATCAAACATTTTGTCAAATTTAACTATGCTTGCCAAATATTTGACGGTAACGGTGCTGTTTGACGTGTTTGTCAAGCATAGATTGTGCTTGACGTATGCCAAAAATTTGATTGACAGAAAGTTTGACAAGGTTATTTATACAGAAAGTTTGACAAGGTTATTTATGACGATGTTTCACCGCATATGTTTCGTGAAAAATTGCTTTATTTCAATTTATCTCATTATGCCGTGAGTTCCCACAACCATGGAAACTGCGGTCAAGTATAAAAACAAAATAGCGTTGACAATTACCAAAATGGTGGAGGTATAGGGTCTTTCCCAGACATATACATTGAAGAGCCAAAGAAACTGGTACACCTGCCTAATATCGTGTAGGGGCCCCCGCGAGCACGCAGAAGTGCCGCATTACCATGTGGCATGAACTCGACTGTGTCTGAAGTAGTGCTGGAGGGAAGTGACACCATGAATCCTGTAGGGCTGTCCATAAATCCGTATGAGTACGAGGGGTTGAAGGTCTCTTCTGAACAGCACGTTGCAAGGCATCCCAAATACACTCAATAATGTTCATGTATGGGGAGTTTGGTGTCCAGCGGAAGTGTTTAAACTCAGAAGAGTTTTCCTGGAGCCACTCTGTAACAATTCTGGACGTGCGGGATGTCGCATTGTCCTGCTGGAATTGCCAAAGTCCGTCGGAATTCAAAATGGACATGAAAGAATGCCGGTGAACAGACAGGATGATTACGTACGTGTCACCTGTCAGAGTCGTATCTAGAGATCCCATATCAGTCGAACTGCACTTGCCCCATACAATAACAGAGCCTCCACCAGCTTGAACAGTCCCCTGCTGACATGCAGGGTCCATGCAGGGTCCATGGATTCATGAGGTTGTCTCCATACCCGTACACGTCCATCCGCTCGATGCAATTTGAAACGAGACTCGCCCGGCCAGGCAACATGTTTCCAGTTATCAACAGTCCAATGTGGATGTTGATGGGCCCTGGCGAAGCGTAAAGCTTTGTGTCGTGCAGTCATCAAGGGTACACGAGTGGGCCTTGGGCCCCGGAAGCCCATATCGATGATGTTTCATTGAATGGTTCGCATGCTGACACTTGTTGATGGCCCAGCATTGAAATCTGCAGCAATTTGCGGAAGGGTTGCACTTCTATCACGTTGAACGATTCTCTTCAGTCGTCGTTGGTCCCGTTCTTGCAGGATATTTCTCCGGCCGCAGTGATGTCGGTGATTTGATGTTTCACCGGGTTCCTGACATTCACGGCACACTCGTGAAAGCCGGCCGCTGTGGCCGAGCGGTCCTAGGCTCTTCAGTCCGGAACCGCGCTGCTGCTACGATCGCAGGTTCGAATCCTGCCTCGGGCATGGATGTGTGTGATGTCCTTAGGTTAGTTAGGATTAAGTAGTTCTAAGTCTAGGGGACTGATGACCTGAGATGTTAAGTCCCATAGTACTTGGAGCCACTCGTGGAACAGTCGTGCGGGAAAATCTCCACTTCATCGCTTCCTCGGTGATGTTGTGTCCCATCGCTCGTGCTCCGGCGATAACATCACGTTCAAATTCATTTAAATCTTGATAACCTGCCATTATAACAGCAGCAACCGATCTAACTACTGCGGCAAGCACTTGTCTTTATTTGAATAGGCACACCTATACCAGTTTCTTTGGCGCTTCAGTGTATTACGCATGAAAAGGTTATGAACAAATTCAATATTTTACGCATGCAGTCACATAAAAGCGGAAGTGGAACAAAAAAAAAAATTTAAGTTCTCCATTTCGTCCACGGACGATGTGGGCTGTAAGTTCCTATGTTGTGATATTTTAATGAACTGTCTTAGAGAAATAAGCAGAACAGAATATACTTTTTCAATGTGAGAGCGAAGTAACGCTAAACAAGTTACTGAACGTTTAATTGTCCATCCGCAAAAATTTGATCAGGTTCTGAATGTAACATATCCATTAACAGGTTTTCAGTTTTATATTTCTCTCCCATTTTAAACTGTTCCCTGGACCAGCATCTTGTTTTCTTCTTCGTTAAACACATTGGCAGAGTCAGTGTTGTTTTTGTGGTCTTCAGTCCGTAGAGTGATTTGAGGCAGCTCTCCATGCTACTACAAATGTTTTATCTGCATTTTATCCATTCACACGTCAAAATACAGCGCAGTCGGAAAGCTTCTGCTTCAAAAAAATGGTTCAAATGTCTCTGAGCACTATGGGACTTAACTTCTGAGGTCATCAGTCCCCTAGAACTTAGAACTACTTAAACCTAACTAACCTAAGGACATCACACACATCCATGCCCGAGGCAGGATTCGAACCTGCGCCGTAGCGGTCACGCGGTTCCAGACTGTAGCGCTTAGAACTCCGGCCGGCTCTGCTTCAAAAGTAAGGTTCAAGTGACAAGCTTTCTTGGTATGTGTATGGGGTTGTTTGACTCATCCTTGGCTAAATAAGAGTGAACTCGACAGAGTTTGTTCATTTATGAGGGCCTTAACAACCTTTTTTTAAAAAAATTTCTTTATCCATTCGAAGAAAGTTGATATAATCATCGGGTTCTGATGGTAATTTTTTCTTTAGCAGATATTAATGGGCAAATCTCTCATTTTAAGCCACTCCCTGAACCAGAGTCGTGTTTTCTTCTTCTGCTTCTTTAAACACAGTGCCAGAGTTAATGCCAGGACTGGTTTGTCTGCATTTGTGGCCGTTCTCACAGCTGTCAAAACTATTACGGACAGCGTCGGCTTGAAAATGGGGTTAAACTGACAAACGTTGTTTGAACGTGTATGGGCTTGGCGAATCCGTGGATAGATAAGAGCAGTTTTGTCAAATACGTTTGATCGTTTACGGGGGCGATAAGCGGCAGCCGACTGCGAGCGGTTCCGTTCGGCCGTGTTCGCTTCGCATTCGCAAGCGCTCCCTCGTGTTCCGCTGATTGTCGGTCTTTCAACGAACCGTGAAAGGAAGTTCGCGTCATCCCCGCTTTGGCGCTAGCAGAATAGAGAACATTCGTCTGCTGTTTTACGAGTGAACTTCTATTGTTGGCGTGAGTTTCGTGAGCAGTGGAGTGGTCTCAAGAGAATGTAACGTTTCCGGCAACAGAATACAGTCGTCATAGGCGGTTGTGAGACCGAAGAGATCCACGACGAAAATATCGAACAAAGAGAAATCGACTGGCAGAAAATTGCCGAAGCTGTTAACGGTCCAGGTGGGGAAGTCAGAAAGGCGATAAATTCATTAGGCGGTAACGGAGTGAATAAGTACAAACTCTGTATTCATTTTTGTTAAGAGGTAACCGCAAAATAAATTTACTTGAAAGTATACAAGTACAAATTTGTATCTATTATGCTGATTAAAATTAAAAATATGCGAAAGACCTGATCGTTCTTGTTGCTTACGTTCGTTGTAGCTGCAGCTACAAGTCTGACGAACACATTTCAGAAATTTTTTATGTTATAACCGAATAAAAAAGAAGCTATTCGTGATCACGCCATCTGCCCTGTAACAAAGTCATTAGATAATTTTATCAAGTAGCTTGTGTGAAAGATTGTATGTGTCTTCTCATTTCATTTATCATACTTTGTGACATATTTCTTGTATGTACTTTAGTAAATATACTAGAAGTGCATATATGTCACTGCAGACATCTGGAACTAGCTGAGATGTAGCAGCTATTAAAACCCGAAACAGTTTTAACGTAAATGTCTCCAGTTGCTAATAACTAGGGAGTAAATGCTACCCCTCGTTCAGGTTATGTTGCTCACCAATTGTTAGTTTCCTGCTTGTAAATTTCGTCTGCATTTGTAATGACAAGCTAGCGAAAAGCGTCAGCCTAGATATGTGCAGAGTTTTTGGAATAATGCTAAGGATGGCTGGAGCAGCAATTCAATGTTAAATGCACTACCTTCAAGCTCTTCTCAAATGATTACAAATTCAGACGCCTAGGTCTACATTCTTCCTTTCCTATACCAGCTTTGTCAAAATCGTCGTGCTCGCCATGCAAACTAACCTTATGTGAATAACACAGTTTTACATCGTGGATATAGCTACTGTCGTATCGATGAAGCCTGTGTAACGATTATTAGCGTAAAAGTAAGGGAAAATCAGAACACAAGTGCCCTAGGACTGTCGGATTGGTACGCTATATCCTCTTTTTCTCGTATTCTGTTTTCTCCAGTGTAAACGCTTGTTCATACGTGCAAGCGAATTAGCCGGCCGGTGTGGCCGTGCGGTTCTAGACGCTTCAGTCTGGAACCGCGTGACCGCTACGGTCGCAGGTCGAATCCTGCCTCGGGCATGGATGTGTGTGCTGTCCTTAGGTTAGATAGGTTTAAGTAGTTCTACGTTCTAGGGGACTGATGACCACAGATGTTAAGTCCCATAGTGCTCAGAGCCATTTGAACCATTTTTTTTGCAAGCGAATCGTAGTGGACACTGACGAATTACTTACGAATGCTCATTCGCTTCGCTTCAATTCGATTTGGTGCAAAGGAGGTTTAAGAAGACTGGCGCAGTGTGGACACTGTCATCCGTTACTTGCCAGTATGAACCACCTGAAAAAGTCAAGCAGTTGCTTCGATAAATTGTAGTGCCTTCTACATAACGTGATCTGGCTGATGACCCTAGAGCAGAATAATCAACAGATCTGTTGAGAAGGCTGAGATGTCAAAGCGTTGTTTCAGATATGCTGTACTGCTTCCTTAGCTACTATGCAGGAGTGCAGTCGACCGTAATGAACTTGATAGAGGTGTCAGACGCCAACAGTGAGAGATACAGATAATGTTCCACCTGTTGTCTCAGAGGTGAAAGAAAGAGAAAGAGAGAGAGCGCACAGGCTGCGATTGTGGAGGGATGCGGAGGGAGATGGGCCGAATCCTTTTAGGAGAAACAGTGATGGCATTTGCGTTGAGCGGTTTAGAAAAATCATGAACCCTGTAAATTGTTATTGTGGAAGAGATTTGAACCGCTGTTCTCACGAATGCGAGTCCAGTGTCTTCACTCCGCAGTACCCCATTTGGTCAATGTTTTTGATGATACCGATCACACGAGATACCCATGTTCAATTGGTGCACGCCTCTTGTGCCTACTGGCATGCGTAGTTCAAGAACTTTTCGATACCACGTTGTGTGAGCGAGGAGTGTATGCATGGAGAGTGTCAATTTGAGGAGGAGAAGGTGCCTCCAAAACGGCGAAATAGGACGTATTCCTTACTATTCAGCGTTCACTTTATAATTGCACGCTCTACTGGTACGACTTCTCGTTTTTTTAATTTTTGCACAAAATCTGAGCTTTCGCAACAACTAATTTTTTGGAGATTTAGATTTTTTAAGTGAATTTATGTGTGTTCTCGGCTGCTGTGGGAATGTGGGAAGGGTCCCAGCAATTCCTTACTCTCTGGTTTAATTTTATGTTACATGTCTTTCCTGATAACACTCATAATTCTCAAGATATTAAATTCCTTAAAATCACAGAGGTTCATTATAATATCAGCGCCTTGCTAAATCTTTCTTCCTCCATGGCGTATGGATACGTCTGATGAACAATGTTTTGGTGATGAGAAAAAAGCCATAGGATAAAAGCAAACAATACGTTGTTGCTCCTTGGATACCGCTGGTCCATGAGAGCAAAGTATTGCCTTTTTTCTTTATCTTCAGTCAGATTAGTAGTGTTAACTAGTTCTAGTTTCAGTTGTCTCTTGATTTTGCTAAATTTTGAAGTTATACGGGGTGTTCCGACACTATTCGTACAAATTAATACAAGTGGTTGAGTACCCAAAAACATATTTAGTTACGGTACATACGATCCCCGATAGCAGCTTCTGATTCTAGGACGATTTACACAGAAGTAGTTCAGCAAGCTAATTATAGCAGCGGCATTCACAAGAACTGCTCGAATGCGCGGCCATTGGCGATACATCTTCGGACCATTGACTGTCGTGTCGGTTCGAAGATTTCTGGCCTGTCCGCAACCATACTAGCAGCGACGGCAATTCTGGCGATGAGCTCTTCTTCTTTTTCCTCAATGGTTTCATACACCATACACCATACAGCAGCAGCTTCCCCAAGAGGAAGAAATCCAGACACGTGTGGTCACGTGACCTGGGTGGCCAGGCCACAGGGCAATCTCGGCCGATCTATCGATGCCCGAACGTGGCTTTCAGATGATTCTTGACAGCAACGCTGAAGTGGGCTGGTGTCCCATCCTTCTGGAAGTGCATCCTTTCTCTTTCAGAGGTACGTTCAGTAGTCCTGGCAACACATTCCACAAAGATGCTATACCTCTTTCTGTTGAGACGGAATGAAAGAATGTAAGGTCCAATCAACCTATTATCGAAAATGCCGGCGCACGCTTAACACCAAATCGCTGCTGACAAGCAAGACGTCGAATACCTCATGGATTCACATTTGCCCGGGCATACGAATTGTGGATATTTGAATGTAATACTCATTCCCAGTCAGCAGAACGGACAACAGCTTACGTCAGCACTGTTTCAAAATGTCTCTAACACTGCAAGCTCACTTGAGAGGCCATATGTTTTTCATCGAAACATATTTCTTTAGAAGCTATTTAATTTGAACGAATGGTTTCGAAAATACTTGTATAAGCGTTCAACGTAGTGGTCTCTCCAAAGTCGATACCGTTCAGTTGGTTTATCATATTTCTACATCTACATCTACATCTACATCTACATGGATACTCTGCAAATCACGTTTAAGTGCCTCGCAGAGGGTTCATCGAACCACCTTCACAATTCTGTATTATTGCAATCTCGTATAGCGCGCGGAAAAAATGAACACCTATATCTTTCCGCACGAGCTCTGATTTCCCTTATTCTATCGTGGTGATCATTCCTCCTTATATAGGTCGGTGTCAACAAAATATTTTCGCATTCGGAGGAAAAAGTTGGTGATTGGAATTCCGTGAGAAGATTCTGTCGCAACGAAAAACGCCTTTCTTTTAATGATGTCCAGCCCAAATCCTGTATCATTTCTGTGACACTCTCCCATATTTCGCGATAATACAAAATGTGCTGCCTTTCTTTTGTTTGGTACTGATTGCTTGATACTTCTAAAAGATCAACAATGTTTATTATTTGACATCTTATGATATGATTACTACCGTTCATATGAACTGCCACGCGCGTGGACAGACATAGTAATTGAGCCGTGCTGTGGCTCGCGTTTGTGCCGTTGACACGTTGGCATGCTGTATTCGGATTGTGACCTCTCGTTTTCTTAGTGCGTTCACTGGCGCCACTACGTTTGCTAGCTTTGTCTGTCCGTAAGTGGCAGCAGCGGCGTTTAGCGATAGCTAGTACTGCGGTACTATCCTTGGAGCGACCTCTAGTATTTCCGGGTCGTCGTGTGTCGGAGCTCAGTTGGGGACGGAGTAGCAATGAAGTCCGACAGCGCCAGTACTCGCCGAGGGAGCTGGCGATACACGCACTGCCCGATGGAAGGAAGTGGTCGCGAGAGTGCACGAACACGTCGAGGTCCGGATTCAGTGAGTTTTAAGTTGAATGGATCGTTATATTCGAGTAGTGCAAATTTAGCATGTGTGTGTGTCCGTCCGTCGAAGTGACCTCATGCAATCAAGCTGTCAGTTGGCGGTTTTATATTCCGACGTTTCCTTTGCCTGACTTGATTGGCAACGAGCGATATTTGGTCGTTCGGACGACGTGTGTGTAGTCTTTAGACGTTTCTGTATTCTTGGCGTTCATGTCTACGTGGAATTCGTCTTGTTGCTGTATAGTGACCGTTTTAGCATTGTTTGAGTTGTTTGTGGACTTGTCTTTTGCGGTTCCATGTGCATCTAGTCAGATTTTGAATAGGCAGTTTGGTCTTAACGTTGTCTGCGTACTAGGATTTGGTGGAGCCACCTTGTGTAATTAAACGCTTGTCATCTGACGATGTTAACTGTTATTCTATCGTGGTATTGGTTATCGCATCTTGGGTGGATTTTGCGAGTGTGTTGACCGGCGTTTGAGCTATCCCGAGTTTGAGTTGCCATCCTGTTAAATGAGCATAACTCTTGGCTGCCTGTCTCACTGCTTACGCAGGTGTAGGGTCTTTTCTCAGGTCGATCCTTGGAGCACTGTCTGTGGATCACTCCCTTCTTTATTTGGTCTGATTGTCTCAATTGTTTAAAAATTATTCCTATTGCTTGTGGCCTTCAGCCGACAAATAATTTGAATTATTCTTAATAAGGCCTTCAGCCGTCAGCGTAGCTACTGTTATTCAATTTTTTAAAAGTATTTCCTTAAATAAAGTGTACGTGTGTACTGTGCAACCAACGGTAACTGACTAGGCCCCGTCCACACCTTTTCCTGCCTTCCCTAAGTTCCACGTATCAGTAATGATGTCTCTAATTAAATTCCATGCGGCGGTAAATGCTATCCAGCAACTTATTCCGTGGATTATGCTACGGCAACAAATCAAGGTACTGCATTCTGCGGCTGCACGAAGAGGACAGCTGTGTGCCGCACAGTCATCTGATGAGTTATCCCCCTTCCTACCTACCTCCCCCCCCTTCCCAACCCCCACCACCAACCCCAACTGCCAGTTCGTTAATTGAATTAACAACCAGTGCCCCTTGCATACCGACCGGTCTGATTTTATGATAGTTTCACACTCCCATTTATTGCTTGGATATTCGTTTACACCGCAGATACATTTGCATACTCAATAGCGTCGTACAGTAAGTGCGTTAGTTAATAGCTTGTCAAGTACTTGTTTGCACACTATAACTTTTTTCTCGTTGTATTCCGCCGCATTCGATCAGTGAAGAGTGTAGTTACGTAATGTACGTTTATATCCATGTCAACATATACGTGTGTTTTTAATAACTTAAAAAAGATTCAGGTACACTAGCGCAGCTGTATTCTGCATATTACTGTGAGACAATTGGGCAGTGCCTAACTAAAATTATTTCTAACTGGAAGCGCCTGTTCTATTGCCATGTTAACAGGTACTGGGTGATTGAAAGTAGTACAAAATAACAGAATCTGGCATTCGTAAAGTATTGCCAGTAACACTATACAATTGTGGCACCATTAAAAGATGCTCAGGAGGAGTAAATGACTTTTTTGTAATTGAAATTTATATTGTGAAGGTAGTTCTTTGTATCAGTAGCGGGTGGCGCTGAAGAGATATTGGAACAGCTATCTGTTACCACGAGGAGCACTTCTGTTAACACAGTTGTAGATCCACACATTTCTGAACGATATTACGCGGGTACACATAATGCTTACACAAATGGATGACAGTTGCTTATTTACGGTAAGGCCACCGCAAGCACAGTACAAGCATGGTCGCTCACGCTTTCTGTACTGTTAAGCTGTGTTGTCTCGCGCAAGCGCGGGTTTCTGTTGCCCAGTCAGTTACGGAACCACGTTTGTAACCATTAACGTCACTGCCAAGAAGCTGCAATATAGCTTTATTTATTAAATGATAAGCCTTTTCGCTGTAGCTTTGCCTGCATATGCGTTCCACATGTATACTAAACACACACCCTCGTCCCTTCTGTGTGTCCACGTCTTCCTCCCTTTGTCTGTCCACCTCATTTTCCTACATCTGTCTTTCTATGTTCTCCATATTCTGTCTGTCTCTTTCTCTTCCTTCCCCTTTCTTTGTCTTCCTCCAAATCCTCTCTCTGATCATGTCTTCCTCCCTCTCCTTCTCACCATACCATCCTACCCCTCCCTGTTTGCATCTCCACCTTCCCCTCTTCCTTTATCACTTGCCCACTACCCCTGCATAACTTCCAGCTGCCTCATACATCTCCCCCTGCCCCCCTCACTCTGTCCACTCCTCCACTATTTCCATCTCGACCTGTCACCAGCCATACTCATCAGCACATGTAGCCCCTACAATACTCTTCAATAAAGCAGGCTGACATTGCTCTCACAACACATGCAATGTAGGTTACACTTCAGAGGCTTTAAAATCATTTATTTGCCCCTGATGTACAGACTGTCATGCAAAGCAGGTCGGTAAAGCAGGCTGATAATACTCTAACACAACATTCTGTAATGCAGGGCACACTAGATGTTGGGACCTGAAAAACCCTTTCTTGCCCCTGATATACAGCAAATCAGGTTGATTTGGCAGGTTGATACTGTTAACACACAACATACCTGTTGTGGATTGCTGCCTATGGGCCAGGGGCTGCAAAACAGACTTCTTGCATGTATCTGTGTTCCTAGAGCAGCTAGGAAGTTACAAACCCTGCAGTGCTGATACCCATTTGACCTGCTGTGTCTGTGCCAAATTTAGTTGAAATCTCTCCAAAGATTTCAGATGAGATCCCAGACATACACACATATACACTGTGCCTTATGCACATACATAAATTAAACGACTAGTTGTGATAGTATTATCATCTTTTGGTCAATGTAATAAACTTAAGGTGAGTCTTTGTCATCAAATTACATGGAGTGTCAAGCACTGCATAATGTAGAAGTAACTGGATACATTGGCAGGCACACTCTATTAGACTGAAATACTTGTTCTTATCAGTTGTAAAATGTTCCTTCTGCAACCACTCAAAAGTAATGGAATTTCAGGCGTAAGTTTGTAAATATTTTCATGATTTGATATAAGGAGTTCGATAGCAAAGTTTGTAAAATTGTTTCTGGGACATCCCATACAGAGTGGTGGTGATGGGACATCCCACACAAAGTGCTGGTGACGTCTTTTTCCACGTGGATTATTCTCGAATAAGGGAGGAAAAGAAAATTGTGGTGCACATTGTACCCTGAGAAAATTGTGGTGCACATTGTACCCTGTCACAGGCCATGAAGTGGCTTCTGGATTACAGAATAAAATTCACAAGACATTCTTCTAAGCAGGGTACTTAAAAAAAGCCCATAAAACTAATTGATAACGTACTATTATTGTAGCCTGTAGCAGAAACAGGCCAGCTCTAGTTTTGTGCTTAATTTATTAATATTGATCAAGGGCGAAGTAGCGGCTCTGAAAACAAAAGCTGCTGCTTCCTCGCTTGCATTAAACATCTGTTACTTATCTCCAATTGCTGGCTGAATACACTCACAGAAAAAAAAATCTCAGTTCCAAGAAGTAGTAGTTGTGCGACATAAACGAAAGTCGGTAAGCGTATGTCTACATGTGAAAGATGTCTATTCAAATTTTGCGTCAGTCGCTAGTAGTGCCACTAAAAGTATGCAAATCAGGTTTGTTTTAAATAAAGGCTGCAACGGTCGTGAGCGTTAGTTACCTTTGGGACTGGCCATGGTGAGTTGATGTTAGTCAGGAATGCCTTTAAGGCGGCAAAGACGCCATTATTAACACCTCACTGACTTTGGAGAGGTCGTGTAATAGTGCTACGAGAAGCTGGATGTTGCAGAAAGACTCGTCAGGAATGTAGCCACCGTACGTGATTGCTGGCAGCAGTAGTCATGAGAATTTACGGTCGCGAGAAGACTGGAGGGCTACGTGACAGACACTATCGGAAGGGAAGACCGTCGTGTTCGGCGTATGACTCTTACGCATCGTACTGTATCGACCACAAACGACCCCCTTTTGCTACTACAGTGCTGTCAGGCGAGAGCTCATTGGAGGGAAGGATGAAAGTCTGTTGTTTCCTGTAGAAAGCTGGTTCTATCTCGGTGCCAGTGATGGCTGTGTGTTAGTTAGGAGGAGGGGCGTTGAGGACCTGCAACCAACCTGTCTGCGTACTGGACATAATGGAACAACACCTGAAGTTATGGTCTGGTGTGCGATTTCGAATGAAATAAGGAACGCTCTCGTGGTCATCCTATACACCCTGACGGCAAATTTGTACGTCAGTTGGGTTATTCAGCCTGTTGTACTGCTATTCATGAACAACATTCCAGGGGGTTTTTTCAAACAGGATTACGCTCGCCCACATAACGCTGTTGTAACTCAGTATAATCTGAAGAGTGTCGACATGTTGCCCTCGCCTGCTCGACCACCAGATCAGTCTCCAATCGAGCACATACGGGACATCATCGGATGACAACTCCAGCTCCATGCACAAACAGCAAGCGCCACATTTACAGAACTCCATCCGGCAAATTACCATCCGACACCAGTACAGCACAATGCATGCACGTTTGCATGGTTGCAATCAACATTCTGGCGCTTACACCTGTTATTAATGTAATACCACTTCACTTTTACAATGGATTATCTCGTGCTCACATTTAACTGTGATCTTGCAATGTTAATAACAGAAATAGGTTACCTAGACAATGTATTCCGGAAATTTCATTACTCTACATTAATTATATTTTGACGTTGAGATTCTTTTCCGTAAATGTGTCTGTAAGACCACAGTGACATTTACTGTGAAACAATGGTTACCTGTATGTCACAAAAAAGATGCTACTGAACTGGTAGAGACTTAGACATAGACGCCAGATTTCTCATGAAAGCCTGCTTAAAACGCGCAAGTAGGCTGTTTAGGTTTTTATGTTGGTAACGCCACGTAGCGCTCTGTATGAAAATCACTGACTGTGCTGTGTGCAATCTGTGGCTGGTTGGCATTGTTGGAATATTCGCTATTGTAGTGTTGGGCAGTTGGCTGTTAACAGCGCGTAGCGTAGCGCAGTTGGAGGTGAGCCGCCAGCAGTGGTAGATGTGGGGAGAGAGATGGCAGAATTTTGAGAACGGACGATCTGGACGTGTGTCCATATCTGAGCACGTTCAGTTTTGCTCAGCTGTTTGAAAATCAAATAACGTAAGAGGTTTACCATCACAGTAATTTTTCTAAGGGGATGTTTCAAAGAGTCAGTACTTAGTGAGGAAACTAGGCATTTACTACAACCACCTGCATATTGCTCTCGGAGAGGGTGAAAGGATGAGACAAATTGCAGCCCTCGCTGAGGCAGTTAACCAGTCATTCTTCAAACGCGGATGGAAGGGGGAGAAACCCATATATGTGGTACTTCACAGTGGCTTGAAAAGGAAAAAAAAAAAAAAAAAAAAAAAAAAAGAAAGAGAGGACTCAGAGTTGACGGTAAACTGTGTCACTATAACTTACTGGATAACTCTATTTAAAGTTACACACTCTTATATGTTCGTCCTTTTTTTTTATCCATATTACATACATATTGTCAGCATGTAACCACACCTGCAGCTTCAAGGTTCGCTTACACCCACTATCTACACCAGTAAAATATTTTTTTTTCTTTCTGTAATGCATGTCAAAGATCGCGATACAGCTAAATGTGATATCTGTCACATTCATAATCTTTGTAATTACATCCAGTGTTTACTTACTGTAAATGTGTGCAAGAGTAAAGCAGCTAAATACTCTGGATGTGTGTTTATAAAGCGCAGAATGTACATTAGTGTTTCGTATCTCCCATGGGTACCACGGTGGAGTGTAATGCAAGTGTCCAAACCATAAAAAACCTGACAGAATTAAATTTTCACTGTGTGCGGAGTCTGCGCTGATATAAAACTTCGTGGCAGACTCAAATTATGTGAAGGACCGAGACTCGAACTCCGGACCTTTACCTGTCATCGGTAGACACCTTGCCCGCGAAAGGCAAAGGTCCCGAGTCCAAGTCTCGGTCCGGCACACAGTTTTAATCTGCCACGAAATGTTGTTGTTGTTGTTGTGGTCTTCAGTCCTGAGACTGGTTTGATGCAGCTCTCCATGCTACTCTATCCTGTGCAAGGCCTGCATCTCGTGGTCGTGCGGTAGCGTTCTCGCTTCCCACGCCCGGGTTCGATTCCCGGCGGGGTCAGGGATTTTCTCTGCCTCGTGATGGCTGGGTGTTGTGTGCTGTCCTTAGGTTAGTTAGGTTTAAGTAGTTCTAAGTTCTAGGGGACTGATGACCATAGATGTTAAGTCTCATAGTGCTCAGAGCCATTTGAACCTGTGCAAGCTTCTTCATCTCCCAGTACCTACTGCAACCTACATCCTTCTGAATCTGCTTAGTGTATTCATCTCTTGGTCTCCCTCTACGATTTTTATCCTCCACGCTGCCCTCCAATGCTAAATTTTTGATCCCTTTATGGCTCAAAACATGTCCTACCAACCGATCCCTTCTTCTAGTCGTGCCACAAACTTCTCTTCTCCCCAATCCTATTCAATACCTCCTCATTAGTTACGTGATCTACCCACCTTATCTTCAGCATTCTTCTGTAGCACCACATTTCAAAAGCATCTATTCTCTTCTTCTCCAAACTGGTTATCGTCCATGTTTCACTTCCATACATGGATACACTCCATACAAATACTTTCAGAAACGACTTCCTGACACTTAAATCTATACTCGATGTTAACAAATTTCTCTTCTTCAGAAACGATTTCCTTGCCATTGCCAGTCTACATTTTATATCCTCTCTACTTCGACCATCATCAGTTATTTTGCTCCCTAAATAGCAAAATTCCTTTACTACTTTAAGTGTCTCAATTCCTAATCTAATCCCCTCAGCATCACCCGATTTAATTTGACTACATTCCATTATCCTCGTTTTGCTTTTGTTGATGTTCATCTTACAGGGTGTTTCAAAAATGACCGGTATATTTGAAACGGCGATAAAAACTAAACGAGCAGCGATAGAAATACACCGTTTGTTGCAATATGCTTGGGACAACAGTACATTTTCAGGCAGACAAACTTTCGAAATTACAGTAGTTACAATTTTCAACAACAGATGGCGCTGCGGTCTGGGAAACTCTGTAGTACGATATTTTCCACATATCCACCATGCGTAGCAATAATATGGCGTAGTCTCTGAATGAAATTACCCGAAACCTTTGACAACGTGTCTGGCGGAATGGCTTCACAAGCAGATGAGATGTACTGCTTCAGCTGTTCAATTGTTTCTGGATTCTGGCGGTACACCTGGTCTTTCAGGTGTCCCCACAGAAAGAAGTCACAGGGGTTCATGTCTGGCGAATAGGGAGGCCAATCCACGCCGCCTCCTGTATGTTTCGGATAGCCCAAAGCAATCACACGATCATCGAAATATTCATTCAGGAAATTAAAGACGTCGGCCGTGCGATGTGGCCGGGCACCATCTTCCATAAACCACGAGGTGTTCGCAGTGTCGTCTAAGGCAGTTTGTACCACCACAAATTCACGAAGAATGTCCAGATAGCGTGATGCAGTAATCGTTTCGGATCTGAAAAATGGGCCAATGATTCCTTTGGAAGACATGGCGGCCCAGACCAGTACTTTTTGAGGATGCAGGGACGATGGGACTGCAACATGGGGCTTTTCGGTTCCCCATATGCGCCAGTTCTGTTTATTGACGAAGCCGTCCAGGTAAAAATAAGCTTCGTGAGTAAACCAAATGCTGCCCACATGCATATCGCCGTCATCAATCCTGTGCACTATATCGTTAGCGAATGTCTCTCGTGCAGCAATGGTAGCGGCGCTGAGGGGTTGCCGCGTATGAATTTTGTATGGATAGAGGTGTAAACTCTGGCGCATGAGACGATGCGTGGACGTTGGCGTCATTTGGACCGCAGCTGCAACACGGCGAACGGAAACCCGAGGCCGCTGTTGGATCACCTGCTGCACTAGCTGCGCGTTGCCCTCTGTGGTTGCCGTACGCGGTCGCCCTACCTTTCCAGCACGTTCATCCGTCACGTTCCCAGTCCGTTGAAATTTTTCAAACAGATCCTTTATTGCATCGCTTTTCGGTCCTTTGGTTACATTAAACCTCCGTTGAAAACTTCGTCTTGTTGCAACAACACTGTGTTCTAGACGGTGGAATTCAAACACCAGAAAAATCCTCTGTTCTAAGGAATAAACCATGTTGTCTACAGCACACTTGCACGTTGTGAACAGCACACGCTTACAGCAGAAAGACGACGTACAGAATGGCGCACCCACAGACTGCGTTGTCTTCTATATCTTTCACATCACTTGCAGCGCCATCTGTTGTTGAAAATTGTAACTAATTTCGAAAGTTTGTCCGCCTGAAAATGTACTGTTGTCCCAAGCATATTGCAACAAACGGTGTATTTCTATCGCTTTAGTTTTTATTGCCGTTTCAAATATACCGGTCATTTTTGAAACACCCTGTATGTCCTCCTTTCAAGACACTGTCCATTCCGTTCAACTGCTCTTCCAAGTCCTTTGCTGTCTCTGACAGAATTACAATGTCATCGGCGAACCTCAATGTTTTTACTTCTTCTCCATGAATTTTAATACCTACTCCGAATTTTTCTTTTGTTTCCTTTACTGCTTGCTCAATATACAGATTGAATAACATCGGGGAGAGGCTACAACCCTGTCTCACTCCTTTCCCAACCACTGCTTCCCTTTCATGCCCCTCGACTCTTATAACTGCCATCTGGTTTCTGTACAAATTGTAAATAGCCTTTCGCTCCCTGTATTTTACCCCTGCCACCTTCAATATTTGAAAGAGAGTATTCCAGTTAACGTTGTCAAAAGCTTTCTCTAAGTCTACAAATGCTAGAAACGTAGGTTTGCCTTTTCTTAATCTTTCTTCTAAGATAAGTCGTAAGGTTAGTATTGCCTCACGTGTTCCAACATTTCTACGGAATCCAAACTGATCTTCCCCGAGGTCCGCTTCTACCAGTTTTTCCATTCGTCTGTAAAGAATTCGCGTTAGTATTTTGCACCTGTGCCACGAAATATCAGTAAAAAACTTTTCGTTTCATAAATTTACGTTTACCAGTAACTGAATATTCGTTATTTCCACAAGAATCACGACTGCAGCCTCTAGTTGCACACGGTCCAGGTAAAGTTGCTGTAACGCCTCCATCTGGTGATGAGCCGGCAATGATGTGAAAAATGTGTAATTTTACAGAAGAAAGGGCGTATCAAAAATTCAGAGAAGTGCCTGTCTTACGCATTATGCCCAAACAGATCACCAACAAGGGAAGTTATCTTAACAATGGTGTTCCCGCTACGGAACGACTTTCGTGAGAGATGATAACCAAAGAGATAGCATCTCAGCGAGCGTCCATATCGCAAGCAGTGTGTGCAGAGAGGCGCCAGCGGCGAGATTTAGCGAAACGCGATGTACGAAACCGGCCCCCTGGGGTTTCGCCGTGCGTTGCATCCGCTGCTGCCATGTCTGGTGCCGGCTGCGCGCTTCCGACGCGGCGGCGGCAGCAGAGACAGCAGCTGGCAGTATTGAGGACTTTCACGGAACAGCAGCGTCCTCGACACACTTGCGCCGCTGCAGTCTCGCTGCGAACCAACCGCCTGTCGCCGGCCGGCCGCCGCGTCATCTCCCGGAGTCCTGCGAGCTTCTGCTGTACGCACTCCCACGTGACTCTGACCCTCGCCGTTGAGAGTGGCAGGTTCATCTCGTATGGAGATCACATCTCTTCCATTTTTGTCATACTTTAGGATTTGAAGCGCAATGTCCGGACCTCATATTCGGGGTACTCGAAACATTCAATAAAATCGACTTCGAAAGTTTAAAGCTACCAGCGTTGTTAACTGCAAAAGATTTCGAGTACACGCAGCTTTTTATACGTACAGGGTGAGTCACTAACTATTGCCACCAAGAAGTATGATAGGAGCTGAAAAGTTTGTGGGATAAATGTTGCATGGGACAACGGGGGCCATAACATGACGTTGGTTTTTTTGTTGCTAGGTGGGGTCGCTTCAGAGATATGAACGTCAACTTTGTTTTTTCAAATGGGATGCTATAGTTTGGTACTTACTTTCTGATAGCGGCTATCGAGACGAATCAAATGATGTGTAACAGTAAGGTCTTTGAAGGTCAACGAAGGTCACAAAGGTGGCATGAACGTCCATTTACAGAAAGTGTTCGAAGTGATGACCATTGGTATCAATGCAGTGCTGCAATCTCCTTATCATGGGTTGAGCAGTATTCCTTATCACATCGGCACTTATCAAAGCAAATGCTCTGACAATTCTCTCTGGCATATCTTCAGGTGTAGTTGGAACGTCTTGATAAACAATGTCTTTCACGAATTCCCACAAGAAAAAATCCAGAGGGGTCAAGTCTGGCGAACGAGCCGGCTACGACACATCTCCTCTGCGTCCAATCCAACGGTTTGGGAATTGTCTGCAACTCACTTCTAGTCATCAGCGAAAAATGTGCCGGACAGCCATCGTGTTCAGACCACATTCTGTTCCTTGTTCCTAAAGGTATTTCTTCGAATAACAGACCCAATGTTTCTTGCAGGAATGAGGTGTAGTTCCTACCATTAACATTTCCTTCGACGAAATATCGACATAGAATTCTGTCCACTAGAATCCCATACCACACATTCACCGACCACGGTATTTGGTGTGCTACTTGCCGCAGCCAACATGGATTTTCAGTTGCACAATAATGCATGTTATACAAATTAACATTTCCATAGTTCGTGCATGTAGCCTCGCCAGTAAATAAAATCAAATTAATAAATGTTTAACCCCTCTGAATCTGAAGTTGAGCTCATCGGCACAATTCAATGGGACGCATACAATCCGTACCAGTTACTTCTTGGTGGAGACTGATATGGTAAGGATGATATTTATGGCGATGCAGAACACGAACAACACTACTCTGGCTCAAGCCAGATTGCCTTGCAGTTTGATGCGAACTAACGTAAGGATCTCGAACTACAGTGGCAAGAGTAACAATTCCCGTATCCTCCTTACTAACTTTCCTTTGCCGGATATGTTTCCGATGCGTTAAAGATCCAGTTCTTCTCAATTTATGATATACATATTTAAATGTACGACGTGCAGGATGACTACATTGAGGATATCTTTCAGCGTACAAGTCTCTAGCTTTCACTGAATTTCGTTGGCGTTCTCCGTGAATGAGAAGCATATCGACTTGTTCTTCGAAGGAATACATCATTCGAATTCGCTTGATTCGACGATACTCGTCTTACCGTTCCTGTTAGAGTTGTATTGCGAAACCGTCGAATGGTGTTTACATGTCAATGGTGCATTAGATGGATACGCCGTATTCGGCAAATATTTACTATTTGCACGATATACGGGAGGGAACTGTCAGAACATGTACTTCAATAAGTGCCGAAGTGATAAGGAATACCACTCAATCCATCATTGCAGCACAGCATTGATACCAATGGTCATCATTTCGAACACCTTCTGTAAATGGACGTTCATGCCACCTTTGTGACCTCCGTTGACCTTCAAAGACCTTACTGTTACACATCACTGGATCCGTCTCGATAGCCGCTATCAGAAAATAAGTACCAAACTACAGCATCCCATTACAAAATGAAAAAAAGAAAAAAAAAGAAATAAAAGTTGATCTACATAGCTCTGAAGCGATCCCACCTAGCAACAAAAAACCAACGTCATGTTACGGCCCCCGTTGTCCCATGCAACATTTGTCCCACAAACTTTCCAGCTACTGTCATACTTTCGGAGTTATTATTGGTGGCAGTAGTCAGTGACTCACCCTGCATATGATGTGAGCACATGTCAAAAGCCTGACTAACCACCTTCTGCACCGCAGACCGCTGCGAGAGTAGGGAAGACCGTCAGTGAGCTACCGGATGGTACCGACAGGGATGTTGAGCTACTCGTATGGCGACTGTGGCCAGCTGCTCGAGATTTCCTGGTTTCCATGGCGCGAAAGACCCGACAGAGGTGGTCCCACAGGTTCTCGACTGGGTTTCTACCCGGATAGTTTGGTGACCAGGGGAGTATCGTAAAATCATCCTGATGCTCTTCGAACCACGCATGTGCACTCCGAGCCGTGTGACAAGTTGCATTGTCCTGTTGGTAGTTACCATCGTGCTGAGGAGAAACAAACTGCATGTAGGAGTGTACAAGGTCCACAAGTATAGATACATACTTTTGTTGATCTACTGTGTCTTCCAGAATGACGAAATCACCCAGGGTATGCCACGGAAACATTAGCTACACCACAACGCCCCTTCCTCCGTCTTGGACCCTTCGGACTGTTATTACACGGAGTTTGGTTTCAGATGTTTCGCGCCGATGGAGCATAAAAAGTGATTCTTCTGATAAAGCCACCTGTCACCACTCAGTCGACGTCCAGTCGCGGTATTGTGGTACTGGCGTCGAAATTCCAGCCTTCGACGCCGATGAAAAACAATCAACAGGGGTGCATGAAGCAGGTCTGCTGTGGAGGACTGTACGCCGCAACCTTCGCTGAACTGTCATTGAGGAGACACTGTTGGTAGCACCTTAGTTCATCTCGTCAATTATTCTACAGTAGCACGTCCATTCGGCCATACACATCACTGTAGCCATCGTTCTCCCTGTCATCTGTGGCCCATGACGCACCACATTTGCCTCGACGCCGGTTTGGATAGCCCCATTTTGGCATGGCGGCAAGCGAACAGTATACAAACTTAGCAGTTTCGGAAATGCTTCCGCCCATGGCACGAAAGCGATTTATCGTACCCTTTTGGCTGTCAGATAAATCGCTTCGCTTCTGCGCTACCACAGGGACTGCATTGTTTGCCGCGTACCCACTGCCACTCTTTATATACCCACCACTGCTAGTGGTGCCACATACCGTCTGTTATTGCTCACTGACGTCGAACATAGGCGGTTGTCACATTAATATGTGTGAACTATATATAAAATTCAAATAAACCTTCTAAAAAATGTTGCCATTACAAGACTAGCTATATTAATGTCGTATGGACATAAGAATTTTTGAAAAGAAATTTAAATGTCTTTCAGCTGGCTAAAATGAACTACAACTTTGTACATATGTTTATATAAATCTTAACCATTATAACAGATTCTTCCAATTTACAATAAATGAAGACTTACGAAAAATAAAGTGAAAATCAGTGACAATACCAGCGTAGATTTTGTATCCATAAGAATACTCGTATAATATTTGGGCGAATATGTAAATAGGTCCAATTTCTTTACGTTATTAGGCCTGCAAATCCTCAAAGTAGATGGGAGTAGTACAGTCGATAATCACTTCCTTCGGGTCGCTACCACCCTCTAGCGGAAGTGGAACGTAGATAAGGAACAGAGAAGAAGACAATAGAGGCTTTTCATATGTGGTAGTAAGAAGAATGCTGAAGATTACATGGGTAGATCAGATAAGCAAGGGAGAAGTACTGAATCGAATTTGGTGAGAACAGAGCTATATGGCCCGATTTGAGTAAAAGAAGGAGTCGGGCTGCGGGACACATCTTGAAGCATTAACGGGCAGTCGATTTGGTAACAAAATCAGGTGTGTGTGGTGTGATAAGAACTTAGAGGGAGATCAAAGCATAAATACCGTGGACTGGTAGAAATGGGTTTAGACAGCAGTTTCTGCAGAAGGGACAGTCTTGCACAGATAGACATATCAAACCACTCATCGTACTGAAGACCACAACAAGAACCTGTCTTGGATTAACATGCAGTGCACTGTACACTATTCCGCCAGAACATTACGACTACCTTTCTAGTGGCGATGTCTCCACCTTTGCTACGGATAAGAGCGGCGACGCGTCGCGGCATGAAAGCAATGAGGCTTTCGTAGGTTGCTTTCTGCACGCACAACGCACCTCATTCCCGTACATTTCGGGGGGAGGGCGATGACCTCTGACGCCACGTTCAATCACATCGCAGATGCGTTCGATCGGGTTCAGATCTGGTGAGTTGGGGGGCCTGCACATCAATTGGAACTCGCCACTGTACTCCTCGAACCACTCCACCACACACCTGACCTTGTGTCATGCCGCATTATCTTGATGAAAAATGCCACTGCCATCGGAAAACATGATCGTCATGAAGGGTTACACGTGGTCTGCAACCAGTGTACGATACTCATTGGCTGTCATGGTGCCTTGTACGAACTCCCCTGGACCTATAGATGTCCACGTGAAGGTTCCCCGGAGTCAGCTCGCCTCCGACCCCCAGTACAGGTGCCAACAAGCTGTTCCCGTGAAAGACGACGGATTGGCGCCCTCCCATCGGCGTGATGAAGAATTTATTGGAATTCATCAGACTAATCAACGCTCTGCCACTGCGCCAGCGTCGATTGCCGACGGCGACGTGCCCATTTCACTCGTAGTTGCCGATGTCGTGGTGTTTACACTGCCACATGCATGGGTTGTCTGCTGCGGAGGCCGGTTCTTAGGAGTGTGTTCAGACACACTTGTACTCTGCCCAGAATTAAAGCTTGATATTAGTTCCACCATAGTTCGCCGCCTGTCCGGTTTTACCAGTCTTCCCAGCCTACGACATCCGACACCTGTAATGCGGGATGGCCGCCCAACCCCACGACCTCTCGATGTGGTTTCACCTTGGTTTCGCCACGTGTCGAAGACACTCACCATAGCACTCCTCGACCACCCGACAAGTCGTCAATTTTCCGAAATGTTCGTGCCGAGCCTCCGGGCCATTACAATCTGCCCTCGGTCAAACTCAGATAGATCGCGCGCCTTCCACATTCTACTCACGGACAGCACGCTCACTGACGCTGCATGCACCTTGCGTGTGTCTGACCGGCAGTAATACATCGCCAGCTGACACTGCTGCCGCCTGGACGAAATTATGTCGATAGTATGTCGGTGTTCATAATGTTCTGTCTGATCAGTGTACACTGGCACCGTAGTCGCCAGTCTGTTTTGTATTCGCTGTGCTGAGTTTTGTTTGATGTGGCAATTCCTTGCACCACGCCTGCTTTCGTATACATAAACACATGACATATCATGCTCTGTGCTGCCTGCTAACGAGGTCAGGCAAGGTTGGCAGCCCGGGAATACCGTCAGTTTCGGTCGAGTATTTTCAATTTGTATCGATTGCCTTAGCCCAGCTCACCGTCCGTGCCGAGTATTCAAAGGGTATACGAATATCAGCTGTCTGGACCAAGAGCTAGCAAGCTGTGACGCCGGGTGGTGGAAGGAATTTTTATCGAGATCATTTGGTTGAAAATAGAAGGAGAGATGGCGGCGTACAGTTTGTCTACACTACTGGCCATTAAAATTGCTACACCAAGAAGAAATGCAGATGATAGACCGGTATTCATTGGACAAATATATTATACTAGAACTGACAAGTGATATCATTTTCACGCAATTTCGGTAGATAGATCCTGAGAAATCAGTACCCAGAACAACAACCTCTGGCCGTAATAACGGCCTTGATACGCCTGGCCATTGAGTCGAACAGAGCTTGGATGGCGTGTACAGGTACAGCTGCCCATACAGCTTCAACACGATACCACAGTTCATCAAGAGTTGTGACGAGTCAGTTGCTCGGCCACCATTGACCAGACATTTTCAATTGATGAGAAATCTGGAGAATGTGCTGGCCAGGGCAGCAGTCGAACATTTTCTGTATCCAGAAAGGACCGTACAGGACCTGCAACATGCAGTCGTGCATTATCCTGCTGAAATGTAGGGTTTCGCAGGGATCGAATGAAGGGTAGATCCACGGGTCGCAACACATCTGAAATGTAACGTCCACTGTTCAAAGTGCCGTCAGTGTGAACAAGAGGTGACCGAGACGTGTAACCAATGGCACCTCATACCATCACGCCGGGTGATACGCCAGTATGGCGATGACGAATACACGCTTCCAATGTGCGTTCACCGCGATGTCGCCAAACACGGATGCGACCATCATGATGCTGTAAACAGAATCTGGATCCATCCGAAAAAAATTACGTTTTACCATTCGTGCACCCAGGTTAGTCGTTGAGTACAGCATCGCAGGCGCTCCTGTCTGAGATGCAGTGTCAAGAGTAACCGCAGCCATGGTCTCCGAGCTGATAGTCCATGCTGCTGCAAACGTCGTCGAACTGTTCGTGCAGATGGTAGTGTCTTGCAAACCTTCCCAGTGTGAACGGATCGAGACGTGGCTGCACGATCCGTTACAGACATGCGGATAAGATGCCTGTCATCTCGACTGCTAGTGATACGAGGCCGTTGGGATCCAGCACGGCGTTCCGTATTACCCTCCTGAATCCACCGATTCCATATTCTGCTAACAGTCATTGGATGTCGACCAACGCGAGCAGCAATGTCGCGATACGATAAACCGCAATCGCGATAGGCTACAATCCGACCTTTATCAAAGTCGGAAACGTGATGGTACGCATTTCTCCTCCTTACACTAGGCATCATAACAACATTTGACGAGGCAGTGCCGCTCAACTGCTGTTTGTGTATGACAAGCCGGCTGGAAACTTTCGTCATGTCAGCACGTTGCAGGTGTCGCCGCCGGCGCCAACCTTGTGTGAATGCTCTGAAAAGCTAATCATTTGCATATCACAGTATCTTGTTCCTGTCGGTTAAATTTCGCATCTGTAGCACGTCATCTTCATGGTGTAGCATTTTTAATGGCCAGTAGTGTACATCTACACTCAGCAAACCACCGTACACTGCACGGCGAAGTGAAGTTGTACCACTGCTAGCCATTTTCTCTCCTATTCCACTCGCGACGGAAGAGCGACTTTCTAAAAATCCTCCGTACCAGCCCTAACTTGTCTCATCTTCATGGTCCTTAAACGAAATGTGTATTGGCGGCAGTAAAATCATTCAGCAGTTGGCCTCAAACACCGGTGCCATGCCGAAAGGGCATCGTCTTCCTTCGAGGGATTCCCATTTGAGTTTCCGAAGCATTTTCGTAATACTTGCGTGTCACTTGAACCTATCGGTAACAAAGCTAGCAGTCCACCTCCGAATTGCTTCGACGTCTTCCCTTAATCCGACCTGGTGCGGATCCCAAACACTCCAGCAGTACTCAATAATGGGTCACATTAGTGTCCTGTGTTCGGTCTGCTTTACAGATGAACCGCACTTTCCTAAAATTCTCCCAATAAACCGAAGTCGATCATTCACCTTCCTTACTACAATCCTTACATGCTTTTTCCATTTCATATTGCTGTGCCACGTTGCGCCTAGACATGTAAACGACGTGACTGTGTCAAGCAACACACTACTAATGCCATATTCGAACATTTTGGGTTTGTTTTTCCTATTCATCTGTATTAACTTAAATTTTTCTGCTTTTAGAGCTAGCTGCCATTCATCATACCAACTAGAAATTTTGTGCAAGTCATCTTTTACCCTGGTACAGTCACTTAATGCCGACACCTTCCCGGACGCCACAACATCGTCAGCAAACAGCGCAGATTGCTGCTTACTTGAATGAGATTTTTACTCTGCAGCGGAATGTGCGCCGATATGAAACTTCCTGACAGATTAAAACTGTGTGCCGGACCGAGACTCGAACTCGGGACCTTAGCGTTTCGCGGGTAAGTGCTCTACCAACTGAGCGCCGGCACGGTAGCTCAGCGTGTTCGTTCAGAGGATTAGCTGCCCTCTGTAATAAAAAAGCTGAGTTAATCGATCAACAAAGAACTTAAAACGGATGTCTTACGACGTCCGCCCCGAGCAGATGCAACGGACAAAAGCGAACAAAATGAGATTTAAAAAAAAAAACTGGGCTACCCAAGCACGACTCACGACCCGTCCTCACAGCTTCAGTTCCGCCAGTACCTCGCCCCCTACCTTCCAAACTTCACAGAAGCTCTTCTGCATTGAAGCTGTGAGGACGGGTCGTGAGTCGTGCTTGGGTAGCTCAATTGGTAGAGCACTTGCCCGCGAAAGGCAAAGCCCCCGAGTGAGAGTCTCGGTCCGGCACACAGTTTTAATCTACCAGGAATGTACTGATTTCTACTACGTAACAAGTCGTAACATATCTGGGAACCTAAATAGTATGGTCGGTCCTACGTCAGCAATCCTACTAGCGTTGAAAATTAAAATCAGCACTTCTCCGCTATCCCATAGAGAGTGTCTGTTGATGGTATTTATTCCTGCTTAACAGTCGGTCTTGATCGCAGAACGTGTTTCATTTATGATGCAAATGCTTTATCCGGCATTGTACTCAAATAGTGAAACGCTACGTAGTAGCATGCGGTAGTGCATCAACTGACCATTTCAGATACGTTGCTCGATTTGAATCTGCAGTTGTTAAACACGACTCGTAATACTGCCATAGATGCATTTGCGGTGTGTGCTCTTGATGTTAGTGTGGTTTGTCTTAGTGAAACAGAAGACAAAATAAAATAAAGCAGTTGAGTTTGCTGCCCTATCTGTTACCGATTTCCCATCTTCACTGTCTTACCAGAATATCTGTCTTCTGACCGTGACAGCACCAGAGATCGAACCTGCAAGAGGTGTTGCAGCCATATGAAGCTAAGGAAAAGGATGTATGGGGAATACGGCAAACACGTAACATAAAAAGCAGTAAGTGAATCGAGTAATGAAATATTGTCTATTTAAATCACAATGCGAGATAGCCTTTCACAGCATGGGACAACAACAATCCATAGTTCCGGATTACTGGTCGTACAGCCAATGCTCCACGGGTGTTAGAAGTTACAAGAAAAGAACAGTGAAACAAGAAATAATTTTCCGTCCAACTTGTAGAGAGACGTAAGCAGTGAAACTTTACAAAACCATCTTAAGAGGGACGTTCATAAAAACAAACTCTGTTTAAAAGATGCACCAAATCCACAATTTTGAATAGATGGAAGTAACATTTTGTACCACAATTTACAAGAAATTAACACATTTACTGTTAAGCTCATTGAACTACATGTACTTAACTTTTTATGGAATTTAAAACTTTTATTTAAAAAAAAATATGTGTACCTTTTTCTCAGAAACTTCTCAGGATATTTCTACAAAATTTTCTGTGTTTAGTCTCTTTCCTATGATTACCTTCTCTAATGATGGTTTTTTTAATATATCGAATACGAGAATTTTAATAATTTTAAATTGTAATTCTGTAAGTATAATATAATATTCATGCAAAATTCCAAGCACTTTGCCCCATACGTCAACTTACACTCACAATTTCAAAAATTGCTCTTGGCGGCTTATAGAAATAAGTGGATAAAATTTCATAATTCTAGCCTTTATGCATTGTGGCAAAAAGGTACATAAACCTAAAAAAATCATTTTCAGATGTGCAATTTAAAATTCAGGGTAACTTTTTTTTTTTTTTTTTTTCATGCAACCTCTTCAGAACGCCCCATATTTGTGCTCAGGGTCCTCTTCCACTTCAAGGTTTCTGTTCTGGTTTCTCGTTTTCTGCCTTCTTACGGTTACCAATTCTTCTTTTCAGCTGCAGAGAGGTACTGTAAATCTATCTTTCTCAAGCTGTCTTGAATGATATTGCCTATCTTAAAGTCCATTCTCTGTAATACCTTCATCCTCCCTACGTTCCCATCATTGGATACAAGAACTGCATCATTATGTTGCAACATTGACAACTGTAGCACATGAAAATAAGGTTTTAGGGTAATGTTTGCATATGAGTGAAATTAGGGAATCATTTCGATTCTGTGTTTTATCATGACCACCCTTTTTTAGAAGTTTAGGATCGGCTAGAAACCTGTAATTGGGCTTTACAAGATTCATTACACAATTTGGAAGCCTCTCCTTGTGAATGTAGGGATTGATACCCCTCTAAGGCTGCAAATGTTGAAGTGTTGCTTCAAAAAGTAGGCGTCGCAGGAAAGTCGCGTCACGCATTTAATTGTATTTCAGGCACTCTGGATGCGATTTCATCATTGAAACTTTGGGAACTTATTGTCCATGACCTCTACTGATAAAAATAAATTGATAGTCGACATTTTCGACCAATTTCATGAACGTAACCCCTTAAAAAAATGACTGGACTATTGTTGTTGAGCATGAGACGTACGAGATTCCAAAGCAGATGGCGGCAAACGCGGCAAGTCTGACCCCATCAGCACCTGTGAGAGGTGTGTACTGTGTAGCCAGTTCGCGGAGCAGGCCGAGCACGCGAATAATTATGGCGATCCAAGAAGGCGCGTGCATACTCTTGCAGCACGACCGGATTCCTACCGATGTGATTCTACACATGACTGTCTCCGATAGCAATCGTTGTGTTGCACGATAACGCCCGCCCCCACGCTGCCAATCGGACGAAGACAACGTTTCAGTGATTTGGCTGGGAAAGACTGCAACATGCCCTGTACAGCCCGGACATATCACTGTGGGATGTTCACATCTTTGGCAACCCAAGAAAGACAAGAGTGGACGTCGGTTTCAGTAGGACGAGGACGTGCAAGAGCGGTTGCAGTTGTGGATCCGTCAGGTGCCTAGCGCATTGTACGAAATGGGAATTGGTCGTCTCGTCTCACAGTGGGGTAAATGTCTTAATGCGTGTGGTGATTATTGTTGAGTGGAGCCATTTCATGGTCTCTTTGTGGTGGGTTTTAATCTGACTGCCCCTCATAATAATTACATTTTTCTCTATCTGAGTTTGACAGAGAGCAGATTGTGATGGCCCAGAGGCTCGACTCGACTCGAGTATTTCGGAAACTGCACGACATGTTGGGCGTTCGAGGAGTGCTGTGGTGAGTGTCTTCAACGCGTGGCGAAAACCAAGGTGCAACATCGTCCGAATGTAGTAGGGTTGGGCTGCCATCCCTCATTACATATGTCTGACGTCGTAGGCTGGACAGACTGGTAAAAAGAGGACAGGTGGCGAGCTGTGGCGGAACTGACAGCAGAGTTTAATGCTGAGCAGAGTACAAGTGTGTCTGAACACACAGTGCATCGAACACTCCTAACGATGGGCCTCCGCAGCCGACGCCGCATGCATGTGCCAATGTTAACACCACGACATCGGCAACTACTACTGAAATGGACACGTGACCATCGCCATTGGACTTTGGAGCAATGGCTAAGCGTTGCATGGTCTGATGAACCCCGATAACTTCTTCATCATGCCAATGTATGTGCCCAAATCCGCTGTCTTCCAGGAGAACACCTCCTTGACAACTGTACTGCGGAACTGAAACAAGCTGGCGGCAGCTCCATTATGCTCTGGGGAACATTCACGTGGGCATCTATGGGTCTTGCAAGACACCATAACGGCAAGAAGTACCGTACACTGGTTGTAGACCAAGTACACTCGTTCGTGACGATCATATTACCTGACGGCAGTGACATGTTTCAGCAAGATAATGCGCCACGTCACGAGGCCAGGAGTGTAGTGAAGTGGTTCGAGGAACACAGTGGCAAGTTCCAATTGATGTGCTGGCCCGATAACTCGCCAGATCTGAACTCGATCGAACACGTCTGTGATGTGGCTGATAGTGTCGTCAGAGCTCTTCGCCCCCCTTCCCCGGAATTTACGGGAATTAGGTGACTTGTATGTGCAGATGTGGAGCCAATTCCCCCCAGGGACCTACGACGCGTCGTCGCTGTTACCCATCCCCAAGGTGGACATAGCGGTTATTAAGTAGTTGGCTGATCATTGTACACCACTTGCCACGTCGTACCTCAGCCGTGTCTTTTAATGGGGACTATGACTGCACACGTCTACAGAGGTGCCATTCTTCGTGCGTCTGCGTGTCCTTAAGCCATCTCTTTCTCAGAGATTTTGTTCGGCCGTACTGCAGTCGCTCACGTCTTGACTAGTGTGTTTGATAACTAGACGCAAGGACTGCACCTTGTCCCTGAAAGCGGAGGCAGTGCAGTCTATTATAAAGGATAACAGACGTGCGCTGATTCTATGATTGCGCCGTTTCGGCGAAATGAGGTGCCAGTTTCCGAAAAATATGCAGGACGCGTTTTTAGGCGGACAACTTCCCGCACTGGAGGGAGGGACGCTCGGTGAACAGCGAAGGATGAAGACGTAGAAGGGTGGAGTAGGGATTGGAAGGGGGGAGAGAGAGACATCGCAGACGACTGGAGTCGGCGTGTGCGCTCGTGCGTCCTGAGCATCGGGAAAGCGGAAAACTCCGAGCAGCGTGGATGTCATTTTCACCCGCCACCTGCCGGTCGCCCAGCGCACGCCAGCTAATTAGGTCCCTCTGACACGGGGAAAATTCTCTGTAAACATACAGTACATGCTGGCTCGTGCGACAGAAACCGGTTTTCTATGAATGCTCCGGAGCTGTTTTCCGTGTAGGGTTCGGTGAATGCTGCTTCTGCTGGCCAGTAAGGAGTACTGTTGCCGTCTGACGTCACAGCCTGTAAGGTCGTGCCCATGCTTATTGTATTAATGCCATCCGGCACAAAAACGTGGCGTTCTGAATACCCTCGTCCATCGTGCTAAAGTCGTTTCAGACGCTGAAAGTCTGCCACTAGAACTGAGCCACCTCCGAAAAGTCTTCCAGGAAAAGGGGTACAGCAACGGACAGGTGTCACAAGCTATATCTGGTGTGACACGCAAGAAGCGCACCAACAGAGGAGAGAACACCACCGAAGAAGAAAGTAAGGAACTTGTGTTTTTGCCTTTCTGTGGTACAGTGTCGGGAAAGATTAGCCGGCTCCTGAATAAATATAACATTTCATCGGTGTTCAGACCCCCAACAAGAATTCGTCAGCTCATGAGGCCTGTGAAAGACGATCTAGGGCTTAGAAAGCCTGGAGTGTACAAGATACCATGCCAGTTTGGCTGTTACAACGTCGGCCAAACAGTACGCACGGTGGAGCAACGCCGGACGGAACACGAGAGGTGCTTACGCGTACGTTATCTAGAAAAATCAGCCGTGGCAGAACACGTCTTACAAAATGGACACCGAATTCTATTCGACGAAACATCTGTCGTAATGAAGGGTTTTTCGGATACTGTCATAAAAGAAGCTATTGAAATAAAAACTTCTGAAAACACCATCAACCAGGAAGGGGGTTTGCAGCTCAGCGCAGTCTCGGACCCGGCTATCGCGATGTTAAAACGGGCGCGACGTACGCGGAGTGAAAACATTACCATATATGGCGAGGAAGAGAGCACCAGTGACGTCACAGCCAGCAGTGCGACTATATAACGACGCGGCCACGGCGACACAGCAGTCAGTCTTACCACTTGAAAATGACTGAGAAGAGCTCGGTCGAAAGCTCGTGGGATTCTAACCACCTGACGCGAAGCCCGAGAAAATTTTACTAACCCATGCGAATTCATATTTTACAGTTCAGAAATTAAATACTTCTGTACGTCTCAGTTCTAGCCATTCTTTATTATGAGTGGCGTTCAAAAAGTAATGCAAGACATTTTTTTCTGAAAACAGGCTGGTTCCATTACGCCATATTATTCCCTACTCTTTTGGACGCAAAACTCTATTTTTCAACATAGTCTCCGTTCAGCGCCACATTATTGCGAGAGCCTGTATCACTTTACTGGTCGACATCGGAGCCAACGTCGTACTGCATCAACAACCTCCCCATCATCCAGGTACTGCTTCCCGCATTGGGCCAAAGAGATGGAAATTGGAAGGTGCGAGTGGGTGAAGAAGAACACGCCTGTGAGTACCCCGACAGATGTGGCAGCACTACTGACAGACGTCCAGTCGAACAGTGAGTTCTCTGACTGTGACCCGTCGACCACCTCGAATGCGAGTGTCCGCACGTTACAGCATTGGCGGAGTCATAACTGTCTGCCGCCGGCCGGCGCGCAGGATATCGGACAGGTCCGCGCGAACTTGTTGTGGTGATGACAGGCGTCTCGCCCAGCGTTTCACCGTGCTTTTGTTCACTGCCACGTCTCCGAAGACATTCTGCGGACACCTGTGAACATCTGCTATGCTCTGGTTTTCCGCCAAAAGAAACTCAGTGACAGCTGTCTACTTGGAACGCACCTCTGTTACAGACGCCACTTTGGAGGCTGCGCGTAGCGGTGCCACAAATCGAAACTTCATGAACTGTATGGGCTGAAGCGGGAATATTTCACGACGTCGCACAAGCTCCACATTTTTTCAATCGAAATTCGCCGAAAGAAAAAAAAACCGGTTGCACTACTTATCAACGCTCCTCGTAATAATACACTAGAGTATAGCATTCCGCCGACATAGCAACAGAAGCAGCGACTTATTTTCACCAGATTTCTTACTCGTTTCTTTCTTCAGATAAGTGTCACCAGTACTGAGTTTAGAGTAACGCCTAAACTTCTCTTTCTGACATTTAAAAATTTACTTCTTTTCCTAAATACAGCGGAATTTGCAAATATTCACCTCATTAGCATTCTAATGCAATTGAAATTGCGACAGAATCTTGAAACTGTGTGTTGCTAGACTAGCAACAGAGGGGAATAGTTCAATCGTTTATGAAGAAGCCTATTTTCCGTATAAAAATAAACGTCTAATTTCTTTAATTGTATTGCTGCGAACCCGCGGCAATTCTTGATCGCCATTAAAAAATTACATTATTCCACAGAAAAAAAAACAATTGTTGCTACTCCCATATCACCGTAGATAAGAAAGGTTCGCATATTAACCAAACAGCAAAACACTCTCCTCTTTGTGTGCTATGGTTTTCCAAAATGAGATACGAGATATGAGATACAAGGAATGAATATTTCATTCCGGTTGTACCGTTGGTGCATGCGTGTGGAACTGAGTGCATTACATACAATCCATGTATTGAGTTTGGAAACAGACATAGATCTTTCAAATAACACCTGGCTGAATTCCCGGAAGTTATTTGAAAGTTGTATACGCCAGGAGAAACTCATGTCTCAGCCATAGTTTTCCTCCCAAATTTAAAAAATAATTAAATATGTCAAATACATTTTGCCTGCAGCAGTGTATGACTTAACATACACAAAACGCATACTCATAGTAAACCCTATTTTTCAGTGTAGACTACTCGAATGTAGTATAGAGGCTTACCTTAATTTCGGAATATCACAATAACTATAATGATTAACGAAATGATAGTTTGTTCATGATGAAGCTGACGAATGAGACTGAGAGATCAGAGGGTTTTTTTTTTTTTTTTTTTTTTTTTAGCAAGTAGTTTTTCTGAAAGTTGTTTAAGAAAGATTGCAGAGCAGCCGGCTTGCACGCGCTGTCATTCATGAAATCTAGCGAGCGTGCCGGTTGTCGTGCCAAGTATTAACAGTGTGAGAGTCTCGGCCCTAGATCTAGCCGTCTCCACTCCTTGAGGTCGCGCGGGATTAGCCGAGCGGTGTACGGCGCTGCAGTCATGGACTGTGAGGCTGGTCCCGGCGGAGGTTCGAGTCCTCCCTCGGGCATGGGTGTGTGTTCGTCCTTAGGATAATTTAGGTTAAGTAGTGTGTAAGCTTAGGGACTGATGACATTAGCAGTTAAATCCCATAAGATTTCACACACACACACACACACACTACCTGAGAGCCAGTACTAACAAACAGTTAGGCGCACCGCTTTGCAGCCTTAAACCGTCGGCACGCAGAACGAGTTAGCTAACGTGAATGTGGCGCTCTACGAGTTTTGTGACATCTCTTCCTGCTGTTTCTCCGTGAGAAGCAATTTCGTCACATGAAATACAAAATAAGGCCGCGATATTTCGACAACGTGCCACGTAAAGTAGAACCAATAGGAAGCAAGAACGCTCCCTACGTCACAAGAAGAAAGCAAGACGCCATACTGAATCTCTCATATTCAGCAGAAGTCCATATGCGATGAGTCTTATGTTATACGTTATAGCCTATGAATATATGCTGTTGCACGTTGAATGTCTCGAGAGCGAATAGTTATTGGTACGATGTGTTGTAATAAAATGACGGGAAACGCCATATTGGTGGTTAAACAATTTTCAAATTTATTTATTATCGCGTTGTAACTCATGTGGAATGAGAGAAAGGCGTTTTAATGCAAAGATCCATCTAAAATTTATGAACACGTGTCGTCCTTGTTAGGATTTGTTGTATAATTAAATGTGATTAACATTTCGGGGATGAAGATACAGAACAGGAGGCTGCTCAAACAGGTGAGTTGCAGCCTGGCTTAGTAGACGAGTTATTACGACATGGGACCGAGTGATATATGAAATTACAATGAAATCCAGACCATTAGCTGCTTACAGGCGTTGATAAATGCCAACGGGGACAGTTGAAAATGTGTACCTCGAGCGGGATTCGAACCCGGGATCTCCTGTCTACATGGCAGACGCTCTGTCCGACTGAGCCACCGAGGACACAGAGGATAGTGCGACTGCAGGGTCTTATGTCCGGGACGCTCCCCGTTAGACACACACTTCCAACTTACTGTCCACACACTACATTTATAGTGTCCCTATATATATTTTCACTTTCGCATTCTGTAAAAGGCTGTGGCCGTTTCGTAAGAAATTAATAGACGTACATAATTTCTGTAATATTTGATGTTATGTAAATGGAGTTGTGCGCTCTCTCAGCAGTGATTTTGATTTGGTGAACTTCCTGCGAGTACATGTACCTTCTTGAGTGGACATGTATCTTTCATTTTCGCCTTATGACAAGTTCACGGATATTAAAGTTTTTGTTTGTGTATACTTCGGGCAGAACAACATGACTAGCATGTGGTGGGGAAAGATGATGTTCGTTTTAATAGAGCTAACGTATAAATTACATTATTGTGAACAAACTGTATGGTTTGCCGACAACCACCAGTGGAGAGCGCTGAGATTGCGAAGAACGCAAAATCACGTCAACTACCTCGTGCCGTGTGCCGACGGCTCTGTTTCTCGTGACGTGGGATATCCTGTCTGCGTGCACGTCAACGTTAGCCGCCTCGTCCCGTGTGACCACGGCGTTGCGGCAAACCGTACCTCTGTGTGAGGTGGACTTAAATCGGGTCTCTGCTTCTTGCCACCAGTACCGATTTCCCAGCTTGCTGCCAGTTGCAGTTAAATATCAGTTGGTTAATTAGAAGTACTAAGCCACTGAAAATTGTATGTATCGGATCTGCTCGTATAGCTTAATATGCAGATGAAACAAGGTGACTTAGATCAGGGTCTTATCGGCATCCCGGATTTAAAAAAAAAAATGTTCGTCCGACACACCAGTCACTGTCACGTGAATAGGGTTCTCACATTTGCTTCGGCAATTGCTGCGCCAGTCCCTTACCTGTCTCTTTTCCAAAAAAATAAAAAAATAAAAAAATAAAAAATAAAAAATAAAAAAATAAAAAAAAAATAAATTTGCACGTTTCAGTCCCTCAATCAGTGTTCTGCAAAAGATGAATCGTGAAACCCAGAATATCCTTAATGCCATAAATTTATGCTCCCAAATGGAATGTTAAACATTCCTAGTTATGCATAAAACAATTACTTTAGACTACCTGTAGCAAACGGTGCAATACAGTCAAATGCACAGTTCCACGTTACGGACCATGGTTCAAATGGTTCAAATGGCTCTGAGCACTATGGGACTCAACTGCTGAGGTCATTAGTCCCCTAGAACTTAGATCTAGTTAAACCTAACTAACCTAAGGACATCACAAACATCCATGCCCGAGGCAGGATTCGAACCTGCGACCGTAGCGGTCTTGCGGTTCCAGGCTGCAGCGCCTTTAACCGCACGGCCACTTCGGCCACGGACCATGGGTTGGACAGAAAAGCGTTTAACAAAAAGCATACCAGTTTAAAATCAGGTTAGTTACTGCTAAAAACACAAAAACATTATAAATTACACATATTGATCTTAAAGTAGAGCAAGGAGGTTACACACTTACGTTAATGGCAGCGTGTCAGTGGTCTCTGGATTGTCGCTTTTCAGCGTTAGGCGCAGCACTAGTTTCTCGTTCAACACTGTTTCGATGTTTTCGCAGATAGTATCGTGAAAATGCTTGGCATCTACAACAGAACTGCTGCGTCAGCCTTCGAAACAGAACCTGCCCTCTCTGCACTGTCCATTGTACTTGCAAACGGCAGGGACCAATGATAAGTTAGTAAGCATTCGAGCTCTGGCAGGGAAAAGATATTTTTCGTACTGTAAACTCAATATATTTATCTACAATGAGATGCAAATTAAATAATACGTTCTCATTTGGAGCTGTACTATATATAAAGTATGGCAAGAACATATGATTGATTAACTATCGGTTAAATTAACAAATGTTAGCATTACCGGTATACAATCACAACTACAGCTGAGGCATAATCTGCGTACTATTTTTACTCCTCGATTGCCCAATTTGAAAGCAACTCTCCAAATTTGCTGAACAAGTGAGAGTTTTCATCCAGTCAGTGGTCTAAGTTCAGAATGATTTAGTTGGGAATAACGCTTTCTCATTGGTTAACGTTCCTCACAGACAGTAACAACCTTCAATTAAGTGGTACCATCTAGCAGAACCAATTCGTAAACCCTGATTCTGCACCTTAATGACAAAAACTTTCCAAAAATCGTAGTTGTAAAATCCAGGCACATTACCTGCAGTAAATTTCACTTTCATAATCCAAAGTGTCCAGTATTCTCTGAAAGCGAAGAACTATCGATTACTTAAACGTCGAGATTTAGTGAAATTAAATATTTTCTTTTAATAACTGCCAATACAAAATTAATGTGTTTATCTGCCCGTATCTACGTCGTCTTGTGAGATGATGCTAAACTGTTAGATAATTTTCTTTTATTTCCCTCAGAAGATTCCACAATAGTTTTCAGTTAACGTCTAAATGTTAATAGCCTACAGCAGCGCCGGCCGCTGGTGGCCGAGCGGTTCTAGGCGCTTCAGTCTGGAACCGCGCGACCACTACGGTCGCAGGTTCGAATCCTGCCTCGGCCATGGATGTGTGTGATGTCCTTAGGTTAGTTAGGTTTAAGTAGTTCTAAGTTCTAGGGGACTGATGACCTGAGATGTTAAGTCCCATAGTGCTCAGAGCCAAATGCCCTACAGCAGCGTCAATGAGAAACGTGTTAGCAGTCCTGTGTTTACTGATGCATAATTGTCTGTCTCTCATTCAGTAGCTGTATCACGTATTACGAACAGATAAATCAAGTACTACAGCTCGAATTCGACGAACGCTATAGAAATCGGCCTCTATTATTACTGTTTTAATCGTGTTCAATATTACTGAAACACAGGAAGATCAGCGTGGCCGCAGTCGTTCCCGATATTGTAACTACATATTCGTGACTATTGGAATACAAGGACAGTGTTGCGCAACACTGCATGAGATGAGTTTGAGATTCACAGGAAACTCTGTGTCATTCCAGTCCCAGAGAGTATACACCGTGGGGGAAGGGTGGAGAGGTCGTCGTCCATCGTTAGCATGCAGCCGCTATCGCGCCCACCCGAAAAACCGTCCGGAAAAGTTGTAGAAACAGAGCGAAGGGAAAAAAGCGCAGCTGTCCCGGCCGTGGTTTATTGCGTTACTCGTTTTCGGTCGGTGGGGGCGCGGAGGCGAGGAGCCAGAGGGCTAACGAACCGCGCCCTCCCTCTGGACTACTCGGACGAGAAGTGCGGGGGAAGCGGCAGCGGTGTCATGCTCGTTGCAGGACTCTGCAAAGCTGTCTCCAGTTGGCACGAGTGCGAACGATTGTACACGTCCAGGGTGCTCTCTTGATGAGGGTGACGCTAATTTTCAGAAATGATCGAGAACGGCGAACGGATAAATTTGATAACGGCCACCGCCCGGACACGACAGAGTGGAACTATCGTATCACCGCTGGCCACCAGCATGTCGAGAAAATATAGCTGCAAACCTCAGACGTCTCCGCCATGTTCCGCACACACGTGCAGTGTGCTCGGCGGCTGTGCTGTCCAAACCCTCACAGAGGAACAGTACTTCATACAAATAATACTTCCAAAAATGTATTCATATCGAAGGCTAAATTACAAACCGATGACAATAATCACCGGCCGATTGTGTTAATATTTAACGAATCAGGAAACTTAATAGATAAATTTATATATTAGTAGAGGCATTTCTGACTTTGCGGTTGATAATGGAAGCAAGACTAAAGAAAAATCAAGATGCGTTAGTACCATTTGTTGACATGTAAAAAACCTTTGACAGTTTAAAACTGGGCAAGATGTTCGAAATTATAAGAAAAATAGGGGTAAGCTATAAGAGAAGACTGGTAATACAGGGTGTTACAAAAAGGTACGGCCAAAACTTTCAGGAAACATTCCTCACACACAAAGAAAGAAAAGATGTTATGTTGACATGTGTCCGGAAACGCTTAATTTCCATGTTAGAGCTCATTTTAGTTTCGTCAGTGTGTACTGTACTTCCTCGATTCACCGGCAGTTGGCCCAATTGAAGGAAGGTAATGTTGACTTCGGTGCTTGTGTTGACATGCGACTCATTGCTGTACAGTACCAGCATCAAGCACATCAGTACGTAGCATCAACAGGTTAGTGTTCATCACGAACGTGGTTTTGCAGTCAGTGCAATGTTTACAAATGCGGAGTTGGCAGATGCCCATTTGATGTATGGATTAGCACGAGGCAATAGCCGTGGCGCGGTACGTGTGTATCGAGATAGATTGCCAGAACGAAGGTGTCCCGACAGGAAGACGTTCGAAGCAATTGATCGGCGTCTTAGGGAGCACGGAACATCCCAGCCTATGACTCGCGACTGCGGAAGACCTAGAACGACGAGGACACCTGCAATGGACGAGGCAATTCTTCGAGCAGTTGACGATAACCCTAATGTCAGCGTCAGAGAAGTTGCTGCTGTACAAAGTAACGTTGACCACGTCAGTGTATGGAGAGTGCTACGGGAGAACCAGTTGTTTCCGTACCATGTACAGCGTGTGCAGGCACTATCAGCAGCTGATTGGCCTCCACGGGTACACTTCTGCGAATGATTCATCCAACAATGTGTCAATCCTCATTTCAGTGCAAATGTTCTCTTGAGGCTTCATTCCAACGTGATCAAATAGTAAATTTTCACAATCAACATGTGTGGGCTGACGAGAATTCGCACGCAATTGTGCAATCACGTCATCAACACAGATTTTCTGTGAGCGTTTGGGCAGGAATTGTTGGTGATGTCTTGATTGGGCCCCATGTTCTTCCACTTACGCTCAATGGAGCACGTTATCATGATTTCATACGGGATACTCTACCTGTGCTGCTAGAACATGTGCCCTTACAAGTACGACACAACATGTGGTTCATGCACGATGGAGCTCCTGCACATTTCAGTCGAAGTGTTCGTACGCTTCTCAACAACAGATTCGGTGACCGATGGATTGGTAAAGGCGGACCAATTCCATGGCCTCCACGCTCTCCTGACCTCAACCAAAATGGCTCAAATGGCTCTGAGCACTATGGGACTCAACATCTTAGGTCATAAGTCCCCTAGAACTTAGAACTACTTAAACCTAACTAACCTAAGGACATCACATACACCCATGCCCGAGGCAGGATTCGAACCTGCGACCGTAGCAGTCCCGCGGTTCCGGACTGCAGCGCCAGAACCGCTAGACCACCGCGGCCGGCTGACCTCAACCCTCTTGACTTTCATTTATGGGGACATTTGAAAGCTCTTGTCTACGCAACCCCGGTACCAAATGTAGAGACTCTTCGTGCTCGTATTGTGGACGGCTGTGATACAATACACCATTCGCCAGGGCTGCATCAGCGCATCAGGGATTCCATGCGACGGAGGGTGGATGCATGTATCCTCGCTAACGGAGGACATTTTGAACATTTCCTGTAACAAAGTGTTTGAAGTCACGCTGGTACGTTCTGTTGCTGTGTGTTTCCATTTCATGATTAATGTGATTTGAAGAGAAGTAATAAAATGAGCTCTAACATGGAAAGTAAGCGTTTCCGGACACATGTCCACATAACATATTTTCTTTCGTTGTGTGTGTTTCCTGAAAGTTTGGCCGTACCTTTTTGTAACACCCTGTATACAAGAACTAAGAGGGAACAATTAGACTGGAAGAGCAATAACGAAGTACGCAGACTAAAAGGGCTGTAATAACGAAAATAAAAGTTTAACAGTGGGGTTAAAATTAAAGATGAAAGAATATCAGTGGTAAGATTCGCTGATTGTTATCCTGTGTGAAAGTGAAAAATAATTACAGGATCTGCTGAATGGAAGGAAAAGTCTAATGAGTACAGAATATGGACTGAGAGTAAATCGGAGAAAGACGAAAGTAATGAGAAGGAGCAGAAATGAGAACAGCGAGAAACTTAACTTTAGAACAGGTGATCACGAAGTAGATGAAATTAAGAAATTCTCCTACCTAGGTAGCAAAACAACCCATGACTGAAGGATCAAGTAGGACATAAAAAGCAAACTGGCACTGGCAGAAAGGGCATTTCTGGCCAAGAGAAATCCACCAGTATCAAACATAGGCTTTAATTTGAGGAAGAAATTTCTGACAATGTACGTTTGGAGCATAGCATTATATGGCAGTCAAACATGGACTGTGGGAAAACCAGAAAGGAAGAGACTCGAAGCATTTGAGATGTGGTTCTATAGAAAATTCTTGAAACTTGGGAGGACTGGTAAGGTAAGGAATGAGGAGGTTCGCGGCAGAATCGGCGAGGAAAGGAATATACGAAAAACAATGACAGTATGAAGGGACAGGATGGTAGGGAATCTGTGCGTGACATCCTGGAGTAACTTCCGTGGTACTAAAGGGAGCTGCAGAGGGTAAAAACTGTAGAAGAAACCTGAGATTTGAATACATCCAGCAAATAAATGAGGAGATAGGTCGCAAGTGTTACTCTGAGGTAAGCAGGTTGGCACAGGAGGGGAATTGCTGGCGGGCAGCATCGAACGAGTCAGAAGGCTGATGACTCAAAACAAAGCGGCACCATTTTAATGGTAGTCGCAGGACTCTGGAAAATTCACACACGTAGCACAAAGTATCTATGGCCGGACGGCTTGTTTATAGTATGTTGTGAGCAGCGAGATAACTGAATGACGCTGTCGACCGAGCGAGGTGGCACAGTGGTTAGCACTCTGGACTCGCATTCGGGAGGACGACAGTTCAAACGTGCATCCAGCCATCCTGATTCAGGTTTTCCTTGATTTCCCTAAATCGCTCAAGGCAAATGCTGGGATGGTTCCTTCGAAAGGGCGCGGCCGATTTCCTTCTCCACCTTTCCCTAGTCCGAGCTTGTGCTCCATCTCGACCTCGATGTCGACGAGACGCTGAAAACTAATCTCCTCCTCTACGCTCTCGATCATTACCTGCCGTCTCGCTTTCGGAAGGAGTTCCCAAAGAGCGAGTTAAAGCCTGATGTCCTGGAGGTGCAGCAAGTCTCACCTCATGATCTTCATCGAAATATTGACACAGCATAGTCATCAGTCTTTTAGTTCTAGGTTACTGACAAAGACCCGACCGTCGACCGTTTTCTCGACTTTTTTTTAATAAACAAATCAAAATGTAATACGTAGGCACCCAAGTCACAGGGCAACCTACATAATTTTGTTTTCCTAGGCAAATATTCAAATATAAATAAAACCTACAGAAAGAAGCAAAGGAATTTCGTGAAGTTTTTAGTACACAAAGCGAAATCAGAAATCAGTCAAGTTGCTCCTCAGTTCGCATCACTAGGGCTGAGTGCACCCCACCTGCCAGCAGCGCTCGTACCGATTGATGTCCCCCTGACGGCTAAAGAACATTTGCTTGAAACATTTTGTAATTTGCATCTAGACAAACAGTTTCATTTAGGGTGGTCAAGATAAATGAGACACCCTATATAAAATATATATGAAACATTTGGTTGTACATGCTCCACTCTCTTGCGAACTTGACGTATTTCTCTACGTACCGAATAATGGGTTTGCTCCTAGTTGAAGCTCACTTTTTCCAGTAACTTTTTTTTTCCCTAAGCTGTTATGAAGCTGAAGCTATCTTTAGAAATTAATTTTTAGGTAGCTACTGATAACATAAAACATTGTGACCCGTTTCAATCGAAACGGCTACCATCAGACAGCAAAAACGTTTTATGGCATTTTATGTGATTTCACTCCTGCAGCATCAGTAGTAAAGAGAAACACACTTGTATGTGACAGATGCTGCAACTAAAAATCATAAGATACATGGCGCCAAAGAATGTTCCTTACGTTTAATGAAATGTTAATGCCGGCCGCGGTGGTCTCGCGGTTCTAGGCGCGTAGTCCGGAGCCGTGCGACTGCTGCGGTCGCAGGTTCGAGTCCTGCTTCGGGCATGGATGTGTGTGATGTCCTTAGGTTAGTTAGGTTTAAGTAGTTCTAAGTTCTAGGGGACTGATAACCACAGCAGTTGAGTCCCATAGTGCTCAGAGCCATTTGAACCATTTGAAATGTTAATCTGAGACACGAAGACGTGCACTTTTCTTGGATACACTTAGAAGATAATATGTAATCTTTCTTACCCGTTAGTCGTTTATTTCCACTCTACTAGACTGAATCTATGGATGTCGCTAATAATTATAACAACGTTTACCGTGCGCACACCCAGTCAACCACGTAAACAACAGCGATTGGCATTCACCATTTCCAGTTTATTCGGCCCATTTCGTATAGTCCAGTCCACTTTTGTTTGCGGTATAGCTTTTTATTTCTAAATGCGACGGGGATTCCCCCTAAAATCAACTTAAAATGTTTTCAAAATGTTCAAAAAACCAGCAGGGATGCGTTTCAAAATTGTATGAACAATCGATAGACAAACGTGTACTGGATGTTAGGCGCTTCGTGAAACAAGGTTTTTTTCTTCAAGAATATGAATTTGGCGCCCCTCTAATTTTGCCGTCTGTGGCAGATACCCCGGTTTGCCCCCTCCCCGCCCCCCCCCCCTCCCCCCCGCCTCCTCCCTAGATCCGGGTCAGCGAGAATTCTCACTAGGAGATCGTCTTCGGTCTCGTATCCTAGACTTTTCACGTGCCGCACAAATCGGCTGTTCACGCTAACCACGAAACAGGACAGCCTCATTATCTACTCGTCAGGGAACGTGTGATCCAGGTGTTCACGAACCCTCAACACAAAGTGAGGTGGGGCTCGATCATGTTGTAAGCACGCCCTTCACGAATAACAAGTTGGATACCTAACAGGAATGTGGGCAGTACGTCCATGATAACCTCTTACATATTTTCCAATGCCGGAGGTACCAGAACAACTTCCACTTATAACATTTCGACTCGGTCGAGACCAGGGTCTCTTATCAAACTGATACATTTAACCTTTTCCATCGTCCCTGAAAGTTTGCAATATGATACCCCGCATATTGTAAGATCCCCTGCCACAATTTTCTGTCTGCTTCTAACGGCTAATCGCACCTGTAGCTATTTTGATATTGTTTTCACTACTGTATAGACTAATTCAATAGGAAGACTTGTATATATCCCTAGATACGTAACCAATCATACGTAAACGAATACGTATACTTACAAGGGAACCTCCCCATCGCACCCCCCCTCAGATTTAGTTATAAGTTGGCACAGGGATAGGCCTTGAAAAACTGAACACAGATCAATCGAGAAAACAGGAAGAAGTTGTGTGGAACTATCAAAAAAATAAGCAAAATATACAAACTGAGTAGTCCATGGGCAGGGTAGGCAACATCAAGGAGAGTGTCAGCTTACGAGCGCCGTGGTCCCGTGGTTAGCGTGAGCGGCTGCGGAACGACAGGTCCTTGGTTCAAATCTTCCCTCGGGTGAAAAGTTTAATTTTTTACTTTCAGATAATTATCAAAGTTCAGGCACTCACACATAATCAACTTCGCTCTCCAAAATTCCAGGACATGTTCAGATTTGCTTGGACATATGCAGGATTTGACGGTCTACGCACGGAAACATTTGAAAACGTAAAAAACATATGTTTTGACAGAGCACAGGGAAAACTGTGCGACTGTGAAACTGTTGCATTCATTTGTCGCACCTTATGTGACAAACTCTTATGTTTTCATCACTTTTTTGGGAGTGATTATCACATCCACAAGAAAACCTAAATCGGGCAAGGTAGAAGAATCTTTTTACCCATTCGCCAAGTGTGCAAGTTAGGTGGGTCGACAACATATTCCTGTCATGTGACGCACATGCCGTCACCAGTGTCATAAAGAATATATCGACGTGTTTTCCTGTGGAGGAATCGGTTGACCTATGACCTTGCGATCAAATGTTTTCGGTTCCTATTGGAGAAGCACGTCCTTTCGACTACTAATCGCACGGTTTTGCGGTGCGGTCGCAAAACACTGACACTAAACTTATTACAGTGAACAGAGACGTCAATGAATGAACGAACAGATCGTAACTTTGCGAAAATAAAGAAAGTAAAATTTTCACTCGAGGGAGGACTTGAACCGAGGACCTCTCGTTTAGCAGTTGCTCACTCTAACCACGGGACCACGGCGCTCCTCAGCTTGTCTTCTCCTTGATGTTGCCTATCTTGCACATGGACTACTCAGTTTGTATATTTTGCTTATTTTTTCATAGTTCCACACAACTTCTTCCGGTTTTCTCGATTGATCTGTGTTTAGTTTTTCAAGGCCTATCCACTGTGTCAATTTATAACTAAATCTGAGAGGGGTGCGATGGGGAGGTTCCCTTGTTAGTGTTACCCGTGAGAAGCTAGGGAGGATCGGTAGCTGCCGATTTTTCTCAGCTCCCGGGGCTGACAGCAGCTCCTGCACGGCAGATTCCCCGCAACAATGAGACCGTGGCAGCGCGCAGGAAGGCGCGGGAAGGCGGAAACACCGCAAAGTGTGCCTCCAGAAGCCGGGCGGCACTGCGGCACGGTCCGCGCAGCGACACACTGGGCTCCGCAACTTCCTGCTCCATTGTTCCCACGGCAGCTCTGTCTCCCCCTGCGCCAGTGTCGCATCAAACGGCGCTAATCGCCCGTAACGGGCTGCACGCCTGCACGCCGCCCATCTGGTGGTCGCGGCAGTGTTAGTAAAGCGACCGCTTTACACTGTCTCTCCCCACTGCTGCTACGAAATTTCTGCAAGGGCAACCATCTGGAATGCCAGAGAAATGGTAGTGATAATTCCCCAAATCACTCCAATAGATTACACTAGCAGAAAAGGACACTTCAGATATACACTGCGCATCACAGTGGAAGGATCTTTCTTTCAAAACGCTGCAATTGTTTACCATTGCGCCATAGAAATTTGCCTCAATCGTGCCTACAACCTACCTGTATGATGGTACAAAAGTCGCCCTGCGACTTCACCCTCGGGCTACGCGACGCTTCGAGGTGTCAACATATGCGAAAAGAAGGCCGCAGCGCAGATGTTCAAGTGAGATGTAACGTGGGTTAGTGACGTCACGTCGGCAACAAATTTCACCTCAATTCTGTCCACCGCCACCGTGGACGAGTCACACGAGGGAAAGGTCGTCACACTTCCTGTTACCCACACTTCAGCCCTTCTTCTGACCCCTCTGTAATGGAAGTCGGAAGCGCCGACGACCAAAGTTGAAATCGCGTGCTTTTGTTACGGGTGCCCGAGGAAAAAGATATTTCACACACGCCGCCGCTCACATAGAAAGGCCTCGGAGGAGGCACAGAGGGCTACGGTGTGACTACATATTTCGAGGTCGGAAACTACAGTTCGCCGTATGATGAGCCAACAGTACGACGTTCTTGATAACATTTGATACTGCTAACACCCCGGACTATTCAACCCCTCTCTAAGGAAATCGTGGGGCAGCAACCCCAATAAATGTAAACGCACCAATTTGGAGTGAAATTTGACCACAGGGTTTTCTCTGGTTTAGTGGAACCACTAGTGACCATTGAAAACCTTTCGAGGACATTACATCATGATCCAAAGCAGCAGAAGGTGTAATTATCGGTGATTTTTATTTCAGTGGCCTTCTTTAATCAGACAGTTCCAGACGTCCTTAGCGAGAGCCATGACGGGGGGTTTCGTCAACTTTTATCCGGTATCCGTCTTTAAAAGCATGCTCAGCCAAAGCAGATTTCTCGCGGTAGCGTAGGTGGTAAAATCTTTCATGCGCTTCGTGTGTTGTTCCACAGTGCGTACTGTTCGTATGACGTAAGACTGGCCACACTCGCAAGGTATCTTGTAGACCCCAGGTGTTCTGACACCTGCTGTGTCTTTAACTGTTGGATTTTTGGCGGAGACCTGAAGATCGATTTGATCTTGCGTCTTTTCAGCAGCCGGCTTATCTTGTCCGACATGGAACCACAGAACGGCAAGAGAGCAAGTTTCCTGTTCCTCGTCGGTACTCTTGTTGTGATTCTTGCTTGAAATCATTTATTAGATGAATTTTATAGCCGTTATTCCTGAAGACCTTGAGTATGTGGCTCACTCATGGGGCAGGTTATCAACATCTGTATCGTTCTTACACGATGCACCAATGTTTTCTTGTCCAATGACGGGCTGATGGTGTGCAAGCAGAAGTCGGTGTGGGTGGGTCTTCTATAGAGGCAGTGGCATGCATTTCCTTTGCGGCAGACGAGGACGTCGAGGAAGGGCATTGCATTGTCTTTTTCTACCTCCGTGGTGAACTGGACGTTACTGTCGCTGCCATTGAGATGTTCCAAGAACTCTTCGAGTTTCTCATATATGAGGGCAGTAGGGATAGATTTTCTGAATTGGAGTACCAAAAGCAGTGTGACGTGACGTCGCCGATGGCACGGCTCAGCACAGTGTCATCGTGCTGGTCTTTGTGCCAGTTCTTCGTCAGTAAACCTATCCAGGGGAGTGGGAACCATCGTTGTCAACAGCAAATACAGTGAGAGAACAGAAGAAGTTTATTTCCATAGAAGACAATCGGCGCTTACCTTCGTCATTTACACTGTTCTGCTGATCAGTTCAGTGCAGTACAGATTCAAAGATAAAGAGGAACAAAAGGTCAAAACGAGCCACCGGGAACCACGAGCCCCCCATACCAAAATATTCAGAAAATATCGCTGAAGGACCTTCGAAATTCTGTCGACGTAGTTCGCGAATACAATAAAAGGTCGAATACAGCTTTCCACTATTCGCCTGGGAAAAAGAAACACAAATTGAAGGTATGGGGTTCGAAGTACTAATCGTTCCGTTGTGAGTGATTTATAATGCAGAACGCACATCTGCTACGTGGTATCTGCCTCGTCTGCGATCACCGCAGCAGGCTGCTACGCACGCTCATCTAGACAACGAGACGCGTAGCCAGTGGGGAAGTGCGTGCGCAATAGCGGTGCGTCGGGCTCCCCGTGACGTCACGGGGCTACGCGCTGCCGGAAGGGACGTCACAGTCCGGTGGCTGACGTCCAGCGTTCTGCGTGTGACTCACACCGTAGCTCGCCACCAACTTATATACACGCTCAGGCACACCGTAGCATGTGGATGCCAACTAGAAACGTGACCTCAGAACGACATGGAATGATTCGGAAATAATATCTAGTAAGAGTACATTTTTTCCAAGCATTTTCTTGAATACAACCGGGACTGTTATTTCATTCTAGGTTCCTCACCCTGCGTTATCTGAGTACGTGTTTATTCCACTCTTTCATTAGTACGTCTTCCCCATCCACCCCTCTCTACGCATCTCCTCCCTCTTCTTCTCCATCTCCTCCACCCCTCTTTCAGTCCACCTCCTCCACCTCTCATTCTCTACTAATCTCCTCTCTCTCCGCCCCTCTCTTCCTACCCCCTTTCTCTGTCAGTAAGCTCTTCCCCTTCTATTCAGCTACCCATTCCCCCTCTCTGCATCTCCTCCACTCCCTCTACTTCCATCCCCACCTCCCCTCTCATTCCATTTTCTCCTTTTCCTCCTCCTCCAATTCCACCTTCTCCTCCTCCTCCCCCACTGATTCCATTTGTTCCTCCCCTTCTAAATGTCTTTTGCTCCCCCCAGGAATTCCATTTCTTCCTCCCCCCTCTAAATCTCCTACTTGCCCCTTTCCCTGTCCATCTTCCCAACCCCCCTGTAATCTCGTTCCCTCTCTCTCTGTCCATCTGCTGCTCTTTCCTTTCTTTGTCCATTTCGTCCTCCTCCTTCTCCTCTCTCTCTCTCTCTCTCTCTCTCTCTCTCTCTCTCTATTTCCCCCTCCATGCTATCTGTCCACCCCCTCCTCCTCTATCTGCACCCATCTGCTCCTTTCTCCTCGCTGTCTATCTCCTCCTCCGCTTCCTCTCTCCACATTACCATAAAATTCAGATAAGAGGCTGGTAGTTCTTATCTCCACAATATCTCTTTCTGATTGCAACTAATATGTGTACCAAGTTTCGTCGAAATCGTTGGAAGCGTTTAGGATGAGCTTTTCCCACGTATGCATATGTCAAATATATATGTTAACCATGTTTTACACGTATTTGTACGCATATTTCGCTTGTACCTATAGCGAATTTCGCCCTGCAGTTTCATTTTCACACATCTCAATGTTTATGACATAGTATCTCCTGAACTGTGTGCTGTACAATGATAAAATTTTGCAGTTAGTACATACAGTGGTATATGTGTCTACTCTCTGAGAAATGTGTTGTGAATAAAGTTAGAAGTAAAGAAGTAATAAATTAGAACGTCTTGCATGACGACGTCTTATCTCCTGAATTATAAGTCGCACAGTGACATAATTTATGTGGTACATTCAGTGGTATATATGAATATTGTTGCAAAATGTGTCGCGAAAACAGTTAGTGGTAAACAAGTAATAAATTTAAACGTCATACTTCATGCGACATTTTTACTGCATGAGCACTAAACATGTTACAAGTGATAAACTTTTTTCCTTTAATTAGTTTTTGAGGGTCGTCAGCAAGAAGAAGTTTCATAAAGGTTTGAAATTATTTGTGATGTTTGTTCCAAGTCTATACGTGCTCTCATCCTCAAATACTGGTTGGCTAAAGCATGGCTACTGGCGCGTCCTGAACTACTCTGCTTTTTCACCCCCACCCCAACTCCTTTGATACGTAGGTGGTTCTTAGTCCACAGAGATTATTTCCAGACAGTACGAGATGTGTGTACCATGTTTGGTTGAAATCGGTCCAGTGCTTGAGGAGGAGACGTGGAACATGAATACATACATAGATGCATTAAAAAAAGGCAGATTCGTTTCTTAAAAAGAAATACTTCTTTCATTATATCGCTTGACAGGCGTACCGTATATCACACACACGAGAAGATGCGTTTGCCTTTTATCATTTCCGAAAACCAAGCTTCGATGTCTTGAAACGTTCACTGAACAGAGGGTAATGATAAAGTTCATGACTGATTTCAATAGGTAACGCAAGGAAGAATAAATTCTTAGGAATTTTTAATGCTTTTATTTCCTTTGTAGTCGGCAAGTTAGTTTGGAAAACCGCCGACAGGGGTGCCAGGGACTGTAGTTGCAGAAATTTTTGGAAATTTATGGTGACTTCCTATGGGACCAAACTGCTGAGGTCATCGGTCCCTAGGCTTACACAATACGTAATATAACTTAACTTAAACTAACTTACGCTAAGGACAACACAGACACACACAGACACACACACACACACACACACACACACACACACACACACACACACACACACCCATGCCCGAGGGAGGACTCGAACCTCCGACGGGGGGAGCCGCACGAACCGTGGCAAGCGACTTACTTAGACCGCGGCTACTGCGCTTGGTTGTAGTTGCAGAAAATGGCGGAAAAGCATGCAGAGAAACCACACGCTAATGGGTGACAGAGAACCCATATGAAGCCGTCGAATACGTTCGGGATTCCGACAAAGTTAGTGTTTTGTTCCGTGTCCAACAAGACAGTATATGGACCTTTCTTATTTGCTAAGAGAACTCTATCGACATGACTAGGATTGGCAACTTTTTTAAACGCAAATAATGCCCTTATTTCAAGGAGAGCATATTTCTATAAATTAAGTATATTCAAAATTTATGTATTCTTTTCTGAAATATGATTTTTTTCCGTACTTCTGGCTTTAAATGTGAATTTTTTGTGCTTTTTAAAGGTCAATATCTGCTGCTACACTGTAAATTTATACTTTAATAAATGAACAATTCCTTGTTTATTTGAATTTCTTCAAGCTACACCTCTCTCTTCACTCTGTTTGCGCCCGTCATCAATAATTCTATGTAGGTAAACGTTGAGGCGATGTGAGTGGAAAACATGCATGATTGTTTTTAATTGTTTGGTGACTTAATCACCTTCCTTTTAAGCATAGAGCGTCATTTGTTAAAAGTGTACAGTATGTGTGTGTGTGTGTGTGTGTGTGTGTGTGTGTGTGTGGAAATACTTACCATCATTTGTTAATTCTTTGAATTTCTTTAATATAATTTCATAATATGAATCATCCTTGCCGATACTGTATATCGCACTCAATTTTCGTGAGGATCACTTTTTAACCAATCATCTAATTTCCTCCAGTCCCACAGAGTTCACTCCGGGTTCCCGGGTTCGATTCCCGGCGGGGTCAGGGATTTTCTCTGCCTCGTGATGGCTGGGTGTTGTGTGATGTCCTTAGGTTAGTTAGGTTTAAGTAGTTCTAAGTTCTAGGGGACTGATGACCATAGCTGTTAAGTCCCATTAGTTAGGTTTAAGTAGTTCTAAGTTCTAGGGGACTGATGACCATAGCTGTTAAGTCCCATAGTGCTCAGAGCCATTTGAACCACAGAGTTCACTATTGAGTAGAATCCTATTCATAAACACGGATGAAGAACTGACCTAAAACCTACTTATTGGCACTCAGTAAAAAGTAAATACGGGAACGACGATAAAAGCAACGACAGGCAATGACAAACTGTCGTCAACAATGATGATTTAACAACGACAGAACGGTCGATTGTTTCCACTCAGAACTGAATGCGCCTGTCTGCGACGATTGTTTTAGTTCTGTTCTTCGCAAAGACTGGTTTCACTAAAATGAATGAATAAATACTTGAACCGATGCGTAAACCGACAAGCAGCTGATTGGTTACTTGGTTGTTCCTTTCGTTATTGCCGCTTCGCTAGATAGGTCCTGTAGCGTCCGCTGACCTGGCGCTATTTGAGTCCCACATCAGTCGCCGATATATATAAGAAACCTTTGAGAGTCTGTCTTTCTCATAATGCATCGTTTGTTACGTCGTTCTTGGCGGACCTTTTTTTTTAGGTACATCATGGACTTCGTAACTACCCCCTAAGAGTTAAAAACTTCAGGCGTTTCACGTTGTGCAGAGTAACCCAAAAGTCCGTCAACACTTGAAAATGCGCTAATTCCCGCAATAATGTAGGCAATAATGTAATGTTGGTACACATGCCTGAAATGACATGGTTTTTTACTGAAAACAGAAACTAGTGCAAAAACACGTGGTGCTGGACTGCAACTAGTCAGAGACGCCTCATGAGAATCGTGTTTAAAATGAGGTGTAGTGAGAGAGGGAATCAAGTCATCTCGAACCTGGGTGATAAACACCTGCTGGAAGATACGAATTTTATGCAGGATGGAGCTTCATCCCATTCTGGTTGCTAGATGTATGAAAAATCTCTTGTGCACATCTTTTGGTGAGGATCGCGTACTGAATAGGGATGGGGTTATCGCTGAAACAACCAGTTTCTTCAGCACCAGTTTAACCCGAGTGTTATAAAACCGCTCAAAATAACCGGTGTCTGCAATATGATTTTCGGTTTTTTATTCCCATTGTTTCCTGTAATAATCGCAGAAATCGAACAAAATTTGAAAAATCTTGACTCCCTCAGTTTCAAGACACAGAATCGAAATATAAAATAAAATAAGCAAATAAAAAAAAAACTTAGTCCGTCCACGGTTAGCTTCTCTTGTCGAAAAATGATAAGTGATTGAATAGTTACAGTTTTGAACACGGCTGTCTTTTAGCAACCGCACATAAGTTTCAGTGGAGAAATAACGGTTGCAAGTCATTGTTTAATACAGTTATCTAGGCTTCCACACCTCTAAGGAAGTTTTCATCAGAATGAAAATTTAAAAGCCCTATAAAATAATACATACGAAAAAAGTTTGACAGAAACATTAACCAAGATGAAAACTGTCATAACATAGAAAGATTTCTTACGTATAGCTACTTTGGAAGAAAGCAATAGTCGAAGTTTAGAGCAGACATGCTCAAGTTAAAAATTAAAAGCGTTCCAGCCTTTGGTACGTACATCTTGCTAGGAACATCAGACTGAGTGGCTCAGTGCCTTACATTGCTGCTACGAAAATAAGACTCACGTTGCGCCACCAATTTGGCGCGGACAGTGACACATGCACATTCGACACGTTATATCAGAAATAATAGAATTAAACAACAGTTCATTATAAAACAATATTCAAAGGATGAAAACTCGCCGGCCGGAGTGGCCGAGCGGTTCTAGGCGCTACAGCCTGGAACCGAGGGACCGCTACGGTCGCAGGTTCGCATCCTGCCTCGGGCATGGATGTGTGTGATGTCCTTAGGTTAGTTAGGTTTAAGTAGTTCTAAGTTCTAGGCGACTTATGACCTCAGAAGTTAAGTCCCATAGTGCTCAGAGCCATTTTTGATGAAAGCTCAATGTATTTTTGAAAATACGAAGTTGTCAAGTAAATGAACTATAGCTAAGAGCCATCTATTAGGCGTTACCGAAATGTCCATTACGTACTACAGAAGATCACCAGTATTCTCCTACTGATACCAATTTTTTGAAATTCTTCTGAAAAATCGTTTTGTAATCGAATCACACCACTATTTGGACACTTCGAATAGTCAGCACTAAAGGGTGAAAACTGAGGTTCAAGAACTACGTTTTCCATGTTAATTATCCATTTTCAGAAGCCACAAGCAAATAAAGGCTTGTTATGGACACAGAGGTAACACAGAAGGTATTTTCTGTTTTTGTTGTAAACTATGGATGAATTGTTGAGTTTTACGTTTTCTCCCTTTTAAAGGAAACGGGGCATTGCGCATTGATACCGCACTTCATAAAATGTTGCCATTCTGTAATACATTTACTGTTCGTCGGCAACAGCGAGAGAGTGCCGTATAGTCCAGTCTCGTACAGTGCCTGTACACATGTTTGCCACGCCACACGGTAACGGGCTCCGTTACACTACTCTTGCAGCAACGCCATTCTTATGCCATGTGTTTGTTGTTCGTTTCTGTCGACACTGTTATTTAACTAGCAGTAATGGTTTCCTCATTTTCTGTAACAACGCAGTATTTCAAAGCAACGAAAATTTTAACGAAAAAGTTACTCTTTTTTTAATTGGTTTATTTAAAAACCAAAAGTTTTAGTATTGCTGCTATGGTTAATTAATACTTCGGGTTTTTACCAGTTATTAGTAAAAAATAAGAAACACTGTTACAACCGAGACCAAACAAATGCCGGCCGGAGTGGCCGAGCGGTTAAAGGCGCTACAGTCTGGAACCGCACGACCGCTGCGGTCGCAGGTTCGAATCCTGCTTCGGGCATGGGTGTGTGTGATGTCCTTAGGTTAGTGAGGTTTAAGTAGTTCTAAGTTCTAGGGGTCTGATGACCACAGCAGTTAAGTCCCATAGTGCTCAGAGCCATTTGAACCAAACAAATACCGAAAAATACCGGTTGTTGAGAACGGAAATACAGTATCGATTGTACACGTCGGGTTTTCCCATTCGTAGTACTGAGCCGCCACATCCGTCATGCTAGGCCTCTCAGATTCTCAGACCTCAATGCGTGTGGTTATTGGTTGTGCGGTTACCTCAAGTCGCAAGTCTACCGCAGTCGCCCGACCTCCTCATTAGGGATGCTAAAAGACAACATCCGACGCCAGTTTCTCACCATACCTACTGATATGCTATACGGTGCTGTTCACAAAACTGTCCATCGAGTACAGGTATTGTTGATGAATGACGGCCGACATGGTAAGCTTTTGTCGCAGAAAACACCGTCTTTGCTAAAAACCAACTGTTATGCTGATGATTGCTTTCGTATCGTATGAAGCGCCATCTGTTGGTCGTTGTGTGCACTTCCCTTTTGTTTCAATAAACCCGTATGTCATTTCAAGCATGTGTTGTCAATTTTTACTGTCTGCCTACATTATTCCGTGAAGTTCGACGCGCAAGTCGCCGAAATGGCGTCAAATTGAAACACTTGCACCCGGCGAATGGTCTACCCGACGGGAGGCTCAAGTCACACGACATTCCGTGAAGTATTGAATTTTCAAATGTTAACGGGCTTTTGGGTCATCCTGTGCAAGTAAGCGGGTTGGCCAGGAAGTAATGCACCGCATTTTTTCTCAGCCAAAAACAATGTTACGAATGAGAAACGTTACGTATGTATTATTTTAAGTCTCCTGAGTGAGTGCTCCAAGTTTCCGTTACTTCCGACAGACAGCGTAGCTGCAGGACACTTTCAAAGAGGCGTCTGTTGGTGATGTACGTTACAAGCGACGTGCCGTCATTGGCTTTCTCACTGCAGAGAAAGAAACTGTGGGGAATATTCACAAACGCTTGTGCAATCTATGGAGCATTTGCTGTCGACAGAAGTACAGCCAGTCGCTGGGCACTGAGAGTGAGGTCAGCAAAAAGCGGTTCGGCGGAGATCCACGATTTGCAGCGGTCGGGGAAACCATCCACGGCTGGCACACCTGACCTAGCCTCCTCGGACTTCCACTTGTTTGGGCCATTAGAGACCTCCATTCGTGGAAGACATTTTAAGGAGGATGAGGTGATTGACACAGTGAAGCACTGGCTCCGCCACCAGGACAAGGATTGGTATCGACAGGACATACACGCCCCCGTTTCGCGCTGGAGGAAGGCCGTAGAACAGGATGGAGATTACGTGGAAAAATATGATGTGGAGATGAAACACCATTCTTTCGTGTGTGTAGTTTTCATTATGTTCAATAAAGAATTGTTGAAGAAAAAAAATGCGATGCATTACCTTTTGGGTAACCTTCGTAGATGTAGCTTCACGACAGATGGTGAACTCCCAGTCCCAGCAATATTTGTAGCAAGCACATGACCCACCATCCGGAAACCGTGCGTCATTCTCCTGCTAACAAACTATCTCGCATGGCTTACCTGACCTTTTTCTTCGGCCTGAATTCGCCCGACGTCCAGCTTCCCGGCCTGGATATCCGACCGCAGGTGAGTTGTCTGCGGGGAAACTTGTGACGCAACGCGGCTTCCCCAGAGCCGAGCCGAGCGGGGCGGCGGAAGTTTCGAAACCCGGACGTCACGCCTGGAAGACGAGTGCGGTGACGTCACCGCTGCCGTTTCCACGGGGGGTCTGCGGGCGCGAGAGAAACGCAGCGCGCCGCCCGCAACACTGAGCCGGCCGGCCGGTTTCGAATCGGGCCGCTGCTAATTGCCTCACGATATTCGCTCTCGGGTGATGACGGCGCTGGAGTGTAAATATACACCGCCTGGCTCTTGCGAGAGCGTCCGCTGGTCGTACTCTAGTGATTACACGGCGTTGTTGGAAGTAGAAAACGCCAGTGGCGGCGGACAAGAAAAATCACGTTGCACCATTTCTTGAAGAAACATTCTTTTAGCTGAGGTAGCACATGAAATATAAAAACGTTATATTTATTTATCCGTTGAGTAACATTTTTTGAAACTTTAAGTTTTTAAGGATTTTCAGTTTTACATGTTTCCGATTTATAATCATGTAATTAAAAAAAAACTATAGCATCGTGGATCCTATTGGGAGAATTTTTGGGAATAATTAGGGGCAACGCCAGAAGCGGAATACTTCCACACACCCATGCTCGAGGGAGGCACTCGAACCTCAGGCGGGAGGGGCCGCGCAATCCGTGACATGGCGCCTCAAACCAGGCGGCGTAATGTTCTCTTGACAATGCTGACAATGTTGCGTTCTGATAAAGTCCAAACTCTTAAGGAAAACAAAGGATTACGCCTGTGTAATGTCTACTCAGTTATATGACACCTTCCCAATATGTCGGGTATACGTTCCTGATATTTTCACATAGACTGGCAACGTCTAGCATCCTTTCGGAGTGTCTGTCTCGTGTCGCAGGGCTCTCCAACATTTCGTGTGTGATCCGAAACTCAGATAGAAAGCCGTCTCCCCACAACCTGTTAAGAGTCCCGTAAGCCCCTAGTTTGCAGAAAAGTCCCGCACGGGGGCGTGCCGACCGGTTCGTGCGGTCAGTGACGTAACCAGTGGATGATTCAGCCCTTCCTCGCTCTTACTGGTGTATGATCAAGTCGCATGTACATAATAGGTGCCCGAAAGACAGTCGTTACATGTTTCGCTCTTTGTGTTCACTATTCACCCCCAAATAATAATTGAGACACCGTTAATGTTCATGATATTGCACCGTCCAGTAATCATCATAAGTTATTTTGATTTTTGACGATCACACAGGAAGTACTACCAAAGAAGAGAAACAAATAAAAGTTATAGCATAGAAAACAATACGTAAGTATATAAATAAGTACTATCAAAGTATTAAAAGTACTGTCAAACTATTAAACTATGTACACCCAGAAATACGCTAGTAAGCAATGGAAAAAGAAGACGCGAAAGCAATAATTCCACAACAACAAAATTTTTTCACGTATTATGCGAGTTTTACGTGAAGAAGTCACCATTTCTGCTTACTTAAAGGAAGAATTGCAGCGAAAACGTCAGGCGTGGTATGACAGCCTCCGTCAGTTTGGTCTCCGACTGAATACAGCAAAAACTGATTACTTTCAATTCCTAATCCTGGAACGTACCAAAACACAGGACCAAATGTAAAGTAGTGGGCGCATTTAAGGAAAATAGGGTTCTATTTACTATGCTATAGTTCTATCAGTAATGCAGAACGAATGGAATCAAAGTAGCTGACGTCTGATGGCAAAAGGTCACCAGGATGCAGTGTGGCAAGCAAACGCCAGTATACCTGAAGATTAAGACATAAGACACGGTCGTTTGTCCTGTAGCCGATTATGGCCCGAGTGTTGCGTAGTAACATTGACCATCAGAAGACATTTTCATGTAATGAAATGCGTACGCTGTCGTGGCAGAATGGCTTCTCGTGCTTGATTATGTCACAAACGCCACTGTACTGCGGAGATGTGCCGAATCTTCCAGTACTGAAAAAACTAAGAGATGGTTGATGTCCTGGCGGGAGGGCCTCCCACTAGAACTGTAGATAATCCGGAAACCAATGGTAGAATGACATAGGCTGAGATGGCAGGCCGCTGTCAATAGATCGACCCTGTCCGATCAAAAGCCGAGAAAAATGGTGCTCAAAGATTCTAAAAAGTGAATCGTGCTAAAGTGGGAATTCACTAGGATGAAGAAGTAGTTAATGCAGTTGTATATACGTCATATTATTAATTAACTGTTAGGCAAAAGTTGCTTTGTGGTAGTATTTTACGTCACCTTTTCAGTTCCGGGTGTAGTCCATCACCAACGGTGTTTATATTACATAAATGACGCATTTCCTACAAAAAGTTACTTACAGTGTATATTGCAGTGCTTTATGCATATGTGATTTTTCGGTAGATTTAATTCGACTTGCCTAACATGTAATGTTCTCTAGCGTATCCCAATGACAATATTTTGTAATGTTCATATAATAATATGATTACGTGATTTATATATACATGTATGGATTCAGCATAAGGATTTTTTAGGAAATATATGTAAGTGTCATTGGCAATTGCCGTACATGCAAAGATTACTTTTGGTATACTTCATACAACGCACCCTACTTCTAATTATTATCCCTATTAGCAGAACAAAGAAATGTATCTTCATTCAAGCATAAGAGCGAAATTTTCGATGATTTTTGTTTTTAGATCTGTTTAAAACGTCTGGATGTTTAGTGACATATGTGAAAATTTCTGTTTCTAACAAAATGTTTAGAAACAGCCTTTTTCGGCAATATATAGGAGTAATAGGCATAGTGTCATGTAACTGACTGTGTGGTTTTCTTCTTTTAAGTCTGTAGTAAAAGTAGACAGGTTCGTGTCAGTTAGGTCCACTTGTTCTTTAAATCTTGTTTTGAAAGTTCTTCCAGTTTTTCCTATGTACATTTTCTTACAATTATCGTATTTTAACTTATAAAACACCTGAACGCTCAAGCTTACAGGATTGTTCAATGTTACGACAAATTTGTGATCGCTGTGTGTTCTATGTTCGTAAGCCTATTTTTAGGTTTCTTTTCTGCAGAGCTACTCTGATTTTATCTGAAATTTTTCTTCAATATGCTCTAATTTGTCTCTGCTAAAATAATGTTGTCTTTTATTTTATTTTCACTTGTGTGTTCTTTCCAGCTATAAATTTTGTCGGCTATGTTGGGGTTGTAACCATTACTTTTTTGCTGTACTTCTTAGTGTCTTTCATTCAGATGTTGCAGTCTCTCTGTACACGTTAGAAAATATGCTCCTCCGAGTGCTTTTGGATTATATGAACTATTATGTATTACAGTCTGTGGTTACTTGTTTTCCGTAGATGTTGACTTGTGGATTGTTTCGTTTCATGTGATTTCGAAAACAAGAAAATTTATTTTATCATCTTGTTAGGTTCGATTGTAAATCTGATATTTTTATGTAGGCATTTCCAGTGTGAGTGGAAGATGTCTATTTAGTTTTCTGTTCCTTCAAACAGAATTAATGTATCATCTACGTATTTCCGGTAGTATTAAATTTTATAAGCGCATTCTGGACAATTTTTTAAAAACATTTCTCGATATGATGAAGAAAATTTCGACTAGTGTACGAGGAAAGCAATTTCCCATTGCTAAACTGCGTTCTTGTATATACAGCTGGTTCCTGGACTTAAAATAGTTATGGGGGAGCGTCAATTTCAACTGCGTACATTTTACGATGTGCATATAGATTACATTCGATAATTTCAATAGTTCCGTTAACGGGTACCGTAGTGAGCGTGTTGGTTAATGTTAGGAAATAAATTTGGGATTCACCTCTATGTGAACATTTCTAATTTTTTGTATTAGATCACTTGAGCCGTTTACACTTTATTGATTATCATAAATGCAGTTCTGAGTCAGAACATTTAATGAAAATACAACTTCTTTGGCCTGCTAACACAGATAATATATATATATATATATATATATATATATATATATATATATATTGTCACCTCAGGGAGTCACATCTAGTGATACGTGGCTGGCGACCACGGGGCCCCGAGCTGAGTACTGGCATTGCTTCCACTTACAGTACTTATGCCAGGCTCCTCACTTTTATCTTTCCTATCTGGCCACCCTCGGCCAGCTCTTGTTCTTTTCCGACCCTGACGCTATTAGGTTTCGAGGGCTAGGGGTCTTTCATTTTCCAACCTATACTTCTCATGCAGCGTCTGACCCGGAGCGGGCGGCTGCAAAAGGCGTCTGTATCCAATGTTAGGGGGCGGCCTCCAGAACTGCGGAAGGCAACGGAATACCACCGCAGATTATCTTCCCTGCATAATGCAGTCTCCATTTTATGCACAAAAAATGGCTTCCTCTCATGTTAAATCAGTGTCCGGAGGTAAAATAGTCCCCCATTCGGATCTCCGGGGGGGGGGGACAACTTGAAAGGAGGCAAAAAATCAAAACGAGAATTGGTACCTGGAATGTCAGAACTCTGCTACAAGCAGGAAAACTAGAAAACCTTAAAAGAGAGATGGAAAAGAATCATATGGACCTCGTAGGAGTTGCTGAGGTAAGATGGAATGGACATGGAGAGTTGCAGTCAGATGAATATGTATTCTACTACTCAGGAGGAGAAGTAAAAGGAATTAATGGAGTAGGAATGATGACAAAGGAATTGGCTAAATGTGTGGAATATGTAGAATATGCAAATGACCGGGTTATTGGTGTAAGGCTGAAAGGAGCACAAAAAGATTTACTGATTGTCCAGGTGTATATGCCAACTTCAGAACATGATGACCAAATTGTAGAGGAAACGTACAGTGTAATAGAGAGAATAATGGACGAAAATAAAAAATGCTGCAAAATAGTAATGGGAGACTGGAACGCCATTGTGGGAGAAGGGAAAGAGGGAAACATAGTAGGCAGTTATGGTCTTGGAAAGAGAAATGACAGAGGTGAATGGTTAATTGACTTCTGCAGGGAAAGGCAGCTGATAGCGGCAAACACATGGTTCAAGAACCATAAGAGGAGGCTCTACACTTGGAAATCACCAGGGGATAAATACAGAAACCAAATCGATTTTATACTGGTAGAAGAAAGATACAGGAATGGAATCAAGAAGGTGCACACATTACCAGGTGCAGATATTAATAGTGACCACAACTTACTTATGGCAGAAATAGAAATAAGAATGAAAAAACTGAAACAGGCGACAATGGTGAAGAAGTGGGATTTAGAGAAGATAAGGTCCAACAAAGAAATTACAGAAATGCTGTCTCGGGACTTTCTAAGCACATTACGAGACAAAGAAGCACCTGATAATGCCAACGAGTACTGGAACATGCTGAAAGAAGGAATCATTAAAGCAGGACAGCAAAATATAGGATATTTAAAAGGGAAAATGTCAAAAAAACCATGGGTCACACAAGAAATGATTTCCAAGATGGAGGAGAGAAGAAAATTGAAAAACAAGAACACTGAAGATGCAAGAAAGATATACCGACGGTTAAATAATGAACTGCGAAGAGAAACAGAGTAGGCTAGGAAAAATGGCTAAAAGAGGAATGTGATGAAATTGAAGAACTGGACAGGAAGGGAAGATACGACTTACTATACAACAGAGTAAAGACTATGACATGGGAACAAAACAGAGCAGGAAGTGCTACTATGGAAATTTTGAGTAAAGACGAAGAGATAGTGTACAAAGATCGTGACGATGTCCTCCAGAGATGGGAAGAATATATAAAAGAGCTATATGACACAAATAGCAAACCAGAAACTCTGGAACTTGAATCGCCGGCCGAAGTGGCCGCGCGGTTCTGGCGCTGCAGTCTGGAACCGCGAGACCGCTACGGTCGCAGGTTCGAATCCTGCCTCGGGCATGGATGTGTGTGATGTCCTTAGGTTAGTTAGGTTTAACTAGTTCTAAGTTCTAGGGGACTAATGACCTCAGCAGTTGAGTCCCATAGTGCTCAGAGCCATTTGAACCCATTTGGAACTTGAATCACACAACAGTGTAAGTGATGAAGAGAAAGGACCGACCATCATAATGGAAGAAGTAAAGTCTGCCATTGCTGCAATGAAAAATGGCAAAGCAGTACAGATACAATACCGGGAGAAATACTAAAATGCTTGAACCACAATGGAATAAGAGAAATATTGAGGTTATGTAATAAAATATATGACAGTGGTGAATGGCCTGAAGACTTTTTGACAACAGTAATGATTCCATTACCGAAAAAACAAGGAACCAAGAAATGCAGCGAGCACAGGACAATCAGCCTCATTTCACATGCAGCCAAAGTGATGTTAAGAATAATTAATAAAAGACTTGAAAAAGTAATAGAGGAGAATCTCGGCGAGGAGCAGTTTGGCTTTAGACGGAATACGGGCACCAGAGATGCAATAGGGCTCCTATGAATCTTGGGAGAAAGGTTTATTGAAAAAGGAATAGACCTATATATGTGCTTCATCGATTTAGAAAAGGCATTTGACAATGTGGTTTGGGACAAGCTGGCGACTATTATGAGGGAAAAGAGAGTGGACTGGAAAACCAGAAGACTTATAAACTCATTATATCTTAATCAAAAAGTTTCAGTTAAAGTGAGAGGAGAAAGTACAAACTGGATCAGACTAGGGAAAGAAGTAAGATAAGGATGCTGTTTATCACCTACTCTTTTCAACCTGTACTTGGAAAATATGATTGACCAATGCTCATTAGATGACAAAGGAGTAGAAATTGGAGGAAGAAGAGAAGGATGCTTGAGATTTGCTGATGACATGGTCCTTCTAGCCACAGGGGAAAAAGAATTACAGGATTTGGTGGACACCATTGCAACTAACGGAAAAAAATATGGAATGAAAATTAACACAAATATAACAAAAGTATTGGCAATAGGAGGAAATAAGGAAATAAAAATTGTGCTGAATGGAGAAACACTAGAACAGGTGCAAAATTTTAAGTATCTTGGAAGCAGGATAGACACCGACTGGAAGTGCACCACAGAAATTAAAACAAGGATAGCAATGGCAAAAGAGGCGTTTTATAAGAAAAGGAGAATCTTCTGCAGCGGTCTGGACAGAGAACTCAGAAAGAGACTCATAAAATGTCTTGTATGGAGTGTTCTTCTATGTGGCGCTGAAACATGGACTATGAGGAAAAAAGACAGAGAAAGGCTGGAGGCTTTTGAGATCTGGACATGGCGGAAGATGGAAAGAATAAGTTGGATGGACAGAGTAAAAAATGAAGAGGTACTGAGAAGAGTGGGAGAGAAAAGACAGTTACTAGATGTAATAAAGAGAAGAAAAAGAAATTGGATTGGGCATATATTAAGAAAGAATGACGGACTGATAAAAACAGTTTTAGAAGCTTATGTAGAAGGGAAAAGGAAGCGAGGAAGGAAGAGATTTCAGATACTGGATGACATGATGGACGGTACAACATACAGCAGCCTTAAGAAGGAAGCAATGGATCGCAGAAAATGGAGAGGCAAAGGACCTGCTAATATAGCAGATAACTGATATATATATATATATATGTGTGTGTGTGTGTGTGTGTGTGTGTGTTGTGATGTATACCGAAACTAATATTTGCATGTACAGCAATTGCCATGTCAAGTGCATATATTTCGTAAAAATTTCTTATGCTGATTATTTATATATATATATATATATATATATATATATATATATACTATGCAATCCTATAATTACATCTGCATTACAAAATACTGTCTTAGCGATACGCTACAGAACATCACATATAATGCAACTCGAATTACAATGAACTGAAAAATTACGTAAGAATAAGACACTACAATATACACTGAAAGTAACTTATTATAAGAAATATGTGTCTTCCCTGTAATACAGATACCGCTGATGATGGGCAACGCCACGAACTAGCCTGGTAGAATAAAATGCCACGACAAAGCAGTCTTTCTCTGGCTCTTAAGTAAAAATACGACATATGTACAATTTCTTCAAGTTACAGAGCACCAACCGCCCAAGACATAGTTAATACAAGTCTTACACTGCGTACAACACAATCCCAAGAAAATACTGTCTTGGAAAACAAATTTAGTGTCTTCCCCTCTAAGTACAGTGTAAATAGTGTCGATCTTAGAGTGGTCAGATGTAATTTCGGTGATATTGTTTCACGCTACTACCACCAGTTGGTATAACTAGTCCAGGGATATTTCCTGGATTGCGGAGGGCACTGGACGCTGTTCTGATATCCCCTATTGGCGAATGGGCCTTATTGCAAGAGTACAGTAGCTACTGATCATTACTGGAAAATTGTTCCGTTCACTAAAGAAAACATTGCGCCATTCATCGAGCCAGTTACTTCTTTCGCTACGCCACTGGAGGAGGGCTACGTTCTTACTCGTAGCCCAGCTACCAGCAAAGGGTTCCTGACGGCCTTAGCTCGTCTGGTGAGTACAACGTCGATCCTAATTCGTGATGCGGTCGCGCAGCTATCAGCAATGGATTCTCGTCTGGTGCACTGGTTCATATGTTAATGCAAATGCCGCTGCCGTCCACAACCAAGGCAACGAACGTCTGTACTTTCCATGGATACTGGCACCGAACTATCCGACGGAGGATAATGTTCGTATCTAGAACAAGGATCAGATTTCGTTACTTTAAATAATGTAATCGCCACGTAAAACTAGAACTCTCCGTTTGTTTTTGTTTTGATTGAATTCCGAATTGATCAAGTAACAAAGTTACATGGGAAACCGTATTTTAGAAAAACGTGTAGGTTTTCTACGAGATTTGAAGCTAGACTCTTCTATAATGCACCGACTGCGTTTTTTCCCCTGATGATAAGTACAACAAACGAGGGAAGCCAGCTAAGAAAAAAAATTCTCTGCCTTGTACATTGAGTAGAAAAAAGTCATGGGATAGCAATATGCACGTGTACGTGTACATATGGCGGTAGTATCTGGTACACGAAGCATAAAAGGGCAGTACATTGGCGGATCAGTCATTTGTACTCAGGTGATTTTTGTGAAAAGATTTCGACGTGATTACGCTCGCACAACAGAAATTAACAGAGTCAACGCGAAATGGTAGTTGGAACTAGACACATGGGACATTGAATTTCGAAAATCCTTAGGAAAATCAGTTGTTGTTGTTGTTGTTGTTGTTGTTGTTGTGGTCTTCAGTCCAGAGACTGGTTTGATGCAGCTCTCCATGTACTCCATCCTGTGCAAGTTTCTTCATCCCCCCGTACCTACTGCAACCTACATCCTTCTGAATCTGTTTGATATATTCAGCTCTTCGTCTCCCTCTACGATTTTTACCCTCCACTCTGTCCTCCAATAGTAAACTTGTGATCCCTTCATAACTCATATGCCCTACCAACCTATCCCTTCTTCTAGTCAAGTTGTGCCACAAATTTCTCTTCTCTCCAACTCTATTCAATACCCCCTCGTTAGTTATGTGATCTACCCATCTAATCACAGCATTCTTCTGTAGCACCACATTTCGAAAGTTTCTATTCTGTTCTTGTCTAAACTATTTATCGTCCACGTTTCATTTCCATACATGGCTACCTCCATACAAATGCTTTCAGAAACGACTTCCTGACACTTAAATCTATACTCGGTGTTAACAAATTTCTCTTCTTCAGAAACACTTACCCTCCCATTGCCAGTCTACATTTTATATCCTCTCTACTTCGACCATCATCAATTATTTTGCTCCCCATATAGCAAAACTCCTTTACTACTTTAAGCGTCTCATTTCGTAATATAATTCCCGCAGCATCACCCGATTGAATTCGACTACATTCCATTATCCTCGTTTTGCTTTTGTTGATGTTCATCTTATATCCTCCTTTCAAGACACTGTCCATTCCGTTCAACTGCTCTTCCAAGTCCTTTGCTGTCTCTGACAGAATTACAAAGTCGTCGGCGAACCTCAAAGTTTTTATTTCTTCTCCATGGATTTTAATACGTACTCCGAATTTTTCTTTTGTTTCCTTTACTGCTTGCTCTATATACAGATTGAATAACATCGGGGAGAGGCTACAGCCCTGTCTCACTCCCTTCCCAATCACTGCTTCCCTTTCATGCCCCTCGACTCTTATAACTGCCATCTGGTTCCTGTACAAATTGTAAATAGCCTTTCGCTCACTGTATTTTACCCCTGCCACCTTCAGAATTTGAAAGAGAGTACTCCAGTCAACATTGTCAAAAGCTTTCTCTAAGTCTACAAATGCTAGATACGTAGGTTTGCCTTTCCTTAATCTATTTTCTAAGATAAGTCGTAGGGTCAGTACTGCCTCACGTGTTCCAACATTTCTACGGAATCCAAACTGATCTTCCCCGAGGACGGCTTCTACCAGTTTTTCCAATCGTCTGTAAAGAATTCGTGATAGTATTTTGCAGCCGTGGCTTATTAAACTGATAGTTCGGTAATTTTCACATCTGTCAACACGTGCTTTCTTTGGGATTGGGGTTATTATATTCTTCTTGAAGTCTGAGGGTAGTACGCCTGTCTCATACATCTTGCCCACTAGATGCTAGAGTTTTGTTAGGCCTGGCTCCCCCAAGGCTGTGAGTAGTTTTAATGGAATGTTGTCTACTCCCGGGGCCTTGTTTCGAATTAGGTCTTTCAGTGTTCTATCAAACTCTTCACGCAGTATCATATCTCCTTTTTCGTCTTCGTCTACATTCTCTTCCATTTCTAGAACATTGTCCTCACGAACATCGCCCTTGTATAGACCCTCTATATACTCCTTCCACCTTTCTGCTTTCCCTTCAGTATTATCTGTCAAAACAGGCAACGCAGTGACCGATGGTCTTCACTTAACGACCGAGAGCAGAGGCGTTAGTGCAGAGGTATCGGTGTGAACAGACAAGCAACACCGCTTGAAAAACCGCAGAAATAAATGTGAGGCGTACGACGAACGTATCCGTTAGGACAGTGCGGCGAAATTTGACGTTGATCGGCTACGGCCGCAGATGACCGACGCGAGTGCCTTTGCTAACCGCACAACATCCTCTGCAGCGCCTCTGCTGAGCTCGTGACCATATCGGTTGGACCCTAGACGAATGGAAAAACCGTGGCCTGGTCACGTGAGTCCCGATTTCAGTTGGTAAGAGCTGATGGCTGGGTTCGGGTGTGGCGCATAACCCACGATTCCATGGACCGCGATTGTTAACAAGGCACTGTGCAAGCTGGTGGTGACTCCGTTATGGTATAGGCTATGCTTACATGGGATGGACTGACTCCTCTTGCCCAACTGAACCGGTCATTGACTGGAAGTGATTATATTCGGGTAGATGGAGTTCATTTGCAGCCATTCACGAACTTTACGTTCCCACAAGTGTCTTGTCACCGTGCCACAGTTGTTCGCGATTGGTTTGAAGAACATTCTGGACAGTTCGAGCGAATGATTTAGCCAACCAGATCGCCCGACATGGATCACATAGAATGTTTATGGGACGTAATCGAAAGGTCATTTAATGCACAAAAACCGTGCGTCGGAAATACTTTGGCAGCTATGGACGCCTACAGAGGCAGATGGCTCAGTATCTCTGCAGGGGACTTCCAACGACTTGTTGAGTTTCTTTACAGTGGAGGTGATGCACTTCGCCGAGTAAAGGAAGGTCCGACGTGATATTAGAAGCTATCCCATCACTTGTCATCTCGGTGTAATTCTCTATTAGGAAAAATAACTACTTACACCTTTATTACATTATAAGATCGGCAAAGGGACCTCTGCCGCTGGTACGAGCAGGAAGGTACACGTCCACCGCGATATAACATTAAAGAATTTCTACACTACTGGCCATTAAAATTGCTACACCACGTAGATGACGTGCTACAGACGCAAAAATTAACCGACAGGAAGAAGATGCTGTAATACGCAAATGATTAGCTTTTCAGAGCATTCACACAAGGTTGGCGCCGGTGGCGACACCTACAACGTGCTGACATGAGGGTCCGCAGCTCGTGGTCGTGCGGTAGCGTTCTCGCTTCCCGCGCCCGGGTTCCCGGGTTCGATTCCCGGCGGGGTCAGGAATTTTCTCTGCCTCGTGATGACTGGGTGTTGTGTGATGTCCTTAGGTTAGTTAGGTTTAAGTAGTTCTCAGTTCTAGGGGACTGATGACCATAGCTGTTAAGTCCCATAGTGCTCAGAGCCATTTTGCTGACATGAGGAAAGTTTCCAACTGAATTCTCATACATAAACAGCAGTTGACCGGCGTTGCACGGTGAAACGTTGTTGTGATGCCTCGTGTAAGGAGGAGAAATGCGTACCATCACGTTTCCGACTTTGATAAAGGTCGGATTGTAGCCTATCGCGATTGCGGTTTATCGTATCGCCACATTGCTGCTCGCGTTGGTGGAGATCCAATGACTGTTAGCAGAATATGGAGTCTGTGGGTTCAGGAGGGTAATACAGAACGCCGTGCTGGATCCCAACGGCCTCGTATCACTAGCAGTCGAGATGACAGGCATCTTATCCGCATGGCTGTAACGGATCGTGCAGCCACGTCCCGATCCCTGAGTCAACAGATGGGGACGTTTGCAAGACAACAACCATCTGAACGAACAGTTCGACGACGTTTGCAGCAGCATGGACTATCAGCTCAGAGACAATGGCTGCGGTTACCCTTGACGCTACATCACAGACAGGAGCGCCTGCGATGGTGTACTCAACGGCGAACCTGGGTGCACGAATGGCAAAACGTCATTTTTTCGGATGAATCTAGGTTCTGTTTACAGCATCATGATGGTCACATCCGTGTTTGGCGGCATCTCTGTGAACGCACATTGGAAGCATGTATTCGTCATCGCCATACTGCCGTATCACCCGGCGTGATGGTATGGGGTGCCATTGGTTACACGTCTCGGTCACCTCTTGTTCGCATTGACGGCACATTGAACAGTGGACGTTACATTTCAGATGTGTTACGACCCGTGGCTCTATCCTTCATTCCATCCCTGCGAAACGCTACATTTTAGCAGGATAATGCACGACCGTATGTTGCAGGTCCTGTACGGGCCTTTCTGGATACAGAAAATATTCGACTGCTGCCCTGGCCAGAAGATTCTCCAGACATCTCACCAATTGAAAGCGTCTGGTCAACGGTGGCCGAGCAACTGGCTCGTCAAAATACGCCAGTCACTACTCTTGATGAACTGTTGTATCGTGTTGAAGCTGCATGGGCAGCTGTGCCTGTACACACCATCCAAGCTCTGTTTGACTCAACGCCTAGGCGTATCAAGGCCGTTATTACGGCCAGAGGTGGTTATTCTGGTTACTGATTTCTCAGTATCTATGCACCCAAATTGCGTGAAAATGTAATCACATGTCAGTTCTAGTATTGGAACGGTGGTCTGATCATTTAATATTAAAAGACTACGACCAAGGTGTGGACGGGGCCAAGGAATTGACATATCAGACGTGATTTAACACATAAATAATTTATTCATAACATACAATACATAACACCAACTACGCAAATCCTGATTCGATGCTTACAATTGCCCAAAATGGGAGGACCACCACTTTCGAATTGGAAAGGTTTTAATTTAAGAAACTAAAACGCCTATTATAATTTTTTAAAAATAATAATAACACAACACATAAGTAAGCGCTAAGTGATCGCACTCTTAAATCATTAATTACTAGTCACAAAGCGTGGGTTTACCACATTTAAATTCTCATTGCAATATAAAACGTAAATACATGAATTCACAACACAGCATGGCTTCAAATTTTCTACCTGTCAACCTATGGTCCTAAAACTTCTTATTACATTCCAGCCAATCACATTAATATCTCATAAACACGGTTGTTAAAATACAAACGTTTGCACTATAATCAATTTTAATAATCCACAATCACTCAAAAAACATCAGAAGTTCGATACGGAGCATGTAAGCCTGTTTATACAATCTTTCGGACCAAAATAGGCACGAGGGTCACCATAACACAAGTGCGCTAGTTGCTTTTAGGATAGATGCTCCCATTAGCTTAATCACTGAGTAGATATTTATTTAAGCGACAGGTAAGATAGTTAATGCAAATAGAAGGTATTTATAAAGTTTTTTTTTTCTTCCTCCCTTTTAACAAGGGGGTTTTAGAAAGGTGGAAATTACACTTTGAGGAGACGCAATAGCAATCTATCGGGCACGCCTTCACGAGGACGCCATACCACTACACACGTACTAAACTAGCCGCGTATCCGCTGTTCAAGCCAAACATTAACAACACAGTTCCATATTCCTAACACCCAAATAGTCGGGATCAAAAGAAAACCAAAAATCCCAAGAGCGCAAGATCCAGCATAGCTTCAGAACAGTACTTCATGCAGTTGCCTTCACAAATACAGGTATGGAAATGAAAACAAGAACGTGTAACAACATTCCCTAATCAGCACAATGTTCTTCTTTAGGTCCCGGTAGCACCAGACAACGCTGACATGCCAATGTTAACAAACCTCTAAGGTAACACCCTCCAACTGACAAGCGATGTGACCCCTTATCAGCTCCGTGACAGGACTCGAAACCCCAACTACTGTCACTGCAACTCACTTAGAATAAATACAGCGCAAATAGTATGGCGGACACATATACCCAGGGATTAACAGGACACTAGATTGAACTAGAATTAACCATAATAATACAGCACTAGATCTTGAGAGACAACGAACTAACTCACCACCCGAAATTCTGCAACCACAGGGCGGGAGGACGAACTACCAAAACATAGAAGTGCAAACGTACACAAATAACTACCAAAATACACCACTACACCGGTTAGCAACATTGCGTGGAGGAATCTGAAATGTCAGAATTGCACCAGTGAACAGAACAGAGGATTGCCACAGCGGTGGCTACAAGGCGGGAAAGACGACTGGATGAACTCAATCCCAAAGGACGAGCAACTTGAAGCATTCACACTTAACTTCTTTTCTCCTTTCCCTCGGCGCACTTCGCCGTTTGTCTGGGACTGCTGTGCACAATTCTGAGCCGTCCCCAGTCGTCCCGGCAGACACCGACCCAGACTGCTCCCGGACTCAAACCCTCGCCGAACGGCGGCTCCACCGCCCCATGTTGGTTACAGTTTGTTCGTCGACGCAGGCGATGATTAGACTGCCATCCGCCTCCCGCGGACAACCAGTGAAGAGCGGACAGAGGGGCCCAACCAGGCCGGCGTTCCTCCACGGGTAGAAGTGCGGGTTCGATAACAACACCCGTACGCGGAAGGCAGGATGTCGACGTCACCAGAGCAGACACGAAGCCCACTGCGCGACAACATCCTCCAGCGTGACCGCGCTCGCCTATAAATAGTACAGGCCAAAGAGTCTGCTGCAGTAAACACGTGAGTCTGTCGTGTTACCAACCTACAGTTTCTAATTACACCAAAGACAGAACTCGCAATCGATAGTAGGTACACTACGGGTGGAAGTTCAAACGACAGAGATTCATAAAAGACCAACCCTGAACAACCGCGAAAAAACTAAATAGAAGCGAAGCAATAAAGACAGGAACGAGATGCTACAGCCCGATCGCACCCAAACACTGTCGATTACCGAAAATATTGGCTCCACACGACGCTCAGGAAACGAGCCGTGGAAAGATGGAAGTACACGCGGCTCAAGTATAATATATTTGTCCAATGAATACCCGTTTATTATCTGCATTTCTTCTTGGTGTAGCAATTTTAATGGCCAGTAGTGTAGTTTCCCGAAAGCTGTGTGTGTACCGGATTCCATGAGAATGTGGCTTGTCTTACATGGGAGAGAGTATCAGAATGGTCGAGACGAGAGCCCACAGAACTTTCGCACACACACACACACACACACACACACACACACACAACACGACTAAAACAACCAAGCAAATCAGCTGCCGCCGAGCACTGGCTCGAATATAATCTGGAAATGAAATACGACGAGACCAGTTACGTGGTGCAAACGACAAGTTTATGGGACAGCGTAATTAAGGAGGCTATCGAGATGAAGATGTCGGATAACCTAATAAAACGGGGCGGAGGTTCCCATTTCAACTAGACTTCTGGCTCAGACACTCAGTTTATTAAGATGTTGCCCGCCCTCTCTCGCTGGAAAACGCTGATAGAATTTGCGTTTCACGTAGTAAAAGGGCAGGCTCTGAGAAGCAAACGAACTTCACAGGGCGCAGAGGACGCCCGGAGTCGAACTCCGCTATAAATAGAGGTGCGGCGTAATGCATTTTGCAGGCGACACAGCACTATTCGCCTGCAATAGACAGCACGCAATAACTGTGGCTAAGATACAGAAATAAGGCGTGTTTACTGCCATTTTTTTCCAAAGAAAATTCCGCACTGGCTGTATGAATGATTTTTATTAAATCTGCGACCGGTTTCGCACCACTTAACGGTGCATCCTCAGGCAATCTGTACAAAAAATAATACAATAAGAGCTCATATAAACTATTCGATTCCCCAATTCTGGCGTCTTAATTAAACTTTTAAATAGCCAGTTTTTTGAATGAAACAAGAAAGTACTCACATACGCTATTTATGACGTAGTAACGTTGAACATTGCCCTGTAGCCAATCCCCACCATTCATGTCCAATATGCCGTCATCTGGTGAAAGCGGTAGTTAAAATTTAAAAATCTTTTTAAAAAAATTTTTAAATGATGGGAGCGGCAGTGACCTAGAAAATAAAAATAAAATACGATACTGATAAAACTCCCTAAACACGAACGACGAAGAGCGGAACATTAGCATGAACAAACAGAGGAATTAGGGCCATGTAAACATATCAGAACTTACCGTGCAAGTTGAGAGGAGCCGCGCGAAGCGGACACAGCCTGACTGACTGGCCGAAACTCGGAAATCGCTCACGCAGTGACGTGAGAATCGCCAGAGGGGGGCGGGAGCTAAACATTTGATAAACAATTCCTTACGTCTATTTTTTTAAAAAAAGTCTAGTACCATAGTAGGTGGCCAATATAAAAAAATGGGCAGTTAGCTAAAACCATAAGAATTCTGAAAGCGTTAAGGCCCGGAGTGTGGATAAAAATATATTGGACAGAACCTACTAACAAGTAAGCTATAGGTGTAAGGTTACCTGTTTAAGTAATCAAAATTTTCTAAAAGACCCTTGTGCCTCAGAACGTTCTGGGCACTAAGTGAGGAGCTAGGGGATTTCTTCAGAACTCTGAAGATTTCAACCTCTTCCAAAGCATTAAGGGTATTGCCCTTACTTTCTAAGCGTAACACCCGCATGTTGTTCTGGATACCGGTGATATGGTGACCCATTTTGAGCCTGGGTCGCTGATGTGCTCCTTAAAGCGGGTGTCAAAACTTCTTCCTGTCTGGTCTATGTACTCCGAATCACAATCATCACAGGCGATGCTATATACCCCCGATGACTTGAAACTATTCCATGTTGCAGCCTCCTTGTGCCTGAACCTCCGTCCATTGTTTTTTTAATTATATTATTTTTTGTACAGATTGCCTGAGGATGCACCGGTAAGTGGTGCGAAACCGGTCGCAGATTTAATAAAAATCATTCATACAGCGGAATTTTCTTTGGAAAAAAAAGTCGAAGTTGTGTTGTGGTTGCCTGGCCTACAAAACAACATGTTACTGCTAAATGGTGCAGCTTAAATGAAGTTACACCAGACAGCGACAAAATAAAAGCTATCTACTTATCGAAATAGTTACCGAACCTTAGAGACAATAATGTGACCACCTGTCGAAAGTCTGAATGACCACCTTTTGCTCAGTGGGCCTCTGCGAGACGTGCAAGAAGAGAAATCAGTGAGGTTCTCTAAGGTCCCGACAGGGATGTGGAGCCATGGAGACTACAGTGCCGTGGCAAGTAGCGCCAGGTTTCTCGGTTCAGGATCCATGGCGCATACAGCCGGTCTGAAGGGGTCCCACTGATCCGTATTGGGTTTAAATCTGGAGAGTTTCGAGTCCAGGGGAGTATGGCAAACTCATCCAGGTGCTCTTCGAACCACGCAGGTACACTGCGAGCTGTGTGACACGTTGCGTTCTCCTGCTGGTAGATGCCATCGTGCCGAGGGCATACTTATGTTGATTATTCGTGCCTCCCCTAATGACGAGATCACCCAGGGAATGCCACGAGAACGATCTCCAGATCATTACGCTCCCTCCTCAGGCCTGGGCTCTTCTTGCAGGGTGTTTGCGTCCAGACGTTTCAAGCCGTACACGCCACAGGCCATCTGTCCGATGGAGCATAAGACGTGATTCATCAGAAAAGGCCACCTGTCTCCACCCAGTGGACGTCCAATTGTGGTATTTGGGTGCAAATTTCAACCTTCGTTGCCGATGACCAGCAGTCAGCATGGGTGCACGAACCAAGCGCCTGCTGCCGAGACCCATACGCATCAATATTCGCTGAATGTCGTTGAGGAGACACAGTTGATAGCTCCGTGTTCCATCTGGGCGGTCAGTTGCTCAACAGGTGCATGTCTATCCGCCCGTACATTCCTCCTCCCCTGTCATTTATGGCCCTTGGTTCACCACACCTACCTCGGCACCGGTTTTGCGTAGCTCCGTTTTGCCATGCGTGGTATACCTTAACCACAAAGGCACGCGAACAGTTTACAGTCTTAGCAGTTCCGGAAATGGTTCCACCTTTGGTCCGGAAACTAATGATCATACCCTTTTGTACATCAGATAAATCGCTCCGTTTTCTCAAGAACAACATTATTTTCCGCGTCCTCCGGACATGCTTACCGTACCCTCCTTTGCGCCGGCCGGGGTGGCCGTGCGGTTCTAGGCGCTTCAGTCTGGAACCTCGTGACCGCTGCGGTCGCAGGTTCGAATCCTGCCTCGGGCATGGATGTGTGTGATATCCTTAGCCTAATTAGGTTTAAGTAGTTCACAGATGTTAAGTCCCATTGTGCTCAGAGCCATTTTTTAACCTTCTTTGCTGATGCTGCCACCTGCCACCTGCTGTCTGTTAGTAGTTATTGCACGTTCACGTCGAATATACGCTGTAGTCAGATTAAGGGGAGGTTTACTATCTTTTGGTTCAAAAAATCGATTTTTAAATTGCATTTTTGGATCCATAAAAGTGTTTGGAATACACCCCTGAAACGGTTTTTCCGAATACGGAACGGAAATGTTTGTTATTCGCGGTTGAACAAAAAAATGCACCTGCCTGAAATCGGCCTTTTTCACGCACCAGTCTTTTTCTTTCGGAGGACGAGTTATTGTACCGGTGCTTGCGAGGAAACACACAAAATTAAAATGAAAGTTTGAACGCGTGTGTTTCGAAGTTAGCCCTCAAGCATTTGCATTCTGGTGCGAAGACTGTGGAGATTGCGACTTTCCTGGCAGTGAGCAGCTTTAACGAAGGGTATTCAGCAATTCTGAAGACCATGAAAACGATGGACGTGACCCTGGGACTCTATTCGACGCAGTTCGCCAAGCATTCGGACGACCACCAGATTCAAGCGGCCGAAAACCGCCTGTCACCGGCCGTACGAGCGGCTCTGGAGTAGCGCAGGATGGCCCAGATCGAGCAGAACGCCCTCTATGAGGAAGAGGAAGGACTAGTTTATGGACCCGGAATAGCAGATTGAACGTACGTTGCATAATATGCATTTATATGTAGTCAAAACTTCAAATGCGTTTTTTCTCGAAATGACTTTATTTTATCGCGCGGTATGGTAACTTCAAATCTACTGAACCGATTGGCATGATTCTTTGTTTCCGACAAAGCTAACTAAATTGTCCTGGAGTTGTAACACTTTTATTCCGATCCATCAACTATAAATATTTTTACTAGGCCGACGAGGTCGAAAATCGATGAAAAAACCCTATTTTTTTTTCAAATGGCCGCCATTTTGTTTCTTATGGTCCAAAGAACTTAAGTGAGGTAGAACTCCTAAAGAATCTTACATACTTCGCTAACGTCAACTAAATTTTGATTTCAGATGAGCCGGCTGACCTGTGACATACCGCGCGTGGTGGTCTACATCGAAATTTTGTTTCGTTCCGACAGCACTTCCGCCTTTGTTCTTAGACATTTCCGGTCGAAAAAATTCCAGCATGCAGAGGAAATATCAATAAACATTTTGACCAAATTTGACATTGATATCTATAACACATCCCGAGAAAAAATATTCTCAAAGAACACGCTTTTTTCGGGCCAAAGATAGTAAACCTCCCCTTAATATAACTGGACCGTGTATAAGAATTATGAATCGTCTTGAAGATGCTAGTGAGAATATGAGTCAGCAGAAGGTACCAGGCAGAAAAAACTAGATTAAAACAAATTTCACAAACCTTTATTTCACTTTTAATTTAGGAATTTTCACAGGTAACAACAAAGATCGTTAAACGTTAATCATTTAGACAAGTTGAACCAACTTGACCAAGCTGCCTTGGAAACTTGAAATCAATAAGGTTGTACCACGTAAATCATCAAATGACTCCGGAAACAGTGATCTGTACTGTACTTAGCCATGTAGTAGTCTGCAGAACTTGACCGCCACATCTGACTGATTTGTGGCAGCTCCAATCAAAATCGTCGTTACCCATCTTACAATCACGCGGAAACTCGAAACAGTGGTCTTAAGTCACTGACGATTAGGAATCTGACTGACTACCAGCCGAGACTGCAAAAGAGAGAGAGAGAGAGATACGGAATCGTATCTTCGTAGGGCCAGCGCCACGCAACCTACACTTGAGCGGCCGCTGTAACGCGGCGATACCGAGCAGATGTGATCACAATAGATTTGTCGCACTGCAGGCAGTATCAAACAGGCTCACGTTTTATTACTTGACCAGTTAGCGTAGAATACCTCAGGATAAGTCTGTATCGTCAACTATTTTTCATACATCACATAATAGAAAAAATATCAAATTGCCTTCAAATCGCTAAGGCATTGGGCGTCTTGTTCATCAGCAATAAATTAAATATCGAACCAAAATACGATCACATAGAGCAACAGTACTCCCAGCATTACTACTGTATATAGCTGCTCAGTTCAGAGCACTGCCTCCACTACCCGACTATATAGATGACAACTATTTCAAACTAAATGGATGGCAACTAATTCAAGATAAAGTTTTCCGGTGGTTGTAAAAGCTTCCTTCTGGGAAAAAATGAGACATCCACGAGGCCTTGCAAATGGATAACATCAAAACTACTACCAGTAAACATATGAAAACACTGTAAAAAAAGATGAATCTATTACAACAAAATGAATGGAATGCACACATACTGTAATTCTCTCCTTAATCCAAGAAATAGGCTCATGATGCCGCTCAACATATAAGAAGAATAAAATAGGTGATTAAACAGAAAGATTGCAAACCAATAAAAAGTGGGAGACAGGTCCACTTTTTTCTTCAATGTGTGCGATAAACCGTGCCACTAAATAATAAAGAAAAGCAACAGTTCTGTCAAGTCCGTTGAATCCGACGGTACAGTAAAAACCACACTTAAACATAAAAGAAAGTTTGCTTGGAGTTAAAGCAACAAATACGTATAAGAGCACAGCTCGCAGCACCTGAAGAAGACTAGCATGTCGGTCGTCGAAACGTCTTATTATACGTATAAATCTAGCTTGTACATGTTTGTGCTCGCAAAACTCGAAAAGTAGTCAGTCGGTTGACTTGAAATTTTGATAGAACATTAGATCCGAATACGCGCGTTCATAGATGCCTACTTTCGAATATACACTCCTGGAAATGGAAAAAAGAACACATTGACACCGGTGTGTCAGACCCACCATACTTGCTCCGGACACTGCGAGAGGGCTGTACAAGCAATGATCACACGCACGGCACAGCGGACACACCAGGAACCGCGGTGTTGGCCGTCGAATGGCGCTAGCTGCGCAGCATTTGTGCACCGCCGCCGTCAGTGTCAGCCAGTTTGCCGTGGCATACGGAGCTCCATCGCAGTCTTTAACACTGGTAGCATGCCGCGACAGCGTGGACGTGAACCGTATGTGCAGTTGACGGACTTTGAGCGAGGGCGTATAGTGGGCATGCGGGAGGCCGGGTGGACGTACCGCCGAATTGCTCAACACGTGGGGCGTGAGGTCTCCAGAGTACATCGATGTTGTCGCCAGTGGTCGGCGGAAGGTGCACGTGCCCGTCGACCTGGGACCGGACCGCAGCGACGCACGGATGCACGCCAAGACCGTAGGATCCTACGCAGTGCCGTAGGGGACCGCACCGCCACTTCCCAGCAAATTAGGGACACTGTTGCTCCTGGGGTATCGGCGAGGACCATTCGCAACCGTCTCCATGAAGCTGGGCTACGGTCCCGCACACCGTTAGGCCGTCTTCCGCTCACGCCCCAACATCGTGCAGCCCGCCTCCAGTGGTGTCGCGACAGGCGTGAATGGAGGGACGAATGGAGACGTGTCGTCTTCAGCGATGAGAGTCGCTTCTGCCTTGGTGCCAATGATGGTCGTATGCGTGTTTGGCGCCGTGCAGGTGAGCGCCACAATCAGGACTGCATACGACCGAGGCACACAGAGCCAACACCCGGCATCATGGTGTGGGGAGCGATCTCCTACACTGGCCGTACACCACTGGTGATCGTCGAGGGGACACTGAATAGTGCACGGTACATCCAAACCGTCATCGAACCCATCGTTCTACCATTCCTAGACCGGCAAGGGAACTTGCTGTTCCAACAGGACAAAGCACGTCCGCATGTATCCCGTGCCACCCAACGTGCTCTAGAAGGTGTAAGTCAACTACCCTGGCCAGCAAGATCTCCGGATCTGTCCCCCATTGAGCATGTTTGGGACTGGATGAAGCGTCGTCTCACGCGGTCTGCACGTCCAGCACGAACGCTGGTCCAACTGAGGCGCCAGGTGGAAATGGCATGGCAAGCCGTTCCACAGGACTACATCCAGCATCTCTACGATCGTCTCCATGGGAGAATAGCAGCCTGCATTGCTGCGAAAGGTAGATATACACTGTACTAGTGCCGACATTGTGCATGCTCTGTTGCCTGTGTCTATGTGCCTGTGGTTCTGTCAGTGTGATCATGTGATGTATCTGACCCCAGGAATGTGTCAATAAAGTTTCCCCTTCCTGGGACAATGAATTCACGGTGTTCTTATTTCAATTTCCAGGAGTGTAGAAATAAATATGTTATATAGAAAGAGGAAACGTTGCTATCAAAAATGTCAAAATGTTCTTGAATGATTTACTTCAAATTTTTACACGTCACTCTAACAAACATTTGGACGAATATATGATACATATTTTATTTGATATCCATAATATACAAATACATATGTATAAAATATATAACAGTGAAAAGTTGTTAGAAAATATCTCGGAAGTTCTTGACGGATTTACTTCAAATTTTAGCAATAGTCCGTTAAACATGCAGACAGACAGGAACTACACATGCTTTTAAACAATAATGTTTTTTGTTAAAACTGACTGCGAGAAAGAAAATGTTCTATTGTAAACACGTGCAGTTCTGTTTCCTTTGTCGCAGGTGATTTTAACTACGATAGCGGGGCGTTTGAACCGTTATACAAATTGTTTCTCCCATGTATGTGTTCTTTTTCATTGTGTTTATTTGTAAACATAAATTGTGTGCAGAACAGTGCGCTGTTTTGTTTTCTGACTCGCAGCTGGTCTCACAGAGAACAGGAAAGTTGTATTTCTGGCCTATCGGCTTTCGAATATTACTATAGAATCTGAATTTGCAAAATAACAATAAGCAAGGCTCAGGATCAGGGAGGTAGGGGAGGGAAGAGTATATGGACAGAGGCGCGAGAGGAAAATTACAAGGGGGGGGGGGGCACGAGGACATGGAGAGAGGGGGGAGGGGGAGGTGTACAGTGAGAGGGGGAAGGAGGAGAATGTGCACAAAGAGGGGAAGAGGAGAAGACGGGCACGGACAGAAGGGAGAACGACATTAGGACGTATATCCAGTTCCCATGCATATTAGAAACGTGTGCTTCCTCTTACAAGGGAACCTCCCCATCACACCCCCCTCAGATTCAGTTATAAGCTGGCACAGTGGATAGGCCTTGAAAAACTGAACACAGATCAGTCGAGAAAACAGGAAGAAGTTGTGTGGAACGATGAAAAAATAAGCAAAATATACAAACTGAGTAGTCCATGCGCAAGATAAGCAACATCAAGCATAGTGTTAGCCCAGGAGCGCCGTGGTAAAGTGGTTGCCCGTACGGTAGCTCAGCGTGTTCGGTCAGAGGGTTAAATCCCTCTGTAATAAAAAAAAAACTGAGTTAATCAATCAACAACGAACTTAAACGGATGTCTTACGACGTCCGCCCCGAGCAGATTCAACGAACAAAAGCGAACAAAATAAGATTAAAAAAAAAATGTGGTTAGCATGAGCAGCTGCGGAACGAGAGGTCCTTGGTTCAAGTCTTCCCTCGAGTGAAAAGTTTAATTTTTTATTTTCAGTTTATGTGTCAAACTCATATGTTTTCATCACTTTTTTGGGAGTGATTATCACATCCAGAAGAAAACCTAAATCGGGCAAGGTAGAAGAATCTTTTTACCCATTCGCCAAGTGTACAAGTTAGGTGGGTCGACAACATATTCCTGTCATGTGACGCACATGCCGTCACCAGTGTCGAATAGAATATATCAGACGTGTTTACCTGTGGAGGAATCGGTTGACCTATGACCTTGCGATCAAATGTTTTCGGTTCCCATTGCAGAGGCACGTCCTTTCGTCTACTAATCGCACGCTTTTGCGGTGCGGTCGCAAAACACAGACACTAAACTTATTACAGTGAACAGAGACGTCAATGAACGAACGGACACATCAAGACTTTGCGAAAATAAAGAAAGTAAACTTTTCACTCGAGGTAAGACTTGAACCAAGGCCCTCTCGTTCCGCAGCTGCTTACCACGGCACTCCTGAGCTAACACTATCCTTGATATTGCCTATCTTACGCATGGACTACTCAGTATATTTTGCTTATTTTTTCATAGTTTCACACAACTTATTCATGTTTTGTTGATTGATTTGTGTTCAGTTTTTCAAGGCCTATCCACTGTGCCAACTTATAACTAAATCTGATGGGGGGTACGATGGGGAGGTTTCCTTGTTAGCTTTCTTTCCCATTTAACCTGACAGATCCACAGCAATGCGATGTACAGCTAGTTGCGCACAAAATGGAGTCAACGGCTAGGCTGAACACCGGAAAGCAGACGATTATAAGCATAATACTGCTAATGGTACGAGAAAATTTGTACGCTTGAGGTAACAGGGAAGGGGTAACAGGTCCCTGTTTCGAGTCCCAGCACCTCACGTAGTTTTAACCGGCCAGTACGCTTCTAACCAGCGCACTTCACTGCAGGGTGAAAATTTATTCTGGAAACAGGGTGACATGTTTTCCACTTCCGGTGCGAGGCTGCTATATGCCACAGACGAGGCGCAGAAAGGCATAAAAACGCAGTCACCTGGCGACCGGCCCGTGGCCACCATTGCGTCACGCCCGCGTCCAGCGCATTCGACGCGACTGCTGCTACAAAAACCACTCCACAGCGCGCAGCGGCGTCCCGTCAGGCTGGAAGCCTCGCAAGGCCACGCCGACCTTCACGGTCACGCAGGACACGCCTCTTCATCGTGCAACGCGTGTCTGAGAGATGTACTCGCAGTAGCACTGACGTGATAATCGACACGTCTAGCTGGGTACCCTGATTCCCCACTCGTGGCTTCCACGCCAACAGGACGTGGCAACCAACAGTACCAAAATGTATTAAATTTGTTACTCCTTACCAAGATCCTGGTTTGGCCAAACGCCTTAAAACTACACCCCATGGGAGAAAATACACTGATCTCAACAACATTTCTGTCACTCAGGTTAAAACTATCACGAGAAAACCGAGGAGCCGCCAACACCAGCCATAGGGGGCCAAGGATTCTGAAGATGGCTTTAACATAAGCCGAAACCGGTAAATAAACAAATATTATTGCGATGATGACCGTTGGTTTTAATCTAAGTATTGAGGTCCCCAGATGACACTGTAATTCTGTCAGAGACAGCAAAGGACTTGAAAGAGCAGTTGAACGGAATGGACAGTGTCTCGAAAGGAGGATATAAGATGAACACCAACAAAAGCAAAACGAGGATAATGGAATGTAGTCGAATTAAGTCGGGTGATGCTGAGGGAATTAGATTAGGAAATGAGACACTTCAAGTAGTAAAGGAGTTTTGCTATTTGGGGAGAAAAATAACTGATGATGGTCGAAGTAGAGAGGATAAAAAATGTAGACTGGCAATGGCAAAGAAAGCGTTTCTGAAGAAGAGAAATTTGTTAACATCGAGTATTGATTTAAGTGTCAGGAAGTCGTTTCTGAAAGTATTTGTATGGAGTGTAGCCATGTATGGAAGTGAAACATGGACGATAAATAGTTTAGACAAGAACAGAATAGAAGCTTTCGAAATGTGGTGCTACAGAAGAATGCTCAAGATTAGATGGGTAGATCACATAACTAATGAGGAGGTATTGAACGGAGTTGGGGAGAAGAGGAGTTTGTGGCACAACTTGACTAGAAGAAGGGATCGGTTGGTAGGACGTGTTCTGAGGCATCAAGGGATCACCAATTTAGTATTGGAGGGCAGCGTGGAGGGTAAAAATCGTAGAGGGAGACCAAGAGATGAATACACTAAGCAGATTCAGAAGGATGTAGGCTGCAGTAGGTATTGGGAGATGAAGAGGCTTGCACAGGATAGAGTAGCATGGAGAGCTGGATCAAACCAGTCTCGGGATTGAAGACCACAACAACAACAACAACAACACAAGGTCGCTGTACACCATAGAAAATGTTGTCTACATTTATGAATATTTCTGTCACTTTCCAATGGCATCCTGAAAGTCTTTCTTTGATAGGGTGTTTAGCAAACTCTGCAACTCCTTGAATCTGCACCGTAGCATCCAATCTTTGTCACTTCAACCTGATTTTCATATTGTGGAACAGGAAGATGTTACACACAGTTAGGTGATTACGCCGTGTGGGGAACAACTTCAGTCTCGTTTGTAATAAAAAAAATTCGTGAATAATGTATGCCGTAAGCCGTAGTGCATTTTTATGGTGGAGTACTCCGTTGTCATTCTGCACTTTTCCTCTCCTTGTCGTCGCCCGAACATCTAAAACGGACCACATAGTACTTAATATTACTTGTCGAGCTCTTTGGACAAAAGTGGAGGAGGAGTCTTTCACTGCCACGATTGTTGCGTGTTTACAGAATCTTAACCATAAAATCAACTTTCGTTGTCCGTGAATACCTTTGAAAGAAAGCTTGAATCGTCTTGAAGCAGTGGTTTACGTCCCCTGCAGATTTCCACGCGATGTTGCTTCTGATCATGTCAGAACAGTCGCGACACTAACTTCGCTGCAATCGTCCTCATGTTCCACACTTCTGACAGAATACGTCCACGTGTACCGGAACTTATTCCCAAGGTGTTGCAGTGGTCCTATGAGGGGCAGTCAAATGGAAACCGAGTACTCGTCATAACGGGGCCATGGAATGGTTCCACTAAAAAGTAATCACCCCACATTAAAGGTTATCTCCGTGAGAACAATACATTTTTGGCAACATTTATAAAGCTCTTTGAAACAGGTTTCTTACGATTCTTTTAGTACTGGCAAAAGGGTTGTTACACCGCCTATTTACCAACCGGTTCCTTGTGGACAATGTCAAGTCCCGAAAAGGAAAAGTAACGGCGTAATACGACAGAAAGAAAGAAAGAAAGAAATAGCCGAATGGCGTTGTTGACAGGAGAAGTTTGTTTCACACGATAGCTACTATGAAGTGACGTCAGAATAACGTTGCACATTTCTCGGGAACTATCGACTTTTGTGGTTATATGTCGCATCGAGATTCGGGTGAAAATAGTTACTCCCCTTGATGTTATGTGCTATTCATGACAAGCAAGCGTGTCAGTCGTAGCACTGTAAGCAGCACTCTTAAGAGTCCTACCTAACCACACTCTCGGTAATAGCAGTAAATTCGGAAATGAACAGTCAAACATTACCGCAAAGCAATTTACGTTTTTTAATCGGACTGAACTCATAAAATGGAACAGACTCTCTCCTGAGAGAGAGAGAGAGTGCTCTGATGTGTAAAAACATCGAATATTGCACAACATAATTTTATTAAATTAATAAAATAGTCCTAGACTCTTTTACAAAAGCCAAGATGAAAATAACATGTTAGAATACAGCAGAACGCAAATCTGCTTTCTTCAGCTTCGGAATTCCATCCCTCAATTCACTTCGCTACAGTAAACACATACAGCTCTTTAATCCTACAATGCCCTGAAGTCTTTTACTGTTGAAACGTCATTAATTGACATTTATCTATAGCGAATCGTACCAAGAGTGACGTTTTTGTGATAAGTCTTCATTGTGCCATTGCACTGAAGCAGCGTACGGTTATAAACAAGCAAGATGTAGTACGAAAACAACGAGTTATGTTACTCCAACATGGAATCTCCAAGCATGACATTTATGGAAGACATGTCATTTTGGCGTCACTTCCCTACAAAATTCGACTGAAACGAGGAGTAAACGTGACCATTCACAAGATAAAGAAGAAATGGAGCTGTGTGGCCAATATTTCACCTAAGTTAGGCAGAATCCTTGAACATCATGTCAAAGTAACCTTTCTGCCACATATAAGAACTTCTGGTCTTTTTGGCTCAAGAAAGGCTGATCTGGGTTTTCGAAAGGCTAGAGTCTAAGAATACTATGTCTATATGGCAAGACCGACATTGGTCAGACAGCATTCACAGTGCGTAAAAGATGAGCTGAACATGATGGCCAATCTCGCCTTTCGTAGCCCAGTAAGTCAGCCATAGCGGAACATTGTAGGAAAATCGATGGATTTACCATCAAAATCATGGCAACGAGGAAATCCTTGTAGGATTCAGTTATTAAGGAATCTGTGGAAATACGTTTGACGGAAGAGCTTATTAATCTTGACGCGGCTTTCTACTTGATGCAGCTTGGGACCAGTGATTTCTCTGATACCTTCAAAAAGACAGGCTTTTATGGATAATGGCGCATCCAGCAGCAATCACTATTACTATTATATTGATAACTTAATACTAATTATGCACATCACCGTTGTTCACGTGCCTGCGCGCCGTAGATGGAGCAATATTCGCTTAACTCTGAAGAGGTCGGTTTATCCAGTGAAGACATATGCGCGTGTGCCACTGCATCAGAAATCTCCAATGTAGGGAATATGAAAATGGCTGAATGGCTGTATGGCTGTCTGTCAAAATATCGTGACAGGGTATCGACATCATCCGGCTGCAAGCCCGCATCCTCAAGGAAAGCTCATTACGACGCATGTGGCGGGAATCTCTTCCTCAAGAGAAGGTACGTGAGTGGCTCGAAGACTTCTTAAGTAACAGAATCTACTGTGTTGTCCGCGACGTCAAGAATTCATCTGAGACCAGGGTATCATCAGGAGTGCCGCAAGGCAGTGTGATAGGACCGCTGTTATTTTCTGTATACATAAATGACCACGCGGGCATGGTAAGCAACATTCTGCGGCTGTTTGCTGATGATGCTGTGGAATATGGGAAAATGTTGTCGTTGAGCGACTGTAGGATGTCATAGATAAAATTTCTAGTCGGTGTGATGAATAGCAGGTAGCTCTAAATGTAGAAAAATGTAAGTTAATGTAGAAGAGTAGGGAAAAACATACCCATAATCTTCGAGCAAGGCATTACTAGTGTGCTTCTCGACACAATCCCGTCGATTAAATATCTAGGCGTAAAGTTGCAAAGCGATATAAAATAAATGGAATGAGCATCTGAGGATTGTGTGGTACGGAACGCCAAAGGTAGACTTTTGTTTATTGGGAGAATTTTAGGAAGGCTTGGTCCGTCTGAAAAGGTGACCACATATAGGACACTATTTTGATCCATTGTTGGTGTTTGGGATCCGCGCCGGGTCGGATTAAAAGGAGACATTGGTGCAATTCAGAGGCAAGCTGCTAAATTTGTTACCGGTAGGTTCGAACAACAAGAAAGTTTTACGGAGACGCTTCAAAAACGAGAAGATATACTCTTGTCGAGGAGCACTATTGAAGAAACTTAGAGAACCAGCATTTAAGGCTGACTGCACAACGATTCTACTACCGCCAACACATATTTCGCGTAAGGACCATGAACATAAGATCAGAGACATTAGGGTTCGTATGGAGACTTATGGACAGGCATTTCTCCCTCGCTATATTTGCGAGGAGCAGAAAAGGAAATGAGAAGTAGTTGTACAGGGTACCCTCCGCCACATACCATACAGTGGCTTGCGGAGTATGTATGTAGTTGTAGAAGAAGGTAGTGATAAACGGACTACACAGAGATGAGCAACTAAAAAAAAAAAAGACCCAGTGCCCCTTCGACAGAGGGGAGTAAGGAAGACCGCTGACAAAGAGTAAGCGAAATCTGCGCGTCAAAGAAAGGAAAGTTCTCTGCCAGATGTAACAAGACTGGATTACCGCAGCGAAATGATAATAGCGACAGCGAGCAACCCGTTTCCGGATTTCGGCCTCTTGCTGCATTCCGACATTCCTGATCTGTACAGTTTGCGAGACTCGCTTTTAAAAGGCGGACGTTATTACATTACACTCTTCATTTTGTAAGGTTGGATACGTAAACGTAGATGTGTAGCTGAAAATTCAGAAAGGTAATAATCCCATTTATCGTGTAGTATCCATCTTCGCCAAGAGTATGAGGTTTCAACGTGAGCTCTGGCCTCCGACCGCGTGCGAGGATGTGGTCGCCTACTGTGCGTTGGCCGGCAGGCCGTCTCGCTTGGGCTGCGTGCCCGTTACGGCCGCTGGAACACACGACGTCACACCACTCGCCCCTCACTTCCGAGACCCTGACACTGTCACGCGACGCGGTGTGCTGCAACCTGTTTCCTGGAGCCTGGAGAAGTGCTGTGGAGTGACTCACCTCACCACCTGGAAGACGCCCACGGGGGTCTATTCATGAGCCTTCTTTTGGCTATGGTGATCGTGGGATCACCAGCAAAGGCAGTGTTTGCCTATACCCACAGACGTCCCATTTTCCCGCTCCTGGAATCTGGTGTACAGTCGTTTTAAACACAACTCGGCAATGATTGGTAATTGCTAAATACGTATGGGAATTGAATGTATGTCTTAATCTCCTTCTTCCCCGTCTCTCTTCATCACCTCATCCCCCTCTCTCCGTCCGTCATCTGCCACCTCTCTTTTTCCATCACCTCCACTTCCTCTCTCACCATCTCCTCCTCCTCCTCCCCTCTTTGTCCATCTCCTCCTAGCCCCTCTCTTTGTCCTTTTCCTCTACACCTCGCCCCCCTTCTCTGACCCTCTACCCATTCCCCTCTCTCTGATCTTGATCCTTGGTTAATATTATTGCAAATTCCGATTCGGTAGTAGTATTCCAACCATAAGCTGATAAGCGATAAACACAGTCTTTGCGTTTTCTATAAAACCGACGGTGGGTAAGAAAACAAAACAGCGCATTGTTGTGAACAAAATTCTTGTTTAAAATATATATAATGAGAAAGAATATGTACTCGATTTGGAAAACAATTTTTCTAATGGTTTAAATGCCCTACTGTCACATTTCACGTCGGTGCTTTCTTAACGGAAAACCTTTCATTGTTGTTAAGAAGAATATAAATCCTATGTCCAAATGAATATTTAAAATTACCAAATGAGCAGCAACCAGTCGTCAGATCATATTTTCTTTATTTACTTTTGCAAATCGATTTCAACTGATTAACAGCCATCATCGGTGCTTTCAACGTGTGCAGCACACGTTTCAACACGTTGAAAGCACCGATGATGGCTGTTAATCAGCTGAAATATATTTGCAAAAGTAAATAAAGAAAACATGATCTTGCGACTGGTTGCTGCTCATTTGGTAATTTTATGGTTTACGGTCGCTGCACAACTGCAGGCTATTAATTAGGTTTGGTTGGGTTGGTACATTCTTGTAGAAATGTGAGCCTAGGATAGCTTGACATGAAGGGGAAGTAGGATGCCATCAAATGAATATTTGTTAGTCTGTCCTGTAAAAATTTGATATAAATTTTTGGTCAGGAACATTTTTGACATTTTTGTTAACAAGATTCACCCATCGTACAGGGTGTAACGGGTAAAAGTACAGGCGCTTCTATTGGGGACTGAGGACGGTGAACTGAACGACATTACACCAGTATTTACTTCATTTGCAGGCTATTAATTAGGTTTGGTTGGGTTGGTACATTCTTGTAGAAATGTGAGCCTAGGATAGCTTGACATGAAGGGGAAGTAGGATGCCATCGACGTAACGCTGTGCTGTAAGGGTTCTGCGGATGACATCCAAAGGGGTTCTGTTATGAAAGGAATTGGGATCCCAGACTATCAGTCCTGGCTGTCGCTCCAAGTGGCAGAAGACAGTCAGCTTGGTATCCTGCCGCTGTCCAGGGCATTTCCAGACCCGTCTTTCGCCCAGAATATGACTGGACTAGCCGTGCGGGATTAGCCGAGCGGTCTAGGGCGCTACAGTCATGGACTGTGTGGTTTGTCCCGGCGGAGGTTCATTTAATATACCAGCTTGAGCTGTTCCATTTCCTCCAAGTTTATTCTCGAGGCTAATAATATGTTTGTTGACAGGCATGCGGTGCCGGCAGTGACGATACACACGTCGACGAGGCATAGTGCTTAAAAGCTGTTGCAGGGTGTGTGTGTTTGTCTTTAGGATAATTTAAGTTAGGTAGTGTGTAAGCTTAGGGACTGATGACCTTAGCAGTTAAGTCCCATAAGATTTCACGCACATTTGAACATTTTTTGACTGGACTAGAATTTTCGTCAGTGATGGGCCCCGCTTCGAACTGAGCCCTGATGTCTATCGAAGACACATTTGGAAACCCCCTACGGCGGTGGAATACCAACCAGACTGTTGCCCGCCGTGCAGCCCAACAATCAGGAGTTATGGTAATGGGTGCCATTTCATTTCAGGCAGTAAATTACAGAATTCTTGCTCATGTATAGCAATTATTGGGTGTGATTCTTCTAAACTGCGTACTGAGCACTTCGAAAAGCGACGGAAAAAATTTGGGCTTTGGCTGTCGCTGTATAAGATTGGGTTGTTTGGTTGTGAGACTGTTCACGAGGAGAAGAACGTTTCCTTGGCGCGGAGGCGGATCCGTCTCTGGCCAGCGGTTTATAGGCGAGTGCTAACATTTGCAGAAGAGCGCCGAAGCAGAGTCCCCAATAGTTTCTGTGAGGGTTCCTCGGATCTGTAGGAAGGGACAGTCCGACGCCGTAGCGCACTGATCCCACCGCCAATACCGAACATAGAACTAGCACGGCTGCCGTACGCTACCTGGCATGCGTCACTAATTCCTACGGTGGTACCCCAGTCGTCCAGCTGCACAACTTAATAACAGTCGTATTTTACTATTTGTTCCGAGAAAGGTGAAAAACGTGCAATCTGTGGGTGGAGAAGATGTCCTGTCTACGAACTGAGATCACCTTAAACTCTTATAGTTTGCCGGCTGCAACACACCGTTACATGCGGTTACAGTGTTACTAACCCTCCTGTCAAGGCTGCGTGGTTGCACAATAACGTCTGAAACCGACGAGAAGAGGAACGTCTCGGTTCAGTGAAGGTTAAAGGTTGGGGGGGGGGGGTGGTTAAAGAAAAATCGGGTGATTGAGGGTTATTTGAAGGTTCGAATACTGGCTACAGGAAACGTGTTACGCAAATAAGCAGTAAAAATAGCTTTCAAAACGAATGCTAATGATCTTTTATTATGCCAGTCTACGTTTTAGAATTGGCATTAAGTTAATGCAAGAAATTCAGTAACATGATCGGACGTGAAGTTTTGTAACCAGCCACTGTTATACACTGGCGGAAAAAAAATTGCAACACCAAATGATACTTAATGCAGAGAAACGAAGTTTCGGGGATACATTTGTCTAGGTAACATATTTAAAGTATTATCATTGCAAGATCACAGGTTAATGTAAGCGCGAGATAAATCACTGCAAATGTAAAGTGCTGGTGTAAACGCCAGAATATTGAATGCAAGCATGCGACGTGTACGCATTGTCTAGGTGTTGGATGTCACTCTGTGGCGTGGAGTTTTGTGCCTGTAGTACTTAACCGGTCAAAACAGGGACGGTTAATGCTGTTTTTGGATGACGCTGGAGTTCTCGTCCAATGATGTCCTATGTGTGCTCGGTTGGAGACAGATCTGGCGGCCGAATAGGCCACGGCGACATGTCGACACTCCGTAGAGCATATTTTGTGTTACAAAAGCGGTATGTCTGCGAGCGTTATCCTGTTGGAAAACACCCCCTGGAAAGTTGTTCGTGTTTGCAGCACGAAAGGTCGAATCGCCACTCTGACGTACAATTTTACAATCAGGGTGCATGGGATAACCACAAGAGAGGTTGGTTGGTTTTGGGGGAAGAGACCAAACAGCGAGGTCATCGGTCTCATCGGATTAGGGAAGGAGAGGGAAGGAAGTCGGCCGTGCCCTTTCAGAGGAACCATCCCGGCATTTGCCTGGAGCGATTTAGGGAAATCACGGAAAACCTAAATCAGGACGGCCGGACGCGGGATTGAACCGTCGTCCTCCCGAATGCGAGTCCAGTGTGCTAACCACTGCGCCACCTCGCTCGGTCCACAAGAGAGCATCTGATGTCATACGGAAAAGCAACCCAGACCATAATTACAGGTGAGGGGTCAGTGTGTGTAGCACGCAGACTGGTTGGTTGCAGGCCCTCATCTGGCCTCCTCCTAACGAACATGGTCATCGCTGGCACCGAGGGAGAAACAGCGTTCATCAGAAAACAGAACAGGCCTCCACCCTGCCCTCCAATGAGCTGTCGCTTGACACCAAAGAAATGGCGGTGGTTTGGGGTCATTGGAATGCAAGTAAGAGTGAGTCTGTTTCGGTGCTGCCCACGAAGTAATAGATTTGTAACAGTTCCGTTGCGGCACTGTGGAACCAACAGCTGCTGCAATCGCTGCTGCAGATGCAGCGCGATGCGCCAGAGCCATACAGTGAACACGATGGTCTTCCCTCTCGGTAGTGCCACGTGACCGTCCGGACTCCGGTCTTGCGACCGTACATTCTCGACACCACCGTTGCCAGCAATCCTGTCAAATGTTTCTGCAATATCGCAGCAGGAACATCCAGCTTTTCGTAGCCCTACATCACGACGTCATTCAAACTCAGTGAGTTGCTGATAATGGTGTTTTGGTCGCCTTAAGGGGCTCCGGAACGCCCTATACTTGCAATGTTAAAATAACGCTTATAAATTACATCTTTCCTCACAAAGTATTTGAGGTAGGAAGATTATTTATTGGAATATGGGCTACAACTTCACACAGGGATTTTACAAAATTTTAGTTCAGTTAGTAAAGATGATTTTTTTTCAATTGTAATGAAAATTCACAACATTTTTTTGCAATTTTTTATTTATATATTCAAAAATATACAGTTTTTTGGAAAAAGGCTGTGTTAAATTATGCAGAAGGTACTGTGTAACATTTACTGAAAGTTTGAAACAAATATGTTTGGAAGATCCTTAGAAAACATGTAATTAGTATGAGAAAATAAAAGTTTTGGGAATCGAGCGACAAAGATTGGATTAACTTTTTAGTGCATTCCAGGTCCATAGGATGGATTATCTTCATCCTCTGCAAACTCCTCCTCCAGCTTCCTCTTGTTCCTCCTCCTGTTTACTCTTGCTTGTATTTCTAGACTCTTTACAGCCCTGTCTGCAGCCCGAAGGCGTTCCTTGTCTAAAGCAAGCATCGCTCGTACCATGTTAGAACCTATCTTCGTTCCCATATTTCTAAATACCTTGCACCTTACAATGTTGCCATCATTGAAAGTCGCAACAGCATCATACACACCAAAGTGAAGTGTTTCTATTCCAACAAATACAGTCTTGGGGATTCTCGACCGTATAACACTATTTACACTTTCATTGGGGTTTTGAGTTTTTCCGTGAATACACTTTTTCAACAGTTCAGGTGCTGCTAAGTCTCTGAAAATAGGTTTTATCACCTCCATTATTGCATGAGGCAGACTATGCTTATGAGTGTACACTTCACCAGTTAGCAATCCTTTGTTATATTTACACCAACTGTCTTCTTCTTTGGGACACAAGCTATGTTGGGGATTTTCATCGTCTTTATTGTTTACAGTAATAACACATAGCTTTGGCTTTCCAACATTTCTCCTTTTCTTAAAAGCCTTCAGAGGATTTCTAATAACTTTACTTTTACTCATTATTATACTTCAACAAATCAGAGACTCAAGAAACAGAATTAATTACGAATATTTTCGAGATAACGACAGAGTAAATAAACATGAAACAATCGACAATCACACCAGCGATATATATTGAACCATCACAGGTTAGCCACAACACATACTTTATCTCACATCACTAAAATGTACCTGATGAACACGGACGTTAATAATAACACCATTTGACAGCAGTTTAACAGCGCCACAGTGGGTCACGCCCATGTAGAACACATTTCAAAAAAAATTTAAAAATAGTTGTAGTCTTCGGAATTGAATAAATTATATATCTATTAAAAGGTAATAGTCTGCAGATTCAGAAAACGCAAAAAAGTAAAAATTGAACTTTTCATGATTTTGAGCCTTTCCGGAGCCCCTTAAAGGCATTCTTGCCTAACATTAGCTCACAACGTCCAATCTCAAAGGTAACTAACGTTCATGACCTTTACAGCGTGTGTTTAAAGCAAACCTAATTTGCATCCTCATAGTGGCGGTACTAACGCCACTCTTACGCGACTGGTGCGAAATATGAATAGACACAATCTTTCACACATAGGAACACGCCTACCAATTTTCGTTTATGTCGCACAACTCCTTGGTGTTGCGATTTTTTTCCGTCAGTGTATAAGGCATCACAGCCAAAATATCATTTTTAAAATTTTATTTATCTTTTTTTCTCTTTGAGGAGTTTAATAAATACTATTTTGTATGTCAACACGGCTTTCTGGATCAGTCTGATTTCTTTTTCATTTCTAGAAGATGTTTTACGTTACGGATCTATTTCTTAAAAAATGCAAGTTCTGTTACGTGAGGAGTACCTTGCTTTGTACTGTAATTGTAAGTTCGTATAAAGACATCAACAAATCACGAATAAAACAAAATAACAATCAAAAATGGACTTAAAATATAGAAGGAAACAAATTTTAGAAACAAAGTAATTATGTCTTGAAACATGACAGCAGAGTTCATTAACATTTCTACTGCTCTGCCTTTATATTTTATCGAAATTACTTTTTTTCCTATGTTTGATGGCTTTCTCACAGGACATCATTAGAAGCGCAATGCTACTTCTCACATAAAGAGCACTGTGAAACAAAATTCCTTTGCCGCGATCTTGTTTTTGTTGACAGATCACACTCGGCATCATAGAACTGCGCATCTCCTACACGAATAATCAGTCAATATTTTTGTATAATATTGTAAATCTATCGTAAATACTGTAATAAACTTTGATTGCTACCCAGATTGGGTATGGGAAATATGCCACAGACGGTTGGAAAAATGCGTAATTTGTTGTGGGATATCGTGGAATATTCCCGCTTCAGCTTCTATAGTTTCATGAAGTTCCGGTAGGTGGTAGCGCTATACGTAGCATTCAAAATGGCGTCTGTAACGGAGGTGCGTTCCAGGCAGACAGCTGTCACTGAGTTTCTTTAGGCGGAAAACCAGAGCATCGCAGATATTCATAGGAGCTTGCAGAATGTCTACGGAGACCTGGCAGTCGTTGGGCGAGGCATCTGTCATCATCGCAAGATGGTCGCACAAACCTGTCTGGTCTCCGGCGTGTCGGCCGGTCACACACAACTGTGACTCCTGCAATGTTGGAACGTGCGGACACTCATTCGAGGGGATCAACGGTCACCTTCAAAGATCTCGTTGCACAACTGGACGTCTCTGCTCATAATACTTACACACTTGTCCACTATTCAGAGTACTCAAAGATATGTGCCCGTTGTGTTGCTCGCCGCGTAACAGAAGATCATAATGAGGAACGAAGGACCATCTGTGCGGAATTGCTTGTGAATTACCAAGCTAATCGTGACAATTTTTTGTCGAACATCGTCACCGGTGATGAAACATTGGTTCATCACTTCGAACGGGAAACAAACCGGTAGTCTACGGTGTGGCGCTATACCAACTCTCCTCCGAAGAAAAAGTCTAAAGGCGTACCCCGACGACTGTCTTCTGGGACTCTGAAGAGGTTATTCTGTTTGATGTCCTCCCTCATGGTGCTACTAGCAACTCGAAAGTGTATGGCGCTACCCTCAGGAAATCGAAGAAACGACTTCAGCGAGTTCGTCGCCACAAAAAATGCAAATGAACTTCTCCTTTTCTATGACAGCGCAAGACTTCACAAAAGTGTGCGCACCCGAGAGGAACTCACAAAACTTCATTGGACTGTTTTTTCTCATCCACTTTACAGTGCGGATGATGCATTTTCTGCCTTCCGTCTGCTTGGCGTAATGAAAGATGCACTCCGTGTGGAACAGTACGTGGGTAATAGGGAGGTTGTTGATGCAGCAGGACTGTGGCTCTTGAAACTTCCCCTCTGTATGTAAAGTACGACAGTGCTGTAAAAACTCTTACTTTATTTGATTTTCAAACAGCTGAGCAAAACTGAACGTACTCAGTTCTCTCTTTACTTATTCTGATCATCACTAAGCTGACACACAATATTTTAGCGCAACACAATCTGACTTTCAATAATCCCTACGAAAGAATGGCCCAGACTAACAATAACCTATACCTTTCATGAATCACTTACCTCACAAATATCTTCGTTACTCGAACTACTGCAATACAGCGAGCGTCAATACTGCCAGCTAAATAAAAGATTCAAACTACTGAAGGCACTAACTACTGATAGGCATAGTTAGCGAATGAAAGATTTTGATGGAGAACAAACAATGTATTTACCTTAATGGTTCATGACATCCAGTCTTACAAATTTCCTTTTTCTGACGGACACACGTCCAGATCGTCCGCTCATAGTAACCCTTCAAAACTCTAGCATCTCTCTCCCCACATTCACCACTGCTGGCGGCTTACCTCCAACTGCCCAACGCTACGCGTTGTTCACATCCAACAGCCCAACACTACACTTGCGAATATTCCAACAGTGAGTTCAACCAGCCACAGACTGCACACAGCGCAGTCAGTGATTTTCATACAGAACACTACGTGACGGTACCAAGATAAAAACCTAAACAGCCTACTTACACTCTGACGTCGACCGGTAAAGTGGTACCATACAGGCATACTCGCCCTTCCAGTATGTTCGTGTAGGCCGTCACAATGAACAGAGGTTATGTTGAAAAATAGAGCTTTTTGTAGCGAAAAGAGTAGGAAATAACGTGGTGTATTGGAGTCCCGAATAAAGCCAACCTGCTTTCAGATAGAAATATGTTGAATTGCTTATTGTACGCCCCTCGTACTTCGTTCTCGCAGATGGTTTGTTATCTGGAAACACTCACTGAAGTGTGTTTTTTGCCGGCCGCGGTGGTCTCGCGGTTCTAGGCGCGCAGTCCGGAACCGTGCGACTGCTACGGTCGCAGGTTCGAATCCTGCCTCGGGCATGGATGTGTGTGATGTCCTTAGGTTAGTTACGTTTAAGTAGTTTTAAGTTCTAGGGGACTTATGACCACAGCAATTGAGTCCCATAGTGCTCGGAGCCATTTTTTTGAAGTGTGTTTTGCGTCCGTTTCAAGGACCCAAAAGAAATTAAACGGTAGCTGGCGTATTCTTTTCCACGTTACTGGATTGTCGTCAGGCCTTGGGTCCTAAGCACTGGTGCAGAAAATCGTAAACAATACCCGCAGTGAAACAGATTTCGAAAGACACCGGGCGCGACGAATGAATGGCGCCTTCCGCTTCGCGCCACTAAGTCTCGCTGAGCAAAACCTCCTCTGGGCAAATTTCACATTCTTTATTGTCCATTCGCGTTTTAAACCCTACATGCATCTACATCTACATCTATGCTCCACAAACTACTAGACGATGTGTGGCGGAGGGTAATTCTGGTACCACTGTTACATCCACCCTTTCCGGTTACATTCGCGAATGGCAAGAAGGGAAGACTGACTCGGTAAACCTCCGAATCTTATTTTCTCGTCGTTTTCACTGCACGAGACGAATTTGCGAGGACCTAATATGTTTCTCGACACTTCTTGGAGCGTAAGCTCTCGAAATTTCATCAGCAAACCTCTCGGTGACGGACAACGCCTCTGTTGTTACTTCTGCCATTGGAGTTTGTAGAACATCACCGTAACATTCTCTCGCCGCGTAAATGGTCCAGTGATGAATCGCACCGCGCTTCGTTGAATCTTCTATTAGCCCGACTTGGCAAGGGTCACAGACTGATGGACGACAGTCAAGAATCAGTCGAACGAGAGTTTTCAGTCGGGCATCCACTTTTCCTACCGTCTGTTTTATGTGGTTATTCCGCGTTAGGTCGCTCAGGATGGTTAATCATAAGTATTCTACAATACTTACGGCTTCATTGCTTTGCCGCCAGTAGCGTACTTGAACAAATCTCTTCGCCTATTTATGCGGAAATGTTATATTTATTTAGTATTAGACTAAAGCACAGTAATACGTTTTCTTTCTTACCGTTATTTCGCATGATCAAAAGCTTAAGGCGAGTATTGGTTTTGCATGAATTCTAGAGAACCTAACTGACTGGAAACTTTGGACACTGCTGATACTTCCGCATACGAGATAATGTCAACGGGATTAAACTCACTGAAATGAAATTAATGGAATCCACGGGGATGATACCAGTCAAACCCGCTCAAAAGCTCTGAACCTGCGGTGTAATGGATATATCGTGGCAAATGAACACTTGTGCCGACCTGGCACAAAAGGCACGTCTCCAGAAGTGAACTAAACTCTCAACCGCACTCCAGTTTCCCTCGTATTACTTCCGATTACTACAACCAGAGGTTCTCCCCATAGGGTACGTGTGAAACACTGCTGACAGCTTGGGGAAGGGGGGGGGGGGGGATACGTGAAAAGGGAGGCTGCGTAGAACCACAGATCCATGGAAACACTGAAATGAAACAAATCAGTTTATACGACGGGGACGTCAGTGAGACTGAACAATTGAGTCTCTTCTCGAAGTGTACTAGTACACTCCTGGAAATTGAAATAAGAACACCGTGAATTCATTGTCCCAGGAAGGGGAAACTTTATTGACACATTCCTGGGGTCAGATACATCACATGATCACACTGACAGAACCACAGGCACATAGACACAGGCAACAGAGCATGCACAATGTCGGCACTAGTACAGTGTATATCCACCTTTCGCAGCAATGCAGGCTGCTATTCTCCCATGGAGACGATCGTAGAGATGCTGGATGTAGTCCTGTGGAACGGCTTGCCATGCCATTTCCACCTGGCGCCTCAGTTGGACCAGCGTTCGTGCTGGACGTGCAGACTGCGTGAGACGACGCTTCATCCAGTCCCAAACATGCTCAATGGGGGACAGATCCGGAGATCTTGCTGGCCAGGGTAGTTGACTTACACCTTCTAGAGCACGTTGGGTGGCACGGGATACATGCCGACGTGCATTGTCCTGTTGGAACAGCAAGTTCCCTTGCCGGTCTAGGAATGGTAGAACGATGGGTTCGATGACGGTTTGGATGTACCGTGCACTATTCAGTGTCCCCTCGACGATCACCAGTGGTGTACGGCCAGTGTAGGAGATCGCTCCCCACACCATGATGCCGGGTGTTGGCCCTGTGTGCCTCGGTCGTATGCAGTCCTGATTGTGGCGCTGACCTGCACGGCGCAAAACACGCATACGACCATCATTGGCACCAAGGCAGAAGCGACTCTCATCGCTGAAGACGACACGTCTCCATTCGTCCCTCCATTCACGCCTGTCGCGACACCACTGGAGGCGGGCTGCACGATGTTGGGGCGTGAGCGGAAGACGGCCTAACGGTGTGCGGGACCGTAGCCCAGCTTCATGGAGACGGTTGCGAATGGTCCTCGCCGATACCCCAGGAGCAACAGTGTCCCTAATTTGCTGGGAAGTGGCGGTGCGGTCCCCTACGGCACTGCGTAGGATCCTACGGTCTTGGCGTGCATCCGTGCGTCGCTGCGGTCCGGTCCCAGGTCGACGGGCACGTGCACCTTCCGCCGACCACTGGCGACAACATCGATGTACTGTGGAGACCTCACGCCCCACGTGTTGAGCAATTCGGCGGTACGTCCACCCGGCCTCCCGCATGCCCACTATACGCCGTCGCTCAAAGTCCGTCAACTGCACATACGGTTCACGTCCACGCTGTTGCGGCATGCTACCAGTGTTAAAGACTGCGATGGAGCTCCGTATGCCACGGCAAACTGGCTGACACTGACGGCGGCGGTGCACAAATGCTGCGCAGCTAGCGCCATTCGACGGCCAACACCGCGGTTCCTGGTGTGTCCGCTGTGCCGTGCGTGTGATCATTGCTTGTACAGCCCTCTCGCAGTGTCCGGAGCAAGTATGGTGGGTCTGACACACCGGTGTCAATGTGTTCTTTTTTCCATTTCCAGGAGTGTATTTACGAGGGCGACTGCTCGCACCAAGCAGGGTATCTCGGCTCGAAACTAAGTTGGTGCATAAGTTCATAGCGTTTTTGTTTTGCATGTTAGTATTCCTGTTGCTATGGGTTTATTTATCGATTGTCATTTTTTATTTTTTAGTTCACTGTTGCTATTCGAGTTTACATGCTGTCATTTTGTCGTTTAGAGGCAGTGAATGGAGCTGTGGACGCTAGAGAATGGAGTGCCCAGTGGAGAAATCGGAACGGTTGCGCCGTGACCTCCTGTTTGAATTCAGTAGAGGGGTGACAGCAGCGGAGAGACGCAAAACCATTTGTGTAGTGTTTGGAGATAATGCCACAGCTCAGACAAGAAAATGGTTTTCTCCTTTTCAGAAGAGTCGTTTTGACAGTAGTGGTTCTCCACATACAGGAAGACCTTCGAGGTTTGATGAAGATCGTTTAAATGCATTAATCCACAATGATCCACGGCAGTGTAATCGAGAACTGACAAATGTGATGAACCGTGATCATTCCACCATCGTGCGACACTTGCATGCAATGGGAAAGTAAGCGAATGGCCCTCTGTGCATCCCTGCTTCCTCGTCATCAGTTGGCTCGTGAACAAAACCGACCATACCTGTGCTGTATCGTGGTGACCAGAAATGGTGTCTTTATGCTAACGTAAGGAAAAGAAAGGAATGGATGAGCCCAAACAAAGCAGCAACTCCCCGTACACAGACCTGCGCGTATTCATAACAGGCAATGTGATGCACCTGGTGGAATGGCAAGGTGTGATGTTCTACGAATTGTTTCCTCGAGTTTTTATCATCACTGCTGACATTTATTGTCAACAGTCCAAGTACAACGACCAGGAAGACTTCAAGTGATGTTACTCCACAATGACGCCTGCCCGCATTCTGTTAGACTGACAAAAAACACTACACAGGAGTTGGATTGCAAAGTCATGCCGTTGCCAAGTTCTTAACCTGATCTTGCACCCTCAGATTTTCACTTTTTCCGCTGTCTATCTAACAGCCTTCAAGCAACTTCCTTTGCGGATGAAAATGCGCACCGCACATGGATCGACGAGTTCTTCGCCTCAAAAAGCCCGTGATTTCTACAGTAGCGGAATCGAAAAGTTTCCGCAGCGTTGGCAGACTGTTGTAAGTAGTGAGGAAGAATTATTGATGACTTAAGTCTCTGTTATATTTATCTGTTGTGTTTATTAGACTTAGGGAAAAACGGTGCGAACGTATACACCAACCTACTAAATACGGCACATTTTTTTTTGTTTTATACGACGCATTTATAAATTATAATCTGTTCGCTTCGAAGGTAAGAAGTCATCAGCATATATGTAACCAGCCGTTTGATGAACAAGACAGATGCCCCTTAGATTTTTCACCAAAGATAAAAAATATGAAATACTGCCGACTACAGTGAGTTCCTGAAAAACATTTTAACTGTGTGGTTAGTGTCTCAGGATTGTAAATCGTAGGTATTTACTGGAAAGTATATGCAGCAAAATAATAATATACGGCAGAACTAAGGGGAGAAAAATGAGATACGCCAATTCGTTAAACGTTTGTCTGATAACATTATCTAACACATAGCCAGAACGAATATTTTCGCATTTGTGGTCTTCACTCAAAAGACTAGTTTTTTACAGTTCGCCACGTTAATCTATCCTGTGAAAGCGCCTTCTTCTCTGCGTAACTACAGCAGCGTATACCCATTTGAAACTGCTTATTGTGGTCAAGCCCTAGTTTCCCTGTATACGTTTTATCCCTCAAATGTACCGCAATTGACAAATTGATGATTCTTTGATGTCTCAGGGTGCCTCTTATTAACCGATCCCTATTTTTGCTCACATTGTCATAAATTTCCATCCTCTCCAATTCCATTCCGTAGCTTCTCATTAATTATCCGATCTACTCACCTCATTTTCAGCATTGTTCTCTAGCGCCACATTTCAGAAGCCTTTATTCTCTTCTTGTATGTACTGTCTATCGCTCATGTTTCATTTCCGTGCAAGGCTGCACTGAAGACAAATACCTGGAGAACACAGTACCTAACATTTAAATTTATATCAGATGTCAACAAAGGCCTCTTTTTCAGAAACGCTTTTCTTGCTGTTGACTGCCTGCATTTTACAAGGTGACAATTATTGAACTACATGAAATAAATCGTCATAACTTCTGAACAGTTTGCGTTAGGACGTTCAAACTGCACGATTGTCCGTGGGGCATGATGGGAATTAGTATGCGCATTGCTTAGCGACGAAGCCCACCTTCATTTGGATGGGTACGTCAACAAGCAAAATTGGCGCATTTAGAGGACTAAGAATCCGCATTTCGCGATCGAAAAGTCTCTTCACCCTCAACGGGTGACTGTGTGATGCGCGATGTCCGGTTACGGAATAATCGGTGCGATATTCCTTGACGACACGGTGACTACCGAACGGTACGTGAAAGTTTTGGAAAATGATTTCATACCTATTACCCAAAGTGGCCCTGATTTCGACAAGATATGGTTCATGCAAGACGGAGTTCGACCCCATCAAAGCAGGTGATTGTTTAACGTCCTGGAGGAACACTTTCGGGACAGCATTCTGGCTCTGGAGAACCCAGAGGCCACTGGCATGGGTCTCGACTGGCCGGCATATCCTCCGGATCTGAACACATGCGACTCCTTTTTGTGGGGCTATTTTAAAGACAAGGTGTACACCAGTAACCCCAAAACCAATGTGAGCTGAAGACGCCATTCAGGAGGTCATCTACAACATCGATGTTCCGACACTTCAGCGGGTCATGCAGAATTTCGCTGTTCGTCTGCGCCACTTGATGGCAGGCATATCGAACATATCAAACTAAATCCGAGTATCTATAGTGACGTTTACATGTTGAATAAAGTGTGTGCACGCCGTAGTTTGTAAATAATTTACGTTTTTTCCATATAGTTCAATAATTGCCACCCTGTATATATCCTCTTGTCAAGAAGCAGTGGAACTCCATTCCAATTTCCATACATTCTCTACTCCGACTACCGTCAGTTACTTTGTTTACCTAATGACAAAGCTCGTCTATCATTGTAGTATCTCATTTCCTAATCTGACTTCTTCAGAATCGTGTTACTTAATTTAACTACACTCCGTTACTTTTACTTTCATTAACGTTCATTGTATGACCTCTGTCCAGAACGCTAACAATTCCATTCAATTCATCTTCAACTCCTTTTTTGTCTCTGTCATTGCCAAACTTTGTTTTTATCTCTAGTCCCTGAACTTTAATTCCCTCCCTAAATTTATCTTCGGTTACCTTCACTGGGCGCTCAATGTTCGTACTGAATAATATGGAGGGACGGTCCTGTACCTTCGCTGTACACACCTTCAAACTTGTCTAGCCCATAGCGACGAGCTGTGACTGGAAAGTGTAGATTTTCACATATTGCACAGCACTCAGTCGTGAATTAAGGATCTGGTGCCTTGGAGTCCTCATCTGCTGTACTATACAAGATAGCTGAGAGTGCTTCCTGGTATAAACATCTCGTTGATATTGGTGGTGGCTGTTTTACGTGGCCCGAGAAACGAGCAGTGCGGTAATCAAAACCCTTGAGGTGGAAGAGGCCCTGCTGGCAGCTACTGAGCGCATTGGGTGCAACCCGCTGCACGTGGTGGCACATGTCGGCACGAATGACGCCTGCCACTTGGGTTCTTAGGGCATCCTCGGCTCCTTTCGGCGGATGGTTGATTTGGTGAAGGCAACTGGCCTCGCAAGCGGGGTGCTGGCTAAGCCGTCTCTTTGGAACGTCGTTCCCAGGGTTGATCGCGGTCCTCTGGTTTGGAGCAGAGTAGAAGGTCTAAACCAGAGGCTCAGACGACTCTGCGACAGTATCGGAAGCGAATTTCTCGACCTCCACTGTCGGGCACAGAATGGCAGGATTCCCCTTAATAGATCAGGCATGCACTACACGCAGGAAGCGGCTGTTAGGTTAGCGGAGTACATGTGGCGTACACATGGGGCTTTTTTAGGTGGATCAAGACGATTGGGATCAAAGACGATTTGTCTGATGACTTAGCCACATTATCCTCAGGGAACATCCGTCGTTCAAATGGTTCAAATGGCTCTGAGCACTATGGGACTCAACTGTTGAGGTCATTAGTCGCCTAGAACTTAGAACTAGTTAAACCTAACTAACCTAAGGACATCACAAACATCCATGCCCGAGGCAGGATTCGAACCTGCGACCGTAGCAGTCTTGCGGTTCCAGACTGCAGCGCCTTTAACCGCACGGCCACTTCGGCCGGCTCATCCGTCGTCGAAGGTCACACATAGAAAAGGTTAATATGATTTTAGTAAACTGCAGGAGCATCCAAAGAAAGGTTCCAGAACTAGTTCAAAAATGGTTCAAATGGCTCTGAGCACTATGGGACTTGACATCTGAGGTCATCAGTCTCCTAGAACTTAGAACTACTTAAACCTAACTAACCCAAGGACATCACCCACATCCATGCCTGAGGCAGGATTCGTACCTGCGACCGTAGTGGTGGCGCGGTTCCATACTGAAGCGCCTAGAACCGCTCGGCCACACCGGCCGGCTCCAGAATTAGTATCGCTTACTGAAGGTTGTAAAGCACAGATAGTATTAGAGGCAGGGCAGTTGAAATCGGAAGTTAATGACAACGAAATACTAAGTTCAGATTACCGAGCGAGGTGGCGCAGTGGTTAGCACACTGGACTCGCATTCGGGAGGACGACGGTTCAATCCCGTCTCCGGCCATCCTGATTTAGGTTTTCCGTGATTTCCCTAAATCGCTTCAGGCAAATGCCGGGATGGTTCCTTTGAAAGGGCACGGCCGATTTCCTTCCCCATCCTTCCCTCACCCGAGCTTGCGCTCCGTCTCTAATGACCTCGTTGTCGACGGGACGTTAAACACTAATCTCCTCCTCCTCCTCCTAAGTTCAGATTGGAATATTTATCTTAAGGATAGGTTAGTCGACAGTGGTGGCGGCGTGTTTATTGCTGTAAAGAATTCGATAAAATCTAGTGAGGTTATCACGGATTCCGATGCCACACTGAGACACAGAGGCTTTCCGACATTCATCCTTCCCACTCGCTGTTCGCGAGTGAAGCACGGCTTGGGGGCTCAGATAGTGGTACAGAAAGTACCCTCCGCCACACGCCATTAGGTGGCTTGCGGAATATGATGTAGATGTATTCGGGATGAGTTGAATTTTCCTAGATCATCAAACTAACTGAAGATGGCTGGTCAAATAGGCACCATCCGCTTCTCCCCACCAGCCTTTTTCAAAAGGGCAGCCCTGCCGTTCTAGTGAATGCGATGTCGCCAAGACATTTAACCCTTCTCTTTATTGTCTGCTTTTGACACCTACACTGCTTTCACTAACTGAAAGCCGCCAGGACGATTTCTCGCATGCCTTGCAGCCAACTTCTGATAGTCCAGTATTTTATTCGTAATAACTCGCTCAAGTTTATCGTCGTGACCATTAACGATGTAAAGTATTTATAACCCAGGGAGGATATTGAGTTCACAACTCTCGCCTCATTATTGGAATAGTAAATCAAAAGAGTGACTCTATCTCCGCATGTCCTAAGTAGTTAACGAGATGTAAAGTGACCTTTTTCCGCTCTCGAAGCGTCACAAAGACAGTTTCCCCGCTAACTGTGTTTGCTTTGCTCGAGTAAAATACGGGTGGAACACTCGGACAAGCCGGACCGGTTTCATTGCATTCCTGGACACGAGCCTTCTCCTACAACCGGTTCGCTGCATACGACGTCGCTAATATGAAAGACAGAGGGCGCAGCAGCGGTGGAATAAATTGTGAAAGCCCCTCGGTGTGTGTGGAGATGCTAATGAAATGGGAGAATGCCGGAACCGCCGGCCTCTTCACAGGTGCCGACAATCGCCCCGGGTGCCCCACGAGTCTTGTAGCGCGCTGCCCCGCATCACAACAGACTCGCGCTCGCATATAAACGGCCGGCCAGGAGGAACGCCCACTGCGGCCGGAACAAAGTCGAACGCCCGCACTCGGCCCCGGTTCATCGGCTCCGCGAAGAAGGTGTTTCGGTCTCAGAGTAATTTGATCGAGGCTGCGATTTACTTAGTCCTCACAACGATTAATATCGACGATTACCTGTTGCGGCTTACTGGCTACGTTAGCAAGTGTCAGTGTGCAGTTCCCAACTGAATCTCTCCCACACACGGACATTTGTGGTAAGTTCCTGTGGGACCAAACGGCTGAGATCATCGGTCCCTAGGCTTACGCACAACTTAATCTAGCTTAAACTAACTTTCGACACACACACACACACACACACACACACACACACACACACACACACACACACACACACACACACACATGCTGGAGGGAGGACTCGAACCTCCGACGGGGGTAGCCACCCGAACCGTAGCAAGGCGGCTGAGACCGCGCGGCTACTCCTCGCGGCCACACACACGGAAAGAAGCAAATTATGCAGCCGTTAATGATACAGTGAAAACACTTTTTAAAAACAAATTGAAGTCAGTCATCTGTGCTAACTTCTGCTCCGTAGACGGACTTCTGAAGTCACCGAATTACGATATTTAAATGCAGATTATTGTAAAAGCCAGGTATCAAAATCGTCAGCACCTATTTCATAGAGAAATGGTGGTATGTGTATGAATCAGTTGACACTTCACACGACATAGCGAGATATTAGAAATTTGGGCATGCATTTTTACTTTTACACTCATCATCATCATCATCGTCATCAGTGATTTGCCAAAAGGCAGGTCTTCACATGGCAGTTCTCCGGGCTGTCCAGTCTTCTGCCATCCTCTTCAGGTCTGCACAATTTCCTCTTCCCTTTATGTCCTCTATCATCTTGTATCTCCTCCTCCCTCTCAGTCTTCTCCCACAAACCAATCCTTCCAAAGTATCCGCTAACATGCACTCCCTTCTCAATGAATGTCCCAACCAGTTCTTTTTCCTTTCTCTTCGCCAGCCGGAGTGGCCGTGCGGTTCTATGCGCTACAGTCTGGAGCCGAGCGACCGCTACGGTCGCTGGTTCGAATCCTGCCTCGGGCATGGATGTGTGTGATGTCCTTAGGTTAGTTAGGTTTAATTAGTTCTAAGTTCTAGGCGACTGATGACCTCAGAAGTTAAGTCGCATAGTGCTCAGAGCCATTTTTCCTTTCTCTTCCAGCCTTCAGCAGACATCTTCTCTCACCGACCGTTTCCAATACTCTTTCATTACTCACTCTGTGAGCGTGTGGGTGCTATTCTGTCATTCTGCGCAACGGATTAATCTGAGATGTACCCTTTACCCTGTGGCTCCCACAAGATGCAATTTCCACCCCCACACTACTAAAGAAGTCAGACAGACGCTCCTAACGTTCTAAAGAGAAATGCCTGAAAAACTTTCAGCAATAAATATCTTCTGCAGTCGTCCGCTGTAAGGAAATGACACAAAAATTCACAAAATTTCTTACGTAACTAGTGGGATACTTGGGTACTGGAGTAGTGCTAGTTAGTGTAAGAAAAACATGAAACTAACGAAAATTATTTATTTTGCAAAAATTCTGAGAAAATCACAATGGCACTTTTAGTTATGAATTGAACAAGTTATTTCCGGGTTCTTTTCGGAATGTGAAGTTACCTCTGAAGGACAGGATTCGCTAATGAAATTTCTGTACAAAGTTTAAGATTGTTATTGACTTCGCAGAATGGCTGAGAGCCGTGCCTACTAAACTTGAATAATTATCCGTTAGAATATTGCTAGGTACGGTCGAGGCTGTCATGTGTGAAATGCAGTGAAGTGTACTGTTGTGGAGGAAATATGGGGCTCGCAAGAGATGTAGCGCACAATACCGTAAGCTGCGATGACTGCTGTCTGCGCCGCTCGCTGCTGACAAATAAGATAACTCTCGTTCTATCTGGATTGACCTTCGCCAATCAAACTCTCCCTACGCCTTGATGAAGTCAAGGACTCCTATTCGCCCCTAGTCTAACTATTGGCATGGTACTCCAGTCAGATAACCAGTCCACCGCGATGGCACTCAAAAATTCGCTTGCAGGCGTTTAACTATAACTCTGTCCATTCACACCGCCCAATAAGTGTGTCGGCCAACACAGTGAACAAGGACACAGTGCGCAAGGACTCAATATAGAGCCACACTCCGATTCGCTCTTGACAGAGGTGCTCTCCCAGTGAAGTACTGAGGAGAGACTTGTTCCTCGCTCTTTGAGTACACATACGAGCGCACACGCTCTCATTACGTGTTCTCGCTCCGAGAGCGACAACGGAACGGCCCCTCTCCATGCCAGACGTGAAGGGGTCCATCTTTCGGTCTCTTCCATTACTCCTTCAGCTCAAGGCGTCAGGAATATCGTCTGTCAATCAGCATTGCTCGGGGGGCGTTTCGTTTAAGGCGACCAATCCGGAAATCTGTAGCATCGGCGTTTGGCGTTTGCTGTCTCCCTGTGAAAATCTCTGAAACTGCATACTATGTTGTAAAGAATGCGTAGGCTGGGCGCTCCCACACAATGTAGCGGAATTTGCTTTTAAGCCGAACACGGGGTCGTTCCTCCTTTCCCTTGGGCAAATGCAGTCTGCTCTATGGGCGGTCACCGGCCGACATAGATAGTCTGAGTCGTCCTCCGAAGGGACCGGCCCCCCGGCGTGCGGTTTGCGTCTCCCGAACTAAAAGCCCCTGCGACCATCGTGTCTTGAATGTGTGTGTGTACACCAGCCTCGAGTATTTCAATCTCGGAGCGCATTTGCGATTTACTGGTTATTTGCATATCGTTTACATGAATTCATACAACAGTGACTTTATCTTGTCGAGTTTGGGTTCGAATTAATCGTCTTGATGTGCGGAATATGATTGTGAGGGCAGAATATGTAAGCAATGAAGGTCAGGAGACCACGACGTCTTACAAGTCTTTCCATCCATATTATTCTCTCCATTCTCCTCCACATCCGCATCTCAAATGCTTCTAACCTTTCTTCATCCTCTCGTCTCAGCGTCCATGTTTCTGCCCCATATAGTGCCACACTCCAGACAAAACATTTGCCAAGCCTTTTCCTTAGACCTTTATCTAATTTGCCACGTAAGAGTCTCCTCTTTCTGTTGAATGTCTCCTTCGCTATGGCAATTCGAGTTTTCACGTCCTGGTGACATCTCAAGCCTTCAGTTATTGTGCTTCCAAGATATTTAAATGCACTTACTTGTCTAATGGTAGATTGTTCTATTTTAATATTGGACCGTCTGCGTCTTGTACTGATGACCATACTGTTTGTTTTTGCTGTGTTTATTTGCATCCCATATTCCACACAAGCTTCATTTACACTGAGGTGACAAAAAAGTGTTAGCCCTACTAGTGAATGCGATGTCGCCAAGGCATTTAACTCGTACCTGCATGCCGCGCGAGGTAGCCGACGGTCTGGGGCACCTTGCCACGGTTCGCGTGGCTCCCCGCGTGGGATGTTCGAGTCTTCCGGCGGGCATGGGTGTGTGTGTGTGTGTGTGTTGTCCTTAGAGGAAGTTAGTTTAAGTTAGATTTCGTAGTGTGTAAGCCTAGAGACCGATAGGACCTACTGCTAGTGTTCGACACTTACGCTATCTTCACGTATTCAGATGTCGGTAGTGTAGTGTAGCCAGCCCATTGGCGGAGCTGTCATTTCCACTCACGTGATTCATGTGAAAAGGTATCCGACGTGATTATAGCCGCACGACGGGAAATAACAAACTCTGAACGCGGAACGGTAGTTGCAGGTAGGCGCATACGACATTCCATTTCGGAAATCGTTAGGGACTTCAGTATTCCGAGATCCACCGTCTCAAGAGTGTGCCGAGAATACCAAATTTCAGGCATTACCTCTCACCACGGGCAACGCTATAGACGACGGCTTTCACTTGACGACCGAGAGAAGCGGCGTTTGGGTAGTGCTAACAGACAAGCATCACTGCGTGAAATAACTGCAAAAATCAGTATAGGACGTACGACGAAAGTATCCCTTTGGACAGTGCACCAAAATTTGGCAGCAGTGCCTTTGCTAACTGTACATCACCACCTGCAGTGGCTCTCCTAAGCTCGTGAATATATCGGTTGGACCCTAGACGACTGGAAAACCATGACCTGATCAGACGAATCCCGATTTCAGTAGGTAAGACTTGATGATAGGATTCGAGTTTCGCATAGTCAACAAGACAAAAAAAAATGGTTCAAATGGCTCTAAGCACTATGGGACTTAACTTCTGAGGTCGTCAGTCCCCTAGAACTTAGAACTACTTAAACCTAACTAACCGAAGGACATCACACACATCCATGCCCGAGGCAGGATTCGAACCTGCGACCGTAGCAGCAGCGCGGTTGCGGACTGAAGCGCCTAGAACCGCTCGACTACAACGGCCGGCTTCAACAAGACACTGCTACATCTGGTTGTGCTCCCATAATGGTATGGGATGTGTTTACATGGAATGGACGGGGTCCTCTGGTCCAACTGAACCGATGATTGACTGTAAATGGTTATGTTCGGCTACAGGGAGACCATGTGTAGCCATTTATGGACTTCATGTTCCCAAACGACGCTGGAATTTTTATGGATGAAAATGCGCCGTGTCGCCGGGTGACGCATTCTCGCGATTGGTTTGTAGAACAGTCTGAACAATTCCAGGGAATGAGTTGGCCTCCCAGATCGCCGCACATGAATCCCACCGAACATTTGTGGGGCATAATCGAGAGGGAGGTCAGTTCTTGAGGAAAATCCAGCACCGGCAACATTTTCACAAATATGGTCGGCTATAGAGGCAGCACGGCTCAATATTTCTGCAGAGGACTTCCAACGACTTGTTGAGTGCATACCACGTAAGGTTGCTGCACTAGGACGGGGAAAAGGAGGTCCGACACGATATTGGGAGCTATATTGTGACTTTTGTAACCTCAGTGTACTATGGTTTGGTCGACGAAGCTGTACCTAATCTAGTAAACGACTCTTCTCAGAAAATATTTCGTGTCTGTCGGTGTTCACAGTCTCTTATCGGTAGTGGTGTCTTGGATTATCCACGAACTGCCCAAGGAGTTAAGTGCTAGTGGCTTTGCTTTGATTCCGAAGCATTCGCTTCAGAACTGTTCCAGAGATTCGACAGGCAGGTTTAACATGAATTCACGTGTGCTATGGTATTAATGAAAGCAGATTATCTGACACATTCATACAGTTTCAGTTAACGTTATTACCATCATTTTTCCAAAATTAAATTCTCTGCAACCTCTGTTGAAAACTTCGTGCAACTGTCTGGAATTAAAAAAAAAAAAAACAATTTGGGCCAAGTAGTTAATGAATTAAAAATTTTATTAAATTACGTCTTTGCTTCTCTGGATGTTCTGGAAAACTACTGCAGATACACGTCTGGAACATGTTTTATCAGATTCATCAGATCAATAACAACAAAATAAATGTAAATCGTGATTTACTTTAACCACGCACTGTTTTGTGATGGCTTGATATTAGCGAAGTTTCTAGATTTCCGGCAAAATCTTTTATTAGCCGTAACTCTGTAACTAAACATTTGCGGACCTATGTTTATACGAACTTTTTTCTTTAGTTTTACTTGTGAATACCCTGTATATCCACGGTAGTAGTGAATTGGGGAGCCTGCGTTATTAGTGGGGGCTCGTGTGAATGCTGTGCCTAATAAACTAGAGGTTTCTTTTTTTTTTCTTTATCGTTGTGTTTGGTCGTTACAGACGTCACATGACATCCGTTCAAGTTCGTTGTTGATCCTTGCACTCAGCTTTTTTTATTACAGAGGCCAACCAGCTCTCTGACCGAACACGCTGAGCTACCGTGCCGGCATGAGGTAGATGATGATGATGATAATGATAATATTTGGTTTGTGGGGCGCTCAACTGCTCGCTTATCAGTGCCTGTACAAATTCCCAACCTTCGCTCAGCCCAGTCTCGCCACTGTCTTGATTGAGGTAGAATGATGAGGACAACACAAACACCCAGTCATCTCGAGGCGGGTGACTAGAGGTAGAGGCCACCTATAATGGGGAAGGGATCAAGTGACCCGTCTTGCGCCCCACTTCCACTGGAGACGTATACGCTACCATGTGGCGACTATCGCCGAGCTGCAGTGCGCGCGACTGCCCGCAGAGAGTGGAAAATGCATCGAGATGCGCGGCCGACCTCCCATGTGAAAGGAGCCCCGCCGGTGTCGCAGCTGAGCCGGAGAGCGGCGGTGTCCACTCCGGCAAAGTGTGTCATTCAGCCGCGGCGGCAGGAAAGGACGCCGTCAAAGCGCGACACTCACTCCAGAGACCGAGGCTCGAGCACTGTGCGTCGGCCGCGCTGCTCTCTCGGGAGCTTCTCTAAGCCGTCCACGGTCTCTCTTCGAGAGCGAAACATTCGCTCGTTTTGCGACGTGGAAAAAAGTGGAGGCCATTCTTGTTTTCATAGATATTCGTCGTACAGGTACGCACATACTGGCGGAAATGGAGTCAACGCCGTCAATACCTTGACCGAGCGATACCAAACCTGTGGGACATTTAGATCAAAATCTAGTCTTTACGCGAGCTTATCTTTAGTCAAATGTCTGTAACGAAAACATAGCACTCCGTCTTCAGGCCACAAGTGGTCCATCGGGACCATCCGACCGCCGTATCATCCTCTGATGAGGATGCGGATAGGAGGGGCGTGTGGTCAGCACACCGCTCTCCCAGTCGTTATGATGGTTTTCTTTGACCGGAGCCGCTACTATTCGGTCGAGTAGCTCCTCAATTGGCATCACGAGGCTCAGTGCACCCCGAAAAATGGCAACAGCGCATGGCGGCTGGATGGTCACCCATCCAAGCGCCGGCCACGCCCGACAGTGCTTAACTCCGGTGATCTCACGGGAACCGGTGTATCCACTGCGGCAAGGCCGTTGACTCCCAATAAATTAGACAAAGGCTTCTTTTCCGAATTTTCATAGCCAAATGAAAAATGGGAAATGGGAAAATGGAGTATTAAATTGACCAGTGTGAGGTCTAGTTTACCAAAACGATGTTTACTTGCTTTGCAAGTAATCAAGGTAATTAAGAAAAGATCAGTGATTTGAGGGAAAATTGGAATATTTCACGAACAGCTGCTGGTACCTACGTAAACGAAGTGTCAAACATTTCATCTCTTCAAAGCACAGACTTCTGCGCTTAAAAAGTTACATTCCTATAACATTTATTCTAAGGCAGCCATTTTAACAATTAGGACATTTTCGAGAGCAGAAGACGCTAGGAAAGCAAATGAGATGCCAACAAGATAGTCTCATCCAGACGTACGTATTTTTCCTACAAAGCATTGGTGTGGTATTTCATTTCTAAAACGCCTTCCTTCGAACAAAGTTCGACATTTCCAGAACAGCTTTCAGAACAAAACTTGAAAATAAAAAAAAGGAGAAAAGATCAAATGTTTTGTGAGATGATTTATCTAAAATTAAGAAATACACTCCTGGAAATTGAAATAAGAACACCGTGAATTCATTGTCCCAGGAAGGGGAAACTTTATTGACACATTCCTGGGGTCAGATACATCACATGATCACACTGACAGAACCACAGGCACATAGACACAGGCAACAGAGCATGCACAAGGTCGGCACTAGTACAGTGTATATCCACCTTTCGCAGCAATGCAGGCTGCTATTCTCCCATGGAGACGATCGTAGAGATGCTGGATGTAGTCCTGTGGAACGGCTTGCCATGCCATTTCCACCTGGCGCCTCAGTTGGACCAGCGTTCGTGCTGGACGTGCAGACCGCGTGAGACGACGCTTCATCCAGTCCCAAACATGCTCAATGGGGGACAGATCCGGAGATCTTGCTGGCCAGGGTAGTTGACTTACACCTTCTAGAGCACGTTGGGTGGCACGGGATACATGCGGACGTGCATTGTCCTGTTGGAACAGCAAGTTCCCTTGCCGGTCTAGGAATGGTAGAACGATGGGTTCGATGACGGTTTGGATGTACCGTGCACTATTCAGTGTCCCCTCGACGATCACCAGTGGTGTACGGCCAGTGTAGGAGATCGCTCCCCACACCATGATGCCGGGTGTTGGCCCTGTGTGCCTCGGTCGTATGCAGTCCTGATTGTGGCGCTCACCTGCACGGCGCCAAACACGCATACGACCATCATTGGCACCAAGGCAGAAGCGACTCTCATCGCTGAAGACGACACGTCTCCATTCGTCCCTCCATTCACGCCTGTCGCGACACCACTGGAGGCGGGCTGCACGATGTTGGGGCGTGAGCGAAAGACGACCTAATGGTGTGCGGGACCGTAGCCCAGCTTCATGGAGACGGTTGCGAATGGTCCTCGCCGATACCCCAGGAGCAACAGTGTCCCTAATTTGCTGGGAAGTGGCGGTGCGGTCCCCTACGGCACTGCGTAGGATCCTACGGTCTTGGCGTGCATCCGTGCGTCGCTGCGGTCCGGTCCCAGGTCGACGGGCACGTGCACCTTCCGCCGACCACTGGCGACAACATCGATGTACTGTGGAGACCTCACGCCCCACGTGTTGAGCAATTCGGCGGTACGTCCACCCGGCCTCCCGCATGCCCACTATACGCCCTCGCTCAAAGTCCGTCAACTGCACATACGGTTCACGTCCACGCTGTCGCGGCATGCTACCAGTGTTAAAGACTGCGATGGAGCTCCGTATGCCACGGCAAACTGGCTGACACTGACGGCGGCGGTGCACAAATGCTGCGCAGCTAGCGCCATTCGACGGCCAACACCGCGGTTCCTGGTGTGTCCGCTGTGCCGTGCGTGTGATCATTGCTTGTACAGCCCTCTCGCAGTGTCCGGAGCAAGTATGGTGGGTCTGACACACCGGTGTCAATGTGTTCTTTTTTCCATTTCCAGGAGTGTATGTTAAACGTTTGACGCGTCTTTGAATGATGCTCGAAATCATTTGGAGCAAATGAGGTGCCGATTAAGAGTGGACATTTTCTTTCCTGATATTTGGAGGGTTTCCTATTGAATAAATTCTGAGACTGAAAAATTTTTGTAATTTTGTTACATCTTCGCCGCTGCGGTGGCAGAGCGGTTATAGCCGCTTCAGTCCGGAATCGCGCTGCTGCTACGGTCGCAGGTTCGAATCCTGTCTCGGGCATGGATGTGTGTGATGTCCTTAGGTTACTTAGGTTTAAGTAGTTCTAAGTTCTTGGGGACTGATGACCTCCGATGTTAAGTCCTATAATGCTGCGAGCCATTTGAACCATTTGTTACATCTTCGGACACACACGATAGAAATATGTCAAGACCACACAACAGGAGACTATATAGTCTGCACAATTGACCTCTGAACTTTACGTTCTCAATCGGCACTCCTAATTGCTTTACGTTTAGAGGATCATTCAAAGGCACATATGTGTCTCTAATATATTTTATTTCTTACTTTCAGACGAATTCTTTAGCACAGTTGGAGAATAGTGTGAGTACATTGTGGCTATTCGGTGCCCTAATGTTTCTCGAACTTCTCAGGGCAAGATTACCTCCTAGCTTCCCAGACATAGGAGTGGCGTACCGACAAATTCCCTTAGTCAGGTGAATGGCAGCATAGTTCCTTCAATTTGATCTCCACGATTCTCCAATTGAGATGGTACTCTTCATGTGATAATCTCGACCTTCGCGGGACTCTGAGGCTGTTCGAGATAAGATCCAGATTTTTTCTGGTTAAATTCAAGGCGAGCTGCTAGTGGAGCAGCGGTGATCGAAATTGGGAACATTTTTGTTGATTGTGTTCTACAGCTTTACTAAGCTGTAGAAATGACGTTGTATAACACCATAAGCTGCTCACGAGCGTTCAGCGTGCTGGATGCGCTATAACGGGTCGTTTTCACATTTTTGATGTGGTTTCTGCATTTTCGGAAACAGAATTTTGCCTGCGTTATGATGATTTGAAAATGGGCCCCGGCCCGAATCTAGTCATCGGGTGAATAAAAAAAGTGAAGTTTGCAACCTTTTCTGGTTTTTCGTTGTACTATTCTCTAATGTGCGAACCATTTCGCTCAAAGCACAGTATCCAGCCCGTGCTATGTAAAACGTCGTAAGTGCAGAAAAATTTGAGGTGAAAAGAATGTTTCAAAATAGTTGTAATGATACAAGCAATACTTACTTATATGTTTCACTCTCTTCCCCCATGAGCCATGGACCTTGCCGTTGGTGGGGAGGCTTGCGTGCCTCAGCGATACAGATGGCCGTACCGTAGGTACAACCACAACGGAGGGGTATCTGTTGAGAGGCCAGACAAACATGTGGTTCCTGAAGGGGGGCAGCAGCCTTTTCAGTAATTGCAGGGGCAACAGTCTGGATGATTGACTGATCTGGCCTTGTAACATTAACCAAAACGGCCTTGCTGTGCTGGTACTGCGAACGGCTGAAAGCAAGGCGAAACTACAGCCGTAATTTTTCCCGAGGACATGCAGCTTTACTGTATGATTAAATGATGATGGCGTCCTCTTGGGTAAAATATTCCGGAGGTAAAATAGTCCCCCATTCGGATCTCCGGGCGGGGACTACTCAAGAGGACGTCGTTATCAGGAGAAAGAAAACTGGCATTCTACGGATCGGAGCGTGGAATGTCAGATCCCTTAATCGGGCAGGTAGGTTAGAAAATTTAAAAAGGGAAATGGAGAGGTTAAAGTTAGATATAGTGGGAATTAGTGAAGTTCGGTGGCAGGAGGAACAAGACTTTTGGTCAGGTGATTACAGGGTTATAAATACAAAATCAAATAGGGGTAATGCAGGAGTAGGTTTAATAATGAATAAAAAAAATAGGAGTGCGGGTTAGCTACTACAAACAGCATAGTGAACGCATTATTGTGGCCAAGATAGACACAAAGCCCATGCCTACTACAGTAGTACAAGTTTATATGCCAACTAGCTCTGCAGATGATGAAGAAATTGATGAAATGTATGACGAGATAAAAGAAATTATTCAGGTAGTCAAGGGAGACGAAAATTTAATAGTCATGGGTGACTGGAATTCGTCAGTAGGAAAAGGGAGAGAAGGAAACATAGTAGGTGAATATGGATTGGGGGGAAGAAATGAAAGAGGAAGCCGCCTTGTAGAATTTTGCACAGAGCATAACTTAATCATAGCTAACACTTGGTTCAAGAATCATAAAAGAAGGTTGTATACCTGGAAGAATCCTGGAGATACTAAAAGGTATCAGATAGATTATATAATGGTAAGACAGAGATTTAGGAACCAGGTTTTAAATTGTAAGACATTTCCAGGGGCAGATGTGGATTCTGACCACAATCTATTGGTTATGAACTGCAGATTGAAACTGAAGAAACTGCAAAAAGGTGGGAATTTAATGAGATGGGACCTGGATAAACTGAAAGAACCAGAGGTTGTAGAGAGTTTCAGGGAGAGCATAAGGGAACAATTGACAGGAATGGGGGAAAGAAATACAGTAGAAGAAGAATGGGTAGCTCTGAGGGATGAAGTAGTGAAGGCAGCGGAGGATCAAGTAGGTAAAAAGACGAGGGCTAATAGAAATCCTTGGGTAACAGAAGAAATATTGAATTTAATTGATGAAAGGAGAAAATATAAAAATGCAGTAAATGAAGCAGGCCAAAGGGAATACAAACGTCTCAAAAATGAGATCGACAGAAAGTGCAAAATGGCTAAGCAGGGATGGCTAGAGGACAAATGTAAGGATGTAGAGGCTTGTCTCACTAGGGGTAAGATAGATACTGCCTACAGGAAAATTAAAGAGACCTTTGGAGAGAAGAGAACCACTTGTATGAATATCAAGAGCTCAGATGGCAACCCAGTTCTAAGCAAAGAAGAGAAGGCAGAAAGGTGGAAGGAGTATATAGAGGGTTTATACAAGGGCGATGTACTTGAGGACAGTATTATGGAAGTGGAAGAGGATGTAGATGAAGATGAAATGGGAGATAAGATACTGCGTGAAGAGTTTGACAGAGCACTGAAAGACCTGAGTCGAAACAAGGCCCCGGGAGTAGACAACATTCCATTAGAACTACTGATGGCCTTGGGAGAGCCAGTCATGACAAAACTCTGCCATCTGGTGAGCAATATGTATGAGACTGGCGAAATACCCACAGACTTCAAGAAGAATATAATAATTCCAATACCAAAGAAAGTTGGTGTTGACAGATGTGAAAATTACCGAACTATCAGTTTAATAAGTCACAGCTGCAAAATACTAACGCGAATTCTTTACAGACGAATGGAAAAACTGGTAGAAGCGGACCTCGGGGAAGATCAGTTTGGATTCCGTAGAAATGTTGGAACACGTGAGGCAATACTAACCTTACGACTTATCTTAGAAGAAAGATTAAGAAAAGGCAAACCTACGTTTCTAGCCTTTGTAGACTTAGAGAAAGCTTTTGACAACGTTAACTGGAATACTCTCTTTCAAATTCTGAACGTAGCAGGGGTAAAATACAGGGAGCGAAAGGCTATTTACAATTTGTACAGAAACCAGATGGCAGTTATAAGAGTCGAGGGGCATGAAAGGGAAGCAGTGGTTGGGAAAGGAGTGAGACAGGGTTGTAGCCTCTCCCCGATGTTATTCAATCTGTATATTGAGCAAGCAGTAAAGGAAACAAAAGAACGGAGTAGGTATTAAAATTCATGGAGAAGAAGTAAAAACTTTGAGGTTCGCCGATGACATTGTAATTCTGTCAGAGACAGCAAATGACTTGGAAGAGCAGTTGAACGGAATGGACAGTGTCTTGAAAGGAGGATATAAGATGAACATCAACAAAAGCAAAACGAGGATAATGGAATGTAGTCAAATTAAATCGGGTGATGCTGAGGGGATTAGATTAGGAAATGAGACACTTAAAGTAGTAAAGGAGTTTTGCTATTTAGGGAGTAAAATAACTGATGATGGTCGAAGTAGAGAGGATATAAAATGTAGACTGGCAATGGCAAGGAAATCGTTTCTGAAGAAGAGAAATTTGTTAACATCGAGTATAGATTTAAGTGTCAGGAAGTCGTTTCTGAAAGTATTTGTATGGAGTGTAGCCATGTATGGAAGTGAAACATGGACGATAACCAGTTTGGACAAGAAGAGAATAGAAGCTTTCGAAATGTGGTGTTACAGAAGAATGCTCAAGATAAGGTGGGTAGATCACGTAACTAATGAGGAGGTATTGAATAGGATTGGGGAGAAGAGAAGTTTGTGGCATAACTTGACTAGAAGAAGGGATCGGTTGGTGGGACATGTTCTGAGGCATCAAGGGATCACCAATTTAGTATTGGAGGGCAGCGTGGAGGGTAAAAATCGTAGAGGGAGACCAAGAGATCAATACACTAAGCAGATTCAGAAGGATGTAGGTTGCAGTAGGTACTGGGAGATGAAGAAGCTTGCACAGGATAGAGTAGCATGGAGAGCTGCATCAAACCAGTCTCAGGACTGAAGACCACAACAACAACATGTTTCACTCCTGCTCTTAAGCCAAGTTTTAAGTATTGCTTGTATTTTTACTATAATTCTGGAACATCCTTTTCGCCTCAGGTTTTTCTGTAATCGTGACGTTTTGTACAGTAGGTGTTCGAAAACGGTCATTGACCGAAACCGATCGAACATTACTTACGGTGTTGCATAATGTCATTTCCAATTTGGGAAAATTGGCAGGGTATATACAGTTCCGGTATTTGACTTGCAATCGTGCAATCGTAGCCAATTTATTTACGGCGCAATTCGTCCCCGAAATAGATATGAACCCCGAGACATTATTACAAAATCTGTCTACGCGTGTGAAATGGATGACTATCTGGACATGGGTAGTGTACCTATCTGCCATTGATGGCTTGCGCGCATTTTACGCCTTTCCCCTTAAGCGAATGTAGCGCTCTGGTGACAGAAACAAGTGCGGAAGCGCAGTTAGCGAAGGCTAAACTGGTGCGGACATTTCAAAGCAAGCTCACTCCAGAGCATCAGAAAAAATGTTTGCCCCTCTGGATTGGGTATATCTTTGTTAAATCTTGTTTCTTCTGAGAGAGAACTGCCTGCTAGAAGTTGGTACCTGCAGGAGCCGGTATGTGGCGGGAGCAAGGTGCGGTTAATATTTAGTAGGCGGTGGCGGCCCGCGCGCTTCGCTGTGGCGTTAATTATCGCCCGTTATAACGGCGCGCTGCTGCCCGGGGTAGCCACTACCGTACCAGCCGTTGCCGCTGGGCCAGAGAACGATAGCCAGGCCTCAATAGCAGGCTTATCCACCCACTCAGATTTGACAGGAAGCGACTGTTATTACTAGACTGTTGCGGTGCGTCATCTTAAATGCCTACGTAGATCTTCCTTTTCGCGCACAAGAGACTGCGAGCTGCGCGGTCTGTCTAAACTCGCAACCCCCAGACTGCTTCTGCATGTTGCACGGAATCGAACAGAAGTGTACATAGGTGTGTGGAAGCGGGTACGACGTCGCAGGAATGCCGCTGAGTTTTCAAACGATGAAGAGGTCTGCAGGCGTGCACTTCGCAACTCTCGCGGTGTGCCGACAAGGTGATTTCGAGAACGAAGGTGGTTGAATGTGGTGATTTGGTGCAAAGAACATGTGAGTGTTTTAATCGAACAATATGGACGTAAGCCGGCTTTTTTGAGGTCAAAAATCAGATTATTAGAGACGTACGTATACAGTACTAAACGAAATGTGCTGTACATTATAAGAAACTAGGTCGCATACAACAATGAACGACATTAAAAAGAAGAAGAAAAACTCTGCGACCACAGTACTGCCGAGACAAACATATTGAGAACTCGAAGTGAAGTGGTGCTGCTAGTATGTTTACACATCAAAAGTATTTTTATTTCTCTCTCTTCTCTTTCTCTCTCTCTCTCTCCCTCCCTCCCTCCCTCCGTCCCTTCCTCTCCCTTTCCCCCACCCTTCACATCAAAAGTATTTTTATTTTTCTCTCTCCTCCCCCCCTCCCCCCCCCACACACACACATAATGCGATCCAGCAGAGTACCCGATAGCTTCTCTGAATAAGCAACTGCTTTCGTCACAGTGCACTGTTAATTTCTGTTCCACAGGGTGGCAAGGCGTCGCAGTATTCGATAATTATCCTCGCTCATCCCCAAATAATTTCGAAGAGACTATTCGTCGCCGGACGGAGTGGTCGAGCGGTTCTAGGCGCTACAGTCTGGAACCGCGCGACCGCTACGGTCGGAGGTTCGAATCCTGCCTCGGGCATGGATGTGTGTGATGTTCTTAGGTTAGCTAGGTTTAAGTAGTTCTAAGTTCTAGGGGACTGATGACCTCAGAAGTTAAGTCCCATAGTGCTCAGAGCCATTTGAACCATTTGATTTGACTATTCGTCCTCGGAAATAAATTACTTTAGAAGAAATGTCTTCTCCTCTCTTCCCGCTTGTTCAACCATTTTTCACCCACAAAACCTTTTTCTTGTTTTCGTGTTGTTGACTGCCACGGTATGTAACGTAGCATCGACGCCGTGGTAGCTTGCTGTCAGTGCGTCGAGCCAAACTTGATTTTTCCCGTTCGCTTTAGCGCGCGTTTTATAGCGCACATTAAGGAATTTGTAAACAGACACTAAAACAGGAGCGGAGTATCAAATGGTCCCTTCTTCTAGTCAACTTCTGCCATAAACGTTTTTCCTCAGTTCGATTCACTACTGCCTATTTCATTTATTCGATCGACTAATCTAATGTTCAGCATTCTTCTGTAGCACCACATGTTAGAAGCTTCTATTCTCTTGTTGTCTGAACTGCCTATTGTCCGCGTTTCACTTCCGCACACAGATAGATTCCGGACAAATATCTTCAGATATTACTTTTCTAACACTCAAATAATGTATCAGAGTCTAACAAACATTGAGTGGGCACCTACCAGTCGTTCGAGAAACAATACTTTCTGTGTAGGTCATGCCAAATTTAGTTCTCAAACTCACTGACTCAGTTACAATCATCTTGGCGTTGAAGCTCTTTTTTTCCGTGTTTGCTTTAACAATACCCTGTCCAAAAACATACGTATTGAATCAGTTATACCAAAAACAGGAGATTTAGATTTTTGCGCCCTCACGGATATATTTCTGCGAACACCGATGGAGAATAATATCAGTGTAAATTAACAGCACTGGGCGAAATCAAAGGTTTCCTTTTCTTAGGTATTTGCTTAATGAGCTGACGCATTGCTGTGAGGTGGCTACCAGTATTTGGCCGGCAACGCGAGGAGTCGTGGTGGCTTAAAGTTTCCTGATCAACACTCTTTGCGCTAGAGTCCTTGATTAAATTCGAAACGTCTCGACAGTGTCTCGACAGTGCCCTTGGTGCTCTTCGAGAGAAGCAGGCTGTGTATCGGCACAGTGTTTCACCCTCTCCCTTCCTTTCATCCATGCCAACACATACACAACACTATAGTCTATAAGAACTCATCACAATCATCCACACGACACGTATCGAACCTGACACTTTATAACAAGCCGGTGTAAGACAAACGACAAAGCACGTTCACAAGGATCCTGCCTAGATGGGGAAGCAAGAGTCGGACAACACGTTAACTTCTCCCACACACGTCTCGCAAAATGGCCAGAACGAGAAAATTCAACACGTTAGAGCTAATAGAGAGGATTATCGACAATCATTCTACCCATGAACTTTTCGCGAATGGACCAGGGAAAGAGGGGATGAGTTAGCCGTACCAGTAGCACCCTCCGCCACACACTTGTGGAGTACTGAAGTAGATGCAGACGTAGAACGGAGATTCCTGCATGTCCTCCCCTACGCTCATTCCCTAACTATGGGGCTACTGTTGATTGACTTTCTAGGTCCGTCGGCCCAACATGTTTCCTAAGCTGGACCAAACCTGATTCTCAAATATTGGTCCTCTTCCCCTGATATCCACAGCCGCTTTGTTGACACGAGTCTGAGAAAGAGAGAAGAGCAGAGACTAGGGTAGGCTGAGGCCCCTTCTACACTGCCGACTTTCTTGGCTCAGTTGGCTACTCGAGACAAATGCCCCTGGCGTTTTAATTGCACTGCCTAATCTCGCGATCTCGTCTGCCTCGAATGGTCAATTTAGTTCACACGTCAGTACCAAACCCGCGGGTGTTACGAGAACTGTTTGCTGGGCAGTCAAGATCCTGAACGATGAAAGAGAGGTTATGAGGGACTATCCTCTAACGTAGCCGGCCGTTGTGGCTGAGTGGTTCTAGGCGCGTCAGTCCGGAACCGCGCTGCTGCTGCGGTCGCAGGTCCGAATCCTGCCTCGGGCATGGATGTGTGTGATGTCCTTAGGTTAGTTAGGTTTAAGTAGTTCTAAGTCTAGGGGACTGATGACCTAAGATGTTAAGTCCCACAGTGCTCAGAGACATTTGAATTTGAACATTTAACGTAAAAAAATCGAAATATAGTAACGAAATGTAGGAACAACCACTGATAATAGAACTCATTAGTGACCAAAGCAAAATTCATAGTGGATGTCCTTGTCAAAGGTCCTGTTATGAATTATGTACACTCCTGAGAACTGAAAGAATAGAAAAAATGGTGTCCATACATTTCAAGACATATACATTTATTTAACCTAGAAAATATAAGCAGTAGTCGCATCGAACAATATGCAGAACACAGTAGTCAGTGCCGTTTTACCTTATCCTCTGTGTTTTGTTTTCTTGCTAAGTGCCAAATAACATCAAAACTTATTTTTCTCTTCAAATAATTCAGCCATTTTACTGGTCAAATCATTTTTGTCTACCTACGTTGTCATTTATGCGTTATGCAGAGGCTTTTTCTTTGTAAAACGGTAATACCTTTTTGCTTTCAGATATTTCGTCTCTTGTAGGAGAACACTGGAAGGAAAAATACCAAAATCTAGTCCAGTTTTCTTCTGTCTCACTAAAACAAAGCAAACAAGACAATAAAACGAAAACACAAAAAAACAGGGTGTCTACAAAGTATGTGTACATAGACAAGGCTAACAAATTCTAATAAATATTGTATATTCTATAAATGTTAATGAATATTAATAAATAAACGAGTCCATCCAAACAACAGTGCCGCCAAAACCTGACAGTGTAGTGTGGTTTGTGGAAAGCTCATGTGCTAGAATCTCCCTTCTTTGATCAAACATGTAACGGGTGAGACTCATCTGAACAATCTGAGAGACAAATTGATGCCTCAAACTGAGCACCAGGGTGAGGCACTTCAGGACTGGTTTCAGCAGGATGGTGCCCCTGCCTCTTTTGCAGCAGCTGTTTGAGATTGGTTGGATGACAATTTTCCTCACTGGATTGGGAGAAGAGGTGATGTGGAGTCGTCCCCTCGTTCGCCAAACCTTTCTCCGTTTGATTTTTTTTTCTGGGGTACGCTGAAAGAGAAAGCTTCCTCTGTGAAGGTTACAAATTTAAACAACCTGACAGATCGCATTACCAGTTAGTCTGCTAAAGTCGACGGCAATTCAGACCTGTTCCATCGAGTTCCCCTTAATCTTGCAAAGCGCATCAAATTATGCATTGAAAAGCACGGAGATGGTGTTGAAAATACTTGTGCTTTATTATTATTTATTAGAATTCGCGATGTACCCAGAGTTTGTAGACACCCTGTATCACAAGAGTGAGCACAGCCAGAACGTGTTAAGTTCCGACGCCACAGTAAGCTTCTGTGCATGCGCATGGGCACAGCGTAGTCGGAAGTTTAGAATCCCACACTCGGGACAATCTATAGGTCATTGACGTCGTATACACACTCGTGATGTGGTTGGCTGTTGATTTACACGGAGGCACGAAAGGCGCACGAAAGTCGAATCACCGGCGCCCGTACCCAGAGGGCAAGGTACGGGGCAGCCCCTCCCCCCCCCCCCCTCCCCCACTCCACCCCAGCTCTCAGTCAAACGAGAACTTATAGTGTAGTAAAGCGTTTTTCTCCCAAGAAAATGATTTAAAAGTCGGTAGTCGGTATCAGGCAGGTTTCAACAGGGTCGCAACTGGTACTGTCTTATGACTTCTTCCAATATTAAAAACGCTCCATGTCGCCCGGTGTACCCCTACCCTCTCCCCTAAATACTATAGTAAGAGCGTCCTTGCTCCGAGTAGTCGATTTTGACCGGAAAACCGCTCACGTGACACGGGCCTAAGTGGCCCGCCAGCTGCGCCTCGCGCCGCGCCGCGCCGCAGTGTGAACGTCCCGGCAAGGTCGCGCCCCACATGGGGCTGGCCAGCTAGCCAGACAGCCCTCACTCGCTGGCTGTACAACACAACGTGCTGCGCTCCCAGGCGAGCCGCCTCTCTAAACGAACCGCCCTATTGGTTGAAACGTAACACTGTCTGCTGCAGGCAGGTTGCGCTTGCGCAGTAGCATCCTCAGACGCACAGTGAGGATGTAGCCACTGTAGGGAAGCAGCCTACTCACGCTGTAGTAAATTCATATCAGCCTTTCCATTGTGTGCCAGCCAGTCTGCTGTAACTAGCTCTGACGTCATAAATGTTGCGCAATACTTTAGAAATCGAGCAAATAACCTGAAACATTTCTAGCATGTCAGGAGTAATACTAAATTAGTGTGTGTTGAATATCAGTTCGATAACTTAAGCCAGTTTCGAAATTTGGACGTTTTCTGTAAAAATCATTGGCGCAACAGAAAAGAGCTAGAGACTTCAAAATTTATATTTAAATTCATCTTTCATAATGATATAATAAAAACAGTACTTTGGATTTCACAAATTAAGATTTTAGTGGAAATTCATGATTTTCTGGTTTTCGTCTCAAAACTTAAGGAAGCAAGATAGATTAAGTAGGCTAATAAATAAAGCTAGGATGTTTAGATTTAAATAGGTTGGAGATCCGCTATAACTATGAAGATGTGAAAAGTTTTATTTGAATACCTATAAAATTATAGCGATAGCGTATCTCCAAAGAACCAGTTCAGAGCTCATCTACTGCGTGCAGTGCAATTAAATTAATTCTCTCGCCCAAAATATTTAACTTAGCCACGTCAAAATTTTATCATCAATACTTAACTGCGTGCTGAATGCACATTTAAATTAAGAACTTCATCGGCCATCAGCAAGAGAAGCTATGATTTATTAGGTAACTTAAAGTGGTGCATTACTAGCACAGCGGCTAGTCGGGAGAGCCGATTTGATCAGGCGTTCCCTTGGCCGTCCGCACCGCGGCTTTATATATATAAGAGCGCTGCGCGAGGAAGCAAGGCCCCAGTTCTCTCCAGACGCTGAATAGCACGCCATCTGTGTCGGGAGTCGCGTCGTGTCGGTATCACTGCTACAAACAGCCTCGGATGCCGTATTCAGTTACTCGAGATGCGCGTAACCAGGAAATCATTTTCAAGTGAAGTGTTAATTCTGGGATGATTTTCATTATCTAGCTTCAGTTTGCGTATTGTCGTATTTTCACGTGCCGTCGCGGGACAGACATTCTACCAATTATTTAGTGTGGCGTTTGATGAAATATTTTCATCAAATTATGGCGAGCATTCATTTTAACATTTAATTCGGACATTTATAGTTGCATCAGCGCATTAGACTCTGAACTGCTCTGTTAGTTAGGTTGTATGGATACTTGTGTTTTTCAATTGTGACTTTCAGAATACACTCAACTATTTTGGGAATATCGTTTTTGATTATAAATCCTAGACAATCTCCTAATTCCTCAGAGCTATAAGCTGCAGCTATAATTGTATTCTCAGATGAAGTGGGCACTAGGAATTCTAATTACAGGATTCACGTTTTGTTAAATCACTTTCTGGTTGCTAAAGTGTAATTAGAGAGCCAGTGTTGAGAACGGCGAAAGACATCATAAATAACATTCTAAATAATAGGAACTGATTTTACATTCAAACATATATATAGCAATCATATAAATTATCCGCCGCCCCACACCACAAATGGTTCACATGTCGCTGAGCACTATGGGACTTAATATCTGAGGTCATCAGTCCATTAGAACTACTTAAACGTAACTAACCTAAGGACATCACACACATCCATGCCCAAGACAGGATTCGAACCTGCGACCGTAGCAGCAGCGCGGTTCCGGACTGACGCGCCTAGAACCGCTCGGCCACAGCGGCCGGCTCACGTTGAGCGTCACTGAAATGACATGATCGTATTGGCATTGTTGGCCGGGACGCCCCAAGCGGGGAAGTTCTGCCGCCGTATTGCAAATCCTTTTTAGTTGACGCCACTTCGGCGACTTGCTAATCAATGATGATGAAATGATGATGAAGAACAAACAACACCCAGTCATCACGAGGTAGAGAAAATCACTGAACCCGCCGGGAATCGAACCCGGGACCCCGGGCGCGGGAAGCGAGAACGCTACCGCAAGACCACGAGCTGCGGACGTTGAGCGTCGCTTAGCACTGGATACAGTAATGTTTGGCTTATGAGGAGCTGCTCCACCACTGCACCCCATTGTTTTTAACTCCCTACACACCCGTCACTGTGCTACCTGGACCGCTTATAGCACTTTGGAACTCACGATTGGGTTCCTTCCGCTGACCTCATGCAATTTTTTTACAAGCACCCTTCCCAGTGCTCGACTGTCCTTGCTCGTCAGTTCATCAGAACATGAGGTCTGCCTGGTCATGGAGTAGCTGCGGTTGTTCTCTCGTTTCCACTTCACAGCCGCATCACCTGCAGTCGCCTTGACCAGCTTTAGCTGGGTTAAGATGTTCCTGATGGATTTGTTATTCGGTACAACCAATGACTCGTCCATGTGTGAAGTCACTGAGCTTTCCTGAAGGACTAGTTCTGCAGTTATACTGCTTCTCTACTTGAAACTTCCCCTTTGAATGTAAAGAATGACTGTGCTGGTAAGCTTCTACGTTACTTGATACTGAAACAGCTGAGCAAAACTGAACGTACTAAGACAGTTCTCTCTTTTTACTTATTCTGATCATCACTAAACTAACACACAATATTTTTAGCGCAACGCAATCCGACTTTAAATAACCCCTACAAAAGAATGCCCCTGACTAACAATAACCTACACCTTTCATGAATATCCCAAAAATCTTTGTTACTCGAACTACTGCAATACAGCGAACGCCAATACTGCCGGCTAAATAAAAGATTGTAACTACAGAAGGCACTAACTAGTGATAGGCATAGTTAGCAAATGAAAGATTTTGATAGAGAACAAACAATGTATTTGCCTTAATAGTGTTCTAAAGTCATTATATATACACAGGGTGAGTCACCTAACATTACCGCTGGATATATTTCGTAAACCACATCAAATACTGACGAATAGATTCCACAGACCGAACGTGAGGAGAGGGGCTAGTGTAATTGGTTAATACAAACCATAAAAAATGCACGGAAGTATGTTTTTTAACACAAACCTACGTTTTTTTTAAATGGATCCCCATTAGTTTTGTTAGCACATCTGAACATATAAACAAATACGTAATCAGTGCCGTTTGTTGCATTGTAAAATGTTAATTACATCCGGAGATATTGTAACCTGAAATTGACGCTTGAGTACCACTCCTCCGCTGTTCGATCGTGTGTATCGGAGAGCACCGAATTACGTAGGGATCCAAAGGGAACGGTGATGGACCTTAGGTACAGAAGAGACTGGAACAGCACATTACGTACACATGCTAACACCTTTCTATTGGTCTTTTTCACTGACGCACATGTACATTACCATGAGGGGAGAGGTACACGTACACACGTGGTTTCCGTTTTCAATTACAGAGTGGAATAGAATGTGTCGCGACATGTCAGGCCAATAGATGTTCAATCTGGTGGCCATCATTTGCTGCACACAATTGCAATCTCTGGTGTAATGAATGTCGTACACGCCGCAGTACATCTCGTGTAATGTCGCCGCAGGCTGCCACAATACGTTGTTTCATATCCTCTGGGGTTGTAGGTATATCACGGTACACATTCTCCTTTAACGTAACCCACAGACAGAAGTCCAGAAGTGTAAGATCAGGAGAACGGGCTGGCCAATTTATGCGTCCTCCACGTCCTATGAAAGGCCCGTCGAACAGCCTGTCATAGGTCAGCCTAGTGTTAATTGCGGAATGTGCAGGTGCACCATCATGCTGATACCACATACGTCGACGCGTTTCCAGTGGGACATTTTCGAGCAACGTTGGCAGATCATTCTGTAGGAACGCGATGTATGTTGCAGCTGTTTGGGCCCCTGCAATGAAGTGAGGACCAATGAGGTGGTCGCCAATGATTCCGCACCATACATTTACAGTCCACGGTCGCTGTCGCTCTACCTGTCTGAGCCAGCGAGGATTGTCCACGGAGAAGTAATGCATGTTCCGTAGATTCACTGGCCCGTGGTTTGTGAAACCCGCTTCATCGGTAAACAGGTAGAACTGCAAGGCATTCTCTGTTAATGCCTGGTGACAGAAATGCACTCGATGATTTAAGTCATCACCATGTAATTGCTGATGTAGCGACACATGAAACGGGTGAAAGCGGTGACGATGCAGTATGCGCATGACACTACTTTGACTCAGTCCACCGGCTCTCGCAATGTCCCGTGTACTCATGTGTGGGTTCATGGCAACAGCAGCTAACACACCAACTGCACCCGCTTCTCCTGTGACGGGCCTGTTACGGACCCGTTTGCGTGCTACGACCATACCTGTTGCGCCCGCATCTCGTGGTCGTGCGGTAGCGTTCTCGCTTCCCACGCCCGGGTTCCCGGGTTCGATTCCCGGCGGGGTCAGGGATTTTCTCTGCCTCGTGATGGCTGGGTGTTGTGTGCTGTCCTTAGGTTAGGTTTAAGTAGTTCTAAGTTCTAGGGGACTGATGGCCACAGCTGTTAAGTCCCATAGTGCTCAGAGCCATTTGAACCATTTGAACCATACCTGTTGCATACAGTTGGCGGTAGATGTTTTGCAATGTGCGGCACGTTGGATGCTCTCTGTCCGGGTACCGTTCTGCATACACCCTGTAGGCTTCAGCTGCATTTCGTCGACACTCGCCATAGATGAGTATCATCTCCGCCTTTTCAGAGTTCGAATACACCATGGTCACAGTTCCTAAAACACTACACTATCACAGACGTCTGGTAACACGGTGTACTACAGTTGGTCTGCGTGCGGAGACGAATGCAGAATAACAATAGCTGCAAGCGCTACATGCGGGCACTGCGACAGCTAGACCAAACCACAACAGTGCACTACAGCCACACTCGTAAACACGGTCGTCATCGTAAACATGTCCCTGCAGATGCTGCTCGCCGACCGTGGCCCGTGTTTGTTACAACACGCAACTGAACGTCGGAGGTTTCAAGCGTCAACTTTAGGTTACAATATCTCCGGATGTAATTAACATTTTACAATGCAACAAACGGCACTGATTACGTATTTGTTTATATGTTCAGATGTGCTAACAAAACTAACGTGGTTCCATTTAAAAAAACGTAGGTTTGTGTTAAAAAACATACTTCCGTGCATTTTTGTATGGTTTGTATTAAACAATTACACTAGCCCCTCTCCTCACGTTCGGTCTATGGAATCGATTCGTCAGTATTTGATGTGGTTTACGAAATATATCCAGCGGTAACGTTAGGTGACTCACCCTATATATATATATATATATATATATATATATATATATATATATATATATCAGTTCATGACATCCAGTCTTACAAATTTCCTTTTTCTGACGGACGCACGTCCAGATCGTCGGCTCATAGTAACCTCTCAAAACTCTGGCATCTCTCTCCCCACATCCACCACTGTTGGCGGCTTACCTCCAACTGGCCAACGCTACGTGCTGGTCACATCCACCTGCCCAACACTACACAAGCGAATATTCCAACAATGAGTCCAACCAGTCACAGACTGCACACAGCGCAGTCAGCGATTTTCATACAGAGCACTAAGTGGCGTTACCAACATAAAAACCTAAACAGCGTACTTACATACTGGCAACGCAACACTACCCTCCTCCTTTTATACTGCCAACCCCGCCTCTCATGACATCTGGTGGTCATTTCCACATTACATTGCTTGTCCGGATAGTTGAGATCAGATAGTCAACGTAGTGTGAAGTCATCAGAGATGATAATCGTCTACCGACAAGGGGACATTGTAGAATATTATCCTCGCAAACAAGGATGTTGTGATTGAAAGGCTCATACAGCTGGTACGAAATTACCTGATTCGCTGATTACGAAACATAGCGTTTCTTGTTCGTTCTTTTAGTTCAGTTTAACCTTAAATTGCGCCAACGCTTCATGCCGAGGCTGTTATTTCCCTAGTAAAAAATAAAACTCATTAGGTGCAGGTACCAGTCGTGATCTAGCAATTGTGTGGAGGAAACAGGTTATCCTGCTTTGTACGCTCGCATTTGAAGATTGACACTCGCGCAAATAACTCTAAATTTCCACGTTAGCGTATTGTTACTGCAGTGATTTATGATCTCTTATTAGCCTATTCCAGTGCTTGTTTGTAAGTAAGTATTACATAAGTTTTAACGAGGGAGAAGGATTTTTAACCTGTCTTCGCACCTCTAAACCAAAGACGAAATGAAAAGTGGAAATATATACTTTTTAACTTGAAGTACGTAAAAATAACAAACTGTCTCCAATCACTAGATGTGTTATTACATACAAAAGCGCGACGCGTCTTTCTCTAGAATTAGACTCCATATGAGTTCAAAATAGGCCACGACGTAAACCTTGCTGCTTTAACACTACGGGATTTCGTGGAATCACGTGAGCACCGAAATCCTGGTCCGGGCATCCAAATCTATGTTTACCGTGATTTTCCTAAATCGTTAAGGCGAATGCCAGGGGGGTTTCTACAAAAGGGCACTGGCAATTTCCTTCCTTCTTCTTCCCCTATATACTCCGTTTACAATAACCTCGCCGTCGACGGGAGAATAAACGCCATCACAGAGAACAATATCTCTGCCTTAAGAGATGAAGTATGAAATATAAAAAAAAAAGAACAAAGAATTCACAACGAGGGAGTTACGCAAATTGGTTGCAAATCGCTATTCATGTAGGTATCGACGGAGAACGCAAAAGTGGAAACTTCTGGCGGCCGATGGATGAATGTGTGACGCAGCAGTGCAGCACAGCTGCCAAAGATAGTAAGTAGGGGACACGTCGATAACCAGGGCATAGAACCTTTGCGAATTTTATTCCCTGTACTCAGCTGGGCAGTAACTGCACCTTGCAGACAGACGCGTGAACAATATACACAGATGTCAGCGACTGAGAGAGGATGTGTAGTTGGGCTAACTCGGTTCGAGTAATCGGCGAATCGCTCGTCATTTGAATAAGAGCGACGCCACAATGCGACGATGTTGGCAGGAATGGGTGAACCAGGGCCGAGCACAGCGTCAAGGAGGAAGCAGTCGGCCTGGAGGACCGACAGAACGAGAGGACCGAGCAGTCGCCACAGGCAGGGACTTCAAGCCCCTGATTCATTATTATTATCGATCTGACGTGAAACTCGTGCTTCACTAGTGGCCAGAGCTCACAGCCGGCTACAGTTGACCTTCGTACACCAACAAGCCAGTATGCGGTGGTGTCGGGCGCATTCGGCCTGAAATCTCATCGACATGAGTAGAATTGTCTTCAGCGATGAGTCCCGCTTTCAATTAAACCGCGATCACCTCCGAAGACTTGACCGGAAACGTCCGTGTCAGCGGTGGGATATCACGTGACTGCCGCCCGCCATACGGCCCGACAACCAGTAGTTATGGTCTGGGGTGTCGTTTTATTTCATAGCTGGACCCCTTTGGGTGTCATCCGCGGCAGCCTTACAGCACAGCGGTACGTCGGCGATATCCAACGCCCCGTTTTGTTGCCATTCATGACAAGCCATCCTCAGCTTATACAGGGTGATTCAAAAAGAATACCACAACTTTAAAAATGTGTATTTAATGAAAGAAACATAATATAACCTTCTGTTATACATCATTACAAAGAGTATTTAAAAAGGTTTTTTTCACTCAAAAACAAGTTCAGAGATGTTCAATATGGCCCCCTCCAGACACACGAGCAATATCAACCCGATACTCCAACTCGTTCCACACTCTCTGTAGCATATCAGGCGTAACAGTTTGGATAGCTGCTGTTATTTCTCGTTTCAAATCATCAATGGTGGCTGGGAGAGGTGGCCGAAACACCATATCCGTAACATACCCCCATAAGAAAAAATCGCAGGGGGTAAGATCAGGGCTTGTTGGAGGCCAGTGATGAAGTGCTCTGTCACGGGCTGCCTGGCGGCTGATCCATCGCCTCGGGTAGTTGACGTTCAGGTAGTTACGGACAGATAAGTGCCAATGTGGTGGCGCTCCATCCTGCTGAAATATGAATTGTTGTGCTTCTTGTTCGAGCTGAGGGAACAGCCAATTCTCTAACATCTCCAGATACTGTAGTCCAGTTACAGTAGCACCTTCGAAGAAAAAGGGACCAAAAACTTTTCCCTTTGCACAAACACCCATTCTCTGTAAACTGTTTATACCAACGTTTAATACACCACCTATCAGGAGGTTTAACACCATACTTCGTTCGAAATGCACGCTGAACAACTGTCGTCGATTCACTTCTGCCGTACTCAATAACACAAAAAGCTTTCTGTTGAGGGGTCGCCATCTTAGCATCAACTGACGCTGACGCCTAGTCAACAGCGCCTCAAGCGAACAAATGTACAACTAAATGAAACTTTATAGCTCCCTTAATTCGCCGACAGATAGTGCTTAGCTCTGCCTTTTGTCGTTGCAGAGTTTTAAATTCCTAAAGTTGTGGTATTCTTTTTGAATCACCCTGTATTTCAGCAAGATAGTGCCTGCCCGCACATGGCGCGAGTTTCTACTCACTGTCTTCGTGCTTTCCAAACCCCTCCATATCCACAAAGGTCGCCGCATCTCTCCCCAATTGAGAACGTTTCTACATCTACATCTACTTCTACATATATACTCCGCTAGCCACCAAGCGGTGTGTGGCGGAGGGCTCAATTCGCGCCAAAGTCATATTCCCCCCCCCCCCCTTCTGTTCCACTCGCGGATGGCACGAGGGAAAAACGACTGTCTGAACGGCTCAGTACGAGTTCTTATTTCCCTTTATCTTTGAATGGTGATCACTGCGCGATTTGAAACTTGGTGGTAGTAATATATGCTCTACATCCTCGGCGAAGATCAGATTTCGGAATTTAGTGAGCAGCTCCTTCCGTTTGGCGCGTCGTCTATCTGCAAGTGTATCCCACTTCAAGCTTTCTATGAGATTTGGAACCCTATCGCGTTGGCTAAATGTACCAGTGACGAATCTTGCCGCTCTTCTTTCGACCTTTTCAATCTCTTGAATGAGACTCAACTGGTAAGGGTCCCATACAGACGAACAATACTCTAAGACTTGACGAACTAACGTATTGTAAACAATTTCGTTTGTTGAAGGACTGCCTCGCTTCAGGATTCTACGAGTACCAATAAACCGCAATCTAGAATTTGCCTTACCCGTTACTTGATCATTCCATTTGAGATCATTTCGAATAGTCACACCCAGAAACTTTATCATTCCATTTGAGATCATTTCGAATAGTCACACCCAGAAACTTTATCATTCCATTTGAGATCATTTCGAATAGTCACACCCAGAAACTTTATCATTCCATTTGAGATCATTTCGAATAGTCACACCCAGAAACTTGATGGACGTTACCGCTTCCAAAGACTGGGCATTTCTTTTGTACTCGCACATTAATGGGGATTTTCGCCTTGTTATACGCAGTAGGTTACACTTACTAATATTGAGAGATAACAGCCAGTTATTACACCACGCATTTATTTCTTGCAAATCCTCATTGATTTGTTCACAACTTTCCTGTAGACTACAGCATCATCGGCAAACAGTCTAAGGCCGCTGTCAATACCATCAACCAGATTGTTTATGTAATTCGTAAAAAGCAGCGGACTTATTACGCTACCCTGGGGCACACCTGAAGTTACGCTTGTTTCTGTTGAAGGCACCCCGTTCAGGAAGACATACTGCACCCTGTCTGTTAGAAAACTTTCTATTCAACCGCATATGTCATCGGATAGGCCGTAAGCACACACTTTTTGGAGCAAGCGACAGTGCGGAACTGAGTCGAACGCCTTTCGAAAGTCGAGAAATATGGCACCAACCAGGGAGCCGGTATCTAGTGCCTGTTGTATATCATGCACAAAGAGGCCGGCTGTGTCTCGCAGGACCGCTGTTTCCTAAAACCGTGCTGGTTTCTGCAGATGAGCTTCTCAGAGTCTAGAATGGTCATTATGTCTGAACACAAAATATGTTCCATGGAACTACAACATATCGATGTCAGTGAAATTGGAGCATTATGGTGAGGGCCCTCCAACCAGCTCGAGATTTTGACGATCCTAGGTACCAGTTGGACATAATTTGGCACGATACCCCTCAGGAGGACATCCAACAACTGTATCCATCAATGCCAAGCCGAATAAATGCTTGCATAAGGGCCAGAGGTAGGTCAACGGGTTATTGACTTGCTCAATTTGTGAAGCTCTTTCTCTTGAATAAAATATCGAATTTTTCTGAAATTGTAATCATTTGTTTGCCTCTACATGTACATCACATCTACACTCCTGGAAATGGAAAAAAGAACACATTGACACCGGTGTGTCAGACCCACCATACTTGCTCCGGACACTGCGAGAGGGCTGTACAAGCAATGATCACACGCACGGCACAGCGGACACACCAGGAACCGCGGTGTTGGCCGTCGAATGGCGCTAGCTGCGCAGCATTTGTGCACCGCCGCCGTCAGTGTCAGCCAGTTTGCCGTGGCATACGGAGCTCCATCGCAGTCTTTAACACTGGTAGCATGCCGCGACAGCGTGGACGTGAACCGTATGTGCAGTTGAGGGCGTATAGTGGGCATGCGGGAGGCCGGGTGGACGTACCGCCGGATTGCTCAACACGTGGGGCGTGAGGTCTCCACAGTACATCGATGTTGTCGCCAGTGGTCGGCGGAAGGTGCACGTGCCCGTCGACCTGGGACCGGACCGCAGCGACGCACGGATGCACGCCAAGACCGTAGGATCCTACGCAGTGCCGTAGGGGACCGCACCGCCACTTCCCAGCAAATTAGGGACACTGTTGCTCCTGGGGTATCGGCGAGGACCATTCGCAACCGTCTCCATGAAGCTGGGCTACGGTCCCGCACACCGTTAGGCCGTCTTCCGCTCACGCCCCAACATCGTGCAGCCCGCCTCCAGTGGTGTCGCGACAGGCGTGAATGGAGGGACGAATGGAGACGTGTCGTCTTCAGCGATGAGAGTCGCTTCTGCCTTGGTGCCAATGATTGTCGTATGCGTGTTTGGCGCCGTGCAGGTGAGCGCCACAATCAGGACTGCATACGACCGAGGCACACAGGGCCAACACGCGGCATCATGGTGTGGGGAGCGATCTCCTACACTGGCCGTACACCAGTGGTGATCGTCGAGGGGACACTGAATAGTGCACGGTACATCGAAACCGTCATCGAACCCATCGTTCTACCATTCCTAGACCGGCAAGGGAACTTGCTGTTCCAACAGGACAATGCACGTCCGCATGTATCCCGTGCCACCCAACGTGCTCTAGAAGGTGTAAGTCAACTACCCTGGCCAGCAAGATCGGATCTGTCCCCCATTGAGCATGTTTGGGACTGGATGAAGCGTCGTCTCACGCGGTCTGCACGTCCAGCACGAACGCTGGTCCAACTGAGGCGCCAGGTGGAAATGGCATGGCAAGCCGTTCCACAGGACTACATCCAGCATCTCTACGATCGTCTCCATGGGAGAACAGCAGCCTGCATTGCTGCGAAAGGTGGATATACACTGTACTAGTGCCGACATTGTGCATGCTCTGTTGCCTGTGTCTATGTGCCTGTGGTTCTGTCAGTGTGATCATGTGATGTATCTGACCCCAGGAATGTGTCAATCAAGTTTCCCCTTCCTGGGACAATGAATTCACGGTGTTCTTATTTCAATTTCCAGGAGTGTATAATTTACGTCCTATTCGCATATTCCTTCGTGGTGCGTTTTTTTCTTTTTTTCCCCGTATATTATATGTCCGGACTGAGAGAGGAACTCGTAAATTAACACACTTTTTTTCTATAATTGCTTTGAAGATCCAAATGGTTATATGAAGTATATAATTCGACTCAATAAATGAAATGTAATATTATAGGTTCTCCGATGTGTGACGGGTAAGAAAAACATGGAAACGTTGCGTCAAGACGGCGTTGTTATTCGGCTCATATCCCGAGACGATTTCGTCACTCATCTAAGTGGTATCAGAGGGAAGCCAGGCGGTGTTTTACATAACGGTGGTAGACAGCCGCCCAGAAGAAGGTGTCAGCCGGCGGGAAGAAGCGTCAGTTTTTATGAGGACACCTGGTGGAACTTTCCAGGGCAGTGGTTAAGACACTGCACTCGCGTGCGACGGGACCGGAATTCAAATTTCCATCCGTCCACATCCCGTTTTACCGTTTGCGTGGTTTCCTTAAAAAGGCTAATCCAACTGCAGGAATGATTCCTTTGAATTGAAGAAAACTGATTTCCTTCCGCAGCCTAATCTAATCTAAATTTGCTCTCCGTCTGTTACCACCTCGATGTTGACGAAATGTTACCCTTAATATTTCCTTTTTTTCTTCTTTATTCGAGATTTTAAGCAGTAACTCCCCACCCTCGATTCTTTAATGAGTCGAACGCTCGTGTATAAAACAGCTCGAAACGTCTGATTACTTTAGAAATGAGTTCACCTGTTAAATACATAACGTTAAGCATGTAAAAGCGTTATGGTTGAACACACATCTCAGTGTTTATCTCCAGAACTATGCGTCGTACAATGCTATAATTTTGTAAGCGTATACGCGTGGATATGGTCTGTAAATCGTGTTGCGAGTAGATTTATAGTAAAGAAGTAATAAATTAAGTTTCAAATTACATGTACTTTGCTGGAAGTCGCTAAGTGTTCTCGTTCTCAAATGTTCGAAGAATATATTCTGCGTTATTTGCGCGTCGATCAGTTAGCCTCCCTTAACTGTCTCAATAAATATACAGTTTGTAATTGTAATACTTCAGTTATTAACTGAAACCTGTAACGTAAGATTATATGTCGTAATGAGTAGATTGTAACAGTATTTTACATTTTGAAATTCTCTAAATAATTATACGGAATGTTGAAAATAAAATTTTTGTTGCCTCTGTGAGTCGATAGATAGGAAGCTGCAACTATGTCCTTGCACCGTTGTAGTCCTTCGGTAATATAGGTAGAAGAGTGCAAGAAGACCATAGCTGCGACAGGTTGCACGCAATGGCAACGCGAACATTACGGAACGATAGACAGGATGAGACCCAAAGGCAGATGTCGAAAAGAGGTCACTTCGGCGACTTGCGCGTCGATGGGGATGAAATGATGATGATTAGGTCAATACAACACCCAGTCCCTGAGCGGAGAAAATCTCCGACCCGCCCGGGAATCGAATTCGGGCCCTTGGGATTGACATTCCGTCGCGCTGACCACTCAGCTACGGGGGGGACGGGGGGTTAAAGTCTATTTGGTCAAAGAGGCGTAGTTGGGAAAACCAAACACTAGAATGATGCCTTGTTCAGTCCCGAAAATTATTCGGTAACCGTCACGTCACAGATTTGTTCGAACAGCATGCCTTTTCATCTTGCACCAAAGCCTCCAAAAATCCACGACCCCTTGATCCGCTTTCACAGTATAACCAGAGTAGTGTAGGCTGCCACGCTGTGTTTCGCTGTCATGGCTGTCGTTATAGGCAGCTATCATAAATCGTGTCATATTCGCTGAGAGAGCATTTTAACACAGGGAACATGGATTTGTAAAGATCACGACTCCACGAATAAACCTGGATGCAACAGGTCATTGCTCCCTTCGCATTCGAACTGACGCAACTTTCGGACGGATTCATTTCGAAATGGGAAGTTTGAAAATATCGAATGCGATTAGAGTTGACCTAATATAGTTGCTTACGTTACTCATCGCCATATTTTGATCCTGACATATGACATTTGCCTTCCTTTCCTTTTTTACTGCTCACCGTGGCTGCGGCGTCAGTCTGTTCGCGGAACTGTTACATAAATGAACTGTTACATAAATGTTATTAGGAAACAGATTCGGAATACACGTTAGCCGCTACTAAAAAAGGTTTACATTGATTGACAGGGCGTTTTCAGCGACTGGTTCTGACGACGGGGAAAATATAAAACCTTTCACACATACAGCTAATTAACTTCCTTTAGGATGAACACTCAAGGAGACGAAATTATCTTTTAGAAACAATAGAACGAAGACACAGTGGTTGCATTGTCTCTAAGGGACGCTTATAACGGTGTTAGCGGTTGAGTTGCGGCTGCGTCATCGTTGAGTCGTGGGAAGCGTTCGCTTTGTGGATCCTTATTTGATCCGCTGTTCTTTCTCTTCATGAATGGCTTGCGTTGTCAGCAATCCATTCAGGCAACTCTTCGACAATAGATTCCGGGATATGTTAAGTTATTTGGTGAAACAAATAACTTATTTATCAGAAGTGTTGGCATTCAAAATTACATCACTGTTGTGACAATTTTACGAGGAGCAAAAAAGTAGGTCAGACGGTATGTTGTCTGGATGCGCAACATACTAATTTTTTAGTGATGAGAATAGATCTAAATAAGCTGAAATGAAGTGTACATATTTTGTCACTGCAACAATACCTTTCAATAAGGTTTGGTTGCTGTTGTATCACATAGATCGTTGTACCACATAGATAGTACCAACATGACTGCAAAGGAAAATTTATTACCGGTGCAGCTAATATAGCACACTTACAAATGCGCTCGAATACACATAATTTTAGAATTCCGACATTTAATTGCGTTCTCAAGTTAATGTCTCTGTTCACTGTACCTTTTCAAACAAGATGTATTGAATAGATACCTTCCGACCTTGTTAAGTCACCGTAATAGTGCTGTAAATGGGTAGAAAGTTGAATTTCAGTTGATCTGCCATTATTAATCCACTCAGTTTTCTGAACTATTCCATACCCATTCCCTTCTTTTTCTTCTTACTCTTACTTTCCCTTTGTTATGACCACTGTAGGACTGCAGATTCGTTCATAGAATGGGTTAGCTCTTCTTTCATAACCTCTTCACCCTCTTCCTTGCTCTCCCTCGCTCTTCTTCTGAGACCTTCAATGTTGTCTTTCTTGGTCTGCTCCACTGATGTTCCTCTGTGTGTTCTTATCCCATTCTGTGGAACTTATCGGTACTATATAAGTTAGTGTGTACTTATTCTTCCAGTTGTCCTTTTCTTAATCGCCATCTCAGATCAGTTCGTTCTCAGTTCAACAACCCGTTCTGTTCCCACTGTCTTTCTCGTCCTAAATATTGTCTTCCGAGCTCTTCTGGTATTTCTAGTCAACTCCATCTTGTCCTTGTGAGTATGATTCCTTGTGATATTGTCGTCAGATTCCAATACTACTTTCCCCTTTATCTTTGTTCCCACCTTTCACCTCCTTTTTTGGCCCTAGTGACTTCGAAAGGATTTTATTCTTTTCTTTTCCTGTTACTCACAGTTTTTTTTTTCCTAGCTTTATCGTCTCCGCCCCAAATAATGCCAGGTTCTTCATAGTTGCCTTGTAGGTTCTGATTTTGTGCGTTTGTTGACATGTTGCTTTTATTTTAAACTCGTGATTTTACAGTATGCATTCCGATCCTTAAACTTAGCACATTTCAGGAAACAACGTGATCACAATCATCACGCATCGATGATTCATGTAAAAGAAAAATGGTTTTGAAGGAGATATCTGAGAGATATTTATGCTTAAATACATTCGGAGGCGATCCCTGAAGAAATCTACAACGAACTTTTGACTGGAAACATAAGCAGCTGTACATAGGATCTGGTATATTATTTATCTGTTTAAATATCCCTGAATGGGCGCAGAGGTAGAAGTTTCCTTGTAATAAAAAGTCACCTAGTCTTACTGCTGCAGCTTAGCAATAATTATGGAATCGACACCAACTGCTTACAATGTATCATGAAGGTCGACAAAATAACGATGATTTTTGAAAATAAGATAAACAAACTTGTTTTAGTAGATATTGCGTTTCTGTTTTCCTTTCATTAGCATTTCTTTTTAAATTGCCATTTTTAATCATGTATGAAATCTATGCCTTACACAAGTGTCCACACCGTAATTGAAGGAAAATTCACAACAAAAACTCTTGCAGTCTTTAGTAACATGGCAGTAAATAATTGTTTCGTTGTTTTTTTGCAGGACAAGGATGAGCAGACGCAACTGGAGATGAAGCACCGCAAAGAAGAGGATGACCTGTACAGGAAATTTGCCCGCCAGCGGGAAGAGGAAGACAAGAGGATTCGGGAGGAGTTTAGGGTAAGTTCATTTATATTCAAGTAAAAATAGAATTGCTGTAGATTATACTTGTTTTTCAAGTAGTATATTAACTATCGTATGGCAAAGAGTGCGTCCCATAAAGCCAAAACGCACTACTGGTCACGTGTATACGGCGTTCAAGACCTGCACTGAAAACTTAACACGTGTTATAGAAAGTAAGATTCTTAAATTCTCCCATCAGAGAGAGGCCTGATAACTGAAATGCCGTGACAGTGGATTATATTAGCATATTACCAATAAAAAATAATAATCATTCGAACAAATGTTTGGCAGGAATTACGAATGTAAATACCTATGAGGAGCAATCAGAACAATAGCTAGAAGCTGCAAAACATGTTTACGTACAACAATATTCCACATTTTGGAATTAACTAATCCTTTGATTACTTTCTGCATATATCGTTTTAACACAAAAGAACAAACGTTAATAAAATATACATTTTTCCGTATGTTTACTTAAGTAAAAATCTGTGAAGCAAAGGTTAACGAAAAGGTCTACTAAGGTAGAGTTCTTACGAATTGTGGTACGAAATAGTTCATCTATCATATATTACCAGAAGCTGTACTACATGTACTCAACCTTAATTTCTTGATTTATACGTCTTAATACAAAGAGCAAAGAACATTCATATCGGTCACTAAAAATACTGTAATCTACAGGAAAACATCATCGCTCAGCAAGTACGAACATCAGCAAAATCTAGACAAAGCTTCGACGTATTGCAATGAACTTTACATCGCTTTAAATCTGGGCAGGTACAATATAACGCAAATAAATAGAAGAAAAATCCGGTACCATGCAGTTGTTATAATGTTCTGGAGTTACTAAATACACTTTTTTGGAACAGTAATGTGAGGTAGTATGAAGTAGCACTACTGATTAAATCAGCTGTATGAAGGGAGGGTGAACGTATCAGATAAAATTAAACTACGGTACTGATAATTCTTCGTCACTGCATATGTTTCTGTGATCACTATCAAATCGGCCTAACAGAGGACATGTAAAGTATTCAGACAGGATGCTGAAATTATAATCAGATGGTTAGAAGGAAATGGTTGAAAGAAAGAAGACTGTCTGCTAGCGGAATGTTGAGCAAATATAGTCAGAAACTGTATGTGGTATGGATTTTCTAGATCGAATAGTTCACATAGGGATTATTCGGAAAGATAAAATAAGGTAGGGCGTGGATAGGAGTACAGTTATTCATTTTTCGCTTACATCGTTCACTAACAGATCAAGGAAAGAAATGACTAGTGATTGTACAGAATACGCGCCGCCATCCACTGATAGGCTTCTTGCGAAATATCGGTGGAGGTCTCTCATTGTTAAGTGAAAACTAGAGAGACAGTCGCTTTCTTGTGTCCAACAAACACTTACATTCATCAAAAATCGTAATTTCTGACGGTTCACTGTAACTACACTAGTGAGATGGGAAGCATAAAGGATTTGAGCGAAGTCTTGGCAAAAGAGACCACAACAGTGCTGAAGCTTTGAAGAAAATCTCTGTTAGATTACAAGTAATGCACGGAGGTTTTCTTACTGTTTTCTTCTTCACCTCCTTACGGTTTGTAGGCAGCGGGATGGTCTAATGGCAATCCTCCATGAGCTAATCGTCTTGTTTTCCAATGTAAGCGGCGTCTTCTGAGAATTCTGCTCGTTACTTTCATCGTTTTCATCTTGCTTCTATTTTCCTGTCAGTTAGAGCAGCACAACAAGATGAGTGACGTAGTAAACAACTGATTCAGCTATAGAGTTATTTTAAGCTATTTCCACATAAGCAAGTTCCTCCTCCGTATTTCTCAGTACTACTTCATAAATATTCGTAGATGTCAACAGAATATACGTTCCATTGAATTCTTCTCTCATCCGAGTAATTGTAGAGCAGAAGTCTCTCTCATATGTTACACCGGAAATAAGTAGGCACCCCAAGTTTCTGAAATCGTTTATCCGTGCCAGATTTCTCCCTTGCAACCTGGTAACATTCTGCTCCTTTCTCCGTCTACAGTTCATCACTTCAGATTCGACTTCCTCTTACTGACCTTATCGCGTGTCTCGACGGGATCGGCCTGTTATTTCGCATTTGGCAAAGTTAGTGATAGTGGGTGGCCGGTAGCCCTTCTTGACGCCAACACAACTTCCCGTGATGGCATTTGTGTACCCTATACGTCACCCTATATGTCTGTGTCTAGTGTTACCTCACGTGCAAGTGTCGAAGCTGAGTGGCGGTAGGAAGATACAAGACGACTTAGACAAAATTTCCACTTGGTGTACCGCGCCTTGTCACGGTTCTTGCGGCTCCTCCCGTCGGAAGTTCGAGTCCTCCCTCGGGCATGGGTGTGTGTGTCGTCCTTAGCGTAAGTTAGTTTAAGTTAGATTAAGTAGTGCGTAAGCTTAGGGACTGATGACCTTAGCAGTTTGGTCCTATAAGACCTTACCACAAATTGACTTGGTGTGACGAATAGCAGTTAGCCCTAAATATGGAAAAAATGTAAGTTAATGCGGATGAGTCGGAAGGTCAAACCTGCGATGTCCGGATATAGTGTTACTAGTGTACTATTTGACATAGTCAAGTTGTTTAAATACCGGGGCGTAATGTTGCAGAGCGATATGAGATGGAACGGGCATGTGAGAAAGAAAAAGTGGTTCACATGTAAAGGAGTCCGCATGTAGGACGCTGGTGCGACCTGTTCTTGAGTACTGCTCTAATTTTTGGGATCCGTACCAGGTCTGGTTGAAAGAACTCATCGAAGCGATTCAGAGGCGGGTTGCTAGATTTGTTACCGGTAGGTTTGAACACCACATAAGTGCTACGGAGATGCTTCGGGAGCTCAGATGGGAATCCCTATAGGAAAGGCGACATTCTTTTCGAGAAACACTACTGAGAAAATTTGGAGAACCGGCGTTTGAAGCCGACTGCCGAACGATTCCACTGCCTCCAACATACATTACACGTAAGCACCACGAAGATAAGATACGAGAAATTAGGGCTTATACGGAGGCATACAGAGCGTTGTTTTTCCCTCGCTCTATTTGCGAGTGGAACAGGAGGGCAAATGACCAGTAGTAGTACAGGGTACCCTCAGCCACGCGCAGTGCGGTGGCTTGAAGGCGCAGATGTAGATGCAGATGCAGATGTAGAAAGTTTTCTAAATGTCTGCGAAGCATGTTACTGAGGCAGGACGTGTGTACGAGCCCGGTATTCACCTAGTCCCATGTCGGTGACCGCCTGCAAACAACTTCCAGCCCTTGTCGTTAATCCGCCGAGCAGATTTGATCCGGGATTGGAGCGCACCGCAGTGTCCTGGAAGTGTTTCTACGCGCTCGGTTATTCGGACGGGTACAATTCATGACTTTGATTATTGTCATAATTAATACTGACATTTAACACTTGAGATAGTAAGTTATCAATTTTCTTTCGTAAAGATTCCAAGTCATTTTCATTTTATGTATTTAATGCTATTAATGTCAGCATGCATTTAATGCTATTAATGTCAGATCTGACAGTGTTGTAAAAATGTCCGTTTATTCTAGTACGAAAGGTATGTTTTGATTCACATTCTTTAACTAGATCTTCTACATACCTAGGCCGTAAAAAATTATTTATGGATAATAGGTTTAGAGGAGAAACAAAATGGAAACAGTTTGTATATGACAAAAATGTCTCTGGTGCACCGTTTACACGCCACGAGTCCATGAAAGTTTTGCCGTTTGTAATGTTCAGAGATAGTGTTGAACGGCTGTGTGCTGAACGTTGTTTTAGAAATGTTTCTGACCTCGTATTGATTTCTTTTTGTGGGGTGGGAGGTGGGGAGGGGGGTGAGATGACGCGTTTTGTGTAAAATACAGCTACCGACGCTCCAGAAGAGCTGAATGGCAGTTAGGTCGAAGCTGCAGTCATTATTTGCGGCCGGCCGGAGTGGCCGAGCGGTTCTAGGCCCTACAGTCTGGAACCGCGGGACCGCTACGGTCGCAGGTTCGAATCCTGCCTCGGGTATGGATGTGTGTGATGTCCTTTGCTTAGTTAGGTTTAAGTAGTACTAAGTTCTAGGGGACTGATGACCTCAGAAGTTAAGCCCCATAGTGCTCAGAGCCATTTGAACCATTATTTGCGAAACATCTTGTTGTTTGAGCTTGTCAGAGAATCAGTAGTACGCAGATGCTAGTCGTGTATTGATGTAAACGGACGAAATTTTCAGCAACACCTCTGAAACAGTCTTCATCAGGCGGCAGTTTGAACACCGTCTCTGAACATCACTAGTGTCAAAAACTTCACGGACCCATAACGGGGAACGGTGTATCTGATACATTTTTGTCTCATACGAAAGTGATTCTTTTTATTACCTCTAAACACTCTAAAATTTTGTATACATAGTTTCTCTTGCAACCTCTATCTTAACTACGGGTGATGTAAATTACGAGCTTGACTTACTCCTCTAGTTGCCCTTGCGTCTACTTTCTCGTACGTTTCTAATGCTATTTGGTTCTCACACACATAATTTTAATGCAATTCTAGTTTATCTTTAGATTCTTCAGAGCTTTTACAGCACGTTGATATCGTCCAGTTTGTTTCCTGTATCTATAAACGCAATCAGAAATTCTTAGCAACGTGAAGCAAGACTATATGGAGGCACCGAAAGAAAAGGTGCAACACCAGGTAATAAAAGGCTGGTTTCAGGAGCAGGCCACAGTGTTTCGAATCAAACAGGAACGTAAAAGAATGAATCTGATATAATGTTCACACTCGATTTCTGCGAAGTGCGCCCCATAAACATATCAATGACATCGCGTAAACACAATTTCTATATTTGTTGTCTCTGTCTTTAAGTGACAGACCTGAAGATATAATTACTGCCATCTCAGAAACGAACGAAAAATCTATAGCTAATGTTGAGGTGGGACTTGGCATTAGTTTGAACCTCTGGTTTTGCGCCCAAGTAAATTTAACATCATATTTGAAATTATCTGTGAATGCCACGAAGAATTGCCTTCTGTTCTTATCGACGGTATCCCAGTATTTCATCATAAAAAGGTGAATGACTTGGGTAGAGCTTTGGACGAGCACGTAAAATAGACAGATAATACTGTCGCCACATACTGAAAGACTTCCGCTTGCCTCTTTGTTCTCCAGAAGTTTCGAAACGTGTTTCCACAGCTTGTGGACCGTAAATGTGTACAGTCACTCGTCCTGCAGAATCTGTAACATAGCGATGTAATACACCACCCCACGATTAGTGAAAATTCTAGACGATTGGTGGTAACCAAGAATGCTTGAGTGCGTTACATCTACACGGTCCCTGTGTCTGGCCACGTCATTGTTTCAAACGCCCAGTTAGGAAGGTTTTGACCATAGAACTTACGTGCCTATGACATGCGACGTCTACTTCGTTGATTCGTCAGTGGCATGCCCTCCAGTACTTTGCATCAGAGATTACTACCTGTCATCCCATCGTAACCACAACATCTCATTTGTCTAGTAGCCTGGTTGTGCCCATCGGCAAAACAATTTTCTATTGTAGCTGTCCGCTTCTGAAACAAGCTACCCTTCACTCTCCGCAAAATTTAATGGACTCTTGTAGTTAAGAAAAGGCTGAAGCACTTAAGAAGCACTTCCTTTTGACAATTTAAGTTTTAACTATAATTAACATACAGGGTGACAATTAGTGAACTATATGAAATAAAATCGTTATAAATTCCAAACGGTTTGCTTTAGGAGGTTCGCACTGCACGGTTGACAGTAGGGGATTATGGCAATTAGTATGGTTTGCTTTAGCGACTAAACCCACGACGAAGTCCACTTTCAATTGCACTGGACCATCAATAAGCAAAATTAGCGCATTTGGGGGACTGAGAATCCGCATTTCGCGATCGAGAAGTCTCTTCACCCTCAACGGGTGATTGTGTAGTGTGCAGTGTCCAGTCACGGAATAATCGGTGCGATATTCCTTGATGGCACGGTGCCTGCTGGTGCCCATCGGTAAAACGATTTTCTGTTGTAGCTGTCCGCTTCTGAAACAAGCTACAAAACTTGAAGGTTTTGGAAGATGATTTCCTCCCCGTAATCCAAAGTTACCCTGATTTCGACCTGATGTGGTTGATGCAAGACGGAGTTGGACCGCATATTGGCAGGAGAGTGTTTGATGTCCTGAGGAGCACTTTGGGGACCGCATTCCGGCTCTGGAGTACCCAGAGACCACTGGTATGGCCCTCGATCTGCCGCCATATTCTCCGGATCTGAACACGTGCGACTCCTTTTTGTGGGGCTGTTTTAAAGACAAGGTGTACAGCAATAATCCCAAAACCAATGCTGAGCTGAAAACAGCCATTCAGGAAGTCATTGACAGCATCGATGTTCCGAGACTTCAGCAAGTCATGCAGAATTTCGCTATTCGTCTGCGCGACATCATCGCCAATGATGGCAGGCGTATCGAACATTTCATAACCTAAATCCGAATATCTGTAGTGACGTTTACATGTTGAATAAAGTGTGTGCACGCCCTAGTTTGTGACTAAGTCACTTTTTTTTTTCATGTTGGTCAATAATTGTCACCCTGTAACTGCCAAGCAGTATTTTCTCATTGCCAGTTAACCCCCTTTTTCTGCATGTCTCTTCTGTACTTGTGTTCTGTCACCTCAGTATCTCTCTCGCCGTTTTTCCCATCTCTCCTCTCAAATCTACTGTTGCCGATGACCGGAGGGCAAATATGCCTACCAGGAATTTGTCTCTTTTCCACTTCTAACAAACGTACATAAGCTGTGTTTTTCCTGCTGGCTGCTATAGTTTCCGCTATTTATGTTATAATCATTTTCTAACCATTGGATTCTACGTTAGGTGCAAGGACACCCACTACCCTGAGGCGTTCTTGTAGTCTATCGATGCAGCTCCCGTAGTGCCGCGCGATGTCACACTCGCGACCGCGGCATGAATGCGCAAAGTCTTGGCGATGAGAGGCATGTGAGACAAACTACAAATTGGTGCAGGGAGAGGTAATTCACTCACAACACACACTCTTTATTATATGACTACACGATTGCGGATCAATCACTGGAAGCAGCAACTTTCATAAAATATCTAGAAATATGGGTACGGATCGATTTGAAGTGGGACGACCACATAAAATTATTGGCGCGTAAGGCAGAGGCCAGAGTGAGTTTCATCGGAAAAATCCTCGGGAAATGTAGTCCACCAGCAAAGGAAGCAGTTTACAAGAGACTCGTACGACCAATACATGAATATCGCTGGTCAGGCTGGGAACCATACCAGATAGAACTGATAGAGGAAATAGAAAAATTCGAAAGAAAAAACAGCACGTTTCGTCACAGGTTTATTTACTAAGCGCGAAAGCGCCACGGAGACGCCCACCAACTGCAATAGCGGAAGCCGCAAGGGAGGCGTTCTGCATCGCGGTTTACTGTTAAAGCTCTTGGTTCCTAGAAGAATCAAATATATTGCTTCCTCCTTGATACATGTGGCGAAAAGGCCATGAAGATAAAATTAGGAAGATTCGAGCGCACACGGATGCTTACCAGCAACCGTTCTTCACGCAAACTACTCGTGACTGGAACGGGAAAAGTGGAAAGTGACATTGTTACACAAGACGTAAACTGGCGGACCCGGATTAGGGTGGTTCACAAACAACAACTCAAGTACACCTGTTATTCCAAAGCGTTATCGTGGAAGTAGGGGCCAGGAGGTGCTGGTGAAAGAACACACACTGCTAAAGATACCTTTTTATTTTAAAACTTTCTGAATAATAAATTTTTAAGTGTGACATTTTTTTGAGAAAACAATTCCAAAAACAATTTCCAATAGCTGACAAATTTTCTTTATGAAAAGGAGATTGCAAGGTACGACGTTAACAACTTCCCAATAATGAGATTTTAACTTTATATATATTAGATTAGATTAGAAAATGAGACACTTACAGTAGTAAAGGAGTTTTGCTATTTGGGGAGCAAAATAACTGATGATGGCCGAAGTAGAGAGGATATAAAATGTAGACTGGCAATGGCAAGGAAAGTGTTTCTGAAGAACAGAAATTTGTTAACATCGAGTATAGATTTACGTGTCAGGAAGTCGTTTCTGAAAGTATTTGTATGGAGTGTAGCCATGTATGGAAGTGAAACATGGACGATAACTAGTTTGGACAAGAAGAGAATAGAAGCTTTCGAAATGTGGTGCTACAGAAGAATGCTCAAGATTAGATGGGTAGATCACATAACTAATGAGGAGGTATTGAATAGAATTGGGGAGAAGAGGAGCTTGTGGCACAACTTGACTAGAAGAAGGGATCGGTTGGTAGGACATGTTCTGAGGCATCAAGGGATCACCAATTTAGTATTGGAGGGCAGCGTGGAAGCTAAAAATCGTAGAGGGAGACCAAGAGATGAATACACTAAACAGATTCAGAGGGATGTAGGTTGCAGTAGGTACTGGGAGATGAAGAAGCTTGCACAGGATAGAGTAGTGTGGAGAGCTGCATCAAACCAGTCTCAGGACTGAATATATATATATATATATATATATATATATATATATATATATATATATATATATATATAAGACAACTGTTAAAAAAACTTTACAAAATAGCAAATAGCTCTATGGAAGGAATAGTGGAAGGTTTGACGTTAACAATAAGAAGATTTTAAACTTGTTATATCAATAACGGAACAATTCCAAAATATTTTAAGTAGCTAGCTTGTACTAAGTAAAAATAGTTATCTCTCGCCAGTTACATAACTTACATTTGTTACACCTGTCAGTTGTTACAAGATAAGTGTGAAAAAGCCAGCACACAAACCTCACATTAAAGAAAGTTCCCAAAAAAAGTTTTCCTTATCTCGGTGAGGCAGTGACACGTCTAAAGGGGACAATAGTCGGAATAGTTATTGGTGGTCTACAGGGCCACAGCAGATCAGCCCCAAAACTTCCATTACAAGCCACCATCTCTCCCAGTTACCTGAAACCAGAAGATGTAGCAAGGGCGGTGCCTGTACAGACTCAGAACCACAGAGACACACAACACCGACCCTAAATCACCCAATCGAGGAGTGAATGAAACGGCCCGACCAAGAAGCAATTACCACATTCCCGCGGACAGGCAAACTAAAACTGTAGTGGGAAGACCCCAACAGAACCACTGGTGAAGAAACTCATACACTTCACTATAACTTGAAAAACCCCTTATACATATACACTCCTGGAAATTAAAATAAGAACACCGTGAATTCATAGTCCCAGGAAGGGGAAACTTTATTGACACATTACTGGGGTCAGATACATCACATGATCACACTGACAGAACCACAGCCACATAGACACAGGCAACAGAGCATGCACAATGTCGGCACTAGTACAGTGTATATCCACCTTTCGCAGCAATGCAGGCTGCTATTCTCCCATGGAGACGATCGTAGAGATGCTGGATGTAGTCCTGTGGAACGGCTTGCCATGCCATTTCCACCTGGCGCCTCAGTTGGACCAGCGTTCGTGCTGGACGTGCAGACCGCGTGAGACAACGCTTCATCCAGTCCCAAACATGCTCAATGGGGGACAGATCCGGAGATCTTGCTGGCCAGGGTAGTTGACTTACACCTTCTAGAGCACGTTGGGTGGCACGGGATACATGCGGACGTGCATTGTCCTGTTGGAACAGCAAGTTCCCTTGCCGGTCTAGGAATGGTAGAACGATGGGTTCGATGACGGTTTGGATGTACCGTACACTATTCAGTGTCCCCTCGACGATCACCAGTGGTGTACGGCCAGTGTAGGAGATCGCTCCCCACACCATGATGCCGGGTGTTGGCCCTGTGTGCCTCGGTCGTATGCAGTCCTGATTGTGGCGCTCACCTGCACGGCGCCAAACACGCATACGACCATCATTGGCACCAAGGCAGAAGCGACTCTCATCGCTGAAGACGACACGTCTCCATTCGTCCCTCCATTCACGCCTGTCGCGACACCACTGGAGGCGGGCTGCACGATGTTGGGGCGTGAGCGGAAGACGGCCTAACGGTGTGCGGGACCGTAGCCCAGCTTCATGGAGACGGTTGCGAATGGTCCTCGCCGATACCCCAGGAGCAACAGTGTCCCTAATTTGCTGGGAAGTGGTGGTGCGGTCCCCTACGGCACTGCGTAGGATCCTACGGTCTTGGCGTGTATCCGTGCGTCGCTGCGGTCCGGTCCCAGGTCGACGGGCACGTGCACCTTCCGCCGACCACTGGCGACAACATCGATGTACTGTGGAGACCTCACGCCCCACGTGTTGAGCAATTCGGCGGTACGTCCACCCGGCCTCCCGCATGCCCACTATACGCCGTCGCTCAAAGTCCGTCAACTGCACATACGGTTCACGTCCACGCTGTCGCGGCATGCTACCAGTGTTGAAGACTGCGATGGAGCTCCGTATGCCACGGCAAACTGGCTGACACTGACGGCGGCGGTGCACAAATGCTGCGCAGCTAGCGCCATTCGACGGCCAACACCGCGGTTCCTGGTGTGTCCGCTGTGCCGTGCGTGTGATCATTGCTTGTACAGCCCTCTCGCAGTGTCCGGAGCAAGTATGGTGGGTCTGACACACCGGTGTCAATGTGTTCTTTTTTTCATTTCCAGGAGTGTATTTTCTCACACTTCACCACAGCGCCTGGATCACGTTGCACTTCCTTATGCTCGTCTGAGCCAACCGCTGCTAGTGGTTTCAACGGCCGATAAGAAGACACACGGCCCCACGTGCTGATCTCCTGCACCACGGCTTCTAAGCTTCATAAGCCACGTACGTGCGGGTAAGTCAGCCCCTGACAGCCAAGAGGTCGGCCAAAGCACGTGGCGAGCAGCTGACGACCCCCAACAGCAGGGCCCCGCTCGCGCCACCACCTCTCTCGGTCACCGCTCACTACGTATTCCGCGATCGTCACGCGACCCTACACTTGCTCCACCTCCCGCCAGAGGGCGGTAGCGATTCGAACAGTGCGCCAAACCGAAAGCGCCACCTCAAACACTGGACGCGAAGCGAAAGCACTCCGTCTGGCGCACTTTACGAAGAGCCGGACACAACTACGGCTCAAGCACCAGCACACTATTCAAATGTGAAAAAAGTCCCATACTCTAGAAATGAGCGTAGGGGAGCATATGCAGCAATCACGCGTAACCGCTCTTGGCAAGGTGCTAAGCGAGGTGGTTTGCCATTGCCATCCTCCCACCTGTTATGACGTATCAGGTGTGGATGATAGTGATGAGTGCTTTTATAGGTTAGTGCTGGTTTGCGTTGTTACAGGTGAAGGGAAGGAAGAGAGCGAAACCTGTTGCTGGCACAGAGGCTACTCTTCTGGAATAGCACCAACCGGACCGTCGAGCTTAACCTCCCCATCCCACGGAAGAACCACCATCAACACTATTACATGCCCTTACACCATAAGATGCTGCAGAGAGGTTTGGAATATGATCCAGGACGTTGACACAAAGACTGGTGATCAAGAACTTCACGTCAGCACCTCTCCTCCCCTTTCCGGCTGAATACTAGTGATGGAAAATTTTCCAGCAATGGGATTCGCACAGACTTACCGCAGAGTCGAGCGCCGTTGCACAGACGTACATTAGCACCCTCCGCTACAGAAGCGCTTAGAGCATTATTAAATCAGCCGCATTTTGTCCCCGAGAAAAAGTAAAACTTGAAACTTCCTGGCAGATTAAAACTGTGTGCCGGACAGAGACTCGAACTCGGGACCTTTGCCTTTCGCGGGCAAGTACTCTACCAACTGAGCTACCCAATCACGACTCACGCCCCGTCGTCACAGCTTCACTTCTACAAGTGTCTCGTCTCCTACCTTCGTAGGACAACTTCTGTGAAGTTTGGAAGGTGGCACACAGTTTTAATCTGCCAGGAAGTTTCATATCAGCGCACACTCCGCAGCAGAGTGAAAGTTAAACTTCTCATTACTTCAAAGGCAGTAATTACAAGCATTGTAGCTACATACTTTCGCAGAGATTCCAAGATCCGACCACTGGACTAAAAAATGCACACCGCTAACAATTCATACACCGTCTACTGAAGGCTTCTAGCAACTCCACAAAGATAAAACAGGATAACAATTTAAAGTCCATTGGCAAAGGTCACATCAGAGGTCCACATCAAATTTCTGCGGAAAAAAATTAGATCTGTTGGTCATATCCGTTTCGTCCAGTGGAATTACCTCCAACTAGCAAGTGAATCGCTGTCGGCATTCTAGGTGATGAGCTGGATGACAAAGTAGCCAAAGGAGCAACGGGGACAGAAACACTCGAACTAGATATTCCAACTCCTGACTTAAGTATCACATCCAGGAGAAATGGAAAGGCTACTAGCAAAATTGCACACAATCCATAGAACTACAGACCAACAAACACACCACCAGTGTCTATCAGACTTGGTAACGAAGATGTCAGAGTTGAATAGTACAAGAATTTCTCCTGCTTCAAGAAGAAGCCTGCGGGATGAGTCTCTGAAGAATACTGTGTAGCTACCCAGGACTTCCGGCGTCAAATGGTCGTAGGACACCGTCTGTCTAGCGTATGATGAGACAGCTGTAAGCCGTGTTTCACTTTCTACGAAGGAGTCGATATTACAGTAAGATTCTACATATACATACCATACGGCGCGTAGCGGAGGGTACCTCGTACCACAACTAGAATCTTCTCTCCCTGTTCCACTCCCAAACAGAACGAGGGAAAAATGACTGCCTATATGCCTCTGTACGAGCCCTAATCTCTCTTATCTTATCTTTGCGGTCTTTCCGCGAAATATAAGTTGGTGGCAGTAAAATTGTACTGCAGTCAGCCTCAAATGCTGGTTCTGTAAATTTCCTCAGTAGCGATTCACGAAAAGAACGCCTCCTTTCCTATAGAGACTCCCATCCCGAGTTCCTGAAGCATTTCCGTAACACTCGCGTGATGATCAAACCTACCAGTAACAAATCTAGCAGCCCACCTCTAAATTGCTTCTATGTCCTCCCTCAATCCGACCTGATAGGGATCCCAAACGCTCGAGCAGTACTCGAGAATAGGTCGTATTAGTGTTTTATATACGGTCTCCTTTACAGATGAACCACATCTTCCCAAAATTCTACCAATGAACCGAAGACGACTATCCGCCTTCCCCACAACTGCCATTACATACTTGTCCCACTTCATATCGCTCTGCAATGTTACGCCCAAATATTTAATCGACGTGACTGCGTCAAGCGCTACACTACTAATGGAGTATTCAAACATTACGGGATTCTTTTTCCTATTCATCTGCATTAATTTACATTTATCTATATTTAGAGTTATCTGCCATTCTTTACACCAATCACAAATCCTGTCCAAGTCATCTTGTATCCTCCTACAGTCACTCAACGACGACACCTTCCCGTACACCACAGCATCATCAGCAAACAGCCGCATATTGCTATCCACCCTATCCAAAAGATCATTTATGTACATAGAAAACAACAGCGGACCTACCACACTTCCCTGGGGCACTCCAGATGATACCCTCACCTCCGATGAACACTCGCCATCGAGGACAACGTAGTGGGTTCTATTACTTAAGAAGTCAAAGACAACACCTTTATATGTCGACTTAGGGGCCTCTCGTCGCCGATTTAGTGTTGAGGGGCCACCCTGTTGAGTCTTCGCACTTGAACCCGCTACGGACGACAAAATACCTGTTTCTGTATACTGAACGTAACATAACTACACATACCAAGCCGCCGTGCAGTCACGTTAGTATTACTTCGAACAGGTGAATTTTAGTAGCTTACTTACCCATTCGTATAGCTTGTACAGAACGTACTTACATCTTCAGACGTCGTTAGAGGATCGAGAGACTAATAACCACGTAGCTGAGTCCCTTCATATTTACAGTCGTCATCATCATCAGCAGCAGCGACTGTGTTTACCGAGTACGTGAAAGCTTGAAAAAAACCGAAATTTTCACTATCGTGACCGAAAATGATTAATTGGAATTCTATGCTCCTACAAGGGAACACACGCAGAACACTTTCCAAAGCTTTCCGTGTTGGCAGAACAGATTTGTTGATCACTGAGGGTTACTCACTCCCGACTTCGTACACACAATTGAAACACCACTTCCACCCACAGGGCTTCCAACTCCTCCCAGAGCTTCCAGCGCAGTCCTCTATGTCGAGGGCTCTGAATCGTTCCGTGAAATTATTTAACATTTATCCCTTTCAGCCAATTAGCCTCAGGAACAGAAATTGATCATTGGTCATCTTTAGCTTGCACTACTCTGTGAAAGACGTTTACAAGTTTTTTTTTTTCCCAGCGAGTGCTGGAAAACACTGCCAGTCCTCGGGAAATCGCAGTCTTAAGCGAGTCTCATAGGAATTGGCCATAAACCATTTGGGAAGATTATGATAAGACTGGCTCATCATCTCCAGAATGAATAGGGAAGCCTTCACCCTCCCGATATCTGAAAAAAGGCTCTAGATTTCGCAGCAGGTTACAAAACGAGGACACAGGCGCGATCAAGAACAGTTGTGGCACAGAATGCCTATAGTATTGATTAATAAAATGTCAAACGAGTAGAATCCCCAGTTAGTGGTAAGAGATAAACAACTCGGGGAGTATTGAGGAGGGTTTCGGGGAGGCCGCTCTTGCGCCGAGCAAATTCTTATTTCGAAGTCAATCATCCGTCACAGAATGCTGAATTCTAGTAAAATGGTGGTGTTTTCTGTATGCTTCAAAAAGACTTTTGACACGGTAGACAGAAAGATCCTGGATGGGGTCATCAGGGAATTCGTAATGCAACCCAAATTGGCGTACGTAATCAGAGAGACCGTCACAGGCCTAACCAACAAGGTGAAGTTCAACGAAGAGCTGTTCTGGCTCTTTACAATCCAGACGAACGTGGGACACGGTGACGGACTACCATCGCTATCGTTCAGCTCAATTCTAGAAAAGACTGTGAGAATTTGGAAATCGAAACTTGAAAATAAAAGAATTAGGATAAAAGCCTGGCCTTTGCGGATGACTTTGCGACACTCTCAGAAGCCCCAGAGGAAGCAACCATCCAGATCAACCTACTAGAAAGGATCGCCAACAGAACGCGGCTGAATCTGGACAGAAAAAAACCAAATTCGTAATGAAGGCCAAATATGGAGCGAAATTACATGAAACAGAGGTAGGCCAGATTACTGTGGTAAAGAAACTAAAGTACCAGTGCCTCTGTGAGACCGTACAAGAAAATGGATTACAAAAAGCTGCGATTGGGGATGGAACCTCAAAAATGGAGACAGCATACGGGCTGACTAAAAACTTTCACAACAAATGGTGCATCTTCTGGAATAACAAACTAAGACACTGTAACACTATGGTCAAACAGAAGGCCTGTACGCCAGTGAATGCCTCTCGATGAACTACAAGCTAGAGAAGTTGGAGATCCCGGGAAGGAGAATCCTACGAAAAATCATGGTTGTAGTCCAGTCTGAGGCAGGCTGGAAATTTTGGAACAACAAACGAGAGTCTACCAGAATGTGGTGAGAATCTCGCAGACCATGAGGAAAAGCAGACTGATATTTCTTGGACACTTGTATGGATGGACAAAACTTGACTATCGAACAAATACTTGATTACTCCTGGAACGAGAAGACTACCACGACGTGGACTAAAGAGACGCTGAGAGGTCCAACATCTCGGAAGCCCTCATGTTGTAACGGGACGTCTTTCGAAGCAGAAAATGAAGTTTGCTAGGGTTTCAACTCTAGAGAACCACAAACACCAAAATGATGTGGAGGGTTCAAATGGCTCTGAGCATTATGGGACTCAACTTCTGAGGTCATTAGTCCCCTAGAACTTAGAACTAGTTAAACCTAACTAACCTAAGGACATCACAAACATCCATGCCCGAGGCAGGATTCGAACCTGCGACCGTAGCGGTCTTGCGGTTCCAGACTGCAGCGCCTTTAACCGCACGGCCACTTCGGCCGGCTGATGTGGAGGGTAGAACAAAAGCAGCAGCACGGCTATCGTATGAAAGAGTACTGAAAAGGGACAAACTCAGAGCAAAGACAAGAAAATAAAGTTGCATCGTGGGCCTAAGTGGTAAATTCACCAATTAAAGAAGCACAAACTACTGTTCGGATGCCGTTCCTTTCGAGACCACCAAAGGCGGAACGGACTCGGTAAACGAAAGAATGAATAACGCAAAGTAAACGAGGCGGTGTTTCGCAGCGAGTGCCAAAATTGATCTCGCCGTAACCGTGTGCGGCCCCTGCGAAGCTTCTTCCGCTCTGCAGGGCGTGGTCGCCGCCTGAGGAAGTGCCGGAGACATCCTGCTGGCAGAAGAACGGCCCGGGGGGAGGGGCCAGAAGCCGGGCGCGCCCACACCTCATTTCACGGGGCGCCGCTCAAGCTCAACAATTGCTTTGCCACGGGAGGGGCACACGTGGACTGGATGGAGGTGAACCGGATGTGCAAGAGGCGGCGGTGACTCCGTCGGAAGCCGCAGAGATAAAGAGTGCGTGTTTCACTGCTCCTTGTATACTTTTATTGTCAAATGGAAACAATAATCATAGATAGTACCGGAACGATAAAACAAGTTTTATAAGCCTATCATGGTCGACATCAGGGTAACATCAAGCTAAATCAAATAGTATCGATTAACAGAAGCATTTACAGCGCGAACTAGCAAAATACGTCACCCTAAATACATCGAGAAAATATATTGAGATGAGATACAGTTTTCGCTAAGTTAAAGCAAACAATTTGGTGAATTAGCTGACGTACTGTCATTTTTAATGTTTATAACTGTCAAATTATATGCTGCATTTTCATAAATGAAGAGCCTTCGACGAACACTTCAATGACATAACATACATGTAACGTGATCAAATAGTTACATAACTTCCTGAGGGTGTTAAATACAGTTCCTGAGTTTTCTGAATGGTCTGATGAGGCCCGCCACGAATTCCTCTCCTGCGCCAATCTCTTCATCTCAGAGTAGCACTTGCAACCTACGTCCTCAATTATTTGCTTGACGTATTCCAATCTCTGTCTTCCTCTATAGTTTTTGCCCTCTACAGCTCCCTCTAGTACAATGGAAGTCATTCCTTGATGTCTTAGCGGATGTCCTATCATCCTGCCCCTTCTTCTTGTCAGTGTTTTCCACATATTCCTTTCCTCTCCAATTCTGCGCAGAACCTCCTCATTCCTTACCTTATCAGTCCACCTAATTTTCAACATTCGTCTGTAGCACATCTCAGATGATTCGATTCTCTTCCGTTCCGGTTTTCCCACAGTCCATGTTTCACTGCCATACAATGCTGTACTGCAGACGTACATTCTCAGAAATTTCTTCCTCAAATTAAGCCCGATATTTGATATTAGTAGACTTCTCTTGGCCAGAAATGCTCTTTTTGCCAGTGCTAGTCTGCTTTAGATGTCCTCCTTGCTCCGTCCGTCATTTGTTATCTTGCTACCAAGGTAGTAGAATTCCCTCATTTCATCTACTTCGTGACCGTCAATCCTGATGTTAAGTTTCTCGCTGTCTTCACTCATTCTACTTCTCATTACTTTAGTCTTTCTTCGATTTACTATCAGTCCATATTCTGTATTCGTTAGACTGTTTATTCCATTCAACAGATCATGTAATTATTCTTCACTTTCACTCAGGATGGCAATGTCATCAGTGAATCGTATCATTGATATCCTTTCATCTTCAATTTTAATTCCACTCCTGAACCTTTCTTTTACTTTTATAATCGCTTCCTCGATGTACAGATTGAACAGTAGGGGCGAAAGGCTACATCGTTGTCTTACACCCTTTTTAATCCGAGCACTTCGTTTTTAGGCGTCCACTCTTCTTATTCGCTCTTGGCTGTTGCACATATTGTCACCGTCTCTCCCTAAAGCTTAACCCTACTTTTCTCAAAATTTCGAACATCTTGCACCATTTTACATTGTCGAACGCTTTTTCCAGGTCGACAAATCCTATAAACGTGTCTTCATTTTTCTTTAGTCTTGCTTCCATTATTAATCGCAACGTCAGAATTGCCTCTCTCGTGCCTTTACCTTTCCTAAAGCCAAACTGCTCGTCATCTAGCGCATCCTCAATTTTCTTTTCCATTCTTCTGTATATTATTCTTGTAAGCAACTTGGATGCAAGAGCTGTTAAGCTGACTGTGCGATAATTCGCGCACTTGTCAGCCGTTGCCGTCTACGTAAGTGTGTGGATGATGCTTTTCCGAAAGTCAGAGGGTATGCCGCCAGACTCATACATTCTACGCACTAACGTGAATAGTCGTTTGTTGCCACTTCCTTCAATGATTTTAGTAATTCTGATGGAATGTTATCTATCCCTTCTGCCTTTTTGACCTTAAGTTCCTCAAGGTTCTTTTAAATTCTGATTCTGATACCGGATCCCCCTATCTCAACTAACTCGACTCCTGTTTCTTCTTCTATCGCATCAGACAAATCTTCCGTCTCATAGAGCCTTTCAGTGTATTCTTTCCACGTATCCGCTCCTTCCTCTGCATTTAACAGTGAAATTCCCCTTGCCGCCTAATGAACAAAATTCCACGGTGCTGACTATCAGAACAGCGGTATGATTGGATTGAAGCATTTCTAGCAAACAAAACACAGCATGTGATTCTCAATGGAGAGAAATCTAGAAACGTAAAAGTAGCTTTCGGTGTATTCTAAGGGATCGTTATAGTACCACTGCGTTTCACTATATAGAAGATGTCGTAAGTTTGCTGTTATATACAGAGAAGACGCAACGCTAGAAAAATTATACCAAAATGCAGAACAGCTGCAAACGATGGGCAATTCACCCTCAGCATAAAGAAATGTAACGTATTACACATAAATCGGCAGAAAGACCCGTTTCGTTTGATTACAAGTTTGCATAAGAATCACTGGAAGCAGGAGTATGCTTACTACTGAATGATTTCAAATTAAACGACCGCTTAAAACTAATCGCAGGTAAGAAAGATTTCAGACTAAGAGTCATTGGAAGAATTTTCAGGGCTTGTTTTCCATCCACCAAGGAGACAGCAGGATTGAGAGAGCTAGTAGATAAGAGTCAAAGAAGGGCAGCTTGTTTCGTTACAGGTACATTCAGCAAGCGTGAAAGCGTCTCAGTGATACTCAGCCAAGTCCAGCGGCAGACGCTGCAAGAGGTGAGTTGTGCATAACGGTGTGGTTCGCTATTAAAAGTTCCGCGAGCATATGTTTGGACAAGGGCCAACTAACATATTGCTTCCTACTACGTACGTCTTGCGAAAGGACCATGAAGGGAAAATTAGAGAGATTTCGGGTCACACGGAGACTTAACAGCAATCGTTCTTCCCGCGAACCACCCTCTTTGCAAACATTATAAAAAATTCGGAAATTAGAAGTGTGAAAATTGCGCCAATGAAAAAGAGCAGCAACCGGTGATAGAAGTGCAACTGACATTTTTGCTGAGGGATTTATATAGAAATAAACGAAAGCTGTTAAATTAGGCAAAGGAAGTGACAACCAATCCGGACCGTCACAGCGAAATTGCCTAACAACTTCCAAGTTTCGCGAAACTGGGTGAATAACTGCACCCTCGATTCGAAGACAAGCATTGCAGTACTTCCAGTATGAGATACGATGTTAATAAAGTAGGAAACTCCTATGAAACACTGAAGATTCAAGGAAAATTTATTGGTTTCTCAGGACGACTGACTCGATTTAAACATCGATATGGGATCCGAGAAATTGCCGTTCAAGACGAGGAGCTTAGGGATAACAAAAGGCACAGCTGATGTTTTTTGCGGTTATTTCTTCAATTACACGTAACAGAATAGTTTTCTTCCAGGACGGATTTACAATGCTGTTAGAACTCGACTTACGGGAAGGGTATGCATACGCAGACAAGTCTCTCGGACTGAAGCGCATATCACCGGACATACTGCTGGTAAAGAAAGGCTTCAGAGAGACAGAGAGAGGCTTCGTTCTATTTATGGTCATGCTGCGCTTTTTTTTTTCTGCAGAACGCACCTTATCTTGCGGAAGATGTGCTTTGTTTCGAATGACGGAATCACTTTTTTGAGCTACCTTCCACATTGTTATTTCACTCATACGACTAGTGAACCAAGGTGTGATCGCGACTGTAAAACATTACATGTCGGGTCTCATGAAATAGCCTGGACAAGGAGATTCAGACATCCTTAGTTTCTGGAAATGCAAGGTGTTCGATGTAATGTACGAAATGCGTTACGCTCGGGCAACGGGAAGATAACAACAATAGCTTCAAGCAGTGGGGAATGTGACACAGGTTCCCATCTGTCCGACCGTACGGTATAAATTTCTGGTTGTGTGGTCGTAGATACCGTAAACATCCGCGAGTGGATGAGCAGTTGAACAGTGTGTGCTCGGTAGATAAGAAGAGCGAAACGACTTGATCGAGGAACTCGTCATCATATACATCGAGGCACTGGAATACGTTGGTCCGTCATGAGGGACAAAAACAGAAGAAGTTGGGCGATGTTTTCCGAAAGTGAACTGAAAGCGCGTGATACGAAGTACAATGGTTATAAGTATAATTTTGTAGGTAAGTTGTCAGTTTCCGGTGAGTAACACGTACATCATGGGCTATTAAATGTGACGTGTAGCATGTTTCGTAAAGACAGAAAACAGTACTCGGTTAAAGAAATGTGTGTTTTGGATTATCGGTATTTTCTGTTATCCGTGCAGTCTTGGGTCCACATTAATCCAGATAAGTGGAAATATCCTGTATTTACAAATTTCGCAGTAACACTCATACAATAGTAGTGCTACATATTTCGCTTGGTTATTAGCATCTTCCACAGGTCATTATTCTGACCTGTCATTATGATTTGGTGCGCAACGAGCAACTTTACAAGCATAGTACGATTTCTGAATGAAAAATACAACATTCTGAACGTATACAGGGTGATTCCTTGATGATGTGATAATGTTACAAACTCTGAGGGATGATAGAGAAGGATATACGTACAATTTGAGTCAAGGGACCCTGGTCTGGAAACTACCGAGTCGAAAGTTCGAAGAAAAAATGTACTAAAGTTCCGCCTTAGCCTCGTGCGGCGCTCAAACCAAGGGCCCCAGCTTCGGAACCATGATCATAACGTACAGAATTCCAGCTGAGTACACCCCCCTCCTCCCCCCATACCCTCAGATAGTCGCCCCTGTTGGTGAACTAGCAACGGACCACGTAACTTGATGTCAAAGAGACCGAAAGTCCTAATTCTACGCTAGAGTAATAATGAATTACAGTTACGTGTACAAGTTTCACAACATGCTACAGTTACAACAGGCGTTCAAAATGGCTTTTCCCAGAATCAGTGGATTCATGACATCGTCGCACAAAGTTCTACCGTACCAGTTCCAATATCCCCACTGCCGTTTGAAAAACGTCGCAGGTAGCGCAAATTCGTTGCCAGGAAAACCTCTTCCGTCTCTACAGGTGTCCTGTACACAAGACCTCTCACTTAGTAACATAAGAAAAAATAGAGTGGGGTGAGATCAGGTGAACGTGTCTCCACTTTCTATCCACTTTTCAGGGAATGTCTGCTCTAGATGTTGACGAACACTCAGTCAAGGGTGAGATGAGGTCCATCACGTTAAAACCAAATCCGTTGATGGATAACAAATGGGATATGTTCCAGGAAGGAGGAGTTGTCCAGCAGATGCGTTTTCAGTTGTTCAATTTAGATGCATTACCTATTGAATTTTTTTACATCACTGTGTAGCTGGACCAAGATTTTGATGCTGAATACCCCACTCCCTTCTGTGCCACACTAAGGCGGAATGTAGGATAGTGTAAATCATTTCTCCTGTTATCTATGAATTTTCTGTTGGTTTCGAACTGTGATTTAGTATTGACGACAATCTTAATAAGTGAGTGGACTGTCAAATGACATCAGAATTATGCAAGGTAGTATTCTACAAGTTATAGAAGCAAATCATTTCATTAAAAGGGCACTCCGTTAGTATGCGACGTAGTCTTCTTCTTTTCGTACCTTTAAACCGTATTTTCACAGGGTCGGTATGTCAACCTGGATTTGGCTATGTGAGTGGTAGAGGGTGGCCAGATATCCTCCCTGCACTTCCTTACCCCTCCCCCTTCTCCTTCCCTGGGGATGGAATGTGTGTACCCCAGCTCTCTGTATGTAGTTTGAGGTTTTTCTAAATGTTTGCGAATCGTGTTCTTACGTGGGTACCAGACCGGCATTCACCTAGTCACATGTGGAAAGCGCCTGAAAACAACATCCAGGCACAGCGGCCCTCGTCCGAATCTGCCGGGCGGATTCGATCCCGGAAGCGGCACGCTAACGCGCGCGGTTATCCATCTGGTCAGTACGCGATGTAGTATAGTGTGAAAAAGAAAATAAAGCTGGATATTACCACAACATAATGTTTACTCACAAGATTGCCTGCCGTTCATTCAAAAAGATTATTTCATCCGATGTTAGTGGGCATTAACGTCATAGCTACACATGGCTTCCATAACACTTACAGTATTTAACATGTATCTTAATAATATGCGACAGACACATTGTTAGCTATATAGCAGTACTGGCTCACACAAATATACGTTTTGAATCATAGGAAAACGAAACCTCAGTGAGGTGGCGAACGTTGCAGCTAGTTTAAATGTGACTTTTGAATCATTTATTTAAATCTGATAGGAGTACAAAGGTGCAACAGTTAGCGAAAGTAGACAATGGTTCTTAGCTTCTGCCGTCTGCACCATAGGCAAAGAGTGGAATATCACTATACTCGACTGGCAAAGTATCTTAAAAGTAACTAAACACAAAAAATTCGTCCCCCCGTAGGTGGGCTGAAGGTAGTACCGTGTTACATCCCCTTTACTTCTGAAAATGGAGAAAATTCGCCGAAGAAGAAGGCCCACAACTTTCTTCAGGTACATACTATAGGCAGCTGAAGCCACTCCTTTACGATTAGATCCAGTGGAGCTACCAAACTGCCTGTACGTTGATTGCAACATTTCACATATTTTCTCGACGATTAAGATCGAGCGTTTTAGTGGGCCAGCCGATTTGCGATTGGGGCCGTGTGTGTTCTCAGACTGGAAACACATACAGCAGTTGCACAAAAACATAGAAAGATCGCGAGAAACGGATGGTTAAACATAAATGAAGGTGCTGCCCAAGCCTGCAGGTGGCGCTGTTGTGTTTCACCTGTACCATGGCCTCAGTACGTTACTGGCGTCAGTTGTGTTCAGAACAGTTGACAGTGTGTTATGTCGGAGCTAAGTGAAGCCGGACGTAGGTAAATTTTTGCTATTCATATGGTGGGCGCTTCCGTCATCAATGTAGCCGAAATATTTAGTATTTCAAGAGGACCGGTTCGAAGATTGTACCGCATGCAAGCAAAGCGAAGAAACATCATCCGTTAAGTCGCAACGCGGACGATAGTGTGTGTTGAGTGATCGTGAGAGACGGCCATTGAAGAGCGTTGTGACAAAAAATAGGACGGCAGCTGCAGAGGTCACTGCAGAACTGAGTCGGACTCGCGAATCCGTCAGCACCAAAACAACGCGAAGGGAGCTCCATAAGCTGGGAATTGCAGGGCGTGAAGTAGTTCCAAAACCACTCAGTAGTGGCCCAAAGAAAACGTGGTGCAGGAGCCATGAAACCTGGACTATGGAGAAATGGAAGATTGCCATTTGGGCGGAAGAGTGCTGTTGCACACTGTTGCCGACTTCAGGCAATGTTTACGTCCCAAGAGTGAAACATGGCGGAGATTCGTTGATGATTTTGGCTGCCATATCGTGGTATTCAATGGTCCACATGTTTACTCTATAAGGTCACATTCCTGCTAAGTATGGTGTGATGTTTTTGGCTGATTAGATCCATTCAATGGTACAATATTTGTTCGCCAGTGGCGGCGTGTTGCAAGACGGCAGGGTCCCTCTACACACACACCTCGCATCGTCCAGAACTGTTTCTGAACGTGAGGATGAATTGGCGCGTCTCCCCTGACCACCACACTCGCGAGATCTTAGTATTATCGAGCCATTGTGGTCTCCTTTTGAGAAAAGGGCGGGTGATAGCATACAACTCAATCATCGTTGTCACAAATTGCCAATATTTTTCCAGAAGGACGGTAAAAGATTCCCTTGAAAACCGTATGGGACCTGAATACCGGGTGCCCCATTTATCTTGACCACCCTAAATAACTGTTTGTCCAGATGCAAATTACAAAATGTTTCAAGCAAATGTTCTCTAGCTGTCAGGGGTACATCAATCAGCATGACTGCCTTCGTTGTAGCTTTGTTTTTTTACAAAGATGTCAACAGCGGTATGACTTTTTTCAATGGGACCCTGTATTTTTTATTCGGTAATTCATTTCCTCTCCTAAAGACCTATTCAAAAATGTACCACAGTATACCATTCACTGAAACACACTGTTATTAATGACATAACACGACATTGACTTTGAGCCCGGGATCAGAAACTTGTCCACTTGCTGGAGTTCTCAGAAAACAAATGAAAACCAAATAAAAACATAACGCAAAATTGACTTTGACTCTCCTTTACCATTGCCCAGGACTAGAACATTCAAAGGTGCTCAAAGTGGTGACCGTGAATGTCCTCTAGAGTTGGAATATCGCGATAGACGTCTTTAATGTATCCCCAAAGAAAAAAGTCCAGAGGATTTAAATCGACCAATCCACCTGGCAGGATACCTTCGGTTCAGAACACAACGTGCACACAAGGCATTATGTGCTGGACATCCATCGAGTTGATACCACATAGGCCGGCCGGAGTGCTCGAGCGGTTCTTGGCGCTACAGTCTGGAACCGCGTGACCGCTACGGTCGCAGGTTCGAATCCTGCCTCGGGCATGGATGTGTGTGATGTCCTTAGGTTAGTTAGGTTTAAGTAGTTCTAAGTTCTAGGGGACTGAAGACCTCGGAAGCTAAGTCCCATAGTGCTCTGAGTCATTTGAACCATTGATACCACATAAGAAGTCTGGTTCTTAGCGGCACTTCATCTAGAAGAGGAGGAAGAATTCGTCTGAGAAAGTTGGCATACGCTGTGCCGTTTAGACTACCATTAATGAAATAAGGGCCAATAATTGTAGTACCAAGCATCCTACACCAGACGTTAACTGTCCATTGACGCTGATGTTGCACCTGCCTAAGCCACCGTGGGTTGTCGCTGGCCCAATAGTGCATGTTCCTTGTATTTACCTCTCCTTTGTTTCAGAAGGAACATTCATCACATTCATCGGTAAACAGACCAGTGGAGAAGAAGTTCGGGTTGGCGAGGATTTGCTGCTGTGCCCACTGACAGAACTTTACACGATTTTAGAAATCATTCCCATGCAATTCTTGATGTATGTGTACATGGTAAGGATGGAACCGGTGACCTGTAAGAATACGATGTACAGTGGTTTTAGGAATGCCAGTCTCGTGTTCGAGCTGTCGTGTGCTCACATGTGGATTCATAGCAACGGAAGCGAGAACAGTAACTTCGGCAGCTTCGTCTGTGCGAGTGCTACGACGATTCCGTTGTCATGGGTTGAAACTTCCCGTTTCCTGAAGCGCCGCATCAAGACGAGAAAACATCCGTCGGGAAGGTGGGTTCTTGTCAGGATATCGCTCTCTGTACAGTTCCGCTGCCTGCGTAGCATTTCGCCTACCTTTAATAACGACAACAATAAAAGAAACGTTATGTCGATGCAGTTTGTAGGAAGGACAGCGTTTACTGTATGCCTACTCTACACAACAGTATTTAAAAGGACTAAACTACTGTACTAAATGCGCCCGTACATAAGAAAACAGTATTGCAATTACTTTTCTGCTAACTTACATTCCCCATAGATGAGTAGCATTTCTGCCTTCTCTTCATTGGTGTACATTCTCCTCACACAACTCTTCAACTGACGATGGTTGACGGAATGATGGGTGTGCATTGTACTTATGTCCTCTGTCAACTTCAGCACGTGGATCTGTTCCATTACCCCGAGTACCTGCACTAAGCGATGGGAGCGTCAACGCCATTGTTGTGTTATGTAATTAATACCGTTGTGTTTCAGTGAATGGTACACTGTGATACATTTTTGAATAGGTCTTTAGGAGAGGAAATGAATTACAGAATAAAAAATTAAGGGTGCCATTTAAAAAAGTCATACCGCTGTTTATATCTTTGTAAAAAACATAGCTACAACGAAGGCAATCATGCTGATTATGTCCCCCTGACGACTAACCAACATTTGCTCGAAGCATTTTGTAATTTTCATATGGACAAACAGTTATTTAGGGTGGTCAAGATGAATGGGACACCCTGTATATGCATTGCGAGACGAGTGGAAGCTGTTTTGAATGCCAGCGGTTTTAGAGCAATGTATTAGGCTTGGTAACTTGTTGGGTTTTTGGTGTTTCCGTATTTTTCTCTATCCCTGTACGTGGAGCCTGTGAACGCAGCGGATGCTATCTTAGAAGACGCGAGTGTCCATAGCATACGCTTTCTGAAGATGTAGAAGAGAGGGCACCCCTTGATCAGCGATAATGTTGAAATAAAAATCCTGGCTCATGGCAGATTAAAGCTGTGATGCCGGGCCGGGAATCTAACCTGGGACTCGGTCCGGCACACAGTTTTAATGTGCCAGGAAGTTTTAAATCAGCGCACACTCCGCTGCAGAGAGAAAATTCATTCTGGATCCTTATTCATGTTCACGGTAACACGAATGAGTGGGCCCAAGTAATAGTACAAATATCGCCCTCAGAAAATGACAGAACCACCACCGGCCTAAAATACACGCTCCACTCACTGCGGGTGAAACCCTTCATTGGATGGTCGCGCTCTCGACGCCTAACGACTCTTCAAACCAAAGTTAAAAGAAAAATGTTGTGAACAGTGACCTTTACCAAGCTCCCCGACTCCAAATACCCTCTGCATACAGTTCCTTCCTCAATGTTGAGATAGACCAGCATGCAATGACGGCAGCAATTCTTGTCAGGTTGTAACCAATTGTCACTGACTCAATGCCTTTTTTGTCATCACTGTTCTTAGGTCGTGATGCACTACTGTTAGTGGTACACTGTTCCCTGTATACACGTTGCACAGTCCGCGCTGGCACACGAACAAATTGTGCAACTGTACTCACGGTGCAGTAGAGGGCACGTCCAAACACAAAAGCTGCTTTGTGCCATTCTGTTAGATCCCATGTGGGAACACGTCACTGCGCTCATTCCATACAACCGCCCGATACTTGCATATCGGTTCACTTCCATGACTTAACGCCGGCTGCCAATCTAAACAATCTGCAGCTTACGAAAACAAGTTTTCGTCACTTTGCGCATTTCTCGAGTCAGCCGTAGTTTTCATATTAATTTTTGAAGTCAGCTTCTATGAAGCGACATTATGCGCATTGCTCAATCGCAGGACACAGTGGGTCATAATGTTTACTCCCGTAGCAATATCCATTCGTTCTGAAGAACTGACACACTCGCGCCCGCTCGTGTGTGTGTGTGTGTGTGTGTGTGTGTGTGTGTGTGTGTGTGTGTGAGTGTGTGTCGCTGTGGAAAGAGAGAAGCTATCTGTATACACAGCAAACGAGGACCGCCCGTTGTCTGTAACGTGTCGTGTCGTGTCGAGCAAACAGCGATAATTTTCAAGCACAGGCGGACGCACGACGCATGTTCCACTGCCATGGACACGAACGCAACCGAACTAGCGATCCTGATATCCCAGGGCTTCCTCGCATCATGTGGGATGTGAGTGACACGTGAACAGAGTAGATCAAGCAGCGCGATTGTTGTCCTCATAGACATATTCCGGTTTTGGAGCAAAATCTCTGAACAAAAAAAATGGTTCAAATGGCTCTGAGCACTATGGGACTCAACTGCTGAGGTCATTAGTCCCCTAGAACTTAGAACTAGTTAAACCTAACTAATCTAAGGACATCACAAACATCCATGCCCGAGGCAGGATTCGAACCTGCGACCGGAACGGTCTTGCGGTTCCAGACTGCAGCGCCTTTAACCGCACGGCCACTTCGGCCGGCAATCTCTGAACATAGAAGGGATGTAACTAGCACAAGTTTTATCACCACTAGGACTTTTCGTTTATTTTTTTCACTATTCGAAGAGCACTGGGCAGACTTCTCCAGAAGTGTTTATTATTTATTGATTTTACCTTGCTGGGGTTGAGACAAATGGAATTTCATTTGGGAAGATCTGGGTACGCCGATATCACACTTGGACTGTAGGGAAATTTCATAAAATTCTTCGTAGAAATTTGGCCAATGATTATTTTGCTGCTGAGCCAACGTCAAGATTTCTACTGTATAAGTCTTTGTCCAGTGGAATAGGCTAATGTTTTGCTCATATAGTGCTGTTGCACTTACCCAGTATGCATTTCGGGGAGCTAACACACAATAAACAATGCCCCTAAAACGAAAGGGTCAAGTAGAGGATAGAGAAGGAAGCAAATAATCCTAATTAAAATAGACTTTTAAATCAATTGTTTTCCCCCATAGAACGTATGCGGTATCCGGGCTATACTAAAACATTTTTTTATATTTCAGTACCTATTAAGGTTTATAACTTTATTTGTCCATCGTTGCACCCAAGACCTCAAACGTTTTTATGCATGTTTGTACAGGTAAATGTGGGCACCATTTGTAGCTTGACAGATATCGCAACGGTAGTCCAGTTTTCGCCACATGTTCATAACCATGACAGGTGTCACAGCCTCTACTGCGGTGTAGACCCATTGTCTCAAATCTGCCAGATCTCGAATCTTCGTTTTCTAAACAATGTTTTTGATAAACCCCACGCACTGAAATCCAGTGGAGTGAGAGTTTGGGAGAGGGAGGGGCCCCGGCAATTCAGTTCTCCCTTCAGATACAATTTTCAGAAAATGTCTCATGGGAAAATGATGTAACATCCCTATAACAGTGGTGTTGGGGGCGGTGGAGGAAGGAGGGGGTGGGTGGGCAACACAGTGCAAGAAAGTGGCGTCAGGAGGCATCTGAGGAACTGCATAGTTCGCCAATATGTCGAGATAGCGGTGCCTTGTCACTGGCGCGCATACGCCATGCGACTCACCGCTGATCAAGAAATGGTGGGAATCACGTGTTGGAGAGTATTTACCCAAAAACATGAAACATCAATTTCTTTCATTATAAGGATTTGTCTGTGTATACCTCTAACCCGGACACGAGATATGCGCATGTTCAAATGGTTCAAATGGCTCTGAGCACTATGGGACTCAACTGCTGAGGTCATCAGTCCCCTAGAACTTAGAACTAGTTAAACCTAACTAACCTAAGGACATCACAAACATCCATGCCCAAGGCAGGATTCGAACCTGCGACCGCAGCGGTCTTGCGGTTCCAGACTGCAGCGTCTTTAACCGCACGGCCACTTCGGCCGGCTTATGCGCATGTGGACAGACACATTACAACAAATGTTCCACTCGGCCACCGTTCATGCGAAGACAGTATTCATCTTGTTTCCTCGCCAATGCCCGTATATGTTCAAAGATCCCAGACGTGTTTCGCATGTATTGATAACCATCCGCCGCGCATTCCTGGAGTTCGACACTATCCGCAGGACTGGAATACGCCAAAGCTTTTAGATATCCCGACAAAAAAAGAAAAAAAATCCACTCGTTTAAGACGGTGGACCTGGGAGGCCAAGGTGTTGGCGAAGTCGACCGATACACTTGTTGTACAAGATTCGTGCACGTGCTCCCGAACAGCCTCATCAAAGTGTGTCAGTGCACAATCATGCAAGAACCACATACGCATCTTCTCCATAAGGAGCTTCGACCAAAGCGACGCAGCGGCGTAAATGTATCTTTAGACATTAATAGTGTTGTCGCATTGGCAAGACTGTATTTGTGCATAGGTCATTACCAGGGAAAATATTTGCTTCCGGACATACGTTTCTTACGATTATTTTCTTGTTTCATTCACTCCTCGCATTTGTACCTACGCTGATGTCCAAAATTAAAGCAACAAACGGAAATTTTGCAATGTTGCGTTTATTTTTCCACAAAACAGTATAAACAGAAATGTTATTCGTTTTTTTTTTTTTTTTTTCAACTTAACGGATTTGCACACACGTCCCGACAACTATGTGCTCAGAATGGGGTGTGACCACATCTGGCAGAAATGCAGGCCTGACAACGACGAGGCATGCTGTGAATAATATCATCAGTCTCACTTTGGGGCAATAACGCCCTTTCTTCCTGGAGAGCTACTCGCAAGTCTTGTAGAGTGGTTGGTGGATGCTGAAGTGATGCAACCCGTGTTCCTAGAGCATCCCACACATGCTCTATGGGATTTAAATCGGGAGAGTGAGCAGGCCACGCCATGCGTGCAATATCTTCCAAGAAAACATCAACAGCCCTTGATCTCTGAGGTCGACCATTATCGTCCACCAATAAGAAGTCTGCGCGCGCACCACCTCGCAGCAACCACACAAGAGGTCCCAAGATCTGGTCACGATACCTGACACCAGCTAAACCTTGCCGATTCACCATACGGTTTCATGAAGAGGTGTTCATATGGTCAACATAATCCCTGCCCACAACACTAGGGCTCCTTCTCACTATAATGTTTGAGTCCCGAAATCGTGTGCCACGTTCCCTCCACATGGGAATCCATCGAGAATCACTCTCCAGACCAAATCGGGTTTAATCTGTGAAAAGAACATTGGCCCACTCTTCGACGGCCCAGATGTCTTGTTGACGACTGCACTCTAGACGTTCCCTTCTGTGAAGACGCATCAGAAGTACACATACAGCAGGTCTCTATCAATAAACGCCACTCTGCCGAAGCCCTTAGATCCACATAACGGTCCTCTCTTTCTGATATCACCCGTGGTTGGCCCTGTCCTGATCTTTGGGGTAGTGTTTCGGTCTCTACAAATTGTTGCCACATCCGAGAAACACCAGAACGATTCGCATTAGGCCATCGGGCCTCATCAGTTTGCGACTGTCCTGCTTCCATTCTTCTTGTGGCTCTGTACCGCGTAGAGTCTGGTAGGCGTCTTCTTTGTGCAATACTGCACCGCCGGTGACTGTGTACACAGCGATTGTGGGTGTGGACTACCCGTCAAAGACTACCCCGTTTGATAGGTCCCCTGCCGTCATCGATGGTGTGGCTGTCCGTTGACCGGAATGCCATTTTCCGTGCAGAAGACGACTGTACGGACGTCTGTTGACAGTTTGTACGATTATACGGTGAATTAGACACAAGCGGTTCGTTGCTCTAACTTTGGACACCAGTGTATGACAGTCAAACACTCGGTACATAAGAAACTGTCGTTTTAGGTGTTTCAAATTTATTGTTTGTTCTGCACGTGTACGAAGTTACGAACACTTCTGACTGATGGCAGAACCATGGAAAACCGTCGGAAAGTGCGTTTACGCAAGACATTCATTACAAGCAACTTGCTGTAAATGAATTTTTGGGTACGAAAAAGAAAAGTGGTGAACATCCACAAACGTTTGTATGCCATTTCCTGAATGATGATGAAAAGATGATGAGGATAGCACACACCCAGACCACGAGCGGAGAAAATCCCCGACTTGGCCGGGAATCGAACCGGGACCACGTGATCCAGGAGCACGTGATCCAACTAGACCACGAGCTGCGGACTCGCCCCACAAATCTGGATATTGCACGATTGGGCCAGGCAGCCAAATGGAGATCCACATGGTGTCACTGTCAAGCTCTACTCCGTGCTGATAGCTCATTGGCACACGAGTTCGTTTGTCCTTCTCAGTGGTCACTCAATATCTGACGTTTTTCCAACCATTTATATGCTCCTCCACACCTGGAAAAACAACACAAATGCACTCTGGTGGCCGTTCTACTTGTTCCAGACAATTGCAAACCTAATCACTTACATACCCGCCAGTGTCGTCATACATGTATGAAGTTACACTGACATCCAATAATTTCTTCTAGGTGCTTCACATTTCTATTGTGAGATAGTGTACACACTACTCGTACAGGGCGCTTTCATTGCACGGAAAAAACCTGCTCTCGACAATCCACAGCAATGTAGTTCCATAAAAAGAAACAGAAAACAAAAATTTCAGGTGACATCGGATGTCGTCCCGCATTCTTACTTCAGCTAACTTTATTTCATTTCCACTTTAATATCTTATTTATAGTGTTCCAGGACATACATTCGTTACTCATTCTCGTTCGTGACAAAATACACCTCTTTTTCCTTTTCTTGCTCCTTTCTCCCTGCTAAGCACAGGGTCGGCATGCTTAGGAAGAGATGGTTAGTTCCAGATGTTGTGGGATGCTCTTCCTGTGGTCACCCTGTTGATGCCCTGGACAAAATACGTGTATTCCGACTGCCTGCGTGTAGTGTTATTCATGTGAAAGAGTGCAAACGTTTTCTAAATGTTTTCGAATCGTGCAACGGAGATGGGACTTGGTTACCAACCCAGTATTCACGTAGTGAGATGTGGAAAACTGCCTAAAAACCACATCCTGGCTGCCTGGCACACCGAACCTCGTCGTTAGTCTGCTCCCCGCCCCAGAAGCAGCGCTTTAAACACGCACAGCCATCCGGGCAAGTCATGACGAAATACGCTGCAGGAAAGCAAAAAAATAACGTTGCATTTCATTATAAAACTTGTTATACCATGTTACGACTATGTAGTCCCTGTGAACGATCGCTATAAATAGTACTAAGAATGTAATTAACTTTCTGTTTTGCATCAGATACCTTTAGAAGTTTGTCACGGGTTCTAATGGAAATTGTAGCGGTACGTCACAATGTTGACACTTAACTTCTCATTGCTGAGCTGACGATGCTCTCTGCGCTGCGCTGAAATAAATGTCTGATACTTTTAGCGTGCAGGATCTTCTTCGAGCACTCTGCCAAATGATGAATCTTGTTTTTCATTTATAATATCAAAATGAAAAATGCTCCTATCGTAGCACAAAAAAGGCGAATATGTCCTACACAGAGTTCGGGACACAAAAGTAGGGAACTAACTTATCGACCTACCTGGCAACTTCAAAGACATGTAAACCAAGATATCTTGACATATTAGTGCTTTTTGACTTGTTAGATTAGTATCGGTGTGAGTAGCAGGATTAACTCGTAAAAAAGCGCGAATATGTCAAGATTTAGTGATTTAAATGTCTCTGGAGGTGCCAGATTCTGCACAGGACATGTTCGCCATTTTTGTGCTACGATAGGAGCATTTTTGATTCTGGTTCACAACTAATACTCTTACCACAATTTTGACATTAGACCACTACAATTTGGCAACGATGTAGATTTTTGTTGACTCGGGCGACGGCTGGTCAAGTATAAGCTTTTTTACTCTCGTTCGAACCGTGTTGCTTGTATCGTGGCAACGGGTAAAGGTTTCACGGAACAACGGGGCGACTATTAACTACATGTATTTGTCTACATTCTTCCAAAATTTGAAACGATTCTCACAAGTTTGAAACTCAGAAGTGGTACCGAAAAAAATATTCACAGAAAAGTGTTTTTGCACGTAAAATCCGAATGAGTCTAGATTTTTGGAAGCGAGTTTTCAATTTTATTTTTAGAATCCATTTTTTGTTTATTGTATTAGCTATAAACTGTTTTCGCGGATTCAGTTCAGGCAAGAACGATTTTTACGCGCTACATTTAGCTCGACTTCAAACCTTCGTGTCTGGACAACGGATTAAGATTATAAAAAAAAACACTCCGTCGTCAGGCCACGAGTGGCATAGCGGGACCATCCGACCGCCGTGTCATCCTCAGCGGAGGATGCGGATAGGAGGGGCATGGAGTCAGCACACCGCTCTCCCGGTCGTTATGATGATATTCTTGACCGAAGTGGCTACTATTCGGTCGAGTAGTTCCTCAATTGGCATCATGATGCTGAGTGCACGCCAAGGGATTAAGATTATAGGATTAAAAAATTTCGTTTTGAATTCATCCATTTGTCTACCCTTGCGCAAAGCGACTACAAAAACGTGTTTTTTGCATGTAAATCCAAACAAAACAAGATTTTTTCAGACAATTGAAACTTATCTTAGAACAAGGTCTGATACAACTGTGGACAAAATTTGAACGACGAGTCTCGCTTTAGTCTGGATTTAATTCAGGGTGGCTGTTTTTGACGTGAAATCCGAATGACGGAGACAGTTTTTGTAGGTAAAATGCGAATTGTGCACACACAAATGGTGCCGTTAGCTGAGCACTGATTTAACCCCAATTTTGCGAAAGGAATTAATCGATTCGCACGTTCTGCCAGAGTAGCATAGCTACAGTAAGACAGATGTTCGAATCGCTGTACAAATGGTCACTGGTCGGGGTTAAACAAAACGCTTTCTACCCCATATTCCTACCTCAAATAGAAACCGAGCACCAAGACTCCTCAGATAGCGATTCGGCGCCCGATCTCCTCAGATATGTACCCTGTGACAGCGCTTCCGCGATTTCTATTTAGTTGTACGATGTTTGCTCGTTGCTGCCTGCACTCAGACACACACATAACAAAAACTGTGAAAACCTAAACAAAGATGAACTGTAATGGGCAGTGCCGCCACACTATTTATATACTTATAAGAATGAAGAAATTTCGTAACACTGTTTAAATTCATAGTTCATTAGACCTTCAGTTAAAAGTTATCATGTCATAAAACTTTGAGGAAAATATTATGTTTTGCGAAAGGATGAAAAATGTACATTACAAAAATACAGAAAAAATAGTATTTTATACAAACTTTAGGAAATACGGTTTTTAAGCAAATCCAAACAACATTAAGTTTCATGCTCATTACAAAATTATTTAGACTGTTAACATTTTCGGAAGCTCTCGTGTAGGAACTGCACATTTTAGTTTGACTGTTTTCTTATTGCATTGTGGAACATAGTATAAAACATTAATTTTACGCGACATTAGCTGTGCTGTAACGTGGAAATAGTCATATTTTTTATTTCAGTGACACATTTCTACACACTTACAATATTAAATAACTTATGACAAAAATGTTGACTGTGGTTGTAAAACGTACCTATTTTCGCGATATGGTATCGAGTACTTCACTAGTGAAGTGTATGGAATGGCAAACTAAAGTACTTTGCGTGGTACCTTTACAGTATCGTAAATTAGTCCACGTTTTGTAGCCATAACTGTTGAATGTGACGGTAGCTGCAAAGAGGACAGTAAAGCAGTAAGAAGATGGCTCGCGTTTCTTTTGCAGGACGAGTGGGAGAAGGAGCTGGAGAGGCTGATGAGCAGGTTCGAGCGCGAGCTGCAGACGAAGAAGAAGCGGCCCGACGAGCAGAAGGTGCTGACGCTGCGCCACCAGCAGGAGCGCGAGGACCTCGAGAAGAACATGACGCTGCGCCGCGACAAGAAGAAGGAGTCCCTCACCAGGAAGCTGCTCGAGCACGAGAGGTACGACTGCCCACCACACCCAAGTGCCACATATGTGACTATATGAAGTGCCTACCGAAAATTTATGCCCCGACGACGATTAATTTCCTTTGAGGATTCTAGGATGGTAGGGTAGCGTAGGACATGGGATGGGATGGGATGGGATGGGATGGGATGGGATGGGATGGAGGTGGCTGGTCTCCCTTGTCCCCTTCATCCCTTCCTTATACTCACCGTTTTTTATCACCTTTGCTTCGTTTCCATTGTCTGTTGTAGATTTCTCTTCGCTTTGTCATGGTCCACTCCCACTGGAGGTTCGAGTCCTCTGTTGGGCAAGGGTGTGTGTGTTGTTCTTATCATAAGTTAGTTTAAGCACTGTGCAAGTCTAGGGACTGATGACCTCAGCAGTTTGATCCCTTAGGAATTGACACACATTTGGACATTTTTGTCATGCTGATAGTCTTCAGTCCGTAGGATGGTTTGCTGCAGCTCTTCATGCTAGTCTATCCTGTGCAAGCCTCTTCATCTCTGCATAGCCACTGTAACTTATACATCAATTTTAACTGGCGTCTTCCCTTGTTTCTTTCCATTACCAAATTGAAGACATCAGCTTGACGAAACTGTTAGGACTTCAGTGCCGTTTCCTAATGTGGTAAGAGACAACTAGACCTTCACATGTTCTGCTACTTCATCACAACTGGAGAAACCTACGTGCTATCTGTGGCAATGCAGAGATGGGAATAGCGCATTCCTTCTACACTGTGCAATCACATTAACGTGACCACCTGTCAAAAGCCTGAGTAACCATCTTTTGCAGCGTAGGTCGCTGCGAGATGTGCAGTAAGACATTCAGTGAGGATCTGGAAGGTACCGAAAGGGATGTGGAGCCATGCCGAATCTGCTGCCGTGGCCAGCTGCACTAGATTTCTACACTCCTGGAAATTGAAATAAGAACACCGTGAATTCATTGTCCCAGGAAGGGGAAACTTTATTGACACATTCCTGGGGTCAGATACATCACATGATCACACTGACAGAACCACAGGCACATAGACACAGGCAACAGAGCATGCACAATGTCGGCACTAGTACAGTGTATATCCACCTTTCGCAGCAATGCAGGCTGCTATTCTCCCATGGAGACGATCGTAGAGATGCTGGATGTAGTCCTGTGGAACGGCTTGCCATGCCATTTCCACCTGGCGCCTCAGTTGGACCAGCGTTCGTGCTGGACGTGCAGACCGCGTGAGACGACGCTTTATCCAGTCCCAAACATGCTCAATGGGGGACAGATCCGGAGATCTTGCTGGCCAGGGTAGTTGACTTACACCTTCTAGAGCACGTTGGGTGGCACGGGATACATGCGGACGTGCATTGTCCTGTTGGAACAGCAAGATCCCTTGCCGGTCTAGGAATGGTAGAACGATGGGTTCGATGATGGTTTGGATGTACCGTGCACTATTCAGTGTCCCCTCGACGATCACCAGTGGTGTACGGCCAGTGTAGGAGATCGCTCCCCACACCATGATGCCGGGTGTTGGCCCTGTGTGCCTCGGTCGTATGCAGTCCTGATTGTAGCGCTCACCTGCACGGCGCCAAACACGCATACGACCATCATTGGCACCAAGGCAGAAGCGACTCTCATCGCTGAAGACGACACGTCTCCATTCGTCCCTCCATTCACGCCTGTCGCGACACCACTGGAGGCGGGCTGCACGATGTTGGGGCGTGAGCGGAAGACGGCCTAACGGTGAGCGGGACCGTAGCCCAGCTTCATGGAGACGGTTGCGAATGGTCCTCGCCGATACCCCAGGAGCAACAGTGTCCCTAATTTGCTGGGAAGTGGCGGTGCGGTCCCCTACGGCACTGCGTAGGATCCTACGGTCTTGGCGTGCATCCGTGCGTCGCTGCGGTCCGGTCCCAGGTCGACGGGCACGTGCACCTTCCGCCGATCACTGGCGACAACATCGATGTACTGTGGAGACCTCACGCCCCACGTGTTGAGCAATTCGGCGGTACGTCCACCCGGCCTCCCGCATGCCCACTATACGCCCTCGCTCAAAGTCCGTCAACTGCACATACGGTTCACGTCCACGCTGTCGCGGCATGCTACCAGTGTTAAAGACTGCGATGGAGCTCCGTATGCCATGGCAAACTGGCCGACACTGACGGCGGCGGTGCACAAATGCTGCGCAGCTAGCGCCATTCGACGGCCAACACCGCGGGTCCTGGTGTGTCCGCTGTGCCGTGCGTGTGATCATTGCTTGTACAGCCCTCTCGCAGTGTCCGGAGCAAGTATGGTGGGTCTGACACACCGGTGTCAATGTGTTCTTTTTTCCATTTCCAGGAGTGTAGTTTAAGGATCCATGGTGCGAAGAACCCGATCGAGGTGACGCGGCAGATTCTCGGTTGGGTTTAAATCCGAAGACTCTGTTGTCTACGGCAGTGAGGTAAACCCATCCTGGTACTCTTGGAACCATGCTCGTACACTGCAAGCTGCGTCACACATTTCGCTTGTAGAGTCTTGTACCACAAGGAAGCATGGGAGAGGATGTTGTTATGGGTGGCCGGCATCCTCCTTCTACAATATAAATGCACACGTGGATTAGCACGGTTCTTTATTTACATATAGTGGAACATTTACTTAACTTGAATAGAGTCCATGTTTTGTGGCGCAAGCTCATCAGTAATAGTCCTCTTGCAGACTGATGTAATGTCAATATCGATAATCTTACTTCTGCAAACTTGAGTTTCTCGCTGCTAGTAAAATACAGTTCTGGGTGAGGAAACTAGTCCCACTGTAGTCATTAATCTGGTCGCTATGTTTTGTTGTAGCCTGTGATGAACTAAACCCGCTCCGTGACAGAACTGATAGATGCCAACTGGATGATTGAGTGAGGCCCTCCGGTCAGTGGCAGCGGGCTAAATACATGCTGTGGAAAGGGCGTTGGCAGCGTGTTTGTTGTGGGTGTGTCTCTGGCCTCTCTCGTGATAGGCACGCTTGATCCAGCGTGTACTAACCGATCCTCACCGACCAGTGTGCTGGTGATAGCTTATGCGAGCACAGCATTGTCCTGCTGATAGATGTACCAAGGAAAAACAAACTGAATGTAGTGGTGTACATGCCCTCCAACGACAGATGCATAGTTGTGTTGAACCATTATGCCTTCCAGAATGACAAGGTCGCCCAGGGAGTGCCATGAAAACATTCCCCAGACCATAACTCTCCCTCCTCCGGCCTTGACACCCCAATGACCCAAAGGACATCTCTCTCATAAAACGAGATTCATCTCAGTGGACGTCCACATGCGGTACTGACATGAAAATTCCAGTCTTTGTCACCAATGAACAGCAGTCACCCTGTATGCACCAACGTTCGCTGGACGGTCGTTGATGAGACACTGCTGGTAGCCCTTTGGTTCATATGGGTGATCAATCCCTCAACAGTTGCAGGTCTGTCCACCCGTACACACCTCCATAGCAGTTCACCCCTCCCATCCATGGCCCATCGTGCACCACAGTTGCCACAACACCGATTTTAGGCAGTGCCATTTTTCCATACATGGTTACTTCAACCTCTGTTTTTTGTGGATTTTCCCTATGTCTTCATTTATTGGTGCACGGCAGTTAACAAGTGTGTATATGTTGTTTTTGCATTTAACTGACAGGAAAGATACTCTCTCTGAGGTGAATTTACATTCTGTAGCATTCTCTATTACACTTTTAATGAAGATGGAAAGACGTACCCAATAATGGCATCTGATTCATAATTTTGACTGCTAGTTTGCCTTCGAAGATTCTGTAGTTAAAGGTATCAACAACATTTTCATCTAGGAACTTTGTTTCTTGAACTGCTAAAATTGCAGTTTTGTTTTTCTCTAAAAGTATTTCTAGTTCTTTTTGTTTACCAGTCTTGATTATAGAATTTACGTTTAAAATGCCTAGAAAGAATTTCTTTTTGAATTTTATTTCAGAAGGATTCCAAGGTCGCTCCGATTCAACCTTCTGATTGCAGTTGTTGGGACTCCCTATAACCCTTGGTCCCGCAGACATTGCTTGATGCAGTGGTGGATTTCTGTCTCGAGTTACCACCTGGAGTAGTGCATTCGTTTTCGGACTTTCCGTACTTCAGTTGCAATTGTATTACTTGTATTACATTCAAAGTAAGGAATTCAGTTCCAAGATAAGATCGGATTGTTAGTCCGAAATTTGATTGTTTGTTCGTAGTTCATTCCACGAGGCTCTTCCTCTCTCTCCACCGTTGGGAATTAAATCAAACTTCCTCTTCCGCCTTCGAGACTGTTGGCCGGGTTTCAGCTGTAACCCTAGGCAGGGGCCCTCACGGGGTAGTACGAGCCGGATGGACCCCGGTTTCTCAACGGGGTTGCTACTCCTCCCTCTCCTCCTTCCCCGGGCTTGGGGCCGGTAATAGCGGAGTCTTTACGCATCTTTATAATTCAATTATTTATTTTATAATTAGGGCAACAAATGCTACTCACAATCGGACGTACAGACTTTTTTTTCTTTATGCACCTTCATTTGCGATCGTAATTGGAGGATTCGCAGGATCGTTACTTTACGTTTAAACTTTCGTTCTTCAATGAAGAGAAACATGCTGTTATCTATTTTTTTCTTACGTCTATCTGAGGTTTCCTGTTGGATCTTTCTTGATATCTATCAGTCCGGTAAAAAACTTCTCGGTTTTCTCGGCGTAATTTCTATTGTGTATTACGACTGCCGTGGCGCCCTTAATTGCCTTAGTTGTGATTCTAGTTTATCTTAATAACTTTTCAGCTGCTTTCTGTTCTCGCGAGTTGTGTGCAGTCCTCTTGCGATTGAGTTCCTTACTTTAACTGCTGTGTTGGTTTGTTCGTATTTACTCATTTCGCGACATCTCACACTAGTTTCCCTTCGCGCCAGTAATTTTTTGTTGTATTAGTCACTTGTGGAATTCAGGTTACACTGGAACTGTGTATTTAAAAGATTTTGCTCTTCGTAGTTAAATTTACGACCCTATCATGGAATTAATGCACCTTTTCGTATGTCACTTCCATTTCAACATTCTAGTTTACATCTAAATTAAAAAGTTTCTTCTGTTGTCTGTTTCTAATTACTACCTGTTCTCTGTTTATTTCGGTTTTCGATCTCTCTTATAGATACGTAAACTGTAGTGTCGGTAAAAAGTTGCCTAGCACAACATGAAGATTAGAAGTGTCCCTGTTGAACTTAACTTTCACTTTTTAGGCACGAGGGATAATAAAAAATCTGTTTCCGATTTTTCAAAGGACTTTGTCTATCTTTGCAAATTAAAAAGCAATTTGTAATTTTCTGGAATCCCTCATCATTTTCGAAACCTCATTATTTTTAATTTGGAAATTTATATGTGTAACAACGTATGTTTTACGTTGAAACATTTGTTCCTTTGTGAAGAGGTGGTCGTAATACATGACAGAAATTACATCGTGTAAACCGAAATTTTTTACCGGAACAATACAGGTCAAGAAAGATCCGACCATGAAATCTCAGACAGGCGTAAGGAAAGCAATAGCTAAAACTATGTTTGTCTTCTCAGAGGAACAAAAGTTTCAACGTAAAACATGGAGGGTGGCAATTATTGAAATATATGAAATGAAACCGTCATGATTTCTGAACGGTTTGCATTAGGACTTCAAACTGCATGGTTAGGCGCGGGACATGATGGGAATTGGTATGGTTCGCTTTAGCGACGGAGCCCACTTTCATCTGGATGGGTTCATCAGTAAGCAAAATTGGCGCATTTGGGGGACTGAGAATCCGTATTTCGCGATCGAGAAGTCTCTTCACCCTCTACGGGTGACAGTGTGGTGTGCAATGTCCAGTGCGAAATAATTGGTGCGATATTCCTTGATGGCACAGTGACTACCGAACGGAACGTGAATGTTTTGGAATATGATTTCATCCCCATCATCCAAAGTGACCCTGATTTCGGCAAGATGTGGTTCATGCAAGACAGAGTTGGACCCCATCGAATCAGGAGAGTGTTTGATGTCCTAGAGGAGCACTTTGCGAACCGCATACGGGCCACTGGTGTGGGCGTCAATTGACCGCCATGTCCTCCGAATCTGAACACATGCGACTTCTTTTTATGGGGCTGTATTAAAGACAAGGTGTAGAGCAATAACCGCTAAACCATTGCTGAGCTGAAAACAACCGTTCAGAATCGATATTCCGACACTTCAGCGGGTCATGCAGAATTTCTCTGTTCGTCTGCGCCACGTCATCTCCAATGCTGGCAGGCATATCGAACACGTCATAACCTAAATCCGAATATCTGTAGTGACGTTTACATGTTGAATAACTTTTTAACTAATGTAGGTTTTTTCATATACACTACTGGCCATTAAAATTGCTACACTACGACGATGACGTCCTACAGACGCGAAATTTAACCGACAGGAAGAAGATGCTGTGATATGCAAATGATTAGCTTTTCAGAGCATTCACACAAGGTTGGCGCCGGTGGCGACACCTACAGCGTGCTGACATGAGGAAAGTTTCCAACCGATTTCTCATACACAAACAGCAGTTGACCGGCGTTGCCTGGCGAAACGTTGTTGTGGTGACTCATGTAAGGAGGAGAAATGCGTACCATCACGTTTCCGACTTTGGTAAAGTTCGGATTGTAGCCTATCGCGATTGAGGTTTATCGTAATGCGACATTGCTGCTCGTGTTGGTCGAGATTCAATGTCTGTTAGCAGAATATGGAATCGGTGGGCTCAGGAGGGTAATACGGAACGCCGTGCTGGATCCCAACGGCCTCGTATCACTAGCAGTTGAGATGACAGGCATCTTATCCGCATGGCTGTAACGGATCGTGCAGCCACGTCTAGATCCCTGAGTCAACAGATGGGGAGGTTTGCAAGGCAACAACCATCTGCACGAACAGTTCGACGACATTTGCAGCAGCATCGACTATCAGCTCGGAGACCATGGCTGCGGTTACCCTTGACCTTGCATCACAGACAGGAGCTCCTGCGATTGTGTACGGAACGACGAACCTGGGTGCACGAATGGCAAAACGTCATTTTTTCGGATGAATCCAGGTTCTGTTTACAGCATAATGATGGTCGCATCCGTGTTTGGCGACATCGCTGTGAACGCACATTGGAAGCGTGTATTCGTCATCGCCATACTGGCGTATCACCCGGCGTGATGGTGTGGGGTGCCATTGGTTATACGTCTCGGTCACCTCTTATTTGCACTTTGAACAGTGGATGTTTCATTTCAGATGTGTTACGACCCGTGGCTCTACCCTTCATTCGATCCCTGAGAAGCCCTACATTTCAGCAGGATAATGCACGACCGCATGTTGCAGGTCCTGTACGGGCCTTTCTGGAAACAGAAAATGTTCGACTGCTGCCCTGGCCAACACATTCTCCAGATCTCTCACCAACTGAAAACGTCTGGTCAATGGTGGCCGAGCAACTGGCTCGTAACAATACGCCAGTCACTACTCTTGATGAACTGTGGTATCGTGTTGAAGCTGCACGGGCAGGTGTACCTGTACACGCCATCCAAGCTCTGTTTGACTCAAGGTCCAGGTGTATCAAGACCGTTACTACGGCCAGAGGTGGTTGTTCTGGGTACTGGCCGCGCGGGATTAGCCGAGCGGTCTTAGGCGCTTTAGTACTGTGCGGGTGGTCCCGGCGGAGGTTCGAGTCGTCCCTCTGGCATGGGTGTGTGTGTTTGTCGTTAGGATAATTTAGGATAAGTAGCGTGTAAGCTTAGGGACTGATGACCTTAGCAGCTAAGTCCAATAAGATTTCACACACATTTGAACATTTGGTATTATAGCCTCGCTCAGCTCGAACATAAACTGTGTGAAGACTCAGTGAGACAGAACTACTACTCAGGACAGTGACATCGGCGTCATGTAGGGAAGGCAACATGGATGGCGCACTTTCCGGATGACGTAGGCGCAGCGCTCCCTACTGGTCCGTGATTGCCGCGGGCTGCGGAACGGTCTCGACCTCTGTTGCTTTGGCACACCCTAACCATCACTGGGCGGATGCGGGTGGCGTTGTTGGGAATGGTGACGGCCTGGGCGGAGATCGACCCCCGTAACCTCGCTGCCTCTTGACCGCCTTTGCGGCAGGGGGCAGCTTCGGAGGCAGTATCGTAGTGATTCACCAGTGGAGGCTGACGTGTGGGATGGCGGGATAAGGCTTAAGCTCGATGGGCGGCGACTGCCTGGTGGCTTTGTAGAGGGTCACCGCCCCATCTGATTACGACAACAAATTATGTTCTAGAAGGCCCATCTGATGCTCCTAATGGCTGCCGACGACAAACTCGACCACCTCTTCATATGGTCTGGTACGCGATCCCACTCTTGCAATCTTCTGGCATATCCTAGAATTCATGGCAATTAAAAGTCCACGAAACTCTTTTAAAAATTGAGTATAGGTAAATGTGTAAATATAACGTAACAAATGATACACAATGGCAAATACACACATTCAAAGCATTTTTAATTATGTTGTTTTAAACTGCGGGCAACTGCAGCCAAATTTCCACATTTCGAATGAAATGACCCACACTTGCTGTAGAATACTTTTTATTAAAAGTCACGTCCGGTTTCGCGTCAGTTGAAGACTCATCCTCATGATGATACGTACAAATAATAAGAAAATATTACTTTAGAAAGAATTCTTAACAATGGTGTAAACAATAAAGAGCTATTGAAAAGCAGCATTATAGAGCCGTGTGTGAAGAGTACTCACAAAGATTATTTCTAACAAGGACATCATCTTTACTCCAGTGACTGTTATATGTCTTTGTTGCACTATAGCAATTTCGGCTTTAAGCCATGTAAACGTAACGTAAGCTGACACATTTGCACGTCGTTGTCAATCCTGTTAAATACATTCGTGTCGTTTTTACACAGTGCGAGCACACGTATACAGATAACATGATCTGTAAATGCACATGTTCGTTAACCCATCACTAGAAACGCATGCTTTAGACCATAGCTGCAGACTACTGGTGTGCAGCTTTGGTCTAATGCATGTTTTTCTAGTGATGGGTTAACGAACATGTGCATTTACAGATCATGTTATCTGTATACGTGTGTTCGCACTGTGTAACATCGACACGAATGTTTATTTATTTATTTAAATGTCAAGTTCCGTAGGACTAAATTGAGGAGCAAATCTCCAAGGTCATGGAACGTGTCAGTACATGAACTGACAACATAAAAAGTAATAACAGATAAAAATAAATGTTCATGAACCTGAAAGAAAATCAGTCCATAAGTTTAAACAAACGCTATCAGTAATACAATGAGAATCATCTTAATTTTTCAAGGAACTCCTCGAAAAAATAGGAGTGACTCATGAGGAAACTCTTCAGTTTCGATTTGAAAGCGCGTGGATTACTGCTAAGATTTTTGAATTCGAGTGGCAGCTTATTGAAAATGGATGCAGCAGTATACTGCACACCTTTTTGCACAAGAGTTAAGGAAGTCCGATCCAAATGGAGGTTTGAGTTCTGCCGAGTATTAACCGAGTGACAGCTGCTTATTGTTGGAAATAAACTAATATTGGTAACAAGAAACGACAATAAGGAATATACATATTGAGAGGCCATTGTCAAAATACCCAGACTCGTGAAAAGAGGTCGACAAGAGGTTCGTGAACTCACACCAGTTATTGCCCAAACCGCCCGTTTCTGAGCCAAAAATATCGTTCTAGAATGGGAAGAGTTACCCCAAAACATAATACCATACGACATAAGTGAACGAAAATAAGCAAAGTACACTAATTTAAGTGTCGAAATATCACTCACTTTCGATACCGTTCGAATAGTGAAAATGGCAGTATTAAGTCTTTGAACAAGATCCTGAACGTGGGCTTTCCACGACAGCTTACTATCTATCTGAACACTTAGGAATTTGAACCGTTCAGTTTCACTAATCATATGCCCGTTCTGTGAGATTAAAACGTCAGGTTTTGTTGAATTGTGTGTTAGGAACTGTAAAAACTGAGTCTTACTGTGATTTAACGTTAGTTTATTTTCTACAAGCCATGAACTGTGGTCATGTACTGCTCTACTTGAAACCGAGTCAATGTTGCACACAACATCCTTTACTACCAAGCTAGTGTCATCAGCAAACAGAAATATTTTAGAGTTACCCATAATACTAGAGGGCGTATCATTTATATAAATAAGCAACAGGAGCGGCCCCAACACTGATCCCTGGGGCACCCCCCACTTGACAGTACCCCACTCAGATCCCACATCACAGCCGTTATCAACATTGTGAATAATGACCTTTTGCTGCCTGTTGCTACAGTAAGAGGTGAACCAATTGTGAGCTACTCCCCTTATTCCGTAATGGTCCAACTTCTGGAGCAATATTGTGTGATCAACACAGTCAAATGCCTTTGTTAAATCAAAAAATACGCCAAGCGTTCGAAACTTTTTGTTTAGCCCATCCAGTACCTCACAGAGAAAAGATAATATAGCATTTTCAGTTGTCAAACGACTTCTAAAGCCGAACTGTACATTTGATAGCAAATCGTGTGATATAAAATGATCAATTAACCTTACATACACAGCCTTTTCGATAACTTTTGCAAACACTGATGGCATAGAATTAGGTCTAAAATTATCTACATTATCCCTTTCTCCCTTTTTATAAAGCGGCTTTACTACTGAGTACTTTCATCGCTCAGGAAACTGACCATTTGAGCCGGCCGCGGTGGTCTCGCGGTTATAGGCGCGCAGTCCGGAACCGTGCGACTGCTACGGTCGCAGGTTCGAATCCTGCCTCGGGCATGGATGTGTGTGATGTCCTTAGGTTAGTTAGGTTTAAGTAGTTCTAAGTTCTAGGGGACTGATGACCACATCAGTTGAGTCCCATAGTGCTCAGAGCCATTTGAACCATTTTGAAACTGACCATTCCTAAAGGAAAAATTACAAATATGGCTAAATACAGGGCTAACACGTGCAGCACAGTACTTTAATATTCTACTAGACGCTCCATCATAACAATGAGAGTCCTTAGTCTTCAGTGATTTGATTATTGTCTCAATCTCCCTCTTGTCTGTATCACGGAGGAGTATTTCAGACGTCAATCTCGGAAAGGCATTTGCTAAGAAATTTATATGATTTCTGTAGGTACTAAATTTTTATTTAATTCACCAGCAATGCTCAGAAAACGGTTGTTAAATACTGTACATATATCTGATTTATCAGTAACAGAAATATTATTACTGCAAACTGACTTTATATCGTCAACCTTGTGCTGCTTACCAGACACTTCCTTCACAACTGACCATATGGCTTTAATTTTATCCTGTGAATTAGATATTCTGTTTGCATACCACATACTTTTAGCCTTGCTAATAACATTTTTAAGCACCTTACAATACTGTTTGTAATGGGCTACTGTAACTTGATTGTGACTGCTTCTAACATTTTGATATAATTCCCGCTTTGTTCTACATGATATCTTATCCCACTAGTCAGCCAACCGGGCTGTCGATTACTGCTAGTACCCCGTTTAGAATGTTCTAATGGAAAGCAACTCTCAAAGAGCATGACAAATGTGTTATGGAAAGCATTGTATTTATCATCTATATTATCGGCATTATAAACATCTTGCCACTCTTGTTCCTTGACAAGTTTTGAAAAACTCTCTATTGCTGTTGGATTAACTTTCCTACGTAGTTTGTAATTAAATACGACATTAGTTAGAGTACAAAAACCTTTTAGTGTTAAAATTTGTGCATCATGGTCTGAAAGGCCATTCACCCTTTTACTAACAGAATGCCAATCTAGTAATGAAGAATGAATAAAAATATTGTCTATGACTGTGCTACTGTTCCCCTGCACCCTAGTTGGAAAAAAACACAGTTTGCATCAGATCATATGAATTTAGGAGATCTACCAACATCCTTTTTCTTGCACAATCATGTACAAAATTAATACTGAAGTCACCACATAGAACTACTTTCTGGTATGAAACTTCCTGGCAGATTAAAACTGTGTGCCCGACCGAGACTCGAACTCGGGACCTTTGCCTTTCGCGGGCAAGTGCTCTACCAACTGAGCTACCGAAGCACGACTCACGCCCGGTACTCACAGCTTTACTTCTGCCAGTACCTCGTCTCCTACCTTCCAAACTTTACAGAAGCTCTCCTGCGAACCTTGCAGAACTAGCACTCCTGAAAGAAAGGATAATTGCGGAGACATGGCTTAGCCACAGCCTGGGGGATGTTTCCAGAATGAGATTTCCACTCTGCAGCGGAGTGTGCGCTGATATGAAACTTCCTGGCAGATTAAAACTGTGTGCCCGACCGAGACTCGAACTCGGGACCTTTGCCTTTCGCGGGCAAGTGCTCTACCAACTGAGCTACCGAAGCACGACTCACGCCCGGTACTCACAGCTTTACTTCTGCCAGTACCTCGTCTCCTACCTTCCAAACTTTACAGAAGCTCTCCTGCGAACCTTGCAGAACTAGCACTCCTGAAAGAAAGGATAATTGCGGAGACATGGCTTAGCCACAGCCTGGGGGATGTTTCCAGAATGAGATTTCCACTCTGCAGCGGAGTGTGCGCTGATATGAAACTTCCTGGCAGATTAAAACTGTGTGCCCGACCGAGACTCGAACTCGGGACCTTTGCCTTTCGCGGGCAAGTGCTCTACCAACTGAGCTACCGAAGCACGACTCACGCCCGGTACTCACAGCTTTACTTCTGCCAGTACCTCGTCTCCTACCTTCCAAACTTTACAGAAGCACTTGCCCGCGAAAGGCAAAGGTCCTGAGTTCGAGTGTCGGTCGGGCACACAGTTTTAATCTGCCAGGAAGTTTCATATCAGCGCACACTCCGCTGCAGAGTGGAAATCTCATTCTGGAAACATCCCCCAGGCTGTGGCTAAGCCATGTCTCCGCAATATCCTTTCTTTCAGGAGTGCTAGTTCTGCAAGGTTCGCAGGAGAGCTTCTGTAAAGTTTGGAAGGTAGGAGACGAGGTACTGGCAGAAGTAAAGCTGTGAGTACCGGGCGTGAGTCGTGCTTCGGTAGCTCGTTGGTAGAGCACTTGCCCGCGAAAGGCAAAGGTCCCGAGTTCGAGTCTCGGTCGGGCACACAGTTTTAATCTGCCAGGAAGTTTCATATCAGCGCACACTCCGCTGCAGAGTGGAAATCTCATTCTGGATACTTTCTGGTACTTCCTACAAAGTGAATCAAGAACCCTCTCTAGCTTAAGCAAAAATGCTCTGATGTCGGAGTTAGGGGACCTATAAACAACAGCAATTAAAAGTTTAGTTTCACTAAATTCAACTAATGCTGCACAACTTTCAAATATCTGTTCAGTGCAGTGTCGTGATACGTCTATGGACTCAAATGAAATACTGTTTCTTACGTACAGAGCCACTCCCCCACCCCGCAAGGAACTCCTTGAGAAACAGCCAGCTAATCTGTAGCCTGGTAAAGGAAGCCTCTGAATTATCAAATTATTTAAGTGGTGCTCTGATATACCAATAATTTCAGAGTTAACATCTATTAGCAGTTCACTAACTTTATCTCTAATACCTCTTATATTTTGATGAAATATGCTAATTCCTTCTCTACTTGGAAACATTACATCCTCTGTAGGTGAGCCCTTAGTTAGAGGCACTTCCTTTAAGCAGGTATACCTATCAGCTGACTTCAGTCTAAAAAAGGTGCAGCTCTAACACCAACTGCTACAGGAATTTTTCCATGAGTGATACCACCACCACCACCACCCACTACACTGTCACCTATAAGCTCAGCCAGCCTCCCCTTCCCATACCTATTGAGGTACAGGCCATGCCTAGTGAAACCTCATCTGCTGATAGACCCAACTGGCACCACTGAGATGTGATCCATGCCCTCCGCCATCAGTGCCCTCCCCAGCCCCACATTAACGCGCCTAACAACCGCATTAAGGAGAGGCCGATCATGACGCTGAAACAGTTGCACGAAATGCACATTAGTGCCACCAGTTTGAGTAGCTATCTTAACCAAGTCACCACTGACATTATATTCCCCGTCCCTATCGAGACTGTTCCCTGCTCCACCCACTATCACTACCTGATCCTCTTTCGTAAAATTCTTACATAACTCCCCTATGCTTTCAGTCATCTGAGCCAACCCTGCACTAGGCTTCACAATGCTGGTGACCTGGTACTCACTCCCCAACACTTCCTGCAACTGCTGGCCCACACCTCTTCCGTGGGAACTACCTAGCAGCAGAACCTTCTTTCTGCTAGACTTTGCAACTAACCTAGGCCTCCTAATTGCTGAGGACTGCTGCAAGTTACCTACATCTACGGCTACACGAGGCTCCTCTCCACTCAACTCTGACAGTTGGTCGTATCTATTGCATGTATGCAAAGTAAAACTGTCTGAGTACCTTCTCTTCCTAGCTACCTTCTTGCCAACTGCCAGTTCCCATTCCCCACCACCCTTCATCCTCCTCAACCTATCTAGTTCCTCCTTTGCGCATTGTAACTGCACCTGAAGGGCACAGATCTTACGCTCCTGCTCCTCTATTAACTTGTTTCTACTACAGATTCTACATTCCCAGGAGAGGATCTCCCTAAAATGACCACTGGCTTCCCCAGTGCATTCCCCCCAATGAAAATACTTTGAACAAATCCCACACCGTAATCCACTACTCACAAACCTACGACAGAGCCCACACTTTTCACTCATGGTAAATTTTACAGTTACTGAAAAAAAAACTATACGTCTACGTTACCAAAGTTCAGTTACACCAGTAGAACTATTTAAGAACTAACAATAATGGTCTCGAAATTCTCTGCCTACTAAGAAAGCAACTACTTGTATTAATACTACTACAACACAGCCGATACCAATACCAGCAAAACTTCACAAAATTATTAGCTACAACCAAAAAATTTAAACTACCGCTGTAACACTAAGCGAAGTTAAAACACTATATGAAAATTTTACTGAAATATTTCACTAGAAAGAATAATAAACGTCAGTTGAAAACTAAAGCACGAAAATTACCAACGACTTCAACACACTGAAAACTCGCTAAAACACAGCGAGCGAACGATTACAAAAGTTTATCAAGTCGTTATTTCGCAACAAACGGCACGCAACACAGCTGAAATCTATTAAATTTAGTAACTGTATTACAGAGCACAAATAAGTTTGTCAGTACTTAGCTTATAACCGCTACAGCTGCAGTGCACGCCGCAAAATGTAAACACACTACTGAGGCGCGAGGCCTCATGTATTTAACAGCATTGACAACGACGTATAAATGTGTCAGCTTACATTACGTTGACATGGCTTAAAGCCATAATTCACCTGATAATGGCCTAAGGCCGAAATTGCAATAGTGCAATAAAAATATATGACAGTCACTGGTGTAAAGATGATGTCCTTCAAAAAAATTTATGACTGTGAATCCCAGCTACAACAAGTGTATTTCTAACAAGTCATCGGCGAAAGTTCACTGCTTTGGAGCCACTCCCAACAATCACAAGTCGTGAACAAATAGTGAGCTAAAACCGGTAGTTGTTATTAAAAACGGCGGGGCATAGGAGAACCTATAAAAATAACGGGCCAAACAAAGCTGCAGTCCAGTAGCACACCAAGACAATTTCACAGTATGAACGAGAAGAGCCGTACCGTGCCAGGAAAGTGGTTGGGCGGCTGCAGTGCTGACTGCCATGTGACAGGTGGCGTCAGAGGTGACGGGGAGCAAAACCGTCGCTATAAGGGACGTCACGGTTGGCGAGCCGCTGTACATACACTACAGTACTTAAGAAATACGTAAAACGACTGGGTCCCATTTATAAAAAGACTGAAATTGGACAATTAATATGCAACATATTAATAATACCTTAGTCATAATAGAAATTCCTTCTTTGACAAATACAATTTATAAAAATACTGAAAATGGATTGAAACCTGATAGTCAAAAGAAGGCCGGATTCTGTTACGATTGTGGACAGGGCCGTAATCAGTTACTATTGGTTGCCTTTTACAGTTACACACAATTTATTTTAAACCAGTAATTCCAGACTCAACAATAAATAAAATTACCACACGTTATTAATGAAGGAGTGAACAACTGTGTAAATAATAGTGTTTTCAGTGAGTTATAATTTAGCAACTCACCATTAAATACAGATACAGCAGATAAGGTTTTAAAAGTAAGCCATTGTGATCTGGCCAGAAGGCCTTACACGCCAGGAACGGCAATAATATAAAAAATTTAGAAATTGCTGTAAAACAGCAAACACAAAAGCAAAGGTTAATTTAAAAAAAAAAAAAAAAACCAGCAACTGATCACCATACGGGTGAAATAAGATGACGGTAAAGTTTGTAACTCAACCCTTAACGTCCACTGATCACTACACTGCTAGATTTGTTCCAGAAGGCGACCAGAACTATTAACTAGATATATATAACCTTTAATGTAGGCATTACAAGGTATTGTAATAAATATTACAATAATAAAACACAAGGAGCAGTACATAAGTTCCTTAAAGGGTACTGAGGCACATTAGACCTGCAGAAGGCGTGGGCTAAAGGAGCGTTACACTGAAATACTGGCCATCAGACCTCCTTTTAGAACACACGTCTTAAAAGAACCAGGGGGTCACAGACAGTGCTCCAGGAATCGACCTCTGAAAAGGTCTGGCAACAAACACTTTCGCGAGCAATGAGATAGGCAACTCAAAGTTGCATTCACTTCACAAAATGGTAACTCAGACTAGTGGCAGTCTAACGAATGACTAGTGATAATCTTGCTGAAGCTACCTGACGTCCGATAAACCAAATGCAACGATGGATCAATACGCCAAAGCGGAACCGGCGGTCTGCAGTACGTCCCCCTACAGTCTGGAACTGCGTGATCGCTACGGTCGCAGGTTCGAATCCTGCCTCGGGCATGGATGTGAGTGATGTTCTTAGGTTAGTTAGGTTTAAGTAGTTCTAAGTTGTAGAGACTGATGACCACAGCAGTTGAGTCCCATAGTGCTCAGAGCCATTTGAACCATTTTGAACTACGTCCCCAGAATACTGTGTTTTAGAGTGCCCGGAACGAGGAAGGAATCACTTCCAGCAGAGAAGAAGAACCAGCAGCCGGCGTACAATCAAGTAAGCTGCCAAAACTACACGCCCTACCAGACAGCAGCGGCAAGACGAGGAAATGTACACTGCCATTACATACACTAACCCCCAGGGCAGGTAACTGGGGCGTTAGCGGCCACAAGGCAAGAACAATTACCGCTGGTTGAACTTAACAAATTGTAACAAGTTGAACGCAGTAAATAGTAATAAGAAGTCGAGGAAAGCTAATAAAATTCGCCTTCCCCAAGCATTCCACTCGCTGCTCTTCGCCTCAGCGACACTAGGAGCAGCAGCACCAACCCAAGTCACTGGAGACTCGCGAGATGTCACAGTGGTGTAGGTTTCTCTACTTGGATTGAAATGCACTCATCTTAAAGCTTGCTGGATCCGGTTTACGACGAGGTCGTTCATCCTGGTGACCACAGTCCTTCCACCCGGCAGTCCATGCGTGCTGCCAGTGGTCCCGGCATGTTACCGCACTGTACAGACCTGGCTCCTCCTGTCCCCCTACCCACACGACCCAGAAAAACAACGACGTCGCCCCAAAGATAGGGCAACAGTTACTACATACCGATAACCGCCGCTGCTACCACTAGCGGACAGGCAACGCTTGCAAAACCGAGTGGAGCCAGTCAACACGAGACGAAGACAAACAACCGCAACCATGCCAACTAAACGATACCGTCTGGCCTCCAACAGAGGGCGGAAACCTACAAACAGCGCCAACGCGAACCGCAGCACGGCTCATGGACATTAACACGCGAAATTTTAATAACGCCCTAGCGGTGGTACAATTTCCCTCTTTCACAACTACAATACCATATTAGTGAACAAACGCAAAAGTCTAATCTGTGAAGCTAAAGACTTGTTATAATAAAATAAAGGACTATAGGAGTATGTTTTAATGTGGCGCCGGCGAATTAGTTTCGAAAATCACCTACAGGGGCGCCACCGACTATTTCATGAAAATTGCGGCGAACCAGGAAGAGGAAACTTGTGTATTCGAATTAGCCAGTTGCCAGCCAATAGATCAAAGAGTTTTCCGTGGTATGTTTCACAAGAGACACCACCTGTTTACAACACCACAGTGAAGTGGCACAAGTAATTCGACCAGGATGGTTGTTTGTGCGGTGCATAACATTTCGGAGAACCGGGAGGGTCAGAGCAGACATTACACCGTGTGAGGGATGTGATGTTACGAAGTTCCTCGCTGTCTACCAGTCGAGCTAGTGCAGCTCTGAACATCCCTCAGCCAATAGCATGGAAAAATCCATCGTAAGCGGTTAAGCATTGATATGCAGGACCACCTTGAGAGTGACAACTTTGCAAGCAAATTAATCTTCAGTGAGGAAACCACTTCTCAGCTTTCAGAAAAGTTCACCGAATAGAACACAGGCACAGAGGGTCGGAGAATAAACATGCAACTGTCGAACAGGACAGAGATTCGGAGAAAGTTAACGTGTTATGTGTACGGACCCTTCTTCTTGACTTAGAGAACTGTCAGTGGTATCACCTGGCATACTGTCGCTCATCCCACAACTTGAAACGTGATGCTGCTCGAGTAGCCACCACGGTACATCGAGAATATACGGCTTGTGTTCAACGTCTACCACAGGATCTCGGAGAGTTACGGCACCGCACCGCAGCAGCTGTTCTTGCCTAACACCTGGTATGCTCGCTCAGGTGTTAGCAGAATCAGACTAGCGATTAAATGTGTGCCGCGTGACGAACGGTGGGCACGTCGAACATTCATAGACACTGTATTTATATAAAAAAAGGTTGAGAGTTTATCTTCAAGCAATGCAACATTTGTTACGTTGTTTCTGTCCGTTTATCTGTAACGATTTGTTTGAAATGTTTCATGGACTTTATAAATACCCTGTACTGTTCGAATGTGTGAGGCACATGCCAAATAAGACAAACAGGAGATACGGCGATAGGCAATTTAAACAGTGAAAGGTTCTAGGAGAAAGGCAGAAGCACGCGAGTAGATACTGTACAGCTTACCTTAGGAGATAGGTTAAAGAAACACAAGTTTATAGCATTTCCAGATTTCAAGAAAGCTGATAGCAGTGTCGACTATAAAATTTCTTTTTTTTATTCTAAAGGTAGCAGGGATAAATTGCAGGGAGCGAAAAGCTGTCTCCAAATTGCACAGGAACCAAACTGCAGTCGTATGACATGAAAGAGAAGCAGTGGTTGGTTGGTTGATTCAGGGGAGGGGACCAAACAGCCAGGTCATCGGTCTCATAGGATTAGGGAAGGATGTGGACGGAAGTCGGCCGTGCCGGCCGGGGTGGCCGAGCGGTACTAGGCGCTACAGTCTGGCACCGCTCGACCGCTACGGTCGCAGGTTCGAATCCTGCCTCGGGCATGGATGTGTGTGCTGTACTTAGGTTACTTAGGTTTAAGTAGTTCTAAGTTCTAGGGGACTGATGAGCTCAGAAGTTAAGTCCCATAATGCTCAGAGCCATTTGAACCATTTGAAGTCGGCCGTGCCCTTTCAAAGGTACCATCCCGTCATTTGCCTGAAGCGATTTAGGGAAATCACGGAAAACCCAAATCAGGGTGGCCGGACGCGTGTTTGAACCGTCGTCCTCCCGAATGCGAGTCCAGTGTGCTAGTCACTGAGCCACCTCGCTGGGTGGGAAGCAATGGGAAATCCTAGCAAAACAAAAACATCTCACAAGTCCAGAATTGCTACAGAGCGGCTCCAGAAACGCTGTTCTGAGTTTAAACTCTTCCGCTGGCACCAAACTCCGCAGATATGAACATTATTGAGCATATCTGGGAGGCCTTGCAACGTGCTGTTCAGAAGAGATATCCACCTACTCGTACTCTTATGTTTTGATGGACAGCCCTGCAGGGTTCATGGTGCCAGCACTACTTCAGACATTAATCGAGTCCATGCCACGTCGTGTTGCAGCACTTCTGCGTGCTCACTGGTACCGTACACGATATTAGGCAGGTGTACCAGTTTCTTTGGCTGTTCACTGTAGATACGTAATGAGCGTTACTGCGCCAGCGACCAACATTTGGAGACAGCTTCCCAGCATTCCCTCCCACTGCAGCGCTGTTGATCTCGGTGGTGGCCGCGAGGCGGGAGTGTGCTCAGCGCCGGCCCTCCGGAGTCCAGAGATTGCGGCCTAATGAGGTGAGCGCCCGTCCGACTGACCCTCCGGCCTCGTCCGCTCACAAAAACCTCCTCCTCGTCTGTCCGTCTGCCCGGCTCGTTGATTTAAAGGCGGGCCGACAAAAAGCACGCGCCGATGCGGGCTCCTGCCAGCCTTAGACGCACACTGGCGTCCATTCACGGCGCCGCGTCTGGCGACCGGAACTCGTCCGAAATAAAATACTTCTCCCTCTTCACAGACAGCGTGTACACGTTCTGTCTAAACTCGTATTTTCATTTTTCGTTTGCATAACGGCGCTGGCCGTTGAGAGAAACCAGGAAGATGACATACGATCCTCGTTTCGTGGGGCCACGTTTCTCTGCTGGTGCTTGCTCAACTGCTCTTTTTCCGTTGTGTCACTGCATTCGTGTCGCTCCGCGGCACGTCCTGTGTTGCGCTGTCACTGTACTCTGGCTGTTATTCATTACTCGTACCATCGCAATGGGATCTGTTCCAGACATTGCAACAGCTTCGAGGACGCTGACACCGATGGAAGTGATAACACATCGTGTTAGTAGTAGCACAGTACCTTTTTATTCACCCGTGGAACACTTTTGTAAGGATTTTAGAGCTGTCATGGTGCCACAATTTAAGAACATCAAAAATAATATAATTCACGCTTACATGCCTAATTTTACAAGGCTGGGACAGGTAATCGGCTGTGGCCTTATAGTAGGAACCATCCTGTCATTTGTGTGAAATAATGTAGGGAAACCACGGAAAAACCAGGAAGACCGCATCAAGATTGGAAACTCCACTCTCTCGAATACAAGGCCAGCCTGTTTCAGTGTTACCTTCCTCGGCTTATACTTAGCCTACAGTACTGTGTTGTAAAGGAGTTATTTAACAATGTAAGAAGCTAGTTCATTCATTACTATGCACACATCGTTTCGTGATGTAGCACTGCATACACTATCAGCCGACATCAGGGCCGTAGCGACGATGTTTGGTTTTTCCAATATGTGTACCGCAACGTCCCATCTGCTAGCCTGGAAACTTGATTCAGCGTCCTTCTATAAAGAGTGACAGGTTAAATTCGGGAAAAAAGCGTAAGATCTTAGAATGATATATTCCACAGCTTTTGCAGTATGATTATCCAGAAAAGAGTAAAAATATCTGTGAAACGTCCTGGCAGATTAAAACTGTGCGCCGGACCGAGACTCGAACTCGGTAGAGCACTTGCCCGCGAAAGGCAAAGGTCCCGAGTTCGAGTCTCAGTCCGGTACACAGTTTTAATCCGCCAGGAACTTTCATATCAGCGCACACTCCGCTGCACAGCGAAAATTTCATTCTAGAAATATCTGTGAGATTATCAATACTTCAAATATCTATGGAACTAACTCCCTTTCTTAGACTCTATATTTTCGTAAGAAGTCCGTTGTTTTTCACAGTTTGGCAAACTTATTTTTATCTTAGCTTTGTAGCCGTATGCCCTTCCTGTCGGCGCAGTCATCAGTTAACCTGCTAGTGTTATAACGAATCCCATTAGAGAGAAAGCAACAAAAGAGTTAGTGATTGATAGTTTCCAAATAATTATTACGTGGTACTCTGAAAACGGATTCTCTCTAAATTTTGGAAAAACGCGACAACAAATTGAATCATGCCAACAATTGATGTAGCACATAAGCAGGAGTCAGTATATTGGGTAGAACGCTCCAAATTTTTGGGCGTACATATTGATAGAAACATAAACTGGAAGAAGCATATTACTGAGCTCAAACAATTAAGTTCAGGTACTTTTGCTCTTCGTAAAGTTCCTAATCTTGGAAATAAACGTATAAACCTCCCGAGATATTCTGCACACTTCCACTCTGTAATGTCGTGAGGAATAACTTTCCGCGGTAAATCATCACTTAGAAAGAAAGTATTGATTGCACAAAAGCGAGCAGTAAGAATAATATGTGGTGTTCACACACGGACGTCGTGTAGACACCTCAAGGAGCTAGGCACTTTAACTATGCCGTTACAATACATAGGAAAGACTTTTATTTCTAGATGCGACGGGGATTCCTCTGGCAGAGACATCACGTACGTTATGCACGCATTCAAAAATTTGATTCATTCAGAAATCAACTGAGAATGTGTTCAAAAACCAACAGGGATGCGTTTCAAAATCATATGAATAATCGATAGATCAATGTGCGCTGGATGCTACGCCCTTCATGAAACAAGGTTTTTTTCTTCAAGAATATTAATTTGGCACTCCCTGAAATTGCCGCCCGGGACAGGTTCCCCCCCCCCCCCCCCCCCCTCCTGGGTCCGGTCCTGCACGCAATGTATTCACTAACGTGGAGAGCTACATCAAAACAGTGCTCACACTGAAGACCACAACAGCAAATAACACGAGTCGCTAAAATGAATACGGTGACAGACTGACCTGTAGCGTAGCCCGAGCGATAGGCTAGGTTCGAAGGTGATAATATGGTTGAGAGTTCGTGAAGTCCGCGAATGTGTATGCCAAATAATGGTTGCCGTAGCATATTGACCTGTGGTGCAGCATAATATTTATGCGTTCGCGCCATATTTAACCGGACGATATGACCCGAATGCCAGTTGTACCGTATTCATCGTAGTTGCTCGCACAAACAACAAAGTGGAAGATGCAGACTACAGCGATTGTGCAGAAAATGGGAAAACGACGCCCGAGAAAGTAAGTGGAGGAGGACCTGTAAGAGCGAAACACGTAGGCGCACCTTGCGCTTACTCCAGTCGGAAGCGTGAGACGACAGGTAACGCCGAAGACGGATCTGCCCCGGCCGGCTTCTATTAGCTAGGGGCGTGGCGGAGTCCGCTTAGTTGTTTTGGACGAACGGGACTTGCTCATTCGAGAAGTAATTGACTGGAGCAAGCTGTAGCCGGAGCCGCAGCAGGCTGGGAGCCTCTGGAATTAGTGACGTCAGTGGGCGCATTCCAGCGGTAATCACATGCTGTCCTCTGGAGCACAAAGGTCCTCACTCCACCAGGCTACGCGTAACGGGGCATATCTATCGGCTGCCTCTCGCATCAGGAATGTCGGAATGTCACGGGGGTCATCGCCAGTCACCGGACAACGGAGTCTCCATTCACTCTAACACCCGTCCCAAAAATATAAATCCATGAGAACGTTATGAACGCATCTCGCCATCACTCCTGGTGGCGTTGCTGGCTCGTGATGCGGTGTTGTTGTGGTCTTCAGTCCGAAGACTGTTCTGATGCAGCTGCCCATGCCACTCTATCCTGTACAAGCCTCTTCATCCCTGAATAAGTACTATCTTTCTGAATCTGCTTACTCTGTTCGTCTCTTGGTCTCCCTCTACGATTTTTACCCCACGCGCTTCCCTCCAGTACTTAATTGGTAGTCCCTTGATGTCTCAGAATGTGTCCTATCAACTGATCCCTTCTTTTGGTCGAGTTATGCCACTAATTTCTTGCCTTCCCAATTCTGTTCACTACTTCCTCATTAGTTACTGGATCGATCAATCTAATCTTCAGCATTCTCCTGCAGCACCACCTTCGAAACCTGCTATTCTCTTTTTATCTAAACTGTTTATCGTCCATGTTTCACTCCCACACATTGCTACACTCCAGACAAATACCTTCAGAAAAGGCTTCCCAACTCCTAAACCCATATTCGATGTTAACAAATTTCTTTTCTTCAGAAATGCTTTTCTTGCCATTGCCAGTCTATATTTTGCATCTTCTCTACTTCTCCATCATCAGTTATTTTGCTGCCCACATAGCTCAACTAATCGACTACTTTAAGTGTCTCGTTTCCTAATCTGATTCCCTTAGCATCACCTGATTCGATTCGACTACATTCCATTATCCTTGTTTTGCTTTTGTTGATGTTCATCTTATATCCTCCTTTCAGGACATTGTCCATACCGTTAAACTGCTCTTCCAAGTTCTTTGCTGTCCCTGACAGAATTGCAGTGTCATCTGCAAACCTCAAAGTTTTTATTTCTTCTCGCTGAACTTTAATGCCTTCACCAAATTTTTCTGCGGTTTCCTTTACTGCCGATTAAATGTACGAGGGTTGAATGAAAAGTAATGCCCCCACCTTCGTTAATTGGGTTTGGATGGGAATATTTTAATAAATCAAACCCAGAATTAATCCGTAGAATGCGATCTTTAATTACCAATATTCACTTTTCCACATAATCACCAGACAATTGGATACATTTCTGCCAACGATGAACAAGTTTTTTGAAGCCGTCACGGAAGAAGTCGTCGACTCTCTGTTTCTGCAACCACAGTCTCACATTTCTCTCAGCGTTTTCATCAGAAGCACAATGGTGTTGTGAAATGCGGATTGTGCTTGCAGTTTCTCTATGAGTGATGTGACGATCGTCTGAACCAGTCTGTCAACATTTTGCTTGTGCAACTCGGTGGTTGCTGTCACAGGACGTCCAACTCTTTGTTTATCACGCAGGTCAGATGTTCCCGCCTCAACATCTTTCAACTTACTTGCCCAACGACGCACAGTACTCACATCAACACAATCACCATAAACTGGTTTCATTCTCTGATGAATCTCCTTTGCCGTCAAGAATTCAATGACCGCACCTTACTTAAATCAGATTGACCGACCGTTTGCGCAGGGTTCCATACTTTACACTGTAACAACACAACCGTTCAATGCTAAGGCTTCCCGCCAACTGGAGCTGAAGAGGGCACGGAACAAGCCAATACCTGCCGCATACCAGTGCTGCCAACTGTTGAAGAATTACGAAGGTGGAGGCACTACTTTTCAGTTAACCCTTGAACCTATTGAATAACGTGAAGGACAGGCTACAACCCTGTGTCACTACCTTTTCAAACACTGATTTCCCACTTTCATGCCCCTCGACTGTTATAGTGGCCGTCTGGTTTCTGTACAAGTTGTAAACAGCTTTTCGCCCCCTGTATTTTACCACTGCTACCTTGAGAATTTCAAAGAGAGTATCTCAGTCAACATTGTCAAACGCTTTATCGAAGTCTGCGAATGCTGTAAATGTATGTTTACCTTTCCTTAACCAATCTTCTAAGATAACTCGCAAGGTCAGAATTGCCTCGTGTGTTCCTACATTTCTCTGGAACCGAAACTGAACTTCCCCGTGGTCTGCTTCTACTAGTTTTTCCATTCTTCTTCTGTACAGAATTCGTGAAGCGGTAAGGACAGCATTTTAGCGGAGCGGAGACCAGTGGTGAATGATTCTAGACACGATACGGCCCCGCAAATGGGGAAATCCACTGGAATAACCGACTTTGACAAAACCCAGATTGTTACGGCCTGGCGCCTTGGAACTAACAACTCGATAACGGAGAAATTGTTTAGCTGTTCTGGTACTACTGTCGTCGACGCATCTATGGATACTGGTTGAAGGACGGTCGAAGCACGAGGAGGGCCAATGGATATCCACGTGTCATCATAGAACGGGGAGGTCTGAGGCTCGCCTACTCTATAAAGCAGTAAACGCAGCGATCTGTGGAATATCTGACGGCTGAGTTGGATGCTGGTGCAGGTGCAAGTGTTTCGGAGCATACCGTTCAGCATACATTGTTAAACATAGGGATCGACAGCAGATGGCCCCTATTAGTGTTCCCATATTGAGCATGAGAAGTATCAGTTAATATACGAAATGTATTCACAGTTGCGAATACGGACATCATCAGCTGTATAATGGAATGATGACAGTAAAAATTTGTGTCGCCCCGGGACTCGAACTCGTATTTCCCGCTTATCACGAGCGTCGCCTTGGCCGCTTTGGCTATCCGTTCATAACTCACGGCCAGACCCTTCCTATGTCGTCAACCATGTGGCTACAACTTGCACTCGTACATTCATTATGTAAACTCATTTCCAGAAAAACAAAACACCTTGAACGACTAGATATAGGATGTTCATATTCGCAAGACATGTATATTAGCATATACTGCAGAAATGATTAGCATTTTAGTTACCTCAGTTCACAATGTGTGCTGTTGCCTAACAGCACGCGGTCCGCCATGGGCCCTGATAATTTGTTCCATGCGTGCTGGTATCGAAGCGTGTAAGGCGCAAATAGCGTCCTGTGGTGTAGCCATCCATGCTGCATTCACCTGTTTACAAAGTTCATCGGCGATAGTTGGCACTGGGTCACAGCACTGCACCGTTCGCCTCAATGACAGCATGCCCGGAGATGACCATCGACCTGATGCAACAACACCACGGGATTCATCCGACCAGACGACACGTTTTCACTCATCCACGGTCCAGTCTCGATGGTCTCTTGTCCGCAGCAATGTTAACTGATGCTACACGATATCGCATTGCCTGTGTTATTCACAATTGCAATGCAATGTCCCTTTGGACATGCCTGCGTGTCCGAAGGGACAGGCAGTGCGGTGAGTACAGACGTTATGAAATACATGATATGTATTCGCAGTTGCGAATATGGACGACCATCAGCTGTTTAAAGGAATGACGACTCTGAAATTTTGTGCCGGACCTGCAGTCGAACCCGTATTTCCCGCTTATCCCGAGCGGTGGGCTTAACCGCTTTTGCTATCCACGTACGATTCACGGCCAGACTCATACTTCCGTATGTCGTCAACCAAGTGTCTACAACCTGCACTCCCATATTCAGTATGTACATTCCCGTACAGGAGAGACATGTTACTTGAAAGTCTCTTGACAGGTGTCGGCGAATTAATCGGTATTGCAGTGCCTATGTTGTTCAGAATTCGATGCAGTGTTCCTTCGGATATATGTGCATATCCGAAGGAACAGGCACTGCGACGATTACAGCCGTTATGAAATACATGCATGCATCTCCGAAGGAACAGTGCAGAGTAATTCTCGACAACACAGACACTGCGATATCGTACTTATTCGCCGACAGCGATCAAGCGACTTTTAATTAACACGTCTCCCCTCTATAGGAATATACACTCACGTTCGAAAAAGACAGGACACCTTGAACGGTTAGAGGTAGGATGTACATATTCACAGGGCACGTACATCAGTATGTTCTGCAGAAATGATTAGCATTTGAACGATGTAGACCCGCGGGTTCACGGTCAACATCGATATTGCGGAGTAACACCGCCTACCGATAAAATGTGCCTGCGGCTCTCGTTATCGCTATAAACCAAAGGTAATGGATCAATGTGACTTCAGCAGCCGTGTAGGATGCCTCGCAGACGTATGCGTGAACCGTACCATCAAATCAGTGAGTTTGAAAGACGTTGCATTATTGTCATGGGAGAATGTGATGCATCCAACCGGGAAATTGCTGCTCGTATGGAAAGAAGCGTTTCGGCAGCACAACGGGTGTGTGCAGAATGGTTTACGGAAAGGCGTAGAACACTACGAGATGGGTCAGGCCGCACCACCCAGACCAACCCCCGAGAAGATCGACACCTCATCCGAATGGCACTGCAGGACAGATCTGCGTCCTCCTCCTGGAACAGAGTAACTCGTCGTACACTATGAGGGGTGACAGTCCGTCGCCGTTTATTACGGCACAGCTTACGTGCGCGTCATCCACTTCTCTGCCTACCTTTGACGAATGTGCAGCATGATACTAAAATGTAGACTTTCACGGCCGGAAATATCATGTCCATTATAATTATCCGCGCTGTCATGCCGTGGTCGGTTGATGAATTCTGTGTCGATTCCCATACCAGACACAGAATTCATCAACCGACCACGGCATAACAGCCCGGATAATTGTAATGGACATGAATGTGCAGCAACATGCCAGGCGGCAGTGGTTTATGTAACGACATTTCTGCCGACACGAATGGCGTCAAATGGTGTTTTCGGACGAATGCAGGTACTGTTTGTTTGAAAATGATGGCCGCATTTTGGTTCACTGCAAACAGGGGGAGCGGCACCACAGTGCCTGCATTCCCACAAGACATACAGCGCCAACTGAAGGCTTTATGATGTGGGGTGCTATTGAGTACAACCAGAAACCACAGTTGGTGCTTTTCCAGGCACTGTGACCAGTGTGGCCTACTTATAGCCATACCCTTTCTGCACAGCACCCCAGACACCATTTTTCAGCAAGACAATGCACGACCACAAGTAGCTGCACGAACGTGCCTTCTTCGTGTCAAAGGATGTCAGCCTTCAACCCTTGCCCGCCAGATCACCAGCTTTGTCGCCAGTCGAAAATGTGTGGAGATCTCTTGAGAACAGCACGTTGCAAGGCATCCCACATGTGATCAATAATATTCATGTCTGGGGAGTTTGGTGGCTAGGGTAAGTGCTTAAACTCAGAAGAGTGTTCTTGGAGACTCTCCTAGCAATCCTGGACGTGTGGGGTGTTGCACTGTCCTGCTGGAATAACCCTAGTCCGTCGGAATGAACAATGGACACGAATGGATGCAGGTGATCACACAGGATGCTTACGTACGTGCCAGCTGTCAGAGTTGTGTCAGGGGTCTCATATCACTCCAACTGCACGCGCCCCACACCATTACAGAGCCTCCACCAGCTTGAACATTCCCCTGCTGGCATGTAGTGTCCATAGATTCATGAGGTTGTCCAATACCCGTACACGTCCATCCGCTCGATACGACTTGAGATGAGACTCGTGCGACCAGACAACATGTTTCCAGTCATCAGCAGTCCAATGTCGGTGTTGACGGGCCCAGGCGAGGCGTAAAGCTGTGTGTCGTGCAGCCATCAAGGGAACACTAGTGGGCCTTCGGTTCCGAAAGCCCACATGGATGGTTTCGTTCAATAGTTCGCACGCTGGCACTTGTTAATGGCCCAGCATTGAAATCTGAGCGATTTGCGGAAGGGTTGCACTTCTGTCACGTTGAACGCTTCTCTTCAGACGTCATGATCCCGTTCTTGCAGGATCTTTTTCCGGCCGCAGCGATGTCGGAGATCTGATGTTTTACCGGATTTCTGATAACTTGCCATTGTAGCAGCAGTAATCGATCTAACAACTGCGGCAGACACTTTTGTGACAGCGGCGCCGTACTCTGCCTGTTTACATATCTCTGTATTTGAATACGCATGTCTATGCCAATTTCTTTGGCGCTTCCGTGTATGTACCGCGTCGTGGACGCATTATTATGCTATGGGGGACACTCTTCTTGGCATCCTTACTACATCTGGTAGTAATCGGAGGCACTGTCACAGCTGGACTATGTGAACATTATTGCCGACTATCACATCCCCTCATGTTCGATGTCTTCCCCGACGGCGAAATCATCTGCCAGCAGGATAACTGTCAGTGTGATACCGTTAGAATCGCACTACAGTGGTTTGAGGAGCATGGGGATTGGTAGTGAACTCACATTGATGTCTTAGCCACGACATTCGCCTGTTATGAATCTGAAAAACACATCTGGGACGCTGTCGGGTGACAACTCCACACTCAGAAACCACCGTCACATTATTTACGGAAATTGCGTGGCCTACGTATAAACATTTGGTACTACATACCTTCAGAAACCTACCAAGGACTTGTGAAATCCAGAGCTGCTGCTGTATTATGTTCCCAAGACGGTTCCACACAGTTAAACAGGTGGTCATAATGCTTTACACCATCAGTGTTGTTCTCCGCCACACAGCGTACGATACATCTAACTTGGTAGAGCGGTCTGATAGCCGAGTTGTAATGTCCTAATTTCGTTGTGCTCCAAAAGCCGTACTCACATAGATATGGACATGCACCCAGAACTGGTTCTCATGAAGCATCGGAGAAATGACATCTTTCTTCACAGAACACCTCACATCTGATGTACGGGGGACGGACAAAAATATGGAAACGCCACAAACAAGTTACCATGCCTAATACAGTGTAGGAAATCCGTTGGCATTGTAAACAGCTTCCAGTCTTCTTGGAATAGATAAATAAAGATTCTGCATGGTTTTCAAGGAAACCTTATAACTTTCTTCCAGAAAAATAATGACAGATTCAGGTATAACGATTATGGAAGTGGATAGCAGAGACACAATCTTCTGTCCACAGTAGACCATGAAAGCTCAATTGCATTGAGATATGGTGCCTGGGGCTGGCCAGGGGAGGTGCGAAAACTCATCCTCGAGCTCCCAAAACCAGTCCAGGAGGCCGGCCGCTGTGGTCGAGCGCTTCTAGGCGCTTCAGCCCGGAACAGCGCGACTGCTACGGTCGCAGGTTCGAATCCTGCCTCGGGTATGGATGTGTGTGATGTCCTTAGGTTAGTTAGGTTTATGTAGTTCTAAGAGACTGATGACCTCAGATGTTAAGTCCCATAGTGTTCAGAGCCATTTTAACCATTTTTGAACCAGTTCTGGACGATGTGAGCTGTGTGAAGATAGGCCCTGTCATGTGGGAACACAGCACCACCATTGGGTGGTGGTGGTGGTTAGTGTTTAACGTCCCGTCGACAACGAGGTCATTAGAGACGGAGCGCAAGCTCGGGTTGGGGAAGGATTGGGAAAGAAATCGGCCGTGCCCTTTCAAAGGAACCATCTCGGCATTCGCCTGAAACGATTTAGGGAAATCACGGAAAACCTAAATCAGGATGGCCGGAGACGGGATTGAACCGTCGTCCTCCCGACCACCATTGGGGAACAAGCACTGTACCATAGGATGGACTTGATCAGCCAGAATGGTCACATAATCTTGGTAGTAGTGCGACCTTTCAGAGTGACAGCCATGAGGCTCATGGAATACCACGGTGTGGCTGCCCAAACTATCCTCGCCGTGTTTGGCTCTTGGGAAGTAAATTCGGTCAGAAGTTGGAAAAAAATGTGGAATATGACTCATCTGATCAAATGGCATCCTTTGCTCCATACTCCAGGTGTTATGGCTACTGCACCACCTTTTCCCATTACGGGGATATGCATCACTGATGGGTGGTTTTAGAATACCAGCTCGTCCTGCAGTTCCCATCTTCTGGAACTCCTTTCGTGTTGATTTGGCGGTTGCAGGGTTTGCGAATGCTTCATTCAGTTCTGCACTGACTTTTGGAGTTCCGTTACCATCACTCAGTACACACTTTCAAAATGGTTCAAATGGCTCTGAGCACTATGGGACTTAACTTCTAAGGTCATCAGTACCCGAGAACTTAGAACTACTTAAACCTAACTAACCTAAGGACATCACACACACCCATGCCCGAGGCAGGATACGAACCTGCAACCGTAGCGGTCGCGCGGTTCCAGACTGTAGCGCCTAGAACCGCTCGGCCACCACAGCCGGCAGCACACACATTCGTCCGCCTTATGACTTAATGGATAATGTCTTACCGCTTTGCCTGTATGCGGTATAAATCTTCGATACGGCACCTCGTGAAACTCCAAACATTTCAGTTATTTTGTTTACGAAAGCACCCAGCACCCAAGAACCAACTATTTGTATATGTTCGAAATAACTTGTCTCCGAGATAATGCACTCAGAACTACACAGAACGCTGAGTTGAAGAGAAAAACAGCCTTGGCTGCAAAATAGGCTTTATTATTTTATATTCTGTCAATAACGGATTTCGTCTAGTTTAAGGCAACTTCAGATTAGATTATAAAGAAAATACAAACTTTCTTAAAAACCGCATGACTCCGGTTTAGTAAAACTTTGGACTATCAAGGAAAATATTAAAAACAACTTATTGGCACAGCAGATGCTAAACACATATCCTGTCGTCCATTTAAATGTCTTAGCAGGAAAACACGGTTGTCAATATATTAAGATCATTGCTTGGTGCCGTACAATATAAAAACAGATGGGATATAATAGCCGCCAGTCTTGCCTATCAGTAAAACCAACACGCACAATAGAAACATTTTAAAACGATTTACTGATATAAAATAGTGTTGAGTACACTGGAAATCAATTTAAAATACTCGTACATAAAAGACGTTAGTAGGTAGTTGCCCCTGTCGAGTTTTAACAGACTTAACGCTGTGCGCTATTAAAAAGAAACATAACATAGAACGACATTCAAGGCGAGTAAACTGCTTATGCCTGTAAGCTACGTACTGCAAAATAAAGAGGCAGTAGATTACCTTCTACAGTAGATAGCGCAGTCCAAGAGACACCAAAAACGAGATCGGGCCTAAAGAAATGCGTCTCAAAATGTAAACATGTAACAAATGCCGTTGTACATGTGCTCGCCGAGTAAATTAATACTCGGTACTGGACTATAACAATGTATAGCTACAGTGCGCTGATCACAGCGGATAGCGCCATGGAAGGAGAATTAGGACAAAGTTATCTTAACAGTCAAATGTAGAGATGAGTTTCAGAAACAAACAGTGGAAAACTAATAAAATTCCTTATTAAAAATATAAATAATATGCTTATATAAATGGGATGTAATGAGCAAGGATGAGTAATGATTTAAAACTTAAAATGTATAAAGTATACACTGTAATAGCGCAGGAGGGAACAAATGTATAACAGAACATTCTCAAATAATATTTGGTGGATTAAACGGAATACATCTGGAATGAAGCGCCAAAGAAACTGGCTTAGGCACGCGTATTCAAATACAGAGATATGTAAGCAGGCAGAATACGGCGCTATGGCCGGCAACGTCTGTATAAGACAACAAGTGTCTGGCACAGTTGTTAGATCGGGTACTGCTGCTACAACGGCAGGTTATCAAGATTTAATTCAGTTTGAATGGACTGGGTGTTGTGTGCTGTCCTTAGGTTAGTTAGGTTTAAGTAGTTCTAAGTTATAGGGGACTGATGACCGTAGATGTTAAGTCCCATAGTGCTCAGAGCCATTTTTTCAGTTTGAATGTGGTGTTATAGTCGGCGCACGAACGATGGGACACAGCATCTTCGAGGTAGGGATGATGTGGGAAATTTCCTGTATGACCATTTCACGAGTGTACCGTCAATATCAGGAATCCGGTAAAACGTCAAACCTCTGACATCGCTGTGACTGCAAAGATATCCTGCAAGAACGGGACCAACGACGACTGAAGAGAATCCTTCGGCGCGATAGAAGTACAGCCCTTCCGCAAATTGCTGCATATTTCAATGCTGGACCTCCAACAAGTGTCAGCGTGCGAACCGTTCAACGAAACACCATCTATATGGGCTTTCAGAGCCGAAGGCCCTCTTGTGTACTCTTGATGACTACACGACACAAAGCTTTACGCCTCGCCTGGGCCCGTCAACACTGACATCGGACTTTTGATGACTGGAAACATGTTGCCTCTTCGGACGAGTTTCGTTTCAAATTGTATCGAGCGGATGGACGTGTAGGGGTATGGAGACTACCTCATGAATCCATGAACCCTGCATGACAGCAGGGGACTGTTCATGCTGTAGGAGATTCTATAATGGCGTGGGGCGTGTGCAGTCGGATTGATGTGGGACCCCTGATACGTCTAGATACGACTCTGAGAGGTGACACGTACGTAAGCATACTATCTGATCACCTGCATTCATTCATGTCCATTGTGCATTCCAACGGACTTGTGAGACTGCAGCAGGACAATGCGACACTCCACACCCAGAATAGCACCAGAATCACCTTTCTGAGCTTAAACATTTCCGCTGGCCACCAAAGTTACCAGCATTATAGAGCATATCTGGGATGCCTTGCAACGTGCTGTTCAGAAGAGATCCCCACCCTCTCGTACTCTTACGGATTTACGGACAGCCCTCCAGAATTCATGGTGTCAGTTCCCTCCAGCACTACTTCAGACATCAGTAGAGTCCGTGCCATGTCGTGTTGCGGCACTTTTGTTTGCTCGTGGGGGCCCTACACGACAGTAGGCAGGTGCACCAGTTTCCTTGGCTCTTCAATGTATAATGCACCCGGATTACTAAACCGGGGACATGAAATATTTAAGAAAGCTTGTAATTTCTTTGTAAGACCAATCTGAAGATTCGTTAAACAAGGCGAGATGCGTCATTGGCCAAATATTAAATAATAAAGCCTATTTTGCTGCCAAGACTGTCTATCTACTCAAAATATTTATCATTGGCCGCTGTATCATCTCCTACTGAGTTGGAAAAAGTTCTGCACAGAACTCTGTTCTGAGTAGAAAAGACGCAACGTACTGAGGATATTGTACAGATGTTGTTCACCTGTAGATACAACAGCGGCTCCTGCAGACTTGGCTAGCAGCTGCGTTTATGTTCGAACATGCATTTCTCGCGGTACATGTGACTCTCGCGGCGTTTCCATGTTTTTCTCCAGGCCCTGTAAATAGGTGGGTCTACGCAATCAATGTCAATGCGATTACAATCCTCCTGGGTGTACTGTCGCGTCAATTTATAAAATACTAAAAATATTAAATCATACATTTTTGGCTGTGTTGTAGCTGCTACAAGATGGCCGAGATGTCTGGTATAGCATTGTAAGTATTTTATAAAATGACGTGGCAGTACATCCAGAGGGATTTTAACGAGACGTCTCAGCTGCAGTAAAAAACTTTATTGCTCGACCTGTCTCGGTCTTACAGAACAAGTTATTTATCCGCTAGGGAATGTCGTTACATAACTGATCTGGCGGAATCGATAGACACTATTAATGGAAACATAGCACTATCTAACGTTTGCGAATACGTCTCCATTACACTGTGGTGACAAAATTCATCGGATACCTCCTAATATCGTGTCGAACCTCCTTTTTCCCGTCGTAGTGCAGTAACTTGACGTGACATGCACTCAACAAGACGGTGGAAGTCGCCTGCAGAAATACTGAGTAATGCTGCCTCTCGCAGTGGTTAGACACTGGACTCGCATTCGGGAGGACGACGGTTCAATCCCGCGTCCGACCATCCTGATTTAGGTTTTCCGTGATTTCCCTAAATCGCTCCAGGCAAATGCCGGGATGGTTCCTTTCAAAGGGCACGGCCGACTTCCTTCCGCGTCCTTCCCTAATCCGATGAGACCGATGACCTCGCTGTCTGGTCTCCTTCCCCAAACCAACCAACCAACCAATGCTGCCTCTAGAGCCAACGACAGTTGCGGAAGTGTTGCCAGTGCAGGATGTTGTTCACCAACTGACATCCCGATTTTGTCCCAAAAACGTTCGATGTGACTCGTGTTGGGCGATCCAGGTGGACAAAACAGGAGCTTGAATTGTCTAAAATGTTCATCAAACCAGTCGAAAATAATTGTGGTCCAGTGACATGACATCGTTTTTTTTGGAACGTGAAGACCTTGAATGGCTGCAGATCTTCTCCAAGTAGCCGAACATAACAATAGTCAGTCAATGATCGGTTCAGTTGGACCAGAGGACCCAGCCTCTTCCCTGTAAACACAGCCCACACCATATTGGACCCACCACCAGCTTGCACAGTGCCTTGTTGACAACTTGGGTCCATGGCTTGGTGGAGTCTGCGCCATACTCGAACCCTACCATCAGTTCTTACCACCTGAAATCGGCAGTCATCAGACCATGATTTTCCAGTCGTCTAGGGTCCAACCGATAACGGTCAGAGCCCTGGAGTGTCGCAGCAGGTGATGTACTGTTAGCTAAAGCACTCGCGTCGGTCGTCTGCTGCCCATTAACGCCAAACTTCGCCGCACTCTCCTAACGGATACGTTCGTCATACGCCCCATATTGATTTCTGTGATTATTTTACGTAGTGTTACTTGTTCGTTAGCACTGATAACTCTACACAAACGCCGCTGCTCTCGGTCGTTAAGTGAAGGCCGTCGGCCACTGCGTTGTCGGTGGTGAGAGGTAATGCTTGAAATTTTGTATCCTCGGCACAATCCTGATGCTGTGCGTTTCGGAACATTGAATTCTGTAGCGATTTCAGAAATGGAATGTCACATGTGTCTAGCTCCAACTACCATTCCGCGTTGAAAGTCTGTTAATTTCCGTCGTGCGGCCGTAATTACGTCGGAAACCTTTTCACATGAATCACCTGAGTACAAATGACAGCTCCGTCAACGTACTGCTCTTTTATACCATGTGTACGCGATACTGTCACCATATGTATATGTGCGTACCACTATCCCATGATAACCTCAGTGTAGTACGTACATCGGACAAAAAATATTTTGTCAGGAGACATCACGCTAATACCATGTAACTCTAGCTTTGATAATGCCCTTAATTCAAGGCAGAAGAGAACCCATCGGTTTCTTCTAGTATGTCATACCCAGCTGAAGCCAGTCATTGGTGACTAGAACCGGTAGAGCTACCAAACTGCGTAGATGAAGACTGCTATGTAGCTCCGTCAGTTCAAAATAGTCACGGATATTTTCTGTGCGTGTTAAGAGGAGGTGATTTAGCGGGCCAGGGCAGGTGCGCTAGGGTGCCTGAGTGTTTAATTAATCAGCAGCGTACCCCGAAAAGTCAGAAAATTATGACCAGTGCCCACCGCGGCGTTGGATGCCGCCTGGTGGCGTTACAGGCACGTCACTCGGTAACAAAAGTGTGTAAGCGGAGCTGACACGAAGGGGAACGAAGTTATAGGCTGCAAATGGGGAAATCCTTTGAGATAAGCGACTTTGACAAATGGCAGATTATTATTACGCCGAGCCTGTGAACGAATATCTCTAAAACGGCAAAGCTGCTCGAATGTTCACGTGCTACTGTCGTGAACATCTACGGAAAGAGGTAGAAGGACAGTGAAACTACCACTAGGCGCTGAGTGGTTGGACGTCCATGATTCTTCACAGAACGTGGGGTTCGGAGTCTTGTCTGCTCTGTAATGTAGCATAGATGGAGATCTGCGGCACCTCTGTCGAAAGAGCACAATGCCGGTGCACCCACAAGTGGTTGGGAGCACACCGTTCATCGTACATTGTTGAACAAGGAGCTTCACAGCAGACCTCCCCTACGTGTTCACATTTTGACCCAACGACATCGTCAGTTACGATTGCAGTGGGAATGGGATCATCGGGATTCGACTGTCGATCAATGGACAGCTCTTCGGGTGAATCACATTTTTGCTACACTAGGTCGATGGTCGTCGCCACAAACGCCGTCGTCGAGGTGAACGGCGACTCGAAACGTGCAGCGCGCCAGGGACGAAGGCTGATGAGACCAGTATTATGCTATTCGAGATATTGTCCTGAGCTTGCATGGGACCTGTGGTAGTAATCGAAGAAACGTTGATAGCTGCATCCCTTCATGTTTGATGTCTTCCCCGACGGCGATATCATCTTTCAGCAATGTAACTGTCCGTGTCTCGGAGCCAGAACCGTGCTACAGTGTTCTGAGGAGCATTGTAGTGAACTCGCGTTGATGTCTCGGCGTCCAAATTCGTCTGATGTAAATCATATTGAAACCATCTGGGTCGCTATCAGGCGCCGTCACCGGGTTCGCAAATCAGCGGCCCATTATTTACCCGAATTACATGACCTGTGCGTACACATCTAATGCTACATTCCTCCACAAACCTACCAACAAACTATCGGTTCCCTAATACTCACTGCTGTATTTCGTTTCAAAGAAGGACAGACAAGCTGCTAAGCAGATGGTCAAATGATTTGGCCCATCATTGCATGCGTACAACCCCTGTGAACACGTCATCTTGGAACTTGGAAGACCAGTGTCCACAGCAGGCTCATCGTGAAGATATAGAAGCAAGAGCAACACTTGATCACCGAGAATTTTGAAATAAACTTCCTGGTTCATGTTCACGCTAACCTGAATGAGTGAACGCAAGTGATGATACGAAAACTGCCTCAAAACATCACAGAACCACCTGTGATCTGAAGTATACCTGTAGGATCTCCCGCATGCCAGCCGGCCACGCACGACTCCTGCAACGTGCGGGCACTCTCATTCGAGGTGATCGACGGTTCACAATCAGACACCTCGCTTCTCAACTGGACGTATCTGTAACTAGTGCTGACACATTCGTCCATCAGTGGGGTTTCTCGAAAGGCGTGTGCCCGTTGGAGTCCTCGCCGCCTAACAGAAGACAATAAAGAACAACGAGGGGCCATCTGTGCTGAATTGAATTGGTTGCGCGTTACGAGACTAACCGTGACAAGTTTTTTGTCGACCATAGTCACAGTCTGTGACATATAGGTTCATCAATACGAATGGGAAACAAAACGGCAATCTATGGAGTGGCGCCAACCATCTCTCTTCCGAAGAAAAAGTCCAAATTCGCACCCTCCACCGGTAAAGCCATGGAGACCGTCTTCAGGGACTCTGCAGGGCTTATTCTGTTTGATGACCTCGCTCATGGTGCAACGATCAACTCCTGAAATGTACTGTGCTATCCCCAGGAAACTGAAGACACAATTTCAGTGTGTTCGTCGCCACAAAGATGTAAACGAACTTCTCCTTTTACGTAACAAAGCAAGATCTCACACAAGTGTGCGCGCCCGAGAACAGCTCATAAAACTTCATTAGACTGCTCTTCCTCCACAGCCCGGATCTCGCGCCTTCCGGCTTCCATCTCCTTGGCCCAATGAAGAATACACACCGCGGAATGCAGTACGTAGATTATGAGGAGTTTACTAATGCAGCAAGACCATGGCTACGACCCATGAGGGCACAAAGCCCTCCCAGTAAGATAGCGTAAGGCTGTCGCATTAAACGGAGATTATGTTGAAAACAGGGTTTTGTAGCAAAAAGAGTAGTGAATAGTATGGTGTGTTGGAATCCTGCTTTCAGAAAACTATGTGTTGCATTACTTAGCACCTCTCATGACTTACTATTCCTGCCACATTTTCATATTAAATTTTTCATGGTGACTCTATAAGACTATTTTCATTATTTATTACCCAGATATCATCATCATCATCATCATCATAATCTTGGACAGTTTCCAGCCACTGGCTGGGTCTGTCGGGAACACAAACCCAGCCAGTGGCTGGAAACTGTCCAAGATGATGATGATGATGATGATGATGATTACCCAGATATGAAAAAGCTTTATTCGCGTAGAATACGCAGGCGTCAAACTAATGTTTGTTTGAACATTAGTTAGTGTCCGTAAAAATATTTACTTCGCTACTTTTGTGCTTCTCCTTAGCCCTACAAATTAGTCCATTATGACTGGAACAACCTGCATATAAAATTCAAAAAAGTTCATCACTCCTAAAACAAATGCAAAAAAAATACAACTGAAACAACGATTTGTGAAACAACCTGTACTGAACAAGCAGCCCACCTTCTTCGTATTCACAAAAACCAGATATCGCTTTCAAGTATCTTCCAAGTGTGAGATCTGTGCTGGCCACATTACCTGATATTTACGGAACTAAACGAATTGAAATCAAGGAAAAATCGATACTACCAAAACATACCTGAAGTAATACTTTTCTTCTCATTTGTTGATAGGTACCTGAAAGTTCAAAATTCTGACTGGTCTCATGTACATCATACAGTTGCACGCCGTGTATGACCATAATTGGAGGGTCACATGCTTGTCGACAGATTGCCTTGGATAGCAGTTTCAACACCTTTTGTAGTCTCTTATAGCTACAGGGCAGTACTGCAGTACATGGAGACGATCACAGCGATGTCAGACCTTACCCTGGGAGATTCTTCCAACCTTTCGTTAGATAGTAATTCATACCAGACCATTTTCCTCGTCATGTTGCGCTGATGTGTGTGGAACATGTCAAGGGGCTGTCGGCGAGAAAGATGAGACGCATCTTAGAGGACAACAGAAACATTAAGTGGACGTGAGAGTCCAATAGGGAGATGGGAAGGGCTGTGCACCTACCACCCCATCATCTCCCGCAGCTCTGCAATACATACGTTTTATTCATCACAGAATTCTCAAACATTTCTAGAAATCCAGAATGAAATTTTCACTCTATTGCGGAGTGTGCGCTGATATGAAACTTCCAGGCAGATTAAAACTGTGTGCCGGACCAAGACTCGAACCTTTGCCTTTCGCGGGCAAGTGCTCTACTATCTGAGCTACCCAAGCACGACTCACGACCTGTCCTCATAGCTCAGGAAAAGGTTCCGAGTTCGAGTCTCGCTCCGGCACACAGTTTTAATCTGCCAGGAAGTTTAATTTCTAGAAATGATTATTTATGATTCGGCTAAACGGCAATTGGACTGCCGCAAGGTGAAATACTATAGCCTCGGTAAAAGCTCCGTAACTTATGTTTGTTTAGTAGTTACGCTGTTGACGAGAAATTACGCAGTTTCCCTCGTCGCAGTTGCTTTCTTACGCGATCTAAACTCAAGGTAGGCGGCGAACCTTCGCAGAGCAGTGCTGGAACAGAACCCCTCATCTCTTTTTCTGCCACTCCCCATATCTGCTATTGTTGGTACACAAACTCGCGCGTAGAGACTATTAAGTTTTACACGGCAGATCGTTGGTTTGGCTCACGACGCGGTCCTGTTACAAGAGTAGGTGTGCTTGTTTGAATCGCAGCAAAGCCTTTGTATTCAATCGTCGATCGTTTGAAAGGTAAGACACTAATACACATGATTTTGTCTAGCTCATAGTCCCTAGCAAGCACGTCATTGCCGATTTTGTACGAAAGCTTCAGTTTTCTAGGTTTTCAGAAAACGTTTCATTTAAGTCTTGCTGTAAACGGTTTATTGCAATTTTCTAGATTTTTCGCTTTTTTCACGGACCTGAACAGAATTGTTTTACGCTTTATGTAACCATGTATATATGTTGGCGAGAGCTAGGACGACTAGATGACGAAAAGTATGTGTGTTGGTTGAGCATAGCTGTAGCGTCTTTTATTAGTAATCAAAACGTCCTGGGTTCCGGGTTCGAACCGCACCACTGCTTAAATTTAAAATAAAAATCATCAGCAATGGTGGGCGAAGACTTCCAGCATAAGAAGTCATCCTCATTCTGGCAACGACCTTATCAAAGGGGGCGAGGGTTCAGGGCACTCTCTTACCTTTGAGGTCAGAAAGCGCCTGTAAAACGCGGAAGAATCAACAATGATCAACGCCTTGAGGATGCAAAAGGCAATGGAAACCACTGCGTTAAAGACACGTAATGTGTATCCATAGGACATGTGGCCCGTAATTGGTAAAATGTCATGACGATCTCCCCATTGATAAAAGATTCCGGACTAGTCCCCAGTTCGGATCTCCGGGAGGTGTCTGACAAGGGGGAGGTGGCCATGAGAAAAAGATTGAATAACCAACGAAATGATAACTTTCTGCGAGTCGGAGCATGGAATGTTAGAAGTTTGAAAGTGGCAGGGAAGCTAGAAAATCTAAAAAGGCTCAGTCTAGATGTGGTAGGTGTCTGTGAAGTGAAATGGAAAGGAGACAAGGATTTTTGGTCAGACGAGTATAGGGTAACATCAACAGCAGCAGAAAATGGCGTATCAGGAGTGGGATTCGTTACAAGAAGGGAGGTAAGTGACTGTGAACATTTCAGTGTCAAAGTTGTTCTCATAAGAATCGACAGCAAACCAACACCGACAACAATAGTTTAGATACACATGGTGAGTAGCAAGCAGAAGGTGAAGAGATAGAGGAAGTATATGAGGATATTGAACGGGTAATTCAGTACATAATAGTCATGAGGGATTGGAATGCGGTTGTAGGGGAAGGAAGGGGCAGAAGAAAGGGTTACGGGAAAATGTGGGTTTGGTAGTAGGGATGAAAGAGGAGAACATCTCTTTGAGTTCTGCAATAAATTTCAGATGTTAATAGCGAATACTGTTCAAAAATCACAATAGTATGGGGTATACTTGGAAACGGCCGGGAGATACAGGGAGATTTCAGTTAAATTACATCATTGTCAGGCAGAGGTTCCGAAATCAGATATTGGATTGTAAGGTGCACCCAGGAGCAGATGTAAACTCAGATCACAATTTGGTAATGATGAAGAGTAGGCTGAAGTTTAAGAGACCAGTGCGCAAAGAAGTGGGATACAAAAGTACTAAGGAATGAATAGATACAGATACTCATGAAGTTCTCTGAGCTATAGATACTGCGATAATAAATAGCTCAGTAGGCAGTTCAATTAAAGAGGATAGGGCATCCCTAAAAAGGGCTGTCACAGAGTTTGTAGGGAAAAAAGTGAGTACAAGGCACGTAATGGCGAAGAAATCGTGGGTAACAGAAGAAATACCGCAGTTGACCGACAAAAGAAGAACGTACAAAAATATTTAGGAAAATTCGGGAATACGGAAATACCACTAAGGAGTGAAATAAATAGGAAATGCAGGGAAGCTAAGACGAAGTGGCTGCGTGAAAAAATGTGAAGAAATCAAAGAAATGATGGTCGGAGGGGCTGCCTCAGCATATAGAAAAGTCAAAACAACCTCCGGTGAAATTAAAAGCAAGGACGATAACATTAAAAATGCAGTGGGAATTCCGCTGTTAAATGCAGAGGAGAGAGCGGATCGCTGGGGACAGTACACTGAGGGCCACTATGAAGGGAAAGACATTTCTGATGGCTCTGAGCACTATGAGACTTAACATCTTAGGTCATCAGTCCCATAGAACTTAGAACTACTTAAACCTAACTAACCTAAGGACATCACACACATCCATGCCCGAGGCAGGATTCGAACTTGCGGCCGTAGCAGTCCCGCGGTTCCGGACTGAAGCGCCTAGAACCGCACTGCCACCACGGCCGGCGACATTTCTGATGACGTGTTGAAGAAACCGGAGTCAAACAAAAAAATTATTCACGTAAGTGTGTGTAGAATGTGTGAAACTGACGATATACCACCAGACTTTTGGAAAAACATCATTCGCACAATTCCCAAAGCTGCAAGAGCTGACAATTGTGAGAATTATCGCACACTCATTAATTGCTCATGCTTCCAAGTCGCTGACAAAATTAATATACAGATTGATGGAAAGGAAAATTGAGTATCTGTTAGATGACAATCAGTTTGGCTTTAGGAGAGGCAAACACACCAGAGGGGCAGTTCTGACGTTGCGGTTGATAACGGAAGCAAGACTAAAGAAAAATTAAGACACATTTATAGGATTTGTCAATGTGGAAAAAGCATTCGACTATGTGTGGTAAAATGGTGCCAGATGTTCGAAATCTTGAGAAAAATAGGGATAAGCTACAAGGATACACGGATAGGTCTACGTAGAAGAACCAAGAGATAATAAGAGTGGAAGACCGAAAACGAAGTGCTTGGATGAAAAAAGATGTAAGACAAGGTTGTAATCTTTCGTCCCTGCTGTTCAATCTGTGTGTCAAAGAAGCCATGACGGAAATAAAAGTAAGATTAAAGAGCAGAATTAAAAATCAAGGTGAAACGATATCAGTGTTACGATTCGCTGATGACATTGCTATCCTCAGTGAAAGTGAAGAATAATTACAGGACCTGCTGAATGGAATGAACAATCTAATGAGTATAGAATATGGATTTTGAGTAAACAGAAGGAAGACGAAAGTAATGAAAAGTAGCAGAAATGAGAACAGCCAGAAACTTAACATCGTAATTGGCGATCACAAATTAGATGAAGTTAAGGAATTCAGCTACCTAGGAAGCAAAATAGCCCCTGACGGACCGAGCAAGGACATAAAAAGCTGACTAGCAATGGTAAAAAGGACATTCCCAGTTCTACTGGTATCCAGCATATGCCTTAATTTGATGAAGAAATGTCTGAGAACACATATTTGGAGCACAGCGCTGTATAGTGAGACATGGACTGTGGGAAAACTGGAACAGAAGAGAATCAAAGCATTTGACGTTTGACGCTACAAAAAAATGTTGAAAATTAGGTGGACTGATAAGGTAAGGGGGAGACTCGCAGAAGCGACGAGGAAAGGAAAATTTGGAAAATACTGACAAGAAGAAGGAACAGGATGATAGGACATCTGTTAAATACTTCAGTGAATATCTTCCATAGTACTAGACGGAGCTGTAGAGGAACGCAGAGATTAGATACATTCAGCAAATAATTGAGGACGTAGGTTGCAACTACTACTCTGAGATGAAAATGTTGGCGTAGGAGAGGAACTTGTGACCCGACACATCATATCAGTTAGAAGAATGATGAGTGAAAAAAAGTAATTTTTGATGGCTTATTAGTGGCTTGAAACAATCGTTTCGACAAAAGAAATTCTATTTATTACATAGTATGTGGTTTGACAACAGTATAGGCGCAATCCGGACCCGACAATGTAGCTAATGAGAGTAGATGCGCCGACTGAAACTGAATGGCGGTAATCGGTATTGACTCTCTTCAGACTACCAAACAGGAAAGGAGGATAGAAGGATGGGTAAAATTTTATTATTATGATTACTATTATTGTTACTTCATTTCCATCGTATCAGCATGTCCTCGCAAAGATGCGATCGCCTTCGACATCAGTGGGAGAAAACCCATGTGGTGGCGACCAATCAGATCGATGCACGTCTTCTCGCAAGTGTGTATGAATAACAGTTGAGGGGATCATTCTGTCAAATGGAGAAAAGGGGAACGTATGTCAGCTTCTCCTAGCACGAATGATCCAGCTGCGAGGGGTGCTGCAGAAAGCATTTCGGAGAAAGTTCGAGAAATATTGTTTGTACTTAAGAGTTCTTGTCAACTGCACATGACGGTCGTAGAGGTATTTCCAGAAATCGAGGGCTGATTTGTCATCGCCACTAAATAGGTAGGGGACAGCGTGCCCGCTAATCCAAGTCACTGAGTGGGTCTTAGTGGGAAATAGTCCGTGTCTGGGAAGAGAAGTATTTGTGCGGTGATGCCGTCAAGAGTCGTGCGTGTAATGAACGCCAACATCTGGCAGACCAAACGCCAACCACAGCTCGCCTCTCCGCTGACAAGTCGACGGCCATCGTCGTCTCGCGTGCCACGCGTGGTACATAATGGCGAAGCCGCCAGATGTGTCAAATGGAGACGCGATTTGCATACTTTCTCCCCATTAACCGTCACGTACCAAGTTGCCTGACGCAAGAGTTAGAGTGTGCATTGCTCACCACACAGCATTCCACCAAACCGAGGCGATGTTTTTCTACAATCACATTTGGCAGAAGCCGCGATTGCAGAGAGGCACACACTATCTTGGCCATCTGCAGCTTGTCGTCTAGTGGCTAGCATTGCTGCCTCTGGATCACGGGGTCCCGGGTTCGATTCCCGGCCGGGTTGGGGATTTTCTCTGCCCGGGGACTGGGTGTTTTTGTTGTCCTCATCATTTCATCATCATCATCATCATCATCATTTGTGACAGTGAGTACATTGGATTGTGAAAAACAATTGACTGTGTAAAAATTGGGCCTTTGAACAGGCACTGATGACCGCACAGTTCAGCGCCCCACAAACCAAACATCATCATCACTATCTTGGCCGTCGGTAGATGTGAAGGGAGAAGCGTGGTCTGGTTCTAGCTGTATTCTAGAAAGACATAGCTCAAGCAGAAAAAGGGCACTGGGATGGAACATCTGTCAGCGGCACTGGAGCAGTGAGCGAACTCCGGGTAAAGACTCTCCTCAGTAGACTAGTGAGGCAAAACGGAATACGTCGATCGTTGAACCACTAAGCGACAGAATCCTGAAGTTCAATTAAACGCATCATGTCATTCTCACATGTCTACGATGTCAACCCAACAGGATGTCTGAAAAAAAAAAACAGACTACACTTCCACCAAATCAAGTAAAGTTGTTACAGACACAATACTTTGACATTCAGTACATGGTTCCTACTCTGCCCACAGTATCATTACCATTAATGCTCATTATCAGTACTTCATGAAAATATGGAGCCTCCTTGTTTGTCCAAATGCTGTTATTATAATATCAGAAGCAATATGTTGTCTCCAAATGGCTTAATCACACAGTTTGTAACCTTTTATACATTAATGCAGAGAACAGCACTATGAAGAATTACTGTGAGGACTACTATTCTCCACTTGTTTAAGGAGTGTGTTAAAAATGGCACTTCTGCATGCAACTCAATTGATTTGAAAAGCCATATTTTGTTGGAAATATATAGGATTTCTTTGGCAGCCAGAAACAGGTTTAGGAAGATAAATAGCAGGTGTAGAATGTATCAGCTTCAGCTATTATATAACACTCTGTTCTGCAAATCTTAAAGACAAGTTAAAGTAACACGATATATTAACTAGTCAGAGAAAATGAATGAAAGTGCAGGAACATGTTGTCAGATGTCTCCCAGTTGTGCACAGGAATCTGGATGCCACGGCCATAAGGTCAGTGTGACTACAGTGCCAAATGTGGCTAGCCGTGCAGCACGAGCCAGTTGAAGCAACAGGAAAAGACAGTATGTGTCAATCAGTGACCAGCTACATTGCACTGTGATGGTGTTCTTCATTACAACATGGCCCACAGGCAACAACTGGATGACCTCACACGGACAAGAATCATTAGGAAACTGGAAGGAGGATAAAGTGTGATGAGCGAAACCTACGAGTTTGTTATTGCTCACTACATTGTTTCACACGCATGCAGGCACTGCTGTTTGAAGGAGAAGAGTCTGAGGAGGTGATCAATCATGGTTAACTACAGTAGCAGTGACAGCTAAATTGTGCAATGGGTAAGAAGGGATCCAAGTCAGACAGTGGGTGCAATTGAAGCCAAACTTAACATGATTGCAAGGCACATAATCTCAGGTTCCACAGTGGCATGGTGATTGCATAGTGGAGGAACACTTGCTCAGTGGCCAGTAAATTCCATTGACACCCACACATGGAAAGCACGGCTTGCGATTGTGCCAAGAGCGTGGGGACTGGACCAACTAGAAGTAGGCTTTTGTGCTCTTATCACATGAGAGTAGATTCAGTCTGAGTAGTGATTCTGGCTGCATTCTTACGTGGTGGGAGGTAGGAATGCATAACGCACCAACGAGTATTGTCAAACGTGATCATTTAGGTGGCCCAGCTGTTATGGCGTGGGGAGTCATAAGGTTGCATGGCTGACCTCCAAATCTATGGAAATGGAGCACTCACTGGTCAACATTTTTGTGACACTTTACTCCTTTCCCACATGCATTTTTTCAGGAGTGCATTTAGCCCTGACTTCAGTCTGTGGGTGACAATGCCGAACGGCACTGAAAAGCACAGGTGAAGGAACTCTTGGTACGAGAGGATATTCGGTGAACAGTCTGGCCTACCCATTCTCCCAAAAGCGAGCAGGTGTGGGATGTGGTGGGGAGACGTACTGCAGTATATCAACATGCTCCAAAGACTGTCCAGCACATGTCAATACACTGGTGGAGGAATAAAATGCTTTGCCAGAAAACTCCTTACCAACCTTGGGGCAGCATGGGAGCCTGTTGCAAAGCATTCATTGCTGGCTGTGGTGATCACAACCTATTAAGAACCTTGTCCTGTGTTTTGTAATGATCAGTGGACAATCACAAATTGTGATGACTGCAGTATAATCATTGTTTTTGAATAAAAGTGTAATTTCCATTTGTCTCATTGCATATTTCTTTCTGTTACCTTTGGTACTATAATGTAGCAGTTTTTTCTATGTATGGTGAAAGTTTTGTTGAGCTGTTACTTTGGCAGTTACACATCATGTAAAAGTTACTTTTGTCCTTACGTTTCACAGACTGGTGTATAATTTTATATGAGAAAGAGGCAGTTGCCATTTCCAAATGACAGTTTTCCCAAGTGTGAATTACCAGCATTTCACTTTCTTTCATGTCATTGCAGACTTGCACCTCATGTTGTATTTGATCTGTTGCCATCACTCCTCTTGAGAATTAACTTTTTACTGTCTTGTGTTACTAACCAAACTTACAAGTCAAATGCAGTTGTTACAACCCAGTAGTTTCGTACTCAGTGCACCAGTAACAGGAAATTTAATGCCACTTTAATTATGGGTAGTCTCAAATCTATTTTGGCTTTATGGTCTTCTGTTTCACTTGTGTCATGAACTTCATTCTGAGTTATTAGATTTGATGGTTTGCTCTTACAGGAAAGTTTATCTGTTTCATTTTAAATGAGGAATGGTACAAATAATCTATTCGCCATCAATAATTGTGTGATCTCTAACATTGTGCTGTTCAATAGAATTTTTCTCGATTGCATGAAAATTCAGCTACTTCCTCAATCTGATGAGTATTCTGAGCTAGCTTGTATCATACTTAGTTGTGATACTTCAAATGTGTTGAATTTATATTCTCCCTCTATTTCAATCCAAACGATGAAATTTGTTCCTTTTCTACTGACAGCCACATTTAGTGTTTTGACTTTTTGCTAATTTTCAAAGTAATTTTTGAAGCCTGCATTCCAAGCATTCATTGTCCCTTTGCATGGCTCCAGTTTCTTTCCATCACTGCATTTACAGGACTTTTACACCTACAAACAACTCCCACACAGGTGTAATTTTTTATCTCTGGATCTGCTGATGTTGGACCTGACTCCTGTTTGTGCATAATGGACATATACATTTGTTGATATTTAGTAAAGTTGTGAAATTTTCCCATCATTTTTGTATCCACACTATGTAAGAAGCAAATGACAAATACAGTTTTATAACATGGTGCCGATGGTTACAGGGCAGCGACAGCAGCTCTGGTTGAGAAGCAAAGCAGAGAGATGTTGGAGCTGATCAACGAGAAGCGTAGTGAGTACATGATGGCAGAGTCTCTGTACCTGGATGATGGAGATGGCTACACAGATGATGTGCTGCTACCATACCCCAGTCAGGCACCACAGCCAGCACCACCAGCTCTCTCGAAATTTGAAGTTTACAATGATCCTGTGGAGTTTGCTGATGTTGATCAAATTGCTATATCGGTTGGTATCTTTTAAGTTATTCCTCTTTTCTTATTTTAAAGTCATGTGATATAATTGGGAAAGAAGACTATGTTGTCACTACCTCTTTGCATTTAATTGCTGTAATGTTCTACTGATAACCTTATATTTGAGGAGCTAATAATTTACAAATGTTATTTTCAGGTTGCACAAGAAGACCAGAAGACTTTCACAGACTTGGTGAGACAGTTAGTTGGTCGATGTGGATCTGACATTGAAAAAGCAAGGTATAAAATTTGTTAGGATCTTGGCTTGTTCAATAACGTTGTTGGTTTAGTAATTTGAGTAAATCACTCTGTAATCTCATGTTTACTAATACAGTAATGGTGGTATTTCAGTGGGATATGTGTCTGTGAGATGTGGAATGTTACCTGGATAAATGTTTTCTGAGTTAATAGAAAGAATAGGGAAACACTGTAGTCATAATTCACTGCAACTGACAACAACATTGTGCTTTTTAATAAATTTTCCATTCCATTTTCTCTCTCTTGGGACCTAAAAATCAGGGTAAAAAATTAAGAAGCAATTTACTGTTTCATATGATAAACTATTTACGTTACTGTAATATATTTTCTAAATATTTAATTTGACTATTTACTTTGTAAGCTTCACTGGTTGTTGCTGTAAATGCTTAACAGATCTCTCACAGGAATGAAGAAAATTTCAGAATTTGATTATGCAGTAATATTTTACAATCACCAGGGAATACAGGAAAAAATAATGCCTGCCCCAGTTACATGTATCAAAGACATAAATAACATTGAAATCATTGAAAATTCACATGACTCATACACAGAGGCTCTATCCTAAATTTACTGTAAGTTATAAGAGATGGGCCAACAGCAAGTATCATTAAATTTCATGAGTAACAGTATTGACATAAGTTGCCACTCAACTCTTACGACAACATTTAAACATCTTCCCCTCTCTAGATAAAAGATGGGGTACATTAGGTCTGACATAGCTCAGAAAATATTCATTATCTAAACTGTCTAGTCTTATCATGTATTATGTTCTCTTTTTCATCAAACCACATGATTTTTGGAGGATTTAAGTGCAGGATTTTCATTATTTGCAATGTTGACAACAAATGAATAGCATTCTGAAATATAGGAGCTACATGTTAATATTTCCTTTTAAGCCTGTTTCATTAACTTAGCAGACTGGTGAACTGTCACTAGGCCACTACTGATTGGATGGCCATATCTGTCCCCTGGCAAGGTATACTGTTGTCCTTTAAGCTGTCCAAACACAGGTGACAACTTTGCCTTCATGTCATATCTTCTGTTCTCAGTTACCTCCTAACCACAATCATTGTCTGCATACATTGGGCTTGTGCCAATTTAGTTAAGATATTACTGAATGATGTCATTATGTGAAATGTGATTTATTCCTCTTGTTACATACAATTTTCAAATTTTTAGACTTGATGTCTAGGAGACATGTCAAGATTTGCAATACAGAAATAAAAAAGTTTACATTATTTTATACTTACATTTCTGAGATACTGTTGCACAAATACATACTGTAGTTTCCAGTAAGCAAAAAATAGAGTATGTAATTCCCTTGTTCCAATTGTGGAACTGTCCTCAATAAATTCTTCAATAGAACAACAACACTGTTACACCACAAGAGCAAAGAGAAATTTTTCATTAACAAAGATCCATTTTAAATATATTGTTGCCTTTTATTTTATTGTAGTTTTTAACCCCACATATTCTCGTGTCTGGGCCTAGAGTTTTAAAAGGGTGTCAGAAGTTTAAAATTCTCTCTGTGATAAGTGCTATAGTTGTAGTGGAAATGGAAAATGTCAAGAGTGTGTTGATTTTTAAATGTGAAGAACACCATCTCATATATGTAAATGGATGTAATAGATAATATTTTTAATTTTGTAAACATGTTCCTGATTATTTTCTGTTGTAATACAAGAAGCTGCATGACAATTACTTAATTTCCCAGAAGATTATGCCATAACAAATAATTGACTTGAAGTATGATTGTAGCTCTTGTCATGCGAATGCTAAGCTGTTCAGTTTATTTGCTAAGTAGGCTATGTAAAACTTTCAATTTAAATTTTTATCAAGATTTGGGTCTAAGAACTTTACATGATTTGACTCTGTAATATCCTGACCATTTCAGATTATTTTTATTTCAATCTGTTATAATTATTTTTCTTCAAAATGCATCATTTTGGTTTTAGTTACTTTCAGTTTTAGTCCATTTTGATGGAACATCACACATGGTTTTCTTAAGTATTTTGGACACTTTCTTTCAGGAAATTCATTTGCAATTAGAACTGATGTATCATCGCAAAATAAGACTGAATCAGCATCTGTTCCAAGTGGTAGGTCATTTATGTAGAGAAGAAAAAGATAAGAACAGAGTATAGAACCATGTGGGACTCCTTGGGAAATTGTTTTCCAGTATAAGTAATTGTTTCGATTTTGAGTTACATTTACTCTTCATTTTTAACCTGTTAAGGAAGGGTTGAATGACTTTAAAGCATTGTCCCACATTCTATTTGGACTTTATGGAGAAGTAAGGAGTGGTTCTCAAATGCACATCTGAAGGAGCATTGTATCAAACTTTACAGACACTGTCAAATACAGACACTGCACTAATGTATCACAATACTCAGTTCACTGAGAAAAAAATCCATATTCCTTTTATTGAAATTCCTTTTGTACATACATTTCCTGAAGCTTGTGAGAGCTCGATAAACAGAGCTGAATGATCTGAATTACCTAGGTCTGAGCAGTACTTATTTTCATTTTCAAGTTAGTAGTTTGTCATAACATTATCAATGTAGGACACCAACCTACTGTTTACCCTACTAACTTTGGTAAATGTCAACTTGACATCTGATTTCTGAATAAGTCGCAAAATTTTGTGATTTCACTGCTTTCAACTAACACATTTAAGTCAAAGCCTGTTGCTGCAGTCACAACTTTTTTCTTACTTTCTTTCTGAAGTTTTTTTGTTAGGAGGAACTGGAATTTAGCTAAGAACACTTTTGTCACAGCTCATCCAGGAATTATATAGATTGCAATAATCACTGCATTCAGATCATTTAACTCTACAGAGAAACTCTCAGACACACTTGTCACTTAAATAATTAAAATTTTCTCTTCCTTTATAATTGATGAACTAACAAGAATGCAGGAGACTCCATGAGACTTGTTTTTTCTACAGAAGCTGCCAACTACCTAAAATTATTAAGGTTTTTTACAACTTTTATACAATCTTCTATTAACCAAAGTTTGTTTAGACAGATTGTTTTGATATTTACTTATAGAATTTGAAGTTCATCAGTTTAAGAGTATTTAAGGTTTGGAAGTTCTGCTGTTAAGCCACTGATATTCCATTGCATCAGTAGAACATTTTTGTGGTTGACTATGACACTGTATGAGCGTTCTTTCTTTGGTATTTATAATTTTTATTTTCAGTTTGTATCTTTCCTTTGTCAGCCCTATCAGAATGTATGTTTCCCTTGCTTTTTAGGGTTTTACACATGTCTATAAACATTTTGTTGAAGTTTACAGAGCCTAAACTACCGTAAGATAGGCCATTTTTTGCCAGACATTTATCATTTACAACTTGTTTGTGTAAGTAAATACTGTCCCAAACCTGTTACTGTGTTCCTTATTTAGTTGATATTGACGTCAGTTACCAATCTTCTGTGAATAATACTATAAATTACAAGCCTGTACATGATTTTCTAATAAGATTCCATGTTTCTCTCACTAAAACTTTCTAAATCATTATGAAACAGTTCTATATAGCTTACTAAATGCACCCTCATACATGAGAGAGAGAAAGAGAGAGAGAGAGAGAGAGAGAGAGAGGGAGAGAGATTTTTGCATGTCTGCACACGAGGCTAAATGAAAACATTATTTTTCAGGACAATATTCAGATGGATTACAGTGAAGAATCTGAATACAATGCAGTTTGATGAAAATCTGAGAGGAGATACACCTATGGGTTTACTAAGAGGAATAAAGCATGGAACTGAAAGCTATCATGTGCTTTTCAAACGACTTTGCAGGCAAGAAGTTTTCCTGTTTTGAATCTTATTTTGAATATAATGTACAACAGAAAACAAACTACTCAAGGATTCTACCTATGTACCTATGTAAAAATGGAAATTAAAACTAAATTAAAAAGTTTGTGTCTTGCAGTTATGCTGGTCTTCACTGCGTAGTCATAAAGGGGTATTCAAAATCTGCTGGGTACCAACCTGGAGTTCGATTTGAAGATAACAGATTCAGAAATTCCTGGAATGCTGTTTATGTGGCTGGAGCTTGGCGTTTTGTACAGTGTAACTGGGGAGCCCGGCATCTTGTAAATGCCAAGGAAGTACCAAAAGCTGGTAGCAAAGGAAAGTCTGACAGTTTAAGGTACAGTATTGTTTTTGTAAAGGAATATCAGTTATGGAGAAAAAACAAGAATGTGCTTAATATTTTGTCACACATCATTTATAACCAAAAATTTTGTAGTAAATTACAAATCTTAAAAATGAAGCTTGTCAGAAAAAGTTAAAGGTTACTCATTCTATAGCTTGAGAACATGGAGAAACTGCTGCTACCACGGTTTCTGTCAAACAAAATGGTAAAACAATATTACAGTTTCACACCAGCCTTCGAAGAAGTTGGCCAGTGGCAAATAGTTGGATACAGCAGCAGTTCTCTAAATATGTTAATCATGAAAATATTTGTTCCATATGTTAATGAAAAGACAGAGAAAATACATTTAAATTTCATTATTGCGAAATTTTAGTTAACTGATACGTCTCTCTTTCTGAAAACTGTGGTTCAAACTGCACACTATCTCAAAAAGACAACTGCTACCACTATTTTGCAGATCGACTTATATTCAAATTTCCAAGTGTGACTATGTGATTATTGAATGTGTCAACATATGTTTCTGTCCATTAAAATAGTATAAGCCTAGATTCTCAGATATTTATCTTCCTGGTTTGTACTGTTGCTGGAGGGTTTGCACTGGTTAGCAATTTGGTAATTAATTTATTTTGCAATCAGAAGCTCTTCCTGCCAGTATAATTTTCAGTTAATGTAAGAGCAGAAATTCGTGCATGACTACAACAGAAATAATCAATTTTTGAAAACATAATATTACTGGATCGATAAATTCTACTCACCAAGCAGCAGTAGGAAAATGCATACAAAGATTAAAGAAACATGCAAGTTTTCAGAGCTATTGGCTCCTTTTTTCTGGCAGACGAATTGAATATGGAGGAACAGGGATGAAAGAAAAGACTGGAGAGGCTTAGGAAATGGGGGAGTTCAAAAAAGTCACCTAGAACCCTGGGTCAGGGGAGTCTCACCAGACAGGATGAGGAGGAAACACTGATTTTTGGGGATTGCACTGGACAAGCTTAAAGATGGAATATAGTGTAATAAGCAAAACAGAGATTATTGACTAAGCATCATGTGAGAGTTATTAAGGGCAGAAAGAAGTGGTAAAGGTGGGGCACAGGGAAAAATAAATGTGTCAGGAAATAAAAGAAGTAGAAAACTAAAAGAAATGAAGACAGGAATAGTTACTGAGAAGAAGTGTGGAGATAGAGGAAATTAAAGAAAGTAATAATGTAAATTAAGGCTAGGTGGACAGCAATAGTGAAAGACATGTTGTAACACTAGTTCCAACCTGTGGATTTCTGAGAAACTGGTCTTTGGGGGAAGAATGCAGATAGCACGTGTGTTGAAACAGGCACTGAGGTCATGGATGTTGTGTTGTAGAGAACATCTTGAAGTCCTCAGGTTTTCAGATCTTGTCCAGGTCAGGCACTAACCATCAGTCCTTCCTGCTCATCCTGTCCAGTAAATCTCACTTGACTCTCAGTTCTCTCCATTTCCTAAACATATTGGTCCTTTTCTTTCACCCCTCTTTCTTTCCCTTCAGTCCTTCTGCCAGGAGCCACGGGCTCCGTAAGCTTGTGTGTTTCCACATCTTTCATGTATTTTTTCTCCTGCCACCACTTGGTGAGTAGGTTTTTACTTACCTACCCATATTATATTTTAAACCACTGATTACTTCCATAGTTAAAATGAAGAGAGAGAGAGAGAGAGAGAGAGAGAGAGAGAGAGAGAGAGAGAGAGAGAAGGAATAATGAAACATAAGTATGGTCATTTAAAAAAATCCAACTCATTAGAATGTATCTATACTTGAGATAGAAATTTACTACAGTAGCATTTTGATTTTTGGTTCCATTGTTGAAAACTATTCTGAAATGAGACCAGACTAAACACAACAGTTGTTACAAGTGGACACTAAAAACTACATTGTGAAGTACCCAAAAATTCTTCTCGTTACCAGTTGTTAAAAGGCCATTTGCATGACTTTGGAAAAATATGATCTTAACAGTCATTGCTGCACAGAGTGTAGTCTTTTGGTAAACTTGTGAGTGAGCAAGCGAGTCCTCACTCTGCTACCCAGCTGTATCACAAGGTGCTTCTACATGCTGTTTCTCAACATAGTACCAAGCCTTCCATGGTGCGGGCTTTAAATCAGTGTACAGATGCATCCAGGCAGCATGTATTTTTAGATAAATGTGTTAACTCTACTGGAATACAGAGGAAAATTGGCCCCTTCCAAGGACAACATTGTAGAGTAAGTTACTTTAATGTAAGAACAGAAGTCATAAGTCAGTGTTCCTGTATCTATTACAAATATAGAACTGATTGCCTGTTCACCTGAATGCATATACATCCATTACCTCCTCAGAAACAGATGGATATATTCTGTGATATTAAACACAATATAGTGAAGTTACACTGTAGAATTTAAGGCTTATTCCTACATTGTGCTTCCACTAAGAGGCAGAAGTTTTCCTTGATGGGGTGCATTGAAATGCAGCAATTCTTGCTACGGGAGGAGAGTTCAAAAGTAGTGGGGAATATATAATTTTTGGTCATTGTATTGGTAAACATTGTAATTCTGTCAGAGACAGCAAAGGACTTGGAAGAGCAGTTGAACGGAATGGAAAGTGTCTTGAAAGGAGGATATAAGATGAACATCAACAAAAGCAAAACGAGGATAATGGAATGTAGTCGAATTAAGTCAGGTGATGCTGAGGGAATTAGATTAGGAAATGACACACTTAAAGTAGTAAAGGAGTTTTGCTATTTGTGGAGCAAAATAACTGATGATGGTCGAAGTAGATAGGATATAAAATGTAGACTGGTAATGGCAAGGAAAGCATTTCTGAAGAAGAGAAATTTGTTAACATTGAGTATAGATTTAAGTGTCAGGAAGTCGTTTCTGAAAGTATTTGTATGGAGTGTAGCCATGTATGGAAGTGAAACATGGACGATAAGTAGTTTGGATAAGAAGAGAATAGAAGCTTTTGAAATGTGGTGCTACAGAAGAATGCTGAAAATTAGATGGGTAGATCACATGACTAATGAGGAGGTATTGAATAGAATGGGGAGAAGAGGAGTTTGTGGCACAACTTGACAAGAAGAAGGGACCGGTTGGTAGGACATGTTCTGAGGCATCAAGGGATCACAAATTTAGCATTGGAGGGCAGCGTGGAGGGTAAAAATCGTAGAGGGAGACCAAGAGATGAATACACCAAGCAGATTCAGAAGGATGTAGGTTGCAGTAGGTACTGGGAGATGAAGAAGCTTGCACAGGATAGAGTAGCATGGAGAGCTGCATCAAACCAGTCTCAGGACTGAAGACCACAAGAACAACAACATTGGTAAACATGTCTGAAAGTATCTGTATAAAATTAGGCATATTGGATATTTAGTCTGTTGTCAGCTGTTAAAAAAAAATACATGTAGTTTAGTGGTATCAGCAATTGTTTATTTTGCATAAAAATCAATCAGAGCAATTGTATTAAATTTTGCTATAAGAATGGAATGAAGTGCATGAAAGTTTTAGGTATACTGAATATTGCTTTTGGTGAGTCTACCATGAGTGAAACATGGGTTTACAACTGCTGTTTTGGAGAAGGTGAAGATGACAGAACGGGTCATTATAGGAGACAAAACATGAGTTCATGGATACTTTGTTGAAACTAAACCTCAGTCATCTCAGTGGTAGCATTCTCGATTGCCAAGACCAATAAATTCTCAACAAATGTGGCCAGATGTGAATGTTATGCTTCAGCAGTGCTCTTCGATTCTAACTGCATAGTGCACCCAGACTTTTTGCCACAAGGTAAATCATTTGATAAGAAATGCTATACTTATAAGTTCACTGCCATTTGCATGAAACAATACCAAATAGTTTGGATTTTTCATGGAACAATTATTGGTTTCTGCACCACAATAATGCACCTGCTTACACCTCATTGTGTCTTCTTGAATTTTTGGCCAAAAACAACACTATGATGGTGCCCTTGCCCCATGTGAATTTTTGCTACCAAACATAAAGAAAAACTCAAAAGGCAATCTTTTTACAAACACAGATGAGACTAAAAATGCATCACTGAGACAACTAAATCGATATCCCAGTGACAGAGTTCTAGAAGTGCGTCAGGAATTGGAAAAAGTACTGGAACAAATGTATAATATGCTATGGAAAATATGCAGATGAGGATAACATTGATGTAGACTAACAAATAAACCACGTATTGGGTCCAATATTCACTGTTAATGTTGTACATGTTGCTGAATGCCATGGTATTGCCAACATTTGCTAAGAGTAATGCTGTTCTGGCAGTTCTGCCACTATTTTCTGGCAGTTCTGCCACACTGTTTGCAGTCGATGCAAGTTTCATAAATATAAAAGAACTTATGGTCTTGCTCTTCCTTACTTGTATCAAGTATTTGCATCACCAGTCAATAACATCACTTCTCTCTGCCAATAACTTTCTTTTATTTAGAGGTCTCTTTCAGGTAAATCCCATTTCATGCAATGCTGCCAAGAAAGATGTAACTTTTGTTTTACTGCAATAAGTTGGCACAGTATTTTTTATTTATGCAGAAGTCCCCCATCATTTGTCAAATTACTAGTTTTCAAAATCTGTTTACAATAATGGATTTCTTCCAAAATTTCTTAGCTCTCTGTCTTGGAAATTGTAGTAAACCATATGGTATATTTTTTCATTCCTTTCTGAAGTGCATTTTACGCCAAGACTGACTTCTGTATAAATCACAGCTCTTTGATTGGGACTGGAAATATTAGCCCTCAGTTATTTTTGTGCCAACTCTTTAAAACAAGCTGTAATAATCTTAGAGACAACCGAATGCTCTTTACTCTGAAGATATCTCTTTTTTGTATTATGCACATTTTCTTACACTATAGTATGCCTATTCATCACTTCTGGATAACTAAGTGTGTCACAAAATATATTAACTGAACTGACTGACTTTGGTAACTGAAATCACACAAATAGAATCACTGTAAATCACCGCTCGTTGCATTACACTGCTGGACAGGAAATGGACAACAGATTTTGTGGTCACTGTACCGCAGCTGCACAATTCTTTTGGGAAGGTCCACTTCCCCCATCAGACTATAGTAGAATGAGATTTTAGGAAGTAATGAGTTGTAACACATGATGTATCTTAAATGTCAATGAAAATAATCATATATCTAAAAATAAAGATGCTGTAACTTACCAAACGAAAGCATTGGTATGTTGATAGGAGACAATAAATGGTTCAAATGGCTCTGAGCACTATGGGACTCAACTGCTGTGGTCATCAGTCCCCTAGAACTTAGAACTACTTAAACCTAACTAACCTAAGGACTTCACACACATCCATGCCCGAGGCAGGATTCGAACCTGCAACCGTAACAGTCGCACGGTTCCGGACTGCGCGCCTAGAACTGCGAGACCACCGCGGCCGGCAGGAGACAATAAAAAACACACAAACACACACACAAATTTCAAGCTTTCGCAACCCACGGTTGCTTCATCAGGAAAGAGGGAAGGAGAGGGAAAGTCGAAAGGATGTGGGTTTTAAGGGAGAGGGTAAGGAGTCATTCCAATCCCGGGAGCGGAAAGACTTACCTTAGGGGGAAAAAGGGACAGGTATACACTCGCACACACACACTCACACATGTCCATCCGAACATATACAGTCACCTGTAACCAATGAAAATAATCAGGTTTTGAAAATACACTGTAATTGCATGGATAATATATCTGCAAGCTTTTGGAGCCAGTGGCTCCTTCTTTGACAGAGGGGTTGAAGGGGAAGCAAGAGTCTTTTCCTTTCACCTGTCTTCTTTCCCCTTCAACCCTTCTGACAGAAGCAGGAGCCACTGGCTCCAAAAGTTTGTGTGGTGAGTAGATTTTTTACCTATCCAATTACAGGAATTTTCCAAATTTCTTTACTGGCTTGCCTTGCCTTAGACCATTAATCCTTGCCTATGGAGATAATTAATTTGTTTATTTGTAACAGACATTTAGAGGATAGCAGGCTTATGACCCTGCAGCATCTTTGGAACTGGAGTGTTTTTTTTTTTTTTTTTTTTTTTTTTTTTTTTTTTTTTGTCAGTGATATGATGTGTTCTAACAAAGCACAAAGAAATTATTTCGATCCTTTAGGTAGAAACATTTGTTATATCCATCACACAGTTCCAGTTTTGCACCAAGCGACTCACTTATCATCAGATTTAAAGGAATACACAGGTAGGCGACTATAAAGTTAAGAGATGGTTCTAAGTTGGCTGAGAGAGCCGGAAAGACGTTACTACAAAGTTAATACTTTGGCCCATCCTCACAGGGATTACACTGCTTGATTACGTTAGGGACTATGCCAAGCTACTCTTACAGGTCAGGTATCAGAAGAGAAGTCAGATTAAATGTGTATGTAGACAGTGAAGTAAATCTGCCTTGGGAAAATGTTGACAAACATGGTAGGGATGTACAGTTAAAGAGTGACCATGTGCCACTGATTTACTGCCAATCCATGCTCCATTTAAATTAATCTATACATATGAAAGAAATAAAACGTTAAGTCAAAATGGCAGAATGAATTAAGGGGCCAAGTCTCACAAAATATATATCAGTGCTGATCAAATATAAATGATAAATGAAAGTATGATCTATATATCCATTAATCTAATGTAAAGCACTTCAGAAAAATTTTGCACATGTTTGCCTTTTAGGATAATCCTTGTAAGACATTTAATAGGGAATAATATCATAAATTTGTTATATAAACTGGAAAACGTGGGTAAGCAAGTCAAGTTCCTGTCATTATTAAAGAATATACATAAATGGGCTGTTCTTACCTGTAGTTTGAACAGCTCTGATGTAACATCACATTAAATATGGGTACCAGAACTCACATTTTCTGATATAACTTCATTCTTGGGAGCTAACTGCGGAAAAAATGCGTAAATAGCTTTATAGATTAAAGATGTCATTGTTGTTGCAGTTTTCAGTCCTGAGACTGGTTTGATGCAGATCTCCATGCTACTCTATCCTGTGCAAGCTGCTTCATCTCCCAGTACATACGGCAACCTACATCCTTCTGAATCTGCTTAGTGTATTCATCTCTTGGTCTCTCTCTATGATTTTTACCCTTCACGCTGCCCTCCAATACTAAATTGGTGATCCCTTGATGCCTCAGAACATGTCCTACCAACCGATCCCTTATTTTAGTCAAGGTGTGTCACAAACTCCTCTCCTCCCCAATTCTATTCAGTACCTCCTCATTAGTTATGTGATCGACCCATCTAATCTTCAGCGTTCTTCTGTAGCACCACATTTCAAAAGCTTCTATTCTCTTCTTGTCCAAACTATTTATTGTCCATGTTTCACTTCCATACATTGCTACACTCCGTACAAATACTTTCAGAAACGACATCCCGACACTTAAATCTATACTCGATGTTAACAAATTTCTCTTCTTCAGAAACGTTTTCCTTGCCATTGCCAGTCTACATTTTATATCCTCTCTACTTCGACCAGCATCAGTTATTTTGCTCCCCAAATATCAAAACTCATTTACTACTTTAAGCGTCTCATTTCCTAATCTAATTCCCTCAGCATCACCCAATTTAATTCGACTACATTTCATTATCCTCGTTTTGTTTTTGTTGATGTTCATCTTGTACCCTCCTTTCAAAACACTGTCCATTCCATTCAACTGCTCTTCCAAGTCCTTTGCTGTCTCTGACAGAATTACAATGTCATCTGCGGACCTCAAAGTTTTTATTTCTTCTCCATGGATTTTAATACCTATGCCAAATTTTTCTTTTGTTTCCTTTACTGCTAGCTCAATATACAGATTGAATAACATTGGGGAGAGGCTACAACCCTGTCTCACTCCCTTCCCAACCACTGCTTCCCTTTCGTGCCCCTCGACTCTTACAACTGCCATCTGGTTTCTGTACAAATTGTAAATAGCCTTTTGCTCTCTGTATTTTACCTCTGCCACCTTCAGAATTTGAAAGAGAATATTCCAGTCAACATTGTCAAAAGCTTTCTCTAAGTCTACAAATGCTAGAAACCTAAGTTTGCCAAATGCTAGAAACCTAGGTTTGCCTTTTCTTAATCTAGCTTGTAAGATAAGTTGTAGGGTCAGTATTGCCTCACATGTTCCAATATTTCTACGAAATCCAAACTGATCTTCCCCGAGGTCAGCTTCTACCACTTTTTCCATTCGTCTGTAAAGAATTCATGTTAGTATTTTGCAGCTGTGACTTATTAAACTGATAGTTCGGTAATTTTCACATCTGTCAACACCTGCTTTCTTTGGGATTGGAATTATTATATTCTTCTTGAAGTCTGAGGGAATTTTGCGTGTCTCATAAATCTTGCTCACCAGATGGTAGAGTTTTGTCAGGACAGGCTCTCCCAAGGCTGTCAGTAGTTCAAATGGAATGTTGTCTACTCCCGGGGCCTTGTTTCGACTTAGGTCTTTCAGTGCTCTGTCAAACTCTTCACGCAGTATCTCCCATTTCATCTTCATCTGCATCCTCTTCCATTTCCATAATATTGCCCTGAAGTACGTCGCCCTTGTATAGACACTCTATATATTCCTTCCACCTCTCTGCTTTCCCTTCTTTGCGTGGAACTGGGTTTCCATGTGAGCTCTTGATATTCATGCAAGTGGTTTTCTTTTCTCCAAAGGTCTCTTTAATTTTCCTGTAGGCAGTATCTATCTTGAAACTTCCTGCCAGATTAAAACTGTGTGCCCGACTGAGACTCGAACTCGGGACCTTTGCCTTTCGCGGGCAAGTGCTCTACCATCTGAGCTACCGAAGCACGACTCACGCCCAGCCTAACAGCTTTACTTCTGCCAGTATCTCATCTCCTACCTTCCAAACTTTACAGAAGCTCTCCTGCGAACCTTGCAGAACTAGCACTCCTGAAAGAAAGGATATTGCGGAGACATGGCTTAGCTACAGCCTGGAGGATGTTTCCAGAATGAGATTTTCACTCTGCAGCGGAGTGTGCGCTGATATGAAACTTCCTGGCAGATTAAAACTGTGTGCCCAACCGAGACAGTTTTAATCTGCCAGGAAGTTTCATATCAGCGCACACTCCGCTGCAGAGTGAAAATCTCATTCTGGAAACATCCCCCAGGCTGTGGCTAAGCCATGTCTCCGCAATATCCTTTCTTTCAGGAGTGCTAGTTCTGCAAGGTTCGCAGGAGAGCTTCTGTAAAGTTTGGAACGTAGGAGACGAGATACTGGCAGAAGTAAAGCTGTGAGGCCGGGCGTGAGTCATGCTTCGGTAGCTCAGATGGTAGAGCACTTGCTCGCGAAAGGCAAAGGTCCCGAGTTCGAGTCTCGGTCGGGCACACAGTTTTAATCTGCCAGGAAGTTTCATATCAGCGCACACTCCGCTGCAGAGTGAAAATCTCATTCTGGAAGTATCTATCTTACCCCTAGTGAGATAAGCCTCTACATCCTTACATTTGTCGTCTAGCCATGCCTGCTTAGCCATTTTGCACTTCCTGTCGATTTCATTTTTGAGACGTTTGTATTCCTTTTTGCCTGCTTCATTTTCTGCATTTTTATATTTTCTTCTTTCATCAATTAAATTCAATATTTCTTCAGTCACCCAAGGATTTCTACCAGCCCTAATCTTTTTACCTACTTGATCCTCTGCTGCCTTCACTACTTCATCCCTCAAAGCTACCCTTTCTTCTTCGACTGTATTTCTTTCCCCCATTCTTGTCAGTTGTTCCCTTATGCTCTCTCTGAAACTTTGTACAACCTCTGGTTTAGTCGGTTTATCCAGGTCCCATCTCTTTAAATTCCCACCTTTCTGCAGTTTCTTCAGTTTTAATCTACAGTTCATAACCAATAGGATGTGGTCAGAGTCCCCATCTGCCCTTGGAAATGTCTTACAATTTAAAACCTGGTTCCTAAATCTCTGTCTTACTATTGTATAATCTATCTGAAACCTGTCAGTATCTCCAGGCTTCTTCCATGTATACAATCTTCTTTTATGATTCTTGAACCAAGTGTTAGCTATGATTAAGTTATTCTCTGTGCAAAATTCTACCAGGTGGCTTCCTCTTTCATTTCTTCCCCCCAATCCATATTCACCTACTGCGTTTCCTTCTCTCCTTTCCCTACTATCGAATTCCAGTCACCCATGACTATTAAATTTTCATCTCCCTTCACTATCTGAATAATTTCTTTTATTTCATCATACATTTCTTCAATTTCTTCATCATCTGCAGAGCTAGTTGGCATATAAACTTGTACTACTGTAGTAGGCGTGGGCTTCGTGTCTATCTTGGCCACAATAATGCGTTCACTATGCTGTTTGTAGTAGCTTACCTGCACTCCTATTTTTTATTCATTATTAAACCTACTCCTGCATAACCCCTATTTGATTTTGTATTTATAACCATGTATTCACCTGACCAAAAGTATTGTTTCTCCTGCCACCGAACTTCGCTAATTCCCACTATATCTAACTTTAACCTATCCATTTCCCTTTTTAAATTTTCTAACTTACCTGCCTGATTAAGGGATCTGACATTCCACACTCCGATCCGTAGAACGCCAGTTTTCTTTCTCCTGATAACGACGTCCTCTTGAGTAGTCCCCGCCTGGAGATCCAAATGGGGAACTATTTTACCTCCGGAATATTTTACCCAAGAGGACGCCATCATCATTTAACCATACAGTAAAGCTGCATGCCCTCGGGAAAAATTATGGCTATAGTTTCCCCTTGCTTTCAGCCGTTCACAGTACCAGCACAGCAAGGCCATTTTGGTTAGTGTTACAAGGCCAGATCAGTCAATCATCCAGACTGTTGCCCCTGCAACTACTGAAAAGGCTGCTGCCCCTCTTCAGGCACCAGATTAGGATAAATATATTGAATTTCAATTTTCTTTGTGTCCTGTTATGTCTACTGTGAGCAGACAGCATTAGGTACAGTTCTCTCTCCCAGAAATATTAATAGATTAGTCCACCTGCTTAGCTGGGTGGTAACGCGCTCACCTCCCATGCAAGTGGGCCCGGGTTCGATTCCCAGCCAGGTTGGAGATTTTCTCCATTCAGTGGCTGGGTGTGTGTTGTCCTCATCATCATTTCATCCTAATCATTGGTGCGAAAGTTACACATTGGGGTGCTGACTGAAATAAGACTTGCACTTGGTGGCCGAACTTCCCCGAATGGGGCCTCCCAGCCAACAACACCATATGCTCATTTCATTTTTTTTATTAATAGATTAGAGACCGGAGCCACTACTTCTCTATCAAGTAACTCCTCAGTTTGTCGTACAAGGGTTGAGTGCACCCTGCTTGCCAACAGTGCTCGGCAGACTGGGTGGTTACCCATCCAAGTCCTAGCCAAGCCCGACAGTGCTTAACTTCAGTGATCTGACGGGAAGCAGTGTTATCACTGCGGCATGGCCGCTGGCTTTTATTGTTAATGTCACTTCATTATTTTAGAGTGTTTGTCGCATTTCTGCTTCTGTTAAGTAGTCATAAACATAAAACTTGCAGCGGTGAAATACAAACTAGTTTCAGATACTTTTTGTGAGAAAATAATTATCTGTGACTGAATGAATTTTTGATTTCTTTCTTGCTCAGGTATGAATATGATGACCACTACTTCCTCACAGATCCACGAGAATTCATCTATGAGTTCTTTCCATTGCAAGCTGAATGGCAATTACTAAAAAATCCAATTACACTTCAAGAATTTGAAGAACTACCTTTTGTACGTTCTCTGTTCTTTCGATATGGACTCTATTTCCCTGATACAAACACCAAGGCTGTTATGTACACTGACGCAACAGGTAAGACTGATATATATAACTGAAGCCTTTTGTATATAATAAAATGTGATGTAGTAGTAATATGATATTGGAGAGATAGAATCTGAACAGTCACTATTTTTTTTATCTTGTTACAAAGATACAGAGAATTTTTATTTTATTTGGGGTAAACACATTCACCTATAAAAATGTCTGCTGTCTGTAAACTCATTTTTTATTCTAGTAAGAAAAACAAATACAATAAATGGTAATTACCATTACAAACAAATGAAAGAAAGAAGTACCGATCAAAATCTTACAACTTCAATTGCACCCAGTGTCACAAACAGATCATCACAAGTGCAAGAAGAAAGGGAATAGTTGACAATACAGTAGGTGGTCCATGGCCCTTGTTTCTCTGCAGTCACAGTTAGCAGCATCCACAGGAAAGTGCTATTTCTGTGCATTACTCCTGGATCTTTAAACTCCAGAACAAAGGTGGTTGAGTGACTTGCATTTGATCCAATTCTGTTCATGCCCAGTTGGGAGGTATTCTGAAGGGAAAGGCCATCAGGACTATTCTCAACTGTTTTCTTGCTGTAGATGCTGCTGTTTGGAAGACTGGAGTGATCTTGAGGAAATTTCTTCTGGATCTAAACCTTGGGGCTGCCGGAATGTGCCCATGTAGCAGGTGGTTTTTCTGACGAGAGTGATTCGTTCTCTTTGTGCTGACAGTTACTTGACGACAAGTATCTGGTGGTGCTATGCCAGTGATTTGGTAAAGATTTACAAATGTCATAGGTCTAAGACAACCAGTAACAAGACTATACATCTTGTTTAGTACCTTGTCCCTGACGTAAAATATTGATATAGCACTTGTGTAGCACCAGCCCAATGTCACACTTCATTGGAGGATAAAATTAGTGTAGTAGCCAACACAATATGTAAAGTATCTTCCTACACCAAGTAAAGGCAAGAGCAAAGCCCCATTTTGCAAAGCAAATTAAAATGGCACTAACATATATTTGGAAAATAAAATTCCAGAAATGTAGAAAGTCCTTCACCCTATGAAAAAATGTAATTAAGAATATTATTGCACATTCCTTTAAGTATGAATAGTGTGTAACTATAATACCATACTTTTAGGATGATGTCACTCATAAATGTAAAACTGACTATAACTAATTTTAATCATTGTGCAGTAATTAAATTTTTATTTAATTAAAAAGTCTGTAACGCTTTATATTTCAATTGTGACTTTGTGTGTTTTCTTCTTTGATGAGATAATGAGCCCATAAGAATACCTGAAAATTGGGCTACTTTTGGATAATTTTTCTCTTTTGTGTCATAGATAAAAGAGGTGTAGAATTTTTGAAAATGATGTTGATAGATACAAAGTAGGTTAATTCTCAGAGCCATGTTCATTAAATAGGTTGTGTTTTTCACCGAGTTGGTCTCTCCCCGCCCCTCTCATAATAGGCGTGAGACACTGGAGAGATCAGAAGTGTTACGAAGGATGGAGAAGTATGACTCTCTTGGAGTTTGTTGCTCTGCATAGAACATGTAGGCACTCAAGATAAGTAATGGTCAGAATATACACAATTTTTGTTATTCAGGCATTAGGCCCAACTACAAGGTGTTTCTGTACCCAATGCTTCATCTCCTTATGCTGCAGATATCATCACAGGCTATTAAGACAGACAGTACTGTCAAACTTAAACAAACTCAAGCTGAACTGTTTATATGTATCTATGCAATGTTTAGGTTGCATCATCATCAGTCCGCTATCTGAGATTGTGCTGATGTAAGTTATGGTGCTTGTAATGCAAAAGAGTTAGTGTTATTTGATTTAGCACTAAGGCCACCAACTTGTGTAATTTCAAGCCTTCTTCCTTTCTGTTAAGTTGTTTTTGTGCCTTTGAATTTCTAGAGCACTTCTGTACATTCTAGCATAATAATGACTGGACCTTGACAAATCTATAGTACTGAAGAATTTGGTGGTTCCCTGGCCCCAGACTGTGATTTTATACTGCCAGTTTGTGTCTTGCCCCAGTGACACTTGTCTTCTATTCTCTAGCCAGGTGTTAATGCTTCCTTTAGCTACATGTGCAAGGGATTTGTTATACTCCACCTGTGGCAAGCAGCTAGCATAGAACCTTTGTACTGTTCAAATATTCATGCAACTTTCTTGTCTGCTTGAATACTGTGTCAACACTGGTTTTTAGTACCCTGCTGACATGATCTGTGACTGTTTTCAAGAATGTGATGAAAACTCCTTTAGCTTGTTCTGTTTCAGTAGAGCCTCCAGATCCTTCAGGATGTAGTGCCTTATTTATCTCTTTGTTAGAGTAGCCATTTCCTTTTAAGGCAGTTTGTGTCTAGGCAACACAAATAAATTGGCTGTAGCCAACAAATTTGCTTTCTGATACTATAGTTTTATCAGGGTCCAATCATTACTATGATACAATGTACACAGAGGCCAGAGGCCATAGAAACTACAAAGTATGAAAACAACTTTAGCAGAAAGGAAGGAGAACTGAAATTAAGCAAGTTAGGGGTGACATTGATAAATAAAGTAAACAGTGCTGACCCTTCCACATTACAAGCTCCATAACATACTTCAGTGCAACTACATGATCTTAGGAAGTGACCTGATGACATCACTGCCTGGCTATTGCATGGATATGAATACACAGTTTAAGTTCGAAACTACTATCTGAGACTTTAAAGCCTCCTATTACATCTCCAGCATTAGGAGACAAAACATTAGCCACAGAAACTTGCTTCCAGGCCATGGCCTAATGCTTATATATGAAAAATACAAGTACTAGAAATGAAAGCCTGTTTTGCAGCCTTGACTGCCCTGGCATTGCATTTTTTATGTGTACATCTGAATGTTAAGCAGAACTATTATGTTCCACTTCTGATTGTTGATCACAAAGGAACTTCAGTAACCACAAATTTCCAGTGATTTTTCCCACTACTAGGAAACACAAATCTGCAAATGGATTTACATAATAAACATACTGAAGTGTAAGGGGTGTGACTCCACAAAAAATATCAGTGTTTGATTTAACATGGCACACATAGGTGAGAGGTACCCATCTGTTGCTTTTGACTGATTACTTCATTTACATTTTTTCCATGTATGGGCTCAAAAAAGAATATGCTTGTTGGATTTCATTTAAATCTATGTGTCCACTTAAATTACTTTCAGTTTGTTGTGTTACCCCTATCATTTAATTGAGCATCAGTAATAATCCCTGTCAATAGCATTAATGAATTTCATCAGTGCGCAGGAAGACACATGTCCAATGCTAGTATATGAGAAATGAAAATCTCTCATATTAAGCAAAAATAGAAGAAATTAATTTAATAAATAGCTCCTGAACTCTTTGGGGAAGGACTGATCACAACTGCATATTATTCTCCTCTCTGCCAGGCAAAATACTGCTACTATTTTTTTCTTTTTTTCTGATGCAGTACTTCTACCTGATAACCTAGTGGCAGTTGTCAGTGTCCATCGTTTTTTTAACAGCAGCTGGCACATGTGCCTTCACTTGCCTTTTCATCTTTCAGCATTATTACTGCACCATTCAGCTGGCAGAAATTTCACATCTTGTAACATTCTACACACACACACACACACACACACACACACACACACACACACACTATTTGAGACAGAAAAGGATTGGCTTGTTACCAGACACAATAAACTGCAGCAGGGCTGAAAACAATGAGACCAAAGACGTTGCACAGTAATTGTTAGGATTTAAAAACAGTTTTTTTAATCAACAGGAAAAAAACAAACAGGACACAGGAAAAAGAAAATCAGGTAAGTGCAGACAGAGAATAGTTTTAAATTAATGCCAAACTAAGTAAAGGGAGGAGATTAATGAGAGGATAGGAATATAAAAATAAATGAAACACAGTAGTTCAGCTCATGAGCTCACATTGTTCTTCAGAGCCCAAAGACACACAAGCAGCTATATAGTCATGGCACCACAGATTTATTGTGTGTTTTTGTTTGTTGATGCAAAAGTTTAAAAGTCAAACTACTATGTCTATTCTCATTTATATGCCAACCCGTCACTCAATACCACCACTACACAGAAAGAGATTATCTTTACTCATTCTACTGTTTGTACTCCCAACTACCATTTTTCTGTATATTAAGCAACCCCAATCCTCTACTGTGAGCTCATTATAAGCAGGAGATAACATGGTGCTCCTCTGAAGTGTTAAAAGGAGCAGCTCCAAAAGATTTCAAGGGGCACAAATATAACCTGAAATACTTGTGAGGGTCTGGAAGAAGACCACAAGCTCTGGCAAGTAACCAACTCATCTAGCATTGACCTATTTGGAGAAGATCATAGAAGATAAGAAATGGATGTGCAAAGAAGGTGGAAGAGGCAGCAAATCCATCTGCACCGATGAGCTACAATTAGATATGCAACATACGTGGAATCATGTTTTATACACCATTACAAACAGCATTTATATAATATTGCTTAGAAAAAATGAGAGAAAAACAGAAATTGATATAACATTGGGTTGAACATTTGAATTAAATTTTTCATTGTACCAACTGTAAAATAAAGGTAGTCTGTGCATCATACTTGGTTGCTAAAATAAATCACAGAATGCTGGCAGATACTAAATATACGATAGAGTAAGGAGGGAAAGAAGAATGGTTTGAATTTAATACCCCCTGTGAAACAGTCATTTTGAATTGAGCATTTGCTTGGTTTGGTAAGGATTGGGAAGGAAATCAGCAAGGGTGTATCGAAGGAACCATTCTGACATTTGTGTGAAGTGATTTAGTGTAACAAAACACCTAAATTTGGATGGTTGAACAAGGATCTGAAGCTTGTTCTCATAAACAGAAGTTTAGTGTGTTAAACACTACGTTATCTCACTTGTAATCAGAGCAGGAATGGGTCAGTGCACAAATGAAAGTGAGAGGAATGAAGAAAAGATGTGGAGAAAAGCAAGAAGACAAAATATGATGAGAGAGAAAAGAGCTATGTAAGACATCTGATAAGGAGGAGAGAGAGTAAATGGCTTAATCATCATTATTCCTCTCCATTGATTATTTGGAGATGTTCATTCAGTAATGCTGATCAGAATTTACAAGACAGCTGACAGATTATGCCTGTGCTCTCACGTCACTCCACTCCAGATTATAGAAATTTACTGATGGTGTACCTGGAAAATGTGGAACTAGAACAATGTTATGCAGGTTCTACAACAAGGTGACCTATATAGATGAAACTCATATTATAAAGAAGCCTGTCTGTGGACAATTCCAGTCAATCACACAAGGAGACCTTATAGACTGGGTGGGTCTCTATGATTCTCTTCATACTTACAAGATTTGAAGGTTGGTATCTGAACATCAGTTTTTTAAAGCACTGCAATATAAAAGAACTAAAAAATGATTTGTGAGCACTATTACATATAAAACAGTTTTGGTTTATTGACATATTGTTGCTGGCATGTGAATGTGTAGCATAATAGGACTGTAAGTGTTAAGTTGCTGGTTTGAATCTCACTTTTAGTTTTTTTAATTCCGTGTTTCGTAACAAGTGAAAATGTTACTTAACAAATATGAAACCATAATTATATAACTAAAAGTGACATATTTTTAATTACCATTTGTATGAAAATGCAAGTATTCTCAAAATAATTAAAATTTTATGTAAAAACATGAAACTTCAAATCCAAATAAAATAATTTTTTATTTCTACTATACTATTGAAGACAAGAAGGCATTTCTCATGCCTGAATGAAATTTTGATTTGTTTTCATTCTGGTAATTAAAAATAAAAACAAGCTATTTTTATTAAAAATTATGTTTCCATATTTATTAAATAACATTTCCTTATGGAATTTAAATAAAAGCAAGTAGACAAATATTAGATTAGAACTAGTGACTTTACAATTACAATCTCTATTGTTGTATGCATTCAATTACTCTTACATTTGCTAATGTTTTATACTGGAAATCTTCAAAGATGATTTTTTTTTAAGAACTGTGTTACACTGCTTTAGGAAAATGGTGTCTGGGCATTGACCTTCAAGCCCTGTAAGTGTGAAGAAATCAAAAATGGCCAGTCCTTATGGACTCATTACGAGTAACAAATCAATGAAGCATAAACACAGTATCCCTATCATTGAGTAGTAATGACATGGACTGGAATCAATCGTCTTTTACATGCATACCATAATTCCCATAAGACATGCCCTGAAATGAGATCAACATTGCCCGAAATATTTCCAAACCTACTAGCATTGACCTCTGCCACTAATTAGATTTAGGTACTCCTCTCTCCATGCACAATACATTTGTAAAGAGGTTTCTTTACACCATGGCTATCATCCATGTTGGTTAGAAAACCTACTGAATGCATCTCCCTGATACTTTACAGACCAGCACTACCACTGAGAAAACTTGCATAACTGAAACAGGCTACTTGTTACAGCATGTACAATATATGACTTACAAGCTACAGTCATCATTTTATGATTATAACTCATTAAAATTATAGTTAATCTAAAAACACAGATGATGTGACTTACCGAACGAAAGTGCTGGTAGGTCGATAGACACACAAACAAACACAAACATACACAAACATACACACGAAATTCAAGCTTTCGCAACAAACTGCTGCCTCATCAGGAAAGATCTTTCCTGATGAGGCAACAGTTTGTTGCGAAAGCTTGAATTTCGTGTGTATGTTTGTGTTTGTTTGTGTGTCTATCGACCTGCCAGCACTTTCGTTCGGTAAGTCACATCATCTGTGTTTTTAGATTATTTTTCCCATGTGGAATGTTTCCCTCTATTATATTCATAAAATTATAGTTATTATTGTTTACATTGGTAGTACTTTAAGTTTCCATTTTGTTAACTCACACTGGAATATATAATCAAGAATATTGTCACTTGGTTCCACTACTCAAGCTATTTAGATATCTTCTACCAATATCCATAAAATCACTTTTTTCCAACCCTTATTATAGGAATTGGTTCTTCAGTACTTTCAAAATTTTTTAATCCTTTTGCCTCCTGTTCTCACTTTCACCTATCTTCCTCAGTCATATTTTGTCAGTCTTTTCAACATTTTATCTCTCTCTCATTTCCATTTTTTTTATGTTCCAAGTCGTAGTTTCCACCTGCACTTACTTTCTAGTCTACAGTTATATTGTCGCCTTGTAATTTGCTTCCAGACTACAAGTAGTATTTGGTAATTAGCATATCATTCTTTATATCCACCGCTAAATGTATTCTCTTACCGGTTGATTTCATCTTACAGCCTATCTTCCTTACCAACAGAAGGATAAATTTTACTCTCCAAAGATTCTCAATGTGTTCTTATTATTCATGAATCTGTTAGCTTTGATACTGTGAAGTATGTACTTCTTCCTGCTTGATGTGTACATCAAGTTATCATAAATTGTGTTTAATTAAGTACTTACTTCATTTTCCTAGATTTATATTTATGTGTTGCCTAAATTAACATCAAAGATACAGCTCTAATTAGTAAGTAAATATTTTTCAGGTGCAGCCACAGTACGAATAGCAATGCCAGCTAACATGCAGTCAAGTTTGATTTTCCACTATAACTTGAAATTTTACGATAGTGACGGCGATAGTTTTGATGGAGTCAGCTTGAAGCGGTTTGTGATGCAGGTAATCTTTGACCTTACCATCATATATTTTTTGTCAGCTGTATACTAACTTGTGGAGCTCTGATTTGGAATTGTACATGGGAAACTGTATGTTGAAGAACAAAGTGAAGGGGATTTACACTACAATTCCTTCTTGACAAAGGAAATCAAACAATATTCATATTGTTTATTCACATCCATAATATCATTAGAAGTTTGTAAGAAGTACTTTGAAGTAGCACTTCCTTTGGTATTCTATAAGAATCTGCTCATAATAATTATTGCATGTGAAAAATCTGTGGCAGACTTATCCATCAAGGGACAAGCGTTAACATGCTTAAGGTCAACCAAATATCAGGCATTTCACAACTGCTGAATAGCTCATCACTTTGGGAGAGCACAAGAATGAAAGACTGATGGCTTTAGGGCAAAAATAAAAGTCTAACAAAATGATTACATGAAGTTCATGTGTTTATTTATGTGAGGTTCAAATGTGGCAAACAGCCATCGAGCACTGTGAGCAGATTAATTTATCTATTTCTTAGTATTATAAGTTCTCATAGTCTAATCCCTAAAGAAAAGTATTGAACTTGTAATCTAATAGGACAATTCCTTTGCTTATGCTAATTCATCCTATGACTAAAACAGTGGCTTATAATTATGTTAAAAATGCAAACGAGACAACTTTTAATTAGCAAATGAATCAAAAGCAGCCAACCAGCTGCAACAAAATGTGGTTTTACTCCACCTTTGGCCATAGTTTTGACAGATGTAAACTTTTCTTCTTTATAAATACAGGAGTTTACATTCATCGAAACCGTGCTCAAAAATCAAATAATACCCCCTTTGTTGCTACTGGTTGGCTGCTATGGATTCACTTACTGATTTCTGACAGTTGCTGAAGTCAGCCATGTTCAAAATATTGAATTTTGAGTTACTTATTTTTGTTGTACAACTCTTTTATTACGAATTAAACTGCAAGTTATGTTTCACTGTTAATGCTTTCTATGATTTGACTTTCATCTTAGCAATTTTCCACTCCTTTCCTTTGCCACAGTCTTCCAAAGTGGGAGACAGTGGCAGATGTTAAGGTACTGTGTAGGATAAAAAGTAAATTATCTGTTGTCTGGTATTTCTTACATAAATTATCTAATTATCTTACAGCTCAGTCGGCAGTTGCCTGTTAGTGCAGTATGCTAGAGTACTACACTGGGGCGACAGAGGTCAAGGTATAGCGATATGCACACATATAGATGGTAGTAGTATCGTGTACACAAGGTATGAAAGAGCAGTGCATTGGTGGAGCTGTCATCTGTACTCAGATGATTTATGTGAAAAGGTTTCTGACTTGATTTTGATCACACCTTGGGAATTAACAGATTTGGAACGTGGAATGGTAATTGGAGTTAAAGACATGGGACATTTGATTTCAGAAATTGTTCAGGAATTCAATATTCCATGATCCACATTGTCAGAGTGTGCTTGGAATACCAAATATCAGGCTTTACCTCTTACCACAGACAATACAGTGACCAATGGCCTTCACTTGATGACCAAGAGCAACAGCATTTGTGTAAGACTTGTCAGTGCTAACAGACAAACAATACTGCACGAAATAACCGGAGAAATCAACAAACAAATCTGTTAGAGCAATGTGACATTAATGGGCTATGGCGACAGACTTCTGATGTGAGTGCCTTTGCTAAAAGCACATCACCTGCAGCACCTCCCCTGGGCTTGGACCCTAGACAACTGAAAAACTGTGGCCTGGTCAGATGAGTCCTGATTTCAGTTGGTAAGAGCTGGTGGTAGGGTTTGCGTGTGGTGCAGGCTCTAGGAAGCCGTAGGCCCAAGTTGTCAACAATGCACTGTGCAAGCTTGTGGTGGCTCCATAATGGTGTGGACTGCATTTACAATGAATGGACTGGGTCCTCCGATCCAGCTGAATAAGCTGAGGCCATTCGTATACGTCACATTCCCAGACAACAGTGGAATTTTTATGGTTGATAAAACATTATGTCACGAGGCCACAATTATTCCCAATTGGTTTGAAGAACATTCTGGACAATTCGAGTGAATGATTTGGCAACCTATATTGCCTAACATTAATCCCATTGAACATTTATGGGACATAATGGAGAGGTCAGTTCATGTACAGTCCTGCACCGGCAACTATTTCACAGCTATGGGTGGCTATGGAGGCAGGAGACTCCCAAGGGCTTGTCGAGTCCATGCCACATCGAATTGCTGCACAGCACTGAACAAAAGGAGGTTCAGCCCGATATTAGGCGGTATCCTATGACTTTTGTCACCTCGTGGTATTAATAAAATGAGCACTTAGTTCCATTAAAATTTAGTGCCTTTTCACAATTACATAAATGCATATACATATACCTGAATCACACATTGGTGAGTAAACAGCTCTATATTGTTATAACTGTGAAGACAACAAAACTTGCCACTCAGTTTTTGAGATGGCTCTCTTTTATCTAAAACATACTTTGCTCAATATTTCTCTAGCTAACGGTTTCTGTCCTGTAAGTAAAAATTTGGAAGGTCTACAAGTAAGTGTTTGAATGCTACATGGAAAGACAGGCAGGGCAAGGAGGGGGAAAGTGTTGTCAAAGTATTAACTATCACCACAAAAAATAAAGTTAACACAACAAATTTTTTGTTTCTTTGCAGGTATGTGTCTGAAGTTTCTGTACACACTGAAATCTCCACACCACAGTATTGCACATGCCATTATGCATCAAAACAAAAAGCACATCCCATTGAAGGAGTTGAGTATCATGAGGTAATCTGTTTATGGGAGCTGCAGCAGAAATGAGGTAGCTCTATGAGGCCAATCCACATGGTTTGTTTTTGGCCTGACACAGCTGCAGTCTTTCTACTCCTGCTGCAAATGAATTATTGTGTGATACCGCACTTTATCAATGGGCTGTGCATATTGTTTTGGGTCCTCTAGTGCCATGCTATGGTACTGTGGCATGAAGATTTTAATGTTTGCCAAGACTGCAGGCATGTACCCACAAATAAACTTAATTATGTAACTTTATATTTTTGTGGTGACAATTAAAGCCTTACAAAAACTACTTGTATGAGTACATTTGTTAGTTATTTAAATACAACCCCCCTTATGTATCTTAATAATTTAAAGAATGTTACTGACTCACTGATAAGCTGCTTTTGGGATAAAAATTGCTTATTTGAACAGCGGATTATGGTGGTGATCATGACATTCCCGAAGTATCATAAGCTGTGGGGAACTACTCACATGAAATTTAATGGCATGTTAATGACACATGAATTAATTTAAACCTTTGCTTTATAAAAATGAAGTACATGAACAGAAACACAATTTTGAATCCTTCTTGCGGTTTTCCAGTCTGTTGTAGGAAACATTGTCGCATTTCGAGTACATGCTCCTTGTAGTGGAGCATTCCTGTTGGATATATTTGCTAATGCAGTCACGCCAAAGGAATACCTGACGGGTGAACCCATGAAATTCAAGAGTGTATGCAAGTTCAAGATTGCATGTGAAGAACTGCAGACAGTAATGGTCCCTCTGCCAGACTGTGCCAGTGGTGAATGGGGCCCTACAAAGGCAACACGGCTGTTTGGACTTGTGCCAATAACCCACCAGGTAGGTTCAGATAGAATAATTATGAAAGGTGACAAATGTCTGTAGAAAAGCAGAGCAAAGCTCAAGGCAAGTGATATTCAACACCCTTACATTATAACAAGCTCAGGGTTATTACAAGATTTCCAACATATTGAAAATTACTCTTTTATCAATGATAGTTTTGTCTTAATTGGAAATCTTGAGGATTGTAAAGGGTGAAAGGGGGAAAGGGTGGGGTGTTCAGAGTAGAGATATAGAATTGAGAGAATATAAGCAACAGAAAGGTCTCAAAGAAATACAACCATTTTCACATACTAAAAAAACATTTAAAAATGATGCCCCCTCCGTAGAAAAAGTCTGAAGATAGAGCTTGATTAGAGAGTTATTTTGGGTGTGAACAGAAAATTCATGAGAATCAGAAATGTAGATTCTGGGAGAGGCTGTCAGGATGCAGTAGTACATTTACAGAGCAGAGGTAAGTGAAAAACAATTATGAATAACGATAGAAGAAATCACTGTCCCCCTCCTCTTCCTCAAAACAGGTGGGGAACTCTTCCCCTGGAGCCTTAGTACCCTGAAACTCCTTTGTAACTTTCCCTGAGGATGGAACTAATGTTTCCAAAAGCTAGGACACTTTTTTTGCACTTAGGTATGGTATCTGTTGGAAATATTGAAATTTTACCTCCTGAAAGTAGCGGCCAGCCATTCTGTCTCCTCGTAATTTTATAGTTTATGGGTAAATTTTCCTTTTGATACAATTACCATGCAATGTGTACTATCAGTTATATTTATTACAATGTTTCTGCAGCTGTATTCTGTTGGTAATTAAGCTGTATATCCTGTAACCTACCTAACTCTAGTTATTGCATAGACAATTGTGTTACCCTGATATACATTTGGCCTGTCATGTGTATGCACAAATAATTCTTTGTATGAACAGAAATAGGAAGGAGGATCTGATATACTGTGTAACACTAAATGATGAGTAATTATTTTTCTTAATAGCCTGTAGCATTCCTGTACAAGATCCTATTCGCAGTATGTGCTGGAAAATGTCACTGACCAAAAATAGTAAAGCTCCACTATTTACTTTCCATAATCTGTCCTTGCCCTCTTATGATTAACTGAGTTATGAAATCATAACTGATGTTTACTGAATAGTGTGACTGATTTCCCCAATCATCGAGCACATAAAAGCAGATATAAATAACTGAGTAAATCCACACAGCAATGCACTATTGTACCTTTCACAGATAATTAAAACTGGAGCTAATATTTTTTGCCATAATTTATCGACAGATGTGGAACTTTCTGCCCTATTTGCTGAGAAAAAAACCAATGATAAGAAATAATACATGGTAACCATTGAGGCTGTGGACCCCAAAAGAACACAGTTCCAATGATAACTGAATCTTGTTAGTATTCTTACCAGTAATCTAAAACATTCACTCAGATACAGTTTATGCTTTTACAGCTCACCATTCTAAGAAAGAACATCTCATATATCCTCATATTCGTTGCTGTTAAGTAACCACTCTCCAAGCTGGAGGGGGAAAATTTGTTACGAATATTTCATGAAGTCTATTACTAAGTTTTCCTCTAAAGACGCTTCTGTGTCTTGTTTTTCAAACTTTATCTTTTCTTTCCATGTCAGAAAAAAACAAGACAACTGGGGATTGATCCTCAATATTTAACTTTACAATCTCGCAATTTCCCTCTAATTCAGAAACCCACATGACAAGAAAATGTAAATAATGAGTGAGAATAAGTCACCATTAGCTTACAAAGCATTGTGCTATGTGTGGTCAGACATGTGAAAAGTAGACATATTTTAGTAGGAGAGCTTAAACATTCTTTAAGCAAACTTCCTGGCAGATTAAAACTGTGCGCCCGACCGAGACTCGAACTCGGGACCTTTGCCTTTCGCGGGCAAGTGCTCTACCAACTGAGCTACCGAAGCACGACTCACGCCCGGTCTCACAGCTTTACTTCTGCCAGTATCTCGTCTCCTACCTTCCAAACTTACAGAAGCTCTCCTGCGAACCTTGCAGAACTAGCACTCCTGAAAGAAAGGATATTGCGGAGACATGGCTTAGCCACAGCCTGGGGGATGTTTCCAGAATGAGATTTTCACTCTGCAGCGGAGTGTGCGCTGATATGAAACTTCCTAAGGTTGGAAGGTAGGAGACGAGATACTGGCAGAAGTAAAGCTGTGAGACCGGGCGTGAGTCGTGCTTCGGTAGCTCAGTTGGTAGAGCACTTGCCCGCGAAAGGCAAAGGTCCCGAGTTCGAGTCTCGGTCGGGCACACAGTTTTAATCTGCCAGGAAGTTTCATATCAGCGCACATTTTTAAATTTTGAGAGAGGGACAAAACCTGCATATAGATCATGTATAAAATAGTTGTCTGTTGTATATTTCTGTAATTTCTGTTTTATTTTGAACAGGATGCTCTGGTGTTCGCTGGCAGGGAGCTAGAGCTTCAGTTCAGGATGTCACGACCACTTACAGACTTCATGGCAACTCTGCATAAAAATGGTGTGGAAGAGAAAAGACTTGCAAAATTTGTTTCTCATTTAGTCTCAGATGATGATATAGTAACATTTCATATAAGTTTCCCTGAGGAAGGTCAGTATGGTCTCGATATTTACACACGTGAATTAGGGGGCAGTCAGATGGATGGGACTGGTGAGAAGCATCTTCTGACACACTGTTGTAAATATCTGATAAATTCATCAAAAAGAAATTGAAGCAGGTTGCCAAAACTCATCACACAAGTGTTATCAAAACAGTCAAGATCTTGTCAGAAAAATGTTATCATGGAAATGAAATACACAGCCATGAACCAGATTGTCTAACCAAAAGCAAGAAAAACTGTTGTAAATGTTACTAATACCATTTAAAAGATTTTATTGTTAAGATTAAAGCATTACTTCTACAAGTATTCAGATATAAGAGCAGCAGATAACGATTCAGATGCTCTTTGTAACAGATGACTACACCCCATAGTCAAGTAGCCATTAAGCTAACACAATTAAAACATCAAATCTACAAGGAGTGCAAGCTCACATGACTGAGTTTGACTATTTTCTCCCATTACATTTCTTGTTGTGTTGATGGCTGTAATGTTGCTTTTTATATCACTATTAACTTTCACTGTGACACTGTCTGCACTAATGCATTGACTGTTTTTATTAAAAACCTTACAGAAAGCTGAATCCTCCAATATTAAATCACCGTGCATGAATCAGTGTTAAAGATGTGTGGTATTAGAAACAATAATTAACACACAATATTTTTGTACTAGCTTATGAGCTTTAAAAATTCATACCATCATCTATATTTTTAAAATGAGTTTACCTTACCACCAGTATATATAAACCTTTCACAATGACTCCACATGCACAATCTTGCCACATATATTCACCCAATGAAACAGATATTTATTGTTGTAATTATAACAATGTGTTGAGCAAAGAGAATACATAATAATGTTATTTCATATTTGTGGGGCTGAGTTTTCACATTCAATTCAACATGCAACCACATATTTTTCTGTATAATAAAACCTCTTGGTAGTACTAAATGACACTTTCATGATAGCACTTTTTCTTTTAAAGTGAATCCCTTCAATAAAGACAGTAATGTCAAATGATGATGCGAGTCTCAGATATAAAGAGGGGAAAAAGCAATTTCAATGAGGAGATGAAAGTAGCGTCTTCTCTAGAAATGTGACTGGTTGCATGGTGTACAAATATATGAAAGAAATGAAAAGTCGAGGTGTGTATGTGCATATCTATGGAGGGGGGTGGGGTGGGAGGTTTGTGGGCCAACAATTTTCTTCCTGCATACTCTTTTCCTGCACAGAGCAGTTTTGTGAAATGAAAATTGACAGCTGCAGGAACTGTTATCAGTAGTTCCACATATTGTACATGAAACTATTTATTTTGTGTTATTGTCTGTTGTTATGTGACATACTACTGCCATCACTTCACTTTCTTTAGCACTCATGACCAGTCTCCCCCCTTCCCCCCTCCTTTCGATATTTATATTGCATGAATGACAACTTTATTTTTTACATCATTTTGCAAACAACTTATCCACTTATCTCAACTAATGGCATTACAGTGATGTTGGACAGAATGAAATCTGGAAGCTAAAAATGTGTGTGTGTGTGTGTGTGTGTGTGAGAGAGAGAGAGAGAGAGAGAGAGAGAGAGAGAGAGAGAACATCACATTTCCAAGTGTGATAATTGGGAGAGGGAACGGGCAGGGTTGAGGTTGAGGAGGAGATTGGATGCATGTGTGTGTGCGCACTTCAGTTTTACAGTAATGTAACATATGTAATCCATTAGATATACTTGAAAAACTAAGTTTATATTTATAAATATATGGACAGCCATCCTACAAAACAGGCACTGTATATACATAACTGCAACACTTTACATACCACTTTCATTTCACTAAACAAATACAGGCGATCAGATCTGCGATCTCATGTTCGAGTTCTATTTTTGAGACACTGTATTTACACAAGTCATCAACAAATCATGTTCAAAATGGTTCAAATGGTTCTGAGCACTATGGGACTCAACTGCTGAGGTCATTAGTCCCCTAGAACTTAGAACTAGTTAAACCTAACTAACCTAATGACATCACAAACATCCATGCCCGAGGCAGGATTCGAACCTGCGACCGTAGCGGTCTCGCGGTTCCAGGCTGCAGCGCCTTTAACCGCACGGCCACTTCGGCCGGCAAATCATGTCAATTAATATATCATCACTGCTGGTATCTATGCAGGAAACTAATATTTGATGCAAATATCAGATGTCTTGTATGTGGGAAACAAAATGTTTCATAGTATCTATGTATACTGTTCCATTCTTGTCATTATACAGATCATGCTAATATTTTAAACTATCATGATGGAGCTGCAGAAGCACCATTATGAAATTCATTATATTGTATTATATCAAGTCAAGTAAATCCAAGCTCTTAATTTTAAGACAAAAATTATTTGTATGAAATATGTTTGTTGTAAATCTGTGTGTGTTCTGGCTATTTAATTGTTTATATGTAACATGTTGCTTCAATAAAAGCTGACTATTAAAAATATTCCATTCTCCATTTTAAACATTTCTTATACAAACATGACAGCACACCACACCACTCCACTAACATCCTTACATTTAGAACAAGAATACAGTGGTAAGTATTGCTCGGCAAAATTACCATTATTCTGTGTGGGGAAAATGCATTTCTTAATGTTTACTACATTAAACTTTGGTGTCCAAAGCCAGAGGTATTGCTCAACTTGAGCAGTTACCATATTTACCTGATTGTAAAACAAAATTTTTTCCCAAATTTGTCATTCGAAAATACAGTGTTGTCTTATATATGCACAGAATTTTTTATGGTATCATCACGAGGAAAGGAAAATTGTGTCATAACTACACCTCCAAGTAAGCCTAATGTTAATACTCTAAGAGAGACTAACCCAATCAACCACCCCAAATCTCCAGCCAGTGCTAATAAATTTGCTGTTTACCATCAGAACATTCAAGGCTTATTAAGTAAACTAGATGAGCTATCCATTAACATTTTAGATAACGACTTTATTAATAATGCTGATGTAATCTGTTTTAGTGAACACTTTATGAAACTTGGTTGTGACACACTGCAACTGAATAACTATAACCTAGCAGCTCTTTACTTTAGACATTCTTTAGATAAGGGCAGAGTGGTGATTTATACGTTAAGAACAAAATAGCTTATAGATCTTTAGACTTGAGTGAATACTGTATTGATCAACATTGTGAGGTTTGTGGAGTTGTAATCTGTACTGATTTCTCTGAAATTACTGTTCTTTCATTTTATAGGGCTCCTGCAGGCAAAATCTGTATTTTTCTAAAACAGTTAGAATCTCTGTTAACTCATCTCTTTGCAAAAACAAGAGATGTTATAATTGTAGGTGATTTTAATGTTGACTTTCTTACAGATAACATGGTAAGAAATGATTTATCACATTTAATGAACTCTTTCAGCTTAACAGCACTGGTAGATTTTCCCACTAGAATCGCAGATAATTCTACAAGTTGAATTGACAACATCTTCTTAGACAGCAGTAGAATTCTAAACATAACTGTAAAACGTATATTGAATGGGCTCTCAGACCATGATGGTCAACTGCTTTCAATTGATAATGTTAGCCCTCTTTGTAAGAACATCTCCTGCAGTAAAACATTCATAGTAATTAACACACAGTCTATCAATAGCTTCTGTAATTCCCTACAAGAAGTAGACTGGGACCAGATGGAGCTCTTTGACAATGTTAATGACAAGTACAATGCTTTTCTAAATGAATTTATCTGCCTATTAGAAGCAGCCTTTCCTAAAAGGACTGTAAAATCCAAACGCGAAACCTACTCTAATAAAAACTGGCTAACACTGGGCATTAAAACGTCTTGCAAAAGGAAAATGAATCTGTATGTCTCACTCAAATCTGCTTATAGTGTAGGAAAGGAAAAACACAAACTATACTGCTCTATCCTTAAAACAGTGCTAAGAAGGGCACAGAGTATTTCTATAAAATCAGAAATTGATGTCTCTAACAACAAAATTAAAACCATATGGGGCATAATAAAAAGGGAAACAGGTAAAATCCCTGCTGCAGAAAACACAATAGAAATTAAAACAAATGATACCATTCATGACAATGTTGAAATAATCACTGAAATTTTTAACAAGCACTTTCTGGCGTCAGCAGTACAGACTGGAAACATGTTCTGTTAATGAAGCCATGTTATCCCTTCAAAAAGCTGTTAAGAAAAAAACCAAGCAGATTAAAGTGTCTCCTGTTACAGTACATGAAATTGAGAATATAATTAGAGAGATGAAGAGCAAGAATTCTGTTGGCATAGATGGTATCTCTTCAAGATTACTGAAGGAGTGCTATAAGTCGATAAGCAAAATACTGTGCCACATATTCAATGAATACATCCAGCGCGGGATTGTTCCTGAGAGACTAAAGTTTGCTATTGTCAAACCTCTCTTTAAAAAAGGCGATAAAGCCGATGTTACCAACTATCGGCCTATCTCCCTTTTAACAACCTTTTTTAAAATTCTCGAGAAATTGGTTCAGAAAAGACTTATTAAACACCTCAAGCATTATAAGTTATTAAACAGTAGCCAGTTCGGATTTCAACAGGGTGTATCAACAGAACAAGCTATTTTTTCCTTCATCCATCAAATCTTAGTCTTATAATAAATTGTCTCCTGTTGGTATCTTCTGTGACCTTTCTAAGGCATTTGATAGAGTTAATCATGAATTCCTCTTAGCAAAGGCTGAATATTATGGTATAAGTGGCTCAGTTGGCTCTTGGGTTAAATCCTACCTAGCTGGAAGAAAGCAGAAGGTCATGTTGAACGCCTCTGAGGGGTACTCTGTGTCATCTATAGCTGGGGCTCTATTGGCTGTGGTGTTCCTCAGGGCTCTGTACTTGGCCCCCTTCTCTTCCTCATCTTTATCAATGACCTTCCCTTGTGTACTAGCTTTAAAACTCACTTTACTCTTTTTGCTGACGACATCTCTGTCCTCATCAACAAAACTCCCAACTTTAATCTTGAGGAATCGGCCAGTATTGTCTTTTGTGAAGTATGTAATTGGTTTGTAAATAATGGATTATCACTAAATGTTAATATGACCCAGTTTGTACATTTCCAAGTAAGGAAAAAAGTTGAGGATCAGTTAAGTATTACATTGAATGGTAGTGAGTTACTACAAGTTGAGTCAACCAAGTTTCTGGGTGTACACATTGACAACAGTCTAAAATGGTCTGAACATATTTTGCACCTCCACAAAAAACTCAGCTCAGTAACATTCGCTGTTTGTATTATTTCCACTGAATGTGACCGAGACACCACAAAAACTGCTTATTTCAGTTATTTCTATGCACTATTGGTGTATGGCATAGTTTTCTGGGGTAATCAGCCATTATCCAAAAAAAATATTCATTGCCCAAAAGAGAGTTATTAGGATAATGAGCGGAGTCCAGCCTAGACATTCTTGTAGGAACCTTTTCAGAAAATTAGGGATACTGACAACTGCATGCCAATATATCTACCCCCTGTTATGTTTCATTGGTAAAAATGGACAATTGTACAAAACCAATGATTCATACCATACCCACAATACCAGGAGGAAGATGGACCTCCATTATGAATCAAAAAACCTTACTATTGTACAAAAAGGAGTCCATTACATGAGCTGCTAGATGTTCAATGCTCTCCCACCATCACTGAAATTACGTATCCACGAGCTTCCCAAATTTAAACAACAGCTCAAACAGTATTTATTAGATAATTCCTTCTATTTGGTAGAAGAATATTTCAGTAGAGTTAACTGTAATTGATTTTTTCATTTACTAACTTGATGTGCTATTGTGCATTCCAATACTCACAATCACTGTTAACATTACTGTGTCTTTCATTTAGCTATTAAGATCTACCATTTTTTTAGTGTAATTTTTTCTGTACCTATTAATGTGTATTTTGTCTTATACCAGATATCCTCTTGCAAGAGGTACCTTTATGTATTCCTTTTGTATTATTTGTAATAATTCTGACACGTCCTACATCTATGTGAATGTCTCGCAGTATTGGATTTATGGGATATAAATAAATAAATTAATTGAACTATGGTTGCTGAGGTAAACATGTTTATGTTGTTTAATAGATTACATAGGTGTTTTCATACATTTACGGACGAAGCGTTGGCTCAGGGGTTCTATCCTGGGTTCCAGCATGTCTGCTGGTCACCCAATCCCGTGAGGCATGACATCACTGGGCAGCTACTATGAAGTGTTCACAGTACCCATTGCCATTGTTGGTAGTGCTGTGATCTTGCAACCTTGAGTGTAGTTTATGACCTATGACATATTCTGGTATGGAGTGATATCTTTTCTAATCTTCAGAGTTGTTCACACTATTTTCTGAGTGAAACAATGAAAAACATGTATTGTGCTAAGTGTAGTAACTCTGGGCATAGAAATGAAGGTGTCCTTTATCATTGGTTTCTGAAAGACTTGGCATAGAACTTCAATGTGAACAGACAGGATCAATATTGAAAGTGCAAGGATAAGTCCCAAATATTTTTGTCCACAGGATAACAATCGGGACATGCAAAATGGGTCATTGGATTTACTTACAAAAAGGTGCTGAAGTCAGCATGGAAATAAACCTGGTGCTGCGGGTTCCACACACACAGAAGATGATGTAACAGGAAGAGAAGATCGTAGTAACAACAGAGCTCTGTGGAAGAGGTCCCTCAAAACATTGACAGTTTTGTCTCCCAATTAAACAAAACTGGACAAGTCAATTAACACGGAAATTTCCTCTGATCTGATTGTTACAAGCAATGAGCAATAAATTAAGGACTTGTTAGAATTGGCTATTGTAAAGAGCAGAAACCCTTTATTAGAGCAAAAAATTACACTCATGAAGAAAGCCAAGAAACTGGGTGTACTTCTCATGATACCTGTTTCCACTAGTAACAATACAGAAAGAGTAAGTAAGGAGGTTTTGCCTATACTACCTCAGTGCGTCACCCAAGGTCACATTTGGCACCTGATGAAGAGAACAAAATATGTAAAGTGGAATTCGGAGGAACTGCAAATGCCTTTACTTTGATAGCTTTGTCATCAAAAGCATGTGCTTACTTAAGAAGAAAGAATCATCTTTTGCCCTGGTGATCAACACTCTCAGGAAGGACTAAGCAGTCTCATTGTCTGCTACACATTTTAAAGGAAGTATTACATTTAATTATGACTAGGTCGGCAATGTTTACACCATATGAGGTCATGGCTGCCCTAAGCTTTGATGAAATGAACATTGACAGTCATGTGAGCTATAATTCATCTGACGATGTCATACTCGGACCACACGACAACGTTCAAGTAGCCATGATAAGAAGTTTAATTTCAAAGTAGAAGCAGGCAATAAATTATGACTTTGATGTGACAATGACAAGAAATTTGTTGTAGACAACCATTAAAGAACTTGAAGGAGTTTGTGTTGTAGCAGTTACATGTGATTCAGGTTTCTTTTACAACATACTGTATTTGCAAAAATTCTTAAGAAATAACTTTGTTGGTGACAGAATCACCTCGCCTGATGGTATCATATTTACAATGACTGTAATAGAAGATCTGCAGCACCAGACAAGTGATCTCTCAACCACCTATCACATATCGGAAGCCCACATGAATGTGTGTAGACGTGCACGTCAGAATGTTGGAATGGCTGCACAGCTATTTCCATGTCACACTGCCCAAGCTGTGCGATATGTTCTCCATAAAGATCACAAAGGAAGCTTCATTTAACTGACAACTTTTCAGTGTTGAACTCAAGGTACACTCAAGATCAGAAAGTGCCTCTTAGAAGTAGTTATGGTTTCAACCTCAGAGGTAAGGAAAATTCCTTAAAGATATTTTTGGAAAATTTGCTCAAATATGTGAGTAGGGAAAAAAATAGTGTCATCCCATTTCAAAAAGGATTTCTTTCAGCAATAAATTCACTTATTTGACTTTTTGCAGATGTGAAAAGTACCGCGGCAACCTACATCCTGACTGCCACACTAAATCAAGAGTGTCTCGAAAATTTCTTTTCTAGAATTCAAGGTCTTGGAGCCCTCCGAGGTGAAAAATAGAATATGCCCACTAATACTGACTGACAATGCTACAGATATACCTTTGTCCCTTGCTTCCATTGCAGAGGACAAAGGCCAAAATTCTGCAGAAGAAATAGTGGGCAAATTCAAGAATTTTACTTCTAGTGAGTTATGCAACAAAGTCGCTGACACATCACCATATTTCAGATAAATAAGAATTGTTTGGAGACTGCAATCTTCGTGATTCAGTGAACTCCAATAAGACGTTACCCATGATGCCTTAAAATATTTGACAGGATACATTGCACTTAAGTGCAAAAACATTGATAGTTCATTTGGAATTGCAACAGCAAAATGCCATGTCAGTGCAAAATTAACAGTGAAATTGAAGGGGATAAATGTAGTTTCAAAAAGTGGGCTTACTTCTCTATCACCTGAATGGTTTTCTACATATCAGATTTCAAAATTACTTTTGCTCTTTTCATGGAGCAAACATTTCACATTGCAAACACGTGATGGTATCTTTAGCAACACTGGTACAATCAAGATTTCCCAAAATTGAAAAGGAAATCATTGATTTGTATGTAAATACAAGAGCTATAATACGCATTAGATTTTTTATTACAAGAACCAAATGTGATGCAATGAACCGGGCTTCAGCGAAGCGAAATGTTCTCTGGACTGCGTTGTCTTCAGCAACTTTGAACTAAATTTTTCGGGAAACATAAGGTAAGTTTCGTTATCTATATCGTAGTATTCTCTAAATATATTTAAACTAAAGTACCACATAAAATCGTAAGATATTCAGCGTAGTCGGGTTCGTAAGCTGGAAGTATTAGTGATGAGCATCTACAGCCAACTTTGGATATTGGAAAGTGTTGCTGTCAACCCTTTTACCAATTTACATTCATTTTCAACTATTTCAGATACTAGCTCTCTTGAATCATCTTGGAAGCCATCAATCAGATGCTCAAAATCGAATGAAAAGAGATGTGAAAAATTATTTTACTCTGTGAGATTCCCATTAGCGAGTGCGTGACTGCGCCAGTGCCGGCTGCCAAGTGACATAACACATCGCTGACCGTATACAAACATTAATGCTGCTTTTTTAAAGAAAGGTAAAATTCAGAAGTGAAGCCATTGACCTTCAAAAAACATTACTTGATTTACAACCTAGATCAATATTTTATTTGGTTATGAAAGACTATAATGATAATACATATTAGTATACCAGGTAAGTCATGTTACCAGCTTTTAATCAGGTTTAGAACACGATGATGATATTCAAATGATACAAGAGGGGGAATTAATCCAGAGTAACATGTCTAACAAACAAAATAAATCATATTGAACTGACTGTAATTGTGTCATGAGAATAAATTACAGCAGCAAGACCCATCGTGGAGACAGCACGAACAGATGTCACTGTATCACGATATGAGCGAAAGTTGAGAATCGGACTGAATCGCGTGTTTCGTGCTGCAATGTTCTCGACAGTCACTGTGCTGTATGACGCGAATGGTTATTCTACACAACCAATGAGAGGGCAGCAGGGGAAACTATGTCTGGAAGCACGAGGCGTAAAATTCTGACGTCAGTATAGAATTGAAATGCGATGTATATTCGGAAAAAAAACTGCAGTATCCTCAGGTCCAACCGGAACCAAAACCTGAGAGTTGCAACATATTCGGAAGAAACAGCCAAATATTTTTGACAATGAAAATAAACATTTCACAGCTGTGTTATTACGAGGATGAAGATGATGATATTAATGATTAAAAATATTGATATCACAGATGACAGGACTACTAAGCAAAAATGGTAGAAAAGGAAACAGTCCACAAAGTAATGTAAATCATTTCTTTTTCTTTATCTTATTTCTCCTTGTGTTACTAAACTGTACACAATCAATAATTTTGATTAGTCAAAATATGTTAATTTTTTTTACAAATCGTACCTCAGCAGTGTACTTGCACTCAAATAGTATAATGTTTACTAGAGTAGATGTTAGCTCTTACTGTGCAGAACTAGATGGAGAATTTAGCTGTATAAGACTAAACGTAGAGAATACTATAATTGTTAGCCTATATAGATCACCAGGAGGAGATGTAAATACATTTTTCGAAAGATTTGAGCTGCTTATGAGGAAAATACTAAAATCTAACATAAAACTAATTATCTGTGGCGATTTCAACATTGAAATGGCCAACAGTGATGAACATGTTACTAGAACGTTTTTTAATATCTTAAGATCACTAAATTTACAATGTACAAATTACACACCAACACGGGATAAGGTGTGCTTAGATAATATTATAGTAAATTTTTCTAGAGATATGTAAGACGTCAGACTTGCCAGTGGAGCCCTAGCTGATCATGAACCATTGATTTTAACATTCTCCTGTGATCAGTTGCCTAAATCAGACAAATCAGTCAGAATCAAGTCTAATGCCACATGGGTAAGAGGGCAGAAAGATGAATATATTAATTTATTTATTGACAGAATATCTGTTAACTGGGACTTTGTATACAACACACAACCTGGAAAGGGTGCTGGTGAAATGGTGTTTAAAAAATTCCTGGAAATACTCATAGAGTTATGGTACTCCTGCTCACCATTAATCAAAAGTAGCCCTAAGCATAAACAGAAAAACAAACAGCTAAAATGGTATACAGATGAGCTAGCTCTCACTAGGGAGGAGATGATCAGAGTGTACAGAATATATAAAAATTCTTGTAATCAAGGACCTGAGCTAGATAATACTTCTTATAGAGCCTATCTAAAATGTAAAAAAATCTACAAAGACAAACTGTCCTTGGCCAAAAAACAAGCATGTGAACATTACATTGAAAGTGCTCCCAACAAATGTAAAGCAGCATGGGATATCATCAACCAATATAATTCACAAACCCGTACACAAGATGCAATGCTGGTCCCAGAAGAAGTAAATAATTACTTCCTAACCTCAGTGAGTGAGCTGAAAAACAAAATCAAGCAAAATGGCACTTGTGCACTAGATCATCTTGGTGCCGTGCCCCATAGTATGCATACTTTCCACTGGAATGTTGTCACCCCAGAGGATATTGTAAAAGCTGTGGCAAGGTTCACCAACTCCAAAAGTATGGACTGTTATTGGTTTTCTAACTATGTAATGAAAAAAATAATACACCTTATCTGTCAACCTCTTTCTTTCATTTTTAATATGTGTTTAGAATCTGGAGTTTTCCCAGATGCACTCAAAACTGCTAAAGTAATACCAGCCTTTAAAAAGGGAGATAAGCATCTGCCCCAAAACTATCGACCAGTTTCTATTGTCCCAATTTTCTCTAAAGTTTTTGAATATGTAATGTACAGTCAACTAAATAACTATTTTGATAAGCATGATCTCCTCTCCAACAGACAGTTTGCATATCAGCATGGTAAAAACACCACTACTGCTGTCACTGAAGTTGTTAACCAGCTGTTAACTGCATTCGAAAATAAGGATCTAGTATCAGTCGTACTTTGCGATCTTAGCAAAGCCTTCAACTGCATACCATCTAACGCCCTACTTGCAAAACTGGAATTTTATGGCATACATAAACCATGTTTGGATGTAATTGAATCATACTTAAGTAACAGGAGACAGTATGTATCAATTAAAAATAGATGCTCCTCACTGAAGGAAGTTCGGACTGGAGTGCCTCAGGGCTCGGTCCTAGGTCCTTTTCTGTTTATCATTGCAGTTAATGACTTACCTTACCATGTAGGAGCAAATTCAGTTGTGTGTTATGCAGATGATACAACGTTGCTCAATACACACCATGACACAACAGAACTGCATCAGGCAACACAGGAAAAACTAGAACTAGTAATGGATTGGTTTTCTTCTAATGAACTCCTGTGTAATCCTGATAAAACACAAGAACTAATACTGGGTTTAACTACAGCTGTTGAAAGCAAATCAGTAAAATTGTTAGGATTCCACATTGACTCAAAATTAAACTGGGAGGAACACATTAGCCATATCTGCAAGAGAATAGCAAGAGTGTGTTATCTCATCTAGAGACTGACAGATGTAGTCACTGATGAGTATCTAAAGGTGGTATATTTTGGCCTCTTTCAGTCACACATTTCCTACGGCATATTGTTATGGGGACATTCTTGCTTTGTCAGTGAAATTCTGAAAATTCAAAAAAAAGTAATCAGAATAATAAGCAAAGCTAAGCCCAAGGGAGACTGCAGTCCCCTCTTTATCAAGCACATGATATTAACTGTGGTGAATCTATACATCTACACAGCACTGCTTTATGTCAAAAGCAACTTAAATGAGTTCGAGACCAGAGAGAACATACATCCCCACAACACCAGAGGCAAACTGGACTTTGACATACCAAGACACAGACTCACAAAGACTGCAAAATCACATAAAATAATGAGTTTAAAACTCTTCAATAAACTTCCAGCATCTGCTCGGTCACTGACCAATAATATTTTCAAACATAAGGTTTATGACTGGCTTCTCAAACACCCATTTTATAAGATAACAGAATATTTTGAAATAAGCATTGACATTAGTATATAAGAATATTCCTAAAAGAAAAGGAATTAAATTGTAAAAACTTTACTGTAAAGTTATTGTTAATTGTATATTTAATGTTTAGACCTATTCCGCTGTAAGTGGTCAATGGTGAATAAACTGAATACTGAATTTCGAAAACATTTTTATTTCAGTAAGATCACACTAGTCTTTTTTTTCCTAAACTCTATCTTTGGATGCACTTTACTTAGATCTGGTTGTCGTGAGTATGGTGTATAACACGCTAAACTTTCATTAGCAGCCAGAAATCATATCATCATCGGAGCACCAAAAAATTTAATATCGTTTTGCTGGATATATTCATAAATAAAGCCCAGTGATGTGGACACGTCAAAAAAACTCTGCAACATGGCATGTACTTGCGTGACCGTATACTTAAGTACCTTAGGGAGCCGAATATTTTCTGTATCTTACCCTGTACCTTATAATTTTGTTCCGAGGTCTGTGCTAATTGATCGCTCCAGAATCCTTTGTACATAAACTTAAAACTAAAATACCACTGTGATCAGAAACTGTTCAGTCAACCTCCCAAGTACACCCTATGTTAACATTGCTAGTCATCAATGTGTATGTCCTAGCTTACTTGTGTACTGAGTCCACAATCACTGACAAATGTAAACAGAAGTAGTGAAATGCTCTGATTCATGTAGCTACATAGGAATATATACCTAGTTTAACCTAATCGTATTTCTTGTTTTTTACCATAGTTTACTTATTTCACTCGTGTGCATATATAGATATAAAGTGTGATACTTAAACATGGTGGAATTTCCTCAAGTCTCTGTGTGCATAGAGTCCTCTGATTTTACCATTGTGAGGATACACAAGTAAATAACATCCGTCATGCGGAATACGTACAATGATATACGGACAAGTATATCTTATTTGCCACTTAGCGTTCTTCTTGGCTGACAGAGAAGATTTCTCATGGGTCTTAAGTAATACTTTTTCTCTAACGACAAATCTGGTAACACCATGTAGCTGTTTGTCAAAATGTTTCGTACGGCGTTGAGCTTGTTCTGTAATAGAGATCAATACCTGTCTTACCCTTTCATTTAAAACTCCAGGTTGTCTTGGAACAGATGAGATGGGGTTAACCCATTCATTGGTTTTGGTTTGGTTGTTTGGGGGGAAGAGACCAAACTGCGAGGTCATCGGTATCATCGGATTAAGGGAGGACGGGGAAGGAACTCGGTCGTGCCCTTTCAAAGGAACCATCCCGGCATGTGCCTGGAGCTATTTAAGGAAATCACGGAAAACCTAAATCAGGATGGCCAGACCTGGGATAACCCATTCATTGTTTTCTTTCCTATTGTATATTAATTCCGACGGTGTAACTGTTGTTTCGTAAATCGGAAGATTATTTACTAGCTGTTCAAAAACGTTTTAAGTATTCAATCCATTTAGATGGTTTGTTGGCTACATACGACCCCATAAACCTGTCCAGTTCACGAAAAACTCTATTGGGTTGGATTGCGGGCTATATTTGGATATCAAAATTTATTTCACCTTCTGCTCTATTAGAAATTGTTTCCAAGCATGGCATGTAAAACTGATTGCATTATCTGATAAGATCACCTGCGGTTTCCCGACAGACGGAATGTAGTCATTTAGCATACGTCTAATAATAGGCTTAGTGGCGGTTGTTTTTCTGGTATACAGTTTCACATAGTTTGAAAATACATCATATACACCAATTATATATTTCACCCCTCCTCTTGCTGAGGGTAAAGGACCCATAGCATCTATGCATACCAGCTGTAGAGATTTTTTTTTTTGGTAAAATAGGATGTAACTCTGTCTCGGAGTTCAGAATGACAGGCTTAGCCTTTTGACAAGTTTTCAAAATTTGTTGTGTGCGTCAAAGCATATTGGGAAAATAGCAGTACACATTCAACTTTTTACAGCACTTGCGGGCACCGTAGTGTCCCCAAGTGAAATGAGTATGCCAAAATAAACTTTTCTCACACGCTTCGGGTACACAAACGCAACATACATCGCTGCTTAGGTTTCTCCTATACAATAACACATCTTTATACAACTTGTAATGCTGTCGTACTGGTGCAGGTGGGTTATTGTTTAATTGAAATCTGACTTTCTTCCACCGCTCATTTTCTTCCTGCAATTTCGCAATGTTGTTACACATATCTAAAAAAATATTTTCTAAATTTAGTGTCTTTTGTGAGCACAACCTTAAATTCTCTGTTTTGTTCTATAAACTCTTCAAACTCGGATAATCCTTAGGGTAACCGTGACAGTGCATCAGCGATTACGTTGTCTTTGCCCTTCACATATATTATTTCAAAACCATAAGACTGCAAAAACAAAGCCCACCGCGTAAGGCGATTATGTAATAATTTACATGTGAGTAAATAGCTTAGCGCCTGGTGGTCCTTGTAGACTCGTTTATGTTTGCCAAATAGATAATAATTAAATTTCTTGAATGCCCACACAATAGTGTGGTGAAATATCTGCGTTCACATTCTGACAGTGTGCGGCTATAAAAACCAATGACTTTAACATTGTCTGTGCCCCCACCTTCGTCCAGCTGAAACAGACAGGCTCCTAATCTCGAAAATGAAGCATCTGCCACTATACAAAAATCTTTGCTCATGTCACGATATCCTAAAATATTGGAGTTTACCAAAGCCTGTTTTATACTATCAAAATCAGCTTGGCACTGTTGCGTCCAGTTTGTCCTTCTTTAATAGGTCTGATAATACAGGGCTATTGAGCAATTGGTTCGCAACGAACCAGCGGAAAAATGAACACAAGCCTACGAATGCCTTTCAAATGGTTCAAATGGCTCTGTGCACTATGGGACTTAACTTCTCAGGTCATCAGTCCCCTAGAACTTAGAACTACTTAAACCTTAGTAACCTAAGGACATCACACACATCCATGCCCGAGGCAGGATTCGAACCTGCGACCATAACGGTCGCGCGGTTCCAGGCTGTAGCGCCTGGAACTGCTCGGCCGCCCCGGTCGGCACGAATGCCTTTAGCTGTTGCTTTGTGCAAGGGGCTGGAAATTTTTTTATCGCTAATAGTTTCTCAGGGTCAGGCTTTATCCCAGCGGGCGAAATTATGTGACCGAGAAATTTGATGTCTTTTCTTACAAATTTAGATTTCTTAAGGTTCGCTGTAACACCAACTGCTGAAAACCTCTGTAACACCCTGTCTAAAAGTTCTATATGTTCATCTCAAGTAGGTGTTGCTATTAAGACGTCTATATATACGGTGAGTTTGTCTAAGATGTCAGGCCCTAACACGGTGTCGAGTGTAGTGATGAAAACACCAGCACTGACGTTTAACCTGTAGGGCAAAACGCAATACTGGTAGGACCTGCCTGCAAATATGAATGCTGTTTATTTCCTACTTTCAGGTGATAGGGGAATTTGCCAGTACGAACTACGGAGGTCCACACTAGTTAGAAACTGTACTCCAGGGAACCGCTGCAATTGTTGTTCTAGGTTTTCAGGTCGGGTGGTTACTAGAACTATAATCTTATTGCTTTCCCTGGCATCGAGAACAAGTCTCACCGATTTATCCGCTTTCTTTACTGCAAGCAATGGACAGCAATAAGGCGATAAGGAGGTCTCTATAATATTCCATGCAAGCATCCTTTTTATCTCCTGGGTCACTGCCTCTCTTTGTGACCACAGTATGGAACGTGTCATGGGGCCGAACATCCATGCAATATTGATACGTTCTAATAACTTCAGGTTTCTTGTCGAACACGCGTACATAATGTAACAATACATTTCTGAGGTCGTCCTTTTGTTGCTGAGAGATTCATGTGCATTCTGATATTCTAACCTCAAATTCGTGCTGCTCTACTTGCAGACACCACATTTTGTTCGAGTCATGGCGTCGAAAGGTGATGAATTTTAAAATTTGGATGTGTATACCTTGACAAGGCTTGGCGTTACTGCTTTTGACTTTTATCAAATCTGCAGTACAGTTCTTCCCATTTATAAACAGATAACTCTTCCCAGTTTTTAGGTCAATTTTTGCACAATTTCCCTTAAGAAATACATGCAAAAAATAGCAAAAAATACACCGTTCTGTCAGTCCTTCCACTACTAGAAAAATTGCCTGAAAAACAATATCTTCAATTTGTATTTCGACCATGGTTTGTACCTTAATTAATTTAGATTTACCACCTATGGCTCCTAATATCCTGCAGTTCTGCACAGGATAGGTCGGTAAATCTTTGTGGCAGTCAATCTCTTTAAACAATGCCTTCGGTTCAAAAATGGTTCAAATGGCTCTGAGCACTATGTGACTTAACTTCTGAGGTCATCAGTCGCCTAGAACTTAGAACTAATTAAACCTAATTAACCTAAGGACATCACAACATTCATGCCCGAGGCAGGATTCGAACCTGCGACCGTAGCGGTCGCCCGGTTCCAGACTGTAGCGCCTAAAACTGCACGGCCACTCCGGCCGGCGCCTTTATCCACAAGGATATGAGAGGGTATTTTTCCCACTATAGCCTGTATGCTAGCTTGCACTATACCATCCTCTTCATACAACTGTGGTTCTCCCTCATTGGTTAACAAATCACGCATGTCCGTTTCATCTTGATATCTTAACAAGTAGTTACCATGGTAGCATGGATCGCCCCCACGACTATTCATGGCCAACACTGGGGAGCATAATGAGGCCACGTTTAGTTTAACGCCCCATTATTACTGTTTGTAGGTGTTTCGTTCGTCACTTCTATGATATTCACCCCCGACGTGTTGTTACCTCATTACACATTGCGATCATGATTTTGGCCTTAGTTTACAGGCGTAATGTTACTTTGAGCTTGGGACAGATAGTGTTGATTGCTAATCTGGTACTGCCACTGCACATTTTGTGGGTTAGCCGTGTTGTTGCTAAATTGAGGCTGAAAATTACTGTGAGCGTTACCCCATTGATTTCCGTTATCGTTCCTATTTTAGTTTCACTTCCGGTTAGCCAGAGTAGTTTCTGTCCCCATTATTTCTTTTTTTTTAATCCTAGATTAAAATTTTGATTATAGTTATTGAAATTGCCTCCCGAATTCGGGCCTGGCATATGCGCTGGTGCGGCGGAATCGACAAAAGCCGGTCGTCACTCAGCCGCGCACGCTACAATCTTGACGCCGCACTGAGCCTGGCGCTGCTACGGAAATTATTATGATTGGGGTGGCTTTGTCTTGCGTCTTCATTAATGAAGTCAATAAAGTCCAAGACAGACAGAAAATACTCCAAATTGCTTTCAGGTACATGTACTAGCCTTTCCCGAATATTTAGCGGTAGTTTAGCTTTCAGAATGCGTAGGACGTCCGTGTGTGTCACTGGTTCATCCCAGAATCTTGTTTTATTTAAATATTTCTCAAAGTACTTTCGGAGTGATCCAAATTTTGGATTATATTGTCCAGGGTTGAATAAGGCTTTTCTGAATCTCTCTTGAACGCCATGTGACCAATACTTTGAAAGAAACGCGTTTTCAAACTATTCTAATGTCTGACATTTCCATCGCCCATAACGCTCCATCACCTTGGATATAAACCGTAACATATTGTATTTTTTGCTGTTCCGACCACGTTTTAGGCAATACGTTTTTGAATGACTTTATAAAAATTACCAGATGCATGGTTTTTTTTCGGCATAAACACTTTGAATTGACGGTGTTTCATAAGACTCTCTTCTAACAAAACTGATGACAAAGTGGATTCAGCTATCTGTTGTTCCCTTCTCTCGTCACGGTATCGTTGGTTACCGTACACCTCATAGTTTGGTGAGTACACATGTACATTCGGGGTAGGATATTCATTGACCGCACTATCGCTCTTACCTGTAGGTATGTTGTCAAGTTGTTTGTTCTGCTGCATGTTGGTTTCGTTCTTTCATTGTACCAAGTTTCCTGTTTAGTTGCTCGACAATTTGATTCTGCCAACCTGGTAAGTCCTGTGTCAAAGTTTTCTGTATCTGCCCTATGTCAGTTTGCAGTTTAACTACAGATGTGTTTTGTGTAGTGTATACTTGCTCCATTGTGTTACTTATTGCTTTTTGTAGCTCTGTTTCTAGAGTACGGTTTATGTGTGTGTCTCTTTCTTCTAAAGAGTCCTCGAATTGCTGTTTTGTCAAGCCCTCAACTTGATTTACAGCTTCCTACATTTTTGTATTGAGCTCGGTTTGCTGTACACTCATGGCATTGAAATTTTCAGTTAACTAACTTATCTGGTTTGGCACATCCTTAACTGTGGTTTTCAAATTATCAATATCCCGATTCATACAGTTTAGATCTTCCCGCACCACTTCTATTACCTGAGCCGCTACCTCTCTTTTTAGTTGTGTCGTCAGGTTATTGTGCATTTCAGTAAGGGTTTTTACATCACTGTCTAGCTTGTTCATTTCGTCTGTTACATTCCCTATGTGTGCTGCGACATTTTCTATCTGCGTTGTGACATTTTCTGCCTGTGCATTCATTTGGGTTGTTACATTCCCTATCTGTAATGTTATTGTTCTTAACATCTGCATAATGCCTGGCTCTGCTGGACCTGGTACATCTGCGGAATCCGGAACAGTTTCTAGAGTGGACATATTTTCGTCTGTCGCTTGCGACCGAGTACTAGTCGCTGCGACTGCGGTATCGGTAATATTTTCTATCTCTGTGTCAGGTATAGGTTGAGCAACTGATTCCTCATCTGACGAATTAGCCATCGTTTTGGTTTGTGATCTTAATTCAACCATAGCTGTATGTAATAGTAAAGCAGTGTGCAGCCGAACTTCACTACTATTGCGGCTCGTACTACACGTAAACAAATCTCAGATGACTTCGCGCTCTTTTGCGTAATTCAATGTAGTAAAATATGTCCCTGGTAAAACAGTAGACTGATAAATGACTTTTACGCGCGCAATCAATGAAAATGATCCGCCATCTTGTGACGCATTCACATATATTTTACTAACAGCAATCTATAAATCATCTAAAAAAATTGAAATTTTGAAAAAAATGCGTGCTACGCTGTGGATGTCGGAAAAAATGCTATTCAGTCCCACATTTACGGTCAACTAAAAGCGTAGTAGTGCTGTTGCTCTTACCTTACGTATTTTCTTTTGCCGGTCGTTTTCTCAGTAGTCGGTTAAAATTTTGATGTTCCAGAAGTTCCTCCTTTTTCAAAATTTTTATTTTATGGATGTATGTGAATTTTATGGGCTGATTTCATTAGTAAATTTGGTGATCTTATACGCCGTTAGCGTAGCATGTAAAAGAAACAATTGGTTATAGTCGCAATAGTGGATGGGAAAAATTACTTAAATATTTCCACTTAAAATTTGTACAATATTTTTCTGAAAATTAACAAACGTCATGGCACTCTGTCGCCATTTGTAACGCGTCCTCTTATATTATTATGTTTTGCTAATGTTATTGTTAGAAAAATCTTTATTCAGTCGGTCGTCGAAATTTTGAAATAAAAGTTATTGTGGATGTCGCGTAGTAAATATTTCGCGTGAAGCGCTGTTGCGACACAGGCAAAGATCAATTGTGGAAACTAAGCCACTGAATACTACAAATAATGTTATTAAAGAATACGGCCAACTGACTACATCAAATAAGACGGCACGTACATTCGCGAATGAGTGGTAAAAGAAAAACCCGTTAAATCTGTGTAGGAAATGTATGCGAACATACGAACGGGATAGTGGCACGTACATTTTGAGTGCAATCATCCCCAGTGGCCTGGATAAAAAGAATTACAGTTAAACGCATTTATTTATCTTAGAACGTAAATGCGTGGACTTCGAAATTACATGAAAAGAAAGACTGCGGGTTCTGAATGTCGCGGCAAATATATTGAAATTGACGTTAGCGGCCACGAAAGGAAAAAGATGAATACATTCACGTACCTCTATTGTTGAGCAGTGTCGCCCCCATCTAAATTCTCTGCCTAAAATTAAAATAATAGTAATAATTTTCCAGAATTTCAGAAGCTGGGACCCATGGTATCATAACGGACGAAATCGCTCTGCTTCAAAATCACTTTCATTATTTAAACCAATTTTACCAGTAAGGAATGGTACAACACGTCTTAACACCAGGACTGGTTAACAACGAAAGGTAACTTGTTCTAAAACTAATAAACGAAGAGCGTAAAGCTTCTTTTGTTCAGCAAATGCTTTACGCATTAATCTGTGGTACTGAACTGGTGTCTATATATTCATAAAAATAGTTTTATGTAATTCCTTTACAACATATTAGTTGCAAGAAAATAAACAGTTCTTGGCAGCAACACAGTTTTATTGCGTTACAAATGCCTTGCAGCAATAAATTTTGTGACATGAATCAATCAAAAGGAACTGAACCGTATTTATCCATTATAAGACAGGGTTTTTTCTCCAAATTCACCATTCAAAAAATGCGGGGTCATCTTATATTCGCAGATTAAACTGCTCCTGCTCTGTCAACATTTTTATGTAGTTTAAAATTCAAGTCGCTCTGAGCACTATGGGACTTAACTTCTGAGGTCATCAGTCCCCCAGAACTACTTAAACCTAACTAACCTAAGGACATCACAACATTCATGCCCCAGACAGGATTCGAACCTGCGATCGTAGCGGTCGCGCGGTTCCAGACTGTAGCGCCTAGAACCGCTCGGCCATATGTAGTTTAGTAGAGAAGATAGGGGTCATCTTACATTTACAGAGAAAGCTTTAGCTTCTACAGTTTCGTGCAGATTCATTTTGATGAATTCAGAAGGGCAAAGCTGGAGAAACAATACTCGAATTTGAACAGGCTCGAGATTTCTTGATATGCCAAAGCGCTTGATAAAGTATCAACACTGCTCGGACAGTCACTTTATATTTGACTCTCACGGCACAGGTGCAAGGTATACGTGAGAAACTATATCTACATCATACTCTGTAAGCCATCTAATGGTGTGTGGCGTAGGGTACTTTCGGTACCACTATCTGATCCCTCAAATCCTGTTCCACTTGCAAACATTGCGTGGGAAGAATGCTCGTCAGTAAGACATTAGACACTAAAACGATCTATTTTTCTACTCAAAGTTTGACAGTTCTATGAAACACTGGAGAAAGAACCATTAAATTCTATCATCTTAAAAACTCTTCTTGTATTGAACTTGTTTGCAATAAAAGTTCTGATACGTGCATTTATGGGTACCATATACAAACATTTATGCTTTTAAGGAAAGGTATCATTCAAAGACAAAAATGATATCCTTTAAAAAACATTAGATACTTGATTCTGAACCCAAATCAATATGTATTTTATTTGGTTCTAAGCAACAAATAAGTGAGCATTGGGCCAATAATGTGTTTGGCAGAAAGAAACATTGTAACATTTTCATGTCAGAGAGAAGTAAAATCCGATATGTATTTGGAAAGAAACAGTTGTGTTGTCAGGTACCACTGTAAACACCTCAGAAATAGCAACATATACAGAAGAAACAGCAACATATTCAGAAGAAACAGCCAAACATTTGTGACACTGAAGATACAAATTGCACAGTTGTGCTATTAGGATGATGACAATTAAAAATAGTGACACCAATATACCACTGACAACAGCATAAAAAACCCACCACAAATTAATGTAAACCATTCCTTTTTGTTTAGTTTATTTCTCCTTGTATTATTAAAATGTTGTCATTAAATAGCGTAAATTTAGAATAGTTATGATGTTAACTTCTTAGACAGATACTTTAAGTCAATAAAACAGTTTGTAATTTTGATTAGTCAGAGTATGTTAAAAATAAATTTTTCTCAAGGAGCCTCTTAAAGGGAAAAAAGGATGTCGTCAACTTATTTCAGGGTCCTCTTACACTTGGGTAAATATGGTAGTGTTATAAACAATGCCTGTAAAAAGTGTATTACCCAATAAAGCCAAGTTCAATCAAGGCTTCACAGAAACTACACATCACATAACAAAGCGCAGCTGTGTTCAAGGGGAAAGGGTTACATGTTATTTGTTCTACCTCAGTGTAATCCAATGGACCAATCACAGAGAAAACCTTCACAGATAGGTGTGGCAGCTATTAGTATTATCAATATCACCAACAATCAGAAGAAGAAAAAGAAGAGGACTGAGAGTTGACAGAAAACAGGACAGAACATGCAGTTAAGATGTTTACGCATTACAGGCTGGAGGTATTAAAATAAAAAAAGAAGAATACAACAAAGGTTTTAATGGGACTCTTCTACCTACTTCATGGTGGAAGAATAAAAAGTACACAACTGACAATCTGCATATATGAGCAATCAGACAGCTTTTCCTCTGATACAATGAACAACAGATGAACATACCAGCTCTACACAAAAACTGTATCTTGTTAGTTTGATAGAGCAGTACCTTAAAGATAGCAAAGCAACAATCATGAAAATTATTTTGATTCTAATATACCATTACAAAAGTCACCAGATGAGATGACTGATCAGCAAGACAGTTTTCTTGCACCAAGATCCTGAGCTCAAAATAAGTATTATACTTAGTTGAGTTCTTTATTCACACACTGCAGGGCAATTGGTGTTGACATAGCAACAATGTGCAACATTATTGTCAAACAATAGTGCCCACATTTAATTATTGTCCCCCTTCTGTGCATCAAATACATGGCTTCTTGCAAGAAAAATATTTTAGTACTATTGCAGCACCCACTGAGTAAACTGGCCCAGGGTTTGCATTTGGGAAGAGCAAGGTTCGAATCTGTCAACTCATTATTGTGTTTTAGGTATTCCATGGTTTCCCTAAATCATTTAGCCTTTAACTGGTATTGTGGTGCCTGTCAGACCCCATAAGTTTACTATTAAACTATACAAGAGTGCTTTAAATTGGTCATTTACTGATCTCACCTAGTTACAACATGTATTTTCAAACATGTGAAAGTGAAACCACATCAAAATATTAATAACCAAAAAGAAAACACAGAAAATATGAAAGTCATGTTCCGAAAAAGAGGACTATCCTACGTTTCTCAAAAATCTAGATACAAAAATTTTAACTATTAATCCTATGCTGTGCCTGTCTTTCATAAACAACCAAGGCTCCAAAACAGAAACACCATTACTCAAAAATTTTAAGTATAAATTCACATTTTGATATTAACTTTCAAATGTTTTAGAGCTCATAGTGTAGGTGTTATACAAGCCTTGGTGTCTGTCATATACACAGTCTTTAACCCATGCTTCACCAGTGTTCTTGGCAGGAACATACGAAATCAACACTGATGGCTGAAGGGCACAAGCATTTCACCATTACGAACAGTACAGCTAGAAGAGTAACAATGCTGACAGTTCCAAATAAATCTATCAAAAATGTTTGATACTGTGTCAGTTGAATCTTATTTCTTTCCTTTCTTCCCTGTCGTCTGTTTCCAAATTGAAGAGTTCTCAATATGAACAAAAAACTTTTCTTATGGTACTCACTAGAAAAGTTTATGGATTCGTTGTCAGATCTGGAAATTGCTTTTAAGTCTATAAAAGCCTTCAGCTTAAGAACATCAAATATCACACACAAAAGATATGATAGTACTTTTATTTTACTGATTTTATTGCTTGACCATTGTAGAACCTCATTTAAAATCTCTTGAGTAAAATGTAGGCCCAATACTTGTTCAACATTCAGATTCTTGCCAAAGGCATTAGCCCTAAATTGCAGATGAGGAATCCACAGCAAAATGTTATGCTGTGTTTTCTCACACTAGTTGGTGGTTATGATTTTCTCCATTTGAAGCAATTTCCCCTACCGCAACAGTAGGAATCAAGGTGATATGACTGTTTTCTACTTACATCAAATGCGCCTGTTTTGAATTTGTATCATTATCACTTTCTGTCTCATAATCTGGATTAGTATCACTATCATCAAAAATGTCATTCATCATGTCTTTCAAATAAATTTTGATGTTTGGTTCACTTACTCTCAGAACTTTTTGAGAATAACCAGCTTGTTCAGGCTGTTTTGAATGGTGAGATGGATCTGTGCAAATTAATTACAAGTAATAGCCATAATATATTGCACCATAATTATCACAGTAAACACAAAATGTTGATAAACAGGTCTGACAAAGAATAATCATGTAACCGGTACCATATGTCTACCAGACATCGTGACAGCTTCACCATCAATTTACCAAAGACCAAATGGTGTGAACGGCTGCTTCACACTCACAGCAAGAAGCCATCAATACAACTGCAAGGTGCACAGAGGGAAAACGTGAAATGACCACTGAATGGAAGATGGTGACTATCAGGAAAATGGGCAGCTACCTCACACACATATGATATCAGTTAATGTTAATGTGAATGCTGGTATGAGTCCTTTGAAATGGACACAAACAATTTCCTTCTCCACGCTAGTCTTGTGACTGCTAATCCACTGACCACTAATCTTCTAAGTGCCCCCTCCCCCTCCTCCCCACCAACCACAAAAAACCAGTACCATTCAAGCTAAAATCTGAAAGAATTTATCTACATCTACATGCATACTCCACAAACAACTGTCAAGCGCATGCAGACGGTACCATACATGGTACCATACGTTACGGTTTCTTTCCATTCCAATCATATATGGAATGCAGGAAGAATCTCTGGATTCTTCACTTAATGCTGGTTGTTAAAAATTTGTAAGCAGACTTTTGCAAGATACCTGGCATTATCTTCAACAGTCTGCAAATTCAGGTATTCCCATGATGTTCTTCGATGAGAAACAAATCTGTGTCCGTTTGTGCTGCCCTGTTTTTGTATCCATCCAATGCTCCCTGTTAGCCCTATTTGGTATGGGTCCCACTTCCAGTGAATCTTACGAATTGTTAAACTGGTTGCCCAGACTATCCCTTTCATGAAATGAAGACAAAAATATGTGGACAAATATTAGTATTCACACTTGATGAGCAAAATAATTAATTTCAGTTTGTATTTGTTGAGTGACTTTACATTTGCTTCATTTATAATTTTGAGTACAGCATGATAGTGAGCGACTTTTAAGTCTCTGTTTTGGTTGTAAACATGACTATTTGCACTATGGCCACAACAACAATTGACTTTTTTTTTTTAATACAATGCATGCTACATATTTATAATGTAATATGTACTCATTCCTGTTCATTGCTCCTACTTACAATTAAGAGCCAAGGTGTTGCATATATACATGTGCAGTTGTGTTTGCAGGAACAGTGCAGCTTAGGTAGTGGTCTCTTTGTCTTAGAAACCAGAACAAATGTTACATTGTAATGTATGGGCTAACACTTTTATATAAAGATTACTTTTATTTTACTAGGGAGCTCTGTCCCTATTTTATGTGCCACAATCACTCTTCTTCCTTGTTTCAGGTAGACTGAAATCTTATTTATATTAAATAAAAAGGCCAAAACAAATGTTAAACATTTTTTGCATTTGTAGTCTTCTTTCGTTCTTCAATTCTGTTGATTAAAGTTGCAAGTAACTCTTCAATTTCAGTAGCTGCTTTCTCCAACTGAGTGTTGTCTCTACAAGTAAATGAATCTGAAAATAAATTAAGTAGGTCTGTCAGTCAATTAACGACCTTTAATCATTGACAATCTTATAATAAGTCTATAGCTACTCTAGCTGAGATGGTTAAAAATCAGGAAAAAAACTATAGCATGGCTATAAATGAATGGCTCCAATACAAAAGCAAAATCATTGGCTTGGTATTTGACTAGCACACAAGAAAGACAATAGCACACAAGAAAGACAAGAAAAATTATGTAAAATATATGGTGGATCTTTATGTTTCCTAACTAATCTGTATACTTATGGAAGATCTGTTGTAGCCTTCTTGTCAGAATTGTATCTGTACAAGTTACTGCACATTCTGTCTGTTATTTAAAGATATTTTGTCAGTTTGCAACAAAATGAAAAGACTATGATTCTTATAAGAAAGGAGCATGCATTTGTCACCATTCTCAATAAACATTTGATGTTCCTTTCATCCCATTAATATTATGATGACAGGATGAAAGCATAACTCTTCAGTTTTTACAGGTGTATGTTAAGTACAAAAAATTGTCAGGAAGTGCCAGATCTTTGGGGCAGATGTATATGTCTGGAATAGCAATCAGGCCATTCACTTGAGCCTCACTTCAACATCATAGATAGAAGCAGATAAATGTTAAGGATGTTAACTAAGATTTTCAGGGAATAAGATACATAAACTGTAAGGTACATGAACATTTGAATTTATGTGTGGAAAACATTTAGGACAAAAAATATTTATACATAATGGACAACACAAAAGAGAAGACTGAAAGTAAACAATAATTTTCTAATTATAAATGGTTTACTTATTCATAGGTGATATTGAGGGAAATGACTTTAAGCACTGTCTACTGAGACAACGCATGCCTTCAAATGTGCTTGTTTTTCAAATTAATGCAAAGTTTCTTACAAAGATACTCACTTCATCTTTCATATCCACTAATTATTTTCCTCTGAGTGCCATTCTGAGCAGAGTGGACTACAGAAACAGCTTATCCTTTCTGAACCAGATGGTATACATTGTTTGTTTAGCAGTATTCTTACCTGACTCTCAGTAAAAGTGCACCGTAGCTGTTTACTGTGCTGTAAGTGTCTGCACAGAGTGAGTTCAAACTCTCAGCATAGTGTTACATTACTTATGGTTTCGACAAAACTTGATAAAAGATGAATACTGACTGCACCTGATGTGTACTATGCAGATGGCTGCTCCCCTGTGATGCACTGGCACTGTGGCACACGGGACGAATACTTTATACCTCTTGGAGTCTATCACATTACAGCTGGCCGACACTTGCCTGACAATGACTGGCAAACAATGATGAGTTCGTGAAAACCTGTGCAGAAAGTGAAAGTCGGTACCGGCTGTATGGCTGTACCCTTATGTCTTAAAAACAGATTTGAGGTACTGTCTACTGCTGAAAGAAGATCCAAGCCAGCATAGGACGCCTTACTTGTTGGAACTGTGGACAATCTTCCCAAGAGGTCCGGACAAGTGCAGATGGTGGGATTGCTCGTCATCAGGAACTCCAGTATTAGGCAGGTTCTTCTCAGGGAAATAGTGGGCAAGTTGGAAAAGAAGGCCAGTGTCCACTCCGTTTGCTTGCTGGGAGAAATGGGAGGAGGTCTCGTCCAAGATGTGAAGGAGACAATGCCAGCAATGACAGAGAGCACTGAAAGCATCCGGATGCAAATCGTGGCTCTTACCGCCATGAATGATGTCTGCTGCCTGAGTTCAGAGGCCATCTTCAGTTCCTACAGGCAGATGGCTAATTTGGGAAAGACAGCTAGCCTTTCCCATAGTGAGGAAGCAGAGCGACCATTTTGCAACATTGTTTCCAGAAATGATAATGGTCCTCTGGGTTTGGAGCTGAATGAAAGGGTTAAACTAGAGGCTGTGATGATCTTGGATGTGGATTTCTTCATCCCTGTTATTGGGTGGAGAACAGTAGTGTCATTCACTACTTACAGGAAGTTGATACTAGGGTAGCAGAGTATATGTGGCATGCATATGTGGATTTTTTCAGGATTGAGAAATCCCTCCACAGGTCTGATAAGATGCAGTCTGTTTCCAGACAGAATAGCATTCATCACAACAGCTGGGAGAAAGAAAATGTTAACACAGAATTAGTTAACTGCAGGGGTGTCTATAGAAATATCCTGGAACTAGTCTTGCTTATAAACGATAACAATGCCAACAGAGTACTAGGGACCTAAAGTTAATTGAAACCAGATGTTGCCACCAATGAAATTCTAAACTCTGACTGGAATGTACACTCCAAGACAAAATAAACAGTGCATCATGAAGAAATTATCCATATGGGGTGGAAATACGTACATGTACGGGCAAACAAATAATTACAGATCCATAAAAATTGGATGGTTTATCGAAAAAAAGAGCTTCACAAACTAAGCAAGTCAATAACATGTTGGTCCACTCCTGGTCCTTATGCAAGCAGTTATTCAGCTTGGCATTGATTGATAGAGTTTTTGGATGTCCTCCTGACAGATACCATGCCAAATTCTGTCCACTTGGTGCATTAGATTGTCCAAATCTTGAGATGGTTGGAAGGCCCTGCCCATAATGCTTCAGTGTTCTTGATTGGGGAGAAATGCAGTAACCTCAGTGGCCAAAATAGGGTTTGGCAACCATGAAGCAGCAGAAACTCTTGCCATGTGTGGGCAGGCATTGGCTTGCTGAAATGTAAGCCCAGGAAGGCTTGCCATGGCGGGCAACAGAATGGGACATAGAACATCATCGACGAACTGCTGTGCTGTAAGGGTGCCACGGATAACAACAGAAAGGGTTCCGCTATGAAAAGAAGTGGCATCCCAAACCATCATTCCTGGCTGTTGGGCCATATTGCAATAACACGTTTCACATAAAAACAATTTCGTATTGCATTGAGATCACACTTCACTCATTGCAGTTATCTTGGATATGAAGAACATGAATGTTACACTTTTCTTGGTCTCTGAAAATAGGTAATAGTAGAAGTATCAGCTGGACAGGCTGTTTTATATGTGTAAAATGCCTGTCTGAAGTGGTCTATAAAAGGCAAATGTTGTTAAGGTGATGAGTAATTGCTGCCCACATTCAAAGTTAATCTCAGTGCAACACATGCCCTTCCTTTAATACACACCTGCAGCCGTGCCCTGTTGTACATCCGCTCCTTCAGTAACGTGTTTCCACCTACGTAGCTCAGTAGTCAGTGTGTCTCACTGCTGTGCCTGGATTTGATTCCCAGTACTGCCAGGGATTTTTCCTTAGTGGGCAGCGTGTAACAGGATGCACTCAGCCACATGATGTCAACTGAGAAGCTACTTGAGTGAGAAGTAGTGGTTAGTATCTGGGAAACTGACAATAGCTGGGTGAGCAGTGTGCTGATCCCAGGCTCCTCCAAACCACATATATGTCTCACCATTGGTAGAGGATGGCCCAATGACTGGTTGGTACTACATGGTCTGTCACATGTGGTATGTGGAGCATTAATTAGATTTATACAACTCTGATGAAGCTGGTAAGCTCTTAAACTGAGAGTGCAGCAACCTAAGCTAATGCCTTCATCCCTGTTTTATCATACAGCATGCCATATGAGGCCCTCAAAAAGATACCGCAAGACCATACAGTATCTGAGGAATGAAATGATCAGTTCCAATGGTTACTGATGATTTGACTGAGATGAATAGGAAAAATTTGATGTTCTCAAGCAAATAATCCCATACATAAGTGTTATTCGCCACTGAATAACACTGCTGAGGTTCTGGGCATAGTCACCACCAATGACCACAAACATATTTATTTTTTATTTATTAATTGTAGAATGGTGTCTACCCAGCTTTATCAGATGAAATTTGTAGCTGTTTAAGAACAAAAGCACTGAAACTGAAATGAACCTTGCACCAGGATAGGAGCCAAATAACTTTTATTTAATGCAACAATATTTTCAATGCATGTGTCGACACACACACACACACACACACACACACACACACACACACACAAACGCGAGTGAACGCGCGCTCTCGTGCAGCGTGTACAACTACACTGTACCAGCACTGCGGCCCGACTAATGCTTATAGTTCATAATACACTCCTGGAAATTGAAATAAGAACACCGTGAATTCATTGTCCCAGGAAGGGGAAACTTTATTGACACATTCCTGGGGTCAGATACATCACATGATCACACTGACAGAACCACAGGCACATAGACACAGGCAACAGAGCATGCACAATGTCGGCACTAGTACAGTGTATATCCACCTTTCGCAGCAGTGCAGGCTGCTATTCTCCCATGGAGACGATCGTAGAGATGCTGGATGTAGTCCTGTGGAACGGCTTGCCATGCCATTTCCACCTGGCGCCTCAGTTGGACCAGCGTTCGTGCTGGACGTGCAGACCGTGTGAGGCGACGCTTCATCCAGTCCCAAACATGCTCAATGGGGGACAGATCCGGAGATCTTGCTGGCCAGGGTATTTGACTTACACCTTCTAGAGCACGTTGGGTGGCACGGGATACATGCGGACGTGCATTGTCCTGTTGGAACAGCAAGTTCCCTTGCCGGTCTAGGAATGGTAGAACGATGGATTCGATGACGGTTTGGATGTACCGTGCACTATTCAGTGTCCCCTCGACGATCACCAGTGGTGTACGGCCAGTGTAGGAGATCGCTCCCCACACCATGATGCCGGGTGTTGGCCCTGTGTGCCTCGGTCGTATGCAGTCCTGATTGTGGCGCTCACCTGCACGGCGCCAAACACGCATACGACCATCATTGGCACCAAGGCAGAAGCGACTCTCATCGCTGAAGACGACACGTCTCCATTCGTCCCTCCATTCACGCCTGTCGCGACACCACTGGAGGCGGGCGGCACGATGTTGGGGCGTGAGCGGAAGACGGCCTAACGGTGTGCGGGACCGTAGCCCAGCTTCATGGAGACGGTTGCGAATGGTCCTCGCCGATACCCCAGGAGCAACAGTGTCCCTAATTTGCTGGGAAGTGGCGGTGCGGTCCCCTACGGCACTGCGTAGGATCCTAAGGTCTTGGCGTGCATCCGTGCGTCGCTGCGGTCCGGTCCCAGGTCGACGGGCACGTGCACCTTCCGCCGACCACTGGCAAGAACATCGATGTACTGTGGAGACCTCACGCCCCACGTGTTGAGCAATTCGGCGGTACGTCCACCTGGCCTCCCGCATGCCCACTATACGCCCTCGCTCAAAGTCCGTCAACTGCACATACGGTTCACGTCCACGCTGTCGCGGCATGCTACCAGTGTTAAAGACTGCGATGGAGCTCCGTATGCCACGGCAAACTGGCTGACACTGACGGCGGCGGTGCACAAATGCTGCGCAGCTAGCGCCATTCGACGGCCAACACCGCGGTTCCTGGTGTGTCCGCTGTGCCGTGCGTGTGATCATTGCTTGTACAGCCCTCTCGCAGTGTCCGGAGCAAGTATGGTGGGTCTGACACACCGGTGTCAATGTGTTCTTTTTTCCATTTCCAGGAGTGTATATCTGTTATTGAACAGAACATATTTTAACAAACTAATTTCCATGACTGTAGGCAGTTTTATTACTGGAGTAAAACTATTTATATTATTCCTGAAGTATATGGAAACTTACTGATTTTAATATTTGGTACCATGCATAAAGAGACCGGGTAAGTTGACATTTTGTTTGAGGGAACACAGTCATATGACAGCATGGGATAGTACAGTTCATTTGCCATTTGATGCAATACCCATTGTGCTAATGGAGTTAGAGCTTAAATTTTGTAAGTCTGAGAAAAGTAGCAGTTTCATATTTTTACAAGAAAATACAGCATCAAATAATAATAAAAAGTAGTATGTATTCTCGTCTTAGCTTGGTGTTCCAACCCTCACCCCACCCCACTCCCTTTCCCCCAAAAAAGTAGTTTTTCTGCTCTTTCTGCTTCTTTTTACCCCTTACGGAAATACAAAAGTTGTATGGTCAAGGGGGTCTCTTTTGTCTCCATAACTATCTACATGTGGAATTTAAAATGTGATGAAACCAGTTCACAGCCCAGGATGGTCTGCAAGGGTATTTACATCGCACTTTAGTTGTAACCGAATGAGGAACTGCGTTTGTTAAGACACTGGCTACAGGTTTGGGAGAATGGAGGCCTATGCTCTGCCCTGCCGTGCTGAATCATTTCATGTAAATTCTGGGATACTTCCTTAACCAAGGATATGGCCACTAGCCTATCCTCTCTTCATTAAACACATTTGTATAAAGACTGAATTATCAATACAGAGTAATTTAGCTAAGCCATTCACCTCCAGTATTTCAGGAACTGTTTTAAGATACCATAATTCTCTTTTCATCCAGATGACTAGTACGAAGATCCTCATTAAACAGAGTATAGTCTCTTTTGGTTTAAACTTCTTCTTCAAATGGAGTTATAGTAATTTATGCACTAGTGTCTTGGTATTTAAAGTGTCATATTCAATGGCATTTCACCCTCCAAAATCGGCTTATTAGTTTTGCAGTAATTCCAATATTTAGAATTTAGGCTATACGTTTTGGGCATGAAACCAATTGCTGTTGTGTATAGACATACCCAAATATTAAAATATGAGTATGTCACTTCAGATAAGGAAGAAACAGAGCTGCACCACATTGATACCAATATAAAAGGGGTACAGACGAAAAGTAGGTTGAATGCATAAAAGTATGTAGACTGTGTCCAACAAGAATGACAATTCAGTAGATGTGCAAAAACTATTCTCTGAAGGGCACTAGAATACTAATCAGAGAGTAAAGGGCATGTCTGTAATGAGCAGAATGAATGAAATAATGTCCTGGAAACTGTTGCTCGTTATCCACATGCTAGTTCCAGAGACATTATGAATGCCTTTGGAATGAGTCAGCCCAGTATTGTTCGCATTGTGTCACTTCAACAGATTAACCAGCGGGACTGCAGGAGAGTCATGGAATTCTGTTGCTCAGTTATCAGTTGTCCTGAATGTTTACCTGATTTCATGGGACTGAACTTTTTTCTATGGGCTAAGCTCAAAGATGAAATCCATGAACTAGTTCTGATGACCCAAGAGGATTTAAACCATTACACTGAACAGTATGTGCACTGACATTGAAAGAATTTCTTCAGTCTATTGAGAGGTACTTCCTTCAATGACTGCAGATATGTATTGCAATAGGGTAGGCATTGTAAACACTATATGATGTAAATCAAATTTTAAGGAAGCATTTATGACCACAATATTTTGCGATTTCCTTTTTGTTGCTGTAACTTTTCAAGGCAAGTGTGTATCTCAATGTTAAACTCGTGATGCAAAGTTATTATTTAACAATCTTTATTGCTCAGTTCCCTGTATTGCAAACTAATTCAGTTTTTCACATGTATTTTTCCTTCAAGATTCTGGCAAAAACAGGGCACAATAGTGTGATCTTTAGCACTCATACTAAAATTTTATGAGATGAATGTGGATAAAGGGTGCAAAGTCATTAAAAACAGAGTGCGCAAGGCCCCCCCCCCCCCCAAAAAAAAAAAAAAAAAAAAAAAAAAAAAAAAAAAAAAAAAAAAAAAATTTCTGTCTCTCAAGGAAACTATAAAAATTGCAAAAAAACTAGGGGAAGCAATTTCAACAACTCAGCTTGTTGATCATTGGTATAAAAAGGAAGAACCAGTTTCTCTGCAACACCTTAAAATCTCCAGCCTAAAATCTTGGGCTGTAGTCTAAACACTTCACAATACTTTAAATCCTTTACAACACTTGTCTTGTTATCAGTACACCCCACACTTGGCAATGATGTTCTGAAGCAACGTAGAAATCAGGGGTAATTGAGAGAACTGAATACACTCTCTGACCCTTTCTATGGCACTAATGCATATAGGCAACATTTACTCTCTGTGATCCAGAGACATTTGATACTCATAGGTGCAAAACTTGTTAGCAACGAGCATCCAAGTCAGAATCTTTGCATGTCTGTCTGTACAAATAGTACCACTTGTTAGAGATAGTATCTTTTTACTTCGTGTGTCTTCTGATTCACAATCATCTTTGGATTTATTTAGTAGTAGAAGTTGAGTTGTAATGTTAAATATCTTATGACTCTACAGTCTGAAATGAATCAAGTTGGTCATAAAAAGGATTTTGCTTACAGGCAACAATGCCAAACTATGGTTAGTTATTAAAGTAGCAAATAGGTTCACAATCCTTTTATGGCACAAGGAAATGGCAATACGCTGTAAAGTTTTCTGTAACTTCGTATCTGTCTAATGGTGATCCACAAGGAGATTCTGAGTCTGGAATCATAGCATGCAGGAGTGACAATGTTTCTGACTACAGTGAGTATGTCTTTACTAGGAAATCTGGTATGGTGATAGAAGAATTACATATAGAATCAAAAAGTGTCAGTGCTGATGTTGAAGACATTAATCCTACAGTGCTGGATGTTTTGTCTAGTATGTTGAATATTGACAAATAAGTAATAATCGAAGAAAAGTTCATCCATAGTATACAAATGGATAAAAGAAGACATTGCTTCAGATTCAACAATAGATTTCCCTGTTACATTAGACTGTGTCAGATGACAACAGTTTTTGAAGTAGTTCTTGGGCTCTGAAATAATGGACAATCTCTATTCAATTCAGCTGACAACGTTGGTTGCTGATATGAATAGAAATAAAGTGGAGCACCAGTATTTGTGTATTACCATAAGGAAAAAAGACAAATACAGTGAGGGCTATTCAGAAAGTAGGGAACATTTCCGTCTGATGCAGCTAGGTGCGCACCAATTGCATATATTTCAGTATGCACATGCTTGGCAGCTCAGTTGGCATCCATCCGTGACAGCAGGAACATCTCGGTGCATCTGGTTTTTTCAATATTCGAATTTGAAATGTGTGCTGCAATTGAAAATTCCACCAGTTGTGAGGTGCGGTCTGTGATATGGTTTTTATTGACAAAAAACCTAAAACCTATAGAAATTTATCGTGAACTGTGCGAAGTGTACGGAAACAATGTAATGAGTAAATGTTCCATCTGGAAATGGTGCATTCAGTTTAAAAATGGCCGAACCAAGGTTCATGAAGAAGAGAAGAGTGGACACCCGAGCATTGTGACTGACAATCTTGTTGCTAAAGTTGATGAAACGATTCGTGAAAACCGTCACTTCACAATAACGGAGCTTTCGCTTTCTTTTCTACATGTTTCGCGGACTTTGTTTTTTGAAACTGTCACTCAAAAGCTAGGCTACCACAAATTTTGTGCAGGATGGGTGCCCAAAATGCTTACAAAGCACCATAAAGAAGAGCGAATGGGGGCAACATTGACATTTCTGGAGGCCTACCACAAACATGGCGATTCATTACTGGATCAAATCGTAACCGGTGATGAGACCTCGGTGAAACATGTCAATTGCGAGACAAAATTACAGTCCATGGAGTGGGGGCACAAAAGGTCCCCACAAAAACCAAGAAAATATTTGCAATCCTTGTCAGTAAGGAAGTTGATGGCGACAGTTTCTTGGGATAGGCAAGGTGTGCCTCTTATTGATTTTCTCGAACGTGGAGCAGCCAATTCTGCCCGGTACTGTCAAACTTTGCACAGCCATAGAAGAGCAATTCAAAACAAATGTCGAGGAAATCTGACATCCAAAATTTTGTTTTTGCATGACAATGCCCGACCTCTTAAGGCAAACCGCACTAAAGAACTCCTTAATTCATTCAAATGGGAAATTTTCCCTCATCCGCTTGCAACGCAGCGCTTTGATGACAACGCAGAACTCCAGGCGGGCATAACTCACCAGCTGAAGTCTCAGGCGGCAGACTTTTACGACGAACGTCTTTCAAAGCTTGTCCACTGCTATGATAAGTGCCTCAATGTGCTTGGTGACTATGTGGAAAAGTAGAATGTCAGTTGCTCTTTCAGATGCATATAATAAAATGTATTTCTTGTACTTAGCTTTCTTTTAATGCCAAAACGTTCCCTACTTTCTGAATAGCCCTCACATAAGCATTCCAGTGGCTGTGTGAGTAGAATACGTACCTCAAATTGGCAATTTTGCTTGTAAGGCAGCATCTTGTATTTGCAAAAAATAACAACAAAATTTAGAAAACATTATATAACATTGTTTGCATCATACGATGAAAACAACTAGTTAAATATTTGTTACAATGAAAATTATCAATGTTTGAAAATACAAGATAATTGGATGCATAAAAAATCAGCCACCAAGTCGTGGCAGGAGAAACCACATGAAACGGATATGGAAATGTGCAAACGTGTAGAGCCAATGGCTCCTTCTGGCAGAAGGGTAGAAGGCAGAGGAAGAGGGATGGAGGAAAAAGACTGGTGAGGTTTAGGTACATGGGGAGAGTTATGGAAAAGTTGACTAGAACCCCAGATCAGGAGAGACGTCCTGGATGGGTTGTGAAAGAAAGAATGATTGTTGATGCCTGCACCAGACGACATATGAAAACCTGAGAGCTTAAAGGTGAAAGAAAGAACAATAAGGGAGACAGAGACTACTGAAAGAACATGCTGCAAGGGTCACTAAGAGTGGAAAGCTAAGTGCATTATTATGTGGTAGACATGGGGTGGGAAGATCAGAAAATAAAAGGGGGGACAAAGAAAAGTAATAGTTACTGAAAAGAAATTCTAAGACCACAGATGCTGAAGAAAATTTAGCCAGACAAGTGATGATAACCAAACAAATGTTGTAACCCCGGTTCCTGCCTGTTGAGTTCTCCCTCCTGACACCAGTTTCTCAGAAGAGATGGAAGCTGGTGTCACAACATGTGCCTCTCCTAAATTTACATTAACTGCTGTGATCTTGGTAATTCTTTTTAGTAAATATTCCTTTGCTTCACGCCCCTTTTATTTTGTTGTTGTGGTCTTCAGTCCTGAGACTGGTTTGATGCAGCTCTCCATGCTATTCTATCCTGTGCAAGCTTCTTCATCTCCCAGTACTTACTGCAACCTACACCCTTCTGAATCTGCTTAGTGTACTCATCTCTTGGTCTCCCTCTACGATTTTTAAACTCTACGCTGCCCTCCAATACTAAATTGGGGATCCCTCGATGTCTCAGAACATGTCCTATCAACTGATCCCTTCTTCTAGTCAACTTGTGCCACAAGCTCCTTTTCTCCCCAATTCTTTTCAATAACTCCTCATTAGTTATGTGATCTACCCATCTAATCTTCAGCATTCTTCTGTAGCACCACATTTCGAAAGCTTCTATTCTTTTCTTATCCAAACTATTTATCGTCCATGTTTCACTTCCATACATGGCTACACTCCATACAACTACTTTCAGAAACGACTTCCTGACATTTAAATCAATACTCGATGTTAACAAATTTCTCTTCTTCAGAAACGCTTTCCTTGCCATTGCCAGTCTACATTTTATGTCCTCTCTACTTCGACCGTCATCACTTAGTTTGCTCCCCAAATAGCAAAACTCCTTTACTACTTTAAGCGTCTCATTTCCTAAACTAATTCCCTCAGCATCACCTGATTTAATTCGACTACATTCCATTATCCTCGTTTTGCTTTTGTTGATGTTCATCTTATATCCTCCTTTCAAGACACTGTCCATTTCGTTCAACTGTTCTTCCAAGTCCTTTGCTGTCTCTGACAGAATTACAATGTCATCAGCAAACCTCAAAGTTTTTATTTCTTCTCCGTGGATTTTAATACCTACTCCGAACTTTTCTTTTGTTTCTTTTATTGCTTGCTCAATATAAAGATTGAATAACATTGGGGACAGGCTACAACCCTGTCTCACTCCCTTCGCAACCACTGCTTCCCTTTCATGTCCCTCGACTCTTATAACTGCCATCTGGTTTCTGTACAAATTGTAAATAGCCTTTCGCTCCCTGTATTTTACCCCTGCCACCTTCATAATTTGAAAGAGAGTATTCCAATCAACATGGTCAAAAGCTTTCTCTAAGTCTACAAGTGCTAGAAACGTAGGTTTGCCTTTCCTTAATCTTTCTTTTAAGATAAGTCATAGGGTCAGTACTGCCTCACGTGTTCCAACATTTCTATGGAATCCAAACTGATCTTCCCCGAGGGCGGCTTCTATCAGTTTTTCCATTCGTCTGTAAAGAATTCGCGTTAGTATTTTGCAGCTGTGAATTATTAAACTGATAGTTCGGTAATTTTCACATTTGTCAACACCTGCTTTCTTTGGGATTGGAATTATTATATTGTTCTTGAAGTCTGAGGGTATTTCGCCTGTCTCAGACATCTTGCTCACCAGATGGTAGAGTTTTGTCAGGACAGGCTCTCCCAAGGCTGTCAGTAGTTCTAATGGAATGTTGTCTACTCCGGGGGCCTTGTTTCGACTCAGGTTTTTCAGTGCTCTGTCAAACTCTTCACGCAGTATCATATCTCCCATTTCATCTTCATCTACATCCTCTTCCATTTCCATAATATTGTCCTGAAGTACATCGCCCTTGTATAGACCCTCTATACTCCTTCCACATTTCTGCTTTCCCTTCTTTGCTTAGAACTGGGTTTCCATCAAAGATCTTGATATTCATGCAAGTGGTTCTCCTTTCTCCAAAGGTCTCTTTAATTTTCCTGTCTCGTACATTGTGTCACGTCATGTTCCCTGCATTGCTCCTTAGCAGGTTCGTCTGCTTGTTCATTTGCCTAAATTTCCACATACCCCAGTACCCAACAGAATGACACCTGCTTCTCCTACTGTTGAAGGAAGTTCAGTTGGTCATGTATTAGCTGGATCATTTTTTCTGCTGGGTACATGTGCTGAAATGAGTGTAGGGCACTAACGGAATCACAGCTGATGAGAAACTGTTTGACCTCATCTACCCCAATGCCTTCAGGAATGCACGGAGCTCTGCGCTAAACACAATACATTCACGAGGAAGGTGAACCTTAAAGACACATTCAGTTCTTCTTCTTCCGTGTCCGGATGCACCAATTATATCTTCCCTTCCCAGAAATTAGCAACATAGATTGCTTTGTCATTGACTTTCAAAATATCATCTTTAGTGCATGTCATAAGACATATCTGGGCAGATCAGTAGGTGGTCCAAGTCCTGTATTGCTCCGCATTCACACGTGTCGCCATCACTGTAACCCCATTTAAATAGGTTTGATTTGCACCCAGTTACTCCAGTGCGCAGCCGGTTTAATGACCTCCAAGTTGTAAAGGGTAGTTGAAATCCTGCAGATCCCTCCTCAAGTAGTTCCATTGTGGAGTGTGGCACCATTTCTTCCCAAAGAGATAGCCGCCTTGCGGCGGGCTTGGTGGCGAGCTCTTCAGTAGTTTCAATGAAACTCCTGCGGGATTTCAGCCGGACACGTTGTTTTCGGTGCATATGCATCGGGTGTCGAGGATCATTCTTTTGTTTTGATCTTTCGATCTCGGCGGCTACTTGTCTGCGGATAGTGGATGGTGCTATGCCTATGATGGGGTAAATGATGTCTGTGGGAGTTGGTTTGAGGCATCCTGTGGCAATACGTACAGTTTCGTTTATGGCGACGTCAACTTGCTTAGTGTGAGCAGAGTTCCTCCAAACTGGCGCCGCTGCTGAGATACTCAGCACCAGACCCGTGGTGCGCAAAACATGTGGTTGAGCTCCCCATGATGAACCTGTTAGCTTCCGCAGTATGTTGTTCCTGACACAGACCTTTTTTTTAGTGTTGTGACAGTGCTGCTAAAAAGTAAGTGCTCTGTCCAATGTTACTCCCAGGTATTTTGGGCTGTTTGTATGTTTCAGCTCTTCCCCTTGCCACATGACTCGGAGTTTCCGTTTGGCTTGTTTGTTCCTAAGATGGAAGGCGGATACTTGAGATTTACTAGGGTTTGGTTTGAGATTGTTGCCGTCGTAATAGGTAGCAAGTTCTGTTAAGGCTCCTGTGAGATTCTCCTCCACTTGTTCAAAGGTTTTATCCTGTGTGGCCACTGCTGCATCATCAGCATATATGAACATTCGTGTCTGGTGGCTGATGGGAAGATCATTGGTATAGATGTTAAATAATATTGGAGCCAAGACACTACCCTGTGCAAGTCCATTTTTCTGTGTCCTCCAACGGCTGTTTTTAGATTGTAAGGTTACATAGTAGCGTCTGTTTTGTAGCAGACATTGCACGAACATAGAAAGGATGTAGTCCTTAGTGACATTATACACTTTCTGCATAAGCAACTTATGGTTAACTGTGTCATGTGCAGCACTGAGATCCAGGAATGCGACCCCAGTTACTTCTCCTCTCTGATAGCCGTCTTTGATGTACTGTGTGAGATTAAGAATTTGGCCACAGCATGATTTTCCTGGTCGGAATCCAGCTTGTTCGTTAATGAGGGCTTTGTCCACATAATCAGCTATGCGTTTGAGGACCATTCGCTCCAGCACTTTAAATAAATGACAAAGCAGTGATACAGGCCGGAAATTTTTAGCTTCAGCTGGGTCTTTCCCTGGTTTTAGTAACGCAATAACCCGAGCTTTCCTCCACAGTTTAGGAATTTGCATTGTTGTAATTGTTCATTAGCTCTAGGATCCATGCTTGTACTCCCGGTCCAAAATGTTTAATTTGCTCAGATCTCAGATCGTCGAGGCCAGCGGCCTTATTGTTTTTCAAATCATTGATGGCATCTTGTAGCTCCTGAATGAAGAACGGGCGAGCTAGGAAGCTAATCTCCTCGTTCAATTTTCTTTTAATTTTGCCATTCCTGATCTTCCTTTTAGTTTTTCCGTTCATGAGTAGTTGGTGAGCTATCTGATCGGGTGTAACTTCACTGTAATTTGGTTGTGGTTCTGTTGGGTCGTTGTTGAGACTTTTGACCAGTTTCCATGCCTTCCTACTGCTGTGCTTCATGTCCGTCTCTTGAAGGAGGTTGCACCACTTTTCCTTTCTCGCTTCGGAGATACCAGACATCAGTGCCTCACTTGCCTGGATCGTTTCCTCTGAGAAGGGGTCCTTATTGTATAGTTCGTCATACTTTTTCAGAGCTTCCTTGCTGCTACCATTTAGTCCAGCGGCACCCTCTAGGCATGCGCCGTCGAGAGATTTTCTTGACGAGGTCTATAAAAGTTTCATATGATTGTATCTCTGGTTTAATTTCCAAGATCTCCTTATCAAGGTCCTTTGTAAAAAGTTCCCAATGAGCTTTTCTGAAATTGAAGCGTCTCTTAAAGGGCATTACATCTGATTTGATTACTGCAGTAATGCAGCAAGTTATTGCTCTGTGTTGCGATCTTGGAATTGGGTCCTCGATTTGCTTTACAGTTTGCAGGGATACCTTTTCGGAGACAAAGATGTTATCTGGATTAAATCCTCGTTTCCATCTTCCGCTGTTAAATGATGCAGGCAACTTTGGGTCATGTATCAATTTCAGTTTAGCCTGGTCTGCCCAGGTCTCCAGCATTTCGCCATCGTCATTTGTCTCTTTATAACCCCTTTGGATTCCGTAGAAATACTGGGACACGTGAGGCAATACTGACCTTACGACTTATCTTAGAAGAAAGATTAAGGAAAGGCAAACCTACGTTTCTAGCATTTGTAGACTTAGAGAAAGCTTTTGACAATGTTGACTGGAATACTCTCTTTCAAATTCTAAAGGTGGCAGGGGTAAAATACAGGGAGCGAAAGGCTATTTACAATTTGTACAGAAACCAGATGGCAGTTATAAGAGTTGAGGGACATGAAAGGGAAGCAGTGGTTGGGAAGGGAGTAAGACAGGGTTGTAGCCTCTCCCCGATGTTATTCAATCTGTATATTGAGCAAGCAGTAAAGGAAACAAAAGAAAAATTCGGAGTAGGTATTAAAATCCATGGAGAAGAAATAAAAACTTTGAGGTTCGCCGATGACATTGTAATTCTGTCAGAGACAGCAAAGGACTTGGAAGAGCAGTTGAATGGAATGGATGGTGTCTTGAAGGGAGGATATAAGATGAACATCAACAAAAGCAAAACGAGGATAATGGAATGTAGTCGAATTAAGTCGGGTGATGTTGAGGGTATTAGATTAGGAAATGAAGACACTTAAAGTAGTAAAGGAGTTTTGCTATTTGGGGAGCAAAATAACTGATGATGGTCGAAGTAGAGAGGATATAAAATGTAGACTGGCAATGGCAAGGAAAGCGTTTCTGAAGAAGAGAAATTTGTTAACATCGAGTATAGATTTAAGTGTCAGGAAGTCTTTTCTGAAAGTATTTGTATGGAGTGTAGCCATGTATGGAAGTGAAACATGGACGATAAATAGTTTGGACAAGAAGAGAATAGAAGCTTTCGAAATGTGGTGCTACAGAAGAATGCTGAAGATTAAATGGGTAGATCACATAACTAATGAGGAGGTACTGAACAGGATTGGGGAGAAGAGGAGTTTGTGGCACAACTTGACCAGAAGAAGGGATCGGTTGGTAGGACATGTTCTGAGGCATCAAGGGATCACCAATTTAGTATTGGAGGGCAACGTGGAGGGTAAAAATCGTAGGGGGAGACCAAGAGATGCATACACTAAGCAGATTCAGAAGGATGTAGGTTGCAGTAGGTACTGGGAGATGAAGAAGCTTGCACAGGATAGAGTTGCATGGAGAGCTGCATCAAACCAGTCTCAGGACTGAAGACCACAACAACAACAACAACAACCCCATGCGAGACCGTGACAGTTAAAATCTCCTAGTACAACTTTAATGTTTTTTGAATGGAAATTTCTAGGCTCCGTAAATTTGAACCTCGCACTGGGTGGTTTGTACACGGATGTTACAGTACATGAATGTAGCTCAATAGTTAAAATTTCTATATTTTTTTCGCAGGTCAGAGCACAGGAGCATACGTCTAAGTTCGGTTTCACAAATATAGCACTTCCGTACCTTTCGTGTGGTCTCTCGAGGACTAATTTCATGCCCTGTATTTTTGGTCTATGGCTAGTTGGTGCTCTGTGTGTTTCTTGTAACACTAAAACATCACAGTTGTTTCGTTTGCACATGTCAGATAGTAAAATTTCTTTATTTACAGATAAGCCTTCAATATTGCAGGAAGTTGTCACTAGTGATGGTCTTGATAAAGGCCTTTTTTGAGTCTCTTCGGAGAGTTTTGTCATCTTTGGTTTTGGTGCTCCGGTGTTTGCAGGATTGGCCGACTAGGTCGTTTCCAGGGGACGCCCGATTGCTTGTTGTTCGAGTGGTGAACGCAATCTTCATGGAGGCTCCTGCAGTGTCCCCCATTCAGTGAACACCTCTGAACAGCCAAGGGAATCCCTGGTTTGGAACCATCAGTATACACAATTTTAAAACTGAGTTACCTATCTAAAACATTAAAAAACAGAGACTGAGACACAAAATTTGGAGTGCAGTCTTTCTTGTAATTCAAGAAGTCTAAAATACACTGTCCAGTAATGCGATCTTATGCCAAAAACTTGAATAGCCACCTTCTGCAACGTGGACTACTATGAGACATGCAGGAAGAGATTCAATGAAGTTCTGGACGGTACCAACAGGGATGTGGAGCTATGCCAACTCCAGTGCCATGGCCTGCTACTCTAGGTTTCTCAGCTGAGGATCCATGGCCCGAACTGTTCGTTCAGTGGTCCCACAGATTCTCAAATCGGACTAAATAATGGGAGTTTGGTGGTCAGGGGAGTACAGTAAACTTATCCTGGTGCTCTTCGAACCATGGATGTAGACTGTGAGCTGTGTGACTCGTTGCACTGTCCTACTGACAGAAGCCATCGTGCTGAGGAAAAGCAAACGGCCTGTAAGGGTAATACACGGTCCCCATGGATAGAAGCATACTTGTGTTGATCCACTGTGCCTTCAATAATGACACTGTCACCTAGGGAACGGCCTGGTCCCATCCGACGATTGATGCAGGATGTTTGCCATTTGTCCGATGGAGCATAAAACGTGATTCATCTGGAAAGGTCACCTGTTGTCTTAGCATTTGTCTCTGAAGAAATGCAGTCAGCATGAGTGCATGAACAAGGCACCTGCTGCAGAGGCTCACACACACCAACGTTCACCAAAAGATCTTTAAGGAGACACTGTTGGTAGCTCTTTGCTTTATCTGGGCAGTCAGTTGCTCAGCAGTTCCACACCTATTTGCTTGGACACATCTCCACATCCATCGTTCACCTCTGTCATCTATGGCCCAGGGTGTACCATAATAGCCTCAGTGCCAGTTTTGAATAGTGCCATTTTGCCATCCACGGTATACTTTAACCATGGTGGCACGTGAACCATTTACAGACATAGCCATTTTGGAAATGCTTCCATCCTTTTGGACGTAACGTAAATCACAATACAACAATGACTGTCCCATCAACACACTTAATATGCCCTCCTCTGCTAGCACTGCCACCTGCCATTTGTGACTGGACCATGTTTTTCTGGGCCTCTGTAACGGCCAAGGTGGAGATCAGCTCCAACCTTGGTGTAAAACTATAAAACCTGCCACACCCAACTGCAAAAGGCAATCCTTCACAAGAATCCACAGAACACCTTTGCTTGTTGCCCATTATGAATGAGCCTTTCCACTGGTAGCTGAGTAACAATATGTTGTCGGGTGCAGATTGTTTGGTGTGGACATTGTCTTATAGGCTTATTGCACCATGAGGAGTTGTTGTCTGATGCGAAGCAGTGGCTCACTGGCCCCAGCATAAAAGCTCAGAATAGGGTTGGTTTTAAAGATCCCAGAGGCCAGGCAAACCAAATAGTTCATTGACTATCAATTTTCCAGTTGTCTAACATAAGGTAATCAAAATTATTGCACGAATTACCAATATTACGCCACCAGTAAATTTGACTCATATTATTACAAAGCAAAATATAATTTCTATTTTCATCAACTAGCCATGAGCCTGTCTTTATCTACCCCCATCGGACTGTACGTCGGCAGTTTGAGGCTACCCATTACCCAGTTAACATCTGTATGTTGGTGTGCTTAATTATCAGGTTTCAATAATTTTGTCAGTTTATAAGTAACAAAGTTCATATACAGTAATCTTGTGATTAAAGTCACAACCGGGAATACTTCCAACAATATTTATATGCAAAAAGAACAGGGCCTCGATACAGCTCAAGTCATATTTCCGCATCAAGGCTTGATGATCAGTAAAGGCCAAAACGTAAAAAGCTTTCATTTGATTTCAATATCTGAATCTGTATCGGATATATTGCAACTGTTAAAACTTACTACATGTGGTACTAACTTAATTTAATGGTTTTTACACTAGAGAAAGTAGAGAGGTCATAACTCAGTTAATAACCATTATTTTAGGAATAAACAATTAATATTATTAAGAGAACTGTTAGTGAACTATGTGAGACCCGACTTTCTCCCAGTGTACACAACGTTCAAATAACCTATGGGAATGCAGCCAGGTGAAGTCATTGACAACTGCTGGTATTTCGGCATAAGCACACCCTGCCATTTTCAAAGCATAACAGCATATGGCTTGGAAAGAGTAGAGAATGCTCCTGCCTAAATATCGGCGTTTGTTGATGATGTCACTCAGCTGCATTCCCGTACGTTATTTGTTACTGAATTGATCATCAGCAGAATGTACTTAAAATTAAATAAAAGTGAAAAGATTTACAACTTAAATCAGTGGTGTTGTGTGTGTGTCATTTAACTGAGTGACCACAAAGCAAAACAATTTCAGAGTATGAGAGCTCATTTCATAGTGCACCAGCAAGGATTTACAGCAACATCACTGGGTTAGTATGGTTCCAAAGTGCTTGCTCCACCCTATGTTCAACAATCAGGCACATGAGGTTTTCAATTGCTCTACCTCTGGGGCAGGTGCCTGCAGAGCCCCAAAGCACACTGTGTGTGTTAAAATCACCACAGAGGACAAGGGGAATGGGGGAGCTGAGCTGAGTAAAGTGGTCAAGGAGAGCCTCTTTGTTTCGCACCTCATGTGGGTGCAGGTAGAGGGAACGTATTGTCAACCTGTGACGCACATGCACTGATACCGCAGCACCTTGTTTTCTCCTGAAGACTGATAAGCATTTGCCTATCCTGAGCTAATAGACATAGTTCCTCCACATGGGTTGTAAGCCCATTCCAGTTCCACTGAAGTATGGAACACATCTTAACAGTGAGGTTGTCCTCTACCTTTCTTCCACAGTGTGGAGGTTGCAGAGGAGGGGGAGCAGAGGCGAAGGACATCCGTACTATCAATGATATGGTCATCGTCTGATCCATCCGACAGGACCGATGTGGCAAGGCCTGATGGCTTCGGATGTGATCATTTTGGACTGTTTTTTGTTCCAGCCTGGATTTTGTGGATAGTGTAAGGTAGTTTTAGCAGAAACATTTTGTTGGTGACCTCCGTCTGCTCTGAGCCTGTTATCATTTCTCACATTAGGTTTTGCAGCTACAATTATTTCAGCTGTAAGAGAGCTTTGCTGTTGGACGAGCGATGGAGGCTAGCAGCTGCATTCACAAGTGCAGGCTGATACGCTCTGCTCAGCTATAAAAGTCTGGATGCCAGTACTACTATTCTGTACAGACTGCAACACTGAGGCAAGCGACTTCACAAAAGTGGGTGACTATGTAATCCTAAATATCTTCTTCCTGTCAGAGTATAAGATACGTTGAGTGCCAAAAATCTCTGTCTTCTACAAAGATGTTCCTTGCTCCAAACTGATGGACTTCAGGGCATCTGACACTCATGGGTGGGGCAGTACGTTGAACATCTAGTTTGTGGGCAGCAGCCACATATTCCACACATAGCCTGACTCTTATGGCACACTCTTGGACACAAAACATGACCAGTAGATGGCGCTGCAGTGTCTGAGCCCATGACAATTGTGACATGGGGGCAAATAATATGGCTATGCTGATAATACTCTGTCTAGCTATCTGTAGAATCCGGTAACACTATAGGCTGCGGCTTCCTAGAGGAAGGCTTGTCTTCTGTTGGAGCTGTTGTACGATATCTACATCTTTGGATCAGTGGTAGGTCATGTGTCATCTGAATGCAACATCTTGGAGTCGAGACCATTACTTGTCCAAAATTTTTTATGATGCATTCTGTCTGAATACCGAAGTCATGAGTATTAGGGTAACACAGATACAACATATTTCAGTTTCTGCCAGACCAGTAATAATGACAAATCTGTCTAGTAACATTTTTGTGAGAGATTTCTTAGCATACTGTCAGCCCGTGAACACCACATGTGCCAGAGCTCCCCAGGACCTGTTAGCTAGGAACTGGCAGCAGCAGTAGCAGAAGCAGCAGTGCTGTGCACCCTCAACCTCTATCAAAATTGCCAGCTACTGCTCATCGTTTTGGATAGTATAAAATGTTTTGCTGTTTTATAGTTATGCACCATTTAAAAAAGCCTACAATTTGTATTTCATACTCAAAAGCAATGGAAGCAGATGACATGTTTTAATATGATGAGTACTGTATTACACTAATTTGCAAGACATGAGTACAGCTCAAAATTAATTATATAATTTGTGATCTAACCAGAATACCTCACAACATTAGTTAATGTTATTATTAATGTTTTACATCTCATTTCATTTCCTTTCAGAAGCAATTCTTCATGCAGTTTTATTCCTCAGAAATTCATACATTTTAGTCAAGCACCAATGAGTAACTGTGGTGTAACGCCAATGTTTGATTCCTTATGGTAAATATATCCAGTAAACTGTGTGGAAGCCTTGCATTGCATGTTCTATAGCAACGCAAGCACACTGTATATTTTGACGTCCATGTATGGATTCATGGAGAACTTAATGGTGATTGAAAGTGATATTTCAAGTATTCAATTATGTACCAAAATCACCAAAATTGCCCATTTTTTTAATCTACCTAGAGTGAAAGGAAGTTGCTAATGCTAGTGCCAGGAAACATCTGCCAGGGTGCCTAACTTCTTTTTACTAAGGATTAACACACCAGAATTATGGTCATCAGTATGTTCACTTTATAACTATCCCAGTGACATAAGTAGGGTTGCCACAAGTTTCCCCAAATGAAATTCCCTGATATTTCTCTCATTTTCAAACAAGTTTTAGCATTTTGTCCTGACAAATTTTGAGATCTCAAGGGTAAGTTAGGACTTAAGTTGGCAGTACAAGAAACAATAGTGCAAATGAGGAAATATCTTAAAAGAGAGAAAGAAAGGCACATGGCATTCCCTGATGTGTGCAAAAATCTTAAGTACTAACATTAATATCTTTTGTAATAAACTGTTTTTAGATGGAGAAAGCAAGCCGAATGGTATGTATGTTTCATTAAGACCACTGATGTTACTTTATTTCAAATAGAAAGAAGCACATTCAGTGACAAAAATATGCATTTCCTTGTAGTTGCAAGACTGATTTAAAATACCTTCATGGATTTCAGAGATAACCTCAGAAAAAAGTAGGCCTCTTGAAAGAAGTATATAAGGCAGGGAAGAATTGTGTAAACCAACACTGTAGGTGACCACCAATAAAATGTTGGTTTTACTATGTTTGTTATTGTCGGTTATTACCCACTGTGTTATATCTATTATTTTACAGGTATTGTGTGATTTTTCTTCCAAGAAATATATGAGTACATAATGTACAAACCACCAGAGACTGACACAATTTTCTTGTTATCGTACATATTTTCTGACATAGAAACTACTTTTTAAGTGCCAAGATGTACTAGAACAAATAAAATGTCCATAAAACACCAGACTGTCCAATGTACTTGCGGTGAGACAGTCGCAGTTCCCGAAATCCATTGCCCATGGCGTCTGGCTTGCTGAGGATTGATTGATTAAATGAGAGGGTTATGGGACCAAACAGTGAGGTCATCAGTCCTCTGATTCCGAAGTTAATCACAGAAGAAAGAGGATCCAGTCAGGAGAAACAAATTATAAAATAATGAAGTTAAAACACACACACAGTAAAAGGCATAAGAGGTGAGACCAAATACAAAAACTGGAAAAAGACAGTGGTCTTTCCATGGGGGGAGTGGTCATGGGGTCCCAGACCGAGAAGACATGCAAAAGAGGTCCCAAATACAACCACCCGATCCTGCTCCAAGAGTAAAGCAAAACCTTGTATCTGGAAATATAAACCACTTTCATGGAGGAAACAGAGGACCAGTTCAACAATCTGTGAATCATCTGCTAATATTAAAATTAAGGAATTGGGAAAACTATACTTAGTACAAAGGGCCAAAGAAGAGGACCAATATGTGGGATACCATCAGTCTGGCTCCACAACCACATTGTGAGGGGTGGTTCGTTACACAGGAGGAAACAATGGGTGAACCTGGAATGACCAATGCATAAATGACATAAAACTACTTCCGAGATGAGTGGAAGAAAGAGCACCAAACTGTAGTAGACTCCTTGATTGGGAAGAGTTTATTACTAGGAGCAGTAGTGCACCAGATGTCATTCCACTTTTGGGCAAAGAGAGATTTGACGTAGAACTGCATATCCGCAGCTGGAATCATGAAAGGGAGTGGGGTAAGTATCTGCTCCTCTAACCGAACGGTCAGCCAGCTCACTCCCTGGGATGCCCCCATGACTTGCGACACAGAGAAAGACAACTGAGCAGGAGGCATGGCCAAGAGCTGAGAGAAGGTCATGGATAGCAGAGACCAAAGGGTGATGAGAGTAGCATCGGTCAATAGCCTGCAGGCTGGTCATTGAGTCATAACAAATTAAAATGCCGTGGAGGGAGATCTGAGAAACAAAATGGAGGACTCTGTGAATGGGACCCTGGAATAGGTTGGTTCTAATCCGTGGCCTAGGCATCCTCCAAGGGGAAAGGAGGGGGTTAAGGGGGGAAATACATGGGGTGCATTCCAGTGACTGGAGATGGAGATCCCAACAGAGGGAAGTGAGACACATGTCAACTGGTGGGTTGTTGTCAAGAGGGAGACAATCCTCGTTTCCAAAGACAACAGGTTACATGGGATAGTCAGGGAATTGGTAAATGGCGATTGCCTAAGAAACCAGGAGTTGGCTACGTCATATGTGTAGAGGGGAGAACACTGCTTCTGCGGGGAGACTGTTAGCAGGTCTAGTGTGAATGGACCAATGGCCAGACGCACCCCAAAATGATGAACAGGGTCAAGTAGTTGCAAAGTGGAAGGAGTCACTGAGCCATAAACTTGACTACCATAATCTAGTCTGTTCAAGAGCAGAGCACAGTAAAGATGGAGAAGAGTGGTACGATCTGCACCGCAAGATTGGTGGGCCAGGAGGTGGAGAGCATAAGCTTCCACATGCATGTAGTCTTTAGGTGGTGCATGTGGGGCAGTCATGTCAGCTTGCTATCAAAAATAAGGTCCAAGAAACAGGACTATGCTACAACATTGAGGAGCTGGTCACCTAAATAAAGTTGTGTTGGGGTGTACTGTGGATCAATGACAAAAATGCATAACCTGTGTTTAGGAGGGAGGAAACTGGAAGCCAAGGGAAGCAGAGGTCCGTTGGATGGCACCATGGAGCCACCACTCAGCAGATGCTACCAAGTGGGAGCTTCACCAGATGCAAAAATTGACGATGTACAATATCAGGGCAACCACAGACCCAGTACAAGTTACAAGCCCATTGATGGCTATGAAGAAAAGTGTGACACTTAGCACAGAATGCTGTGCAATACCGTTCTCCTGAATCCAAGGGGTGCTGAGTGAAGTGCCAACTCAAACCCGGAAGAGCCAGTGGGATAAAAACTCGTGGACAAAAATCGGAAGGGGGCCATGGACGCCCCAGCCATGGTGGGTAACTAAAATGTGATGGCACCAAGCCATGTCGTATGCCTTATGTAGGACAAAGAAGACCGCGACCAGGTGCTGGAGGTTAGTAAAAGCCTATGAGATGACTGTTTCCAAGCTGAGTAAATAGTAAGTTGGAGATCATCCTGCCAGGAAGCCACAATGATATGGGGACAGAAGGTACCGAGATTCGATTACCCAACGTAATCTGAAGCTAATCATCCTCTCGGGTGGTTTACAAAGGATATTCGTCAGGCTAATTGGGCAGTAGTTGCTGTGAGACGCTGGGTTCTTCCCACGCTTAAGGATGGGAATAATTATACTGCCTCGCTATTGTGACGAAAAAGTACCGGTGAGCCAAATGCAGTTAAAGACCTAGGAGATGTTGCCTCTGGGGAATGTCCAAGTGTTGAATCATCTGGTTGTGGATGGAATCCAGACCTGGTGCCGTGTCTCTTGCAGAGGTAGGACCCTGCAAGAATTCTCATTCAGTGAAGGGTTCATTATAGGTCTCAGTATGGTGCAGTTTGAAACAGAGGAGAGGGGGGGGGGGGGGGGCGGAGGGGCGTCTGTTATGCTGGAGAAAGGCTGCAGGATAGGAAGAGGACACCAATACCGTCACAAAGCGTGTCGTGAGGTGTTCTGAACGGAATAATGGATCAGTGCACACAGCACCTTGGAGGTTAAGATCCTTGACAGCTGACTGTTGCTGGAGGTCCAGAAGGCTACAGAGCTTGGACCAAACCAGCAATGAAGAGCCATACGTCCCCAGGGAAGAAACATAGCATTCCCTGGATTTCTTTTCACTCTACTTAATAAGGTAACAGAAACCAGAATGAAATTTTCACTCTGGAGCGGAGTGTGCGCTGATATGAAACTTCCTGGTGGATTAAAACTGTGTGCCGGACCGAGACTTGAACTTGGGACCTTTGCTTTTCGCGGGCAAGTGCTCTACCAACTGAGCTACCCAAGCACGACTCATGCCCCGTCCTCACAGCTTTACTTCTGCCAGTACCTCGTCTCCTACGTGTCGAGGGTCGTGCTTGGGTAGCTCAGTTGGTAGAACACTTGCCCGCGAAAGGCAAACGTCCCGAGTTCGAGTCTCGGTCCGGCACACAGTTTTAATCTGCCAGGAAGTTTCAGGTAACAGAAATGCTTAAAAGTAAGGAGGTTGGCCTGTGAAGGATATCGTTTAAATCAATGCAGTGCCCGTCGGCAGTCCTGGACAGCGACTGCTACATCATTGGTCCACTACGTTACCGGTCAACAACACGGGGGACCTATGGATAGGGGGACAGCAGTGCCAGCAGCACGAAGAACAATGGCAGAGATGCCTTGGATGACTGCATCAATAGAATTTGAGAGGAAGGTATCTAAGTGCACAGCAGACATATATAAAGGTCAACTGGGCCTGCAGAATGCCCAACGTGGGGGCCTGTCTGCCTGGCGGCAGAAGGGGAACGATAGAATCACTGAAAAGTGGTCACTAAGTTCATCATGGGATGACCAATGTAGGGAAGTCACGAGAGCAGGGGAGGAGATTGTGAGATTGATAGCAGTAAGGGTGCCATGAGCAGTGCTGAAGTGGGTAGGGGAACTACAGTTGAGGAGACACAAATTGAGGTCTGTAATAAGTTGGTCAATTACGAAACCCCTACCAGCTGAAGTGACCCCCCCCCCCCCCCACCACCACCACCACCACAATGGGTGGTGGGCATTTAAGTCCCCAAGGAGAAGTAATGGAGGCAGGAATTGCTGGATTAAGGTAGACAGTTCAACAGGAAGTGGCTTACCTGGAGGGAGGTAGACACTGCAAATGGTGATTGCTGGAGTTGTTTAACCACTATTGCTTCCAGGTTGGTAAATAGGGGGAATCCAGTCACTAATGACATCGGAGCGAACCACAGTGCAGACCCTGCTACACGCTACACTGGGGCCGGCATGGTTCCAACAGAATGCCCGATAACCATGAAATGTTGGCGAGTGATCATCACGGAAGTGTATTTCTCGAAGAGTAAGACAGAATGCAGAATAGGAGGTAGCAAGATGTCGTATTTCTGGTAGGTGAAGATTGGGATGACATACATAAATAAGATGTCAGATTGCAAATTCCTTGACTTGCGCCAAAGGGTAGTTGGGTTTCGGGCTCTGCTGAATATATCAGGTGACCACTATAGGCAGGAGGTGGCTACACGGGTAGCAGGGGCTGTGTGGTGTGGACTGGGTGGTTTTTTAGGTTAGAGGTTCTCGGGAAAACACAATAAGGGCTTCAGTCACAAAGGGTGCTGGCCGAACACAGGAAGAACATAGATACAGGAACCACCAGTATAACAGCTGTAAATTGTTGTAACTGTGTTGGGAAAGTACCACAGCTCCAAACACTGATGCTCAAATCGTTATAGGCATTGAAAGCAGGCTAAAGCCAGAGATAAGCTCAGCCAAAATTTTTGTGAAGAACCTAATGGTGTTCCGAAAGGATAGGCTAAACACGGTTGGCGGTGGTGTGTTTGTTGGTGTTAGAAGTAGTTTATCTTGTTGCGAAATTGAAGTGGGTAGTTCCTGTGAGTTAGTATGGGCAGAGGTCATTGTTGGCAACTGGAATAAAATAATCATTGTATCCTTTTACCGACCTCCCAATTCAGATGATACAGTTGCTGAAAGGTTCAAAGAAAACTTGAGTTTGATTTCAAATACGTACCTGACTCATACAATTATAGTTGGTGGTAACTTTAATTTACCCTTGATATGTGGCGAAAATACATGTTTAATTCCGGAGGTACATATAAAACATCATCCAAAATTGTGCTAAATGCATTCTCTGAAAATTATTTTTAGCAGTTAGTTCTGGAGGCCACACAAATAGTAAACAGTTGTGAAAACACACTTGACCTCTTAGCAACAAATAATCCTGAGTTAATAACGAGCATCAAACTGGATACAGGGATTAGTGAACACAGGGTTGTCGTAGAGAGACTGAATATTGTAACCCCAAAATCCTCCAAAAATTAACGAAAAATATACCTACTCAAAAAAGTAGATAAAAATTCACTTGATGCCTTCCTGAGAGACAATCTGCACTCCTTCCAAATTAATGATATAAGTGTAGACCAAATTTGGCTTGAATTCGGAGAAATAGTATCGGCAGCAATTGAGAGATTTATATCAAATTAATTAACAAATGAGAGAGCTGGTCCTCCTTGGTACACAAAATGGGTCAGAACACTGTTGCAGAAACAACAAAACAAACACGCCAAATTTAAAAGGACACAAAATCCCCAAGATTGGCAATCTTTTACAGAAGCTCGAAATTTAGTGCTGACTTCAATGCAAGATGCTTACAACAGTTTCCACAACGAAGCTTTGTCTCGAAACCTGGCAGAAAATCCAAAGAGATTCTGGTCAAATGTGAAGTATGTTAGTGGCAAGAAACAATCAATGCCTTCTGTGCACGATACCAATGGAGATACTATTGAAGATAGTGCTGCCAAGCAGAGTTACTAAACAAAGCTTTCCAAAATGCCTTCACAAAAGAAGACAGACAGCAACTTAAATAACTTAATAAAAGCAAATCTTCTGGTCCAGACTGTATACCAACTAGGTTCCTTTCAGAGTATGCTGATGCATTCCCTCCATACCTGACAATCATATACAACCGTTGGCTCGACGAAAGATCCGTACCCAAAGACTGGAAAGTTGCACGGTTCACACCAATATTCAAGAAAGGTAGTAAGAGTAATCCACTTAATTACAGGCTCATATCATTAACATCAATATGCAGCACGATTCTGGAACATGTATTGTGTTCGAACATTATGAATTACCTCGAAGAAAACGGTCTATTGACACACAGTCAATATGGGTTTAGAAAATATCGTTCTTACGAAACACAACTAGCTCTTTATTCGCATGAAGTGTTGAGTGCTACTGACAAGGGATTTCAGATTGATTCCGTATTTCGGGATTTCCAGAAGGCTTTTGATACTGTACCACACAAACGGCTTATAGTGAAATTGCATGCTTATGGAATATCATCTCAGTTATGTGACTGGATTTGTGACTTCCTGTCAGAGAGGTCACAGTTCGTAGTAACTGACGGAAAGTCATCGAGTAAAACAGAAGTGGTTTCTGGAGTTCCCCAAGGTAGTGTTATAGGCCACTTGCTGATCCTTATCTGTATAAACGATTTGGGAGATAATCTGAGCAGACCTCTTAGGTTGTTTGCAGATGACACTGATACTTATCGACTAATAAAGTCATCAGAAGATCAAAACAAATTGCAAAAATATTTAGAAAAGATATCTGAATGATGCGAAAATTGGCAGTCGACTCTAAATAACGAAAGTGTGAGGTCGTCCACATGAGTGCTAAACAGAATCCGTTAAACTTCGGTTACACAATAAATCAGTCAAATATAAAGGCCGTAAATTCAACTAAATACCTAGGAGTTACAATTACAAACAACTTAAATTGGAAGGAACACATAGAAAACGTTGTGGGGAAGGCTAGCCAAAGACTGCATTTTATTGGTAGGACACTCAGAAAATGTAACAGATCTACTAAGGAGACTGCCTGCACTATGGTTGTCTGTCCTCTTTTAGAATACTGCAGCGCGGTGTTGGGTCCTCACCAGATTGGACTGATGGAGTACACCGAAAAAGTTCAAAGAAGGACAGCACGTTTTATATTATCACGAAATATGGAAGAGAGTGTCACTGAAATGATACAGGATTTGGGCTGGACATCATTAAAAGCAAGGCGTTTTTTGCTGCGAGAGAATCTTCTCACGAAATTCCAGTCACTACCTTTCTCCTCCGAATGCGAAAATATTTTGTTGACACCGACCTACATAGGGAGAAACAATCACAACAATAAAATAAGGGGAATCAGAGCTCGTACAGAAAGATATAGGTGTTTGTTCTCTCGGTGCGCTATACGAAATTGGAATAATAGAGAATTGTGAAGGAGGTTCAATGAACCCTCTGCCAGGCACTTAAATGTGTTTTGCAGAGTATCCATGTAGATGTAGACTCAGGTTGCGATGGGGGAGATGGCACCTCCGGGGGCACTGGAGGAGGGAGGGGGGGGCTTGTCTTGAGACTTACGTTCCTTCTTCCTCTCTTTCAAAGGTGGAGGGCAGGGTACAAAGGGAGTACAGATGTCTGCAAGATCTGGAACCAAAAGAGAGCAGGTGACCTTGGGGCACACAGATAATGTGTCTCATGGCTGAGTGGTGATAGGAGGCTTCCGGCCTGAAAGACGCCAGGGAAGGAGGTCCCAGGGGGAGCCCAATCACTGGCATGTGCTGAAGAAGGAGGGCAGTTCTTCTTCAGGCAGGGAGGGGGAGTGGCTCCCGGACGGGAGGGTAGGGGAGGACGGAACTGGGGTGAGGAAGAGGTAGGAGGAAGAAAAGATGCAACAGAGGCAAAGGTTGAAGATAGTGACACTGGATGGAGTGTCATACTTTTGACGAGCCTCAGCATAAGACAGGCGATCCAGAAACTTATATTCTGGGATCTTTTTTTCTCTTTTGTAAGCCAGGCAATCCAGTGAGTGAGGGGAGTGGCAGTCATGACAATGATACACACAGATGGTGGACCACAGGAGCCTTCCCTCATGGAATGGGTGTCCACTGTCACCACACAGAGGGTCTGCCATACAGTGGGAAGACCTATACCCAAAATTGAAGCACCAAAAGCATCTAATGGGTGGTGGGACACATGGATTCACATCACATCTGTAACATATAACCTTGACCTTCTCTGATAGGGTGTCCCCTCGAAAGCCAGAATGAAGGCACTAGTATCGGTGCAGTTGTCCTTGCGACACTTGTGCACACATCAAACAAAATGAACATGCATTACTCCAGATTAGCCCGGAGTTCATCAGTTTGCAGGATGAGGTCCCTATGAAAAGTCACTCCCTGGACCATATTCAGAGATTGGTGAGGAGTAATAGACACTGGGACTTTGCGAAGATGATCGCTGCGGACTGGGCAGCAGAGGAAGCGTTGATCAAAAGGGAGCCCGACCGCATCTTACTAAGAGACTCCACTTCACCAAACTTGTCATCGATATTCTTCACAAAAAAACAATGGCTTTGTGTGGCGAATGTGTCCCCATCTGTCCCAGTATAGACGAGGTAGCAGGAAACTGTTTCATCGCAAGATGGCGAGCCTGGCCCTCCTCCCACGGTATAGCCAGGGGAGGGAAGGCTGCCGGGTCACATGAAGCAACATTAAATGATCCTTCACCATTTGAAGAGACGGCTGTTTGAAAATGGCCAGATTTTTGCAGCTTGATACGCTTCAAGTGCCAAGCATGTGCCCTGATACCACCCACTCCGATCAGTAGCTCTTCCAGTGAGCGCCATCCAGCCACAGCAAGGGCTGACTGGGACTGTGGCCATTGCTGGGAGCTCCAATGCTCCAAGAAGAAAAGCAACAACTCGTTGGCATACATGGGGAGGGGACAGCTCAGGTATCAGTAGCGTGATTCCGGTGTTATCAGGGGGGTTAGCCAGATGGGTACATAACATCCCCACCATATGGACTGACTACAAGTGCTAGTGACCTAGCTGGGTGGAAGGGGGCTACAGCAAGGAAGGGAGAGGGGAAGGAAGGGGGAAGAGGAATTCACACCGTAGATGCTAGGGAGGAAGTTCTTCCCCAAATCCCAAATAGCTCACACTAAAAACAGAAAATTTAGATGTGGAGGTTAAACCTCAGGTGGCGACCTAAACCCCAAAAATGGTGAAAGAACAGGCAGAAGGAACAAAATTGCAAGCAATAGGGGGAACCAGCCGGAAAGCCAGGTCGATAAAATGAGAACGCCGAGAGAGGGGAAGGAGGGGGCAATGGGGAAGGAGCGAGGATAAGGAGGGAGGACAGAGTGAAGGAAATGCAGCCAACTGGCAATGGCTTGGGGGCCTCGTGTGCGCCACACACGAACTCACGAAAGAACCGTGAGTCCCCTGGAGGGCCTGCTGAGGAGCACTGCAGTCCTTGGTCCATGGATAAACCATGAAAATCCGCTGCATTATCTACAAATAGACCCGGCCTGCAGGCAGATCGGTGAGACTAGATTCGACAGGCAGGGCCTGCACATTAGTGGGAACCGAATGGCTTCAGATCAGTAGGCCCGATCCATTATGGATACCTGCAGAAAGAACCTCCACTTTTGGCCCATCATGGAAATCCATTTGTGTGACCAGCTATTCATGAGCCACAGACAGCATGTTGATGAAATGAGATCACGGTGAGGATAGGTAGCAACTCACCATAAAGACGATTGCCGAATCGCAGACAGGAATGTAGAAAAGACAATCGCAATATCACAACTAAATGTTCAGCCTTAGCTTTTGTCAGAAAACGAGAGCGCACACACATTCACACAATCACTCACACACAACTCAGGCAAACATGATCACCGTCTCCGGCCGTTACCTCTACAGTCTCTTAGAATTAGATCCAAACAAACCACTCCTGATGCTTCCCTACCTCTCATCAGCAGCTTCTAGGCTAGCCACAAGAAGTGATGCTGACTGCAAGCTGAGGGGCATGGTAGGATGAGGAGAAGCAGTAGGAATGAGGGAGTAGGGAAGTGGCACATGTACTTAGCTGCACCCAGCCAGCAACTACGCACGACACCTCAGTAAACAAACCATTTCATCAATTGAGACAAAAATGAGATTTTTGCAGTGTTTTCGTGTCCCTGACGTGTTTGAAATTCCCTGATAGTCCCTGGTTTCCAGAGTCTGTGGAAACCCTGATATGGGTCCTACATGATGAACAAAACTAAAATTAATATTGTTGGTGGTCAAGTCAAAGCCCTAAAGAGACATCTGTATAGAGATGCTGCTTGTTATTCATTAGGCAGACATCTGTGACCATTAACACGCATTACTGAGTCGAGCTTATGAGATGGCTTAGTGTGTAAAGGTTTACTTCAGATTTTGTTACAGAATTTCTTGTAGCAAGTAAAATGAAAAATAAGAACCTTGAGTGCACTGGACCACGATTAGAACTGAAAACACACTTTCCTTGCACCACAAGATATCTGCAGAACCACTGAGCTATTGAGACGCTGCTGAGAACTAGTATCCCTCATACCACTATTGGTAGCTGTACTTCATAATGCAATGTTAAAGATATGAAAAATTGTCACTTGAGTGAAGTACGAAATTCCTGGTGCCCAAAAATTAAATATTCTGGCTCAGTGTCTCATCTTACATGAGGATTATGTAGTATAAGCCATCAAAGTGGGAAGGAAATGCCAAGTGAATTTAGCAGAACAATGCAAGCCTACACACAGAAGTAAATGCACTATCACAGGGCTGCCAAATATTTGCAGCTATGTTGCCAATTCTTACCTGCACCAGGGGCATCTATGTAGCAAAATGCTTGTTCTACTGATACAGGCTCTTAGAGGGGAGGTGGCACCATGTTTGATTTTTCTGCTGCACTATCTCCTGATATTTTCTAACATCATTTTTAAAGCTTTCCACCATGGAAGGGTGCTGTAAATGCCATGCAGGGATAGGTTTCCACTCGTACATACATCACGAAATTTTGAAGTATAAATTTTCCACTGTGATTACAACTAATATAAATCTGGTACCGACAGTTTGTGAAGAAAGAATATTTCAGTGGAACAAAAATAACTGGAAATCAACCTTGCCCTTGAAGTCATGAAATACTATGATATCAGATACTTCACACCTCGAAATCAAATACATCAGTGTGCAGTGTTGTGCCCCATACAAGTAGAATTCCATGACAACCACAAGAAAGCAGAAGTATGTTTATGGGGGTGACATCAATAAGAAATACAATTAACTAACTATCCAATGCCACACAATAATCAATTCATTTGAGAATTCAGACCAGAAGAGAAGAAACTGAAACATATACTCATTAAGATACAAATTAAACTGTAGATGTGAGCAATGTCTAATTTGCAGTTTCAGCTTGAGATCTATATACATGCATAGTAACTGGCCTGTTCATTGCTTTCCTAATGTTCTTCTCTTGTTTGGTCCCTAAATGATGTAAAGAATCCAAATCTACGTCACTGATGGCTCCTGTGGATCTTTCAAAAGACCTTTTCTGTGTGTTGATGCTTGGTATTCGTAAGGCAGACCACTGTTCCTGCTCACATAAGGTTGCCAGAAGGCTTATGAATTGTATTCAAAATTGAAAGTCACAAGAGAAACGAGCACTTGATTACCCAGAATTCCTATGTTAGTTTACATAGCTATGTACATAAAAGCACGAAGAAACCATAATTTACTGATTTGCATAACTCACCCAATCAGCAGTGGAACAAAGTTAACAAACCTAGTCTACCGTTTACAGTTGTGACACTAAAACCAGGAGCTGAGCCAACGGCAAACTAAGGTTGGGCTCACAAATTCTTAGCTATCTGTAGGTTTGTTAGAGTCTATATTACATATTAAGATGTTGAGTAATATACTGTGAAGCAAATTTTTATCTGACATCGTGCTGTTACATCAACAGAAATTATTGCATTGTTCTGCATGCATCACCATCCTCCCATTGCTGTCTTTTCTTATTGGGTTAGGTAAATGTGTGTGTTTGGTATGGGAAAACAGCCAGCATTTCACTGTTCCAGGAATACTGGTAATGTTCATTGGTACCAAATAGTGATACAAGAGCCCTTGTGAATGAACCCATGACATTAATAATAAAATAATCATGAATGAAGTTTATTACATTACAGGAGGACGCTCATGATTAAAAACAAAAATAAATAAAAAATAGGATTATCATTCAGTCAGCACAATACAAAAGTTTTCTTATTGTCTTGTTTCTGAATTGAATTCTGGAGACTTGCTGAGTAAAAAGAAATAATGGAATACATTGATATTCCAACAAGGTCTCAACTAGCAACTACCCTTGCCTCAGATCATGACACGAGCATGGTGCCACGGAGCAAACATGACACTGCTTTTTTAGCTCTCTGCTATAGCTCTGTAGGCCTTTCACGATGTGAAATACAAAATTAGTTGAGATTTGAGCATGGAACGACTTTCCTAGGTTCAAAAAATTAATTTACGATCTCTCTGTCACATGAACACCATGACTACAGGGATTACTTTATCAGTACGAAAATAGAATATTGTGAGAATTTAGCAGGATCACTCAGCATCAATCCTGAAAGTGAGTGAACTGTTCATGCAATGCCATACATCATCAGCAATATTGCCCAGTCTCAGCTGCATGGGCAATATGGAGAACATCAAGGACTGTTCACAGTATCCTCACTGCTGTCCACAGACTGCTCCAGCCTGCCCTCAGTAAAGCTGTGCTACCAGATGCAAGTGTAAGAGATGGCTTCAGATCGACAGCAAATTACACATACAAATGAATTGCACACTTATCCTGTTCACCTTGAGGGGAAAGCTTATTTTAAGAACACTAAAAATGCATTGTGACAAATGAATGATATACCTATTTTCATTTATTTTTGATCATCAGCCTTCTTCTGTAATGCAATAAACTTCATTTATGATTTTTTGATTATTAATTTCATAGGTACATTCACAAGAGCTTTCCTATCACTATTTGGTACCAATATTTTTGAAAGAATGGAATGTTGGATATGTAGTCACACAGATTATGCATTGATTTCAGGGTAACAGGAAAAGCCCAATAAGAAAAGAGGACAAAGTGGGGCCTGTGATGCACACAAAATTCTGCAACAATTTTTGTCAATTTAACAGTGTGACAACACATAAATTCATATCACAGTATGTTTCTCAACACTCTAATACGCAGATGCAGGATGGACCCTGCCACAGCTATAGATAGCTATGATTTTCTGACCACAACCACAGTTTACTGTTATAATTTTACAACTGTAAATAGAAGACTGCCAACTTTGTTCCACTGCTGCCCGAATGAGTTATGCAAATCAATAAATTAGGTTTTCTTCGGCTTTTTTTTTTTTTTTTTTTTTTTTTTTTACATAGCTATGTATACTAACATGGGAATCCTAGGTAATCAAGTGTGTGTTTCACTTATGACTTTCAATTTCAAATACAATTCATAAACCTTCTGCTTGATCCAGAACTGTGTATGAGCAAGAATAGTGGTCTTATTTTCCATTTTATTTAATGGAGCTGCAAATTACTAGAAGAAATTCTTTACCAATACCTGAAGAAAACCGTTACACGCTACAACTTCTCATAAGCTTGACTTAGTGATGTGTGTTAATGGTCACAGATGTCCACTTTACGAATACAAAGCATCACTACTATACATACGTCTCTGTAGGGCTTCGACTTTACCACCAACAATATGAATTTGAGTTCTGATCATCTCATTGGACGAGAATAGTTGTGAAGTGAACATACTGATTACCACATTTCCAGTGAGCTAAATCTCTGCAGTAAAATTAGGCACCCCGATAGACATTTGCTGACACTAGCACTAGCAACTTCCTTCCACTCTAGGTAGCTTAAAATGGGCAGTTTTGTGGTTTGTACCTAATTGAATACCTTAATATCACGTTCAGTCACCATTAAGTTCTCAATGAATCCATATATGCACTTCAAAATATGCAGTGTGACTGTGCTGCTACAGAGCACACCTTGTGGGGCATTCACACTGTTTATTGTATATATTTACCATAAGGAATTGGACGATGACATTAACCACAGTTACTGTTGCTCGACAAAAAAATACAAATTCCTGAGAAATAAAACTGCATGAAGAATCACTTCTGAAAAGAAATGAAACAAGATGTAAAGCATCATTAAAAATATTAAACACTGTAGTGGGGTATTCTGGTTAGATCACAAATTACATAATTAATTTTGTGCCATTCTTATGTCTTGCAGATTCGTGTGATAATAATACTCATCAAATTAAAACGGACTGTCTGCTTCCAGTGGCATTGAGTGTGAAACACAAATTGTGGGCATTTTTGTGGTGTATCACTCAACAACAGTAAAGCATTTTATACTACCCAGAGCAATGAGTGGAAGCTCGCAATTTCAACAGAGGATGAGGGAGCGCAGTGTCACTATCGGGTCTCATTTAACAGAGCCCAGGCAGCTCTGGCACATGCAGTGTCACAAACAGACAGTCTGCAAAGAAATCTGTCAAACAAATGTTATTGGACAGACTTGTAATTACCAGTGTGTCAGAAAGTGAAATATGTTGTAGCTGTGTTACCATTACACTCATGACTTCAGTATTCAGACAGAAGGCACTATAAATTTTAGGCAACAAGTGGTTTCGCCACCAGATGTTGGATTCAGATGACACGCTGTTTACCACTAGACCACGGGTGCAGATGTCATACAACAGCTCTAACAGAAATTAAGATGTCCTCCAGAAACTGCTGCAGCCTACAAAGTTATCAGATTGTGCAGGTAGCCATGTTATTTGTCCCATGTTGCAATTGACACAGTGTTAGACTCTGGGTGACCAGTCATAGGCCAGGTCTATGTCACACAGTATACATGGTTACTTTAAAGTGAAAAAAGCTTGCCACAATATATTCAGACAACTTTGGTATAGTGAATATCACGATAAAGGATGATGCTTTCTGGAGCTCATCATCAACCCTTTTCATGAAATTCTGAACTTCAGTCACACATTCACTTCCCTACTCCTGTTGGAGTTCTTTCATGTCTATATCCATATTGGCCCAAAATGCTGAAACTCCTTTACAACAATTTAGTCCAACAATTTTTGTGTATCTCACTGTTGATAGCATATTCTTCAAGTAGTTTGGCAGTTAATCAGGAGTGTTCAATTTCGTGGCTTCTTGATAGTGTTTAAGGTGCCCTGCAAGTCCCTCCAGGGCTTTATGGATGTAGAAAGACAACAGTTTTTCACAGGATGTGGTCTGTTACTATTACTGCTTTCATCCACACTCACACACGTCTCAGGTGGACTGGCCATATGAGGTCAGTTTGGGGTTTGGGTGTTAATATTGTGTAATGGACTGCCCTGCGAGATCACTTTTAAATCAAACTTCCTCCAGTATTCCACTTTTCTAAGTAGACACTCAAGCTTGAGTACCCCATCAGCCTGAGATGGCAGTTGCATACAACATGAACAGAGTGAAACATCACTGAATTTGTCTCTTTTAGAACTATAAGACTAGCAGCGGAAATTAGTGCAGTTTCATTTGAAAAAGTGAAGTTCATACCAATAACTCTAATGAATATAGTTATGAAAAGAGACTATACATAATTTTGTGAGGACTTTTCCACAATTAATTTGGATGAAAACAAAATTATGATATCTTAGATGGTTCAGCTTCGTGGAGTCATTTGTATGTATGTACAGGATGAGACAGGAGGAACGGTACATGCTTTGAGGCATGATATTATTACTAACTGCGAACAAAAAACTATTTCAAATGGTTTCTGAGCTAGAAAACATTTCACATCACTTTTGTAAGTTTTTCTTGAATAACCTGTACCCTCCAATTTCCTACAAGAAATGTCTATTCATTATTTCTCTAGGACTAATAGTTTGCTCAAAGAAAGTGCAAGAATACTGAAAATATCACACAACTTGCAGGTGCTGTAGATTAAGTGGTTTATGTAGGACAATTTGAGATAGTTTCCCAACTTGATAGACAACAAATGTCCCATACCAAACTGTTTTCTGAACTTCCTCTACACTACTGTGGTACATTGTAAACAATGACAGAGTTCAAATAATACAGAAAAATAAATGACAATGTATATTAAATGTGTACTATCTCGAAAACCACTTGGAATAGGGCATACGTCCCAATGAAGTTTTTGTACAGAATCACTAATACAATCATTTCTCAAAGTAGCGCGTCTCTCAGCTTTGCCTTCAACGCTGCCTCATCTCACAATGCATCTATTCTTTGCGGGTCATCGTTAGCTCAACCCCTGCATTCAACTGGCTTCTGCGATATCTGGCTCAGCTCCCCAGAGGACCTCCTGGTAACCAGCCAGCGGGTGCAGAAGATAGCAACAGGGGTAACCTGCCAGTGAATGATGTACCATCACCGTCTGGACACCGACTAGGATCGAACATTGCCTCCGCCACCGAGATGGTTGTGCTCCCATAACCTGTGCTCCGAGCCTTAGGGCTTTGCGCTGTGGACAAGCTGTGCTGTTCATTAGATAAAACTTTAAATATGTACTTTGTTTTGAAGATAAACTTTTCATTGGTCAGCAGAATATAATCTACACTCTCAAGAATCTATTTTAGTTTTGTTGGAGAACAATCATTTGTGATGGGTTTTTCCTTCAAATTACTAAGAATAATTTCTGGAGAATGTTTCTTCTCATTTGTTGCATTTCGTCAGAAGCAGCAGACTGTGTTTGAAGTTTACATGTTCAAATAAACACATTTTAATTACACCTACTTGTGACCTAGTGGAAGTATTCCGACTGAGAAATACTTCACAAAGCAAGCACTTTCCCTCCAGACTCACCCTGTATGACTTATGTTTCTCGTTGTATTAAGCTGAAAGATCCTGTATCATTGTAATATGATTCTTGGATGAATAATTACAGCTATTACTACAGTACATAATAGCATAAGAGGAGCAGTTGCATGCAATATTTAATTGATCCTTATGATTATCTGCTGGTGCACCAAATCTATAACTTTATCACCCAACAGATAGAAATGTACTACTACTACTACTACTACTACTACTACTACTTCTTGTTGCTGGAACTACAGACACAGGCAAATTCTTAAAGCCCAATTATAAAAATTTAGGATGCGATTTTATGCAAAAGTTAATGTCCATAGTCCATACAGTCAATATGAGAATAAACAAATGTCATGTTCTCAGACTATGTCAAAGAAGGTTCACTATCACTATTCTGGTTTACACAATGACAACTTTTGAAGGCTTAGTCAAGAAAAAATAGTCAAAAATTGGCATCCACTGATGCTACCTGCTATCATTCCACTGACATTGCAAAGTAAATAATCTAATAAATCGAACTCTTTGTTTTGTATGAGAAATCTCATCCCATAACAAAGTTCTTTCCATAAAGCAAACTATAAAAACAACAATTTTGAATTGTACTGGGCCAGAGTGCCAATTATCCTAGCATGCAGATGTCCCATAAATGAGTAAACAACCAAATGGTAGAAAGCTAGACTGATTTCTCTGCACAACATACTTTCTTTTTATCTACGATAATGATCGAAGCAGACGAAATGAATTAAAATTTATGCTGCGGCCGGAACTCAAACCCGGGTCTTCTTGCTTGCTAGGCGGAAATGCTAACCATTACACTACCACAGCACGATGGTCATCATTGCTGCACAAACCGAGTGCCCTCCCCAACACAAACTCGGCTTAGGTAGTTCATGCAGCAATGTTGACCATTGTGCTGTGGTAGTGTAATGGTTAGCATTTCTGCCTAGCAAGCAAGAACACCTGGGTTCGAGACCTGACAGCAGCACAAATTTTAATTCATTCCGTCTGCTTTGATCATTATCGTAGATAATAAAAAGAGACTTAAATGTCTCAGGGGAACATTTAATTATACTTTTTTTTGTTTTTGTCTTTTTTTAGAGCACAAAAACAACTAAGGTCATACACGTCCATGTCAGAACTGTAGAACACAAAGAGAGGAGTTAAAATCGACTACACATTAATACCAATCCATGGAAGAGAAGACAGCTAAAAACAGGGATGTTGAGAAAGGTCTATAAAATATGCCACAGAGAAACGGAGGTACCGACCTAAAAATTAAGTAGCCTTCGCCATATTACTGCGACAGATAAAAAATAAAATGCGGTTGACAGCCAATGCATCGTTCACTAAAACTGCTGATAACTCAAATGGCAAACACAAACGAGAGCGCAAGTGGTTAAAAAAAAGGGCATTCCATCAGGAAATGGTGGACCATCAAAGAATGAGCACAATGCGCACTAAGTGGCGGGGGAGCGCCACTTAACAAATGGCAATGGCTAAAAAGACAGTGCCCGATATGCAACCTAGCTTAAATGATCTCCTCACAGCGAGACGGCTGAGAGGAGGTCGTCCAAGCTGCTGAGAAACGCTGAATAACCCAGAGCTTGTTCCCATGAAGGGTGTACCAGTGGTGATACCAAAACGGCACTACCTGCTGACAGACGGCAACACAGAGGTAACCTGAGGGAATATGAGAACTAGTGGGTTGAGGTACGAGGACTGCAGCCTTGGCAGCAGCCTCGTTTTCCGTCAGACTGATGTGACCAGGAACCCACATAAGCATCAAAGTATTTCCATCAAGATTGAGCAAGTGACAGCTTTCCTGGACCGGCAGCACTAAGGGATGGACAGTTTACAGCACACAGAGGCTTTGAAAGGCACTGAGAGTGTCTGAGCAGGTGACGCAATTGAAAAGCTTGTGTCGCCAGTTGTACTGCGTGGCCCGATACAGGGCGAAGAGCTCTGCTGTAAATACTGAGCAGTGTTCCGGAAGCTGATACTGAAAAACATCAGTGCCAATGACGAAGGCACACCCGATGCCAAGGTCAATCCGAGAGCCATCAATGTACACAAAGGTAATATCGTGAAGTTTCATGCAAAGTTCATGAAACTGAAGGTGATAGGGTAAGGCTGGAGTTGTGTCCTTAAGAAGCAAACGAAGGCCAAGATGAACATGAGCCACTCCATGATGCCAAGGTGGTAAAGGAAAAGTTGCTGGTAGTGTGAAGTTAAGCTGCCGGAGCAAGAGCCAAAAGTGAACCCCAGGAGGTAACAGAGAAGACGGATGTGCTCCATATTGGTGATCAAAGGAATCATCGAAGAAGGAGTCATAGGATGGGTTGCCACACATGGCAGGCAAGCAGCATACATATCTGCTGAGGAGAAATTCACAGCAGTACAACAGTGGTAGTTCGTCAGGTTCTGCATACAGACCCAAGATGTAAAGATGGTGGAGGAAAACAACTGTGCCACCAAAACATTCATAAAAACAGTTTTATCAGTGGAAAAACGAAAGCTATTGTAGATGCTCCATGAGTGAGACAATCAAGACATCGCTGAAGACGGCACTCAATGAGACAAGTCCATAGAGAACTGCAATATATGGAAAAATTGTCAACAAAAAGGGAGCCGGAGATTCCCGGCAGGAGACAGGCCATTATAGGGTTAATGGTGATAGCAAATCGGAACCCTGATGCACACTAGTTTCCTGGATAAAGGTATATGACAAGGCACAATCCACACCTACCTCGAAAACTAAATCTTTTAAATATTGCTGAACGAAATGGGGCATGCAGCCACAGAAGCCACACCTGTAGAGAGTATGGAAGATACCAGTCCTCCAGCAGGTGTCGTAGGCTTTTTTCAAATCAAAAAACATGGCCATATTCTGGGATTTCCGCAGAAAACCATTAATGACATGGGTGGACAAAGGGACGAGTTGGTCACTGCAGAACGGCATGCTCAAAATCCACATTGTGCAGTGGTTAGTAAATTGCGAGACTGTAGGCACCATACCAGCCAGGTATGAATCATACGTTCCATCACCTTGCAACCACAGCTGGTGAGAGAAATGAGGCGGTAGCTAGAAGGAAGGTTTTTGTCCTTGCCGGGCTTAGGGATAGGTATGACAGTGGCTTAACGCCAGTAGATTCGGTTGTATGTATGAAGCATAAAGGTCTGCAACATCTGAATGTGAATGTTGTTTCGCCGTGGGGTGGAGGATTGGGATGAAGTGAGAACATGATCTAGCTACATCATTGTAAAGATGGCATTGTAGCACTCATGACTCAGAGAAGAGAAGGTTATTGTCTGAGACTCCTCCACTCGTTTCCAATGGAGGAAGGCAGGGTGATGGTGGGAGGAGCTTGAAATCTCTGCAAAATGGCAGCATGAGGTGTTGGAGATAGCAATAGGGTCCAAATGACATTGTCTGCTGCTGACAGGCCAGAAACTGGGAAACACTTCTTGGTCCCAGATAGCCGTCGGAGGCTGGCCCACATGAAGGAAGAGGGAGTGGAACTGTTAAAAGAACTAATGAATGAAATCCAGCTAGCTTTTTTGCTATTGTGAAGAATGCGATGACACTGTGCATGCAACTGTTTATAATGAATGCAGTTTGCCATCGTAGGAGAATGGTTAAAGACGTGGAAGGCACGTCTCCATACGTGAATTGCATCGTGGCATGCCTCAGTCCTCCGAGGGACCGTGGTAAAGAGGAAGTACGAGGAATGGAACATTCTGCGACGGTAAGGATAATGTTTCTAAGGTATTCTACCTGGTCATCACAACTGGGGAAATGTTCATCCATTTGGGTGTGCAGATAAGTGGAGTATAGGAGTCAGCAAACAGACAGCACACAGAAAATGGTCACTCAAATATGCATCAGTGAGAACGGACCACTCGAGATGAAGAGGAAGCTGGCAGTGCAGAAAGATAGGTCCAAATGGTAATAGGTGTGCATGGAGTCTGAAAGGAACGTGGGTGCTCCTGTGTTAAGGCATAGGAGGTTAAGTTGACTGAGGTCAGCCAAGAGGGCACCTCTCAGACAGATTCAGGGACAACCCCAAAAGGGATGACACGCATTAACCTCACCGAACGACAGAAATGGGTGAGGTAGCTGCCCAATAGGGTGGAGGAAGTCTGCCCTTGTGATACAGAATGGCAGAGGGATGTAAACAATACAAAGAGAAAAGGTCAAGTGAGGAAGGAAAGGGCGAACTGCAACAGCTTGAAGGTGGGTAGTCAGGGAAATGGATTGACTATGAACGTCATCCCGTATGAGCAACACGACTCCCCCATGAGACAGAATGCCATCCTCGGGGAAATGGTCAAATCAGACTGGAAAGAAATGCGAGAGCTCAAAGCGGTCATGAGAACGCAATTTTGTTTCCTGGAGGCAGAGAACAAGCAGTTTCTGTGATTCTAAGAGTAGCCCTAAATCCTCTTTGTTCGATCAAAGGCCATGAACATTCTATTGAAGGACAGTCATAATGAGGAAAGGTGGAAAGAACAAATGAAGGGATGTCACCTCGGTGGCTGCTGAATGCTAGCCTTCAAAGACTCGCTGCTACAGGGCGCAGAGGCTGGAGGATGCTGCTCCATGAGATCTACAGAGGTATCGGCATTCTCCCTCTGTTGATCTGCGGAGTCCAGGGCACATAAATGGTTAGCGGCACTCACCAGTGACAATGAGGTCGGTTGGACGAGGGTATCATATGGTGACATTATAGAAGAGGGTCTCTGAGTCAGCAAAGGAGAAGACCGTTTGCCTTTCTTTGACTTCTTGGAGCCTTTCCAGTTGGCAGAAGAAGACTCAGATGTTTGCTGGCTGGAGGGACGTAGGAATTCTTCACGAGAGTATTCCTTCTGTCCTTTCCTGTCTGCTGGTTGTGTAGCAGGTGACTTTGCCCCAGGAGGCAAATGTTTGGTGGCTTGTTGAACAGCTGGATGAGATGGCGATGCTACCATGACACTGGGCAATGTCACAACTGCAATGCTGAATTTGAGGTTGCACGCCTGTGTGGCCATGTCCTTCATGGAGCAAGATATAGCAAGAAAAGTACTGTAAGTGCCAGCTGGTAGAAGACAGGGTTTGCAACTAGCCAATAACTTGCAAGTGACCAGATAATGCAATTTTTCCTTTGTCCAGATCTGCTGGACAGCCCATTCATCGAGATATACGGGACAACCACGAGAGGAGGCGGCACGGTCGCCATTGCACTTGATACAGTGGAGAGGAGGGTGCAGACAATCACCCTTGTGCACATCCCTACCACAGGTTACATATTTGGCTGGGTGCCGGCAAGACATTCCAATGTGATTGAAATGATGACACTGGTAGCAGCGCATCAGGTTCAGAATGTACAATCGGACTGTGATAACTCCATAGCCTGCTTTGATCTCGGATGGAAGCACCAAAGGTGAGAAAAAGAGTGCATGTGGGCATCGACCTTCTTCATCAACCCATGGACGGTAATGACACCCTGATCAGACAGGTGCATTTGGATTTCTGCCTCAGTCAGCCCATCGAGCCGACCAGTGTGGCCGAGAGGTTCTAGGCGCTACAGTCTGGAAACACGCGACCACTCCGGTCACAGGTTCGAATTCTGCCTCGGGCATGGATGTGTGTGATTTCTTTAGGTTATTTAGGTTTAAGTAGTTCTAAGTTGTACGGGACTGATGACCTCAGAAGTTAAGTCCCATAGTGCTCAGAGCCATTTGAACAATTTTCAGCCCATTGAGCAGCCTAGTGTAAACAACACTATGGGAAGAATCGAGAGTTCTATGGGCCTCAACACGAACAGGATATCCATGGAGAAGCGAAGCAGCAAGCAGTTCTTGTGCTTGAGAATCCAAGTAGTCTCCAAAAGCAAAGTGCCATTGTGTACACGAGAGCAGGATTTCGCAGGGCCGGCAATCGCATTTCTGAATGAGAAACAGATTTACCGTTGCAAAGGACCGACTGTCTTCACTCCATGAAACCACGAGGAACCGTGTTGCAGCTGGTAGGGTCTTTGAATCAGATGCTTCATTCCATTTACATGTGATAGACATGAACTGCTTAGATCACGATTGGCTCATTGCAAGAAAATCCCCCATGATTGACAGCGTCTCCAGTGGTGCGCTCCTTCCAACTGGGGGCTCCCCTCAGAGGGGTCTCATCCGTCTTAGGTAACTGTTCACACCTCCTGAACACCTGACAGAGGGGCCAATCGGCAATTTGGGAAGGTAGCAGCTCAGGCAATCACCACTCCCTAGGCGTGGCCTGTACCAGGGGGTACGTGCGAATCCTACCTGTGGACCCGGGGCTGGCAATTACGTGTTACCCAATCACCTGTTACACGTCAGATGCTTGGGTTGGCCTTCAGGAGAGCACAGGGAGGCAGAAGAAAAGGAGGAGCTTCAAACACAGAAGCAGAGGAAGGATTGAAGAAGGTGAACAAAGAAAGGAAGAAAAGAACGAAAAACAGTGGTGAGACTGTTCTTATGTTAGCTATTGAAAATGCGGAAATAGTAAGAGGATAGACATGCAGCATGGAAGGAAAAAGGTGCTGCAAAGGATGAGGCCCCATGGTAACCAAGCACGAACCTGCCAAACAGCAGCGAGCCCCCTGATGAGGAGGGGAGGAGGAGGAGATGTGATTGTGAAACAAGTACAAATCTTCACTCAAGTTCCCTTGATAAATTGTTCTGCTGTACTGTCTGTACAATCAGGTCACCTGTTTTGATAAATATGATGAATTCAATATTTCGTATACATTATCTTCTAAAAAGGAAAAGGAAATCAGAATGCAACATACTGGTGATGACAAGATCATTAGAGATCTAGCAAAAGCTTGAATAGGATAGGAGTAGGTGGAAGAAATCAGCTATGACTTTTTCAGAGGAACCACATCTTGCATTTCTCTTAATCAGTAGTCACTCCAGTAGTGAGCAGAGATGTCATGGGCAACCTGGAGTTCAGAGGGGAACTGAACAGAGCAATGGGTGTGCTGGATCACCGTTCAGCCAAGCCTGCTTGGTCGACAGCCCCATCTGGCCCCCCACCTATGACGACTGGAGACGCTGGTGTGGCAGACCGCCATTCAGAGGAGCTTGCTCATCCGATTGTCTCTCTGACCCGCCGTCTAGAACGACCTGGCCACCGTCCGTGGACTACGATACGGATGAAGATTACATGATAGTGCACGATGCACCCACTATGTCATTCCCGGCCGCCGAGAGGACGCCAAGCGAGGCCAGTGTGCAGCCTTGCCTGAATGGCAAGCACCACAAACGGCCAATCACCGCAGCGCCAACTGTCATCAAAAAGGCACCCCAGAAGAAGAGGCAGCTCGGTGTGCGGCCAAACCCAGGAAGATGCCTTCCCCCCCACCCGTGGCTACTGGTAACTGTTACGAAGCGATAGACGAGCAGTCGGAGGAGCCAGCAGCACCCCAGCAGACCGAGACCACGGCCGCTGCCCATGCTGGCCACTCGAAAGAAGAAGCAACTGTCTCCCATTCAGACACTACCACCGGACGGTTGCAGTGACGGCTGCCTACCGTAGTCACTGAGGTGGTCAAAGGCTTTAAAGGTTTCCTGCAGCTTATGAAGCAGCGGACGACTGCAGAATTCACAGTGCAAGCAAGAAGGTGGAACCAGAACTCCTGAAAGGTGAGATGGCATGGCTTGACTTTGGCGTGCGCAATGTGACACGCGTCAAGTCCCCAGTCACACACAAGGAGTTGCCTTCTCTGCTGGTGATCATGACCGACACCCCAGTGAACAGGCGGCTCTACCAGCTGCAACGGGTGAGCAACACTAAGGTCACTGTTGAAAATCTAAAGCAGAAGAGGAGCATAGTGCAGTGCTTCCGTTACAAAGGGATGGGCCACGTGGCTCGCCACTGCTCCTTTCCTGAGGCGTGTATGAAGTGCGTAGGCAACCATGCAGGCAGAAACTGTCCGATACCAAGGATGCACAAGCCCAAGTGTGCAAAGTCTGGTGGCCCACATGTGGCGAGTTACTGCAGCTGTGAAGGTATCAAGGCTGCTGTTGCTCGCCAACATGGGCAGCAGACACAGAAGACTGCCAACCGCTCCCTCCACCATCCGCACCCAGGCACACAGGCAGCGAGGCAGCTGACAAACACAAGGTCAACACCAATGCTGCCACCTCCGCCTCCACTGAAGGGGGCAACGGAAGACATGCTCGATAGGGCGCACCTGAAGATCTGCACTTCGATCCCCCCAGGGCAGAAACACACAAGGAGGAAGCCTCATCAATGGGAGGCAACAGAAGTGGCAACACACCAGCAGCCACTGGCAATCAAGTTGCACCCAGCCACAGCAGTTGTCTCTACACACTCTGCAGTAATCAAAAACGTCTCACACCTGGCCGAAACACTGCAGAGTTGCAGAGGCAGTGATAACCACCATGCCGGCGACTGCCCAGCAGCCGTTGCAGTAGAGCACTACGTACGCCGTCTGCACAGAGAGCAGCAAGACCCGCCTGTCATGGGCCGCCACAGCTGACTGCAAAGCAGGCAGCAAAGATGAAAACTTGAGAAGGGAAAACACTGAAAAGACAAGAAGCAAGCATCACCGCTACATAATCACAGAAGATTTGGAAGTAAAGTAGGACCAGCCTACTAGGACTCCGCCTACCCAGGGGATGAGGAGCCCCGATGAAGCCCGGTCGTCGTCTTAATCAGTTGTACAATTCGTGAAAATCTACATCTGGATGGCCCGATGAGGATGTGAACTCTCGTCTCTGTCTCCCTCCCCCCCCCTCTCTCTATTTATCTATCTTGTTTTAAATGCACCATCTCACCCAATCTCAACATCCTATGGTGCTTTACCACAGCTCACTTCAATGCCTATGCTTATCTTATCTCGTGTCAAGACATAATCTGTGTCAGTAATTTATTAAACAAATTTAGTTTGTTTGCTGTGCATGTAATTCATTACTGTGATGTGCTGTTCTAAACACATTAACTTGTCCCTAGGCACATGAAACAAGCCTCCAACAGTTATCAACTTAATGAACACAAATTTTTAAACTTCTCAGTAACTTAAGTGCCAATAAAATAGTGTGAGAAAGTAAACACTTCTGTAATACATACCATCAAAATGGAAGTTTAATGAAAGAACCTTCTGAAGTCTCTCCACAATTTCATCAATGCAGGAGGGTGTTTGTTTACATTTTTCATGTAAACTATGTACATTCTGTATCGTCTCTTCCCTAAAATCACCTGTATTTGTTACACTGTATGTACAGTTTGTTATTGGTGCACACTGCAGTGACAGCACCCGTGGACTGTTCAACCAAGAAGACAGTTCACTAGATGTCAAGAGGTCGCCTTCAACACTACAGTCATCCAGTACCCTAGTATTCTTTGAGTATGTACAGTTATTCGGCACACGAGGACGACATGTCACCGATGTTAGATTTGACAACTCATCTTGACGGCAATCTTCAGATAAATCAGAGAAATGGAAGTTTATTTTCTTTAACTCATTGTTGAAATCACTATCTTGCTTTACAATTGGGCTGAGATTGGCAATGCTTGGTTGTGATGACATAAACACATTACAGAATCGATGCTGAGCTGGCAGAATGGGAGTGCTTTCAATACAAGCTAGTGGCCGGCGAACATTCGAAGACTGTATGTAAGAGATGTATTCCTGTAGGTAGAGAAAAAATGTGTATCAAGCTTCGTATTCTAACACACAAAAACTGTCAGTTTGTTTTTGAGGTGTCACAAATCAATGACTGGTGTAGCAAAAGTTTCATGCAATACTCAATAAAAATTTCACAATACACCAATAATATACAAGAAATAAATTAAAAAGTTTATAAAATTGCTTATTTGTTTAGAGATAAATATGCTGGTTAAATTTCTGTGTCTGTTGCAAACACAAAAATAGTGCGGAACCCTTACAACGTTCTTATAAGTAAGGAAACAGGCATGCAAAAAATAAATGGAACTTCTGTTGAAAGTTGTGCCTTCAGCAGTAAATGCAACTATTGGTGCTGACACAAAAATTAACAAAATTTATGAAGACATAGTACAAAATGGAGAACTTTTTCTGGTCATGACAAATAGAATTCTAGGAAAGTAGAATGATCCCGGGTACTTGTATGAAGCCAGTTTTTGTACTACTCCATGAAAACGTAATAGCCCTTTAAAAGTCAAGACCTTTCATCTTTTTCTCCTCTTTGCTCCATGACAAGTGGGTTCCCTGCATCCTGGAGTCTGACTGATGTGAGCCTCTCCTCGAGCTTCTGAAACCCTTGATGAAGGAACTAACAGCCCAAAAACTAGGAACACAATATTTCTACTTTTATTAAGTCTATAGGCAGTACTGAAATTTTGACTCCTGGTGATAATTATTAGTCAGTCATATCATCTTCTAGTAATTTCACAGATTTTGTAAGATGAATTTGCCTTTTTTTTTATACATAAAATAATTATTAAATTGTAATTCCATGAATTTAACACAGTCAACATCTTCTATCTGCAACTACTCACACTTTATATGAATGCTGGGTAGAAATCTTTAGTAGGTTCTGAACAGCACAAAGTGAGTCTTTTCAAAGCCTAATGAGAAAGAATTGGCAATAAGCCATACATTAATATAAGAAAAAAAACAGTCATTTTGAAGACTTTTATATGCTATCATATATAATTTTGTATCATCTGCAATGTGATCTTAGAATATGGCAATGTTAATGATGAAAAGGGACTAAGATGGAACCTTGTGGACTGCCAAATGCTGTTACTTTTCAGTTGAATGATGTCTGCTAACTTAAACTATGAGTCTTTGGCACTGACACGCTATGCTGCTGATTAGAAAGGTGCACAATGACATTAAAAAATCAGTAAAACAAGATGTAGGACATGCACAGGTCAAGGTAGAGCTGCAATGAGTCCGTCATGGAGACTTTCTCAACAAATGCATCAGTATGATTGTTGCTTATGACGTCTACACAGACCAGTGACCAGACGAGCACCACTAAGGGTCCTGCTCTTTGGAGGTCGAATGGAAGACTGTGATTGGCACTGAGTAATAAATGACTCAAGAGAATGGCTGCCAATCACTTTTACCATGGTGACTGCAGCATGCACAGTGATGGATGTCTCCCCACCAGGCAGGGGCATCAGATGTGAGGCACTGCTGTGGCCTCCAGTGGCCTTGTGACAGCCAGCATGTTAAACTACTGAAAGAATAAATGCATATCAATATATTTTTGGCAAGTTGTTTTCTTTAAATGTGTCAGAGTTATGAGTATGGCTACTAAAACTGCCATGTAGTAACCTGAATATTAAAATTTTTATCAATAAATGCTTAGCCAACCTTCTCATTGTCCTTCGAACAATTGTTATATCCACTGAAAGTCATGGGACAGCGATAGGCACATATACTTATGGCAGTAGTACCACATACATAAGGTATAAAATGGGAGTGCATTGGCAGAGCCATCATTGTTGGAGCTAGGCGCGTGGGGCATTCCATTTCGGAAATCGTTAGGGAATTCAATATTCCAAGATTAACAGTGTGCCGAGAATACCAAATTTCATGCATTACCTTTCACCTCGGACAATGCACTGGCCGATGGCCTTCACTTAAGGACAGAGAGCAGCAATGTTTGCATAGAGTTGTCAGTGCTAACAGACAAGCCACACTGCATGAAACAACCACAGAAATCACTGTGGGATGTATGACAAACATATCATTTAGGGCAATGCAGTGAAATCTGGTGTTAAAGTGCTTTGACAGCAGACAACCAATGTGAAGGCCTTTGCTAACAGCATGACAGTGCCTGCAGCATCTCTCCTCGGCTCATGACCATTTTGGTTGGAACCTTGATGACCGGAAAACTGTAGCCTTGTCAGATGAATTCCAGTTTCAATTGGTAAGAGCTGATGGTTGGGTTTGAGTGTGGCAGAAAACCCACAAAATCATTGACCCAAGTTGTCAACAAGGCACTGTGCAAGCTGGTGGTGGTTCCATAATGGTGTGGGCTGTGTTTACACATAATAGACTGGGTCCTCTAGGCCAATTGCTACTTGGAGACCATTTGCAGTCATTCATGGACTCCATGTTCCTAAACAATGATGGAATTTTTATGGATGACAATGTACTATGTTGCCAGCCTACAATTGTTTGCGATTAGTTTGAAGAACATTCTGGGCAATTTGAGTGAACGATTTGGCCACCCAGACTGCCCGACATTAATTCCATCGAACATCTATGGAACGTAATCAAAAGGTCTGTTTGTGCACAAAATCCTGCACTGGCAACACTTTCACAATTATGGACAGCTATGGAGGCAGCATGACTCAATATTTCAGCAGGGGACTTCCAAAGATTACCATAAAAGACAAATGATAGATATGGTTCTATGATAGCAGCAATAATGTTTAAGGCAATTGTAAAGAGATCAGCTTTCAGGACTGCAACCTTTGGAACTCTGTTATCTTGTAAACACTGATTACTAACATTCTAGCCTGAAAGTGCCAATGCTGTTAAGATATTCTTAATAAAAGAGGGTACATTGCCTAAAGCCTCCACGCAGTCATGATGTGGTGTCATCACACTATATAGTACGTCCTTTCGTAAAATGAAAACTTGTCAGGTGCAAACAATATACAAGTATCGGCTTTTGAGCTCAGTATTTGAATCAATATTGATTTTTGTTCTGTTGGTATTAGAATGTGGCCTATGTTAAACAGCTATCAAGTTTGGAGTTAGTATCTGGGTCTTTATAACTCTGATCATCTCTACAGCATTAGCAGACCAAACAGAAACATGCCCTAGAGCATGACCTCAGCATTAGGAGACCAAACAGAAACATGCCCTAGAGCATGACCTCAGCATTAGGAGACCAAACAGAAATATGCCCTAGAGCATGGCTTAACACGCACTGAACACAAATTTACAAGGATCATTAAGATGCTTTGCTATGGTCAGTAATGTAGTGAAGCACTTTACTGTGTATGGTTCAGTTCCCGGTGAGCTACCTTTGCAATGTGGTAGCACATTCCTAGTTTGTAATAGCACCATTATGAGTAAGGATGGTTCGAAGTCCACATTTTTTGTTCAGTTTTGTCATTAGAATTGGTATGAAACTCCTTGATAAAACGTTCTGAGCATTTCAGATGGGAAACAATGCCCATTTGCACGTAACATTATTGTTCATACGTATGCATCTGCCACTGAAGAAATGTATTGTTCCCAACACTCCCCTTACATTGATTCGATTAAATAATGCCTTTCCTGGCTTTATCCCATACCATTGTGGGGTCAGGAGGTTTAATTATTGGATTTGGCAATGTTTGTGTTAGAGGATGGCTGGATGCCCTTCCTGTCAAAACCTCCCATCGCCCCCTCTCCTGGTGGAATATGTATACCCCTGGGTACCAGCCCAGTATTAATCTAGTTGAACATAACAAACAATCTAAAAAACACTTCCAGCCTGACTGGCACATCGGTCCTAATTGTTAATCCACTTGATGGATTAGGACCGGATCTGCCACACTACTCAAATCACATAAGTGGCACACTAGCACAGGCGGCTATCCAGTCAGGTCTCTGCTTTGCAGCTGTAAATGCTCTTTATCTATTTCTGATGGCCTCAGTTATTTATTGAGGCCACTATGGAACAAATTTACGTTGACATGGCCTGGGAGAGTAACATATTGCATTGTGCAGCATAGGAAAACACAATGGCTGCTTCTTGCATTATTTCATCAATGTCCTTTTCTTGGAATATCATGTCGTAGGCTTCAGATGAGTATGCATCCCAACTTGCCCTTTATACGGACCATTGCAGTAGAGCATCAGGGATCTAGAATGTGGTACTGATAAAATGATTGGACAATAGTCATTGTCACACTGGTCACTGTGGACATGGCTTTGCATTACTGATGCAAGACTTGGGCCACAGGGTGTTAAACTGATTGTATGGGTGACACTAAAATGTGTTGGATTTCCTGCATTCATCTGAGAAAGGTTAAAATCCAAGAGCAGATATTGTATTAGTTGACATCTGCTATTTGTGTCTTGTGAGTATTCAAATCACACAGCAGCATCAAGGGAGGGGCAACTGATGTAATAGATATTACGTCACCTGCATTGCAAAGCTTATAATAATAATAAATAACAATTTCATGAGTCACACTGCCTAATGCAACAGTCAAAAAATACATGGACCAACCAGGATTTGATTCCACTACCTCTCAGTTTCCAGACATGCAATTTACTGCTAGACCACTAGACCCATCTGAGGCATTGAGTGTGGTATTCAGTAGTTCCTGAACAGAGGAAGTGGGCAATGGAACAATGTGCAAACACTCACTGAAGACATCCGTGTGTTAGTTTGATTGTTATTGAAAGTGTTGTAGTTTCAGATTATAGGGAAGTGAGCAGCCAATAACTGTGATTCTTGTAGTGTGACCTGTGATGGAGAAGAGGGACATGAACTGCTCGAGTTCAGCCAGGTACTATAGTTCCACTGTAAGATCACTAAAAGAGGGGTAGCTGAGACAGTGAAAATGAAAGGTAGTTTTGTTAAGACAGTCTTTGTTTCCTGTAGAACAAATCCACATTACAGGTTTTTTTATTGTTGAGGTAGATTCAAGGTAAAACAACATTGTGGAAGTAGTTTTTGGTTTGGTCGCAGACAGGCAAAATTAAAAGACTACTAAACACAGGCTTTCGACCAGAAAACCTTCTTCCAAAATAGACAACATACATACAAACACACATTCACGCAAAAGCAGCTCACAAAGACATGACCACTGTCTCTGGCTGCCGGAGCCAGACTACAAGCAACTGTGCATGATGGGAGAAGCAGTCTGAGTGGTGGGGGTAGCAGCATTGGGGAAGGGAAGGAAGAGCAGGGTACAGGTGGGACACAATAAAGTGCTCTTTGTGGAAGCATACAGGGAGAAGGTGGAAAGAGCGTAGGGCACCTAAGTGGAGTCGGGATCTTAGATAGTGGAGGTGGGGGACGGAAACGGAGGGAAGTAAAAAGACTGTGGGTGCACTTGTGGAATAGAAGGTTGTGGAGTAGGAACAGAGAAGGGGATAGGTGGATGAAGGACAATGACTAACGAAGATTGGGGGCGGGAGGGTTACGAGAAAGTAGGATATATTGCAGGGAGAGATCCCACCTGCACAGTTCAGAAAAGATGGTGTTGGTAGGAAGGATCCATATGGTACAGGCTGTGAAGCAGTCATTAAAACAAAGAATGTTGTGTTGGGCAGTGTGCTCAGCAACTGGGTGGGCCAGCTGTTTCTTGGCCACAGTTTGTTGTTCGTTGGTGGCCATTCATGTGGACAGACAGCTTGTTGGTTGGCATGCCCATGCAGAATGAAGCGCAGTAGTTGCAGCTTAACTTGTAGATCACATGATTGGTTTCACAGGTAGCACTGCCTTTAATGGGATAGGTGATTCTTATGACCCCACTGGAGTAGGCGGCAGTGGGAGGATGTATGGGACAGGTCTTGCATTTAGGTCTATTACAGGGATATGAGATGTGAGGCAAGGAGTTGGGAGCAGCGGTTGTATAGGATGAGGATGAGGATACTGTGTAGGTTTAGTGGGCGGTGGAATACTGCTGTGGGAGGTGTGAGGAGGATAGTGGGTAGCACACTCCTAATTTCAGGGCACGGTGAGATGTAGTCGAAACCCTGGTGGGAAATGTGATTCAGTTGCTCCAGTCCTGGGTGGTAATGAGTCACAAAGGGAATACTCCTCTGTGGCTAGATGGTGGGACTTTGGGAGATGGTGGGTGACGAGAGATAAGCCACAGGAGATCTGTTTCTGTACAAAGTTAGGAAGGTAATTATGGTCTGTGAAGACCATATTTCAAGAGGGACGGCTTGTCACTGCAGATGTGATGGCTATGGGTGGCTAGGATGTATGGAAGGGTATGAAATGGGTGGCAGCTGTCAAAGTGGAGGTATTGCTGGTTTGATTGCATGGAGGTTGTGATGTAGCCATCTCTGAGGTCAAGATCAACATTGAGGAAGGTGGCTTCTTGGGTTGAGGAGGACCGGGAGAAGGTGTTGAGGTTTTGGAGGAATGTGTATAGGATGTTCTCACCCTCAATCCAGATCATGAATATGTCATGAGTAAATCTGAACATGATTAGGGGTTTTGGATTGTGGGTTATTGGGAAGGATTCCTCTAGATGGCCCATAAATAGGTTGGTATAGGCTAGCACAATGCAGATGGGTCTCCATTGCCATACCCCAGATTTGTTTGTAGATGATGCCTTCAAAGCAGAAGTAACTGTAGGTGAGGACATAGTTGATCATGGCGACCAGGAAGGAGGCTGTAGATTTGGAATCTGTAGTGCATTGGGAAAGATAGTATTCAGCAACAGCTAGGCTATGAGGATTAGGGATGATCATATTAAGGGATGTGGCATCAATAGTGATGTGCAAGGCACTGTGCAGTAAAGGAACAGGTACCGTGGAGAGTCTGTGGAGGAAATGGTTGGTATTTTTTATATATCAGTGTAGATTACTGGTGATAGGTAGCAGGTGTTGGTCTACAAGAGTAGAGATTCTCTGTGGGGGCGCAGTAACTGGCAACATTGGGGTGTCCTGTTTAGTTGGGTTTCTGCACTTTAGGAAGCACATAGAAGTGCGGGAAGTGGTAGGGGTGAGGAGAGAGGTTGAGTCTGGGGAGAGGTTCTGGGATGGGTTTAAGGATTTGGGGAGAGACTGGAGATCCCGCTGGATTTCTGAAACTGTCACTGTGGTAGGGTTTGAAGGTGGATGAGCCTAATAGCTGGTGGAGTCCTTCTGTCAGGTAATCCCTGCAGTTCAAGACAACAGTGGTGGAGCCTTTGCCAGCAGGTAGGATAATAAGGTTGAGATTAGATTTTTGGTGGTGGATTGCTGTTCTTGTATGTAGGCTGTTTTGGAAGGCCTGGCTGAAAGCTTACGCATTTAGTATCATTTTGTTGTGCCTGTCTGTGACTCACATCTCTGTTGTATGGTGAGTAGCAATCTATCCTTTTCAGAATATTGTCATTATTCCATTCTGGCTTTTCCATTGTTTGATTTTGCTTAAAAGCTTTTCTTCCATCCTATAACCCAATGCTGGTTTCCTTTGTTACTATCTTTTAATGCTACCATACTCAGTGCCCCTCCTTTTCTTTCTCTGCTTTCCTGTGTTCCACATGTCACCTTCCAAAGTGCTCTGCATGCCCTTAGTTACGAACCATACTGTACCAACTGACTTGTCTGCGCACAACACATGGTACAAGTTGGTGCTGATTGTTGGTGCAACATCTCATGACCCACATTACTCTTGCCATTATCATTAATGCTAGACCTTCAAATTGGTCACTCTCCCTGCATAACTCTCACAAGTTTTTGCATGTTATTTTCTGTTCCCCCATGCCACACGAACTTGTACCTCATCCTACCAACCCCTATCCAAGCCCCCTTTCTCATTGCAGTCCACACATACTTATTTGGCCTGACCTGACACATCTGCTTTCCTCCTTTTTCATACATATTCATCTATGGACTGGTAACCCACATTACAAACTTTTTACTTATTTTTAACTTCGATTTCATGTTTTTTCATGTCGATTTCAGTGCGTTTTCGCCTTTCCATATTGTCCCACTTCCTCAGGTTTCATCTTGTTTCCCCATACTTCATCCACGCCATCCTATTTGTGATTTTTTTCCATGTATTTTCGTGTATTTTTGAAAATTTAAAAAAATTCCTCACAAGAATTATTTCTACATTATTTATGTATTTTTTTCTTGCACAATGGATTCTAGCTCCTTTAATCTGTGTCAATACAAAAAGTTTCCTTATCCCTAGCCAGAACCATATCCCACATAGTGTTCCTGCATTGTTGCTTGGCTCATGGAATCCCCCCAAATAGATTTACCATCTAATTACCCATCTCTGGCTGCAAACCCTCCTTCCACAATGACCACCATCTGTTCAGATTCTGCCAGTCCTTCACCCTCACCAACACAGTCGTGAAAAGCCATTCCCTCCTTACAGTATCTCCTCTCTACCCACAAAATTCTCCTGCTGTGCAATCCCAAATTCTTGGATCCCATCTCACACACAGAAACCCATGCCCTTCGGGAACTAAAACAAGATGCACAATGAAACTTCAAAAAACTCTCCACCCTGTTCCTACTCCTGCCTTGGACCACCACTATCCGCCACCTCTACAACAGCCTCCAAATCTCCCCCACATCCCCTCACTGCTGACAAACCCTGCCTCACAGACCTCCTACATTTATGCTTTACTCAAAAACTTCCTCCCACCACCATACAGAATCAAGGGCCTAAACAGACCAGAAACACAGTCATGAACCTTTTCTCTAAAAGCTTTAGCCCCACAGAAGTGTCAATCCTTTCCAAAGGCCTGACCTTTTACGCTACTCGCAAATTCAATCATGCTGGACTTGTTAATGACCTTTTCTCCTTTTCCTTGCCCCTACAGTGGAAAAACTTTTTGGCCACCAACCCTACCAATCACACTCAGGAACCAATATTGAATCCTGCCTGACCCAGTTCACTCTGACCCCAAATCAACTCCTGTTAACTTCCCAGAATCTCTTAACCTCGAACATTGTCTCACCATCATTCCCCATGTAGGTGACATGTAGAACACAAGAAAGAAGGGAAAGAAAAGGTTGGTCACTGAGTATAGTAGCATTACAAACTAGTAACAAAGGAAAACAGCACTGTGTTACAGAATGGAAGAAAAGCAAAATCAAATAATGGAAAATCCAGGATGGAATAATGACAATATTATTAGAAGGATAGATTGCTACTCACCATATAGTAAAGATGTCGAGTCACAGACAGGCACAACAGTAAGACTACTACACACGTAAGCTTTCAGCCAGAAGGCTTTCTTCCAAAACACACTACATACAAGAACAACAATCCACCACCTACAATTTGATCCTCACTTTATTATCCTACTTGCTGATAAAGACTCCACCACTGTCATTTTGAACTGCAAGGATTACCTGGAAGAAGTTCTCCACCAGCTTTTAGGCTCATCCACCTTCAAACCCTGCCACACTGACCCCATTTCCGAAATCCAGCAGGATCTCAAGGCTCTTCCCAAATCCTTAGACCCATCGGAGAACCTCTCCCCGAGTCTACCTCTCTCCCCACCCATACCACTCCCCACCCTCCTACCTTCTACATGCTTCCTAAAGTGCATAAACCCAACTACACAGGACACCCCATTGTGACCAGTTACTGTGCCGCCACAGATAATCTCTGCTCTTGTAGACCAACACCTTCTACCTATCACCAGTAACCTACGCTGCTATATAAAAAATACCAACCATTTCCTACACTGACTCTCCATGTCTCCTGTTCCTGTACCGCACGGTGCCTTGCTCATCACTATTGATGCCTCATTCCTTAATATGAACATCCCTAATCCTCATGGCCTAGCCGCTAGTGAATACTATCTTTCCCAACGCACTATAGATTCCAAATCTACAGCCTCCTTACTGGTCACCATGACCAACTATGTCCTAACCTACAGTTACTTCTGCTTTGAAGGCATCACCTACAAACAAATCTGGGGTATAGCAATGGGGACCCACTCGCATTGTACTAGCCTATGCCAACCTATTAATGGGCCATCTAGAGGAATTCTTCCCACTCACCCACAATCCCAAACCCCTACTCATGTTAAGATTCACTGACAACATATTCATGATCGGGATTGAGGGTGAGGACACCCTATCCACATTCCTCCAAATCCTCAACATCTTCTCCCCCATTTGTTTCTCCTGGTGCTCCTCAACCAAACAAACCACCTTCCTTGATGTTGGCCTTGACCTCAAAGATAGCTACATCACAACCTCCATGCAATCAAACCTACCAACCACCAGCAATACCTCCACTTTGACAGCTGCCACCCATTCCATCCCCTTCCATACAGACAAGCCATCACATTTGCAGTGACAAGCAGTCCTTCTTGAAATATACCAAGGGGTCACTGTGGTCTTCACAGACCATAATTACCTTCCTAAGTTTGTACAGAGACAGATCTGTGGATCTCTTGTCACCCACCATCTCCAAAAGTCCCACCATCCAGCCACAGACGAGTATTCCCTTTGTGACACAGTACCACCGAGGACTGGAGCAACTGAATCACATTTCCCACCAAGGTTTCAACTAGCTCTCATTGTGTCCTGAAATGAGGAGTGTCCTACCCACTATCCTCCTCACCCCCACCACCGAGGTATTCTGCCGCCCACTAAACCTACACAGTATCCTCATCCATCCCTACAAAAAACTCTGCTCCCAACTCCTTGTCTCTCAGCTCATATCCCTGTAACAAACTTAGATGTGAGACCTGTCCCATACATCCTCCCATCAACACCTACTCCAGCCCAGCCAAAAGCATCACCTATTATATCAAAGACAGTGCTACCTGTGAAACCTGTCATGTGATCTACAAGCTAACCTGCAACCACTGTGTTTCATTCTACGTGGGCATGATAACCAAAAAGCTGTTTGTCTGCATGAACGGCCACCGACAAACTGTGGCCAAGAAACAGTTGGACCACACAGTTGTTGAGCATACTATCCAACACAATATTCTCCATTTTAATGACTGCTTCACAGTCTTTGCCATTTGGTCCCTTCCTACCAACACTAGCAGTGTTGTGCAGGTAGAAACTCTCTCTGCAATACATCCGATGTTCTCATAACCCTCGGGGTCTCAGCCTTCGTTAGTCACTGTCCTCCACCCACCTATCCCATTCCCTGTTCCACTCCACAGCCTTCTATTCCACAAGCACATCCACGGTCTTTTTACTTCATCTACATCTACATAGATACTCCATAAGCCACTGTATGGTGCATGTCAGAGGGTACCCTCTATCACTACTAGTCATTTCCTTTCCTGTCCCACTCCCAAACAGAAGAAGGGATAAACAACTGTCTATGCACCTCCATACAAGTTCCAATTTCTCATATCTTGTCTTCACAGTCCTTACACGCACTGTATGTTGATGGCAGTAGAATCATTTGGCAGTCAGCTTCAACTGCTGGTTCTCTATATTTTCTCAATAGTGTTTTTCGAAAATAATGTCGTCTTCCCTCCAGCGGGTCCCATTTGAGTTCCTGAAGCACCTCCATAACACTTAAGTGCTGTTCGAATCTACTGGTACAAATCTAGCAGACCACCTCTGAACTGCTTCAATCTGATTTGGCAGGGGTATCAAACACTTGAGCAGCACTCAAGAATAGGTCACACTAGTGCACTATATGCGGTCTCCTTTACAAGTGGACCACTCTTTCCTAAAATTCTCCTGATAAAAAGAAATTGACCATTCGCCTTCCCTACTACAGTTCTCACACGCACATTCCATTTCTTATCGCTCTGCAACATTACACACAGATATTTAAACAATGTGACTGTGTCAATCAGGACACTAGCAATAATGTAGCCATATATTACAGGTTTGTTCTTCCTACTCATCAGCATCAGCTTATATTTTTTCCACATTTAGAGCTAGCTGTCATTCGTCACTCCAATTACTACCATCCTTTTCCACCCCCACCGCCCCTCCCCACACCCCTGCCCCTACTGTCCAATCTCCTGACTGCATCTTGCTGCCCTACTCACTCTCCAATTCATCCCTGCCACTCTCACAAACAGCATTTTACTGTCCCCAACCCATACCCAGCTCTCCCTCCCTCTTCCACCCCAGCTGCCCCCACCATCTAGATTGATTCTCCCATTACGTGCAGTTGCTTGCAGTCTGGCCCTGGTGGCCAGAGCAGTGGTCATATGTGTGTGAGCTGCTTTTACATGGATGTGAGTATGAATGTTGTCTGTTTTAGAAGAAGGCCTTCTAGACATAAGCTTACATGTTTAGTAGTCTTTTTGTTGTGCCTCTCTGTGACTCAACATATCCACTATATGGTTAAAATAATAATAATAATATCCTTTCTGTCCCAACTACAGTGAAAGAGATATTGAGTATTTGTAATTAATGATTTTATATTTATTCAACAGTTTTATATGCACTATATGTTAATTTCTGCTCAATATGAAGCAAATGGCTATTTTTAAATTAATGTTTCATGTTTACAATAATCATAAGGCATTTATATTATGAAGATTTAAAATATGTAGTATCGTCCTCTGTAGATTAATTTTAATTAACAAACCATTAGAATTTTGAGCCTGTATATCTGCGAATTAAGCCACATTTGATGCTCTTGTAGACATGTTGTGAATTCCTTTTGGTTATACATTTTTTTCTCCTTCTCTCTCTCCATTTTCCTGCAAAAAAGAATGGTGTCATTTATTTAGATTACTCAAATATCACGAGAATTATGATTCCATATCATTACACATCTATAAGTTGAATTGACAAACCTTTCTTGCTCTTCAAGATTCTGTATAATATTCTGTAGCTCCTTTTGGGGATGCAGTTGCTGCATAAATCTTGAGCTACTGAATGTCTGTCTAGACAAATTAATGTCATCAAGGACATAGACTGAATTTCCAGCTCTAGAATAGCTGTGATGGAATCTTGTTATTGTACCATTCTTCAAATTACTACTGGAAATATGACACTAATATAATAAACTGTGATCTTAAAATTATGAACTTTGTGGATTATATCATTAATGGCCAGCTCCATACTTACCTAGCCTGCATGTCTGAGCTAACAGATTCAGAAGACTCATTAGTTAAATATTTTGATGAACCCTTGTGAATCCGGTTTCTCAGCATTTTTAGAAAGGCAGTAGCTGCCTCTTTTGGAGTTATCTAATAGGGGGGAAAAAATTACAAATCCTACCATCAGTGATAATAACTGTTCAAAATGCCTCTGGCATACAAGTAATGGACTCTACATAATTTCTACAACAAAGACACAACAGATTCATTGAGATCAATTTAAAACCAATAACTGCAACAACAATAAGGCAGGAAGTTTCCTGCAGAATAAACATGTTAATTTGGTGACAATCTGAACAATTTTCTTGGGGGGACTAAATTGTTCCCTTGCTTGGACCACTGTATCTTACCTGACAGCAGTATTCCTGTATTGGGTGTTTCAGCTTATGATTCTTACTAACTTTCCCTGTAAAAAAACACGCTTGACATTGATTGTAGCTGAAACAATGCAAGCAGGTGTATCGAAGTCCAGTTATTGGATAGACTTTGCAGACATCACAACGGACGTAATGGCAAACTGGGGAAAAAGGAAAGGTATGTGTGAAGATAGTAACACAATTAAAATAATAAGTTAAATTCAAACATTGGACAATAGGAATTAATAATTACTGAGTCTTCAGCACTAATCAACAAAAAGATAAGCATGTTTTCGTCCAGCTGCTTTTTTACTTCTGCTCATCATATGGTGTGTGTATATACATTATGGATAGACATGTATATTTTTCAGTACAGAACAAAAAAATGTTCAAATGTGTGTGAAATCTTATGGGACTTAACTGCTAAGGTCATCAGTCCCTAAGCTTACATATTACTTAACCTAAATTATCCTAAGGACAAACACACACACCCATGCCCGAGGGAGGACTCGAACCTCCGCCGGGGCCAGCCGCACAGTCCATGACTGCAGCGCCCTAGACGGCTCGGCTAATCCCGCGCGGCTCAGTACAGAACATTTCTGCTTCATCTGTTCTTGTTTATTTTCCCATCGATGAAAATAAAATTTAACAAAAAAATGTATCCCTCCCTTGCAATATCATCAGCTTCTGTCTTGACTTGTATCAGTTTTCTCATGTGCTACACCAGTCAAAATATTTAAGTGATCAGAAGACACAACATTTATTATGCACAGATAAGCCTTTATCATTTTAATATGATATATGAACAAAATATACTACAGATACAGGACAATCTTTCAGTCTTGCCTGTGTAACTTCAGAAAATAGCAGAAAACTCATGCAGGATAGTTCAGAAACAAATGAAGCAATAACAATACTGCTCCTTAAACCAATGTGTTGTATATATTCAAAGAGAGCACCAATAAGTTCTATGACAACTGTACTAGTGAGAACTACACTCAGTTCTCTTTGGTTGCATCTGCTTCTGGCTGACCTAACCCTGATTTATCTCTAACAACTGCTATTGTTTGAACACTTTCAATATACACTTGTTTGGCAAAATATTTATGAATACAAACAACAAGAGTTCAATTACAGCAGAGAAATACATCTATAGCCTGTTTCCCAACATGGTCACCATGACGATTGAGGCTGTGTACTAGTTTCTAATACCATCAGCAAAAGACAATTATAGATGACACATCTTTACTTGTAAGTAGAGTATTTGTTGCAGTGAACATTTGTCACAAGTTAAACTGAAATTAAGTGGAAATGTAAATAAAATGTTAAGCTCACCTAATTCAGCTGATTGCATACGATATAACACAGAATGCCACATGAGTATCTGTGGCTCACATAGCAGCCATTCCATAAAGGAATCCTCAGTCAACCCTAAACTTCCTTGGCACTATAAAGAAAAATGATTGATCATACGTAAATTATTAGCAAAAATAATATACATATATAATTTCCAGAATAATGGAAATAACTGGAATGGATTCATGACGCAGTCTTACTAACTACATATTTCTTAGTAACAGAATTCTTTTCCATTCACCAAAGGGTACATTATTTGTGGCTGATCTGAAATTTGAGGTAACAATGAACTTTCCCGTGGATTAAAGCATCTGCTTCTAGAAACTATCTAGAAACTACTTACGCCAATTATTAATGGCCACTGTTAATAGAAGATCAGTGAATATTTTAAAACAGGAGTCCATCTTGATAAATGAAGAACTGCAATAGCTGTTTAATCATCCTTTACTGAAGCAACCAGTTTCATAACTTATAGCTGCATCCTCAGATATTTCCACAGCTGTGGCTGTTCAGAGTATACTGTGTTTTGTAAAAAATGGAATAATAATTTTTGAAACTCCTCCCATACTGTAAATACAGAGTCTGTGTTGGAGAACTGAAAAACACAAAACACTTTGTGTTGCTGCAGCACTAGTTTCTCAGCAACTGAGATCATGTTCTGCCTGGAGACTGTATCAACTAGTGGTAGTCATCACTTGACATGAATTCCAATATTCTATCTGTATTCCTCCTTGGACAAGGAAATGAGCAGTCAGACCAAGAGTACTGAAACAAATATTTACTGCAGTCATTCACGCAATACACTTTCATTAATTAACATATCAGTGAAATCAATTATCCTTTGTTGATGAAGTAAATGCTCCTGACTCACAAGAAATTTGGATGGTAGAAGATTTGGCATTTTGTGCCACAATACTCTTTTCAAGTATCAAGTATTTACTAAGAAAATGATCAATTTCTGACAATGTAATGTAATTGTATGGATAAAAAAATCTACTCACCAACCAGTGGCAGAGCACACACATAAAAGAATATTATAATCATTCAAGCTTTCAGAGGCAGAGGCTCCTTCTTCCAGCAGAACGGTTGAAGAGAAAGGAAGAATGGTGAAGGAAAAAGACTGGACATGTCTAGGAAAAGGGGTAGATTTTGAAAACATCACCCAGAACCACAGGTCTGACTTCTTTTACATACGTGTTCTGCCGCTGCTTTGTGAGTACATTATTTATCTACCCAATTATATTACAAGTATTTATTAAGCAGCAACAGCAGAAACACACTTACAGTGTTACAAAAAATGTCATCTTCTATTAGTAGAGGATCCTTTATGAGGAAAGATAGGGAAGAGGCTGAAGAAAATTGTGAAAACAGTTATTCAACAGGAAGAATCGCTCATGGGCTCAGGTCAAAATAAAAATAATGGGGCAACAGGTCCTTAAAATGAGGTCTCTCTAGACCCGGCATTCTGGATATGTATAAACTACTCTCAATTGGATGACATCTGTCTCCCACAATGTCTCATCAAAGTTGACAATGCCATTATTATTCTCATATAGACAAGTAAATCTACTGCCATAGTTCTTGAACAACAAAAGTGGAGGAGGACCTACAATAGCTGTCTCATACTTATACTGATATCACCTGCTGCAAGGACCTTCATCCTTGTTTGTCAACTATTTACAATGGGTACCAAAAACACATAGCTCTCCTAAGTCTGCATACAGGTATGTAATAAATACAGCTATTTATTTTTTCTCAAAAATAATCAATTTTTGAAATACAATGTAGTTGGGCAAATAAAAAATCTACTTAACCAAGTGGTGGTAGGAGAATGCACACACAAAAGGTATTACAGTACAATCAAACAATGGAAAATCCAGAATGGGATGTAACAATATTATGAGAAGGGAAGTTGTTACTCGCCATGTTAGCAGAGATGCTGAGTCGCAGATAGGCACAACAAAAAGACTATCACAATTAAAGCTTTCGGCCATTAAGGCCTTCGTCAACAAAAAACAAAAAACACACACACACACACACACACACACACATAGTCTCAGGCAACTGAAAGCACACTGCGAGCAGCAGCACCACTACATGATGGGAGTGGCAACTGGGGGAGAGGGGGGGGTAAGGAAGAGGCTGGGACGGGGAGGGATATTATGGTGGGGGATAGCGGACAGCGAAGTGCTGCAGGTTAGAGGGAGGGCAGCGGAGAGGTGGGGATGGGGGAGGAAGTAGTGAAAAAGGAGAGAAATTAAAAGACTGGGTGTGGTGGTAGCTGTGTAACTCTGGAATACGAACAGGGAAGGGTCTGAATGGGTCAGGACAGTGAGTAACTAAGGTTGAGGCCAGGAGGGTTACAGGAACATAGGATGTATTGCAGTGAAAGTTCCCATCTGCACAATTTAGAAAAGCTGGTGTTGGTGGGAAGGAGCCATATGGCACAGTCTGTGAAGCAGTCGTAGAAATGAAGGATATCATGTCTGGCAGCACGTTCAGCAAGAGGATGGTCAACTTGCTTTTTGGCCACAGTTAGTTGGTGGCCATTCATGTGGACAGACAGCTTGTTGGCTGTCATGCCTACATAGAATGCAGCACAGTGGTTGCAGCTTAGTTTGTGGACCACATGATTGGCTTCACAGGTAGTCCTGCCTTTGGTGGAATAGATGATGTTAGTGACTGGATTGGAGTAGGTGGTGTTGGGAGGATGTATGGGACAGGTCTTGCATCTACGTCTATTGCAGGGGTATGAGCCATGAGGTAAGGGATTGTGAGCAGGGGTTGTGTAAGGATGGACAAGTATATTGTGTAGGTTCGGTGGATGGCAGAATACTACTGTGGGACGGATGGGAAGGATAGTGGGCAGTACATTTTTCATATCAGGGTATGATGAGAGGTAATCGAAACCCTGGTGGAGAACGTAATTCAGTTGCTCCAGTCCTGGATGGTACTGAGTTATGAGGGGAATGCTCCTATGTGGCCAGACAGTGGGACTTTGAGGGGTGGTGGAAGACTGGAAAGATAAGGCATGGGAGATATGTTTTTGTACAAGGTTGGGAGGATAATTACGAATTGTGAAGGCTCCACTGAGACCCTTGGTATATTTCGAGAGGGACTGCTCGTCACTGCAAATGCGAAAACCACGAATGGCTAGGCTGTATGGAAGGGACTTCTTAGTATTGAATGGGTGGCGTGTGTCAAAGTGGAAGCACGGCTGGTGGTTAGTAAGTTTGATATGGATGGACGTATTGAAGTAGCCATCTTTGAGGTGGAGGTCATGTCTAGGAAGGTGGCTTGTTGGGTTGAGCAGAAGCAGGTGAAGCAGATGGGGGAGAGGTTGCTGAGGTTCTGGAGGAATGTGGCTAGGATGTCCTCAGCTTCGATCCAGATAGCAAAAATGTCATCAATGAACCTGAACCAGGTGAGGAGTTTAGGATTCTGGGTTTTTAGGAAGGATTCCTCTAGATGGCCCATGAGTAGGTTGGCATCGGATGGTGCCATGCAGGTGCCCCTAGCCGTACCCCAGATTTGTTAGTAGGCACAGTGCAGTTTGTAAGGCAACAAGAGAAAAACAGGAAAGCAGAGAAAGAAGGACAGACATTGAATACAGTGATGTAAAAGAAAATGGTAACAAAGGAAAACAGCACTGGGTTAGAATCGGAGAAAAGCCGTCACGCATTATCTACAAACAAATCCGGGTTACAGCTATGGGCACCCACATGGCACCATCCTAAGCCAACCTATTAATGTGCCATCTAGGGGAATACTTCCTATAAACCCAAAATCCTAAACCCCTCACCTGGTTCAGGTTCACTGATGCCATCTTTGCTATCTGAATCGAAGGTGAGGACACCCTACCCACATTCCTCCAGAACCTTAACAACTTCTCCCCCATTTGCTTCACTTGACCCTACTCAATCCAACAAGCCACCTTCCTAGATGCTGGCGACCACCTCAAAGATGGCTACATCAGTACCTCCATCCATATCAAACCTACTAACCACCAGCAATACCTTCAATTTGACACCTACCACCCGTTCCATACCAAGAACTCCCTTCTGTGCAGCCTGGCGACCCGTGGTCATCGCATCTGCAGTGACAAGCAGTCCATCTCAAAACATACCAAGGGTCTCACTAAAGCCTTCACTGACCGTAATTATCCTTCCAACCTTGTACAAAAATAAATCTGCATGCCTTATCTTTCCAGTCTCCCACCACCTCTCAAAGTCCCACTGTCCAGCCACAGAGGAGCATTCCCCTCATAATTCAGTACCACCCAGGACTGGAGCAACTGAATTACATTCTCCACCAGGGTTTCGATTACCTCTCATTGTGCCCTGAATTGAGAAATGTCCTGCCCACTATCCTTCCTACACCTCCCACAGTGGTATTCCGCCGTCCACCAAACCTACACAATATACCCCTGCTCCCAATCCCTAACCTCGTGGCTCATACCTATGTAATAGACCTGAATGCAAGACTTGTCCCATACATCCTCTCACCACCAACTCCTCCATTCCAGTCACTAACATCACCTATCCAATCAAAGGCAGGGCTACCTGTGAAGCCAACCATGTGGTCTACAAGCTAAGCTGCAACCACTGTGCTGCTTTCTATGTAGGCATGACAACCAACAAGCAGTCTGTCCGCATGAATGGCCACCGACAAACTGTGGCCAAGAAACAAGTGGACCACCCTGTTGCTGAACAAGCTGCCAAACACAATATCCTTCATTTCTACAACTGCTTTACAACCTGTGCCATATGGATTCTTCCCACCAACACCAGCTTTTCTAAATCGTGCAGGTGGGAACTTTCCCTTCAATACATCCTATGTTCCTGTAACCCTCCTGGCCGCAACCTTTGTTAGTCACTGTCCTCACCCATCCAGCCTCTTCCCTGTTCCCATTCCAGAACTACACAGTCGTCATTTCACCACCACACCCTGTCTTTTTATTTCCCTCCTTTTCCATTACTTCCCCCTCCCCTCCCCTCCCCTGCCCTCTGTCTAACCTGCAGCACTTCACTGTCTGCCACCCTCACCATACTATCCCTCCCCCTCCCCATCTCAGCCTCCTCCTTACCCCCACCCAGTCACCACTCCCATCATGCACTGGTGCTGCTACTCGCAGTGTGTTTTCGGTTGCCCGAGACTGCAGTTCTGTGTGTGTGTGTGTGTGTCGCACTCACGCACCTGTATGTGTGACTATTGTTGGCAAAGGTCTTAATGGCCAAAAGCTTTGTGTGAGTCTTTTTGTTGTGCCTATTGCGACTGACCATTTCCGCTATATAGTGAGAAGGTATTACGGTACGATAGCTTTTGGAGCCAGTGGATCCTTCTTCTGACGGAAGGGTTGAAGGGGAAGTAAGAGAGGTGAAGGAAAAGGACTGGTGAGATCTAGGAAAAGGGGTACAGTTTTGAAAAGTCAGCCAGAACCCTGGGTCAGGGGAGAGTTACCAGATGGGATTAGAAGAAAAGACTGACTGTTGGGGATTGCACTGGATGAGATTTGAACACCTGATAGATTGAAGGTGGAAGGTAGGCTAATGTCACCTTTAAGCTCTCGGGTTCTCAAATCTTGCCCGGTGACCCCCCCCCCCCCCCCCCAACAGTCAGTCTTGCCTTCTCATCCAATCCAGTAAGTCTCCCCTGACCCAGGGTTCTGGGTGACTTTTCCAAACTCTACTCCTTTTCCTGACTCATCAGTCCTTTTCCTTCGACCCTCTTCCTTCCCCTTCAACCCTACTGCCAGAAGGAGCCACTGGCTCCAAAAGCTAGCATACTGTAATAGCTTTTATATGTGTGTTCACCTGCCACTCCTTGGTGACTAGACTTTTTTTTATCAATTTATTGTTTCTTTTTTGGTTTTGTTTATGCTCATGACATTATCTGTCCTCTATATTATATTTTGTACTTTCAGCCTTTTGCAGCTAGCATATTGTTCTTCAGTGGATCAGAATACAGTCAACTTAAAATGTCCCCAAACCCTGTAGCACAGGCTGTTCCAACACTGTAGTATAGACTATTCAGCAGGCAACCAAATTGCATTTCATCTGTGTCTTTTCCTATTACATACACAAAGCATCCCTCACCAATATAGCATGTTATTTACATTAATAATACAAAATCTCAAGAGAAGTATCTACTGATTATTTATGTGTGTGATAAAATTAATGTGTTCATTGACAAACTCCATCAGTTCAAAAGTCAGTTTTGTATAGAACACCAAACTTTTTCAAATGCCTTTCATTGCTACATTTGTCCCCAGAAACACTTTTCATGGTTTTGGAGCAAAACATGTGCAACTTCACCACAGTTTTGAGAAAAGCTCCGAATCATAAGTAGCATAGGAAATTAACTGGAATTATTTAGCACCCCATTTTCATTTTAAATGTGAACATTTTAGGTTAGGCTTTACCGTGACTGTTATCGATACTGAATTAAACAACCAGTTTACTTTTACCAGTCAGTGTTTATTCATATCCACAATGCATTTGAAATGTCCATCATCAAGTGGATTTACATGTGTTAGTATGACGTGTGTGTGTTGTATTATGATTCTGAGGTAGCTTGTGACACTGTCTCCTGTGGTCAAAGGCTCCTTTCTTTGTTGTAACTCTTCGCATGTAAACATTGTATTCCCTAAATGAATATGGTATCTCATCTTTGTTTAGATTATATGACAGTTTACATGTGATGTGTTACGACAGAGTAAGGAGCCAGTGGCCATTAGAGACAGTGCCAAAAGCTACCCCAAAATCGTAACACAACACGCACTCGTCATACTAACTTACGTAAATCCATCTGATGATGGAGGTTTAAACCTTCAAAACACATTGTGGATGTATTTAAACAGTGACTGGCAAAAGTAAACTTGTTGTTTCATTTGACTGCATTTTCAGTTGCATCAATATACAGGAACTTTGGAAATGCAAATAAAAGTGACTGGTTTACAAAACTGCACTCAGTTCAAGAACAGGTATTTCAGCAACACGATGCTGTTGCAATGATTTCACGACATATGAGGTGTGACAAAAAAGTAACGGGAATTTTTTAATTTTGAGGTCTTCACACACCCAGTTAAAAAAAATTATTGTGCTGTTGGTACACGTGTTCCTGAAGTATGTTTGCATCTTCAGCTGAATATTTAGTTTATCGTTGACAGTCAAAAAGGTCATACATATTTTTAAGTACTCGGCGCATTTTTACTTTCAAAAAAAGATGGATCAAAGAATATGCACTAAATTTTGCTTGAAAAACAGAATAAAGTGCGGCATCACATTCTAAAGTTTGACTGTGGCTATTGGTGAATCTGTTATGAGTGAGACAGATGATTATGAGTGGTATAAATGTTACCAGCCCGTCAGCCATACAGACGTTACAAAGACAGGGTTCCTGATGGTGGGCAACAGTGGTTGTTATCTACTTGGACCGGTGACCAAACCGTCACCCCGGCTCCGGCAATCCCGGCGTGAAGCAGCTGCCCCCCCCCCCCCCCCCGCCATGGCTGCCGGCCATGAAGCAACTCAGCCGGGCTCTCCTCCACCACAGGCAAGAAGCGATAGGTGCTCGGAAAACAGACAAGGGTGTTGTCTGGCGAGGAAACCACAACAAACTTTTTGATTTGGGCTCGAATGTACGCACTAGTTGTTCTGCCTTGCCATTTAGTTGAGGGTGGAAGGGTGGAACTGTGACATGATGAGTGCCATGACAGGAAGCTAACTGGGGCCAATCATCAGAAACTAAGGTACACGGCAACCACTCAATAGGAAAAAACCTCGAAAGCAAACGAATTGTGACCTCAGCCAATGTCAACGCACACTGGAGAATGTAAAGAAGCTGAGGAAATGCATCCACAACCAAGAGCGAAGAGGAATTCAAGAAGCGACCCGCTAAACCTATAGAAATGTGTTGTCCATGGCTGGCACGGAGTGAGTCAAGGGCACAGAGACACTCTGGGAGCTGCCAGTTCTTGGGTACACTGCTCACAAGCTGTAATAAAATGAACAATGTCACCATCAATCCCTGGCCAAAAAACATGTTACCTAGCTAACATGTTTAGCGCATGAAACTCCCGAATTGTCAAGATGGAGAAGAGACAGAACCCTGCACCAAAATGCAGCAGGAATGGCTACCCTGGGAAAAAAGTCTTCCGTATACTCCGTCAAAAACAGAGAGACGATACTGTAAGGAAAAACAGTTGTGCAAGGGATCCATAGCCTGACCTGGTGGTTTAACTGGCCAGCCCTGTTCAACAAACCGAACCACCTGGCAAAGAACCAGATCGGTGGCAATGGCAGCTGCTAAGCACGAACTCACAATTGGAACACCCTTGACTGCAGCCTGCATTTCAGTATCAAGATGGAAGCACAGAAATTCTTCAAGATAAAAGTCAAGATCAGGACCCAAAGGAAGGTGGGACAAGGAGTCCACATTAGCATGTTTAGACATAGGTCGAAAATCCATTTTGTAATTGTAGATAGACAAGAGCAGCGCCCAGTGTTATAGGTGGTATGCTGCATTGTCAGGCAAGGAAGAGGGTTAAACAATGAAACCAAGCATTTATGGTCAGTAATAAGGTGAAACTTGGAGCCATATAAAAAAAATATGAAATTTATTGAGAGCATAGACTATGGCAAGAACCTCTTTTTCCACCTGAGAGTAACACTGTGGGGACAGAATATGAGATTTAGAGGCAAAAGCAAAAGGTTGTTCAGAGCCGTTGGCACATCGGTATACTAGGACAGTGTCAAGGCCGTACTGAGGCACCAGATGCCAAAACCATGTGCTGGTTTGGAGAGAACATAGCTAAACAAGGGGCCAAGAGAGTTTGGATTTCAACATTTAAAATGCATGTTCGCAATCCGGGCTCCAGCAAAAGAGTACTTTCTTGCGTAACAAGACACGCACAAGATGGGTCAATTTGGCTTCCCCAGCAGGAATTTATGTTAGTAGGCTATCTGCCCTAGAAAGGCTTGAAGCTCCTTCATGGACAAGGGGCGAGGCATAGACGTAACAGTGGAGATGTGGTCTGGAAAAGAACAAACCCCATCCTGCGAGATCTCAAACCCCAGATAAACAACAGAAGGTTAAAAAACAGAGATTTTGCGAGTTACACCATGAGTCTGCAGACTGTAAGACAGAAAATAAAGTGTGCAAATTTTTCTATTGACGGCCTGTGGAAGGGCCTGTGACAATATCATCCAGATAATTAATGCAACTGGGAAAAGGCATAACAATTGCTCTAAAAATCGTTGGAAAGTAGCGGGAGCACTAGCCACACCAAAAGGAAGGCACAAATACTGATGAAGACCAAAAGAAGTATTCAAAACCAGAACTCGGTGAGAGTAAGTCTGCAGAAACCCACAGATATGTTTCAGACAAATCAATTTTTAAATAGTACTGGGCACTCGATATTTTCTCCAACAGTTCCTCCTGGCATGGTACAGGTTACGAATCCATGATCGACTGCCTGGTAACAGTAGTACTGAAGTCACCACAGATGCAAAGTTTCCCCGAAAGTTTCCGAACTACAACCAGCGGAGATGACCATTCCCTAGCCATAACAGGTTGCACCACCCTAGAGATTAAAGTCTGTACAATTCTGCTTCCACTTGACCTTTCTGGGCGACTCCTGTAATTTGTAACACACCCTATACCTTCCGAAAACAAGTCCAAAAACTCCTCACACAGTGTTTCCAATTGGTAAAATGCTACCTAATCGGAAACAAGGTGAGCTGCATTGGTGACAGAAAATCCAAAGGCCTGAAATGCATCCTTTCCAAACAAGTTCTCAACGCCGGGATCAGCAACCACCAAAAATGTAATGGAACAGACCACTGACTTGTAAGAAGCAGATGATGTAAATTGTCCAGGTTTCAGAATTCAGTAATGTCACTGCAGCACCTATGTCGATCTTTAGCCCAATAACTTCGCAAAAAGCACTTAAGTTGATAAACAACTTGGGAGAAGTCACAAGCATCAGAGTCAAACAGTTTATGTCCACATCAACATCCTGATCAACCTAAGGAGAAAAAAAACACAGAGGTGATGTAGCTTTTCTTCCAGCAAGCATTACAAGTAACCCAGTGCTTAGGGCATGCCAAATGTTAATGCTGGACAAAACAGAAAGGACAAGATGAAAACGGAGAATGCTGACACTGGTGTAGTGGTAGTTGTGGCTGCTTGGTCTGGCTTTGGCCAGCTTGGCATTGGCTCACTTGTTTACCACCATCACTGCTGCTTCCTTGTGCAAGCTACCTGTTGCGCTAGTGGGCACATCTTCTGACACTACTGCCACATCACCCCATGCTTCAATATGATCACTGCTGCCTGAGAAACTTCAAAAGACGGTGCTATTTGGAAAGCTTCTGCCAAAGGTTTTTTTTCACAGAGTAAAGCCTTCTGGCGCAGTTCCTTGTCTGGAGGCAGATAGACGATTGCTTTGAAGACATTAGAGTCTGCATAAGAATTATTATGGGCATCAGTAGCGAACTGACACTTATGGCTAAATCTGCCGCCCAGGCCCTGTATGACTGGTTTTGTTTCTTGTGGCACTAGAAGAATTCAAGTCACACCGCTATGATATGCATTCATTTGCGATGGTAGATGGACAACAAACCCCACATTTTATCAAAAGTAAGAGCAACCAGTTCTTGTAAAGGGTCAAGCTGACACAGTAATTGATAAATTTTAGGTGGAACTCACGAGAGGACAAAGGCTTTGCACAAATTTGAGTCTGTCACACCAAAAGCAAAAAAATACTATCCGAGTCTTTTTTTTGTAAGCTTCCCAATCCTTGACTGACTCATCATATGGAGGAAAAATGGGTGGAATAACCAGTGGAATGGCACCCTATCTGTTAATGGAAGCCGACAAAGTGATTACAGCCGAAGTAAGCTGTTCAGTCTGGGCCAGTAGCACAGCATCCATAATGAATAAGCCTGATGAAACCACATTGAAAGATTGCAAACACGAAACCATTCCAAATACGTTGCCAACTGTGTAGTAACCAATTAATACACAGAAACGATCCAAGTCACACAAATATGACTTTAATGATAACCTCTGAACAATAACCCTCTCTGGACTCCACAAGACACAGAACACTGGTGTGCGTGATGCAGAGAGAGAGAGAGAGAGAGAGAGAGAGAGAGAGAGAGAGAGAGAGAGAGAGAGAGTGTCAGTCAGTGCTGCTCCATGCATATATACGTGCGAGTCACCAGCAGATGGCATTACGGGGACAGCGCTGTGTGTATGCCTCCCACAGGTGGCCTCCAGCAGCTGGCCAACTGAAACAAGCACATGTGGCAACACCACACTTGGTGCATTCACACTCACATGCACTAGTAGCATGATACAGCATACAGCAATAGAACCATGCATGGTTGTGGAAAAGATAAATGCCCCCTATGGGTAAATTTAACAAATTTTTGGAGAAATGATATGCAGCCTGTAAGAAAATGAAGAGTTCAAATAGCAATCCAGCACGAAGCAAAAAAGCAGAAGGCTGAAAGATGGAATAAATACACAGACGGGCTGTATAAATGATTAAGTTTGATGGCTGTATTATGGAAAGGGAGCAGGAAGTGGATGGAGACGACATAAGGAAAGTAATACTATGGGTCACTGTGACAGACCACTGATATACATAAGTCAAAATATAAGGCACATGGGGTAGTTGACATTCCCTCATCATTATAAAGATCCTTAGGACAACCAACCATGACAAAATTATTCTGCCTCATATGTGTGACATATGGGACATGGAGAACATCCTTAGTCTTCACGAAGAATATACTAATCCCAATAAAAAGAAAGCAAGTACTGACAGGTGGGAGTATGGTTGCAATAGAGGGAAATTTAGAGGGTAAAAGTTGTACAGGGAACCAAGTTTCGATTACAATAAGGAACAGATACAACATGACCAGGTGGCTAGTTTCATCAACCACAGCTTATTGTCCCTACTTGTGATTTTCAGTGACTTTTATGTACTGGATGCATTAGTCAAACCTGGGGTATTCATCACAGTGCTCTCAGGTTTGCATATACTGTAGTTCTGAACTGTACATTGTGAATGTTTCTGGCAAACAAATCCTGACAACAAGGCTAGGGTAAATTATGGGGTAGCCATTAGTTGTTCCACTGTTTGGGTCCATCTGTATTTTGCTGATTATCTAAATATTGTCAAATAATGATCTAGAAAGGACACTAAGTGCTTTCTCTAATTTATTTATTTTTTTGAAAAAAATAAAAATAAAATAAAATAAAATAAAGGTCAAATCTAAAACGCTGTGACTCCTGAGGACCCAAGGCAGCCTTTTGCTCCAACCTTGGCATAAGACTGACATCTGCCACAACCACTTAAAAAAGGCAGTTCTTAGTACATGCTCAAAGGATAGCAAATGCTTGTTAAAAAGTAGTTGTAACTTTGGTGAGATTGCTAGCAGTCTGGAAAAAGGGCAGAAAATTCAGAAACCATCTACAAATAATGAGAATAGAATGGGACTGTTTACTGTGGGTCTTCAAAACAGGCATAAACTATCCTGACAAAGTCTGTTAACAAAGTTCCAAGAACCAGCTTCACATGACGACTCTAGGAATGTACTATGACCCCCTATGTGTCGCTAACATAAGGATTGTGAGGATGAGATAGAAATAGTTACAGCATGCACAGAGGCATTCAAACAATTATTCTTCCCACTCTCCATATATGAATGGAACAGGAAGAAACCCTAATAACTGGTACAATGGGGCACACCCTCTGCCATGCCCTTCATGGTGGCTTGCTGATAGGGTGTCGCAGGCTCAGTATCTACAATGGTATGATGTATATGAAAAGTCCTGTGCATGGAGCTCCACAAGGATCCTATGGGTTCAGGTAGTACCATATGCCTTCTAATATGTATTTTCTTCTGCTTACAGAAGATGCCTGTGCAGGAAAACCTGCTGTATAGTTACTAAAAGCAGGGTCATACAGTACAAGAACTAAGAAGATGTCTGCATTGTAAGATACAGACAAGGTGGCAATTTACCAGCAGCTCTTCATTATTTCTGAAGTAGCTAGTGGGGTAATTCTGTAATAGTGGAATCTGTCATGTACTAACGACTTGTCAAGTGCCAAGACAATGCCAAATCTGCTACATCATTGATAGAAATGAATTCCTAACTGCTTTCATAGTGATCAATTGGTGGTGATGGAAACCAACGTCACAGCTGACAAGGGAGGTAACATAAGTTAAATGCTCCATACCTATCTGGAAAATTTCTGTTCTGAAAATCTCACTCTGTATTAAAAGCATTAATAGAGTACTTTTTATTTAACTGAAATTCTTCTGATGGTCTGTGATGAAATCGGTGGTTTAGCAGAACAAGTTCTGGAGTTCAGAATTCTTGCCAAGAACTCTTCTTGTTATCCTTGACAAACCATCAGCTTTCAGATCTCACCATCACCCATTCTTGTCCCATTGTTCAAAACAGCGAGATGGTACTACAGCCACCATTTTGTCTTTCTGAACATCTGTTTTGGCAACTTTTCTTTCAAGTGCTGCTCAGTCTGGCTGCTGTATCCGTCATTTTTCGCGGAACAGTGTCTGCAAGGGCAGACAGCATATTGTGAGACTGATCATGAAGAACAATCCTGCTACATTGCTGAAATGCATGCACTGCCATGTGTTCAAATGGCATAAACTTTCTATAGATGTGGTTCTCTACAGCTCAAACCTGGGGCAGGGACATGTAGTTGTGCTGTTTGCCACCAAGACACAACAGTCTAATTTCTTCAGATTTGTGCAATTTTCACGTCGCCTGTGGACATGTGAATGTGGTATGGTGGCTTGAATGATAGACACCTGTTTTAATGTGGCACAAAATGTTGCAGAATTAAGCAGAGAGGTTCATCATTGGAGCATCATTAGAATTTACAGTAAGGGGCAAGCCAGCACTGTCCCCCCAGCTCTGGAACTTCGTTTCACCCAATCCCAAACTGTACCCAGCCATCAGTCAAGACTGGATAAGTTCCCAAAGATGCTCACCATATGGCACGAGTCAGGTGCATTACTGACGGTGTTTCAACAGATACTTGCAACTTCATTTTCATCATGTGTAGCTGGAGTCAGTCCAGACAAATACTTCTCAGCACATGTTTCATGTGAAACCCAGTGTCGATGGAAAGCTTTGGTTTGTTTCCCATTACAAACAAAATGATTTTTAAAGCTGAATTTTATGCGCACATTCAATAGAGCGGTCCCAAATTATTAGTTTCTCAATGTGCTCCACAACTGTTCATTTAATTACAAAAAAAGGCCACTTTTGCTGCTCTGTCAAACTTTATTCAGTCCACTAGAGAAATATATGTAACCTTGTTTTTTCCATCTTCAATCATACACATGTATACATCTATTGTATGTATGGCAATAACCAGAGAATAACTTTAAAAAAAGCTGAAACAGTGGTGTACTAAAGACAGCTCTACAAAGCAAATGGAGACACACTTTCACTACTAGTCCCAAATTAGTCTAGTGCAGGGGTGGCCAAGATTTCAGCTCGTGGGGCATGCCCAGACATAAGTGCTGAACTGTTCAGCCTCACTGCACATTTTCCTCACCGCCATGCCACACTGTCTGAATGCCAGAAGGAGGAAGAGTGGAAAACTGCGAACATGTCGCATTTAAAGGGGTTTTATATTTCACATTTCTGAACAACATAGATCACAAAAAACAAATTTTCAGTATTACTCAATTATCCTTGGTACACTAAAGACAATATAATTTTTATCTGGTACAAACAGTCAGCATTCAGACAGATGCAGACAATTTCATAGAGTTTTGCACTCAAGCTGCCATCTAATCGAGACTTATTTAATTTCATGGCAAATAAAAGGTCTTTCACAGAAATATGTTAAACAAAATACTGTGGAACTTCACAATCTCATTACAGGGGGCAAGGAAATTCTAGCTGAGGAAAGCAATGTAGACATCATGGACAGTTTCAGTGTTACAAGATTTGACATTAAAACTGGAATTACCTTGCACTCAACCAGTTACGTATGAACATGCACAGGGACACTTTCAACTGGAACAGCAAACAGTCTCAAAAACAGATATAAGATTGACAGTGTCCTCAAAAACTTCAAAAAATTATCCTTGCAATTCTTTCAGGGCTATGATGAATTCTTCAAATATTGTGTTTTCTTTAAGGCCAGTGAGCTTATGGAACTGGACTGTCTTTGTCCTTGTACAACATGATTTTCTTTTTAAACGCATCCCCATCAGATCAGAAGGAAGTCGCCTTGCAATGTCTCACTGTCGACAGTGTGCAGACAAGGCCACTTAAAATACGAAGCCTGCAATCCACTCTGTACGTTCTATCTTTCATCCCTAAACACCTTTTTTCTTCATAAATTCAACAATAGTGAGTTTTAAATCAAATTGTTGTTCCAGGTATGCACCTTTAATAAATCAACATACTCTGTAATAATATATGAAGTCTCCATACTCTTCATTCAGTTCCACTGAAAATTGTTGCAACTGACAATGGAATAATGTGTGTAGCCGTAACTTTTTTTACTATTCATACCACCAATTTCTTCATGTGCTCCATACCTACAAATTTACCACAAAGTGATTCTTGACATTCAAAAAAATTAAACTGTTGATTGTTGTAATTTTTTGCTCTTTGATTGTCAACTACATCTTTAATTCTTCTGCACGGTATTGTATTGTTCTTTCAAAGCAAATTCGCAGTACCCATTGCCTATGCGAATTTAGAATTATCATCACTCTCTTCTGTCATTCGTACTCATTTTAAAGGGCTGTGACGATAAACTGCTAGACTGCCTCTTTCCGTGGAAATGGCCGCTGGATCTGGGATGTCCTTCAGCCCCCAACAAACAGCAAAGGGCAAACTGTGCCGACAGAACAATTATGCTGAACTCAGAGAGCTGTGCCGACCAATAAATGCCACACTGTAATACTAAATGAAATGTCACATTGTGGCAGATACTTCTGAGGAGGACCAAGCAAAGCTGAGACTGGCTGGGCCATACTCCACACACAGCCTGGATACTTAGCACACGTGAAGTCTGGCACGCCACAACTGGCCCTGGTCTAGTGCAATATTTGTTTCATCAATGTGAACAGAGACAGTAAAAACATGAAGAATAATCAGAATTCAGCAGCGACTGAGCTACGCTCTGGTGTGGGCTAACTGTTACTGCTATGCAGCAGTAATGCTCCTTCACTGTTAGAGTACCGTTTGTTCATTGTGTTCCACTGTCTCCACTAATACATATCGATAAAATGAATATCACACTAGATAATTTGGGACCACTCTATTGAATGTGCACGTAAAATTCCACTTTAAAAATAATTTTGTTCAAAAAGGCAAACAAACCGACATTTTCCTTTGACATTGCGTGTTGCATGAAAGACATGATGCAGTATTTATTTGGGCTGACTCCAGCTACACACTGAAGAAACAAAAGTGTAAATATCTGCTGAAACACCAGAGAAAATATGCCTGACAACTCTTAAGATAGACATCCTGTATGTATTTCATTGTTCTCTACATATATAATCCATAAGCTCAAATCAAATAGACAAAATCATGTTTGAAGATAGTATTCAGAAGGAAAAAAATATTACTTACATGTTTAAAGCAACTTTCAACAGAGTTCTCTATCAGCTTTGGTGCGGAATATGACGGCTCAGACAGGAAATCTGTTAGTTTAACAGTTGCTTTCAAGAGCAAGTCAATTTTTTTTCTTGAAACACAGTTGTTGTGATCTGAGAGTTGATGAAAAAGATACTGGTACTTGTCTTGGATTTGTGACGAACATAAAATAACAAAGATGACTTTCAAAAGCAACACCTGCACACTGCAGCAGCCGTCACTGTAAAATGCACAAAAAGTAAAAATAAATTAGTTTTTAGCACACCACTTATGACTTGCTACTGCATTTTTACAAAATGAAAAACAGATGGCTTTGAATTTATAATACTTTTTCCCCAGGGATATATGAAATATAAAAGTATTTCACTACTGAATTTGTCAGAAGGGGGAAAAAAATAAAAAATAAAAATAAAAAATTAAGAGATTTTTTTCAGTAAAATGTAACTTTAGATTTCACCTCTGATATATTGCTTGCAACACATGAATGGCCAACTGGGAAGACAGGCTGGCATCTGTGTTGTTAGTGTTTTCTGTTCTTGTTGCAAGATAGATATCAGATACCAATGTTTCCAAATCTGGCAGTTCAAGAAACACTTCATTTTCTGTAGCACGAAGACAATGCTTGGTGAAAACATTTGCTATGACATCTAGGGTCAATTTTTCCACTGGAACAGAGATAATTTTATCAATACCAATACTGTTTAAAAACTAATGAAAGAAGTATATAGTAGGGTGCAGGAGAGAATTACACCAGCAGTAAGAAATAAGTTAGTCTGTGTGTTTACTTATACTCGTCTTCAGAAAAAACGGAACAACAAGAGACAGGATGTTCTCATTCAAAGGACATGTACATTAGTATGTTCTGCTGAAATGGTCAGCATTTGAACCATGTTGGCCTGCTGGTTCAAGGTCAACATCGATACCGTGGCGCTATACCACCTACCAGTAAAACGTGCCTGCAGCTCTTGTCACTATAAACTGAAGGTAATGGGTCAGTATGACTTGAGCAAGAGAGCAGGATGCCTTGCAGATGTATGCATAAACTGTACCATCAAATCAGTGTGTTTGAAAGAGGTCACATCATTGGCATGAGAGAAAGTGATGCAGCCATCCGCGAAATAGCTCCTCATGTGGGACGAAGTGTTTTGGAAGGGCAACAGGTGTGTGCGTAGTGGTTCACCGAAGGCCGTAAAACATGACGTGATGGGTCAGGCTGCACAACCCAGACCACCCTCCTAAAAGATCAACACCTCATCCGAATGGCTTTCCAGGACAGATCTGTGTCCTCCTCGGCTATGGCGCAAGAGTGAAACAGTGTAAATGACTAGTGCAGCAATATGACAGAATGCCAACCATCACAGACAAACTTTGAAACCAGGCAAATGCAGGATGGGTGGCTCTAGCACAGGATGTTATCTGCGCCTTATAGCATTGATGCCATCACACATGGAACAAGTTATCAGTGCCCATGGTGGACCCTGTACCTACTAGGCAACAGGACACATGCCAAAATGAGGTTACTGTAATGCTAGTGTTTCTGCAGAACATACTAATGCACACGTCCTGTGGCTATGAACATCTTATCTATAGTCATTCAAATTGTTCTGAACATGAGTGTCGTTACAGTTTTGCATGGATTCACCAATATGTTAACTTTTGCAAATGCCATATATTTGGGTCTTAGTATTACAATAATCAATATTATATATCAAACTTCAATACAATTTTTCATGCATTAGTATTACAAAGGTTATAAAACAAACCCTAATCATATTTATTTATAAATACATTTGAAAGATGTTACTGGTATGTCTAACTACACTACCTCAGTGAGCTCTTAATAAACGCCACTTTAAAATTCATTCAAGTGAATACCAGCATTCTTTTTTTTGGGGGGGGGGGAGGGGGGAGGAGGGGGAAAGGGGGCACTTGATTTGAGCAGGTACTCTGGTAGATTGTTCTGCCATACCGTCCAGGAAGAATAGAATCCAGTACCTCGTCTCTCATCTTTAATTTTTGTCCTTTCTCTGCAGTATTTACATTTGGACCTGATGTTGTGGATCAATGATATATCACTATGTTTAGTTACTTCATGGTGCTGGCAGACAGAAAAAGTAATTAACTTACTGAGTTACAAGTAACAGATTGTGAAGTATTTGTGCTGCATGGAAGCTTTACTACAACATTCTTTAGAACTTAGTCCATGTATAACCCCCAATGCTCTTTTACGTAACAACAGTACATTGTTAAGGTGTACATCTAGAACACAAACTCATATTTCTAAGCAGTAGCTAAGATATAGATTGCCACAGAAAATACAGTTTGCAAGGTGGGGGTGGGCACTATTTTGGAGGGCCAGCTGAGAATATACAGGCCATAGCCGCCATTACTACGCACAATATTAGTGTGTTTTTTTCCATCAGAGGTTTGAGTCCAAATAGACACCAAGGAATTTACAGCTGCCATTATCACGTATACCTTGTCTATGCAGGAGTAATGTGAGTTTCTATTTCAAACATTAGCACCTGGGATTTACTTACAGATACCTTTGGTATCTGATCATGGAAATATGAGCTTAAATTCCACTTCCTTACAGTCTTTGCCATAGAGTATAACTGTACTTAGTACTTTTTTTAATTTTTAACTTTTTTGTTGAGCTACCCTCTAGTTTGGCATAAAAAATTAATGTAACTATAAAAAAGCTGAAATATCGGTGAACATTCATAAAATAGATTTTGTTAAATAAACTTGATATTTTTGTCAAAACACCTAGTACTGCTTTAAATATCATTACTATTGAAAAAGATAAACAGTTTTCGGTCAAGCATTAGTTTAAAGATAGCTAAGGTTCATGCTTGGAGTCGATTACCAGCTATTTCAGAAAACAGGGAGAGCATCTGAGTGAGTAGAGGCAGTTGGAACGAGGCAAGAGCGAAGCAGATATGAAATCCAACTATGAGATAAGTAATTTTTTATAAATTTGTATAATAAATTTTATATATAAATACTTTTAAAAATAAATTAAAAGAAAAATCTACTAAATATTTTTACTTGTATTTTGGTCATTTAACTTTCTGTCCTCTGTATCTATCTAATACCCTTTTTCCCTCCAAACAGCTATCTGAATTGGTGACATTAATTTCAAATAGACTTGAATCAGAGTGGTTTTATTTTGGGGAAGCTCCATGAACACTGACTGATAACACTGTTCCAAAAATCTCATTGCTACATGTAAAAAAAATAGAAGATGACATCAAGCAGTATTGACTCTCAATCTTGCAGCTGCTTTTGATAAATCAAAGGTGAATGACAGGGAATCAGTTCACATCGTGATAGTAGTGTGAAGAGCAATGGTACCACTTGAAAAAAGTGGAAAAATATTAGAAAACTATGATTACAAGGTGGAAAAACATTTTAAAAATCTGCCAAATATTTCAATAAACAGAGATGGTACAATATTTTTCTTTCTTTTTTTATGTACACTCCTGGAAATGGAAAAAAGAACACATTGACACCGGTGTGTCAGACCCACCATACTTGCTCCGGACACTGCGAGAGGGCTGTACAAGCAATGATCACACGCACGGCACAGCGGATACACCAGGAACCGCGGTGTTGGCCGTCGAATGGCGCTAGCTGCGCAGCATTTGTGCACTGCCGCCGTCAGTGTCAGCCAGTTTGCCGTGGCATACGGAGCTCCATCGCAGTCTTTAACACTGGTAGCATGCCGCGACAGCGTGGACGTGAACCGTATGTGCAGTTGACGGACTTTGAGCGAGGGCGTATAGTGGGCATGCGGGAGGCCGGGTGGACGTACCGCCGAATTGCTCAATGCGTGGGGCGTGAGGTCTCTACAGTACATCGATGTTGTCGCCAGTGGTCGGCGGAAGGTGCACGTGCCCGTCGACCTGGGACCGGACCGCAGCGGCGCACGGATGCACGCCAAGACCGTAGGATCCTACGCAGTGCCGTAGGGGACCGCACCGCCACTTCCCAGCAAATTAGGGACACTGTTGCTCCTGGGGTATCGGCGAGGACCATTCGCAACCATCTCCATGAAGCTGGGCTACGGTCCCGCACACCGTTAGGCCGTCTTCCGCTCACGCCCCAACATCGTGCAGCCCGCCTCCAGTGGTGTCGCGACAGGCGTGAATGGAGGGACGAATGGAGACGTGTCGTCTTCAGCGATGAGAGTCGCTTCTGCCTTGGTGCCAATGATGGTCGTATGCGTGTTTGGCGCCGTGCAGGTGAGCGCCACAATCAGGACTGCATACGACCGAGGCACACAGGGCCAACACCCGGCATCATGGTGTGGGGAGCGATCTCTTACACTGGCCGTACACCACTGGTGATCGTCGAGGGGACACTGAATAGTGCACGGTACATCCAAACCGTCATCGAACCCATCGTTCTACCATTCCTAGACCGGCAAGGGAACTTGCTGTTCCAACAGGACAATGCACGTCTGCATGTATCCCCTGCCACCCAACGTGCTCTAGAAGGTGTAAGTCAACTACCCTGGCCAGCAAGATCTCCGGATCTGTCCCCCATTGAGCATGTTTGGGACTGGATGAAGCGTCGTCTCACGCAGTCTGCACGTCCAGCACGAACGCTGGTCCAACTGAGGCGCCAGGTGGAAATGGCATGGCAAGCCGTTCCACAGGACTACATCCAGCATCTCTACGATCGTCTCCATGGGAGAATAGCAGCCTGCATTGCTGCGAAAGGTGAATATACACTGTACTAGTGCCGACATTGTGCATGCTCTGTTGCCTGTGTCTATGTGCCTGTGGTTCTGTCAGTGTGATCATGTGATGTATCTGACCCCAGGAATGTGTCAATAAAGTTTCCCCTTCCTGGGACAATGAATTCACGGTGTTCTTATTTCAATTTCCAGGAGTGTATATATATATAATCCCTGTCAAAAAGGCCGGTTGGTGCTATAATTAATTTCTGTATTATAGTCCTGGATGGGGTATGGCCATTTTTCCCTTCATACAAATTTATTACTATATGCAGGTACATTGGCACTTCCTGTATCGGTAATTCATTATTGGTGACTGTAATTCACAAAAATAATCTACATTACATTTTTCAAGTAACGATATTCTGTGCTTCAAGACTGGAACAAGATCAACAAAATATTTTTTGCATTGCCATTTCTTAGGAATCTTGGAAAAAAAATGAAGTATTCATACCAGATTTTCTTTTCCCAAGATTTTTCTGAATGGTTTCCATCTCCCTTCCTTTCACTCTTTCTTCTACTTTCATGATTTTTGCTCCACCAGTCACATCCTGGGGCACTTTTGCTGCCTTCATATAACTTTTTTCAAGTATTTCCTTTGTTTTATCTGATGCTTGAGAGAGAAGTTCTTCTCATGCCCCCTTAGACAGTTGGTGTTCTTTTGTCTTTTCTCAGAGCTGCTGTCTTATAGTCAATTGATTTTTTCATGTTATTTGTGTTATAGTAACCGGACATGACCAGGAGACACTGGCCACCCAAACGATGGCGTCAACTGTGAGTTGCTGATAACCACAGAAAGACAACAGCACCAATGGATGGACAACAAAGACAACACAGCAGAATGAGAAGTCTGGTAAGAGAACCAAATTGAGAGCCTAGATGCAGTAATATTAGGCACCAAACAAAAAGAGTACAATGAACAATATGAGAGTGCAGTAAGTTCTAGAGACACTTCGCTTTCCACCGTCTCAAACACCCGATATTTTAAGTAAGAGGTTGAGAGAGTGGAGATGTGTCTACCTTGCCGCCATTTTTTGTGTGTGCAGGATGGACGTGTATTGGGAAAATACTGCAATAGTGACGGTCGATCGGCGCGGGCAAGTGTTTGCAGCGCGTGCCATAGAAGCTGTATGTCCAGTACAAGGAGCAAGCACGCTCTATTCTTTGATGGTGTAAAGACTGTATTGTTGTGAATAATGAATTATGTATGGAACTAAAGACATTTACATTGGATTTTCTGGTCTTCGACTTGCGAGAAGCAAGAACTCGTTTTGTAGTGGTTATTAAACCACACATATTGTAATTGTATCTCTTAGTATCTAATGGTCCAGGAGGGGGTTGACTTGTGAGAGTTGAACGCTTGTGTGAAACTTGTTGTTGTTTTATTGTGGAGATGACAATATAACAGAGTTGAACAAAAGTATCCTGAGAGTACAGAATCATTTCAAGAGTAGAAAAGAAGTCTATTTTGAAATTCCTTTAACCAGCTATAGTTTTAGGAGAAGAAGAGTTGTGAAGATCGACGCAGCCATCTGACCCGAAAAGAAGATCGGCTGCACACAACACGTGAGTCAACTGCGAGAGACTTGTGAGTCTTGCACCCCAGTACCACAGTGTCTCTTGTCGTCTGAAGACCATTAGAGGCGGAGGAGGGGGGGTGGGGGCATGGGCATCATAGCCTGTACATAGTGCTGAAGTGTGCTCACAAATTTTATGAGCACTGCCTAGTGGCTGTCGTCTGGGTCCATGTGTTCTGGTGGGCTTCCAAGCTCGTCAGGCCAGGATACCAGACATGTTTTTAATCTCCTCTTCAAAATACTTTTGGTTTTATTCCTGTTTTTGCTTTTCTTCTAATTCAAATTTTCTTTTCCTCTCCCATTTTTCCCTATAAATACTGCTTGCTGTCCAAGCTTAAAAAATTGTGGGTCAATAGGCACGGAAAGAAAATAGGGGTATTGTCCCAAAGCATCTCTCACAGTCAAAACACGTTTAAAAATCTTTTGGCTATCGCTTCCTTGTCTTCTCCTAGTGTGTACTTCGAAACAGTATAGCTTCCCTCTATGTCTTCATTTCCATGTAAGAGAGCCATTAACAAGTATTGAAATATTTGTTTACTTTAACTCTATGGGTTATGAGTTTTTTGAGATATCCTCCTGCCAGAAATTGTCAATACCTTTGTTATCTAAAGCTAGGTGATCCTCTTCAAGCTGTAAAACCTCCCACTTGTCTAATAAGTAATCTTGCAGCACAATGAATGGCATTATTTTTGCAACATTTAACATGTCACTGCAGCTTCTGCTCTTTATTCTTTCTTTGGGGTCTAAGAATACAAAACTTTGCAGTGGTGCACTTGTTAAGCATGTCTTTTCCCATCACATGTTAGCAAGCTGCAGTGTAATTTTTTGGGGCATTCTTTAGAAACCACAACTTGTCATGTTCTTCCAGTTTACTAAGCTCTTTGGTTACTTGCCTGCTAACAACTAGCTGTTCAAGAGGAAGCATATTATCCACTGTAAAGAGTTCATTATGAAGAACTACAGAAATACCTTCAAATTTTCTCAAAGCAGATACCTTGAAAACAAAGGCCAAAAAGGTTTGAAGTACAATTTCTATTTCTTTATGCAACTTGTTAATAAGAGGTGTTTGGCCTTGAAAACACTCAACGAACTTAATGAATAGTTCTACACATGAAATTACGAAGTGAAATTCTGCTTTCACTGAAGAATTTTTTTAAAAAAGCATTCACGATGGTATCACAGGATTTGGACTGAACACTATCAGTATTCTTTTTTACAAATATATATACTTAAGAAAATAACACTGAATTCCATCCCGCTGTTCCAAAATCCTGTTGGCTAAATCAAGCCATCTTGCAGCTTTATACTTCAAAAACTTGTGATGGGGAACGTTAAACTTAAACTGAATTCCTTCAAATCCCCCCCCCTCCCCCCCCCCTAACAGGTTAACTGTCAAAGTAATGGTAAAACACTGACCAGAAATTTGGATGCTTCTCCACCTAAACACTCAAAGCCTTTGCACAGGCATTATGTATTGTATGAATGTTGCAAGTTCTGATGATTGTAAGTTGTCTGCCTTGGGTGTTATGGACATCACTCTTTAAAAGTTTTAACATTTTTTTTTATTGATGTTAGTGTTGTGACAGTGCCACGACATTTAAAAGTGCCGCTGCGTCAGTACGCGAACACGGCGATAGAGGCGCTCCGCAGCTCGGCCGAGCGCGGGAGCACCACCTGGCTATGAACGGCGCCGGCCGCATGTCACGGCACGGCAGTCGAATGACGGATACGGAGTTAGTAGTACGTAACCCGCTAGTGTTTCTACTTTTGCATATCCGCGCAAATTCGTAGTGATTAAAGGTTATAACATTTTGGCGACGAGGTCGGATATTTTTTTCCTGCGTTGTGGACTTGGGTGTTCGTGTCGGGGCAGACATGGAACAGCTTATGCAAGCGCTCATTGAACAACAAACACAGCTGACGGCTGCTATTCAGGCGTTGTCGACGTCGCTTACTCATCGTCTGTCTTCCTCTTCTCCGCCTCCGTTCCCTCCTTACGACGAGGCCGCTGAAGACTGGGAGGATTATGAGAAGCGTTTGCGGCAACACTTCTTGGCTTTCGGCGTTGTCGACGCTCCTATGTGTAAGTCGTTATTTCTATCTTGGATTTCCCCACGGATCTATCAGCTGCTATCTCAGTTAGCCCCTCTGCGGGAACCTACCTCTCTGTCCTTCCAAGAAATGTGTGAATTATTGTCAAACTATTACCGAAAAAACACCCACGTCGTTGCCGACCGCGTGGCGTTCTACCGGTGTCGTAAACAGCCCCATCAATCTTACCGGGCTTGGGCGGCGGAACTACACGGTCCGAGTAGGAAATGTCAGTTTGTCACGGACACTCATCATGAGTCTTATGCTGATTCAATGGTTCGGGACGCTATTCTACGGCTTGCTCCTGATAAAGAAGTTCGGCAACGTGCCTTACAACTGCAAAACCCGTCGTTGTCGGAAGTTCTCAGCATCGCTCAATCTTTTGAAGTGTCTCACGCTGCTGGTGCGCAAATAGACGCGTGGTGTGATGTGGGCGCTGTACAGACCACTTTCGACGCGGACAATTTGCCTGTTTCACAGGGGAACGACGATGTGGCGGCGGTTCACTCGCGTCAACAACGTCGCGTTGGGCCACCACGCTCGCAGCGAAAACAGCAACCACAGAAGCAGGTTCGTTCCGCACTTCCTTCTTGTCCACGTTGTTTCGTACAGCATGACAGGGCCGTGTGTCCAAAACGTTGGGCCACGTGTAATTCATGTAGGAAAAAAGGCCACATTGCTTCTGTGTGTCAGTCCCCTAAAGTTCCTGTCGACGAGGACGAGGCATCGGACATGGATGTTAACTGTGTGCTTTCTCAAACAAATAAGTTGTTTGTTACTGTTCGTGTTCTGGATAAAGACATTCGCATGCAAGTGGACACGGGCTCTGCAGTAACTCTCATTAATTCTCGCACGTATTTGGAGTTGGGCTCTCCCCTCCATTGTCTCCCGTTACGCGACATCTGCGAACTTATAATAAGCAGACAATTCCTATCGTTGGCCAGTTTGATGCTTCCACTGCCTACAAGTCTGTTGTTAGGCCCCTCACGTTTTATGTGGTGGATCATGCGGGCACGGAAAACCTGTTCGGTTATGATGCTTTCCAGTTGTTCGGGTTCTCCATTGATGATGTGCACCTCATATCTGAGGATATTCCGTATCAACAACTGGATAGATTGTGTTCTGAATTCTCGTCCGTGTTCTCTGCTGGTCTGGGTCGGGCCAAGGATTTTGAAGCCCACATTACTCTTAAACCTACAGCTCGCCCTAAGTTTTTCCGGGCACACCCTATTCCGATGGCGTTGCGTGCGCCTGTCAAGGCTGAGATCGACAGGTTAACAGCTTCAGGGATTCTCCTTCCTGTTACCTCCAGCGAATGGGCATCGCCAATCGTGGTGGTTTCTAAACCAAACGGGAGTCTGCGGTTGTGCGGTGACTTTAAAGCCACTGTCAACGCTCAGAGCCTCATTGACACTTATCCTCTTCCCCGTCCTGAGGAGTTATTTACCAAGCTCGCTGGGGCCCAGTTCTTTTCCAAACTTGACTTACCAGAGGCGTACCATCAGTTGCCATTGGATGCGTCTTCCAAGGAATTTCTCGTCATCAACACTCCTTGTGGGTTGTATCAGTACCAGCGGTTACCATTTGGCGTCGCTAGCGCGCCAGCCATTTTTCAGCGGTTTTTGGAACAGCTCACGGCTTCCGTTCCCAGCTGCATCAACTACCTGGATGACATTATTGTCACGGGGGCCTCCACTGAGGAACACCTTCGCAATTTGCGTTCACTGTTTCGGGTCCTGCATTCAGCTGGGTTGAAGTGCAATCTGGACAAGTCACAGTTTTTCCAACCCTCCATTGTGTATCCTGGTTTCCACTTGTCCCGTGAGGGTATACGTCCTCTACGACAGCACGTTGCGGCCATTACCGCTCTACCCCGGCCGTCTACGGTCAAAGAACTTCAGGCGTTTCTCGGCAAGGTTTCTTATTATCACAAATTCATTCCATCCGCGGCGGCAGTGGCTCATCCTCTGCATCAGCTGTTACGCAAAAACGTTCCTTTCGGTTGGTCGAATGTGAGCAGGCTTTTGTCCGCCTGAAGGCTCATTTGCAGTCGGCACCTTGTCTTGCCACATTCCGTCCGGGTCAGCACTTGGTTCTGGCGACTGACGCGTCACAGTATGGCCTGGGGGCTGTTCTCGCCCAACGGTATGAGGATGGATCGGAACGACCCATCGCCTACGTTTCCAAGACCCTCAACGATGCTCAACGGCGTTACTCTCAAATCGAAAAGGAGGCGCTCGCTATCGTTTATGCTCTAAAAAAGTTCAGCGTTTTTTTGTATGGTTCTAAGTTTCACCTCATCACCGACCACAAGCCGCTGGTCTCTCTGTTCAGCCCCTCGGCGTCGCTTCCGGATAAGGCAGCTCACCGCCTGCAACGTTGGGCCTTATACTTGTCTCGTTTTCACTATGACATTCACTATCGCCCCACGGCCCAGCACGCCAACGCTGACGCGTTGTCGCGTTTGCCGATGGGCCCCGACCCGGTTTTCGATCGAGATGAACTACTGTTTCCACATTGATGAGGAAGAACGTCGTGCGGTCGAGGGTTTTCCACTTACAGGTTCGCAGGCCGCGTCGGCTACTGCGCGGGACCCGGTCCTGCGTCAGGTGATCGGTTTTGTTCAACGGGGTTGGCCGGACAGGACCAAGGGCCGGGCATCGGATCCCCTTCGCAACTACCCTGCCTTGCGCCTTCGTCTGTCTGTTCGTGAGGGTGTTGTTCTTCTGGCCACGGATGGCGCATCTCCACGGGTCGTGGTGCCAGCCTCTCTTCGCAAAGCTGTTCTCAAACTATTGCATGAGGGCCATTGGTGGATTTCTCGGACTAAGTCCCTGGCCCGCAGGCACGTTTATTGGCCCAGTATTGATTCGGACATCGCCCACATGGTCGCTGCGTGTGATCAGTGTGTTCAACAACTGGCTGCACCTCGTACTATGCCCTCTCCGTGGCCTGATCCGGCGCAGCCGTGGGAACGGGTGCACGCTGACTTTGCCGGCCCCTTCCTCGGCACTTAATGGCTACTGTCGATTGATGCCTTCTCGAAGTTTCCGTTTGTTGTTCGATATCCGTCGCCCACCACTGCAGCGACGACGCTGGCTTTGTCCAAAATCTTTGCGCTCGAAGGTCTTCCATCCACGATTGTCACGGACAATGGCCCTCAGTTCTCTTCGCAGGCCTTCCGTGATTTTTGTACTGGACAAGGGATTCATCATGTTACAGCACCGCCCTTCCATCCGAAATCGAATGGGGAGGTCGAGCGCCTTGTCCGCACTTTCAAAAGCCAAATGAAAAAATTCCTTAGTGATTTTTCCACAGATGACGCTCTGTTGCAATTTCTGAGTTCTTATCGCTTCACGCCTCTGGGTGATCACAGCCCTCCCGAACTCTTGCATGGCCGCCAACCGCGCACTCTACTGCACCGACGTGTGGGCACGGGGGTATGGATCTCGCCCTAAATGGATTCCAGGGGTGGTCCAGGCTCTTCGCGGCCGCCGGCTTTGTGAAATACGTACGGACGACGGCACGGTTGTTCGCCATTACGACCAGATGCGCCCACGAGTGGTGGCCACGCCGGTGCCACCGCCCCTTCTTTCGTCTCCACCAGCCCGAGAAGCCAGTCCTGTCGCTGCTGCCGATCTTCCGGGCGTGTTGCTGCAGCCACCGTCGCTACCGCTTCCGAGTACGCCGGAACCGGCCCCAGTTGCGACGCCGCCTTCTCCGGGACCCATCTCGCTGGAGCACACCCCCAGGTCCACGACACCTATGGATGCTGCTCCGGAGTTTTCACCCATCATCTCGTCCAGGAGGCACGTTCCACGCGCAAGCTTCCGTCCTGGACATTTTCGACCATACTCTCGTGTTTCTCCGCGGGATCTTCTCGGGGCCTCCCAAGAGGCCATGGATGTCTCCGCACTGTCCGTGTCTCCCAGGAAGTGAGTTTTTTTTTTTCAGGGGGGAAAAGTGTTGCGACAGAGCCACGACATTTAAAAGTGCCGCTACGTCAGTACGCGAACACGGCGATAGAGGCGCTCCGAAGCTCGGCCGAGCGCGGGAGCACCACCTGGCTATGAACGGCGCCGGCCGCATGTCACGGCACGGCAGTCGAATGACGGATACGGAGTTAGTAGTATGTAACCCGCTAGTGTTTCTACTTTTGCATATCCGCGCAAATTCGTAGTGATTAAAGGTTATAACAGTTAGGTCCATCTGATTACATCATAAGGCATTTATTTAGGAACATCCTGGATTCAGAAAGTGCTTCTCATAATTGATTATGTAATGTTTCACTGTCTGCTTTGCTGATAAAGAAAGTTCTTAGTTGTTATGCGACACTCTCTGACCAAAATCTAATGGTTGTTTGTAATCCTTTTTTATCTTTAATACTGGCAGTGTCTTTGAAACTCAATATCTAAGTTCTTTTAACTTATGTTCCTGGAAATATGGTGCCAGTCCATCAGTTAAGTATCTCATTTTCTTGACGAAAGTGAAAAATATTCAAGAACAGTATCCTCTTAAAAAAGTTACAAATAACATTGGACAAATCCATAGAGTAACTGGAAATATCTGATTTCATTGTCCAAATCAATTCAGCAATGCTGGAACTATCTTTGGTACTTAACACCTGTATTGCTGGTGCACATACCGAACTTGAAAGTTGTGTGATCTGAAATTTCTAAATGTAATTGATGTGGTCCACATTGAATATCAAGTGACACACTTATGTTTTGTCAAAAGTGAGTGGTTAAAAACTGTCTGAAACCCTTTTGTCTCAAAATTAATAGAGCAAGAACACACATTGGAAAACAGTTCTGTTTCAATAACTCCCCCCCCCCCCCCCCCCCTCATGCAGAGACTTTATTTTTCAAACTACCTGTCATTTGAAGCCAGTCACTGCAGAATTTGCATTTTTGCACCTCAAAAGTTTATTTTCAGAATTGTACATGGTATCACAAAGCAGTTTTGTTTCTATGGCAAAATTACAATCTGGAACAAAATTAGAAGCAGTTGTAATAGAGATATATTGGACACTAATAATAGTTGTGCAAAATACAAAAACTTTGAAAACAATAAAAAAAAGACCGTCTATCTCAAATTTCAGTAGTTCCTCAAAGATAGATTTTCACTAATTTCACCGCTGAAGCATTCCAAAAAGCTAAATGAATGAACACAAATACAAAAACTTGGGAAGAAAGTAGATAACTTATTCCCCCCCCCCCCCAAAAAAAAAAAAAAAAAAAAAAGGTTGAAAAGGACGACACTGTTACAAAAAGCTACCTAAGGTTGAGAAAGGTGACTGACTACCCACCCTGCGATAGCCACTATCAAAATGCTTGCTCTGAATATTGACTGTTTTTCACACAACACGACTTCTATTCACAGGACGTGAGAGGAACACCCAGTGAAAATGGCTACTGAAGTAAAGAACCACTTTAAGGATAAGAAAGGATAAAAAAAGGATTACATCCATTAGATTTTGGCCAGAGAGTGTAGCATAACAACTAAGAACTTTATTCATCAGTAAAGCAGATTGTGAAACATTACATCAGAAATTATGAGAAGCACTTTCTGTATCCGGGGTGTTCCTAAATAAATGCCTTATGATGCAATCAGACAGACCTAATGTCAACAAATAAAAAATTAAATAAAGTGTTTATTTTAAAATAAAAATACAGCCTATATAGGAAAAGGTTTTCCTTTAAGCAACTAACAGCAGCTGTGGACCCATACAAAAATCTACTGACACTACTGTCCACTGGGATGGTAAATTACAGCTAGCATCAAAAAGAAACAATACGGTAGAACGCCTTTGTACATTTTTCAAACTTTGGTTCTGACTAACTTCAGGGGACACACGTGTCTGAATGAACAAGCACTGCATCGATTACAGCCATTATGAAAGACATGAAACATATTCGCATTTGCGAACATGGACAACCATCAGCTGTATAATGGAATAATGACAATGAAAATTTATGGTGGACCGAGACTCGAACCCAGACTTAACACACATCTGACCAGAAGTCCTGCTGTCACAATTCATGAATTCCCAATAAACCTAACTTTAAACTATTCAATTTCTTTTTTAAATTTTCTAGTCCATCTACTCAATTAAAATACAGTATACTCTCATTTATTTGGGGTAAAGTGGTAGAGAAGAGACACAAATAATAGAAAAACACAAATAACCAAGACTTTTTCAAACATGTATTCTTTGTTTGAAAGTTTTATCCAAGTTCTGTGCATAGGTAATAGACTTTTTTATTCCTTAAAACTGTCTGGTGTTGGTCTCCTGAGAGGAGTTGCCATTTGTTCACACAGCATTTCGAATATTTCTAGCAGCAATAATGTCAATGTACTAAAATCTATGAGAATATCAAAGTGTTGCAATGCAGTACAATAACCGACAAGGTCACTGTCTTCATCCCCACTTCACATGCGCTATCCTCTTCTTTGTTTTCAAGTGGAGCAGCAGTCACAATTTTGGTGTCACTTGTGTACTGGAAGCCAGGTTCACATGTGCGATCTTCAGCCACTCATTCAAATTTTCTTCAACGAAACCTTCAAAACCCTTAAACCTCCTGCTAGATTCATTAATTGTACAGTTGTTATTTCTTCATTTTGTTTTAATGTCAACACGTTTCTTTCATTTCTCTGTCATTTCTTTTACAAATTTCTTTGAACTTGCTTCGCTGACACTTAGATGCTGATTAACATCAGGAAACTGAGTTTGTTTCTTATTTACACAGAACAGGCTGACCTATACCACAACGGAAACGCCCATCTGTTGTCATGTTGCAGTTTTTAAACAGTGGAATTGGCACTTATTGCCACGCAGTGGGTTGTTTATTGCTGTCTGCTAGAGAAAAAGATTGCACTTTTTTTTAATGGATGAATAATCCTCAAATCGTATAATCCGCACATGAATAATCAGGAGTACACTGTATCTGACACACCCGGTTCCAACTCATAGAATGCTATTTTTTTTCTGCTGACAACATGCTACAAGCAGTTGTTTTTTTTTTTTTTTTTTTTTTTTTTTTTTTTTTTTTTTTTGTGGTTTTCGGGCGCACAACTTCAATGGTCATTAGCGCCCTGACTACTCTAAGAATGCACCGCGAGGCACAAGTTGACAACAACAACTAAAAGGGAAAACACAATAAAAGACAGACTGACAGGCATAGGATTAAAAAACATCATCAAATGTCCTTAGCGAGGTTTGTCAAATTGATAAAACAAAGAACACGAGCAGCTGCTCGTGGGTCATCCGCTAAAATGGCATCTAAAGTAGTAGGCAGGTTAAGATCGAGGCGCAGTGTTTTAAGATCGGGACAGGACATTAAAATGTGACGAACTGTCAGCAAGTGCCCACATGGGCAGAACGGCGCCGGCGCAGCCGTCAGCAGATGGTGATGGCTGAACCGGCAGTGTCCAATTCTTAACCTTGCTAAAACGACCTCCTCCCGCCGAGAAGGGCGTGAGGAGGACGTCCAAGCCACGGGAAGAGGTTTTAAGGCCCGAAGCTTGTTGTCGGTAAGTGCTGCCCAATCGGCATGCCACAGCGACACAACGCGCCGACAAATGACCCTGCTAAAATCGGACGAAGGGACACAACAAGAAGCTGTCCGAGGCTGGAGGACCGCAGCCTTGGCCGCGGCATCTGCAGCTTCGTTCCCAGGGATACCGACATGGCCAGGAACCCACATAAAGCTAACCGGCGTACCGACGTCCACCAGCTGCTGAAGAGAGCGTTGGATCCGGTGTACGAAAGGGTGAACCGGGTACGGATCACTGAGGCTCTGGATGGCGCTCAGGGAATCTGAGCAGATGACATAAGCAGAATGTCGGTGGCGGCAGATGTACAGAACAGCCTGGTAGAGGGCAAAGAGCTCAGCTGTGAAGACCGAACAATGGCCATGGAGCCGGTATTGGAAACTTTGTGCCCCGACAATAAAGGAACACCCGACCCCGTCATTGGTCTTAGAGCCATCTGTATAAATGAAAGTCATGTTGTTGAACTTCGAACGAAGTTCCAAAAAACGGGAGTGGTAGACCGAACCGGGGGTGACCTCTTTTGGGAGCGAGCTGAGGTCGAGGTGAACGCGGACCTGAGCCTGGAGCCAAGGTGGCGTGCGGCTCTCGCCCACTCGAAAGGTTGCAGGGAGTGAAAAATGAAGGTGTTGAAGGAGGCGACGAAAGCGAACTCCAGGGGGTAGCAAGGCAGAGACATACAACCCGTATTGAAGGTCAAGAGAGTCGTCAAAAAAGGAACGATAAGAAGGATGGTCGGGCATTGACAGTAGCCGACAGGCATACCGACAAAGCAGTATATCGCGCCGGTAGGTGAGTGGCAATTCGCCAGCGTCAGCATGAAGACTCTCTACGGGACTAGTATAAAATGCTCCGATCGCAAGTCGTAAACCCCGATGTTGTATGGAGTGGAGGCGGCGTAAGATGGATGGCCGTGCAGAGGAGTATACGAAGCTCCCATAATCCAGCTTGGAGCGGACGATCGACCGATATAGACGAAGTAGGACGGTTCGATCCGCTCCCCACAACATACCACTGAGAACACGGAGGACATTTAAAGAACGGGTACAACGGGCGGCCAAATATGACACATGTGGAGACCAGCTAAGTTTCCTGTCAAAGGTAAGGCCTAAAAATTTGATTGTCTCCACGAGTGGGAGAGCAACGGGACCGAGTCGTAAGGACGGTGGGAGAAACTCTTTGTAGCGCCAGAAGTTAATACAGACCGTCTTCTCGGCAGAAAAACGGAAGCCATTGGCGACACTCCAGGAGTAAAGACGGTCAAGAGAACGCTGAAGACAGCGCTCCAAGACACGTGGACACTGCGCGCTGCAATAGATGGTAAAATCGTCCACGAAAAGGGAGCCTGATACATCAGCTGGGAGGCAATCCATTATTGGATTGATCGCGATGGCGAAGAGAGCGACGCTCAAAACTGAGCCCTGTGGCACCCCATTCTCCTGGCGAAAGGTGTCGGACAGGACAGAACCCACACGTACCCGAAACTGTCGATCCATTAAAAAGGAACGAATAAAAAGAGGGAGGCGACCGCGAAAGCCCCACGTATGCATGGTGCGGAGAATGCCCGCCCTCCAACAGGTGTCGTAAGCCTTCTCCAAATCAAAGAACACAGCCGCGGTCGGGCGCTTCCGCAAGAAGTTATTCATGATGAAGGTCGACAAGGTAACCAGATGGTCGACAGCAGAGCGGCGCCTTCGAAATCCACATTGTACATTGGTAAGTAGGCGTCGAGACTCGAGCAGCCAAACCAATCGAGAGTTAACCATTCGCTCCATCACTTTACAGACACAGCTGGTAAGCGAGATAGGTCGATAACTGGAAGGCAAGTGCTTGTCCTTCCCCGGCTTAGGAATCGGGACAACAATAGACTTCGCGCCAGCATGCGGGAACATGTCCCTCAATCCAGATGCGATTGTATGTACGAAGAAGAAAACCTTTACCCTCAGGAGAAAGGTTCTTCAGCATCTGAATATGAATAGAATCAGGCCCTGGAGCGGAGGACCGTGATCGGCCAAGTGCGGTTTCGAGTTCCCGCATGGTGAATGGGGCATTATAACTTTCACAATTCGAGGAGCGGAAGTCACGTGGCCTAGCCTCCTCGGCCTGTTTGCGGGGGAGGAAGGCAGGGTGGTAATGAGCGGAGCTCGAAACCTCGGCGAAAAAGCGGCCGAAGGCATTGGAGACAGCCTCAGGGGCCACAAGGACTTCATTCGCGACCTTCAAGCCAGAAATTGGGGAGTGGACCTTAGTGCCAGATAGCCGGCGCAGGCTACCCCAGACAACAGAAGAAGGAGTAGAACTGTTGAAGGTGCTGGTGAAAGCAGCCCAGCTGGCTTTCTTGCTTTCCTTAATAATACGACGACACTGAGCACGTAATCGTTTATAATTAATACAATTCGCCACTGTAGGGTGGCGTTGAAAGGTGCGTAAAGCACGTCGACGAGCACGTAAAGCGTCCCTACATGCTGCGGTCCACCAGGGGACCGGTACGCGACGTGGAGAAGAGGTAGGGTGAGGGATGGAATATTCAGCAGCAGCGAGAATGACTTCCGTGAGGTGTGCGACCTGACGATCGCAGCTTGTGAAGGTTTGATCCTGAAAGGTCGCCCTGGAAGAGAAGAGCCCCCAGTCTGCCTTGGAGATGGTCCAACGAGAGGAGCACGGAGAGGGAGTATGCTGCAGGAGATGGATAATACACGGGAAGTGGTCGCTCGAATATGTATCAGCAAGGGCATACCACTCAAACCGGCGTGCAAGTTGGGGAGTACATATAGAGAGGTCTAAATGGGAATAGGTATGAGATGTGTCCGAAAGAAAAGTAGGGGCGCCAGTATTGAGGCAGACAAGATTGAGCTGGTTGAAAAGGTCTGCAAACAAGGAGCCCCTCGGGCAGGATGCTGGAGAGCCCCAAAGAGGATGGTGGGCATTGAAGTCTCCAGTTAACAAAAATGGTGCAGGTAGCTGAGCAACAAGTTGCGTCATGTCTGCCCTGGTAACGGCAGATGACGATGGAGCGTAAACGGTACAAAAGGAAAACGTAAAAGTGGGGAGAGTAATGCGGATGGCAACTGCCTGCAGGCCGGTGTGCAACGTGATGGGATCGTAGTAAATATCATCCCGGACCAGCAACATAACCCCTCCATGAGCTGGGATACCTACCACAGGGGGTAGGTCAAAACGCACAGAGGTGTAGTGTGCCAAGGCAATTTGATCGCATGGGCGTAGCTTCGTTTCCTGGAGGGCTACGACGAGCGGACGATGCGAGCGGAGCAGCAACTTCAAGTCCTCTCGGTTGGAGCGAACGCTGCGAATATTCCAGTTAATAAGTGCCATCGGAAGAAAAGGAAGATGAGAGAAGGGGTCACCTCGAAGGCCGCTGAGGGCCTGGCTTCGAGCGAGCACTGCCGCCGCTATCAGTAGGCGGACAGTCATCGTCCATTGGTTCTATAGGTTCATCGGCCATCTTGGGAAGATGGCCGGGAGGGGGAGCTTCCTCCGCCGGTGAACGGCCAGATGTTCGGCTACCAGCGGTGCGGCCAGGCGAAAGGGATGACGGCCTGGGGCGGCAACCGCTGGGTGGCGCAGGAGAAGAAATGCGCCGTGGCGGAGAAGGAGAACTGTGCTTCCTATTAGCCTTCTTGGATGGTCGTTTGGTGGAAGTACCGGACGAAGGCTGGGAGGTCGAGGTACGTAGGAAGTCTGCACGGGACGGTTCCTTCTTGAAGGCCCGTGCATCTGACTTCTGGGTCTTCGTCTTAGCAGAAGCTGATGAAGGGGCTGGTGTCTGTGGGGTGATGGGACGAAGAGGAGACGTCGACCGCGCGATCTTAGCACTGGCCGAACGGACGACCGTGGTGCTGAAGGTCAGATCGCATGTCTGGGTTGCTACCTCCCGGGTAGTCCGAGGAGAGGCGAGGACAGTGCTGTATTTCCCCGCTGGAAGCAGCGTGGGCTTCCTACTAGCCAATAGCTTGCGAGCAGCCGAGGTGGACACTTTCTCTTTGACTCGAATTTCCTGGATACAGCGTTCTTCCTTATAGACAGGACAGTCACGGGAGGATGCGGCATGGTCACCCTGACAGTTCACACAACGAGGAGACGGAGGTGGACAGTCACCCTCATGGGCATCCCTGCCACAAGTGACACATTTAGCCGCATTGGAACAAGACTGTCGAGTGTGATTGAAACGCTGACACTGGTAGCAGCGCGTAGGTGTCGGGACATAGGGGCGAACAGAAATAACCTCGTAGCCCGCCTTGATGCGCGATGGCAGCTTAACACTATCGAAGGTTAAGAAAAGTGTCCGGGTCGGTACAAGGTCATTGTTGACCTTTTTCATGACCCGATGGACAGCCGTCACGCCCTGCTCAGCGAGGAAAGATTGAAGCTCCTCGTCAGTCAATCCGTCGAGAGAGCTACTATAGACTACACCACGAGACGAATTCCAAGTTCGGTGAGCCTCCACCCGGACAGGGAATGTGTACAGGAGTGTGGCCCGAAGCAGTTTTTGTGCCTGAAAGGCGCTCTCAGTTTCGAGTAATAAGGTACCGTTACGCAACCTGGTACAGGATTTGACAGATCCGGCTATGGCATCTACGCCCTTCTGGATAACGAAAGGGTTGACAGAGGAAAAATCCTTTCCGTCCTCAGATCGAGAAACTACGAGGAACTGTGGGGCAGGCGGTAGTATTTTTGTCACTGTTGGCTGGTCACGTTTCCGTTTGTGGGTCGAAGTCGAAAGCGATGGAGTAGAATCCATTGCGGAGGAATCCCCCATGATTGCCAGCGTCTCCGATGGCGCGCTCCTTCCTTGTGGGGACCCTCTCAGAGGGCACTCCCGCCTTAGGTGAATGTTTACACCTCAGGTCACACCTCCCGAGAAACAGACGGAGGGACCAATCGGCATGGTCAGAAGGTATCAGCTCAGGCAATCACCCCTCCCCGGGCCTGGCCTTTACCAGGGGGTACGCGCGTGCCTTACATGTCTACCCAGGGCGGGGACTTACGCGTTACCCCGTCACCGGCTACGCGTGCGAACGCGTGGGTCGGCCTTCAGACACGCACAGGGAGGAAGGAAGAAGAGGAAAAAGAAGAGAGAGGGAGAAAGAGGACAGACTGTCTCAAACGCCGAGGCGGAGACCAGAGAAGGCAAGGAGAAGAAGGCAAGGAGAAAGCAAGGAGAAGGAGGCAAGGAGAAGGCAAGGAGAAGAAGGCAAGGAGAAGTCAAGGGAAAAAGTAAGGAAGACAGTGAAGTGGAGAAGAGCAAAGAAAGGAACCAACAAAAGGAAGGAAGAAACGAGAAGGAAAAACCAAAAAGACCACGATTATAGGTCGTGAAACCGTCCGTCTCCGGACGCAGGCGCTAACTACCCCCGTGAGGGGGATGGACTCCTTTTAGTCGCCTCTTACGACAGGCAGGAATACCTCGGGCCTATTCTAATCCCCGGACCCGCAGGGGGGGCTACAAGCAGTCCCTGACTGGAGATCCAAATGAGGGTCTATTTTACTTCCAGAATGTTTAACACTTGAGGATGTCATCATCATTGACTCATTCTGTAGCACAGCATGCCTAGGGAAAAATAACTGTTGTAGTTTGGCTCGCTTTCAGTCATTCACAGTGCCAGCATAGTAAGGCCATGTTGGCTAATGTTACAATGCCAGATCAGACAATCATCTTGACTGTTGCCCCTGCAATGACTAAAAGGGCTGCTGCCCTCCTTCAGAAACCATAGGTTAATCTCCTTTCTACAGACAGCCCTCTGTAGGCATTGCATCTACATTATAGCGCTCTGTATCACTGAGGATAACGAGCCACCCCATCTCAGCTAGGTCCATGGTTCATGGATCTAATTAGGGAAACAAGAGAGCATCTCAATTTTTGTCCATTTCAGACCCCCTCTTTCTCATGAAGAAATATGTAGAAATTGAGAAAGGTAAGAAGTTACAGCCACATTTTAAATTTGTATATTTACCAGTCTCATTCAGGTTATTGGCTGATTGGAGGTTAAGGGACTAAACAGAAAGGTCATCAGTCCCTCAATCGAGTGATATTTCCTTTGGAATTAGTGATGTCGATGAAGTACATGTTCTGATGATAAGAGTCTGAAGGAGCGGTAAGACTAAGACACTGAAGGCAATATTGATGATACCAGAACTGAGAAAGAATTTACAGAGAAGTATATGAATCGGGCTGGTGTACAGGTCAGTACAGATGAGGTGTCTCCCAGGCTCATTCAGTGGCCTTAAAAGACCCACCTCACATTCAAACCCTTCTGGACGGATGGAGGACAGAATAGTTATGGAACAAAAAATGTCTTCTAGTCAGCAGATTCAGAACAGTAATAGTGAGAAGACTAAAAATGTAATGGATACCAGTTGGAACATCATAACAAAAACAGGAGAGAAAGGTAAGGGAGAAGGTGGGTATCACCGGGCATCTGTATGCGATGGTAGTCATCCCACTTGCAACCATCCCATCCCTGCTCTAGTGTAGGCAAGGAGTTAAAGAGCACCCCCTATTCAAGAGAGTGCTACCTCTAAAATAGAAAATAGGGTGCAGAAGAAAAGGAGACAGGCTGGATCTAAACAGCGAGCTTGACAAGGAGGTAGGCATGAGGGTTCCCCAGAATCAGATCGCAGCGGGAGATGCCCCAATCCCAACTATTGCACTCCTCCCCTGGAGGTAGCTTAAAACCTTACATCTGAAAATAAAAACCACTTGGATGGAGAAAACAGAGAAAAAGTTCAACATCCGTGAACAGTTTGCCAATATTTGAAGCAAATAATTCAGAATGCCATTTCAGCATGGAGGGCCAGAAGGCAGAGGTGTTCCAGAGATGACATACAATGACCTATTCCGTCTGGGAGGAAGACCATGCAGCAGTAGTCTCCTTGATTTGCGGAGTTTATTGGAGGGGCAGCAGAGTCATCACAGGTCTTATTTGCACCCGCAGGTCTGCAACTGAGATTCACATAACAAATTGAGTGCAAGTAATCACTCCTCTAAACAAATGATTGGCCAGTCCATTTCCTTGGATACCACATGGCTTCAGGCCTTCAGAAAGGCAACCAAGCAGTCACTATGACTAAGTTCAGCACGAAGGTCATGAATGGCAGAGACCACAGGGTGACAATAGTAACATTGGACAATGGCCTGAAGACTCTTTATTGACTCACTACTTACTAAAACATGGTCAAGTGAGGCCACTTTATTAAAGTGGAGGGCTCTATTAATGGTTATCAGCTCCGCTGTAAAAACACTACATGTTCTGGGTAACAAATGGTGTTGCCGACCTGCATGGAATGTAAAAGCATATCCTGTGTTATCCACTGCTTTAGAACCTGAGGTGTTTTTCTTGTTGTGGATTGATTCCAAGCGATCGATATACTGCAAGATGCCAAGTCTTTGCTTGTTCCCTGTAATAACAGTTACCATCTTTTCCGAATTTCCCAGTCATCATCTTGTTTTCTCTTGATGTTGTGGTCCTGCTACGCAGTCCCACAAATTTGATCGCTGACTTCTTTCCCAAATGCTGAGGGGTATGGGCTATAAGAGAGTTGTTGAAACCCACCACAAAACACAATTTCTGCAATTCTTCTATATTCAAAGAAGTTTTCAACTCGCAACAAGTGATAATTAACAAAGCTTTTCAGACAACGTGTTCATACATGATGCTTCAGTGCCTGACCAAGACCTAAGTTTCTACTTAACTCAAGTTAGCATGGCATAGGTTCTATGTAACTACATTCATTTTTCTGAAACTTTAGGACCCTGAAACAGACCGTTTCCAATTTTTAACTTGGGCACTGTTTGTTTGATGAGCCCATCCAACACAGCAAGGTCGTATCACATCGAACACAAAAAGAATCGGTTTTTAATTATCCTGAGGCCAAAAATTGCATAAATAGCAAAATGACATCATTTTCTGTTGTGAGACTAGTGCAAGGCACATTCAATATGCAGCCCGCCATATTCTGCAACAAGTTGAAATCGAGAGGTACCACGTTACACAACAGAACGGAGTGTCTTCGGGGTCATATCCAGAATGTGCTGATAGTTCTGGCATTTCCGAAATGCCTCTGCAGCAGCTGCTTCACTGGCTGTGCATCTGCGAAGGAGTGCCACCTTGCATAAAAATCATCCTACTCATACATCCACATTGCTGAGGAGCTGGAATGATGTTGGTGGGAAAAAGACACTTATAGTGTTTACCAGTGATGGTACATGTAATAGGTCTCGCATTCCTCATCTCCTTGAAAAAAATACAGCCTTACAATACGCAATGCCATTTACCCACACCACACAGCCACCTTTGCACAATGAAGTTCTAGGGCAAACGTTTGTCTCACGGGCACCGACAGCATGAAGCAACTCCCGAATCTGGGTAATTTTGAATGGATAGTAATGCAGGATGTTTTGTAGAACTTTATGCACAGTGCTCACAAGCATTTTCAATGTTCGGTCAATTCCCCTTGCACTGCATGTATGCACACCAACACTTGACCTTTCCTGTAATCCTGTTGCCAGATCTTCTGCTGATGTCAGACTGTTTTCACCCTCTGCCACATTGCACTTCAAGAGCACCTGTCTTTTCGAATGTCATAATTTTCTCCAGACCCTTGGCAGAGGTTGGACCAATGCCTTCTTTCATACTGGAACTTCTGCTGAGCTACTGGTGCACAGTCACCGTTCATGTTAAAGAGCTTTACCAGCAGTGCATGATCCTTTATGGACACAATTATGTTAGGCATTTCAGACACAAACTGAGGAACAGCCATGCATCATGCGTCTGTTGGTATGCATTTTCATTCAACTTTATTTTGTTCCATTTGTTTCCCCTTGCGTCAATAATATGCTGTGCATTGAAATCCCCAAATTTGAGAAAAGTGGGTCAAAAGTTTGGATTAAGGTGGGCAACTACAGGTAAGTGACCCATCTGAAGATATGTAAATGTTGCAAATGGTCACTGCTGAGGTCATTTGCACTTGCAGCACTATTGCTTCCATGTACAAACCATTATACAGACCCCTCCAGATACCCTCTCATAGTTCTGACAGAACGCGCCATACAGCATTGGGGAATTGTCATTGGTGAAGCATGTTTCTTGGAGAGCAATGCAAATTGCAGAATGCGAGGAGATAAGGAGATGTAGTGCCGGCAGGTGATAGTAATGGCCATCACAGTTCCACTGAATGATCAGATAACAGGTATCCAAGGTTAGGTGTGAAGGGGCCAGTACAAAGATCTATACATGAAAAATTTGGGGATGGATGAAGAGTGGGCCACCCTGGAACCCACAGGTCATGATTCCTTCAGCCATTGGCTGCTGTCGGGCCACAAGCTTGTGGGTTTCTAAGGAGGGGAGTGCCAAAGGGAGCACTGTTACCTATAGATGCCGGAGGAGGTAAATGCTCCTCCAGCTGGGTGCAGGACGTAGTTCCCAAGGATGGGGGCTGTGGGAACTGCAAGAGAGGAGGGCAGTGGGAGAAGTGAAAAAACTGAGGTAGTGGGAGTGATAGCTGGGCCTCCCCATAACTGGAAACCATGCCAACAGGTGGTATGCATTCATCTTTTTTGTGTGCCTCAATATATAAGTGGCCAACAGATTTATATCCCTGTGATTTCTTGTATTTCTTGAAGATTGGGCAAAATTATGAACGCAGGGGATAGTGTTCTGCACAACTGATAGACAAAGGTGGTTGTTCACAAGTACTATCTTCATGGTGCGGTTGTCCGAAGTTACCACATTTTCAGCCTACCAAACAGTGAGATGACCTATGACCAAAGTGCACCGAGCGAGGTGGCGCAGTGGTTAGCACACTGGACTCGCATTCGGGAGGACGACGGTTCAATCCCGTCTCCGGCCATCCTGATTTAGGTTTTCCGTGATTTCCCTAAATCGTTTCAGGCAAATGCCGGAATGGTTCCTTTGAAAGGGCACGGCCGATTTCCTTCCCAATCCTAATGACCTTGTTGTCGACGGGACGTTAAACACTAACCACCACCACCACCACCACCACCACCACCACCAAAGGGCAGGCATCAGAAGCACCTAATGGGCAGTGGGATATATATTTTCATGTCAGACCTGTGCAGCATGACTAACTTTTTCTGGGAGGACATTCCCAACAAAGGCCACGATAAAGGCACCTGTATTTATTTTATTATCTTTCATACCTTTTTGCATGTATCGGACAAAATGTACGCCTCGACACTTAAGGTTAGTCTGTAGCTCCTTGTCTGTCTGGAGCCTAAGGTTTTGGCGGAAAATGATTCTGTCACCTGTATTCAAAGTCTTGTGTGAGGCAATTGTTACTGTTGTCACCCAGATGTTCACACCTGAAGAGCTGTAGAAAGTGCAGCAGAGGAGGCTACAATCAATACCGAACCACTGCACCGTTTTCTCAATGACTCAACTTCTCCGAATTTATGTACTGTCTGTCCCACAAAAAATAATGGCTCTGCTGCAATAGAAGCATCCCCATAAGTTTGAGTACATAGTAAGTATTAAATAGATTGTTTCACTCCTAATTGTCTGGCTTGTCCCTCTTTCCATGGGATAGCCAGGTTAGGGGAAAGCAGTATGGTTGAAACTACCCAGGCTGAAATTTCTATACAGGTCTAATGAGATGACCAGATCATAATGGCCCTGATTTGTTGTAATTTAATATGTTTCACATGCAAAAGATTTGCCCTGATGCCACCTACTCCGATCAAGGACTGGGCATCAACTGCTTGACATGTGTGGGGAGCTAGCAGTTCAGGCATGCGCAGTGTGAGCCCTGTGTTGTCAGGGGCTCAACTGACAGGGCACATAATGACCCTACCACATCAGAATGGCTGCCATGTTGGCTCTGAAGTGGAAATATGAGCCTATGCAGGTATTGTGTGCATATGATTTTCAACACTGAATGCAGCAAATACTTTTAAGGTGTTCTTCCCCAGTTGGTGTACACAACAGAAAAAATTGTAAAAATTACTTCAACAAAAGGAGAACTATTTTATGCAGGATTCTGAGGAAAGACCACTTGAATCAGCGGTTTCTAAATCAACTGTTTTTTGGAGATACGTGAATGATGCTTTCATAGTGTGGCCCCATGTAGAAGATAAGTTAATGGAGTTTTTACATCATCTTAACTCCATTCATGAGAACATTCGATTTATTATGGAATTAGAGAAGATGGTTGTCTCCCATTCCTGGATGTTTTGGTCAGATTGAAGAGTGACGGCTCTTTGGGACATTCTGTTTACCGTAAATACAGTCACACTGCTCAAGTTGCCATTACCCATCTCAAACCGTGAGTATGCTCAAAACCATTGTACACAGAGCCCTTACATTGTCAGATGCAGATAGATTACCTAAAGAGCTTGCACATTACGGGAAGTGTTCAGAGACAATGGATATTCGACCTGGAAAATTAAGAGAGCATTCTTAGCTAAAACCACGAATCGGGAAGTGAATAAAGAGAACATGCCAGGAAAGTCCCTAGCTCTTCTTCCCTTCATTGGTAACATTTCCTTCAAAATAGCAAGAGTGCTTAATAATTTTCAGGAGAAAGTGATTTTCCACCCACCTTCTAAGATTTCAGATATTTTGGAATCAGTGAAGGATAATTTGGTATTGGGGAAAGTGGTAATTTACAAAATACCTTGCCAGTGTGGTATAGGACAAACAACCCACACCAGCAACACCTTTTTGGGACTCCATTATAGAAGAATCTGTTGGAAAGCCCAAAGCGGAAAATGAACCACGACAGTGGCTACCAGCTGGATAATGCGTGGAATCGTGCCGTCTCAGAGATTTGCTCCAGATGAAGACACCCAAATACTCCGATAACTACGGCGAGCGGCAACACTGAAGACAGCTGATCCTTGCAGTTCCACCAATGAGGGCGCTGCCACCGGGCGGTGTGGTCCTTCCGTCACCGTGACTCTAACGAAATATTGTGGAATGAAGTTTGTGAGAACCAGCTGCCACTGCGGAATCTCTTTGAACATTTGAGTTGCCGGGAAAATTTTAAATTTCACATCAAACATCTTTACAGGGAGGAGAAGGCCTTACATGTAAGAAGTTTCGACAAGGAATGTGATAAAAGAGCAAAACTTTTTAAGTTCTTTAAGTTTTTTAATGACATGTTGGGACCCTGACATTATACCAAAATTTGCCAAGTGACACATTTTATTAAGACGGCCACTGCATGGAAGAAAACGGGGAAGGTGAGTCGTGCTACTGTGAAGGAGAGAATCTGTTATACGAGACAAAGGCTGGATGACATTTCAGAAAAACTATTCCATCTACATATGAAGAGTGCAGCACTTCTTCCTCCTGTATCACGGGACTAGGTCGATGGAGTGACTTCAGCCAAGTTTGATTGGGTATATATGGATGCAAGTTCTTGGCAGATGTCAAAATTTGATCATATGCCACAACTGTCATCGCTACAGGGAATAACTGCACGACATTCCATTGTTAACATGACTGAGGAGAATTTGGGCAATGCAACACTGCCTGTTTCAGGTAAAGAACTCAATATTGCGCCTATGCCAATCACAACCCTACAGCATGTGTGCAAAAGAAGACATGTACATTCCTGAATTCTTCCTTGTTATCTCCAGAGACACAAGTGGTTAAGAACTCATGGCAGCGTACCACCAAGACTGTATGGCAATCCTAAAGTGCACAAAGAAGGTCTTCCTTTACAGCCTATAGTGAGTAATATTTACACCCTATATATGATTTAGCCAAACATCTTGCTTTCTTGCCGAGACCATTGGTCGGCAAATTTCCACATCATATATGGAACTCTGCCAATTTTATCAACAGACCTCCACTTAAGTAGTTCGGATCTTCTACTGAGTTTTGATGTAGTATCTCTTTTTACAAAGGTACCTCTTGCTGATTCCTTGGCCTAATTGGTAAACAGTTTCAGCCGCACATCACTGGTTTGTTTCAACATGCTCTTTCCTCAATCTACTTTATGTTTAACCAAGAATATTTTGAAGACTGACAGTGTCACCATGGGCAGCCCCTTGTCTCCCTAGTGGCTAACTTTTTTATGGAGGATTTTGAGGAATGAGCACTTGAATCAGCAGTTTCTAAATCAACTGTGTTTTTAAGATGCATGGATGATGCTTTCATAGTGTGGCCCAACTGAGAGGATAAGTTAATGGAGTTTTTACATCATCTTAACTCCGTTCATGAGAACATTCGATTTATTGTGGAAATAGAGAAAGATGGTTGTCTCCCATTTCTGGATGTTTTGGTTAGATAGAAGAGTGACAGCCTTTGGGACATTCTCTTTACTGTAAGCCCACTTACACTGATTTGTACTTGCACTCCTCAAGTTCCCACCACCCATCCCAAACCATGAGTAAGCTCAAAACCCTCGTACACAGGGCCCGTACATTGTCGGATGCAGATAATTTATCTAAAGAGCTTGCACATTTAAGGACAGTGTTCAGAGACAATGGATTCTCAACCCTGCAAATTAACAGGGCATTCTCAGCTAAAACCATGAACCAGGAAGTGGATAAAGAGGAGAATGTGCCAGCAAAGCTCCTAGCTTTCCTTCCCTTCATTGGAAACATTACCTCCAAAATAGCAAGAATCCTTCATAATTTTCAGGTGGAAGCTATTTTCCACCCACCATTTAAGATTTCATACAAGATGGGATTAGTGAAGGATAATTTGTTATTGTGGAAGGTGGGAATTTACAAAATACCTTACCAGTGTGGTATGTCCTATATAGGATAAACAACACACACAGTGGAAGGACGCTGCACAGAACACAAACGTTGCACTCGCCTTCTGCAACCCAGCAAGTCTGCAGATGCGGAACATTGTTTCTCCAACAGACATTCAATGGACAAAATTGGATACATAAAAAATCTACGCAGCAGAACACACACATACAAGACAATTGTAATTGGCAATTTTGTCAATAATTTATCGTTTTTGTTGGGACATACTATGTAGTGTGACAAAAAATTAATTTTGGCCACAGTAACACCTTTTTGGAACTCTGTTATAAAGGATTCCATTGAAATACGCATCATGGAAAATCTAATGAACCGCCACAGCAGCTATCAGCTGGATAATGTGTGGAATAGCACGATCTCCGAGATTTGCTCCAGACGAAGATGCCAGAATACTCCGACAACTGTGGCGAGCGGCAGTGCTGAAGACAGCTGATCCTTGTAGTTCCACTAGCAAGGGCGCTGTTGCCGGGCAGTGTGGTCCTTCTTTCACACTGCCTATAACACATGCGCGGCAGTACTATCACTGTACTGTATAAGGCAGAGCTGAGAAAGTCTTTTATGGCTCTCCTGTAGATGACTGACAGGTGTCCAGTTGAAATATCGTGGAATGAAGTTTACGATGACTGGCTGGATTCCCAGAATCTCTCCAAACATTAGAATATTCCAAGAAGGGAAGGCAGAACTAAGGAAATAGTGGGGTCGACACCAAAGACTGGCACAAAGAGAAAGAGAGCGAGAGAAGGAAGGATAGTAAGACATGAGAGATGGCAGCACAGGAAAGGACTTAGGTGCTCCAGTAGCTTGGAACCCTGTGCTCACCAAGGACATACCCACAGAAGAGTTGTTAGCTCCCTGAGGGGTTGCTCAACTTGTTCCTGTTCCAGACAAGATGAGTTATTTGATCATTAGTAGATTTATTCAGTACAGTTTAGCATGAATCTAGTTTTTAGAAAAAATAAATTGTATTATTTTTGCTGTTTACCGACATGATGAGTGTTCTCTTTTAGAATGTATGCTAAAGACCCAACATTACGAGCACAAAATATTGATGAGCATCACCTTTTCTCATATGAAACATAAGGAGTTTATTCTGCAGCTAGCCATTAGGTAAAAAAAAAAAAAAAAAAAAAAAAAAAAAAAAAAAAAAAAAAAAAAAAAAAACGGGGAAGATGAAATCAGCATACACAACTTAATGAAGAAGAGGAAGAAATGGCACATTAGTACATACTAATAATACAAAAATTACGTAATAATTTTGGAAGTAATGCTGAGCTGAATGAATAGTAAAGGTGTATGTAAATGAACAAATAGGAGGAAAAATACTGTTACACAATTTCACTGTCAAAAACAGTTTATAACATTAGTGTGATTTTATCCAAAGCTCAATATAATCCGTTCTTGCCATTCTATGAATGTCACATTCTCTGCTGTTCTAAATTCAAATGAAAAATTTATGTACGTCATAGCTACTGAAAGGAGAATTCAATGTCTATTCTTTGTTGAGTTGATTCTAACTGGAAAAGCAAAGCCCTCACACCTGCAAAAAGATATGTACTTCAGTCTCATAGAAATACTTTGCTATTTTCCAACACAAGCAGAACATGTTGCTTCAGCAACAGTTGCAACACAATTTCTGTGGCTTAAGTAACTTCTTGAAGATTTTAGAATATCTGTAAAACCAACTACTTTTAAGACACCAAGACATTCATACTCCTGATTGAACAGTAGGACTGAAAAATGTTGATATTTAGAACAATTTCACACATCAGCTGCACAATATAAGACAGATGAATGTAACGCATATAAGTTCTGAGGAACAAGTGGATGAAATACTGACAAAAGCAGTTGTGTGTGCACTGTTTCACAGACTGTGTTTCAGTAAGAAACTAGTAGCTGGGAGAGAATGGATTTGTGTATTGCAAAACTGAGTGTTGATCCATAATATATTACATGAATTGTATTTCATGGCACCCAAAAAGATGAATCTCTGGGATGTAGAAATAAGTCAAAGATCTACATTATTTAAGTGCAAGACAACAAAATGACTTAAGATTATAAAATACTGCTTTGCTTAAGTTCTAATGTTAATTATATTACAAAGAAAAAGAAAAAAAGAACAACCTAAGAGTTTCTGTTAAGATACTCTTCACTGTAGTAGAAGGATTGTCTGTGATCAAGACAGAACTGATACACCATCCGTCATGCAGATACAGTTAATACCACAAGTATGTTGTGTCTGTTATTCCACAGTATTTTAACTTATGCACAAACACATCATGGTTCACACAATTAAAAGATTTCAGCTAAATCATAAAATATTTTCAACAGTAATAATTTGTGACTGATAGATTCTTGTATTCACAAGTCAAAAGGAAACTATTCATGTGACAGAATTTTCATAATCCAAACTGTTTCATGCTGAGAATAACTTCCTGTATTAAATGTTTATAAATTCTACAGCACTCGTTCTTCTTGAAAAGTTTTTGGAAGCGTTTACAAAAATGAGACAAGAGTTTTGTTTTACCTTCTTTTTTGTGAAGTAGTTTGTACTTCAGTATTTTGGGAAAATACCACACAAAAAAGGTCATGGCTAAGGATTTCCAAAGGGAAAATTAGAATTATGTACTTGATTCACATACTGTCAAACACTAAAAGTGAGAATTTTACTCATGAACCCTTGAACTGCATGTAAAATGATCACTGATCCAGTATTTTTTCACTTCTAAAACTGAAATTAACATGCCATTTATCTTGAAACAATATATATGACTGCTTGTATGTGGTCTAAGGCAGTCACAAGCACTCCGTCTTCAGGCGACGAGTGGCCTACCGGGACCATCCAACCGCCGTGTCATCCTCAGTGGAGGATGCGGATAGGAGGGGCATGGGGTCAACACACCGCTCTCCTGGCTGTTATGATGGTATTCTTGACCGAAGCCAATACTATTCGGTCAAGTAGCTCCTCAATTGGCATCACAAGGCTGAGTGCACCCCGAAAAATGGCAACAGTGCATCGTGGCCTGGATGGTCATCCATCCAAGCGCCAACCACACCCGACAGCGCTTAACTTTGGTGATCTCACGGGAACCGGTGTATCCACTGCGGCAAGGCCGTTGCAAGGCAGTCACAAGAATATAACTATATTTGGACCACACTGATACATTATACATTACTAAAAAAGCAGTAGTCTTAATTCACTAGCACTTTTCACATTTCCATTCCCTTTCCCTGCAAGGACACTGATTCGCTCTCTCTTTTTCCTACAGAGCTGTGAGTGTACATTGAAAATGTCACTGCATGTCCAAGTCCTATTGGCGTACTGAGGATGCCACAGTTTATTTAGTCCATTGCAGTGAATGACTGGCCTTTCTCATATTAATTCTGTTCTACAATAACAGCAATGTCACTGAAATGACTCTTTTTGGACTGTAGACTTCAGACGTTTTGGTCTGTGTCATTGTGTTCACTGCTGGGTTCCAATTACATAAACAGAAACTGAGTCAGCATTCAAGGTCGTTTCGGCAAGACAGAGTAGCAGGGACAGGTTAAGCCTTTTGTTGATTTCTATTATCAATCATTAGAATAATCATGAGTTGAAAAAACTAAATATTCACAAAGAATTAGTCTTCTACATGCGCTGCTCTGCAGCTTACAAATACAAAAAATGTCGCGTTAATATTATGAAAGGATAGACTGCCGCTTACACACAAATGACCACTGTTTGCCGAGGCCTCAGTCTCAATTTAGCAGTGTCTTTGTTGTACCTGTCTCCTACCCAACATTTCCACTACATGGTGAATAGCAATCTATCCTTTTCATAATGCTGTCATTACTCCATCCTCGATTTTCCATTGTTTAAACATTATGTAAAGTTGATCAATACCGTACTTTCATTTTCTCATTCTATTGATGGACTACTATCAAGTATACAACCATCTTCAGTGCCTTCTTTATATATTCCTATTTTAGCATGTGCCAAAGACATTTTGATGATGTGCCTTTGGCAAAGAAATGTTCTCCATACCCATAGATTATGGATGTGTATTCTTTGCAATATGAATTTGTGTCAACCAATAGGGTCAAGCAAAGTATGTGGAACTCCCCCACCCCCTCCCAGCTGTTAAGATGGATGTATTTGAATAAACCATGTTTGCAGAGGGCATGTTGGGAATATGCACTGCCACTCTCCAGTGTGGGATGTTCATGCTTATAAATTGTTTGAAGTGATGTTAGGGATTCACTGGACTCCACATGTGTTCTTTGTGAGAATAATATTGGAAGATTTTGTGGTGGTTTATTAATGAGTTATTTTAATGTTGGCAATTATGGGAAACAGATGTGTTTTGGGGGCTGGAATTATTAGTGCAGTGTGTTGTTTATGGTTGGACATTTAATTTTATATTTCACTTTTTGTTAGTTACGGACACTGAAGTTCGCGAGTAGGTCCCTGCATGTCACAATGAGGGATGCCATGTCAACTATGAATCAGTTCCTACAGTTGTTCAGTTTAATTGCTGAGTATGTGAAGTGTTTAACGTCCCGTCGACAACGAGGTCATTAGAGACGGAGCGCCAGCTCGGGTGAGGGAAGGAAATCGGCCGTGCCCTTTCAAAGGAACCATCCCGGCATTTGCCTGAAACGATTTAGGGAAATCACGGAAAACCTAAATCAGGATGGTCGGAGACGGGATTGAACCGTCGTCCTCCCGAATGCGAGTCCAGTGTGCTAACCACTGCACGAGTATGTGAAGTATCAAGTTTGTGAAGAAGGTGTAAGACTGATTAAAGTTGCTGCATTTCTCAAAAGAATGAGCAGTGTATATGGTACTGTCAGCAGGACAACATATGGCGCTCTATACAGACGGTTTCCTGACAGTCTCTGCTGGTCATTCAAGAAACTGTGTTGATGACATATTTTTGCTATCACTAGGTTGATGGATATTGAGCTGTGGTAAAAATTGCTGCTTTGAAGAGCGCGCTGCAGCGCGTAGTGTGAAGCAGTCGCCCTCCGTTTCTGACGGTGGCGCCGCTGTGGCAATCGCAGCTTTGGTGTCTCCCTCTGGTGGGAAAGGTTGCCCGTTCATGTGCATTTAAGGGGCGCTATGAGCTCGCCAGTTGGTCAGTCTCTCGTCCCCAGCTTACTAGTCTCTCTCTCGTCCGCATTTGTTAGGCAGTTAGTGTCTGAGTGCTAGTATGTCTGTTGTTCGGATCAACCTTTAAAGCCGGCAAAATGAGAGTCTTTCCACTCCACCAGTAAGAGAACTCAGCGAGTGATCGCCCGGTCGGGGCTTTGTTCCTGCATCTGAGTCTGCGTGTTAGGCCCCCAGTCTGCTCGAGTTTGCTCAGGCAATGGTCATTACTGGTTGGATCGATCGGTTGGTCGGTCACGCACTGAGACACAAGATGACTTGTCCGTCTTGAGCATCAGCGCATGTGAGGTCGCCACGTGAGTCCAGTGGGCTGCAGCATATAGCGAGGGGTAGTGACTTTGCGGTCGACACGAGAGCAACAGGAGTCAACCCACGGCCGGTGTGAGCTGCGACGCCGTGAGATGGCAGATCGGCACGCCTTCCTGTGTCTGTTGAAGCGGCTGGCACCGGACAGTTCGGGAGAGCGGTTTGGGGGTGCTGTGCCAGGTCTTCTCGAGAAATCGCAGTTTATTAGAAGTTAAGTGATTGGTGATATGTTGTTTGATTTACTTTTGTTAAATTGTACTTGTTTTCTTGGCGAGGTCACCAGCCGTTTTGCTTTGTGGTCGTCCCACCATTCTTCTCCGTTTGCCCACCCGCGGGAAGGTGGTTGTTTATAAATTGGGTGGTCCGTTTTTCCCTTGTGGAGTAGGGGCGGGTTAGAGCAATCTGCAGTTCAGTAATTCCTTATCAATCTACCGTACATTAGTAGCTGCCTCTGTCATGTTTGCCAGATTTGGTGTGTTAATGAATTTATTGCTTGGAGTGTAACGGCCTAATACCTCAAATATGTTTTGATCTTTGGAGACTTTGATATTATTGCCTATGATCTTGAGAGGCGGTATCTGTGTACTGTAGAGCATCTTAATTATTGTTTGGCCAACCTTGTAGAATTTTATAAGATTGCATGTCATGGGCTTTTATTTAAATGATCATTTTAGTATACAAAGTTGCCACCCTTTCAATGTAAGACTTTTAGTAGAAGTTAAAATCAAGTTGCACCTTTAGTGGCAAGGTTAATATTTTAATTGTTAGTGTTTGGTACTATTTCCATCCCTCCGACAGGGGGAGGGTGGGGGGGGGGGTGCATAGTTTGTGTGCTTGTGTAAATTGTTAAAACTCTTAGTTTAAAGTAATATGGTGTGTTGCAGATTTGCACCAGTGTAGTCTTTCAGAGGCTGTTGTGAGCGGTTGTGACTATGGCAGTATCAAAAGGGAGTGGCAAGGTTCTCTGCCTGAAAGCCCATACAGTCAAAACTTGTTTCTTTCTGCCTCTAAATAAATTGTAATTTTGATATTTAGAGGGTGCTTTCTGATTGTAATTTTAAATCTGTTTCTTTTAAAAAATGCTTTTAGGCACTATTAAAGGGAACATAATTCCCATTTGTTAAAAGGAATTTGCTTATGATTTCATCGGTTACTCCCTGGCAACTACTTCCATGCTTACATAGTGTGATTAAATGTGTTAATGGTCTTGATGAATCGCTAGTAAATAAAATAAATTCTTAAGAATATTCTTTCAAAATAAATCACGGTTCAGACATATTTGTCAGCTGACTTTTGTTGGTAGGTATGGTTTTATTTTTTTATTGTAGTAAATATGGTATTTGTGTTTACATGCACAATTGTGTGTTTCTTGTAATAAATTGGTGTTAAAGCAATTTTCTACGAACTTTGGTTTGTATTGTTAATTGTATTGGGATCAGTAGGTACCATGGAATTTGTTTTAGCTGCACTATGTGACATTATATTATTAATATTAGTTATACAATCCGAGTTTCTGTTTTGTGTTACCACAGTCTTCAACTAAAGTATTAAGTCACCAGATTTGTCGAGTTGTGTATGGTTTATGGATTTTGTTTGAGCTATACAGGTCAAGTGAAGTTTCTGTTGGCCGGTTAGGGAAGTATGTGTGGGTTCGTTGTATCTTATACTTTGTTCGAGCTGTAAAAGTAAAGTGAAATTTCCAGCACCTACATTTTTGGAGCTTTGCGGCATTGTGGTCATAATTTTATTGTGGTTTTGTTGAATGCTCGACTGATGATTTCGTATTCTTGATTTTTGCATATTTCATTTGGTATGTCTTAATTATTACAATTGTCATATACCTAGTCTGTCGCCAACCAAACCCCTAATTCCCACGGAGTGGTTGGCACACTGGACTCGCATTCGGGAGGACGACGGTTCAATCCCGTCTCCGGCCATCCTGATTTAGGCTTTCCGTGATTTCCCTAAATCGCTTCAGGCAAATGCCGGGATGGTTCCTTTGAAAGGGCACGGCCGATTTCCTTCCCCATCCTTCCCTCAACCGAGCTTGCGCTCCGTCTCTAATGACCTCGTTGTCGACGGGATGTTAAACACTAATCTCCTCCTCCCTAATTCCCACAGCTATTAGTTTTTTTTATTAGTTTAATGTTATTTGGCACTATTTGTGTCTGTTCACATTTTTAATGACTGATGAAATGATTACAACATTCTACAAGCTTGAATTTGTGGGGTCTTGATGACATCATCAAAGGTCAATGCGGACTGGTGGTATCTTCATTTATCCCCAACGAATGTCATGGTTGTATAAAACTCTTCTTTTACACTTGAATATACTGTAGCAGGAACACAAATGTCAGTGATTCTTTGTGATATATGTCAGATTATTATTAATTAAAACATTCCAAGAAGAGGTGAAGTCACTGAACAATAGAAAATGTTTAGAAAGGTCATAAATTGAAATGACATTCCAATAAGAATCAAACAGAGGTCCTTCAGGCTGTCAGCCCTCACAGAACTCAAATTTTGATATATGAAAGGTAGTATTTACTTTAGATAAATGTTACAAGAAACAAGGTCATAATTATTTTAACTACCAGAGTCCTTAAATTCCACATTAACTTCCATATACCATCAGCATTAAATTAATTGAAAAAAATTCACTTCTTTCTAACCACTAATCAAGTGAAACATATATTTTTACCTTTCAGTGCCTTTTGAAGAATTCTTAATTTTGCTGCTGTGCGATAAGCTGTATACCTAACAATGTTACACTCATCCAGCATCCTTATTAAATTATCATATTCGTCTTTGTAGGCCAGATTATCCCCCATCCTGAAAATAAATGTGTAGCATGAGAATTGCAGTAGCCATGCATAACAGAATGAAGCAGTCTTTCTCTAATAGCTGTATCAAGTACTCACGTTTGCACAGCCAATACCAAAATCACTTTTATCCTTCCCTAATATTGAATATTTGTTCACAATAAATTATTCATAAGTGTACCACATGCAAAACTAAAGATAAGGCTAAATAATATAGATGTAATCATAGAGCAAATGGGGAGATTTTCTTAAAATTCACACTGTGTCACCACCTTCATACAACATCAGGACCAGATAATTTAATGTTGTCTTAAAATAAGAAAGATTGCTCATGATTTAAACACAAACACAACACCAACATCCAGCATATTCTTTCAGGAAGACAAAATGAAAATTGTAGCCTACTCAAAACAATACACCGAAAAAAAATGCATATCATTGATAATTTTTCCTGGAAGGGTTAGATTAAATTGGATACACAGAAGATTCCAGAGATTAACACCGAGGAAACGCTCATGTTAGAAAAACTAAAATACTTGCATATTTACAAAAGAACAGATAGGCCTAACTGTTAGACTATAGTTTTTCATTCACATATTAATTACAAAGATTACAACAAATAGTTAAAAATATGCACACTAAAGTGAATGAAACACTTCCAGATGTGCTGTGGCCAAGCACTGTACTAAAGCAGTTTGCAAGGCTTACTTGTGTACATCGCTTTGTTGCAGGCAAGCTGTGTCAAAGTCATATCGCATAGCATCTATGTTACGTGATAGACAATAAATTCATCAATTGATCCTGTTAAGAAATTCCAGTCAACTAAACCTATCGATGCCTTTGCCGTCATGCAGATATGTAATGAAATTCATTAATGCAGTAAAAAAAGTTGCGATCAATAAACCCTTCAGTCTCCTCTTAAACTGTACTTTATGGTAGCATCTTTATGATTCCTGGCATGCTATTCAAATGTGTGTTCTGAAAAGTGGGCACCTTTCTCGCTCAAAGTAAATGAATTTAAATCTTTATGACAATTGTTCTTATTTATTGTATTTTTTCTGTGAACTCCGTTTTGGTGTGAAAGAAAGATAAATTGCTTATGGCAAATTACATTATACTACGTATAGCCTACATGTTTCATGAAAACTAGTAGTTAGTACAAAGCCAGTTCTTTAGACAGATTCCTGCAACACATTCTTGAGTGTACGCTACAAATAACTAATATTAAGTGCTTCCCGACATAAAGGAAACTTTGGTTTTGGGAATGTAAATCTCGAATTACCGTCAGGATTGATGCTACTGAAGTAACTTTTTCTATAAGGAATAGTCAACTAAACCAGACTATTCCACTGAATGGTATCTCTACAGCATATGTTACGCTGACCAAAACCCAATGGTTGGTTTGAGCACAACTAGGCATATATCTACTGCTGGTGGTGTACTCTTTATCTTTCTCTGAGTTTTTAACAAAGTTACAGTTGTATTTATAGGAGCATTACAAAGCAACATATAGGCCTACTCAAAAGTAACAGTGAAACCTGGCATTTTTCATATTAAAAAATCATTTCTGCTGGTGACAAAAGTGGTAAGTGCATGAAAAATACCCGGGACCGGCTGGGATCTACAATCTGGCACTTACCCGCAGAGTAATCAACGGGTACTACTACTCCTCTAATATGCTTTGTACACTTAAGTAGCGCTCAGCCATAAAAATTCATAGTGATAGAGCTGAAAAGTTATAGAAAAGTTCTAAAGCGGAGTTCTTGTAAAACACTGCAATTACTAGGCGCAAATTTTGAGGTCCAAACACACAAAAAACTGCAGGCAACGTAAATTTGTAACACTCAAGCCTACGACACGGAAACACCTTGAAACAGGGGAGGAAAGTTACTTCTAGTAGTTTATAATACCGACTGTGATGAACAAAATATATGCCGATACTGTAATACGTAAACAGTCATGAGAAGTCAACCAGCAAATAACAGTGTAGTCCAAGAGGAACTGGCGACTTACTGCCACGACGCAGCAGGTGTATTACATGGAAAACAGTGTTTCAAATGCAGATCTGAATTCATTATACTTTTTTGATATGTGTATGTAACAGGTGTAAAAGATAACACCGAACTATTCATGAGATCTTGAAACAGAATTAAATAATTACCTTCCTGTTTTGCTGTCTACACCTGTTGTCAACGTATTCCTCGATTTATTCCTACACTCAAGGCTGCAAGTTTAATCCGTTGTTTAAGTTTCCACTATATCAATCAACATATATTCGCTCATTTGCACTCCCCACAACACACAATAACAATTACAATAACATTTAGTAAACAAAATTTAAATTCATAAATATTGGCGGCAATCCAGATATTTAAAAAGACACGCCAAAGATACTGTCTCAGCAATTATCTACCTTCGATTGGTCGAAAACGTCTTCGATCAGTACTATATTGAAAAAGGCAAATGTTTTTAATTCCGACAATTCCTCATATATACAGAATAAAACAGTTCTAAGATAGGGGAGCCAAAATTTATCCAGAACGAGGAAATACAGGGAAGCGCTGTTTTCAGTATATCGTAGCAAATACGCACCACAGTAAAGCCCGGTCCACACGCAACGATCTGTCTGCGCAGACATTGGCGCAGATGTCTGTACATGCAAAAGATCGCTGCAAATGTGGTGTGTTCACACGACACAAACCCCAATCTACTACTCGCCCGCCATCTGTCGGTATAGAAAAGAAATATCAGTGGCAAGCGGCTACGCCCGCCGTAAACGTCAAAAATTTAATTCAGTTATTTTGAAATATAGAAATGGAGGAAGTTCTGTTGTGGTCTGTGTTCACAACGTGTGTTGCAAAAAACGTTCAGACCAACCACAGGAAAAAGAAAGCAGTCAAAATGGTGTAGACAGTGGCTGCTAAAGCGAAAGCAGTTTTCTCACGTAAATTTACTGCGAGATTTGCAGGGCGAAACTTTTCGGTAAACAGTTCGCAACGAATTTTTTTTTAATTACTGTTTCACTGTTTGCCGAGGCGTCAGCTGCCCGCAATTTTTCAATTAGAGCATTGTATAGTGCTGTCTTTTTGTCTCGGTCACTATAGTCTTTACTTTTAATCTTTCACATTCATGGGTGATTTCTATATATTTCGATGAATTCACTAACAAACTCTCGAGAACACTGACTAGTATCAGCCATTTTAATGCCCTGTGCGCACAAATACAAACACAGACTGAGCAAACATCTGTTTCGCGCCAGATTTGCGGCGATATCCTGTCCACACGCTCCAACTTGTCTGCGCAGATGTGGTTTGAACCCACAGATTTGAGAGGTTTCGCTCAAACCTCCAACTCCAACTTCCAGGTTTGCACACACCTCAGGTTGGTGCAAATCTTCTGTCCACACGCAACGATCTGTCTGCGCAGATGTGATGTGCGCATACATTTGCACAGACAGATCGTTGCGTGTGGACGGGCCTTAAAGCCGTATCCCCACATACAACAAAAGTGACACCACAGTACATGGCATGACGGCTGATACGTCAGTGGCACCGTGTGTTGCTGTTTCCAAGCGCACCTGTCAAAATTCAGTCACAGTGTTTTTCAATACAGCTTCAGTTCCCGTTATTCGTAAGAACTTCGCTGTCGTCATTCGGTTTAAGGCGTTAGAATTGAGCCAAGGATCTAGTAAGAATAAGAATGGAAGTGGATTTTACGCAGAAATAACACAGTGCTATCAAACTTATGATGGGAGCAGTACTCATAAACGAAGACCCAGAAGTACAGTCCTGGCTCGAATAAAAGTGACACTTCGATATTTGACGTTTGCCTGTCGTATTTCCAATTTTTGTGTATGTACCTCTTTCATTGATTTTACGATTGATTAATTTAACTTGGGATCATATTATGTTTTCTCCTGTTTTCAGCTCTGTAGAGCAATACCGATGCCAAGAGGAAGTGTCCGCATAACCTGCATTTTACTTTAATTTTTGAGTATCTTTCCGAATAGCAAATTCCAATTTTGTGCCACTTCATTGAAATGAATGAGAATTTAAGACATGTTTTTATAAAACAAATCTGAAGATGTTCATTATAGACCGAAGCCGGTAGTCTGATGACAAAAAAATTGTGATCATAGACATAAGGTAAATGAAATTTAATGCAAGTTTAGCTGAGTCTTCTCTGCCTTAGTGAGGGAGCACAGAGAGTTTCCTTTACCTTTCGTGGCACAAAAGCAGAAAGAACAAGCTAAGAAAACTGTATGAATGTTTAGTGGCACATTGCTATGCAGCCTACGTACTCGGTTGGCGTGGCTGATGTAGAAACGGAGAGGCATTTTATTGTCTCGTCAAATCCTCGAGAGACGCTTCTAGGAGCTTCTGGTAGTTTTTTCTCTGCAGAAGTGCGCCAAATAAGGTTTATTCCTACGTGCTGTTTCTGGAGTCTGACTGGTCTGTACCATAGCGCAGAAACGTGAGACAGAAATTGGTCGACGAGGACTGTGAAAAAATGCGGGCGAGATCTCGGTTTGGTCACTGGAGTGAAGACAGATAACTTTAGGGATAAACATGTCAGCTTTGGGGGGACAAACAATACAGTCAAGATAGTTTGGGGGTTGCTGAAGCTGCAGTCCAATATTCGTATAATTGCATACAGTTCAGTCAGATTGAGTTGGGATGTTATAGAGATTATGAATAATATTTTCACTGCTGGGCGTGGTCAGATAACTGTTGGGAGTATTTGGTAGTACATTCAGTGCTGAGGTTCTCAGATAAACTTCTGGTGTTGCAGAAATCAGAGTCTTGCAACAGATGAGTGATGGATGTCTGCAGAGGTTGCTGCCATATGGAGCTGTTACAACCAGCACACTGAAATGGTAAGAAATACCCAATTGTAAGCATGCTTAATAATGAGTTGTGGACCCTGGAGTAATTGAAAGAATCAATAGTATTTCAACTTTATTCTTGTGAAGAATAATTAAATAACAAACAGTTTAGAATTATTATTTCAGTTCACATGAGCACCTGGTATTTACTTACAGAAATACTTGGTTCCAAAATGGTCCATTCTGTAATTAACCACCGAAACTTTAATTAGCGGGGTTCTAACTTGCTTCCCTCATTTTGTATCACACTGTCTGTAGCTTTCTTTGCTGAAGTATCAAGTTTCACTTTCGTTTCTCATAGTTTCCTTTAATGGAGCACATCTTGTGTTTGCCTGATTAAGATCCCCTCCAAATGTAGTATCCATTTCCTCAATGCACAGAATACACCTCAAACTGGTCTTTCTCCACTTAGTTGTCACTCAGTTGCGAATGTGCACAGGACAATTAAATGAAGTTAGTTTCCATTCTTTTACTGTTAAATCCCATGTCAGTTGGCGAAGAGAATGTTAATAAATATTGTAGTTTGCAATGGCTTTTTAACATTTACCAATTTCCCCATCCTATGTACCTGTAATCGGTAGTACAAATCAGAAAGGTACCAATTGCATGCAAAGCTCTGGTAATTGTCATCCTAAGGCTGTACCGAATTAGTGTTACCTTGCATAGGGTAAGATCAAGACCTCTCTCTTAAATTCGGGGCTTAAATGATTCATTTTTCTGTGGATATAACCTGATTTAGCTATTGCACTTCTGGTTAACAAACGATTCCAAATTATATCAGAAAAGCTTGGGATGTCTGATTAGGGAACATACTGATATACTCATACAGGCCAGGAGCGATAAACTGTTAAATACTCAGATGATGAGTTCCATACTCCTTTTACAGAGCGTAGGGGAGCGACGCGGGAGACCTACGCCACCTTACTAGGCAAGGTCCTAGTGGAGGTGGTTTGCCATTGCCTTCCTCCGACCGTAATGGGGATGAATGATGATGATGAAGACGACACAACAACATCCAGTCATCTCGAGGCAGGAAAAATCCCTGACCCCGCCGGGAATCGAACCCGGGACCCCGTGCTCGGGAAGCGAGAACGCTACCGCGAGACCACGAGCTGTGAACAGAAGATCTGTCAATTATAGGATCTAGACATCTCCCACGATCTGTTGTTGTTGTGGTTGTGGTCTTCAGTCCTGAGACTGGTTTGATGCAGCTCTCCATGCTACTCTATCCTGTGCAAGCTTCTTCATCTCCCAGTACCTACTGCAGCCTACATCCTTCTGAATCTGCTTAGTGTATTCATCTCTTTACCCTTCACGCTGCCCTCCAATACTAAATTGGTGATTCCTCGACGTCTCAGAACATGTCCTACCAACCGATCCCTTCTTCTAGTCAAGTTGTGCCACAAACTCCTCTTCTCCCAAATTCTATTCAATACCTCCTCATTAGTTATGTGATCTACCCATCTAATCTTCAGCATTCTTCTGTAGCACCACATTTCGAAAGCTTCTATTCTCTTCCTGTCTAAACTATTTATCGTCCACGTTTCACTTCCATACATGGCTCCATACAAATACTTTCAGAAACGACTTCCTGTCATTTAAATCTATACTCGATGTTAACAAATTTTTCTTCATCAGAAACTCTTTCCTTGCCATTGCCAGTCTACATTTTATATCCTCTCTACTTCGACCATCGTCGGTGTGGTGTCACCGCTAGACACCACACTGGCTAGGTGGTAACTTAAATCGGCCGCGGTCCTGTAGTACATGTCGGACCCGCGTGTCGCCACTGTGTAATCGCAATCCTAGCGCCACCACATGGCAGGTCACAAGACACGGACATGACCTCGCCCCAGTTGTACGGACGACATAGCTTGCGACCAGACCTACCAAGTCTTCCTCTCATTTGCCGAGAGACTGATAGAATAGCCTTCAGCTTATTCCATAGCTACTACCTAGCAAGGCGCCATTTGTATAAGTGCTTATAGCTTACTACTATTCAAGAGATGTATTCCAACAAGAGAATAAAGTTAAGTATATTATTCCAGCTACGTACTTTTCTTCTTATTCATTAATAAGTCTCATGTTCCAGTACTTCACGCCCGTCTGCGTTAGTTTAGCGTGCACTTTCAGCCACTTCGATCTACAAGGTGTTGGCCCAGCTGCCGACACATCAGTCGGTTATTTTGCTCCCCAAATAGCAAAACTCCTTTACTACTTTAAGTGCCTCATTTCCTAATCTAATACCCTCAGCATCTCCGGACTTAATTCGACTACTTTCCATTAACCTCGTTTTGCTTTTGTTGATGTTCATCTTGTACCCTCATTTCAAGACACTGTCCATTCCGTTCAGCTGCTCTTCCAAGTCCTTTGCTGTCTCTGACAGAATTACAATGTCATCGGCGAACCTCAAAGTTTTTATTTCTTCTCCATGGAATTTAATACCTACTCCGAACTTTTCTTTTGTTTCCTTTATTGCTTGCTCAATATACAGATTGAATAACATCGGGGATAGGCTACAACCCTGTCTCACTCCCTTCCCAACCACTGTTTCCCTTTCATATCCCTCGACTCTTATAACTGCCATCTGCTTTCTGTACAAATTGTAAATAGCCTTTCGCTCCCTGTATTTTACCCCTGCAACCTTTAAAATTTGAAAGAGAGTATTCCAATCAACATTGTCAAAAGCTTTCTCTAAGTCTACAAATGCTAGAAACGTAGGTTTGCCTTTCCTTAATCTTTCTTCTAATATAAGTCGTAGGGTCAGTATTGCTTCAAGTGTTCCAACATTTCTACGGAATCCAAACTGATCTTCCCCAAGGTCGGCTTCTATCAGTTTTTCCATTCGTCTGTAAAGAATTCGCGTCAGTATTTTGCAGCTGTGACTTAAACTGATAGTTCGGTAATTTTCACATCGGTCAACACCTGCTTTCTTTGCGATTGGAATTATTATATTCTTCTTGAAGTCTGAGGGTATTTCGCCTGTCTCATACATCTTGCTCACCAGATGGTAGAGTTTTGTCAGGACTGGCTCTCCCAAGGCTGTTAGTAGTTCTAATGTAATGTTGTCTACTCCTGGGGCCTTGTTTCGACTCAGGTCTTTTAGTGCTCTGTCAAACTCTTCACACAGAATCATATCTCCCATTTCATCTTCATCTACATCCTCTTCCATTTCCATAATATTGACCTCAAGTACGTCGCCCTTGTATAGACCCTCTATATACTCCTTCCACATTTCTGCTTTCCCTTCTTTGCTTAGAACTGGGTTGCCATCTGAGCTCTTGATATTCATGCAAGTGGTTCTCCTTTCTCTAACTTTCCTGTAAGCAGTATCTATCTTACCCCTAGTGAGATAAGCCTCTATATCCTAACATTTGTCCTCTAGCCATCCCTGCTTAGCCATTTTGCACTTCCTGTCGATCTCATTTTTGAGACGTTTGTATTCCTTTTTGCCTGCTTCATTTACTGCATTTTTATATTTTCTCCTTTCATCAATTAAATTCAATATTTCTTCTGTTATCCAAGGGTTTCTACTAGCCCTCATCGTTTTACCTATTTGATCCTCTGCTGCCTTCACTATTTCATCCCTCAAAGCTACCCATTCTTCTTCTACTGTACTTCTTTTCTCTATTACTGTCAATTGTTCCCTTATGCTCGCCCTGAAACTCTGCACAATCTCTGGTTCTTTCAGTTTATCGAGGTCCCATCTCCTTAAATTCCCACCTTTTTGCAGTTTCTTCAGTTTTAATCTACAGTTCATAACCAAGAGATTGTGGTCAGAGTCCACATCTGCCCCTGGAAATGTCTTGCAATTTAAAACCTGGTTCCTAAATCTCTGTCTTACCATTATATAATCTATCTGATACCTTTTAGTATCCAGGGTTCTTCCATGTATACAACCTTCTTTCATGATTCTTGAACCAAGTGTGAGATATGAATAAGTTATGCTCTGTACAAAATTCTACCAGGCGGCTTCCTCCCACGATCTATACAACCATAAATCGTATTAAATCAACAAGTACCTTTCAGTATCACATCCTCAGAAGTACAAATTCAGGGTTACTTTGTGATGTATTGGATGTTGAATCCTGTAAATTCATTTAAAAGCTAAACATTAGTTAAATAAGACCAATACTAAAGATATTCTGGCCCAAAATTTGGAATTATGTTTTCTGCATGTGCACAAAAAGACATTACAATTTTGTTGGTGATTTGCTATAGATGTGCCTTTATTAACAGTTACAGTCAAATACTGCCACCAGAAACCTTGTTACTTCCTTTCTCAAATTTAATGAACAGGCATTTAGTACATTTATGTTTCCAGTAGTGGAATCAGAATATACTGCCAGTATTGCATTAATTTTCATCATTTGTAGAATTAAGTGAGTTGCCGTGAACGACATGTCACTTTTCACTATCAACTTAATTACACTTGCTTACTCACACACAGATCAAACAGCAGAAATATCGTATATTCTCACCACATAAACGGACCATTTTGTCTTGATAATTGCAATGCCCAAATCTTTAGGTTCCAGAAATTTTGAGTGTCTTGTTAAATGTAATCACTGATCCAGGCACATATAATTTAAAATAAAAACAGATACATCACGTCATCAACATTGCTTTGTACTCATCACATGGAATGTAATCCTAAGCAACACCATTTCGTTGTCATTATAGCTGGGCACTTACTATACAGCACAAAAAGATATTTTTTTGTACTGATGAAGCACTGTAATGAAATTATTTTCATCCAACTTTCTCACACTATCTCACTTATGTTTTAAATTAAATGCAAATATTTTAATATGAAGTACCTGCCATTATACATAACATTGTAGAATATTAGGACCCACTAATCATTAAGGTGGTGGGTTATTCTTGTATAATTATTACGATTGGAAATAAAGAATTTTTCTAAAAAAAATTAAATGCAGGATTTTGTTTCTAAACATGCTTAAACCAGTTTTCAATATAATTTATTTTGTTTACAATGGGATTATACATTTGCTACACCATTTTCAGAAATCAATCTTCTTAGATGCCAGGTGGACCTGCAGCCACTTCTAGAAGATTTTAACACTTTGTCTAATGTAGGCCTTGCAAATGTTTATTATAGCTTTTGCAATAAATGAATCACAAATGGAGACCATCCACAATTTCAAGCATTGCTCAAACTTCTGCATTGGTTGCACTTGCGTTTCTGTTTTCATAAACAAAGTCGCTCTTCACACAGCTCGTTAAACTGTATAATTTTAGACATTTTTAGGTACTGTAAGAAATACGCATGACAAAAGTATTGACACAAAAACAAAAAAAAAAAAACGATGGTACTTCGAAATTCAGGTACAAGATGGCAGTCGAAAAACGCGAGAAGGAAAGTGGCGTCACAAAGTTAAAGCAACTTTAACCTATGTGGCACTGCTAAAAGTGGCATCACTGAAGTGGTGCCACAGGTATTTGATTATAACCACATGCAACTTTGGTGATGCCACCGAGTGGCGACCAAGTGGCGTCATTTCTCTCTCTCTCTCTCTTTTTGCATGTAGAAACCCAGTGTAGTTGTTAATGTTCATAGATTATTGTACATTAGATGTCAATGGAATGGAATTGACGGATAGGTGTACAGTGATCGTACTTTCACTTAGCCCAGTACTGTACAGTGAAAGTGAAATTGTATGATACCCATCTGTGATACAAACAATCAGACTATAGTATCAGAATTGAGGAACTAGCAATGGTAAAATTTATTAATGGCCAAGTAAACTTCATAAAAAATGTTATTGATAAAGTGTGTATAGTTTATAAGTGAAACAACAGGAAAAATATCGCCATAAATTTCAAAACCTCGACCTTTATACTTACAAACACATTAACAATAGTTATGTGTGTTTCATCATTTCTTTGTCTACTTGGCTGACATTGTTGTGGGAATTAAGGGCGTGCCACTGTTACCCACTGAAATCTTTCCATTACTGACTGTTGTGACACCACCAAATTTAAATTCAACCTTTGCCATTTTGCTTTAGTTTTTCTGCTTTTATTTAACTTAAAATTCATTCACCTGTCGCAATATGTTCTTTTCATTTCTTAATTGTATCTAAAACTATGCAAAGTTGCACTCATATGTTAACTGCTACGTTCCTTTATTCTTGTGTTTTTCTTTTCTTTCATTCATCCGAAATTTCCTATCCTAATTTTGAAGTCGAATATCAACTTTGCCTATTATGTAATTTTTACTCGGAACCCATTATCGATTTTAAGAAGCACTGAATAAATAGCTTGAAAAGTATTTTTTCCGATTATTCGTATTACAGGAGAACTCTTAAAGTTGCTCTCGCTGACAGGACCTGAGTTAGAATCTCCTCCACAAAGACTCAGTGGCATTACAGGCATACCAAGGGAGAGCTGCACAAAGAAAACGCCAAGAACAGGGTTGCACTGTCTGTGCACCCAGCCCCTTAACCCTCAGCTTTGTCATGTCAATTAGTGTCATTTGTGCACTATGTCTCGGTACTATGAGCATTCTCCATTTTCAAAGTGTACTTGTACTCGTTATTGCTGTGACTATTTTTATTAAAATAAATAATGTACGGTGAACTGTACAATACACTTAATAAGTGGAAGATAAGTGAAGAGAATAGAAAGTTTCCAAGAAAAATGGAAAGAATAATTTTGCTTTATAAGTGGATAGAAAGAAGGTGCTGCTTTTGCTTAATGTGGTTGTGGAAGTGAAGAGATACAATTGGTTTTGCCACTACATGAGTAATTATAGTTTATTCACAGTAGTTTCTTCTTTAGATTCAAATGAAAGAGGTGGCAAAATACCTCATCCAGAATCCACAATTCGTCATCAACTAAATGTTATGTCAATAGCAGCTGGCAACTGAAGTTGTCATGAAAGCATCATATGAATTATGGTATCTAACGTTCTCACAAAAAGTATGAAACCTTTCACTGCTGGTGAATTAATGAAGCAATGTACAATATCAGTTTCACAATCTTCGTTTCAATGTATTTCAAACAGTAAACAAATACTGGCAGAAATAAGTAAGCTTACACTTTTGGATTTTATTTGATGTTGCCACACAGAACAGATTTCAAAATACATGTTAGAGGGAATAATTAACAATATATGCAAATATGTTTGTGTTGCATGTGACTCCAGAACGAATACACCTTCAAAGGCTCTCTTTTCGTTATCCGTGTGTTGCTTCACAATTGACAGGATGATAGTAGAGGACTTCTTAGCATGAGCAGTCACACAAAAGGATGAGAATTTATGGATCCAATCAAATATTTTGTAGCATAATGGCTCACATACGACCAATTTAATATTAGTGTATACAAATGACTGTCCACCTGTGATATCACTGGTTAAGAGGAGGTGAAAATTAACAAATTTACTCTCCATTCGCTGCTTACTGCATCAAGAAAGTTTGGAATGTCTAATTCTGAATAACAGATTAAAGGATGTTATGAAAAGCATCATAAAAATTATAAATATAATTGGTGCAAATGAACTCAATCACAAAAAAATAAATAACTACTGGAAGAATAGATGCCTAAGTGAAGAAAAAGTGCTGAAATACGAGGGCAGTTCAATAAGTAATGCAACACATTTTTTTTCTGAAACAGGGGTTGTTTTATTCAGCATTGAAATACACCAGGTTATTCCCCAATCTTTTAGCTACACAACACTATTTTTCAACATAATCTCCATTCAATGCTACGGCCTTACGCCACCTTGAAATGAGGGCCTGTATGCCTGCACGGTACCATTCCACTGGTCGATGTCGGAGCCAACGTCGTACTGCATCAATAACTTCTTCATCATCCGCGTATTGCCTCCCATGGATTGCGTCCTTCATTGGGCCAAACATATGGAAATCCGACGGTGCGAGATCGGGGCTGTAGGGTGCATGAGGAAGAACAGTCCACTGAAGTTTTGTGAGCTCCTCTCGGGTGCGAAGACTTGTGTGAGGTCTTGCGTTGTCATGAAGAAGGAGAAGTTCGTTTAGATTTTTGTGCCTACGAACACGCTGAAGTCGTTTCTTAAATTTCTGAAGAGTAGCACAATACACTTCAGAGTTGATCGTTTGACCATGGGGAAGGACATCGAACAGAATAACCCCTTCAGCGTCCCAGAAGACTGTAACCATGACTTTACCGGCTGAGGGTATGGCTTTAAACTTTTTCTTGGTAGGGGAGTGGGTGTGGCGCCACTCCATTGATTGCCGTTTTGATTCAGGTTCGAAGTGATGAACCCATGTTTCATCGTCTGTAACAATCTTTGACAAGAAATTGTCACCCTCAGCCACATGACGAGCAAGCAATTCCGCACAGATGGTTCTCCTTTGCTCTTTATGGTGTTCGGTTAGACAACGAGGGACCCAGCGGGAACAAATCTTTGAATATCCCAACTGGTGAACAATTGTGACAGCACTACCAACAGAGATGTCAAGTTGAGCACTGAGTTGTTTGATGGTGATCCGTCGATCATCTCGAACGAGTGTGTTCACACGCTCCGCCATTGCAGGAGTCACAGCTGTGCACGGCCGGCCCGCACGCGGGAGATCAGACAGTCTTGCTTGACCTTGCAGCGATGTTGACACACGCTTTGCCCAACGACTCACCGTGCTTTTGTCCACTGCCAGATCACCGTAGACATTCTGCAAGCGCCTATGAATATCTGAGATGCCCTGGTTTTCCGCCAAAAGAAACTCGATCACTGCCCGTTGTTTGCAACGCACATCCGTTACAGACGCCATTTTAACAGCTCCGTACAGCGCTGCCACCTGTCGGAAGTCAATGAAACTATACGAGACGAAGCGGGAATGTTTGAAAATATTCCACAAGAAATTTCCGGTTTTTTCAACCAAAATTGGCCGAGAAAAAAAATGTGTTGCATTACTTATTGAACTGCCCTCGTAGTTTGTCAGTTTGAAATCTGAAATTATTTTGTTCTTACCACAAAGCTGAAAAAATGATGCTGAACTTGATAATGGTGAAGGGTAGGCATTTACAGCTGTTGTCTTGTATAAAATTCAAAAAACTTGATTTGAAGTTGCAAGGACTGAAGAAGATAATTGAGCATATAACTAATAAAATATTTGCAGCTGAAGCCAAACTGCAATTTATGTAAATGAACTTGAAGAAAAAGTTCTGTCTAATATGTGTACTGTTGCTATGTTCCATTCACACTTAACTATCATCAAAATACCTACCAAGATATGACACCCTATCTGAAAGAATATTTGGAACAAATAGCAACTAGATTTGCTGATATCAGAAATATTTAAATCTGTTTCATTCTCAAAACTCATTTAATAAATGAGATATTCAAACTTCAACATGACACACAACTTGAAGCACAATTTATAGATAATTATTAAAGGCAGGAATACACTGAATTACAAGATAGTCCACAGTTTTTTTAACGCTATTTCCTTCAATTTATCTTTGTGAAGTGATCTTCATTTTCCAAAAATTAACTACTTAAAAACTAAGTTGTCCAATGAGTTAAAAGGTGCAATGAGGGTTGTACACAGTGAAAACGATTCAGATATAGACAAGAAATACAAAAAAGGATACATTAATTAAGAGAATTTCAGTTGTTACACTAAGTTTACTTTACAACTAGAATGAATAGAAATCCAGAGTCTAGAAAAAAAACTTGTAGTTTCTTTTACACAGCATGTGGCTTGTGAAGGACTCAGAATTTAGCGTGGACCTCAAGGTGAATGAGTTTAATGGCTTCAACAATGAAATTGTGTCTGACAGTGCCATCAAAGCAGAGTTACTGAACGAGGTTAACCGAAATTCCTTCACCATCGAAGATGAAGTAAATATTTCAGAATTCGAATCAAGAACAACTGCCAACATGAGTAACTTAGAAGTAGATGTCCTTGGTGTAACGAAACAACTTAAGTCAATAAAGGCAACTCTTCCAGTCCAGATCATATATGAATTAGGTTCCTTTCACACTATAGTAGTATAATAACGCTGTACTTGGCAATCTTATACAACCGCTCTCTCAATGAAAGACCTGTTCCTAAAAACTGAAAAATTGCAATGTCACACCAATACACGATTAAGGGAATTCATAGAAGTAATCCGCTGAATTACCGACATATATTATTGACATCAACTTGCAGTAGGATTTTGGAACATATACTGTGTCTGAACATTATGAGTTACTTCAAAGAAAATGTTCTACTAACACACAGTCAGCCTGGATTCAGAAAGTATCGTTCTTGTGAAACACAACAGGGCCTTTATTCACAAAAAGTAGTAAGTGACTTCAGCATGCAGTCTCATATTGATTCCATATTTCCAAATTTTCCTCACAAGTAGCTTCTAATTAAACTGCGTGCCTACGGAGTATCATCTTAGTGTGTGTTACTGGATCCATCATTTCCTGTCAGAAAGATTACAGTTCATAGTAACTCATGGAAAGTCATTGAGTGAAACAGAAGTGATATTTTGCATTCCCCTAGGAATGTTATAGACCTTACGCTGTTAAGTTACATAAACAATTTAAGAAACAATCTGAGCATCTCTCTTATATTATATTCAGATGATGCTGTCATTTATCATCTGTTTATATCGTCAGAAAATAAAAAATCAATTGTAAAATGATCTAGACAAGATATCTGTATGATGCGATATATGGGAAAAGATGAAAATTATCTACTAAAGAAACTGCCTATACTACGCTTGTGCATCCTCTTATGCAGTATTGCTGTGTGGTATGGGGACCTTGCCAGATAGGACTGATGGAGAAAGTCGAAAAACGTTCAGGGAAGCGCTTTGTATTATCGTGTAGTAAGGGAGAGAGTGTTATGCATATGATGCTCACGTTGGGGTGACAATCATTAAAACAAAGATACTTTTCGTGGTGTCGAGATCGTTTCACAATATTTTAATCACCAAATGATAAAACATATTTTGTTGACACCCACCTACACAGGGAAAAATGATCATCTTAATACACTCCTGGAAATGGAAAAAAGAACACATTGACACCGGTGTGTCAGACCCACCATACTTGCTCCGGACACTGCGAGAGGGCTGTACATGCAATGATCACACGCACGGCACAGCGGACACACCAGGAACCGCGGTGTTGGCCGTCGAATGGCGCTAGCTGCGCAGCATTTGTGCACTGCCGCCGTCAGTGTCAGCCAGTTTGCCGTGGCATTCGGAGCTCCATCGCAGTCTTTAACACTGGTAGCATGCCGCGACAGCGTGGACGTGAACCGTATGTGCAGTTGACGGACTTTGAGCGAGGGCGTATAGTGGGCATGCGGGAGGCCGGGTGGACGTACCGCCGAATTGCTCAACACGTGGGGCGTGAGGTCTCCACAGTACATCGATGTTGTCGCCAGTGGTCGGTGGAAGGTGCACGTGCCCGTCGACCTGGGACCGGACCGCAGCGACGCACGGATGCACGCCAAGACCGTAGGATCCTACGCAGTGCCGTAGGGGACCGCACCGCCACTTCCCAGCAAATTAGGGACACTGTTGCTCCTGGGGTATCGGTGAGGACCATTCGCAACCGTCTCCATGAAGCTGGGCTACGGTCCCGCACACCGTTAGGCCGTCTTCCGCTCACGCCCCAACATCGTGCAGCCCGCCTCCAGTGGTGTCGCGACAGGCGTGAATGGAGGAACGAATGGAGACGTGTCGTCTTCAGCGATGAGAGTCGCTTCTGCCTTGGTGCCAATGATGGTCGTATGCGTGTTTGGCGCCGTGCAGGTGAGCGCCACAATCAGGACTGCATACGACCGAGGCACACAGGGCCGATACCCGGCATCATGGTGTGGGGAGCGATCTCCTACACTGGCCGTACACCACTGGTGATCGTCGAGGGGACACTGAATAGTGCACGGTACATCCAAACCGTCATCGAACCCATCGTTCTACCATTCCTAGACCGGCAAGGGAACTTGCTGTTCCAACAGGACAATGCACGTCCGCATGTATCCCGTGCCACCCAACGTGCTCTAGAAGGTGTAAGTCAACTACCCTGGCCAGCAAGATCTCCGGATCTGTCCCCCATTGAGCATGTTTGGGACTGGATGAAGCGTCGTCTCACGCGGTCTGCACGTCCAGCACGAACGCTGGTCCAACTGAGGCGCCAGGTGGAAATGGCATGGCAAGCCGTTCCACAGGACTACATCCAGCATCTCTACGATCGTCTCCATGGGAGAATAGCAGCCTGCATTGCTGCGAAAGGTGGATATACACTGTACTAGTGCCGACATTGTGCATGCTCTGTTGCCTGTGTCTATGTGCCTGTGATTCTGTCAGTGTGATCATGTGATGTATCTGACCCCAGGAATGTGTCAATAAAGTTTCCCCTTCCTGGGACAATGAATTCACGGTGTTCTTATTTCAATTTCCAGGAGTGTAAAATAAGAGAAATCAGAGTCTGTGAGGCAAGATGTAAGGTATAGGGTGCTCATCAGCTTTTTGTGATTTTAAAAGTTTAAGATTAATAGCATTAGAATAAATTTTATGTGACCATTTGATAATGTAATGTAATTTTTAATTATACAACCGGCTGATGTAGCATAAAAGTACTTTGAAATCGACTTCAAGGACAAAATACACTGATCCTATCATCTTTTTTGATAAGTCACCGAAAATGATCAAATTACTTGTGAGTCCCTTCCTTTCCTGCAACCTCACATGTACCTGTCAAGCGAAATGAACATTATAAGACTACACATAACAGGTGAACTTTATTTTCACAGCATAAGGTGGACTGGATTAGACAAGCACGCTATATTCTTTCTTTTAGTTTATTGAAGACTGACCAGTAGCACTTTACATTATTTTCTACGCTCACAGACATGGTGACCATCATTCTGTGAAATTCTGTCAATGGCGAATCCCATCATTGGCCCATGGTATCACAATGATTATTCCAAGATTATTGCAATCAGTGCCAACAATTGACTCTCATCAGTACATTACAAAAATTTTAATTGTTGTCAAAACAGCGTGTGCCAACACTCTACTTCCATGAATATATGCATCAAAATCTAATCTTTGTTAAGCTGCTGTGCATAAATTTAAAATTCTTATTCGTGTGTTGAAGGCTTTTAATATCCTAAACATAGCTGATCATTGTCAGCAATTTTATAAATAATAATTTTATTCAAAATGATGTGTCGGCAGCTGGGCCAACACCTTGTAGATAGAGGTGGCTTACAAAGGCACGCTAGACTAACGCAGACGGGCGTGAAGTACTGGAACAGGATACGTAATTAATGCTATGAAGAAAAGAACGGAGCTTCTCATATACTTACCTTTAATTTCTTGTTGTACTCTCTATGGTGAACACAAGTGAGACTAATTACAATCACTGTAAGGCTAATGGCGCCTTGCTAGTTCTTAGCCATTAACTTAGCTGAAGGCTATTCTGTCTCTCGGCTAATGAGAGAGAAAGGCTTCGTACGTCTAGTCGCTATCTCTGTCGTCCGTACAACTGGGGCTGAGTTCAAGTCAGTCTCTCGAGACCTGCCTTGTGGTGGCGCTAGGTTTGCGATCACACAGTGGCGACACGCGGGTCCGACATGTACTACAGGACCGCGGCCGATTTAAGCTACCACCTAGCACGTGTGGTGTCTGGCTGTGACACCACACAAAAGTCAGGTATAACCAGTAGTTGCAAATGGTAAGTATTTATTCCTTACCAGTTTCAGACACATGCTTCCATTTGTAACAGGGGTTAACGTTTACTAGCATCTGAAGAAGGTTAACCTATATACAGAGTGATTATAATTTATGTTCAAGTTTCAGAACGCTGTTAACAAGAACCATCACTTGGAATGACGTAAATTTGAATGGAATGTCGTCGAAGAAGAGGAAAACTTTATAGAAATAAAAAACTTAATGGAGATCTTCCCATTAGATGGCGCCTTACGAGTTCGACCTAAATGGATTCAACTAAAAATGACAGATGAATCGCAGTACAACAGCTATAATGTGAGTTACACATTAAACGAACCATACTGTACAAAGTGCATGACAGCACAAATTAGACATTTGCCAGTTGAGGCACTGTTAGTTAGGTAAGCTCATTTGCCAGGACGAGGTAACAAGGCTGTACCACATCGGATGGGAAAAATCGGTTTTTAATTGTCCCGAGGACAAAAAGCGTATAAAAGCAACAATGACATCAGCTTTCAATTGTCCTGGGGCCAAAAAAAGTGAAATTAGTTTTTAATCGTCATGGGACTGGCGTAAGACATGTTCAATATGCTTCTCACCTTTTTTTTGCTACAAGTTGAAATTGAGAAACAGCATGTTCCCCACCAGTTTATCAGAACTCCAGGGATCACGTTCTGAATGTGCTGTGCAGTGCGTTCCTTCAGTTCACCTACGTTTGTAATGTGAGCACTCAAAACAAGGATATTGAACACAGCATCTTTGAGATAACCCCACACACAGAAGTCAGGTGGATTAAGATCAGATGATCTGGACACCAGGCTGTAGGGAAATGGCACGTGATATATCTAGCATTTCCAAAATGCCTCTGCAGCGGCTTCTTCGCTGGCCATGCAATGTGCAGAGGAGCGCCTACCCACACATTCACATTGCTGTAGGGTTGGAATGAAGTTTGTACACAACGACTCAGAAGAGTTTGCCAGTGATGGTACAGGTAACAAGACCCCCAGGACTCATCTCCTTGAAGAAATGTGGTCCTATGATAATCGATCTTGTCAACTCACATCACACAGTTACTATTGTAGGATGTTGATGGGCGAGTGGATTTTTCATTGGCAATATTCTGCCATTCTGTGATTTGACATGTCCTTGGACATAAAAATTGGCTTCACCTGTCCACAGAATGTACCATGGACATTCATTGCCCACTTCCATGTGAGCATGATATTTTAAAGAAAACAGTTTTATTGACAGGTCGTTGTGAAGCAGATCCTGAACAGGGGTAATTTTGTATGAATAGTAATGCAGGGTGTTTTGTAGAACGTTAAGCAACATGCTCACAAGCATCTCACAAATTCGTGCACTGCATATTTGGACACCACCGCTCAACCTCCCCTGCTATGGTGTTGCCACATCTTCTGCTGACTTCAGATCAATTGTTTCCAACCCTCTTCCACATTGCACTTCAAGAGAACCTATCCTTTCGAATTCTGAAATCATTTTCTCCTGACTGTCGGCAGATATCAGAACAACGCCTTCCTTATAACCCTTGACTGTCTGGGGATTATGCAGAGCTACAGGTGCACAGTCACCGTTCTTATAAAAGAGCTTTACCAACATCTCAGAGGCAAACTGAGGAACAATAATGTGCAGCTTGTATATTCTGCCGTCTATAGCGGTATAAATGGGAAAATTTTTATTATTTTTTTCTTTTTTTTTTTTGTTTCCATGAGGTTACTGCCTTCTTCGATAATCTTCAGTTCATATTTGATGGCATTCTCAGCAGCAGTTCTTTTTTTTTTTTAATTTTTTGAAGCTGGAACTTTAATTGGGGCCTCTATATCCAAAACCATTAGGGAATAAACGCTTTACATTTGAAACTGATGGCTGTACCTGATGCCTTCACGTATCAAAAATATACGTGAAGCACATAGAAAGCTGGGCAGTCACCTCAGTCGCCAGGTGCGGGGGTAGATAGATTTGTCATTTTGGGGTGAGGATATGTAATAGAAGAAATCTTTTCTTGTTTGTCTTCCAGTGATGACAACTCATGGATGTTTGTGCCTCATTCTGATCACCTGCTATGGTATAAATTTCAAATAAAAGTATCATAGATTTGTGAATGTGCATTATAGAAATAGTTGTCTTCAAATACAGAACATATTTGTAGTAAGAAATATGAAATTAAATTACAGCTGTTGTACTGCTATGTAATGAGTGGAAGAAAACGACTTTCAGAAAATTTAATATACATATGTGACTGTTTCATATTGCACAATGCATTTAAGTATTAGTACAGTCCTGTTTTAATCGATGTCTCACCAGCTCATACAGACAACACAACAACACTTCGTCCTGTAACTACAGTGTTACAGTTTTTGGGTCACTGAGGGTGGCAGTAATCTGAAACAGAGATCAGTCAACGCAATGTGTTCCAAGTGGTACCAACTTTTAACGACCAGTATTTGGCGGCTGGCAGTCAACTTATCACTCCATTACTAAATGTAGTGCTGGGCGCTCATAACACGCTAATTTATGTAGGTTAACAGTTAATAATAATAAGATTGGTACATATGTGGCCGAAGAGGCCAATCCACAGCGTCAGTATTGGCTCTTGAGCAAACTGTGATATACTACACGACAAATACAATCGAAATTCAAGGAACAAAAATTTTAAAAATGGAAGAGAGGTAGCTCACTGTAATGAAGGAATTATGAAAGAACTTAGAAACACTAAAAATCAAAGGGTCACTAAAATATGTGGAAAAACGAATCCTGTGGAAGCCAGGGAGGGTTTAATGCATTCCAGGGACCTCACTAAGAAATTTAGTTGAGGTAATAGGAGATGTAAGAACAATCTGTCATGGCTAGATGTAAAAGCCGCATACCCAGCGGAACAGGTGAAGAATGTTCAAGAAATAATATTACCTTAGTAAGCAAAGAAACAAGGAAAATTTCTAATTCACTAGAACAAGTGAAGAATGTTCAAGAAACAGCATTAGCTGCAGTAAGCAAAGGAATGAGGAAAAGTATGTTCGAAAAGCAACATTAGCTGCAGTAAGTAAAAAAAATGGGGAAAACGACATTAAGTTAAAAATAATAACGTGTCAGCAACAAGAAAGGATTTTTTTGAATAAAGATTAACATGAAATGAATGAAAGAAGCAATCATGTCAAAACAAGGAAGGAATGTATGTACCAGAAGGACTAATGTAAATAGAAAACGATGTGTGTCTAATAAGTGCACTAAAAATGGCCAACATGGATGTATAACTTATATATCTCATATTAGAAGTCGAGAGTGTTCTGAGAGGAGTACAAGGCACAAGGAAAGTTTGGAAGCCAATACAGAAGGGGAAAATAGAATCAGTATTATTGAAGATAACTTGTAAACAATGTATTAAACTCTGTGAAGAGAGAAATGTGATAGTAGAGATGTCTGTCACTTGCAACAATGCATTCCACTTTCCAGGTATTACAGATTCGAACACTGGCAATATAAAGCACGAAATTAAATTTCTTCCAAAAAGAAGAGGGTCAAGTGAGAAACTGTAGAACTAATCACATTCCTCACACATGAAATGAGCTGTTACAAGAAGAGACAGAAAAACTTCTAAAGGACGATATCGTGACACCATGCATGGAATTTCACACAAATCATGGCTCCAAAGAAGAAGAATGCTAGTGAAAAGAGGAAATGGAGAGTTTTTAGCAGACTGCTGAGACCTCAACGACACACAATGCAATTCAGTGTTTCCTTTAGCAAGAATAGAAAAGATTCTTGATGGAATAGAAGAAACAATGTACTTTTCAACATTGTATATAGGCGAGGGCTATTATCAAGTGGTGACTGATGGAAAGGACAACAAAAAAGCCGCTTTCAGTAACTGTATGGTCGTTATGAACCAAGAAGAATGGCCATGAGCTTGAGGACCACACCTTCAACATCCGAAAAAATTGTGAATTTCTATATTAATGGGACTACAAGGAGAGAAACTGTTTATATATTTGGATGATATAATAATTTTCATATCATCGTTAGAGGAACAGAGTATAAACTCAGGGAAGTTTCTGAAAGATTAAGGCAACACAGTATCAAACTAGGGGTAGATAATGGCGAATTCCTTCGAAAAGAAATCACTTACCTAGGACATGTAGTGTCAGTGGAAGGACTAAAACCACAGGAGAATAAGGTAGCAGCCATCAAAGAATATGTGGCATCAAAAACCATGAAGCAACTGTAACATACTCATGTCTGGTCCGCTACTACAGGGTTATCAAAGGATTCAAGAAAATGGTCCAACTGCTGCATCAGATGTTAAAGAAGTATGTTACATATATCTGGACAGTGAAGCATGAACATGCGTTTCAGGAGTTAAAAAAAGCTGTTGAGTAAACCAATTTTACAGTATCTGAATTTCGAAAAAGAACTCCTAATCAGAACCAAAGCAAGCCAAGAGACAAGTGGGGCAATGGTGAGCCAAGAAGAGCTGGGAAAGCATCCTTAGTATATTCATCCAGGACACGTAATAAAGCAGAGAGAAATTATAGCACCATCAAAACAGAGCTGTTTGCCATCGTTTGGGAAGTGAAACTCTATAGACCCTATGTGATTGGTCGCGAATTTACATTATGTATCCATCATAAGCCACTAACAAGGTTCAGAAATCTGAAGCAAGAAACTCTATATAAAGCAGGAAAAGCAATCACGTTACAGATGCAATGCCGAGGATTCGTGAAGTCAAAAAGGCGAGTGCAGCACTGGAGACAACTTGGCTGGTTATGGAGATAGCCAGAGACATGGAAGATGAGAGAGTATCAATCACTGGAGACGAGACAAGTACAGCACATTGATTCAAAGAAAGAGGAAAGCTAAAGCTGAGTCCCAAATAAGTAAAAAGGATTCTGAAACAAGTCCTGGTACATGATGCACGCACTGGATGTCATCGAGGGATATGGAATACTCTTGAATGGTTTAGAAAGTATCTTACTTGGTAGGGTTTGAGGAAAGACATGCGTGAATCTACATGGTAGAGTGAAAGTTGCAAAAGGAAATAATATTACAAAGATTAAGATAAAGATGCCACTAGGAATAAAGGAAACCCCAGATAGTGTTTTCAAGAAACACTAGCTGAGACACTAGCCCACTATCTGAGACAGAAAACAGGCACAAATATAAAATAACGTTCCAAGATATTCTGACAAAATATATAGTGACAAAGTCAATAGAAAGGCCATATGCTGACACAATAGGAAGAGTAACAGTAGATAAAATAATTTTGAATTTGGAATACTATAAGTTGTTCTCAGTGACATAAGAAGAAAATTTGTCATTGAAACATTTTACTGGGTTCACAAATTATTATGGATTGCAATATTTCAGACAACAAGTAATGGTGTGCCAGAACGATCACACTGTACACTAAGTTTGTGAGACATTTTGTAAACAAGAATAAATATTCATGGATACCTTCTGGAGTACTATGGCAGGAAGTGGAACATATCAGTGATACTGCAGAAACATCCTACTGGACTACGATGAATACATATTAGAGCTCATGGAAAGAATGCAAGAAATGCATCAGTGTGCAAAAGAGTTCAATGATAAATGAAAAATAAAGAATAAAGAACACTACAACTGAACTCAAAATACAAAATTATTGAAGGTGTGAGACAAAGTCTTGCTATACAACAAAAGTATGTGATGAGGTCACTTGCATAAACTGGATAGTCAGTTCAGAGGTACATTTCGGGTAGTCGGAACTGAGGGACCGAATCTAGTAATAATGTTAAGAAAGAACAGATTCCTGATGGTTTACGCAAATCGATTACAGGAGTTCTTTTAAAATATTGATTATGTAGAGACTCATACTCGGAGTAAGGGCATGCATCTATGCAATAGCATATGGTTACCAGAAAGTGTAAGATTTCAAAAATGAAAAAAAAATTAAATGTGCATCAGGATTGTATTACAATAATCTAAGAAAGAAAAGTATATATAGTATCTCATGGAAAACAGTTAATTATGTTACTTTAAGATGATTGAAGGATAAATGTGAAAAAATAGGACGACTACTGCAAACATCGGTAGATATATCCACAAAAGAACAAACAAAGAAACACTGTACGAACAGGCCGTGAAGGCCCAAAGGTACTGACTGGCTGCCGTACCATCCTCAGCCTGGAGGTGTCACCAGATGTGGACACAGGGCGGCATGTGGTCAGCACACTGCTCTCCCAGCCACTGTCAGTTTTTGTTATCGGTGTCATTACTTCTCAATCAACTAGCTCCTCAATTGGCCTTACAAAGGCAGAGTGCACCCACTTACTAGCAGCACTTCGTAGATCTGGACAGTGACCCATCCAAGTGCTAGCCAAGCCCAACAGCGCTTAACTTCTGTGATCTGAAGGAACTGGTGTTACCACTGTGGTAAGGCAGTGGGCACATTTCCGTATCTGAAGGTACGAAAAATGAGGCTGAGTTCATCAGAACGTCAAGTAGCAAAACAGACATTAGAATGACACAAAATTGAGCCTTCTCTGTCTTATAGTCTGTCAGGACAAGTCAAGATGCACGAAACATGAAGCACATGTGGAGTATTAAAATTTGTGGGCGAATCATTTTGAGAAATAAAACTGCTTCAGATACAAAACCCTTTTTATTCATAGGCACTTCCAGTTTCAGAGCACTTACAGTTGCATCTTCAGGTGTAAATCTATATGTAAGTGGAAAAACAATCATGTAGAAAAGTAATTAATTTGGAAGCTACATGGGACTGACTATGAACACTGGGGCTTCCCGAGAGGGACTGATGACCTCAGATGTTAAGTCCTATAGTGCTCAGAGCCATTTCAACCATTTGAGCTTCCCAGTATATACACTCCATGAAATGGAAAAAAGAACACATTGACACCGGTGTGTCAGACCCACCATACTTGCTCCGGACACTGCGAGAGGGCTGTACAAGCAATGATCACACGCACGGCACAGCGGACACACCAGGAACCGCGGTGTTGGCCGTCGAATGGCGCTAGCTGCGCAGCATTTGTGCACCGCCGCCGTCAGTGTCAGCCAGTTTGCCGTGGCATACGGAGCTCCATCGCAGTCTTTAACACTGGTAGCATGCCGCGACAGCGTGGACGTGAACCGTATGTGCAGTTGACGGACTTTGAGCGAGGGCGTATAGTGGGCATGCGGGAGGCCGGGTGGACGTACCGCCGAATTGCTCAACACGTGGGGCGTGAGGTCTCCACAGTACATCGATGTTGTCGCCAGTGGTCGGCGGAAGGTGCACGTGCCCGTCGACCTGGGACCGGACCGCAGCGACGCACGGATGCACGCCAAGACCGTAGGATCCTACGCAGTGCCGTAGGGGACCGCACCGCCACTTCCCAGCAAATTAGGGACACTGTTGCTCCTGGGGTATCGGCGAGGACCATTCGCAACCGTCTCCATGAAGCTGGGCTACGGTCCCGCACACCGTTAGGCCGTCTTCCGCTCACGCCCCAACATCGTGCAGCCCGCCTCCAGTGGTGTCGCGACAGGCGTGAATGGAGGGACGAATGGAGACGTGTCGTCTTCAGCGATGAGAGTCGCTTCTGCCTTGGTGCCAATGATGGTCGTATGCGTGTTTGGCGCCGTGCAGGTGAGCGCCACAATCAGGACTGCATACGACCGAGGCACACAGGGCCAACACCCGGCATCATGGTGTGGGGAGCGATCTCCTACACTGGCCGTACACCACTGGTGATCGTCGAGGGGACACTGAATAGTGCACGGTACATCCAAACCGTCATCGAACCCATCGTTCTACCATTCCTAGACCGGCAAGGGAACTTGCTGTTCCAACAGGACAATGCACGTCCGCATGTATCCCGTGCCACCCAACGTGCTCTAGAAGGTGTAAGTCAACTACCCTGGCCAGCAAGATCTCCGGATCTGTCCCCCATTGAGCATGTTTGGGACTGGATGAAGCGTCGTCTCACGCGGTCTGCACGTCCAGCACGAACGCTGGTCCAACTGAGGCGCCAGGTGGAAATGGCATGACAAGCCGTTCCACAGGACTACATCCAGCATCTCTACGATCGTCTCCATGGGAGAATAGCAGCCTGCATTGCTGCGAAAGGTGGATATACACTGTACTAGTGCCGACATTGTGCATGCTCTGTTGCCTGTGTCTATGTGCCTGTGGTTCTGTCAGTGTGATCATGTGATGTATCTGACCCCAGGAATGTGTCAATAAAGTTTCCCCTTCCTGGGACAATGAATTCACGGTGTTCTTATTTCAATTTCCAGGAGTGTATTATATATATCACGATTTGACTCCAGTGAGTACATTTCTCATTACAGTTTGATTTAGTTTTTGGATTACTTATTTTTTTACATGTTTGTTTTTCCACTTAGATATAGGTTTGCATCCAAAGATGTATTTACTATGTGCTGTAAAACCAGTAGTGCCTATTGAGCTATGGCTGGCTCATGCTATGTGCTGGATTAAACCTTTGTTGCGATTCTGTGTTTAGTCTCCCACTGTTACAGTGATTATGCTGTTATCCTTTTCTTCCGCGGGTGGCAGCAGCGGTGTGTATCGATATTCGCACCTTGGACTATCTTTGACCTGGCGCTTATAGTTTCCAGCTGGGCAGTGTGCAACCAGTTGGTCGGTTGGCGTGGAGCAGCGAGGAATTCTCCGCAGGATGTAGTTTGGCCCAGGCCACTGGCAGTCTGTACGCAGTGTCTGAGTGTGTGGGGCTGTTCTCATTGTTACGAGGACCGTGGCTCACTGACCCTGGACACGAAAGTTGAGTTTTGATTTAACCTACCAGCAGGTCAAGACTGTTCACATTGTGTTGTTTGGAGTTCTTTGTCGGCTGTTGGGATATTCCCACGAGCAACAACGTGGTTTTCAAGTTGGAAAATTCTAGCCACCCTCCAGTGGAGTTTCACTGTATTTGGTTATTTGAACTGAAGTGCACCAGCGGAATTTTGTGCCTTGTGGCCACTAACATTCCGGTTACCTGCCCTGACCATTGACGTAAATTTCAGGCAGTGTAGATTCCTCATCGTGTTGTTGCTGTTCAGCACGGTGTGTAGTTTCACAGCTCCCTGTATGATTGGTTGTGGGCGCCAATATCTTCTACGTTGTTCCATTGAACTCCTTGTTGTGCCCTGGTCGGGTGAAGTGGAAGTTTATCTCGTCGGTGGGTCCATTGACTGATGGTCGGTTGGGTTGTCGTCGGATCGTGAATGGTTGGTCCGACTGCCTGTCTCACCTAAGCGAGCGTTAGTGTTTGAATTCCAGACCGACCCTCGAACATCTGAGCACCCTTGGGTGTACTGCCTTTTTTATTTGTTCTTGTTTTTTGTACTTGTACGGCTTTTAGCCGATTTTTTAAAAAAATTAGTGTTGTTTTGCCCCTAAGGCGTAAAATTCTTTAGGCCTTCAGCCTAATTTAAAGAACTGTTTCACGTAAGACCTTTGGCATTTTAACGGTTTTAATGTTGTTGAATTTTAAGTGTTGGGCCTTCAGCCGATTTTGAGTTTGAGTTGTTTGCTCTAAAGGCCTTCAGTGTAAAAGAACTGTTTCACATAAGGTCTTTGGTATTAAAAAAAATTAATGTTATGGAGTTTTAAGCCTTCAGCCGATTTGAATTTAACTTGTTTGCTCTTGAAGTGTCTGATTCTTTGGGCCCTCAGCCTAACTAAAGAACTGTTTTAAGATAAGGCTTTCCCTTTTAAATTTCTGTTTTGGTTGAGTTTTGCCTAATTAAGAACTGTTTTACATAAGGCCTTTGTTTTTTTAAATTAATGTTGTTTAGCCTTTAGCCTTCAGCCCTTTTTAAATTAAAGTGGCTTTCAGCCGGTAATTAAGTCCCAAAAGTTAAAACTGTGTCTTTTTTTAAAAAAAAATTTGGGCTCTTGTAATGTTGATCAAATAATAAAGTTGTATGTTCGAGCGTAACTGACAGCCCCTTATTTTGGCTCCTTTCTACAATTTAAACTAATTGTCCTGTCCTGCAGGTTAAGCGGAGCGTCTCACCTATGTTTAAAAAGAATGTTATAGCTGAAGCGGTTTATTTCTCAACGCGATTTATCATGGCTGTGGCCACCAAAACTATAAAGTTTCTGTGGATGAAGTTAGTAAAATTCTGTTTGGTACCTTGGACAAGGAAGACGCCTCTTACTTTACAGCATAAATAGACATTGTGTAAGGAGAACAAAGACAATTGTTTTGGTTCAGTAAGCAACAACTTACTGCCGTGAAAGTCACTTTGCTTAGTTTCAGCGAAACTTTATCCACAATAAATTGCAACAAAGAAAGTGCTGTCAGTATGCAGAAGTTAAAGAGCTAACTTCATAGGTACATTAATAGTACTGAGAAAAGATTGCAGTATATCTCCGCAGTAACTACTATACATGAACAGTTAATACGATTTACCGTAGAGCCCTAGTAATTCGAGTTATTTGGGGCTGAGTCTACTTCGAATTAAACAAAATAACTCGGGTGATACGGAAATATCACTAATAAATGGGTAATTCATTAATAAATGTTTAAAGAGCACAACAATGAATTAAAAATAAATAAAAACAATCTAGTATATACCTATGTTATGTGTACATACGGTATATGCGTACATAATGCCAAACTGCAAAAATTAAAATAACCTTTTAAAGAAATTGTCCATAGCCCTCTGTTTCAAAATAGAACCTCGGGTTTTAGCAGCAATGTCGTACCATCTTCTAAAAAGCATGAAGTCAGCTGCCGTAGCTTCCGCTTGTTGCTTGATGTAACGCAATGCCACATGTAGCACTGCCAAACCCACGGTATGAGTGATAACCGGTACAGTTTCTTCAGGCAATTCCTCGTCGTCATTGTCTTCAGTGGGTTCACTAACCATTAAAGAATTGCAAGATTGATCACTTCAAATTGTTCATCACTGCTCACACAGTCTGAAACATCACTCACATTCGCATTTTCACAGCCAGGAAGCTCTTTCATTAATTCTGCCAATGGTAGGTGAATTTCATCCATACTGTACATATCCGTTCCATTCCGTAAAACCTGGTTCCAAGACTTTTTTGGCGTCTCCGCCTTTATTTCATACCATGAATCGGCTATCCAGTAAACTATGTCTTTTGTGGCAGTTTTTCTTTCTTTTTTTTTTTAAATTTTTCTTCAACCTCTGTTGTTCGTAGAAGCGTCTGAAGCAAACGATGACGATAATTTTGTTTTTCGAGCACTATAAAACGCCTTGGTCCACAGGCTGTATTAAACTCGTCACATTATGGCGTAAGAACAATGCACGAATACCGACAGACTATAATTCTTCCGAATCAGGGTGTGAACCAGAGTTGTCAAGCGTTAAGATTGCTTTGGAACACAAGCACTTTTTCTTTAGGTACCTTTTGGTCGCTAGAACAAAATTTCAGAAAAAACCACTTCTTAAAAATATTTTTGTCCATCACAGCAAATTTTTGGTGGACATAACGTAACATGCAGTCCAGAAGCAGTGATATATTTTAAAACTCCCAGCTTAGCATTCTACCCTATTATCAGCAGCTTCAGTTTATGGTCTCCACTTGCATTCAATGCAGCAAGAACTGTTAACCTCTCTTTACGTTTTTTGTAGCCCAGGGCAGCCTTTTCTTCTTTTGAAGCTAGTGTTTTAGATAGAAGCATTTTACAATTTAGCACTGTTTCATCACATTTATACAGTTGATCACGGGTAAGATTTTCTTCCTGTATAATTTTTCTTAATTTCTCACAAAATTGTGTAACAGTTTCAGAATCCGCAAAAAGTATTTCACCACGAATTTGAAGCTGCCTTACGCCACATCGCTTCTTCCACCTATACAAACCATCCTGAACTTGCAATAAAATCATCCTCATCTTCCTTTAACTCATTTCTTTGTAAGTCTTTCTTGCAGAATATGCCCTGAAATTGGATTTCCTTTTTGTCTTTGTTGAGTAAGCCAAACGAACAAAGCTTCACTCATTTATTCATACTCAGATTTCTTCATTTAGTTCCATTCAAATGAGGAAATAGAACACTTGTTTGATGAAAACTTTTCAATTCTGTTTCCGTTTCTATGCCAATCTCCGACTATCACTTCACCAACTCCATACTCAGCAACAAGTTTTGCCTAGTCTTTTCGAAGCCTCCAGTTTCACATTCAGTAGCACAAATTTTCTCTTACTCCCACCACTCATGGTAATGTATGAATTGAAACATTAAGAAACACACAGTTACATATGTACAGTACACTGTACATACATACAACACTTTAAAATTAATGTGACACAGGTGGGCTCACTACAATACAGACGTTACTACACAACCAACCACAGTACAGACAACAATGGTCAGACAATGTTGTAAAATGAGTAATGTATTGTTACTTAGGCGTACTGTATTTTAATGACCACTGTTGCTGATTAGGCACAACAATAGGGGTAAATTAGGGATGGTATGCACTGTACAACTGACTACCAGGCAGTCCCAATTAGTGAAAGGTCGACAAAGAAAGAGCAAGCGCACTCTGCAGAACCTTATGGTACCTGTTCATCTGTAACAATTTGTAATAGAAATGCATTAGAAGTCTGAGACCAAGGTTATTTTTGTACCCTAAGTGGGACAGTTTTACCTGCATTGTATATGGAAAATTGAAATAAAGTTCAAAATGTAGCACATTCGAAAGTGCGTAAAACGTACATGCGAACAGTGTATGAAAACGGGTTTTTGTTCTAGTTTTACGTAAAATTTTAATTTTCTTAAGACCACCTCAAATTTTACAGAGTCTCTAAACACCAGGGCTCGAATTACTGGGGCTCTACTGTGTGACTATATGAGTTAGAAAGATAATACAAGAAGTTAAATTAAACCATTATAAACCTACATGAGGTAATTCTGAAGTCATACATTATTAATCCATTACGAGTTGTGAACTATCCGGAATTAATCAAGGATGACATTAAAGAAAAGACATCCTCAGTAACACTAATGGAGGACAATGGATACTAGTTGCTGCGATAATTGATTTAGATGTTTTCATGTCAGATAGGATATTGAGCTATGTTTTAAATGTCCCTCTATTAGAGGACAATAAATTCAATCTATAAAAGGCACTACGTTTACAACAAGAAATAGGGCCTAAACAGAAAATATATATTTATACTGTGCCAGAGAGAGACACACTCTTAACTGACAATGCAAAAAGACAGTATGCAAAACTGAGCAGTGAACAACTTCTGCGTAAGCTGATAGCAAGAAATTGCAGCATTTGTAAACAGACCCTAGTACTTCCGTCAACCCATGGTCATGAGGCTTATGAGGCTACGTTGTTACATCCAGTCTGTGACACATGTAACAACTGTAACAAGGGAGTAATTAGACTTAATGATAATATGTGGGCCCAAATTTGCAGTAAGAGATGGTTATTCTTTGATTCTCAGGAAGAAGGGTTTACAGTTTCACGTAAAAATGAAAAGCCCACAGATATTCTGATAAAGGGCACAAGTAGACTGAAATTTTATCAGACTGTTGGGGTTATGGTGCCCAAAAATTTAATTCAAAAGGACTAACAGTTAAAAACATGACAACACTGTTCCCGCTCACCAGCTGAACATTGATTGTTGTAGGATTAATAATTAGTAATTGAAAAATGAATTTAACCAAATTAAAGCTAGATATGCCCCTAGCCAGATTGATTAGGCATCTTCATGATCTAAAGATCGCAGGACACAAATTAAAGGAGTTAGAGAGAACTTCCCTACCATCATCATCATTAGTGCAAGTTCTCACATGGTAGCTCTCCAGGCTGTCCGGTTTTCTGCCATCCTCTTCAGGTCTGCATAATTTCCTCTTCCCTATATGTAGTCTATCATCTTGTATCTCCTTCTTCATCTCAGTCTTCTCCCATAAACCAGTCCTTCCAAAGTACTCTGCTAACAAGCATTCCCTTCTCAGTGAATGTCCCAACCAGTTCCGTTTCCTTTCTCGTATAACTTTCAGCAGACATCTTCACTCACCAACCCTTTCCAATTGTCTTTCATTACTCACTCTTTCCATCCACTTATTCTGTCCATTCTCCTCCACATCCACATCTCAAATGCTTCTAACTTTTTTTCATCCTCTCGTCTCAGCGTCCATGTTTCTGCCCATATGGTTCCACACTACAGACAAAACATTTGCCAAGTATTTTCCTTACATCTTTATCTAATTTGCCACATAACAGTCTCTTCTTTCTGTTGAATGCCTCCTTCGCTATGACAATTCGAGTTTTCACCTCCTGGTGACATCTCAAGTCTTCAGTTATTGTGCTTCCTGGATATTTAGATGCACTTTCTGGGCTAATGGTAGAGTGTCCTATTTTAATATTGGACAGTCTGCGTCTTGTACTGATGACCATACTCTTCGTTTTTGCTGTGTTTATTTGCATCCCATATTCCAAACAAGCTTCATTCAGATCTTTCAGCATGTTATTCACTGTCTGCTCATTTTCTGCCACTAATACCATGTCATCAGCAAATCTTATACATTCTATTCGCTTTCCACCAATACATATTCCTCTTTTCCCATCTAAGCCTTTCGCAATAATCTCTTCAAGGTATGCTGTAAACAACAGTGGGGAAAGGCAACAACCTTGTCAAACACCTTGTCCAATGCTGCTTCCTTCTGACATTTCATTTCCAATCCTTATACTTACTTTCTGGTGTAAATATAGATTCTGTATATGTCGTCTCTCTTTCCAGTCTACCCCCTTCCTCTTCAAAATATCCATCAGCTTGTTCCACTGAACTCAGTCAAAAGCCTTTTCTAAATCTATAAAAACAGCAAAGATTTCTCTACCTTTTTCCGTATATCATTCCTGTGGTTGTTAACAGCCCAATAGCATCTCTTGTTCCTTTTCCCCTTCTAAATCCAAACTGTTCCTCTGCAATTACTCTATCCAGCTTGCTGTATAGCCTTCTGTTCAACATTCTCAGCTACACTTTAGCTGCATGAGAAATTAGACTTATGGTCCTCTGCTCTTCACATTTTTTAATGTCTCTCTTTTTCTCTGTTGGTATCATAACTGTTGCAAGGAAGTCCTCAGGCCATTCCCCTTTGTCATATAGGGTGTTACAAAAAGGTACGGCCAAACTTTCAGGAAACATTCCTCACACACAAAGAAAGAAAATATGTTATGTGGACATGTGTCCGGAAACGCTTACTTTCCACGTTAGAGCTTATTTTATTAATTCTCTTCAAATCGCATTAATCATGGAATGGAAACACACAGCAACAGAACGTACCAGCGTGACTTCAAACACTGTTACAGGAAATGTTCAAAATGTCCTCCGTTAGCGAGGATACATGCATCCACCCTCCGTCGCATGGAATCCCTGATGCGCTGATGCATCCCTGGAGAATGGCGCATTGTATCACAGCCGTCCACAATACGAGCACGAAGAGTCTCTACATTTGGTACCGGGGTTGCGTAGACAAGAGCTTTCAAATGTCCCCATAAATGAAAGTCAAGAGGGTTGTGGTCAGGAGAGCGTGGAGACCAATCCATCGGTCACCGAATCTGTTGTTGAGAAGCGTACGAACACTTCGACTGAAATGTGCAGGAGCTCCATCGTGCATGAACCACATGTTGTGTCGTACTTGTAAAGGCACATGTTCTAGCAGCACAGGTAGAGTATCCTGTATGAAATCATGGCGGTGAACCGAGGAAGTACAGTACATACTGACGAAACTAAAATGAGCTCTAACATGGAAATTAAGCGTTTCCGGACACATGTCCACATAACATCTTTTCTTTATTTGTGTGCGAGGGATGTTTCCTGAAAGTTTGACCGTACCTTTTTGTAACACCCTGTATATCTCATTACAGAGGGAAACTATTTCTTTTCTTGCCTTGTTTCCCAGACTCTTCCACAGTTCTGCTGGTAAATCACCAATTCCACATGCCTTTCTATTCCTCCTCCAGCGCCTTTTCTACGTCTGCTTCCAAGATGGTGAATCCCTTTCCATCTTCCGGCACATGTTGCTTCTCTTCAACCTTAATATCGCTTTGTATTTCATCCCCTTATACAGACATTCAATATATTTTTGCCATCTGTTCAAAACCTCCTGTGGTTCTTCAGCTAGAGTACCATCCGCTCTTTCTATTTCTATGTTATTCCTCTTTCTTTAACGTTCAAAAACTATCTCACTAGCCAGTCTATAGATCATTTCATACCTTTCTTCTCCATTTTCTCTATGTTTTCGCATTTCTGTTTCATTCATTTTTCCCTTGCTTCTTCAGTTTCTCTTCTTAATTCATTATTCAGTTTCTTATACCTCTTTTTGCCTTCATCAGTTTCTACATTTTTCGACTTTCTCCGACCTTTCATCTTTTTCAACATGTTTTCTCTTATCCATTCTTTCCTGGTACTTTGGGATCCTCTAATTCCTAGTACTTCTTTCGCAGAGTCCATGAGTCCTTCCCTCATTTTTATCCATTTGTCATTAACACTTTCATCAACACTACCTCTTTCCCAATTTTCCATAAATCTGTTTTCCAAATCTGATGCCTTTCCTACCTCTTTGAGTCTTTCTATGTTTAGTCTTTCTTTTGCTTTACCTCTCCAGACTTTTTTGAACTTCACTTGTATTTCTCCCACTACTAGGTTGTGGTCTGAATTTATATCTGCTCTTGGATAAGCTTTGGCATTCTTCAAACAGTTCCTAAACCTTTTTTGTATCAGGATGTAGTGCAACTGATATCTTTCCCTATCCAAATTTGATATCCAAGTGTAATGTCTCCTTTTGTGGTGTTCAAATGATGTATTACCCACTACTAATGAATTTTCTTCACAGAAACGAATAAGTCGTTCACCTCTCTCATTTCTTATTCCTTATCCAAATTTTCCTGCTGTATCTTCATCTCTTTCTTCACCCACCACTGCATTCCAGTCCCCCATGATGATAATGCAGGCATTTCTATTGTCTTTCTTCATGAGTTCTGGTATTTTCTCATAATATTCTTCCACTTCCTCATCTCTATGCTGGCTGGTTGGCATATATACCTGCATTAACAGCAAATCTATTGAACTACCCTTCAGTCTTCCATCAATATACTGTGCCTTCATATTTTTCAGCTTTTGCCCTATCGATATTCCTACTCCGTGTACACCACTCTTGATTTCCTCAGAGTAAAAGAGGTTATAATCTCCACTTTATATCTCCCCATTCTCTCCGCATCTCATTTCACACAAACCAAGGGCTTCTAATCTGTTCCTATTCATCTCCTGTTTTGCATTCTCTAGCTTTCCTACTTGCAGTAGTGTCCTCACATTCCATGTTCCAATCCTTATCTTTCCTTTCTTCATTGTCCCGTTCTTCCTTTCAAATATGTCTTCTTTCAATGTGTTACCCTCCCAAAGATCAGAATGAGGGGAAGTTTTAACTCTGGGACCTTTCACATGGAGAGACATACCATGTACTGCTTGGAAATGTAATGTGGTAGTTTCCCGTACTTTCCGCATAGGCAGTAAGTTGCACAGCCAAAAATCAGCAGCTGTCTGTAGCCGCCCCTCTTGGGTGCAGTAGCTACTTGTACTCTTTTTGTACCCTAAGAGAAAAGGTGCTTCTTCCGCCAGCTTCACCATTCTGAAAGACTCTCTCTTCGCTGTCACTACCGTTGAGGTCTTATCCATGTAACAGGAAACGGTAGGAAAAGGACATGGTGAGGACAGGTTTGGGATAGGAAAGGGGGAGCGATAGGCCGTTGTGGGACACACTTTGTCTGGCTCCTCCCCTGTGGCCTGTCCAGCCTGGGTGATCCTTCTGGTAGCTAAGCTACCGCCGGCATAGCCCTCCAGATCCAGATGACGCAAACCTCCTCACCCACACGAACAGTGCTACGTTAAGGCGGTGTCCCCTGAGCAGGACTTCCCTACCACACATACCTTAGATGCATACAGTAATAGTAGCATCGTTAGGAACAGTGGTACTGACACTATTACTAACATTCTCGTGTGTCGGAATCGGCAATGTTGCAGCGACTCTTACTGATTATATCTAGAATAATAAAGGACAACTGTTGTCCAAAACTGTGTGTGTCAAAGCTATAACTGTGAACACACAATGACGGAAAAAAATCGCAGCGCCAAAAAAGTAATTAATGTAGAGTAAAGAAATTTCGGCCGACGGCATTACCGATCACCAGTTCCCGAAGTTCAGCTCTGTTGAGCTTGGATAGCACTTGGATGGATCACCGTCTGCGTCTGCCGAGCACTGTTGGCAAGTAGGGTGCAGTCATCCCTTGTGAGACCAATTGAGGAGCTGCTCGACTGAGACTGAGAACTAGCGGCGCTGGTCACAGAAACTGGCAACAGTCGGGAGAGTGGTGTGCTGGCCACATGCCCCTCCATATCCGCATGCAGTGACGCCTATCTGCAGGTGATGACATGGCGGTAGGTCTGTATCGTTGGGCCTTATGAGGCCTGTTCGGATAGAGTTATTGAAATCTTGGTAATACATTTGGCTGAGTAACATATTTAAGTGATCACAAGATTACAGGTTAGGGTAAGTATAAGATAAGCAAGAGCAAATGTCAAATGATGGTACAGTAATAACCAGTGCAACCGACAGAACTTTAAGGGGCTCCAGAACGCCCTATACTTGCAATGTTAAAATAACGCTTATAAATTACATCTTTCCTCACAAAGTATTTGAGGTAGGAAGTTGAACTTTTTACAGGTTATTTATTGGAATATGGGCTACAACTTAACACAGGGATTTTACAAAATTTTAGTTCAGTTATTAAAGATGATTTTTTTTCAATTGTAATGAAAATTCACAACTTTTTTTGCAATTTTTTATTTATATATTCAAAAATATACAGTTTTTTGGAAAAAGGCTGTGTTAAATTATGCAGAAGGTACTGAGTAACATTTACTGAAAGTTTGAAACAAATATGTTTGGAAGATCCTTAGAAAACATGTAATTAGTATGAGAAAATAAAAGTTTTGGGAATCGAGCGACAAAGATTGGATTAACTTTTTAGTGCATTCCGGGTCCATAGGATGGATTATCTTCATCCTCTGCAAACTCCTCCTCCAGCTTCCTCTTGTTCCTCCTCCTGTTTACTCTTGCTTGTATTTCTAGACTCTTTACAGCCCTGTCTGCAGCCCGAAGGCGTTCCTTGTCTAAAGCAAGCATCGCTCGTACCATGTTAGAACCTATCTTCATTCCCATATTTCTAAATACCTTGCACCTTACAATGTTGCCATCATTGAAAGTCGCAACAGCATCATACACACCAAAGTGAAGTGTTTCTATTCCAACAAATACAGTCTTGGGGATTCTCGACCATATAACACTATTTACACTTTCATTGGGGTTTTGAGTTATTCCGTGAATACATTTTTCAACAGTTCAGGTGCTGCTAAGTCTCTGAAAATAGGTTTTATCACCTCCATTATTGCATGAGGCAGACTATGCTTATGAGTGTACACTTCACCAGTTAGCAGTCCTTTGTTATATTTACACCAACTGTCTTCTTCTTTGGGACACAAGCTATGCTGGGGATTTTCATCGTCTTTATTGTTTACAGTAATAAAACATACCTTTGGCTTTCCAACATTTCTCCTTTTCTTAAAAGCCTTCAGAGGATATCTAATAACTTTACTTTTACTCATTATTATACTTCAACAAAACAGAGACTCAAGAAACAGAATTAATTACGAATATTTTCGAGATAACGACAGAGTAAATAAACATGAAACAATCGACAATCACACCAGCGATATATATTGAACCATCACAGGTTAGCCACAACACATACTTTATCTCACATCACTAAAATGTACCTGATGAACACGGACGTTAATAATAACACCATTTGACAGCAGTTTAACAGCGCCACAGTGGGTCACGCCCATGTAGAACACATTTCAAAAAAATTTTAAAAATAGTTGTAGTCTTCGGAATTGAATAAATTATATATCTATTAAAATAGGTTTTATCACCTCCATTATTGCATGAGGCAGACTATGCTTATGAGTGTACACTTCACCAGTTAGAAATCCTGCAGATTCGAAAAACGCAAAAAAGTAAATATTGAACTTTTCATGATTTTGAGCCTTTCCGGAGCCCCTTAACTGAAAATGTGAAAATGGGTATGCATTGAGTTGTACAGGTGCAGGATGTCAGTTTGTAGGGTGGAGTTCCACGGTTGTTGCGTTTGGTTGGCCAGCACAGGTGCAGTTAATGCTGCTTGTTAATAACGCTGGCATTGTCGCCCGACGCTGTCGCATATGTGCTCAGTTGTAGACAGATCTGGTGATCGACATTCTGTAGAGCATGTTGCGTTACAACAGCGGTATGTTGGCGAGCGTTATCCTGGTGGAAACACCCCTGTAATGCAGTTAATGAATGGCAGCACATCAGGTCGAATCAGCAGATTGACGTAGAAATTTGCATTCAGCATGCGTGGGATAACCACTAGAGTACTTCTGCTGTCACGCAAAATCGCACCCCAAACCGTAACTCCAGGTGTAGGTTCAGTGTTTCTATCACGCCTCCTTCTAACCAACAAATGGCCACCACTGGCACCGGGGCAGAACTAGCTTCATCAGAAAACACCTGCCCGCCAATGAGCTCTCGCTTGACATCATTGAAGTCGGAAATGGCGGTGGTTTGGGTCAGTGGACTGCACATTGCAGGACGACTGGTTCGGAACTGCCCTTGGAGTAAACGATTTGTAACAGTTCGCTGTGTCACCGTGGTGCCAACTGCTGCTCAAATTGCTGCCGCACATGCAGTACGATGCTCCAGAGCCCCACTCCCAACACGATGGTTATCGTTCTCGTCAGTGCCATATGGCCGTCCGGAGCCCGATCTTCTTGCGACCGTACATTCTCGTGACCACCTCTGCCAGTATTTATGTACAGTGGCTGCATTACTGCCAAGTCTTTCTGCAGTATCGCAGAAGGAACATCCAGCTTCTCGTAGCCCTATTACACGCCCTCTTTCAAACTCAGTGAGATGCTGATAATGATGTCTTCGTCGCCTTACAGAAATTCTTGACTAACATGAACTCATCACGTCAAGTCTCAAAGGCAACTAACATACGACCGTAACAGCGTGTATTTAAAGCATACCTGATTTGCTATGCGACTAGGCGACTAGTGCTATCGACTGGCGGCAAATTTGAACAGACATCATCTTCTAGATACAGAAACAGGGCTTCGAATACGAAAAGTTCCTTCTTGGTGTTACGATTATTTGTCGGTATTGTTAATAAACAAGAGAACTTGCACGTCTCTGACAAAACACCCTGAAAACCATGGATCAAAGTAATCAGATGGAGTTTGTACACATTCAGTTCCAAAAAGCATCATTTGTGTAGTTTGAAGTTCAAAGTGTCATTATTGTTGTGGGAAAGTTGACATTTCTGGTGTCCAGTGTCCATTAGGCTCTAGACCCCCTCTTCCATATCTGCTTGGTGTTGTTGTTGTGGTCTTCAGTCCAGAGACTGGTTTGGTGCAGCTCTCCATGCTACTCTATCCTGTGCAAGCTCCTTCATCTCCCAGTACCTACTGCAACATACGTCCTTGTGAATCTGCTTAGTGTATTCATCTCTTGGTCTCCCTCTACGATTTTTACCCTCAACGCTGCCCTCCAATACTAAATTTGTGATCCCTTGATGCCTCAGAACATGTCATACCAACCGATCCCTTCTTCTAGTCAAGTTGTGCCACAAACTTCTCTTCTCCCCAATCCTATTCAATACCTCCTCATTAGTTATGTGATCTACCCATCTAATCTTCAGCATTCTTCTGTAGCGCCACATTTTGAAAGCTTCTATTCTCTTCTTGTCCAAACTATTTATCGTCCATGTTTCACTTCCATAAACGGCTACTCTCCATACAAATACTTTCAGAAACGACTTCCTGACACTTAAATCTATACTCGATGATAACAAATTTTTCTTCTTCAGAAATGCTTTCTTTTCCATTGTCAGTCCACATTTTAGATCCTCTATACTTCGACCATCATCAGTTATTTTGCTCCCCAAATAGCAAAACTCCTTTACTACTTCAAGTGACTCATTTCCTAATCTGATTCTCTCAGCATCACCCGACTTAATTCGACTACATTCCATTATCCTCGTTTTGCTTTTGTTGATGTTCATCTTATATCCTCCTTCCAAGACACTATCCATTCCGTTCAACTGCTCTTCCAAGTCCTTTGCTGTCTCTGACAAAATTACAATGTCATCGGCGAACCCCAAAGTTTTTATTTCTTCTCCATGGATTTTAATACTTACTCCGAATTTTTCCTACAAAATCAATTTGGCTCAGTACAAATAAGCATCACAAATTGCGTTCCTGACATTTCCTCATGTTGTTCAGTCAGAATGTCTTCGAAGATTCATTTTGGGAGGATTTGAATAAATGATACATGTTTCTAAACCTTTGTAACAAACGTAGGGGACTGATTCCTAAGATTGAAAAAAGAAAAATTGTTCAGCACAGGCTCCAGTTTCTAACAATGTAACTGTCATGGTGGTAAACCACTCAGATCAACTGATACTGCAGTATTAGTAAGTGTAATACTTCATTTACATGATTTCTTTTCTTTATGCATGAAGTACGAGTAATAATGTATGAATATCCTCCCCTCTGCTACTGTGTGCTCATGACATTAACATTCTTACCTGCCACCAATGCTAATATCAATTTGCACGTTGGAGGTCACATTGATCAGCTCCACAGTTCAAAATCTTCTTGCCCTGACAGAAGCTTATACATAAAAACGCCACAGTTACTTCATAGGTATTTCATGCTTTTACTGTCCAGCACTCTTTTCGTGTCATTCGCGAGCCTTGAATTGTTGCTACAGAGTTAGATCTTCACTAAGACGATAGATATGATCTATGAGGGGTGCTTAGCTCTAGCATTTTTATACACTGAAGAGCCAAAGAAGTGCACGCGTATTCAGAGATATGTAAATAGGCAGAACACGGCGCTGCGGTCGGCGGCGCCTATTTAAGTGTTTTCCTCAGTTGTTAGATCGGTTACTGCTGCTACAGTGGCAGGTTATCAAGTTTTAACTACGTTTGAACGTAATGTTATAGTTGGCACACGAGCGATGGGACACACAGAATGAAGTGGGGATTTTCCTGTAAGATTTTCCTGTAAGATCATTTCACGAGTACCAAGAAACTGCAAAAAGGTGAGAATTTAAGGAGATGGGACCTGGATAAACTGAAAGAACCAGAGGTTGTACAGAGTTTCAGGGAGAGCATGAGGGAACAATTGGCAGGAATGGGGGAAAGAAATACAGTAGAAGAAGAATAGGTAGCTTTCAGGAATGAAGTAGTGACGGCGGCAGAGGATCAAGTAGGTAAAAAGACAAGGGCTAGTAGAAATCCTTGGGTAACAGAAGAAATATTGAATTTAATTGATGAAAGGAGAAAATATAAAAACGCAGTAAATGAACCAGGCGAAAAGGAATACAGACGTCTAAAAATGAGATTGACAGGAAGTGCAAAATGACTAAGCAGGGATGGCTAGAGGACAAATGTAAGGATGTAGAGGCTTATCTCACTAGGGGTAAGATAGATACTGCCTACAGGAAAATTAAAGAGACCTTTGGAGATAAGAGAACCACTTGTATGAATATCAAGAGCTCAGATGGAAACACAGTTCTAAGCAAAGAAGGGAAAGCAGAAAGGTGGAAGGAGTATATAGAGGGTCTATACAAGGGCGATGTACTTGAGGACAATATTATGGAAATTGAAGAGGATGTAGATGAAGATGAAATGGGAGATACGATACTGCGTGAAGAGTTTGACAGAGCACTGAAAGACCTGAGTCGAAACAAGGCCCCGGGAGTAGACAACATTCCATTGGAACTACTGACGGCCTTGGGAGAGCCAGTCGTGAGAAAACTCTACCATCTGGTGAGCGAGATGTATGAGACAGGTGAAATACCCTCAGACTTCAAGAAGAATATAATAATTCCAATCCCAAAGAAAGCAGATGTTGACAGATATGAAAATTACCGAACTATCAGTTTAATAAGTCACAGCTGCAAAATACTAACGCGAATTCTTTACAGACGAATGGAAAAACTGGTAGAAGCCGTCCTCGGGGAAGATCAGTTTGGATTCCGCAGAAATGTTGGAAAACGTGAAGCAATACTGACCCTACGACTTATCTTAGAAAATAGAGTAAGGAAAGGCAAACCTACGTTTCTAGCATTTGTAGACTTAGAGAAAGCTTTCGACAATGTTGACTGAAATACTCTCTTAAATTCTAAAGATGGCAGGGGTAAAATACAAGAAGCGAAAGGCTATTTACAATTTGTACAGAAACCATACGGCAGTTATAAGAGTCCAGGGGCATCAAAGGGAAGCAGCGGTTGGGAAGGGAGCGAGACAGGGTTGTAGCTTGTCCTCGATGTTATTTAATCTGTATATTGATCAAGCAGTAAAGGAAACAAAAGAAAAATTCGGAGTAGGTATTAAAATCCATGGAGAAGAAATAAAAATGTTGAGGTTCGCCGATGACATTGTAATTCTGTCAGGGGCGGCAAAGGACTTGGAAGAGCAGTTGAACGGAATGGACAGTGTCTTGAAAGGAGGATATAAGATGAACATCAACAAAAGCGAAACGAGGATAATGGAATGTAGTCGAATTAAGTCGGGTGATGCTGAGGGAATTAGATTAGGGAATGAGACACTTAAAGTAGTAAAGGAGTTTTGCTATTTGGGGAGCAAAATAACTGATGATGGTCGAAGTAGAGAGGATCTAAAATGTAGACTGGCAATGGCAAGGAAAGCGTTTCTGAAGAAGAGAAATTTGTTAACATCGTGTATAAATTTAAGTGTAAGGAAGTCATTTCTGAAAGTATTTGTATGGAGTGTATCCATGTATGGAAGTGAAACATGGACGACAAATAGTTTGGGCAAGAAGAGAATAGAAGCATTCGAAATGTGGTGCTACAGAAGAATGCTGAAGATTAGATGGGTAGATCACATAACTAATGAGGAGGTATTGAATAGAATTGGGGAGAGGAGGAGTTTGTGGCACAACTTGAGAAGAAGCGGGTAGGACATGTTCTGAGGCATGAGGGGATCACAAATTTAGCATTGGAGGGCAGCGTGGAGAGTAAAAATCGTAGAGAGAGACCAAGAGATGAATACACTAAGCAGATTCAGAAGGATGTAGGCTGCCAGTAAGTACTGGGAGATGAAGAGGCTTGCACAGGATAGGGTAGCGTGGAGAGCTGCATCGGACCAGTCTCAGGACTGAAGACAACAACAACAACAACCATGAATATCAGGAATCTGGTAAAACATCTCCGAAATCGCTGCGGCCGGAAAAAAGATCCTGCAAGAATGGGACCAACGATGACTGAAGAGAATCGTTCAACGTGACAGAAGTGCAATCCTTCCGCAAATTGCTGCAGATTTCAGTGCTGGGCCATCAACACGTGTCAGCGTGCGAAGCATCCAACGGAACGTCATCGATAGGGGCTTTCGGAGCCGAATGCTCTCCCATGTACCCTTTATGGTTGCACGACACCAAGCTTTACACCTCGACTGAGTCCGTCAACACCGACATTGGACTGTCGATGACTGGAAACATGTTGCCTAGTCGGACAAAAAATGGTTCAAATGGCTCTGAGCACTATGGGACTTAACATCTGTGGTCATCAGTCCCCTAGAACTTAGAAATACTTAAACCTAACTAACCTAAAGACATCACACACATCCATGCCCGAGGCAGGATTCGAACCTGCGACCGTAGCAGTCGCGCGGTTCCGAACTGAGCGCCTAGAACCGCGAGACCACCGCGGCCAGCTAGTCGGACACGTATAGTTTCCAATTGTATCGAGCGGATGGCCGTGTACGGGTATGGAGACAACCTCATGAATCCATCTACCCTGCATGTCAGCAGGGGACTGTTCAAGCTGGTGGAGGCTCTGTAATGGTGTGGGGTATGATCATCTGCATCCATTCGTGTCCATTGTGCATTCCGACGGACTTGGGCAATTCGAGAAGAACACTGCGACACTCTAAACGTCCAGAATTGTTACAGAGTGGCTCCAGGAACACTCTTTTGAGTGTTAAACACTTCCACGGGCTTCCAACGTCCACAGACATAAACATTATTGAGCATATTTGGGATGCCTTACAAGGTGCTATTCAGAATAGATCTCCACCCCCTCGTACTGTTACGGATTTTTGGACAAACCCTGCAGGATTCATGGTGTCAATTCCCTCCAGCACTACTTCAGTCATTAGTCGAGTCCATACTCCGCCGCGTTGTGGCATTTCTGCGTGCTCGCGGGGCCCAACACAATACCAGGCAGGTGTACCAGTTTCTTTGGTTCTTCAGTGTATTATTACTCGTGGATTTATGCTTGGAGAATAAGTGGTTCTCGCCACCTGCTCTGCAAGCTCTCCTCAACCTCTCCGCTAGATGCTCCTAGAAGATGTTCACCATAATGGGTGCAGTTTCTCCTATCAGATTCAAACTGTGGGTAGATGCTTTGAACCTGTGGTGTGACGCCGTCTCACTCAAATGTGATGATACATCAAAGTGTCAGTCTCATGTAACTGGAAAGAATTTAAAGTAAATTTGCAAACATAGCATGTAGTGACTTGGATGTTTGTACATCACTAAGTAGTGTCAACAACTCTGTTACTAGAAAAAAGCTGTCACTGCTCAAGACTTACCCTAACCGGAATACTGCTGCAGCCTGCGATACTTATGTGACAGCGCAGAATCTATTATTTGGATGTTTTTCCTTATTACAGTATTGGTAAAACTATATCTGAGAGGTTATTTTTGTTGCATTTTCAGTTAAAAATCCCCCTTTTTCCAAGGCAACTAGTGACTAACTGATGACAATGTGTCTTCAAATCGCGTATGGAAAATATATTCGTTTTATTAGTATCTGTCCTTAAATCGAGAAACATCTCGGATTACGATTTGTTGGTGACAATATGGAATTTTGCTTCACATCCCTGCCACTGACGAAGGTTCTGTGAAGCGCTATTCTGTCGAAAAGTAGCATTTTGAGACCGTGGCTGTGTACAAAATACACGTTGAGTCTTGCCGAACAGATAAAAGCAAACAGCCGCTTTTTGTAATGCTCTTTATTTGAATAATAGCGCCGTTCATCATCAGACAGTTTGAGCATGTTAAGACACATTTTGTTGTAGTTCACATTGGTTCAAATGGTTCAAATGGCTCTGAGGTCCTGAGTCCTCTAGAACTTAGAACTACATAAACCTAACTAACCTAAGGACATCGCACACATTCATGCCCGAGGCAGGATTCGAACCTGCGACCGTAGCGGTCGCGCGGTTCCAGACTGAAGCGCCTAGAACCGCTCGGCCACTCCGGCCGGCACATTGGTTTTCACTTTTTATTCGCCCATATGGTAAAAATTCCTTGAGGTGGTGGTGCCCTACGACCAAAACATGATGTGGAAAACTTTCTAATTAACTGTTGTTGGTGCCTCATATCCAATTCGAGTGATTTAAACAAATTTTTAATGCGGAAATGTTTAGGTTACCTACGTCTCAAATTTCTCAGCATTGCGTCGCAATGAAAACAAGCAGTCAACGTGAACAAGTCTGTCGGTTCGAAACAGGTAACGATATTTATGTAATCTTAAACAAATACCATTATAAAAAGTGCTGTTGTTTTCTCTGCGGGAATCGGCCTGTGTTCTGTGAAGTGATTTTTTTATCATTGTTTTACTACAGAACATGAAACTCTTGAAAGCAATACCAAGTCATCACAATATGAGAAAATGTAACGTTAATGGAAATGCCCACTTTAGATAGTGTGCTTAATTCAACCTGAGCATTACAAACACGTTCTTTAGGCTTCTTCAAAAATACATACATCAAAAAAAGTTTTGCATCACCACGGTTCCGAGAGTTCCGGAACCTGTACCGAAACTTGGAATAGAGATCAACATAAACATCATTTCCACCCTTTTAATTGCTCATGAAAACCACACATTGCCTGTTGTACCACCATACAGCGAGACCTTCAGAGGTGGTGGTCCAGATTGCTGTACACACCGGTACCTCTAATACCCAGTAGCACGTCCTCTTGCATTGATGCATGCCTGTATTCGTCGTGACATACTATCCACATGTTCATCAAGGCATTGTTGGTCCAGATTGTCCCACTCCTCAACGGCGATTCGGCGTAGATTCCTTAGAGTGGTTCGTGGGTCACGTCGTCCACAAGCAGCCATTTTTAATCTATCCCAGGCACGTTCGATAGGGTTCATGTCTGGAGAAGATGCTGGCCACTCTAGTCGAGCGATGTCGTTATCCTGAGGGAAGTCATCCACAAGATGTGTACGATGGGGGCACGACTTGTCGTCCACGAAGACGAATGCCTCGCCAATATGCTGCCGATATGGTTGCACTATCGGTCGGAGGATGGTATTTACGTATTGTACAGCGTTTACTGCGCCTTCCATAACCACCAGCGGCGTACTTCGGCCCCACATAATGCCACCACATAACAGCAGGGAACCTCCGCCTTGCTGCACTCACTGGACAGTGTGTCTAAGGCGTTCAGCCTCACCGGGTTGCCTCCAAACACGTCTCCGTCGATTGGTTGAAGGCATATGCGACACTCATCGATGAAGAGAACGTGATGCGAATCCTGAGCGGTCCATTCGGCATGTTGTTGGGCCCATCTGTACCCCACTGCATGGTGTCACGATTGGAAAGATGGACCTCGCCAAGGACGTCGGGAGTGAAGTTGCGCATCATGCAGCCAATTGTGCACTGTTTGAGTCGTAACACGACGTCCTGTGGCTGCACAAAAAGCTTTATTAAACATGTGGCGTTGCTCTCAGGGTTCCCCCGAACCATAATCCGTAGGCAGCGGTCATTCACTGCAGTAGTAGCCCTAGGACGGCCTGAGCATGTCATCGACAGTTCCTGTCTCTCTGTATCTCCCCCATGTCCGAACAACATCGCTTTGGTTCACTCCGAGACGCCTGGACACTTCCATTGTTGAGAGCCCTTCCTGGCACAAAGTAACAATGCGGACGAGATCAAACCGCGGTATAGACCGTCTAGGCATGGTTGAACTACAAACAACACGAGCCGTGTACCCTCCTTCTTGGTGGAATGACTGGAACTGATCGGCTGTCGGACCCCTCCATCTAAAAGGCACTGCGGGTTTAGTGACATCTCTGAACAGTCAAAGGGACTGTGTCTGTGATACAATACCCATAGTCAACGTCTATCTTGAAGAGTTCTGGAAACTGGCGTGATGCATAATTTTTTTTTTTTTGATGTGTGTAGAAAATATTTCGGATGCATCCTCACTCTAGGCAATGGAACCTTCTGGATTATGAAATGGCATGCATGATAGTTCTCAGGGGTGGTTCAGCAAGCTGGTCAATGCAAAGAGACAAGCCATCAGCACGAAGCCGAATATTGGACTTCAGAACCTCATTCAGAATGTGCTTCAGTTGCTGCTGAATCACGTTCTTGCACCAAAGCTCTGCACAAATTAGCTAATCGAGTTGTAAGTAAATTGCTGAAAAAAAGTATTAGACTGGTTAGATGATTCTGAAGTGGATATACAGACACTTATGGGCGACTTGAGATATCAAATAAGAAGTATACTCCGGTGTAAAATTCGACAAGACTTCAAGACAAAGATGTTAAAAGTCCAGTTGTAGACAATGACCGCTTTTCTGTCGTTCATACATAACTATGAAAATTGCATAGACTTTGTCCCAGTTTGTTTGACATCCTTGCAGTCATATTTGGATCAAGACGTAAACTTACTGCACTAACATGTTCACTTGATTGGGCACAGCATTTCACAGTTCCGAGAAAGTTTACGGGATGATGAGTTGAGCACTGGCAATAAATACGTGAAATGTATGATCAGATTTAGCTTATGTATGTTCGTTACATTGCTTTACCACAGCATTAGAAGCATATGTGCGACCAAGATTTGAAAAATTTCATCCAGCAGTGGAGAACGGGTGACAAAACATATGGGCTTAGATAGTTCAAATGGTTCAAATGGCTCTAAGCACTATGGGACTTAACATCTGAGGTCATCAGTCCCCTAGAACTTAGAACTACTTAAACCTAACGAACTAAGGACATCACACACATCCATACCCGAGGCAGGATTCGAACCTGCGGTTCCAGAGTGATGCGCCTAGAACCGCTCGGCCACACCGGCCGGCTTAGATAGTTAACCCATAGAAGTTGTCAAATAGTGAGTCCTAATACCAACATCTGATCGTTTGGTATTAGTGTGGTACAAATGATTCCCGAAAGTCATTGTGGTTTCCAACTAAAGTGGGACATAGTCGATAGGATTTTCGTAACTATACAATGTCGAGGCATTAGCCACGAGCAACCCTGCAATTTTTACAATTGTTGTTACGATTAAGAGAACACACTCCACTATTTGCTATAGGTTTTGCTATGAACTGTTCTGGGACTCTGTTTATTGAAATAAACCAAAATTATAAGTAAGAGTTACCTAGAATAACCTGAACAGGAATGAAATTCACCTACACAAGAATGTACACTGATGAGCCAAAGAAACTGGTACACCTGCCTAATATCATGTAGGGCCCTCACGAGCACACAGAAGTGCCACTACACGACTTGGCATGGACTTCACTATTGCCTAATTGGACTAGACTAACGTCTGAAGTAGTGCTGAGGGAATTGATACCATGTATATTGTAGGTCTGTCCATAAATCCGTAAGAGTTTGGTGGTCAGCGGAAGTGTTTAAACTCAGAAGAGTGTTCCGGAGCCACTCTGTAGCAATTCTGGACGTGTGGGGTGTCGCATTGCCCTGCTCGAATTGCCCAAGTCAGTCGGAATGCACAATGGACATGAATGGATGCGGACGATCAGACAAGATGATTACGTACGTGTCGCCTGTTAGTGTCGTATCAAGACATATCGGGTGTGCGATATAACTCCAATTGAACACGCCCCACACTACTGCGGCTTGAACAGTCTTCTCCTGACATACAGGGTCCATGGATTCATGAGGTTGTCTCCATATCCGTACACGTCCGTCCGCTCGATACTATTGAAACGAAACTCGTCCGACCAGGCAACATGTTTCCAGCCATAAACAGTCGAATGTCGGTGAGACATAAATCTTTATGTCGTGCAGTCATCAAGGGTACACGAGTGGGCCTTCAGCTCCGAAATACACATCGATGATATTTCATTGAATGGTTCGCACGCTGACACTTGTTGACGGCCCAACATTGAGATCTGCAGCAATTTGTGGAAGGGTTGCACTTCTATCACGTTGAACGATTCTCTTCAGTCGTCGTTGGTCCCGTTCTTTCAGGATCTTTTTCCGTTCGCAGGAGATTTGGTGTTTTGCCGATTCCTGATATTCACGGTACATTAGTGAAATGGTCGTACGGCAAAATCCCCACTTCATCGCTACGTCGGAGGTGTTATGTCGCATCGCTCGAGCGCCGACTATAACACCACGTTCAGACTCACTTAAATCTTGATAACCTGCCATTGTAGCAGCAGTGACAGATCTAACAACTGCGCCAGACTCTTGTTGTCTTATATAGGCGTTGTCAACCGCAGCGCCGTATTCTGCCTGTTTACACATCTCTGTGTTGCCCATAACTGTTTCTTTGGCGCTTCAGTGTATAACGAATAACACCATCCACATCCAACTCTGCAAACGTGGCCGACGATGTCTTACTAATGTCTTACTAATCGCTGGAACAGTTGGTGTTCCCCATAAGCAGGCAATGACGTACGTCGCTTCGCAACACGGACACGCAAAACAAAACACTGACAGTCCACAACGTAATCAGACGTCACCAAGGGTGAATGTTCACCATGATTCTATCGTTCTGTTCTTGTGTGTTTCCCATGATTAGTGAGTTGGAGGAAATTAGTTGTGACACGGAAACCAATCGTCTCCAGACCCATGTCAATACACATTGTGATGAAAAGTATCCGGACACCCCCAAAGACAAACGTTTTTCATTTTAGTTGCATTGTGCTGCCACCTACTGCCAGGTACTTCATATCAGCGACATCAGTAGTCATTAGACATCGTGAGACAGCAGAATGGGGTGCTCCATGCAACTCACGGACTTCGAATATGGTCAGGTGATTGGGTGTCGCTTGTGTCATACGTCTGTAAGGAAGATTTTCACACTCCTAAACATCCCTAGGTCCACTGTTTCCGATGTGATAGTGAAGTGGAAACGTGAAGGAACACGTACAGCACAAAAGCGTACAGGCCGACCTCGTCTGTTGACTGACAGAGACCGCTGACAGTTGAAGAGGGCCGTAATGTGTAATAGGCAGACATCTGTCCAGACCATCATACAGGAATTCCAAACTGCATCAGGATTCACTGCAAGTACTATGACAGTTAGGCAGGAGGTGAGAAAACTTGGATTTCATGGTCGAGCGGCTGCTAATAACCCACACATTATGCCGGTAAATGCCAAACGACGCCTCGCTTGGTGTAAGGAGCTAAAACATTGGACGATTGAACAGAGGGAAAACCTTGTGTGGAGTGACGAATCACGGTACACATTGTGGCGATCCGATGGCAGGGTGTGGCTATGGCGAATGCCTGGTGAACGTTATCTGCCAGCGTGTGTAGTGCCAACAGTAAAATTCGGAGGCGGTGGTGTTATGGTGTAGTCGTGTTTTTCATGGAGAGGGCTTGCACCCCCTCTTGTTTTACGTTTCACTATCACAGCACAGGCCTCCATTAATAAGTACCTTCTTCCTTCCCACTGTTTAAGAGCAATTTGGGGATGGCGATTGCATCTTTCAATACGATCGAGCACCTGTCCATAATGCACGCCCTATGGTGGAGTGGTTACACGACAATAACATCCCTGTAGTGGACTGACCTGCACAGAGTCCTGACTTGAATCCTATAGAAGACCTTTGGGATGTTTTGGAACGTCGACTTCGAGCCAGGCCTCACCAACCGATATCGATACCTCTCGTCAGTGCAGCACTCCCTGAAGAATGGGCTGCCATTCCGCGATAAACCTTCCAGCACTTGATTGAACGTGTGTCTGCGAGAGTGGAAGCTGTTATCAATGCTAAGGGTGGGCCAACACCATATTGAATTCCAGCATTACCGTCGGAGGGCGTCAGGAACTTGTAAGTTATTTTCAGGCAGGTGTCCGGATAGTTTTGGTCACATATTGTATGACATGATTTTTTCGTCTACGTGCAAGGAATGTGTCCTCCAATTTGTGCCGTACTTGTTTGTTACACCCCGTGTATGCATCCATCGCACTGACCTATAGTCTACTCCATATACTGACATTCAACAGAACTTCCACACATGGGCAAGGAAAGGGGCCAATGTGCACGAAGAAAGAACACTCTGTCCAACAGGCTGCTCAACCCACCGTGTGGGACTTCAGCCAGTAGTGGTATACAACATTTTTTTACATAATCTCGAGAGGCAGGTACACACAAAAATGCTACTATAATAATGAAATACACACCTCGTCGTAGGCTCATGATTGTATCCGAGTTTTCATTTCGTTCCTGCATTTCTGTTATTAAATGGCAATTCAGGAACAGAGATGCATATGATGGCATAGGCCAATTCTAGCACGAAACATGCGGCCACGCACATTACACATAATAGAAGGTGAAGTGTGTGGCTGGGCTTGGCGGAATGTGGCTAGCCCGCATCTCGTGGTCGTGCGGTAGCGTTCTCGCTTCCCACGCCCGGGTTCCCGGGTTCGATTTCCGGCGGGGTCAGGGATTTTCTCTGCCTCGTGATGGCTGGGTGTTGTGTGCTGTCCTTAGGTTAGTTGGGTTTAAGTAGTTCTAAGTTCTAGGGGACTTATGACAACAGCAGTTGAGTCCCATAGTGCTCAGAGCCATTTGAACCATTTTTTTGGAATGTGGATATCCCACATTTTTCGTTTCCCTGCCTCCGCCGTTCCTACTCAGAATGTAACACAGCAGTTGAGGTAGTTGTGCGCCAACGATTACGATGTTCTGCTGTGGCGCACCTGTTACTTTGGTCAATGCTCAGACTCTTTAGATTCTCCTTATAGAGCTTCAGAGGAACACGACGGAGCGTTGTACCTGTGCTTACCTCACCATATAAAATTTGTTGAGGAAGTCTGTTGTTTCTCATCCTCCGGACATGGACAGTTCACCAAACTTGCCTTCTCAAGAACCGCAGTGTTTGATATGAAGTCATCCCCATCAGGTGTCCATAATGGTTCTAAGCTTCTGTTGACTGAAACGTTCTACTTTCTTAAGATCACGGCGATATAGCGTCCAGTTTCGCAACCATAGAGTAGGGTAGAAACAACAATTGCTCGATACACCATGTGTTTGGTAAATAGTGTCAGATCTTCATCCAGGAACACTCGATGTAGGAGACATCCGTAAGCAGCATGCGTGGCATACGTCCTATTCTCCACGTCCTGTCCCGACGAGCAATTAGCTGATAACACATTTCCCAGATAGAGGAAGTGATGTGCTTGTTCCGAAGATGTACTGGAAATGAAGGTATTGAGATCCGGAAAGGCAGTTTCAGGAGCTGGCAGTGCTAGTATCTTTGTTTTTTAGTTGTTAATGGTCAGGCTAAACCGTCTGTATGCAGTACTGAAACAATGTACAGACATCTGCAGCTCTGCACGTGTGTGAGCTGCAGAGGCATTGTCGTCAGCATACTGTAGTTCAGCTACCTGAGTGAGACTTGCGTACCTTTTAGAGTGCAGTCTGGACTGATTAAATAACCACACATCTAATCTTTATTAGTGTTCCACTCCTGCGTTGTTTGCAGACGATATCTCCTAAAGCATGGCTGCTAGGTACAGAGCACAAATGTTGGCGCCAGGACACATCCTTGTTCGAGCCCACTAGTGATAGAGTATTTGTCAGTTGTTTGATTCTGGTATCGTACTTGCCCAGACGTGTCGTCATGGAAATCTTGGATTAGTTTAACAAAGTGTTCAGGGCAGCCAAAATGTTTTAAGACCTTTCATATAGCTTCTCTGGGCACTGTAAAAAAGGCCTTTTCTCGGTCTTAGAACACAAACAGTGGAGGCTTACGTTGTTCCCTGTACTTCTGCTGCAGTTGTCGCGCACAGAAGAACATATCAATATTTCCTCTGGAGGGGCGAAATACGCACTGAGATTCAGGAAGTACAGTCTCGGGAAGTGTGTGGGGGCGATTGAACAGAATTCTAGCAACAATTTTACCAGCCGCAGCGAGGAAGGATATACCACAGTAACTACCGATATACACCAGCACAGGCAACATTTAAGTTCAAAATAAAGAAAGCTAGAATCACTTTGGTGGACTAGCACAGTCCTAGAAATATGGGGGAAAATGCATAAAGTCGTTTCAACGACAAAATATGCAAAGTAGCAAGGCTTCATTCTAGATGTGGTCGGCCTTTTATTATTTCTCCTCTCTCACAAGGCTATGACATGGAGGTCTCAAACTGGAAGGCGGTGCTAATGACTGTGGAGCATCGTTTACACGGTGCGGCACGGACCGGCGAACTTTATTTTGGTAGCAGGGTATTAATTACATACTGTCAGATATGTTGTAACTGAGTGCTACTATTAATTCAACCCAAAATCCATGGCTGTGGAAAACTGGTTTTCCTGCTATAGTATGATGGCAGTTGCATTCTGTAACTATCAACTTAAACACTTGCTTGACAGGATGACACTAGAGCAGAAATGTGGCAACACAATAACGAATAACCAATAACTTTTATTAAGAGTATGTTACAAAATGGTACTTAACTTTGGCACAGTTTGATGCGTGGCGCTTGAAGTCACATACCTAATATAATGAAATCTAAATAATTTTGCTTTCTCTTTTTAGTATACGACATTGTCACTGTGACTGAATTTATACGGCGGACGCTCTTAGTTAGCTGTCCTATTACTCTGGAGATAGTGACTGCTAAGTCGGAATGTAGTCTTGCAGGAACTACGCTGAGTTGGCTGCAGGCACTGAACGAAACTATCTAATACCAGGTGCCCACGGTATGTCGTGTTTTGTGCCTGTCGGCAGCGGGATTTTCATGTCCACCAGTATAAGGCAGAAGCAATATAGTCCGCAGTTGATATCGCTCCATTTGGCTACTGGCAACAGTATCAGCAGGCTGGTACGACTCGCAGGTGGACGTCACACAGAAGCAGAAAGTGGTCTGAATTTGTGAGCACCATCTAAAGGCTGCTGCTCGGAACTGAGAGGCAACAGGTGAGTGGCTGAACCTGCGTGGTGGCAGCCTCTCGCGGTGTTCGTTGTCTACACCTTAAGCCTGGTACACAACACATATTAAATAAGGATACACTATGTGATCAAAAGTATCCGGACACCCCAAAAACATGTACGTTTTTCATATTACGTGCATTGTGCTGCCACCTGCTGCCAGGTACTCCATATCAGCGACCTCAGTAGTCGTTAGACATCGTGAGAGAGCAGAATGGGGTGACCCGCGGAACTCACGGACTTCGAACGTGGTCAGGTGATAGGGTGTCACTTGTGTCATACGTCTGTACGCGAGATTTCCACATTCCTAAACATCCCTAGGTCCACTGTTTCCGATGCGACAGTGAAGTGGAAACGTGAAGGGACACGTACAGCACAAAAGCGTACAGGCCGACCTCGTCTGTTGACTGACAGAGACCGCCGACAGCTGAAGAGGGTCGTAATGTGGAACAGGCAGATATGAAAAAAAATGTTCAAATGTGTATGAAATCTTATGGGACTTAACTGCTAAGGTCATCAGTCCCTAAGCTCACACACTACTTAACCTAAATTATCCTAAGGACAAACACACACCCATGCCCGAGGGAGGACTCGAACCTCCGCCGGGACCAGCCGCACAGTCCATGACTGGATCACCTGAGGCCGGCCGGAGTGGCCGTGCGGTTCTAGGCGCTTCAGTCTGGAACCGCGCGACTGCTACGGTCGCAGGTTCGAATCCTGCCTCGGGCATGGATGTGTGTGATGTCCTTAGGTTAGTTAGGTTTAACTAGTTCTAAGTTCTAGGGGTCATAGCATACGCAGACGACCTCCTCCTGCTGGTCGGTGGCCGTAGCCCCGAGGATTTAGAGCCTAAAGTGGAGAGAGCCATAACCATACTTACATCATGGTGTCACAGAACTAAAATGACGATTGAGCCCAGTAAATCTACATACCTGCTTCTCAAAGGCCAACTGGTCAGAAACCCTACGGTCAGAATCAATGGCTCGCCAGTTCTTCGGCGCCGCGAGGCCCGATATCTAGGTGTAGTCATCGATGAGAGGTGGAACTTTGCATCACACATTGATACCGTATCTCAAAAATCCTTGGTTTTACTAAACAACTTAATTGGAATTGGTCACAAACGTTTTCACCTTCCACCCAACTTAATCAAATTATATCATAATAGTATCTTGACCTCAATAGTAGGATACGGATCAGGGGTCTGGGCACACAGACTCACGAGGGTCATGTCTACCGTGGCCGTAAGAAGAGTGCAGCGGAACATGCTCCTACGTTCAGCAGGGGCCTACAGGACAACACCTGGGGGAGCGCTTTTAGTGCTAATGGGGATCTGTCCAATGGACATAAAAATCCGTGAGCAGGCCGCCTGGTACTGGGCGAAGAAGGAGAACAGGGATAAAATTAGGGAGATACTTGGGATTTATGCTGGGGATAAGAACGCTATTAAAAAGAGAGAGATCGAACTGTGGCAGGAACAGTGGAGCAACGAGGATACGGGACGCAGAACCTGTGAGCTGCTACCGGACATAGAGGAACGAATAAAACTCACATTTTTCACGCCTACGAGAGGAATGCTGCACTTTCTTACTGGACATGGACCATACCCAACATATCTATGTCGGTTTGGGAAGCAGGCTACACCCGCGTGTGACTGTGGTGCTGTGCAAGGCACCCCAGAACATGTGGTGTATGAGTGCCACCTCTTCGATGACGTAGCCAATGACCTAAGACAACAGCTACCGAACAATGACACGTACCACATACTAAGGCACGACAACACTTTCAACATCTTAAATAAACTCACAGATGAAATATCGAAAAAAGTCCTTAAGAACTTTTTAAGGGACAATCACTAAAAGCAAAAATTTCTTCACCGACTTAAGACTCCGTGCACCCTTCCTGTACCGCCGGGTAGGGACTTGGCCAGCCGATTCACGGCTGGAATCCGCCTTGCCCTGGACTAGGAGGGAGGGGGGTACAAAAAACACCGGACTGGAACACGCACCAATTATGACTTATGTAATTTAGATTAGATGTAGAAGATAGGATAAGGCTTTTAGGATAGACTGCAGCGATACCAAGTTGAGGGCCAGCCCAGTGTCAGGGGCACGCCCACTGGGATTAGCTCAGTGGGCCAGGCCAACATCCATCAGGTTTATAGTAGCACTGGCACACCTGTAGCGCTGCAGGTAGCATTTAGTTTCCTTGTAGATTAAGTAGTTTAAGAACCACATAGCGGTAAGATTATAATAATAAAATCACCTGTAGTGTAGAATAGAGAGCTGCATTTCTTTGTATCATTAGTAGGACTCACTAATGTAGTTAGGTAGTGGGTTAAATATGTATAATGCAATGAATTGAATAAAGATATTAAAAAAAAGTTCTAGGGGACTGATGACCTCAGAAGTTAAGTCCCATAGTGCTCAGAGCCATTTGTACCATTTTTGAACCACCTGCCGTTCGTCGGGATACCACGCCTGCCGTGGCAGCGGCAAACGTGTTAATAAGACCACTTCTGTATTTTCTGTTGTTACTGCAGCCTCTTCGTTCTTTTGTATATTGTGTATTACCCTATTATTAAATTGTACCTAATGATAATTAAATCGACACCCTAGCTCCAAACAGTCGTTGATATACATCACTGGGGACATGTTGAAAATGTGTGCCCCGACCGGGACTCGAACCCAGGATCTCCTGCTTACATGGCAGACGCTCTGTCTATCTGAGCTGCCGAGGGCACAGAAGATAGTGCGCCTGCAGGGACTTATCCCTTGCACGCTCCCCGTGAGACCCACATTCCCAACATGTCCACACCGCTACATTCGTAGTGCGGCTAATAGATGTTTGCCCATCACACTCATTACTCGTGGCAGATTAATCTACCAAATCCCGTACGAGTTGGGGCATTCCGTGTGCGTTCACACAAGAAGGTCAACGGCCGGGTAGCCATACTTTAACTAAATATGAACGTAGTATCTGTTGCCGAAAGAACAGTTACCATTGGTGACCGTGCAGCTTCTCTAGAATGAAATGAGAATTAAATCGACACCCTAGCTGCAAACAGGCGTTGATATACATCATTGGGGACATGTTGAAAATGTGTGCCCCGACCGGGACTCGAACCCAGGATCTCCTGCTTACATGGCAGACGCTCTATCTATCTGAGCTGCCGAGGGCACAGAAGATAGTGCGCCTGCAGGGACTTATCCCTTGCACGCTCCCCGTGAGACCCTCATTCCCAACATGTCCACACCACTACATTCGTAGTGCGGCTAATAGATGTTTGCCCATCACACTCATTACTCGTGGCAGATTAATCTACCAAATCCCGTACGAGTTGGGGCATTCCGTGTGCGTTCACACAAGAAGGTCAATGGCCGGGTAGCCATATTTTAACTACATATGAACGTAGTATCTGTTCCCGAAAGAACAGTTACCATTGATAACCGTGCAGCTTCTCTAGAATGAAATGAGAATTAAATCGACACCCTAGCTGCAAACAGGCGTTGATATACATCTTTTCTGAGACTTTCGAACGTCTTACATCATTGTACGTTGCCGAACATTTTTTCTAAGTCGGCAAATCTTAAGACTGTACTGATTTTCCTTAAGCTTTGCCTCCATTTTGTAGCGTAGCGCCAGAAATGCCTCTGATGGCCTTAGCTTTCTTCAAGTCAAACTGATCGTCATGTAACGGATCCTTAACTTTCTTTTCCATTCCTCTGTAGTTACCTCAAAAATATTGCGCTCTAGCAATTTTCGATAGAAGAAGCTCTGATATGCATACCCTCAAAATTACATGCCGCAACATGTGCTGGATGAACTGACACTTACCAATATAAGGACAGTATAATTCAGAGCAGCAACTATGTAGAAACTGAAAGCAATACCCATATTCTGTGACTTCCGCTGCTGTCTTCAGTGAAATAAAACACAGAATTTGCAAATCCTGACGACTAAATTAACTGTGTGTTATGATATATTCTTACCCCTTCTACTGGATGCCACGTGGTGCCTGTTCAGAGGTCAGCTTTGAGATTGTGACAGCTTCGACATCAACGTCCGTACCCTGCAAGCCACTGTACGACATGGGGTGGAAGTTACATGGTGCAGCTGTTTCATTGGCCCTCTTCCTAACCCATTCACAGTCGGCAGCGCTCACGCAAAATAACTTGACGCCCACGCAGAAAAGTATTCTTGTCCTGCATGCTTGGCGAGTCCTCCCCTTTGTTTGGAAGGGACGGAGTCTCATCTGGCTGTCGCCTACTGACCTGACTACTTTGACCGTCTGCTTGTGATATCTTTGCAACGTGACATGGTGCCACAGGGAAAGCTCTTCATGTATGATTATCAGGCAAGTGTGATTGTAAGCAATGCGATTAAATTTATGTCTGAGGAGGAAATAGAAGAAGGAAAATTCTCACTGAAAAGTGACGTTGATAGGGTTGTCAGAACCGCTAGCTCTTTCAGTCACACAATAAAGAAGGAAGGAGAAAACTTAGGTGCTAAAACACATTTGTTTAAAAAGGTGCCTATAACATTCTTCATAAGTACGAGAGAGTGTTGTACCTAGAGGATGGTGTACCTACGAACGGACGACGGTTTTTGGTCGGGGCTTCAGTCTAATGCCTTATTTTAAAATCACATGACAAAATGCACACTAGAGACTTCCATAAGCAGTTTCCGCCATTTTCTCCAGTTTTTGTTGTTAGACCTGAAGTTAGGTTTGCACAGCATTTGTAAATATTCTGCGTTCTCCACATGTAATTGCTATGTAGTATAGTAAAGCTATCGGGAATATATTGTTAATTCTTCAGGTACAGAATCGGCGAGTACAATGTAACATTTTTTGAGAAACACTTGTATAACATACTTCGTTGGTGGTGGAGCGTCTTTACCTTGAAACAGAAGGAGGTCTTTTACCGTGGAACATGTGATACTTGCAAATGAAGAGTTTCTTCAATATCGTCATAATTTTACCTGTCTTGAAAATGGAAATATGTTTAGTTTCAAACAGCTTCTAGTTGAAAATGTATTTAACTCTTAACTAGTTATACTTGAATTGGTGTCACTTAATGATTATTGGTTTGTGGTAGGCCAATAATATAAGATATAGACTATTAAATACAGCATTGACAAGATTTTATTGATTTCACTTGTTTTAGATTGCAATCAAATATTTGTTCCTGGGTAAATGACCATGTTGTACCTTGGAAGATGTTTTCACATTTGGAAAAACTTAATTTGTTGGAGCAATTTTTGTAAGTTCAGAAAAATACAGCAGCTCATAAAAATGAAACACCATCATTTAAAACAGAACAGGAAAATATATTTAAATTTTTGTTATAGGGTTGGCTAGAGCCGAATGTCTGAAAAGTGTACCAAGTTACAACAGTCTCGCCTAATGCCATACTACACAATTAAAAGATTGCTTGGAGGACTCAGCGGAGTGGTTAATAGTGAAAGGGGATAAGTACAATACCCTGTTGAATAGTATTACTTGATCAAAATTTATTTCCCTCACAAGAAAATCACGTGTCAAGATGTAAAGTGCATTATAGTACTGTCTTGTCATTCCCCTGAGTTCAACATCTTGCTCGCCATTACAGGAGATGCTGGCTCTGTTTTCCAAGTGGTCCGAGGGAAGAACATGAAGAAACGCATGGAGCTTAGTTGAATGTTTTCGGCCTGGAGTCAGTTTTCCGAACAGACTGGAGTTACTGCACGAGCATATCAGCAGGGGTCACCAACGGGTTCCTTAGTTTGTGCTGTGACGAAGAACAAATCTGTGTCTTACGAGTATATTACAGTTTATCTGAAGCAAGACGGGCGTAAATCGAAGAACTTTGTGCAATAGTGGCCAACCAAATGAGGCAGTGCCGCTGCTGTGACACCAACCTCACATTTGGGAGGATAGAACTTGCTCCGTACGACCAGCTTGATTTAGATTTTCTGTGGGTTTCCTAAATCACTTCAGGCAAATACCAGGACTTTTTCTTCATCAAGGCCATGACTGATTATGTGTCCAGTCCTCATATTCTCTGTGTATGTATATTTTTAGCTACTAATTTTTGTTGTCTTACCATGACTGTTCCTACGTCATTGTGAGATGATCCTTGGATGAATAAAAATAAACGAATAAATAAAATAATAAGCACTATCCAAAGCTTCACTACTTCAGGAAGGAAGTGGAAGAAGGAGAAGAAAATTTTACATTAGTTGATATTGAGGAACAGGTAGCTGGGAGACTGTCACACAATCTCTACGTGACATATGTACTTTTCGTATATTGTCAGTATTGTATTGTCGGTAAAGCAATTGCTGCTGCACTATATTTTTTATTCCTTTTTTGTTTTACGAGATTCCCTGCCTGCAGCGCATGGTCAGACTTGCTGTGCTTCATTTGATCCTATGTTTATTTGACCATTTCTTTTTCAGTACTCTAGTAAAAAACCATTGACTTTGAACGTCTATATTCTCGAATTATTGGTCGTACTGTTGTAACCTGTTAGTACAAATGTTTGCAGACTCACTAGCTGTAGTTTCCAACTTACGTGAAGTATGCATTTGTGTGTAGGCTTCGGCTGTCTACTTGCAGCTTCCCTACCATGTTGTTGCTGTTCATAACGGAGCGCCCGACACTATAGTTGTTCCTCCGCCTACTGCGCCTTCTGTACATGTATGGGCCAAGTTATTTTGTGCTAATTTTTACACAGGAAAAATGCTTGTCGGTACATTCACACATGAACCTGAATTTCAGTGATAGATTTTCCTACAGTAAAGTGATATTAGAAGAGGTTCTAATTCCTCTGCTTAGTCAGTGTAGAATCTAAGAAACACCTCATCAGGACAAATCACCTTTCCTCTATTCAAGCTATCTGAACTGTTTTCCAAGTTTTCTCAAATGGTTCAAATGGCTCCAAGCACTATGGGACTTAACATCTGAGGTCATCAGTCCCCTAGACCGTAGCAGCAGCATGGTTCCGGACTGAAGCGCCTAGAACCGCTCGGCCACAGCAGCCGGCTTCAAGTTCGCCCTCATTTATTTCTATATTTATGATTTTCGCGTCTGTGGTACAGTCTAACGTAGGAAACACGCCGTGATCTTCAGTGAAGCAGTTTCAGAAGAGAGAAGTGTCTGTCATCTTTCGTTTCGGCGGCATCATAGCCAGTGAACATTTGGACAGACGGTTTTGTTCCATAACATTTTCAGTCTTCATTTTGTCATCTTCGGTTTCATTGCCATTATGGTCAATGAGCATTTGGACAGATATTTTTTCCATTAACTGGTTTTACGTGGGAAGAAATCTTTTCATGGTTTTTGATAACTCTGCAGGGAACAGTCACTTTCAAATTCATTAAAACCATTTCGAGTAGCTGTCCTTACACTTGTTTTGATATTTTGTTCATCATCAGGTGGTTCAGCTACATTTCATTCTGCTACGCAATCCTATCTCTGATTTTATAGAAGAATACTAAAGTTATTATTCAACCAACTGAAAAGTTTCCACCCCTCACCAATTTACCTACAACTTAGTACACAATATTTCTTAATTTCTGTCAGAGGTTTTCCACATTCTCTTTCGCAGTACTGAATGTTTGCTGCTACTGTTCAGACAGTTCCTCGTGATTTGCCTGTCACATTTAGTAAGCAGAAATAACTTTTTACTTGCAGTTTCTTGGCAGATTAAAACTGTGCGCCAGACGGAGACTCGAACTCGGGACCTTTGCCTTTCGCGGGCAAGTGCTCTACCATCTGAGCTACCCAAGCACGACTCACGCCCCGTCCTCACAGCCTTACTTCCGCCAGTACCTCGTCTCCTACCTTCCAAACTTCACAGAAGCCATCCTGCGGAACTTGCAGAGCTCCTGGAAGAAAGGATATCGCGGAGACATGGCTTAGCCACAGCCTGGGGGATGTTTTCAGAATGAGATTTTCACTCTGCAGCGAAGTGTGAGGTGATATGAAACTTCCTGGCAGATTAAAACTACGTTCCGGACAGAGACTCGAACTCAGGACCTTTGCCTATCGCGGGCAAGTGCTCTACCAACTCGCAGTGAACTTTGAAAGGTAAGAGATGAGGTATTGGCTGAAGTAAGGCTGTGAGGATGGGGCCTGTGTCGTGCTTGGGGAGCTCAGACGGTAGAGCACTTGCTCTCAAAAGGCAAAGGTCTCGATTTCGAGTCTCAGTCCGGCACACAGTTTTAATCTGGCAGGAAGTTTTATATCAGAGCACACCCCGCTGCAGAGTGAAAATTTCATTCTGGAATCTTTTTACTTTTCGTAATTTTTCATTTATGACTGTTCAGGTCTGTTCGTTACCAGCGGATCCAATAGGTTTCTTTCCAAGGTGTACTGTCTCCACCAACTGCTCTAAATAGTTTGCGAAAAATACATTTAGTACAGCGATACAATATTCTTTGACCTCGTCTCCTATTCTGAATGCAGAATCGATAGATACTTTGGTTTAAATGTTGCATCTAGCTCCAAACTAAAGAATCACAGTTGGTCCAGGGGTAATGCTACAAATTGTGAGCAGTGCTTTCTGCCCATCAGAAAAACTAGCAGCTTTGACTAATGCAGCCAGCTGCCGAAAGAAGCTGAGGATGGCTTCTGATCACGGGTTAGTTTGCAGCTAGCTGCCTCAATTGTATTGAGTAGCCGCCAGCAGAGCCTCCTCCATGTATCGAACGAATCTCCGCCAACAAGCATGCTTCCCAGCTTACTGACACTGCCTTGGAAGGCTTCCATACCTGCTAAACTGTAAAGGTTCCAGTAACGAGTGACTACTCCCTCTGTGCAAGTCCAGACCTTACAAGTAGGTCAGCCTCGGTCCCAAAGGCTGTGGTGACTCTTACCAATCAGTCGTAGTTTCAAAAGTAGGCAAATCCTCATATCTCCTGTTAAGGGGCTCCGGAAAGGCTCAAAATCATGAAAAGTTCAATTTTTACTTTTTTGCGTTTTCTGAATCTGCAGACTATTACCTTTTAATAGATATATAATTTATTCAATTCCGAAGACTACAACTATTTTTAAATTTTTTTTAAAATGTGTTCTACATGGGCGTGACCCACTGTGGCGCTGTTAAACTGCTGTCAAATGGTGTTATTATTAACGTCCGTGTTCATCAGGTACATTTTAGTGATGTGAGATAAAGTATGTGTTGTGGCTAATCTGTGATGATTCAATATATATCGCTGGTGTGATTGTCGATTGTTTCATGTTTATTTACTCTGTCGTTATCTCGAAAATATTCGTAATTAATTTTGTTTCTTGAGTCTCTGTTTTGTTGAAGTATAATAATGAGTAAAAGTAAAGTTATTAGAAATCCTCTGAAGGCTTTTAAGAAAAGGAGAAATGTTGGAAAGCCAAAGGTATGTGTTATTACTGTAAACAATAAAGACGATGAAAATCCCCAACATAGCTTGTGTCCCAAAGAAGAAGACAGTTGGTGTAAAAATAACAAAGGATTGCTAACTGGTGAAGTGTACACTCATAAGCATAGTCTGCCTCATGCAATAATGGAGGTGATAAAACCTATTTTCAGAGACTTGGCAGCACCTGAACTGTTGAAAAAGTGTATTCACGGAAAAACTCAAAACCCCAATGAAAGTGTAAATAGTGTTATATGGTCGAGAATCCCCAAGACTGTATTTGTTGGAATAGAAACACTTCACTTTGGTGTGTATGATGCTGTTGCGACTTTCAATGATGGCAACATTGTAAGGTGGAAGGTATTTAGAAATATGGGAATGAAGATAGGTTCTAACATGGTACGAGCGATGCTTGCTTTAGACAAGGAACGCCTTCGGGCTGCAGACAGGGCTGTAAAGAGTCTAGAAATACAAGCAAGAGTAAACAGGAGGAGGAACAAGAGGAAGCTGGAGGAGGAGTTTGCAGAGGATGAAGATAATCCATCCTATGGACCTGGAATGCACTAAAAAGTTAATCCAATCTTTTTCGCTCGATTCCCAAAACTTTTATTTTCTCATACTAATTACATGTTTTCTAAGGATCTTCCAAACATATTTGTTTCAAACTTTCAGTAAATGTTACACAGTACCTTCTGCATAATTTAACACAGCCGTTTTCCAAAATGTATATTTTTGAATATATAAATAAAAGATTGCAAAAAAATGTTGTGAATTTTCATTACAATTGAAAAAAAAATCATCTTTAATAACTGAACTAAAATTTTGTAAAATCCCTGTGTTAAGTTGTAGCCCATATTCCAATAAATAATCTGTAAAAAGTTCAACTTCCTACCTCAAATACTTTGTGAGGAAAGATGTAATTTATAAGCGTTATTTTAACATTGCAAGTATAGGGCGTTCCGGAGCCCCTTAAGGTGCATAGGGGTAGCCATACAAACAGTAATAGTACAAACCCTGCCTGTAGAGACTGGAACTCTCGCAACTGTTGTCCATTCACCATAAGGAGAGGTCGAACGCGCCAGGTCAAGCACATCAGAAGGTGCAGATGCCTCAAGATTTGCAGGCAATGCCGACACCACATCAGATGTTGCTCCCAATGTCCCGGAGACTCCATCGCCCCTGCACCCAGAGCTTCTAGCTGTTTCCAGATGCCAGCGAACTCCCCTTCCATCCGTACACCACAGATACAACGATCTGCACAGCCGAAATAGATGCTCGACAGTTGAAGTGGGCTTGGCACAGCTGTTTTAATTGCATGCCACGCCCAGTCACTTAAAGAAATTTAGTTTACATTTCTACAGCATGGCGTTAGTGTTGCCGCAGTTCTAGGTAACTATGGCTTTCAGCAAGAGTGGAGAGATGTGCAGTGACAAGTGCCACTCCTGCCATTAGTGTAATTTTGCTGCATCAAACCAGTCTCAGGACTGAAGACAACAACAACAACATGCGTTTTGGGACTTGCATATGGTTTACGTCAGGTGCGGGTACTTAACCACTGTGGTGTTTATTACAGGTGGAATAAAGCAAAGACCAGTATTACGTTAAGAAGTGACAGCGATACTTTTCTGAGTATTTAAATTTATCTTGGGGAGTCGGGACAGAAACAGTAGTCGAATATGGCGCTTACCCGTGTTGCCAGTTCAGGAAGACAACGAATGGAGGGTGTGGAATCCAACAATGGCAGAGCGCACACTGACGGCGCCACGAAATACGTTCTGTCCATTTTCTCTTCAAAACTTTCTACTTTTGATACTAAATTATCCATACTCTCATTCGAGTCCTTCCCTCACTTCCTGTTAAACTCTTTCATGTGCGCGAGCTGTTTACTGTTTTCTGTCATCTGTCGTGTTAACGCCACTGTCTGTCCTCCAAAATCAGAAACATGTGTTCTGTCTAATCATTTCAGATAGTTCCCAGTTTTCTTCTTATCCAGCAAATCTACCCGCTTACTGATTTAATTTAGACCTACCTTTTCCCCATTCACTGCTATTTGGTTCAGTGTTTGTCCCTGTCACATAGCTAAGCATTCCAGCACTGTAAACACTTCACTGAGTTAAAAAGAAATGTCTCTGTGAAGAGAATTTATCATTTTGGAGGATTGCTAGCAGACACAGTTCTCAGTCTACTGACATGTTTTTTTTTCCTTCAGAACACACATAGTGATACTGCTACACTTGTTGTCGTTGCATTGAAAAATTGTGGAATAAAATGAATATCTGCTTTAATGCAAAATTAATCTTGAGTATAAGCCAATAATTGTAACTTCCTATTCCTTGATTTCCTCATAAAATTAACACATGAACTCAAAAATATTTAATGATATTTATATGAAATTATTTTTTTAAGGAAACTGGAACACTGATTGTAGAACAAAGATTCATCTTATGAAAAAATTAATTTACAGAGAGAAACACAGTGAATTTATTCATTATTAATTGCAACACATAATTTTAGCAACCACAGTATTATTATCAAACATTTCGTCACAAGATAATCCAGTTCAAATGTTCAACTTTTATTGCACTGCTATTCCCAGTTAACTCTCTCCTTGCCACATATCTGCCAGCACTTAAGTATACTTGTGACACTCACTGAGACATTGAAATACTTTTCAACACGTCTTCTTTCATGCACGTCATAAGGGTTTTATATTATAAACCTGATTTTATAATGAAATTTATGAATTTGGATTCATCATAAAATTTTGACAAAATTTATTTTCATTAGGCTCTCACAGTTTGGCAAATCATCGGGTTTAATTTTTATGTTTTTGAAATGTTAATAAAATGTGAAATTGACAACTTTATATTGTCGAAGTACCGCAATTTGTTCAGAAATACATACATAAACTGTATTTTCCGAAATAAAAAATTTTCGTCTTCTAGTAAAGCCCATATTATAACGAAACTGTGTGTTTCCCAACAAATGTTCGATTTTCACACGCAAATCATTTGACAGCACAGTTACTCCCTATGAAACCTATAAGTATGTTACAAACATTTTCAAATTAATTTTTTCAATTCATGTTAGCAACATTGTCGCAAACGTCGTCTTATAAAACGAAATATGTGGTTTTTTAGTGGTTGATCTCCTTTGTCACTTATCGCTTCATTTATCTCTGTGAGTGATATGTGTATGTGAGAACTGCTAAGTTACACCATGATGTGGTATCTGTGTTAAACCGTAAGTCTCCCTATAGCTATCTAAAGTTATTTCAAAGGATAGAGCAAGGTAAAAGGTTATCCTCTCCAACAGTATTACGTCTGGTAAACCACTGCTGTGTTCAAACCAATCTTCGTGTCGAGGACAGCTTTACCTTTTCCTTTACTTACCCTTTTTACTTTACTTCCATTAGAGTGCATTTTTGCTACAGCCTCACTGCTCACATCTCGCTCGGTTTGGCTGCCTGCCATGACACTTGAGCAGTGATTGGCTGCTTGAAGGTAATTTGCGGTACCGTTGTTTAGCGGGCTACTTCTCGTTTACACAAATATTTGCACATCGTACAACATCATCTGCATCTACATCCATGCTCTCCAAACCACCGCGGAGTACATGACAGAGAGTGCTTCCTATTGTATCACGTTAATAATTCATTCCATTCCATTCGTGCATGAAGCGCAGGAAAATGACTGGCTCTGTGCAACCTTGTAGTTGGTTTAATTTTGTCTTCGCGAGCCCTTCAAGAGAGTTTTGTAGGGGGCTGTAGCACATTCCTAGACTCCTCACTTAATACGTACTTGAAAAATGGTTCAAATGGCTCTGAGCATTATGGGACTCAACATCTTAGGTCATAAGTCCCCTAGAACTTAGAACTACTTAAACCTAACTAACCTAAGGACATCACACACACCCATGCCCGAGGCAGGATTCGAACCTGCGCCCGTAGCAGTCCCGCGGTTCCGGACTGCAGCGCCAGAACCGCTAGACCACCGCGGCCGGCCGTACTTGAAACTTCGTAACAGTCTTTCATGAAGCAATTTGTGCCCATCTTCAAGCATATGCCAGCTCAAGTTTTTCTGAATTTTCGTATCGCTCTCCCATGGATCAGACGATGTGACCTTTGGTGCTATCCTTCTATTTATACGTTCAATGCCTGCTTACAGTCCTATCTGTTATGAATCCGACACACAAGCAATATTCTACGATGGGTCACATAACTGTATTGTAAGCAAACTCCTTTGTAGACTTGATGCATTTTCCCAGTATCCTACTAATGAAAACATTATATGCAGACAGTTACCTTACTAATGAAAGCACCATACGCAGACAGTGGTGTCTGTAGTGAGGTTAGGAGATAATTTCAAGAATAAGAACTACAAGTAATGATTTGAAACTGTCCAACGGGCCGCGAGCGGTCGCGGGGCAGAAGCTACACGCGACACGGACGGACGTGTCTGCACAAACAGCTGTAGAGCAACTGTCAGTCCACTTCCGCACACAGCAGAGGAAAACTTGCCGACCAGAAGCCGAACGCTGATTGGCGGACAGCTACCAATCGTTGATGACATGGACATCCACGAATAGCCTCTTGCCTTCCGTCTTCCCTTACGTCATGAGTAGCCAATCATATTAGGGGGCCAATTAAAAGTTTTACAACAGTGACGTCAGACATCGGTAGTCTGTAATAAATAGAAGCACCTATCCCCATGAAAAACCAATCGTGGCCTGAGGAAGGCCGTTGCAATTCGGCCGAAACGTCGGTTTTAGTTTATTATTGTTGTTAGTTTTTAGCAATGACGCGGCATAATACCCAGAAGAATTTTAATAACTAAGACATTTCCGTCATTTTTAGATGCAGCATTATCAGGGGCTGGGGGCGTGTAGATCATAACAACCGCTTCATGATGCACAATATTAGGTTAACAATTTTTGGAAATTATTTCCTCTGGTTTACTTAATTTACCGTTTTCTTTACGAAAATCTACAAGTAGCAGCTGTAGTACATGAAGCAGATGTGTATAAATGCTCACGGAATACTAACTGATTGGGTATACGAATCGCTTTTCCACAGAAATCGCTTTAATAATGCTGGGTCGTATCATCATCATATTTTTAACTATTCTGATTCAGTAATATTTAAAATAAATTGAAAAACTGGTTGCGACATTCGTAACTGTCTGAAAAAGTGCAACGGGAAGCTTATGAGCTGCTGTTAGAACAAGTGAAAGTATCTACGATGTGGACGTTCTGCGTTCGAACGCTGCTCCTCAATCCTTCTCTTCTTTCTACTTGCCAATAACCGTTTTTCTTTTTTTTGTAGCGACTGTTTTGTCAGGCGGTGCAGAGAATATATTTTTTCCGTTCGGACCGCTGTAAGTAACGCACTCAGCTAGCGTTGATGATGTGCACAGCTGCAGTGCGAATGCTGACGGCAGGCAGCGAGGCTGCGGCGTAAACGGGTTGAAAGCTCCGTCCTTCTTTGCCATATTGAAGTTGTGCTCGCTGTACTGTACTTCAGATGGGGGATGACGCCCCTCCCTCTCACCTCCCCTCACTCCCCCTCCCCCCCCTCCCCCCCTCTCCCCATACAAACCTATCAACAGCCGGAAGGGAGAACTTCACACACGCAGCGCGAACCCTCCCATATACGTCGTTCCCCCAGTGTATTTGTCGAGCAGGTGTGTGCTGCGCTGTTACGAACCGCACCATCTCACTGAGTAAGAACACTAGAGCTGTTCCATTCACGCAACGAGCGAACTCTTCGAGAATATTCATCTTTGCAATATACGAGTGGCAGGTACGTGCAAATTGCAGCGTACTTATTAACTGCTGAAATCTGGAGAGTGGACATCATTAGCGTTACCACAATTTCTGTCTGACAAACCGGGACATTTCTCTTAAAATGACTAAAAATGAACGTAATCCTGAAAGCAGAAACCACGATAACCCAGAATACTTCTCTCAAAATTATTTTAGACGCTTCCTACTGTGAATACGGAGAAGTAATTGAAAAGCATAATTACAAATTTTTCCACGTCAACATTCATCACGCCAGCGGCTTCCTTTGCAGCATCCTAAGTGTGCGGGGCATCCAGCTCATACAAGATTTCCGTTTGCTTAACTTCTCTATTTCGCGAACACGTTGTTTGCACATGCTCGTTGTACTCCTCAAAAAAATGGTTCAACTGATTCTGAGCACTATGGGACGTAACTTCAGAGGTCATCAGTCCCCTAGAACTAAGAACTACTTAAACCTAACTAACCTAAGGACATCACACACATCTATGCCCGAGGCAGGATTCGAACCTGCGACCGCAGCGGTCGCGCGGTTCCAACCTGTAGCGCCTAGAACCGCTCGGCCACCCCGGCCGGCCGTTGTACTCCTCCAAAGTTAGTATTGGTACTGGTACCGCAAAACTCTATGCACTTACTTTTATCAGTTTTCTTTTCCCCTAGGCAGTGACGCAATTGTACTAATTACAAAGGCAGTTGCATTTGGCAGGGCAGTTAATTTAAGTAATTTCACTCGAACGCCATTTTTCGGTATAAAATAATGATCAATTATTGGAAATATTTTCTTAGGTTTGTGATTTCTAGCATCTGTAGCTATACCAAAATAACGGACCGCTAACACTGATCTCTCAATTGCTGTTGATTTTGTTCTGCCCAGTGTCACATTTTTTTCTCTTCGGACTCATCACAAAATTTGGAGCTTAGCGTATAGGTACAGTCCACTGATATCAAAAACATGAGTGAGAGCACATTGCTAATTGAATTACTGTTACCAATTTTCCCTGTTTAAATGAAGTTGAAATTTGTCCATTTCTTTTTTCTAAGTACTTGCAGAGTACACGTTTGATTTATGCTTTACGCTAGCTAATTGATCCTTAACATTTGCTCTTCCCTCGTGTGTAATGAAAACGTAACACATATTACTCATTCATCTTCGTTTCATGAAGAACCATTTTTATGAATATTTTTCTTGCAATGAACACTTCCTCTTTGGCATTTCGAAATTGGAAATTTGCGGTAAGGCCTTATGGGACCAAACTGCTGAGGTCATCGGTCGCCAAGCTTACGCACTACTTAATCTAACTTAAACTAACTTCACACACCCATGCCCGCAGGAGGATTCGACCCTCCGACGGGGGGACCCGCGCGAACCGTGACAAGACGCCCTGGACCGCGTGGCGGCATTTCGAGTTCACATGAAACTATCAAATACTTAAACAACAAATTAATCGCGGTACGAATCACACAAATAAACAGCGTATCACGTTACTGCAAAGTTTAAACAGAGATGCGATTAGGAACCGTAGCCGGCCGCGGTGGCCGAGCGGTTCTAGGCGCTACAGTCCGGAACCGCGCGACTGCTACGCTCGCAGGTTCAAATCCTGCCTCGGGCGTGGATGTGTGTGATGTCGTTAGGTTAGTTAGGTTTAAGTAGTTCTAAGTTCTAGGGGACTGTTGACCTCAGATGTTAAGTCCCACAGTGCTCAGAGCCATAGGAACCGTAATGGAAACGCAGCAACGTTACTACATAATAATATTCCTTAAGCGGCTCAGTCAGCTGCGACAGCAAAAACTTCCGTTAATTAGCTGGAGTTGAAATGTATATCCGCAGAACAATTTGGAGAAAATATTTATTTGAAGTCGGGGACAAACTGCCGTCCCGAAAGTATTTTGCGAGACACCGATTTCTTTAATCTGAAACCTGGTATGTCCAGGAAAACGCGGACATTTGACGACCCTGTAATCACAGAAGAATGAAATGGGCAGAAGCGCACGGTGTGATTTACTAACCTTGAGGAATAAGAGCTTTCATTAACATTAGTGGGTGATATTCATCTTTTGGATCTGCAGCTCTTGTCCTTTCTTTCCCCGTTTGCAGTTAAGTTATAGGATAGGGTACCGCCTTTTTGCTAACACACTGTTTTCTCCTTTTACTCAAACAAGTTTCAGCACCTCTGTGCCGTCATCTGTGGATTTTTGTTTATTGAAAACTTAAAAAGTGAGCATATTTTAGGTTGTACCTGACTAAACAAAGTGAGGCCTAAAGAAAATTCTTGTTCGTTTTGCTTCTTACCGTGATTTTAGATTATATGATTTTGCAGGACTATCTGTATGATGTCCTGCACTGATAGCTTGTCATCTGCTAACCAAACCATGTAAATGTTTGCAGATGACAAGGTATCAGTGGAGTACGCCATACATTGGACCTGCAAAACCATATAATGTAAAATCATGGTAAAGGCAAAACGAACAAAAACTTCCATTAGCCCTCAGTGTGTTAGGTCAAAAAAAAAAAAAAAAAATGGTACAAATGGCTCTGAGCACTATGGGACTTAACATTTGAGGTCATCAATCCCCTAGAACTTAGGACTACTTAAACCTAACTAACCTAAGGACATCACACACATCCATGCCCGAGGCAGGATTAGAACCTGCGACTGTAGCAGTCGCGCGGTTCTGCACTGAAGCGCCTAGAACCGCTCGGTCACACCGGCCGGCGCTATGTTAAGTGAGTTGCAACCTGAAACATGTTCACTTTTTACAGTTTTCAATAAACGAAAACCCACTGATGACGGCATAGAGGTGCTGAAACAAAAAGAGAAAACAGTGTGTTTGCAAAAAAGTGGCAAACATATTCTATAATTAGTGAGCGAGGTGAAGATACTAGGTTCGATGCCTAGCTAATTTTATGGGGTCTTGTACAAGTGAAGAGTATTGATTTGCTATATTTAAAATGTAGACGGTCATTGTGCTGGAATGAATTCACTGCCTAAACATTTTAATGTGTATTTACTTCCTTATTCAACTTAGCCGATCTACATGGTCGCCACATTAAGTCAAGAAGAAGACACCATAGCTTTGTGAATACGTCGTTTCGGAGTAATACATGTGAAAGAAGGCAAATTATGTTAAAGACTCGATGAGATTAACAGATTGGCAGTGATCCACAACTTTGGAATCACAGATTTACTCTAAACTTTGTACACCTTTAGTAGGCCATTAAAACAACATAAAATCGTCCCGTAATTTCTCTTGTGCCCAGTGGCAGAACTGTACACGACGTCGCCTTGCAATTCCTGGTGCATAGAAATAAGGGTCGGGTGCAATTGATTTGATGTAGCATTCTCAACACCGATGTTTTTGAGATTCCCGATTGTCGCGCAGTTTGTCTCCTACTGATGTGCGGATTAGCCGCGACGGCAGCTAAAACCCCTACTTAGGCATCATCATTTGTTGTAGGTCATGGTTGACGTTTCACATGTGGCTGAACACTTCCTGTTTCCTTAAATAACGTAACTATCTAACGAAAGGTCCGGACACTTGGATGATGTCGTCCAGGATACCGAGCAGCATACATCGCACACGCCCGTTGGGCATTTTGATCACAATAGCCATATATCAACACGATATCGACCTTCTCCGCAATTGGTAAACAGTCCATTTTAACACGGGTAATGTATCACCAAGAAAATACCGTCCGCTCTGGCGGAATGTTACGTGATACAACGTACTTATACGTTTGTGACTATTACAGCGCCATCTATCACAAAGCGAAAAAAGGGGTCCAACTAAAACATTCATATTTCTTTACGTACTACACGAATATGTAATAAAAATGGGGTTTCCATTTTAAAAATACGCAGTTGATATCCGTTTGACCTATGGCAGCGCCATCTAGTGGCCCAACCATAGGCCATCTAGTTTCCCCCTTGAAGCTAGACGAGTTTCGTTGTTTGTAGTTTTTTCGTTTGATGCTTCGTGAGATATTTGGCCTGGTCACTATCAATGGACCACCGAAAACCTGCTGGCTGGCGGCAGGAAGGCCGTGTCAGAACTGAGTGTCTTCAGCGACGTCTAGTACAGCTACCTCTGCACACACAGCACCCGCCACAGCAGGTGACATCACTGCCTTTTACGTACGTGGAAGCTCTAAGGAACGACGTCGGCGACGTGCATGACAGGCCGTTGCGCATAGAGTGTACGAGTATCGCCCCCGATCCCACGTCACTGACGACGTAAATGGAGAAAAAAAACAACAACAAAGCTCAAATGGCTCTGACAAGGGAACATCCCCATCGCACCCCCCTCAGATTTAGTTATAAGTTGGCACAGTGGATAGGCCTTGAAAAACTGAACACAGATCAATCGAGAAAACAGGAAGAAGTTGTGTGGAACTATGAAAAAATAAACAAAATATAAACTGAGTAGTCCATGCTGAAGATATACAATATTAAGGAGAGTGTGAACTCAGGAGCGCCGTGGACCCGTGGTTAGCGTGAGCAGCTGCGGAATGATAGGTCTTGAGTTCAAATCTTCCCTCGACTGAAAATTTTACTTTCTTTATCTTCGCAAAGTTATGATCTGTCCGCTCGTTCATTGACGTCTCTGTTCACTGTAATAAGTTTAGTGTCTGTGTTTTGCAACCGCACCGCAAAACCGTGCGATTAGTTGACGAAAGGACGTGCCTCTCCAATGCGAACCGAAAACATTTGATCGCAAGGTCATAGGTCACGCGATTCCTCCACAGGAAAACACGTCTGATACATTCTATACGACACTGGTAACAGCATGTGCGTCACATGACAGGAATATGTTGTCGACCCACCTCAAAAAATGGCTCTGAGCACTATGGGACTCAACTGCTGTGGTCATCAGTCCCCTAGATCTTAGAACTACTTAAACCTAACTAACCTAAGGACATCACACACATCCATGCCCGAGGCAGGATTCGAACCTGCGACCGTAGCAGTCGCAAGGTTCCCGACTGCGCGCCTAGAACCACGAGACTACCGCGGCCGGCTATGTCGACCCACCTAACTTGTACACTTGGCGAATGGGTAAAAAGATTCTTCTACCTTGTCCGATTTAGGTTTTCTTGTGGATGTGATAATCACTCCCAAAAAAGTGATGAAAACATAAGAGTTTGTCACATAAACTGAAAATAAAAAGTTAAAATTTTTCACTCGGGGGAAAACTTGAACCAAGGACCTCTCGTTCCGCAGCTGCTCACGCTAACCACGAGACCACGGCGCTCCTTGCTCGCATTGTCCTTGAAATTGCCTACCTTGCACATGGACTGTTCACTTTCTATATTTTGCTTATTGTTTCATAGTTCCACACAACTTCTTCCTGTTTTCTCGATCGATCTGTGTTCAGTTTTTCAAGGCCAATCCACTGTGGCAACTTATAACTAAATCTGAGGGGGGTGCGATGGGGAGGTTCCCTTGTGAGCACTATGGGACTTAACTTCTGAGGTCATCATTCCCCTAGAACTTAGAACTACTTAAACCTAACTAACCTAAGGACATCGCACACATCCATGCCCGAGGCAGGATTGGAACCTGCGACTGTAGCGGTCGCGCGGTTCCACACTGTAGCGCCTAGAACCGCTCGGCCGACCCGGCGCTACAGACGCTCGTCCGGGATCTTGCACTGCATGACATCTGTGAAATGACGCACGGCGACAGCCGCGAATATCCGCTCTTAACAAGCCACTCAGCTAGTTGACTAGACGGGGTGTATGTGTCACGTGGGCTACGCAAGGCGACGATTGACGCCGAGGTGTGGCCTACGGCCTTTACAGACCACCAGGCTTACATCTGCACCATCGCTCTGCCACGACAGAAGACATGGAGCAGTAGAGGACCATGGAAGCTCAACGTTACCCACCTGCGGAACGAAAACTGTCTGCGGGAGGTGGAAGTCACATGGCGACAATGTCAACAGCGTCAACTTTCGTACGATTCTAGGCTTAAATGGTGGCTCTGCTGCGTCAAACCGGCTTTACGTAGAACGTTCATACGATATGGCCAAGATACGTCACTTTGCAACGGGCGACTTCCGAATTTTATTTCACAGCTCTTCGTGAGTTGGCGAAACAACCACCGTCTCCCGACCGTCAGCAGGCTATCAATCGTATCAGAGCACAATTGCTGCGTCTTACGGCAGTGAAAATGGAAGGAGGTAATGTGCGAGGATCCTCGATGGATTACGCAACAAACGGCCGCCCTTACACTATATACTGAGAGAAAGAAGACAGTGGTGACGCACACTTATACGGCATGTCGAAATGGCCGATGGATCGTGGGACACGTTACAGAACGGTATTGCACGTGCTTTTGCTCACCACTGTCGCAGTTTCTATGCGGAGCACCAGTTGGGCAGAGCAGGACTGACAGACGTGCTCCGCGAAATGCCAGTGGACGAGCATCCCACTGAAGTGGACGGCCTCATGGCTGAAATCACCATAGACGATTTGGACGCTGCCCTAAAGTGTGGTGCGTTAAACAAATCGCCTGGACCGGATGGGCTCCCTCTTGAGTTCTGCCGCATTTTGCTCCTCTGATGGGACCGACGTGGGTGCAGATGTACAATGAACTCTTAACACCTACCTTTCGCGTCCCTACCGAGTTCACAGAGGGTATCGTGATATCAGTTCGCCGGCCGGTGTGGCCGTGCAGTTAATGGCGCTTCAGTCTGGAACCGCGTGACCGCTACGGTCGCAGGTTCGAATCCTGCCTCGGGCATGGATGTGTGTGATGTCCTTAGGTTAGTTAGGTTTAAGTATTTCTAAGTTCTAGGGGACTGATGACCACAGATGTTCTCATAGTGCTCAGAGCCATTTGAACCATTTGATATCCGTTCGAACACCAAGTGGTGGTCGTACGCCACGAGACTACCAGCCCTTGCTATTATTGAATGGAGACTACAAAATCTTTGCACATATCCTCCGTGCTTGGATTCAAGCGGCGATAAAGGACAAAATACATTTAGATCGAACATGTGTATGTGGGAAGAGCAATGTACACACAACGCAGGGGCATCCAGGTATGTCATAGCATAGATGTCGGAATGTCGATTACGAGGAGCCCTCGTGGCAGTGGATTTCGAACACACTTTCGACCGGGTGGACCATGCATTCGTCGGAGGGGTCATGGAACGGGTGGGAAACCCCTCATGTTTGTCGACACGATCTTGAGGTTGAATAATGGCGCCAACTCGAGAGTCTTGGTGAACGGTGTTAGCTCAGAACCTTTCACGCTCCAGCGCTCAGCGCGGCAAGGTTGCCCCATTTTGGCCATCTTATTTGCAGTCGCTCTTGAACCTGCACTACGCGACTTCTGACGACGACCTGAAGGCGTCCAACAAAGGGCCGCACCCTTCCAATGCCGCGCATACGCCGACGACGTCGTTCTTTTGGTCAAGTCAGGAGACGAAATCCAGGCGGCGCTGGAATTGTTTCAGCAGCATGGACACGTGGCGGGTAGTGTCATGAACCTACGAAAGACCCGAAGTATGGAAGTCGGTAGAGGGCTACCACGAGGGACAGCAGTGGCCGTTACCAGGGTCCCCACTCTCAAGTGTTTGGGAGTGGTGTTCCATGGAAACATAGGACGTACAGCGGCGGATGTTTATCGACGGCTATTGCCTCAGATTCGCGCATTAGTACGACAACATGCATGATATATTCCATCGTGCACATTATGTCAACGTCTATTTGGTACCGAAAATAAGTCGCTTGGCACACATACGACCGTTGCCCACCTCGATAGCGTCAAGACTAAAGTCGGCCTTCGGACATTTCGTAAGTGCTGACCTCCTCTTCAATATCCGCTACGATATCTTGACGCTGCCACCGAGAGAAGGCGGCATCGGACTCGTAAACTTGAAGAACAAAGCGCGTGCGCTATATTGTAGAACCGAGCACCTCATGTTAATCGGCGCTGTGATCAACGAAGTGGTTCCCCATTCACTCTGCCCACCAGTCAATGTAGGCCACATCACGGCACCGCCCGCGCTCCTTCCGGACTTCTTCGTCGATTACAGTTACGTTCAGGACAGTTTGCCGGAGACCAGGCTGCCCACAATGAAAGACATATATCGAAGCTTGCATGGGGGCTTAATTATAAAAAAATGCAAATAATTTTATTTTTTTGATTTAGTAGGTGTCTGTCCGGTTACGAAGTGTCGTAAACGGTTGGCCCTGACTAGTTTTTGTACGCAATCTGACTGCATGGAACAACAACAAAGAATGAAAGAAAATTTCTGTTAATACAATTAATTAATTAAGTCCCCAGCAACTATAAAACGTACAAAACCAAAGCACAAGTGTAACTGTTCTGTGTGTGGAAGTATGACTCAACGTACACATCTGGCACGGTTCTTCTTCAATAAGACAAGAAATTTCAAATACCATTTATACTGAAGTAATTAAAGAAAATAGAAATACCATAATTACGCAAGAAAACCAGAATTACACTCTAATCCAAGAACACAAGCCAGATGCTTTGTTGACTGAACCTGTAATGTCGCATTATTCAAGACATTGAAATAATGAGAAAAAAAGAATAGGAGTTTGTTACCTTCATATATATTGACGAAAAGCACTCTGATCATCACAATATCTCCATTAGAACAACATCTGCTGTCTAGCCCATCAAACAACTGCATAAAACATGGAACAAGCACTCCCTACTACAACATCTCGACAAGCACTGCCCACTACGACTTCTCAATAATTACTGTCCACTACGACTTCTCGACAGGAACTCACTACTGCCACATCTCGACAAGAACTGCCAGTGGAGGCGGCGGAACAATACTCTCTAGCGCGATCTCTGGCGCTGTGTCTCAGTGCAGCCACCTTTCAAGCTTCTTTCAGCAACAATCTCGCAATGTGGCCGGACAGAAGAAGTGCCCGGCGATACAGTGGCAGGGAATATCGAGAGCGGTCCATCTTCCGTCTCTCCCTATAGAGGTACGTGCGTTGTGGTGTGTAGTGCTGAACGGCAAATTCCCGAACCGGCAACGACTGCACTCTGTTCATCTGGTCGACACGCCGATATGCCCACACTGCGCGGTCGTCGACTCCGACGAGCACCATTTGGTTTGTTCCACGACAACCGACTGTTGGCTACTAACGAGGGAAATGCTGGCCCTTTTACTGCGTACGGCGCACACGTCGGTCAAATCTGACGACCTACTCTTCCCGGACAAAGCATACTTTCCCACCACGAGGACAAACGCCGTAAACTGGATAAAGGGGATGGCGACGTATTACTTGTCTCGCACCGATGACAAGGACGTCATAGACTTCTGGTACATATTGCAAGAGCAACATGATGTCTTACGGCGACATGTGAAACATAGAACATGTTTTTCCAATTACTTGGGTTCGTTATTCACGGACCCTGCGGCTAGTTGGGGTGTTCCGGGTATGAGAAGTAAAATGAGGAGATAGCTCAACGTTCAGGAACTAACGTTCATGCCTGATGTATTCAGGGAAATCCATATCGTTTTTAAGTTAGCGAGAAGCCGAGCTGGATACACGCTAATAGGGTCGTTGCAGAGTCCCTTTTTCTTTCTTTTTCTAGTCAACTCTTTAAAATATAGACGGCCTTAGGAGCCGTTTTTACGTTTAGATATGTTGAATGGCACCTTTAGTTTCTGTATGCTGTGATTAGCACCTATGAAAGATAATAAAAATTAATGGCCACAAAAAACGCCTCAAATAAAAAAAAATGAAAGAAATAAAAAAATCCCTTTCATACCTTGGACCACACCCCCAGAAAATCGAGGGTGGAGACATTGTGGCCAGGCCTCGGGTTGCGACCCCTGCCCACCCTGCCTCCGCCAGCCCGTGACATGATCCTCCCGCCCCCAAAAATAAAAAATAAAAAGTAATGAAAGTGGTTAGCGTTTAAGCTTCATAAGATGAACGAGTGTCAGGCGACGGTTCTACTTCCGTTCAACTATTCATTTTTGTAGTAAAAGTTTAAATTCTGTGCTATTAAAAAAGAATTGCACCTATACTACTTGTTCTTGTTACATTAGCAACGCCTCACCGCTGTGCAGATTAACAGCCAAATGGGGCCTCCATATGTGTCTGCACCTCGAAGGGTACCTTACCAGATTGCATGTACACTACTGGCCATTAAAACTGCAACACCAAGAAGGAATGCAGATGATAAATGGGTATTCATTGGACAAATATATTATACTGGAACTGACCTGTGATTACATTTTCACGCAATTTGGGTGCATAGATCCTGAGAAATAAGTACCCAGAACAACCACCTCTGGCCGTAATAACGGCCTTGATACGCCTGGGCATTGAGTCAAACAGAGCTTGGATGGCGTGTACAGGTACAGATGCCCATGCAGCTTCAACACGATACCGCAGTTCATCAAGAGTAGTGACTGGCGTATTGTGCCGAGCCAGTTACTCAGTCACCATTGACCAGACGTTTTCAATTGGTGAGAGATCTGGAGAATGTGCTGGTCAGGGCAGCAGTCGAACATTTTCTGTATCTAGAAAGGCCCGTATAGGACCTGCAACATGCGGTCGTGCATTATCCTGCTGAAATTTAGGGTTTCACAGGGACTGAATGAAGGATAGAGCCACGGGTCGTAACACATCTGAAATGTAACGTGCACTGTTCAAAGTGACGTCAGTCCGAACAAGAGGTGACCGAGACGTGTAACCAATGGCACCCCATATCATCACGCCGGGTGATACGCCAGTATGGCGATGACGAATACACGCTTCCAATGTGCGTTCACCGCGATGTCGCCAAACACGGATACGACCATCATGATGCTGTAAACAGAACCTGGATTCATCGGAAAAAAATGACGTTTTTCCATCCGTGCACCCAAGTTCGTCGTTGAGTACACCATCGCAGGCACTCCTGTCTGTGATGCAGTGTCAAGGGTAACAGCAGCCATGGTCTCCGAGCTGATAGTCCATGCTGCTGCAAATGTCTTCGAACTACAAACGTCCCCATCTGTCGACTCAGCTATCGAGACGTGGCTGCACGATCCGTTAGAGCCATCCGGATAAGATGCCTGTCATCTCGACTGCTAGTGATACGAGGCCGTTGGGATCCAGCACGGCGTTCCTTATTAACCTCCTGAACCCACTGCTTCCATATTCTGCTAACAGTCATTGGATCTCGACTAACGCGAACAGCAATGTCCCGATACGATAAACCGCAATCGCGACAGGCTACAATCCGACCTTTATCATAGCCGGAAACGTGATGGTACGCATTTCTCCTCCTTACACGAGGCATCACAACAACGTTTCACCAGTCAATGGCGGTCAACTGCTGTTTGTGTACGAGAAATCGGTTGGAAACTTTCCTCATGTCAGCACGTTGTAGGCGTCGCCACCGGCGCCAACCTTATGTGAATGCTCTGAAAAGCTAATCATTTGCATATCACAGCATCTTCTTCCGGTCGGTTAAATTTCGCGTCTGTAGAACGATATCTTCGTGGTGTAGCAATTTTAATGGCCAGTAGTGTATAAGGGATTTCGCAAATCAAGACAAGTATAAAACTTCCTGGCAGATTAAAACTGTGTGCCCGACCGAGACTCGAACTCGGGACCTTTGCCTTCCACGGGCAAGTGCTCTACCATCTGAGCTACCGAAGCACGACTCACGCCCTGTCCTCACAGCTTTACTTCTGCCAGTATCTCGTCTCCTACCTTCCAAACTTTACAGAAGCTCTTCTGCGAACCATGCAGAACTAGCACTCCTGAAAGAAAGGATATTGCGGAGACATGGCTTAGCCACAGCCTGGGGGATGTTTCCAGAATGAGATTTTCACTCTGCAGCGGAGTGTGCACTGATATGAAACAGCCCAGGCTGTGGCTAAGCCATGTCTCCGCAATATCCTTTATTTCAGGAGTGCTAGTTCTGCATGGTTCGCAGGAGAGCTTCTGTAAAGTTTGGAAGGTAGGAGACGAGATACTGGCAGAAGTAAAGCTGTGAGGAGCGGGCGTGAGTCGTGCTTCGGTAGCTCAGATGGTAGAGCACTTGCCCGCGGAAGGCAACGGTCCCGAGTTCGAGTCTCGGTCGGGCACACAGTTTTAATCTGCCAGGAAGTTTCATATCAGCGCACACTCCGCTGCAGAGTGAAAATCTCATTCTGAAGACAAGTATACATTATCATGAAAACTATATGCGTTTCTTTATTTACTTGTCGATAGTTACAAATATGGCTGTCCTAGTAATCAAATTTAATTAAAATTAGTAAGACGTCAAATAACATGAAGCCCACTTCAAGCAATTAAACGTGTTTTTTTAATATTATATTACCTCTCAAATGTCGGATAAATTAAATAATATGACCAGTGATGAAAAAAATAGGTTAAAAATTAAGTTTAAACGGGAGAAGAATCGTCGCCACCTACACCTTCGTCTTCCGAAATTCTGACACCAACCACTTGATCACCACTAACTTAGCACATTCTGCACCAAGCACAAATACATCCTTTACATACTAGACGCGTAAAACATCTCTTGCGATTTTCTCGGAACTGATAGAGTAGTGCACCTTATTACTTGCACATTATGTTGTTTTATTGGCCTACCAAATGTCTACAAAGTTTGACGTAAATCTGTGATCCCAACGTCGTGGCCTCCCCTTGTTAGACGAACGATCACGTCGTCTGCGTCACGTGCTACGGGTTGGGTATCAGGCAGGGAGTGCGCGTAAGAGCAGAGCTCGGAGCACCAGAATAAGACGACTGATTTGGCCGTCGAAAAATCATGCAAGAAAATTGACTCAACAATTGGCTGGACTTTCAAAAGCGCGCTATTAATCAATAGAGGCGAGAATATCTGAGAAATCAACATTAATAATGTGTTTGATTTCGGCAGTAGCCGAAAACATAAGTTTCATTAGTCTCATTTAGATTTCTCAGAGTTACGTTTCAAAATGAACTGATGTATTTCTTTCCGTTCCAAGAGCGACTTTTACACTCACGGTCGTGTTTATATTACGAGGATCATTCCAAGAGCCCTGCACACAGCGCATGCGCGACTTTTACGGTAGCGTGATAAGATCCTGACGAACGATAGGGACATAGCTGAGAGATGGAAAGAGTACTTTCGACAGCTGCTAAATTGTGATGAACCCGAACTGCAGTTTGATTTCCAGTACCCAATTACAGCCGATGCAGACTATCCCCCACCTACCCTGGATGAGATAAAAACCAGAATCAGACACCTTAAACAGAGTAAGAGTCCAGGTCAAGATGGAATACAGGCTGAAATGATCCTGGCAGGAGGAGAGAAACTTGCAGAAAAAATACACCGACTGATACAGGCAATATGGACCAAAGAAGAACTACCAGGAGAATGGAAAACAGCTCTGATTTGTCCAATACATAAGAAGGGCGACAAACTGAAATGTGACAACTATCGAGGAATCGCCCTGCTTAACGTCTGCTATAAGATCCTGTCCAATTGCCTCATACATAGAATTCAGCCAGTGGCAGAATCGGTGATTGGGGAGTACCAGGGAGGTTTCCGGCCAGGACGGTCAACAGTAGATCACATCTTCAGTCTCCGGCAGCTCACTGAGAAACTGGGTGAATATGGTAAAGATTTGCATATTTTATTCGTTGATTTTAAGAAGGCCTATGATTGCATACATCGTAAGAGCCTGCTCAACTGTTTAAGGGAGTTTGGCATAGCAGAGAAACTCATCAATCTGATAAAGATCTGTCTGAACGAGACACATGCAAAGGTGAAGATGGGAAATCGCCTAACTGAGGAATTTGAAATTGTGACAGGACTCAGGCAAGGAGATGGGTTGTCCCCTATCCTGTTCAACTTTGCCCTCGTGAAGATCATACGCGAGACCTTCCAAGAGAACGAAGGGATTGAAATCGAAGGAAAGAGACTGGCATACTTAGCCTATGCAGACGACATCTGTTTACTCTCTAGGTCGGAAGAGGAGTTGGAGCAAATGATCAAAGCACTAAAGGATGCTGCCAGCAAATTTGGGCTAAACATAAACGAAGCTAAGACAGAGTACCTCGTTATGACGCGTGGTCATTGTCAGACTGCTGATCTGCTGATCATCTACAATCACTGCAGGTTGGGGACCATTCCTACAAGAGAGTGCAAGAATTCAAATACCTAGGGGCACTTTTCACTGAGAACTTGTCATGTGAAGCAGAGATCAATGCCAGAATACAAGCAGGAAACCGATCTTACCACAGCCTAGCACAACTGCTTCGGTCCAAATCTCTCCAGACAGTTCAAGATTCGACTGTACAAAACCATGATCCAGCCTGTTGTTCTATATGGCTGTGAGACATGGAGTATCCGGAAACAGGACTTCCATAAGCTCCTTGTCTTTGGGAGAAAAGTGCTTCGGAAGATCTTCGGTCCGGTTCTGGATGCAGATACAGGGGAATGGAGGATCAGATACAACCAAGAGCTTGAGGAACTATACCAGCAGCCCAACATAGCAGGAGCTGTCAAAGCCAAACGAATGCAGTGGGCTGGCCATGTGGCCCGGATGGAGGATCACAGATGGCCTCGGAAGCCCCTGGATTTCACACCTACAGGAAAGAGACCGCCAGGGAGACCCAAGAAGCGTTGGAGGGATGGACTCCATGAAGATTTAAAACAAATGTCAATAGATGTGGACGAATGGCGGATAGCAGTAATGGACAGAATACAGTGGAGGAGGAAACTTGTAGATGCGTGCGGTCCACTGGGCCTGATCACGTAGTAGTAGTAGTAGTAGTAATGATGAAGTTGGAATTCGTGCCAGTTGTGAACAACGTGGCCGACATACACACATCAAAGAAAGTTTTGCGTCACCTCGGTTCCGGAATCTGTACAGAAAACTGGGATGTAGATCAACATAAACATCATTTCCGCCCTTTTTATTGCTCATGAAAACCACACAGTGCACGTTGTACCACCATACAGCGAGACCTTCAGAGGTGGTGGTCCACATTGCTGTACACACCGGTACCTCTAATATTCAGTAGCACGTCCTCTTACATTGATGCATGCCTGTATTCGTCGTGCCATACCATCCACAACTTAATCAAGGCACTGTTGGTCCAGATTGTCCCACTCCTCAACGGCGATTCGGCGTAGAGCCCTCAGAGTGGTTGGTAGGTCACGTCGTCCATAAACAGACCTTTCCAATCTATTCCAGGCATGTCCGATAGGGTTCATGTCTGGAGAACATGCTGGCCCTCTAGTCGAGCGATGTCGTTATCCTGAAGGAAGTCATCAACAAGATGTGCACGATGGGGACGCGAATTGTCGTCCACGAAGACGAAAGCCTCGCCAATATGATGCCGATACGGTTGCACTATCGGTCAGAGGATGGCATTCACATATCACACAGCCGTTACGACGCCTTCCATGACCACCAGCGGCATCCGTCGGCCCCACATAATGCCACCCCAAAATAGCAGGGAACATCCACCTTGCTGCACTCGCTGGACCGTGTGTCTAAGGCGTTCAGCCTGACTGGGTTGCCTCCAAACACGTCTCCGACGATTGTCTGTTTAATGGCATACGCAACACTCATCGGTGAAGAGAATGTGATGCCAATCCTGAGCGGTCCATTCGGCATGTTGTTGGGCCCATCTCTACCGTGCTGCATGGTATCGTGGTTGCAAAGATGGACCTCGCCATGGACGTCGGGAGTGAAGTTGGGCACCAAGCAGCCTACTGGGCACAGTCGTAACACGACGTCCTGAGGCTGCACGAAAAGCATTATTCAACATGATGCTGTTGCTGTCAGGGTTTCTCCGAGCCATAATCCGTAGGTAGCGGTCATCCACTGCAGTAGTAGCCCTGGGACGGCCTGAGCATCTCATCGACAGTTCCTGTCTCTCTGCTCCATGTCCGAACAACATCGCTTTAGATCACTCCGAGACGCTTGGACACTTACATTGTTGAGAACCGTCCCTTGCACAAAGTAACAATACGGACGCGATCGAACCGCGCTATTGGCCGTGTAGGCATGGTTGAACTACAGACAACATGAGCCGTGTACCTCCTGGTGGAATGACTGGAACTGATCGGCTGTCGGACCCCTCTGTCTAATAGGCGCTGCTCATGTATGGTTGTTTACATCTTTGGGCGGGTTTAGTGACATCTCTGAACAGTCAGAGGGACTGTGTCTGTGATACAATATCCACAGTCAACGTCTGTCTTCAGGAGTTCTGGGAGCCGGGGTGATGCAAAACTTTATTGATGCGTATATATGTCTTTTCTTATTCACGACACTGTGTCGTGAGTATTTCAGTTTTAAAATGGAAGCTGAAAACGAGTCAGGTCGGATTACAAGTAGTGACCAGCGTTCCTGTATCAAAAATGAAACCCAACGTGGAAAGAACCCAATGGCTGTGGCTAAGCCATGTCTCAGCAATATCCTTTCTTTCAGGAGTGCTAGTTCTGCAAGGTTCGCAGGAGAGCTTCTGTAAAGTTTGGAAGGTAGGAGACGAGGTACTGGCAGAAGTAAAGGACAGGGCGTGAGTCTTGCTTGGGTAGCTCAGTTGGTAGAGCACTTGCCCGCGAAAGGCAAAGGTCCCGAGTTCGAGTCTTGGTCCGGCACACAGTTTTAATCTGCCAGAAAGTTTCAACCCTATGGAAATTTACATCCTTTGAGAGAAGTGTGTGGGAATAGTGTAGAGGATCGTAACACAGTAAGTATCATTATGGACAGCTCATTTCCATGTAGGTCGGATAAGCACTGAGGACAACCCAAGATGTGGAAGGCCATCAACTGTAATAGACTACACCTCTGAGGTTATTGTTAATGGCATTTTGAGAGAGGACCGACGTTGAGGAAATAGCATATGAGGCCAGAATCTCTCACTTAAATTTACTGAATCCTAAATGAAAAGTTAAACGCGGGAAAACATGATTTAAAAATTCCGCCCCCAACAATCAAAGTTGTAACTGATGATGACCTTTGCGTATGACGTGAACGAAGTCATAGCTACAAATAGAGTGCCCAAGGGGACGTCTTTAACAGGCGCATACTGCAAGCCGTTTCTGCGAAATGTGATGCGCCCGAAATTTCGTTACAGAAGACCTGACGTTCTTGCAGCTGATCTTCTTATTTTGCACGATAATGCAAGGCTGCGTATTGGTCTATCAGTGAGAAAAAGCCTCCACAAATATGGATAGGAAATATTTACTCATCCACGATAAAGTCCTGATATGAGACCATCACTCTCTGATTTGTTTCCGAAACTGAAGAAAGAACTCCGTGGAAAACATTTTGATACCACTGATAAAGCTTCCAGCTTAACAATGTGCTCCATCCCGAATACAAAAGTTGCCAAAACGTTGAGAAGTTGTCATAACCGGGAATGGAAATTTTACTGAAGGCCCATAAAGGTATTTTGTGAAAATAAATTATTTTCTGCAGTGCTATCTTATAGTATGGAGAAGTTTTGAAATGACCCTTGTAGTTCTTATTCATTTTTCGTTTGCACATCTTTTGCACTGTCCTGCCCTTACATACTACATCATTCTTTGACGTTGCAGGCACAATTCATACTTCTCACAATAAACTGAAATGATCGAGGTTAATTTCAGAATAATTAGTGATAAACATTTTAATGATACTAAAGCAGTGACGTAACGTTTTTTGATAAAGAGACAATTGTGTTAGATATAACGCTAACCCAACCTTACAACACATTAGCATGAAAAAAAAGGAAGGTAAATCAAGTTTCAATGATACTGATATGTAAATGCGGCAAAATTATGGCTACTAAAGAAGGGTTATAGTGTAACAGAATTGCGTACACGCTTGCTATTGTAAAACAGAAATATTTTTCACGTTTGCGTCTGCTTTTCTGTCAGTGCGCAGCGTGTTCCCAGATATAAAAATTAATTGTGTTAATAATCTGTGAGTTTGTTTGTTCCGTATCGTTAAATGTGTTTTGCAAATGATCTATGGAAAATATGACGAAATTTCTTTTTAAAATAATGTCTTGAGCCCTTAGCTAACTTCAAAGAAGCCTTGTAATGTCTTGAGTCCTTATCTCACTTCAAAGAAGCCAGGCTGCTTAAATCAACATCACACAACGTGGCATAATGATACCAATATTAGAAGTCTGCAAGATGTAATGCTTCCGAATACGCCAACGTCTTGTGACTACGTCTTCCCGTTATCGGGACACAGTTCTCTATGTAGTGTAGCTGCTACACTGCAGATCACTTTGGACCCGGTGTTAACATCCAGCGTTGGAACCTTGGCAGCGCGCATGCGCAGAGCTCGTTGCTTCCTGAGGCCAGCGAACCGTGCCGGTCGACGTCACGCGAGTTGTGTTTGTTTTAGTGCTGCGACGCAAACAGCGCTTCACCCCACTGTCTTCCGTTGATGCAGGCAGCAGTGCAGAACGGAAGGGGGACTCGAGATCGAGTATTAAAAGTAGCTTCTCGCGGTAAGTAGCCTCTGGGAAATCTGCTTATATCGATGTCATAGAAAATTTCTGTAGCTTAATTGACACTATACGGCGCTTTAATCTGACCACAAAGGTACCATCTCCTTTCAGTCTGTCTATAGATCATAATCTCCTGAATAATCTAGTGTACAAATCTGTTATGAAGTCTGCTTCATTCACTACTTGCCGTTTGATTGTAAACTTTTTCAAAGTAAGGAAACTGCAAGCAGCAATTATGCGGATGTGCTGACAAATCCCCTTGGCGTTTTAAACAGAAGGTTGCTTTTGGACTCCGATAATTCCGAGAGCGTGGAAAACAATAGCAACATAATGTAGGCGAGTTTTTACCGATTGGTACCACAAGCCGCTGAGTACGCATTCAAGGTTGGTGGCTTACACTAAACACACTAGCTAGCTGCTTTTCCTACACACACGAGATGAGAAAGGAAACTTGTCATAAGATCAACTTGGGTTCCGAATAAATATACGAAGACAGATGGCAATACTGATCCTGAAGGTAGACTTAAGAAAGGCAAAACTTACGGTTACAGCATTTGTAGATTTAAGAAAAACTTTTGACAGGGTTATTGGAATGTACTCTTTGAAATTACAGTGGTATCAGGGATAAAATACACGGAACGGTAGCCTATTTACAATTGTTGCTGGAAACAGACAGCAGTTGTAAGTGTAGAATGGCCTGAAAGGGAAGCAGTGGTTCAGAAGGGCTTGAGATAGTTGTAGCCTATCCCCAGCGTTATTCAATCTGTACATTGAGAAAGCAGTAATAGTAAAGCAAACCAAGGAGAAATTCAGTTAAAATTCATGGAGAAGGAATGGAAACTTTGAGGTTTGCCGATGGCATTGTAATCCTGTCAGAGACTGCAAAAGCCTTGGAAGAGCAGTTGAATGGAGTGTCTGGAGTAAAACAAGGGCAATGGAATGTATCGGTTTTAAATCAGGCGGTACTGTTGGAATTAGATTAGGAAATGACACTCAGCAAGGTGTATTTGAGTTGCGCTATTTGAATTGTAACATAGCTGGCAATCGTCGATGTAGAGAAGCTATAAAATGCAGACTGGCAATAGCAAGGAAAGCGTTTCTGTAGAAGCGAAATATTTTAACATCTCATAAAAATTTAAGTATCAGGAAATCTCTTCTGGAATACAGGGAGTCTTAAATAAAAATGGCCCAGACGAGTAGATACGACTGGACTTGTATGTATGCGAATAACCGCCTTCAGAAACTTGCTGACCAGGACCCAAAAGTGTCAAGAGATGAATGGTGCCGACTTTCAACATCTGCTATAGTGAGGTTAGTACTGTATTTCTTTTCCACTGCTGTGTTTCTTTGTATCCTGTAACTCTGTTGTCAGAACCACTTTTATTTGCCGTACCTGTATTTCACTGGAGTGTAGTCGTGTACGGAAGTGGAATATGGATATCAACTGAAGCTACAAACTACTGGGGTTCATAGTTTCAGTTGATACTTATAACGGTTAGGGTCAAACCTAGACGTAATTTTCTCATTCAGAGTACACAAAGTCAATAAACAGTACAGAAAAGAGCAGCTAGAGGCTTTTAAAATGTGGTGCTGAAGAAGAATGCTGAGGGTTAGATGGGCAGGTCGGATATTTCATAAAGAAGTTCTGACATGAACTGACGCGAAAAGAAATGCATGTCACAGCTCGACTAAAAGAAGGGACCGGTGGATAGGAGACATCCTGGGGTATCATGGAGCGAAGTTGAGGGCTGAAAACCGTGGAGAGAAACCAAGACTTGACTGCAGTAGGAAGGTTCAAGAGAATGTAGGATGCAATAATTATGGAGAGGTGAAGAGGCTTGCACAGAATAGATTAGGGTCGAGAATTACAGGTTCATTACAATTAAACTGTCGCTACTTGAGAGGGCCCCCATGAAAAACGAGTGATCGCAGGATAACGAAACTTTGTGGAAACAATTGTAAGGACATGAGGAAGAATGATATATGAGATGGTTCAAAACTGGTGAGCTTTGTGGTTGCGCAGTTATGAACGATCGGCCAATGGTTCGGTTTGCTCCTGGGAGAGACCCTTGTCCAAGTGCGCCACATATTGCTGAAGAACTTATTGTTGCCATGGCTGAGATTGCTAGATACAATGTGCGACGTTCAAGCTCAACACGATCTGTGACACGACAGCTGAACATTCCATGGCATGCACGTCGAAAAGTGCTGGGAACAGCTGTGAAATGGTATCCGTACAAACACCACATTACTCAGCAACTTTTTCCAGATGACGCAGACATTCGAGTAGACTTGGCTCTTATGTAAAGTTTGAAGTATCCTTGGAAAACTTTATGGAGTGATGAAGCACACTTTACGCTCACTGGGACAGTAAAGACCCACAAATGTTGAATTTGAGAATCTTCACCGCTAACGAACGTTCATGATGTTGCCCTGCACAGTGAACGCGTCACTGTGTGGTGTGGCTTCGCGGCAGCATGACTGGTCCATTTTTCTTTGAGGAACTCGGATCCCAAGGACCAAGGACATGCAACGTTGACGGCACTCGAGACTGATCTGCTTCGCCAACATGTGATCCCTGCTCTGTGGGAGACAGGTGCTTTGGATTCCACTGTTTTGATGTCCGCTTGAGTTCCATCTCACACTGCTCGTGATGTCACTCGGTTACTTTGTAACACATTTGAAGAAAACCGAATCATTGCCACGCGGGGTAGCCGCGCGTTCTAGGCGCCTTGTCACGGTCCGCGCAGGTCGGAGGTTCGAGTCCTCCCTCGGGCATGGGTGTGTGTTTAAGTTAGATCATGTAAAGCGTAAGCTTAGGGACCTATGACCTCAGCAGTTTGGTCCCATAACACCTTACCACAAATTTCCAATTTTTTTTCCGAATCATTGGCCGCTCGTTCCGAGCTGCGTAACCACCAAGATTGCCAGATATGAACCCTCTGCTGCGCGAAGTGACCCCACGGTTTGAGGCGCCATTTCACGGATTGCGCGGCCCCGCCCGCCGGAGGTTAGAGTCCTCCCTCGGGCGTAGGTGTGTGTGTTGTTCTTAACTTAAGTTAGTTTAAGTAGTGTGTAAGTCTAGGGACCGAAGATTTCAGCAGTTTGGTCCCTTAGGAATTCACACACATTTGAACATTTGTGCCGGACTTTGTGGCCGTGTGATTCTAGGCGCTTCAGTCCGGAACCGCGCGACTGCTATGGTCGCAGGTTAGAATCCTGCGTCGGCCATGGATCTCTGTGATGTCCTTAGGTTAGTTACGTTTAAGTAGTTCTAAGTTCTAGGGGACTGATGACCTCAGATGTTAAGTCCCATAGTGCTCAGAGCCATTTCAACCGTTTTTTTAACATTTGTGGACCCTCTCATGTGGAAATTAAAATCTGTTTCTTTCAATGGCTCATTCGTTAATTCTCTTCCGCGTATCTTTACAAATGTTTCTACAAAAGTTCATTGTCTTATGATCGATCATTCTCCACGGAGGCCCTCTCAAGTAGCGGAAGTTTAATTGTAACCACCTTGTACAGCAAAGCAGTTTTCTGACCAAAGACCATCTCAACAACAAAGTGGCACTGTGGGCTTGGAGACAAGAAGTGATGTCTCTGGAATGATATTTTCACTCCGCAGCGGAGTGTGCGCTGATAAGAAACTTCCTGGCAGATTAAAACTGTGTGCCGGACCGAGGCTCGAACTCGGGACCTTTGCCTTCTGCGGGCAAGTGCTCTACCAACTGAGCTACCCAAATACGACTCACGCCCCGTCCTCACAGCTTTACTTCTGCCAGTACCTCGTCTCCTACCTTCCAAACTTTACAGAAACTCTCCTGCGAACTTTGCAGAACTAGCACTGCCGAAAGAAAGTATATTGGGGAGACATGTCTTAGCCACAGCCTAGGGGATGTTTCCAGAATGAGATTTTCACTCTGCAGCGGAGTGTGCGCTGATATGAAACTTCCTTGCAGACTAAAACTGTGTACCGGACCGAGACTCGAACTCGGGACCTTTGCCTTTCGCAGGCAAGTGCTCTACCAAAGGCAAGGGTCCCGAGTTCGAGTCTCGGTCCGGCACACAGTTTTAATCTGTCAGGAAGTTTCAAGAAGTGATGTGTCGGTCAAACGTCTTCCTTTATCCAGCATGGCACCAGCACTTCGTGATCTCGGATGGTTATATATTTACAGTTTAGGTGAATGTTGAGAGTGTCTGTAGCTCGACCAGTCTTTAAGAAGCGTCACTAGACAGATGCTAAAGTCAGTTTTCTGTAGAATTATGGAACATACGAGTATTTTCTACTCGCGTACGAAGACATTTTTTGAGACTAAACAACTCACTTGGAGGTTGGTTGTTGGAGGTAGTCGGCTAATCGCAGTTTAGGTTAAGTGGTTGGGGAACGGGACCAAACAGCGAGGTCATCGGTCCCATTGGATTAGGGAAGGAAGTTGGCCGTGACCTTTCAAAGGAACATCTTGGCATTTGCCTGAAGCGATTTACGGAGACCACGAAAACCTAACTATGACCGGACGCGGGTTTGAACCGTCGTCCTCCCGAATGCGAGTCCAGTCTCCTGACCACTGCGCCACCTCGCTCGGTAATAACAGTTTTCACTCGCACGAAAAGGAAGTATTGCTGCTGTTAATGGGTATTTAGACGCCAATCGTAAAATCATATTATTTCTACTACGCCAGTGCGGCGATGGAGTGAACATTTTTGTAATGTCCACATTATCAAGGAAAAGAATACACTGAACGGCAAGTGTAGGTATAAGTTTCTTACACAATCACAAGGACTCAGCTAACAGTTACTGTTAGTAACATTTGCATCATGGAAGATTCGACAGAACTGATTACAGTGGTTCCCATAAAAACTGCACCTGCTAAGGAAATGTCACCACAATGACCCTGTGAAAAGCCAGACGATGTACAAGAATTTTAGGTTCATTGCAGATGATGATCAAGATGTCCCGAAACGTTTGGAATGGAGTAATGAAGTGACATTTAATTTATGTGGGAAGTTGAATAGACAATATATATACATAAATGAGGATCAGAGAAACTTCTGGTGTTATTAAGATGTAATGTGACGTCCTATATGCAAACATGTTTCCCGCTGTTTCTAAATTACCGACGTTTGGTCCATTTTTGTCTTCGATGAGAGCACTTGGATATGCTGAAACAGTAGTTAATGAGACTGTAAGTTACGACCGAGGAGGAAGCATAGGTATTTGTTTTTCAAGAAGAGGACGCTGCACCACAAGACAGGGCGAGACAGGTGGAAAGGTACGTGCTTTGAGGGGTGATAGTATTAGTGATTCTGAACCAGAAAACTCCATATGGACATATACCCTAATCCGTATGGTTTCCGCGATAGAACACACTTAATATTTTCTCTGTTATACAAACGTTGCCATTGATTACAACGTACGACAGTAGTGTAGATGAAGTTGAGGCGAACAATTTGATACACAGCACTTGTGGTCTATTAAGTCGGAAAACTACCTCAAATTGGCCTACAAATACAAGCTACAGTCTATAAGCGTTGCGGGAGATTTTCAGTGTTCTCACGCTTTCTTCATGTAAACTATCGGAAAAAATGAATAGGACCTCTTTTTTTTTAAGGAAAGTTAGTGTACTTTAATTTTGTGCGGTGACACTTTTGCACTCGAGGGTGCGGTTTGCAAATTATTTAAAAAAACGTACAGAAGTGATATTAAACTTGTTCTATTTCGGATACGATTGAGAATAGGGCACATGTCCATATGAAGTTCTTTTGACCAGAATCACTAATACCATAACCCCTCAAAGCATGTACCTTTTCTCATGACTCATCCAGTATATGAACATCGAGAGAACAAAAACCACAAAACTGTGTTATATGGAATTGTATGCTCTTCATTACCACATTAACTTTCATATTTATTCAGAATGCAGTTACGGAGTGTGTACATTTGAGAAGGTTTTTAACCGATTTCCTAACTGGGAGAAAGGTTTCTTGAAGAAAGGTTATAAAATAAACATCAGTTAAAAATAAAACAAGGGTAATGGAATTAAGTCGAATTAAATCAGCTGATGCTGAGAGAATTGGATTAGAAAATGAGATACTAAAAGAAGTAAATGTATTGTGCTATTTGAGCAGCAAAATACATGATGATGGTCGAGTAGAGAGCCAGACTGGCTATACTGAGAAAGAGGAATGTTGTTGATATGTAATATAAATTGAAGTGTTAGGAAGTCTTTTTTAAACTTGCTTGTGAGGAGTACAGCCTTGTACGGAAGTGAAACGCGGACGATAAGCAATTCAGATTAAAAAAAAAAAAAAAGGAAAAAAAAAAAAGAATAGAAGCTTTTGAAATGTGATGCTAGAGAAGAGTGCTGAAGATTTGATGGGCAGACCGAGTCACTAATAACGAGGTACTCAATCAAATTTTGGAAAAAAGAAATGTTATAGCACAGCTTGAGTAAAAGAAAGCATCAGGCATCATGAACCATCAAGTTAGTATGAGAGGGAAGTGTGGAGGATAAAAATTGTAGAGGGAGACCAACGTATGTGTATGTTACTAACATTGTGTGAAATCCTGGTGTTCTATAGAACATCTAGGTAATGAATAGAATGCTCGAGGGTTTTAGGCCAACTATGAAATACAAGTTTTTCGTGAAAGTGTTACACACTTTTCCTAAGCATTCTATGCGATCCCGGAACATTATACAGAACGACCAGTACCACTTATCCAAAGTGTTAAAAGGGCATAAGATGAGAAGCCGTTATTAATTAATATGCATTTAAAACCGAAGGAATCAAACTACGAAATAAGGCACAGAATATTCCTACCGGGAAACAACGGAAGCAGTTACAGTAAGTACTCACTTTTCTTCTTTAGAAAAACACATAACATTTTGGCAATTTGATCTTTAACATATATTTCACGACTTAAAAAAGAATGAGAATACAATATTGCTACCGGTAAAACACAAAGCAGAACTGGCATAACTTACTTGTTGCAGAAGGGAACGCTAGAGTGACATTTGGAACTGCACTTAATTTTCTCTTTGACACAAAGGCACGCCATGTTTTGGTATTTCATGTTTCACATACACCTTACGCTTCCTGTGTACTGAGAAGTAGCTGCAGATCGGAGAGGTATTTCGTGGTCAGGAATGTCTTCAGTCCTCATTAAGATATTTTGATCTTGCTTAGAGCTGTTTCAATATTTCTTCTGCAGTTACAAGTCGGTAAAAGCCATGTTTCGCCAAGTTGACAACTCCCAACAAATTGCGTGAGTCACCCCACCCTGTGTCGCCGTCGGGAAAAGGTACTCGCACAGTGGCACCCAAAGGAACAGGAGGAATTTGTCAGAATCCCTTTACATTTTTTTGGACTGAATCGCAAGGTTCAGTTTCGATTCCATGTTACTTCGGATAGCTTTCTCAATATTGAAGCAAAATGCTAACTTCTACTTCGCCGCCGTCATCGTTTTTAGAAGAATGTCCACAGATGGCATGAATTTTTCGGGCACACTTTTAGACTAGTATGGGCAACGCTGGTTTCTTTTAAGTAAACGCAACAGATATCAGAAAAAGAAGTATTTTCGATAACACAGAACTGGATGGTTCTTCGATAACCATGGCTTCATCACTGTTTTGGTTTCCTCCATAGTGGATTGCATTCTCAACTACACCTTCTGCAGGAAGCTGTGCCTCTTGGATTTATTCATCTCGTCTTTATTTTTGCTGTTGTTTTCTTGTATTCTCTCTACTGTTTTTTCCAGCTCTTCATCAGTCTCTACGTCTTGTAAAACGTTGTCAGGCAGGGACGACGTCGAGAGACCTACTCTAGCTTTGCAACCGTACAGAGCTTCTTATGCCGACCTGTTAATCCCAAAATGAAAATCTCTGTTTTTCATAATTTGGACGAACCGCATTCCGTCACTCCAGCACCTAGTTTTTTCATCTTGCATCCAAGCAAACAGCATATTTTCGATGTCCTGATTTTCTCTCTAGATGATCCCCGGAATTCGTGAATGGCGCGGCTTACCGTGGACGATCTTCAATGTGAGCCAGTACCCCTGTAGGCTGCTTGCCTCATTGTTCGCAAATTCTCTGCGGTTATCGGGCTGAAGAGTCACTGGAAGACCAAGCAAAGGAAATTTGTCGATGGGGTTGTAGGCTGCTCCTTTCGCTGTCTTTCGTTTCAGAGCCCTGAGAACTAGAAACTTAGTGATATGATCTTGGTAGACCATTATAAACTTGTACTCTCCATCAGGATGGGACTGAAAATTGATGAAATCGACCTGACAACGTGAAAGCCACTGGCTTGATCACAACACGTTTTTTAATACCTTTTTGCTTCTTCTGGAAAGACTCACAAAGATAAATGTACAACTCAGTGTCATGACGGGTAATGTTCTTATATTTGGGTCAAAGTTCTTTCAGCATCTTTTCACGCCCTCCATGACCAGTAGCAAATGGGCCTTACGGAATATGTCAAATAGCTCGGAGTCCGCTACGGAAAAATTGAATAGCACTCGCCTTTCCTTAACAGGATAAATCGACTTTGTCCTATTCTCGACCATCATAACGTCATAGTGTGTCAGCAGCCAATAGTCTCGCGGTTCCTTCTTCATGGTCGTCTAGGCCTATTTCATATCGTTGACTAACTGGTTTCGGTTAGGAAAATACAGTTTTTAGTAGCATTGGCTCTTACTTGATATAATTCATCACAGAACCGTCGCTGCATGTCAACGTAGCGTGATGCCTGTCTTGACACTACATTCTGGTAAGGTATAGGATTGTTAAGCAATGCACATGGGATGCTGGAGTGGAATGCTGACTCCATTTGAAGATACAAAAATTTATTTTCACCATGTCAATTAAAACAGAGCACTGGTAACAACACAATGACTAATTAGCATTTAGAAATTGCGGTGATCTACGCCGATTATTCAACTGTATAAAAGCAAACAGAATAATTCAAAAAATCTTAAAAGAAAAACAGCCTTATGGCTCCAACTTTACATTAACAAAAAATTGTTTTACACGAATATAACTTTAACATAACTGCAGATCTGAGCTCAATAGTTGTGAAATTAAGTCCATTATCAGGCGTCGTGAATATGAAAATTAACAATTTGTAGAACCCATTAGGTTTCACAACTACTCAAATAGCAAGATCTCATAAATACGTGAATTAACTATTATGGACAACATTCGGCAATATAATGTTATGATAGCCTGAAACATCTACACAGCAATCAGCACATTCTCGACATTTGGCATTCACATCGGCCGCGCTTCTGAATTCCGTGCTCGAGAGCTCAAGTGACAACGGGCAGGAGGACCTGCGCACACCAATAACAGATTCTACAACACACAAACCCAGTATTAATACACAGTTCATTAAAATATTAAAACCAACAGCCAAGAACTGGGTAGCGCCAAATGCAGGAAGAGATGTTGAACGTTACAGTGTGACAACCGCAGTTACTATTAAAGCAATAGTACATTAAACAATCTCCAATGACGTGAAATTTCACTTGATAAATTTATAAACCATAACTAGCTTAAGGTGATAATGACCAGACATCCCGCACACAACCTTAAATACCAAAGCACCGTTTGACGGCGCAAAATTGTTACTAAACTCCTGGAAATTGAAATAAGAACACCGTGAATTCATTGTCCCAGGAAGGGGGTCAGATACATCACATGATCACACTGACAGAACCACAGGCACATAGACACAGGCAACAGAGCATGCACAATGTCGGCACTAGTACAGTGTATATCCACCTTTCGCAGCAATGCAGGCTGCTATTCTCCCATGGAGACGATCGTAGAGATGCTGGATGTAGTCCTGTGGAACGGCTTGCCATGCCATTTCCACCTGGCGCCTCAGTTGGACCAGCGTTCGTGCTGGACGTGCAGACCGCGTGAGACGACGCTTCATCCAGTCCCAAACATGCTCAATGGGGGACAGATCCGGAGATCTTGCTGGCCAGGGTAGTTGACTTACACCTTCTAGAGCACGTTGGGTGGCACGGGATACATGCGGACGTGCATTGTCCTGTTGGAACAGCAAGTTCCCTTGCCGGTCTAGGAATGGTAGAACGATGGGTTCGATGACGGTTTGGATGTACCGTGCACTATTCAGTGTCCCCTCGACGATCACCAGTGGTGTACGGCCAGTGTAGGAGATCGCTCCCCACACCATGATGCCGGGTGTTGGCCCTGTGTGCCTCGGTCGTATGCAGTCCTGATTGTGGCGCTCACCTGCACGGCGCCAAACACGCATACGACCATCATTGGCACCAAGGCAGAAGCGACTCTCATCGCTGAAGACGACACGTCTCCATTCGTCCCTCCATTCACGCCTGTCGCGACACCACTGGAGGCGGGCTGCACGATGTTGGGGCGTGAGCGGAAGACGGCCTAACGGTGTGCGGGACCGTAGCCCAGCTTCATGGAGACGGTTGCGAATGGTCCTCGCCGATACCCCAGGAGCAACAGTGTCCCTAATTTGCTGGGAAGTGGCGGTGCGGTCCCCTACGGCACTGCGTAGGATCCTACGGTCTTGGCGTGCATCCGTGCGTCGCTGCGGTCCGGTCCCAGGTCGACGGGCACGTGCACCTTCCGCCGACCACTGGCGACAACATCGATGTACTGTGGAGACCTCACGCCCCACGTGTTGAGCAATTCGGCGGTACGTCCACCCGGCCTCCCGCATGCCCACTATACGCCCTCGCTCAAAGTCCGTCAACTGCACATACGGTTCACGTCCACGCTGTCGCGGCATGCTACCAGTGTTAAAGACTGCGACGGAGCTCCGTATGCCACGGCAAACTGGCTGACACTGACGGCGGCGGTGCACAAATGCTGCGCAGCTAGCGCCATTCGACGGCCAACACCGCTGTTCCTGGTGTGTCCGCTGTGCCGTGCGTGTGATCATTGCTTGTACAGCCCTCTCGCAGTGTCCGGAGCAAGTATGGTGGGTCTGACACACCGGTGTCAATGTGTTCTTTTTTCCATTTCCAGGAGTGTATTATAGTTGCCAACAAGGAAGAAGTTTGCAATTCCAGTTTAAATTAGCGGTTGAAGCTTTATACAGAGGATAAACCTTGATTCATAAAGTTGACCACTTAACATATTAACGATAATAATAAAAATGAATCGCCGAATATCAGCCACACTTGTAATTTAAGATAAATGCAACGAAACGAGGACACAGCGAAGTTACATGGACTGGCAATACCAATATCCCGGACCCACGTCCAGGTGGTTTAAGGAATGACTAGCGAAAATCAAAGTGGCTACACGAAGCAATCACATCCAAAAGTTCCACCATAAAATGGCTCACCATGTAAGTCCAGGAGCTCGCTGTTAACGTGCACGCCAGGTTAAGCTCCCTCGCTCTCCTCGGGATTCGAGATAGACACGACTCTTAAACAGAGCCTTATACACACGACTCTTGCGCTCGCTGCCAGACCTAGGCGCCGGAATGTCAACACCGTGTGTCCTCACAGACTCCAAGCGCCGATTGACTACTCGAGATGCTCCGTGTGCTGTCTTCCCTCTGTCACCGAGTCTCCGTCGGGGATAAATTCTAGTGTCCCATTCCACCCGTTGGCTTTCAACAATGACGTCATACCTAAGGCAAAGACGTGATGTATAGGCAGTCAATAAAAGCAAACGGATCATACTCGTAAACAAATGAATGTAGCATGCGATAAAATAACAATAACATTTCGCGCTGTTATTTATTATGAACTATATCGATAGGAACTACATATAACGAAAACAAACAAGAACAAGAATTAAAAACAAATTTTCATGTCTGATAAGAATTACTACCGTAGTTTATGCGAGTAGAAAAGCACAGACAACCTATAAATTGCATTACCGTAAAGTGATGGTGAAGTCATACTATTATAAAATAGCGTTCATTTTACTTTTAACTATTGATTCTAGTGGGAGAAGAGCAGGAAAGTTGGGGTTTTGGACGGGGAGAAACTAAAATGTAGCCGGCCGCGGTGGTCTCGCGGTTCTAGGCGCGCAGTCCGGAACCGTGCGACTGCTACGGTCGCAGGTTCGAATCCTGCCTCGGGCATGGATGTGTGTGATGTCCTTAGGTTAGTTAGGTTTAAGTAGTTCTAAGTTCTAGGGGACTGATGAGCTGAGACGTTAAGTCCCATAGTGCTCAGAGCCATTTGCACCATTTTTGAGCCAAACTAAAATGTAAAGAAAAACGGGGAAGTGAAATGAATGACAACAAATACGAAACAGCAGCATGAAATATTAAGAAACCGACACACCGAATTCTAGAAGAAAAGCCAGAACACAACTCTCGAAAATCAACAAACATCAGTAACTAGAATTAACCTTGTAGGTCAACTTAACTCTTTCGCAGTAGTTAAGAGAGCAATTACAAGTACATACATCCTACTAGACTATATTTTAGTGCACACATCTTGAAATGTGGCTACACTGAGCCACAGCGCCAGAGATCGCGCTAGAGAGCATTGTTCCGCCGCCTCCACTGGCAGTGATTATTGAGATGTCGTAGTGGGCAGTGATTATTGAGAACTCGTAGTAGTCAGTGCTTGGGGAGAGCTCGTGGTAGTCAGTGCTTGTTAAGAACTCGTAGCAGAGAGTGTTTGTTGAGATGTGCTAGTAGAGAGTGCTTGCTGAGATGTGATACTGAAAAGTTCTTGTTGAGATGTGGTAATAGCGAGTCGGTGTGGAGATATATTGTAATGATTAGAGTGATTTTGGTCAATATATGAAGGTAACGAAACTTGATTTATTTTTCATTATTTAACGTCGTAAATAATGCTTTATTACAGGTTCAGTCAACAAAGCATCTGGCTTGTGTTCTTGTATTAGAGTGTAATTATAGTTTTCTTGAGTAATTATGGTATTTCTATTTTCTTTAATTAATTCAGTATAAATGATATTTAAAATTTCTTGTGTTATTGAAGAAGAACCGTGCCAGATACGTACGTTGAGTCATACTCCCACACACAGAACAGTTACACTTGTGCTTTGGTTTCGTAGGTTTTATAGTTGCTGGGGACTTAATTAATTAATTGTGTTAATGAAAATTTCCATTGCATTCTTTGTTGTTGTTCTATGCAGTAAGATTGCGTAATAATACTAGTCAGGGCCAACCGTTTACGAGACTTCGTAATCGGACAGACAGCTACTAAAGCAAAAAATTAAAATTATTTGCATTTTTTATTATTTTAATTAAGCCCCCATGCACGTGGCGACCGCTGCCAGGATCGTCCCTTGGAATTCTTCTGATTGTAGAAATAGTAGACAGTAGGATTGTTGTAGTAATTTGTAGTTTAGTAATTGTAGTCTATATTGCATGTGTAGATTTGGTAATTGTCATTCTTCTAATGGTATTTATTTTGCAAAATTTCATTTCTGTTGTCTTGTCTACGGGTTTGACAATTAGTGCAATTATTTCAATTGTTCGATTAATCGTGTTTGAGGGAAACATTTCGTGTGAATGGTATTGTTGGAGATAAAGTGTCATTGTGTGTAATTTTCATATAGTGACGAGTTTTGTATATTTTGTAAATGATTACGCGATCGATGAAAAAGGCAAAAATGATGAAGAGTCAAAATAACGAAATTGTTGACATGGCGAACTCGCCAACACAGGAGAAAGGGATGATGAATAATGGAGTTGAAAACAATTTAATAAGTCGGGAAAATAGGCCGGAAACAGTTCAAAATTTTTCACAATCGAAAAATTCTCAGATTGCGTGGTTAACGACAGAAGAAATGGAGCAGTTGATGGGTGCTATACTAAATTTGGGATCAAAAATGGGAAGACTTGAAACAACAATAGGAACAATTATAACTGAGATGAAAGCAGTGGGATCTGAATTAAAAACAGAGATAGGAACAAGTAAAACCGAGATGGAAACAATGGAAACACAGTTAGGCTCACGAACAGGGACATGTTTGAAAAACATGAAAGATGAATCAAAGAAAGAAATTAGAGAAGAAGTACAACCGATTTTGAATGCTCACAATAATAGTTTAATTTCAACAGGGATTAGACAAGAGGAACAGGACAGAGAACGGGAAGAAAAAGATCGCGTGATAGTACAAAATTTTTCAGAGTTAAATTTACAACGTGCACACGATAAGGAAGAAATATTTGAGAGAATCGAGGAATCCGTACCAAATGACAGATTAAATAACCTAACACAACAATATGAACAGTTAACTACCAAATGTGTCAACACTGAAACCCGAGTCGCGACACTTACGGAAGATGTAGGTAAACAGAAAGAAAAAATAGGTGACTTATCGGAAAGAGTTGAGGAGATTTCAGATAAATTGACAAGTCTTAGTTTACATGGGGGCAGAGATTCGGATGATACAGCTCCATTACCATCTGCAGAAACCGAAGAGTACCAGAACATAAATAAGCATGTTGAAAATCAGGGAAAATTTAATGAACGTGTTAAAAGGGAAGTTGAGGCATTACGAAAGCAAGTCAAACAAATTGAAGGGGAAATTGTAGGAAAAGACAGCAAAGGAAATTTGGAATCACAGATAGCAGAGGGGTTTGAAGAAAATAATTTGTTTCATTTACGGGATGCAACAAGAGAGCGCCAGGCGCGCGAACTTGACAATAATCGACATTCAAACTGGGACAGACGCGGTAGGTCTTTGTCGCCGCGAGGCGGAAGCTTTGACTGTAAACACTTCTTGACTGTTCGGAAATTTAAGATCTTTTGCAATTCTAGAAATGACATACGTCCATGTTCATGGTTAGATCAATTTATGTACGCACTTCCGCCAAATTTGCCACTAAGTCACAAACTGAAATTTATGTGCAGCTATTAATGTCCTCAGGGGATTCACTATACTAAGTGAATATGTGCCGTAGCGTGCATAGGGCCCCGAGCTGTAGTGGTGCTATTTCCCTTTTAGTTTTCTGCACCGCTGCCTACTCTTTCACTATTCTTTGCATCTATAAAAACAACTCTTCTACTATCTATCTATCTAGACAGTAGGTAAAGATTAACCGGATTTGACTGTTTTACCCAAAAGTGACTTTGGAAATTACCGTTTGGACTTACTATATTTTCTGCAGCATTCATTCGTAGTTTAAACGAAATTTTACCTGTTTATCTTCGTGACAATATTACTTCATATGTTGACGATATTCTTATTGCTAAACGTTCTTGGAGTGAGCACAACAAAATTTTGGATTCATTATTATGTATTTTTGCAAGAGTTGGCATTACAGTGAACTTGGAAAAATCTGAATTTGGTCGTTCTCAGGTGAAATTTCTCGGTCACATTATTTCTACAGAAGGTATTCTTCCTGATCCAGAGAAACTAGATGCTATTCGTAATTATGCTGTTCCTACCACAAAACGTGATGTTCGTAGTTTCCTTGGTGTCTGTAATTTTCTTAGACGCTTTGTTAGATTGGATGATTTGGCCACACCTCGTTTACACATTTCAGTTATGCGCACTTTGGTCCCAGAAAATGCTTTCATAAATTACGGGAAAATTGCTACTTCAATAATATGGAAAAACGCATTCGATCTGTTCTTGCCAAATGCAAATTATGTCAAAAGGCTAAGCCGCCAACTGTTTCTCACAGAGCACCGTAGTTTCCGATCATTCCAGCGAAATTAAAGGACATGGCTGCAGTCGATTTGTTCGGTCCAGTGGTTCGTTCTACTAATGGTTTTGCGTACATTTTCGTAGCAGTGGAATTGACATCAAAATATGTGTGTTTTACACCTTTACGCAAAGCAACAGCTCGTTCGGTATCTAACGCTTTCATCAAACATTTTCTTAAAGAAGTTGGTCATGTTGATAAGGTTATATCAGATAATGGATCACAGTTTCGCTCTAAAATTTGGCTTCGTACTCTACGGCGTCGTAAGATTAAACCAATTTTTATTTCACTTTTTCACCCTCAATCTAATGCTTCAGAGAGATGGATGAAGGAAATCAATAAATTGTGCCGTCTTTATTGTCATCAGAATCACAGAACTTGGGATCAGTATCTTCATATTTTTCAAAACATTCTGAATGAACTTCCTAATGACTCAACTTCTTTACCGCCTGTATTGATATTAAAAAATAAAGTACCAACAAATCGCATTTCTGAAATAGTTCCTTTTCCGCCTTCACGGAAACTGCGGCATTCTGAAGTTGTCAACCTGGCTCTACGAAATATTGCATCTGCGGCTGCTAGAAGAGAGAAATCAGCTAAACGTCCTGGTCGTTTAAAAATTTTGTCAGTTGGTCAAAAGGTGTTGATTAAGTCTCATCGTTTGTCTCATAAAGGAAAAGGCTTGTGTCGCAAATTTTTTCTGCTTTATAACGGTCCATATAGGATTCGCAAAATTATACATGATAATACTGTTGAAGTAGAAACTCTTAAATCTCGGCGCTCTAAGGGAATACATCATATATCGACGGAAAAATTTTTGTGGAATGACATACTTTTGAGAAACCAACAGTTATACGTAAACAGGTGGAGAATGCAAGGATACCGCGCCGTGTTCCGGCGGCGGCAGATACTCAAAGCAACAGTGCAGTCTGCGCGCCGCAAAAGGCAGTCGTTGACCGCAAACAATTACTTCATACGTCACGCGCCTACAGCTGATCGAGCGCACAGTGTGAATGCACTGACAGCCGTAAACAAATACACAGTCTAATTTTTCCGACTAAATTCTGTATAAAGCTATGGTGACTTTATAAATTATGTTATTAACGTTCAGTATTTTTCAGGATACGGTTGTGTAAAATATTTAAGACCTTTAGGTAAATTCTGTGCGTGTCCGACGTTAAGACGACTTGCTATGGAGAAAATTTCAGGAAGAATGTAATTTCGAAGAAAAAAGTAATAAACTAAAAAGGGTAACTATTAATTGAGTTTATTTTTCAGGTAACATATTTCCACTTAGGTATGTACTTTAGACGTAATTTGCTGCTTGCCATTATGAGACTCATACTTTGTGCTAAATTTCGTGTTCTATGAATTTACTTGTGAAGCGACGTGCTTGTGTACATTTGCTGATTTTGACAATTATTGATTAATGAACAGTGTTATTACTTGTGTATATTGTGCACTGCTTGGCTGCTATGCCTTTTCACTGATGTCATTTTTTTTTGTTATATGCCTGCTGTGCTTATTTATTTAAATTGTAATTGTCAACTGATTAATTGTGCTGACTGTGGTTATGTATGTAAGTTATACTTTGTGATTTATCTGCTTGCGCCTTCATGTTTACTTATTAAGATTACGTATGAACATTTATTTGCTTATGCTGATATGATAATGGCCTGTTTACTATGTAAGATAACATATTTGCTGCTTTGCGTATGGATTGCATATTTACACATTTCTGTTTGTTGTCGTAAGTACTCTTTAATTTGGTGTATAGAAATGCTGATATACTGTGTGCGAACATGGAGTTTAGGTCACACTATGGTATTAATTATAGAGTGTTCGCTTGACGGAGACTCGTTATAGGGATTGTGTTGCATCCACTTGTTGACATTCTGTTCTCTACTGGTATATTTACTCGCTATTGCATGTTTTGCTTACGCTCTGTGCCTGATATTTTTAAGATAAGAAAATGAACTGCTATAATGCTACGAACGACATTAGTACAAGAAACTTCATAGAAGTCACATGAGATGGAGGTTTTATGGAAGCTGTATAAATTTATGCTAATAGGAAGGAAGCTAACGACATGACATACCAACACTAGGTTAGACCATTGACAGTTATTACACTGCATTCTTCGTGAGCAATTGAAATAGGAAGTGACACTCGACACAAAAAATACTCCACATGTTTGCTTAGGTTTGCCATAAATTTTGAAGTGGTGTACACACTGAAATATCACGATCATTAACACTTCGTAATCGTACTTACTTACTGAAAGTTCTTCAAACTAAAGTCTGTTAGAGGTCATGTATGCATTTCTTTTATTTAATGATGGACAAGGAACCAAAATGTATCTTACAATTTATAATGAGTAGCAGATTTGGATCAGATGGATTACACGAGAGGTTGTGTGTTGACATTGTGTCTTCGGATTGTATGAGATGATGAATTGAGGTTTGCATTAGGATTTTATCTGTACTTGTTCGAGGAGACTGACTAGAGGAAAGAGTTGTTATGGAAGTGAAACGATATTGGTGCTGAGGTTTATATATATCGACGTATTGAAGAGGTATGATTGAGGTATTGAGATTATGTGAAGTTGATGATTATTGGAGTTTTCGTGGACAAGAGGTAAGGTAAATGATATTGATGATCGACGTATTGAAGAGGTATTATTGAAGTATTGAGATTATGTGATGCTGATGATTATTGGAGTTTTGGTGGATAAGAGGTGAAGTAAGTGAGGAGCATATTTTTTTTTTCGTTGGTCTATATGGAACAAGGAGGATAAAGATGGCAGACTAGAACACTAAAGTAGCAGGAAGATTGTCTACACACACACTTTGTTAAATCACTAAGCAATATATACTTTTTTTTTGGAGAGAGGAAGTAATTGCATATCTTGGCTCACTGACAGTTGTTCAGCAACCGTACAATTTGATCTGGCTTGGCAAACATTGGTCTTGACATGATGACTATGACGTTGACTAACTATTATTGACTGTTATACATTGCTGCCACTACTACTTGATACACATGATGAACATAAAATTTTGACAGAATTGCATTTACACAGTTAACACTATTCAATTACACAGTAGCACTAATGTGGATGAAAGATGAGTGAGTGTTTTTTGTGTGTTTTCCTTTCCCTATCCCAAATTGGTACCAACCTATCTCCTAAATATTATTTTACTTGTTGTTGTGGCTTGCACTGACACCCATAAAAATTATAGGTTTACTGATATTTGTGTATTTGTAATATTTAATATGACAATTATCTGATATCATTTGTGTGTTTATTATGATTTGTATGTTTAGTGTAAAAGCATTGTATGTGTATTCAAACTATTGTTCATGCCTGAACTGTCTGATTAGTGATGGTGCTGCACTTTTCAACATGATGTGTGACATTTAGTCATGTTTAATTTCTGCTGATGAACAGTGTGATTAGTGAAAGTGAATATTATGGACTGCAGTCAGCACCTGTTCAACATTGCTAGTGCCACTAATGGAACTGCTTATACTGAAATGGTGTTACTTGTTGATGTCTGCACCTGCTCAACATTGCTGGGTGCCACTGATGGACTGCTTCTACCGAAATGATGTCACTTGTTGGTGTCGGCACCTGCTCAACATTGCTGGGTGCCACTGATGGACTGCTTCTACTGAAAAGATGTCACCTGTTGCTGTGTGCACCTGCTCAACATTGCTGGTGCCACTAATGGAACTGCTTATACTGAAATGGTGTTACTTGTTGATGTCTGCACCTGCTCAACATTGCTGGGTGCCACTGATGGACTGCTTCTACTGAAAAGATGTCACCTGTTGGTGTCTGCACCTGCTCAACATTGCTGGGTGCCACTGATGGACTGCTTCTACCGAAATGATGTCACTTGTTGGTGTCGGCACCTGCTCAACATTGCTGGGTGCCACTGATGGACTGCTTCTACTCAAAAGATGTCACCTGTTGCTGTGTGCACCTGCTCAACATTGCTGGTGCCACTAATGGAACTGCTTATACTGAAATGGTGTTACTTGTTGGTGTCTGCACCTATTCAACATTACTGGGTGCCACTGATGGACTGTTTCTACTGAAAAAATGTCACTTGTTGGTATTTGCACCTGTTGACCATTGCTGGGTGCTACTGCTGGAACTGTCAACTACTTGTTTCTTGGGCTATGGAAAGCGTTTATGTGAATATTTGTATAAACTGATTTTTTGTGTATTACTGTTTGTGAAAAGTTATGAGACTCTTACCTGCACATGTTCGTCATTGCTGACGCAATTGATTGAACTGTTTAACCACATAATACTTGTGTAAACTGTTATGTAAAGTCACATGTATGAAAGAATTTGTATTGCTTACTGTATTTTATATATTAGGTTATTGAAAGGTCAGTGCAAAGCCAAAATTTTATCTAGTTATATGATATTTACGCATGAATATTATCTTTTATTTTTGTCTGTATTTTTTTTGACGAATTTGGTGGTATTTTCACCACCAATGCTGGCAAAAATACCATCAAATTCTAGCCCGTGGAGGAAGGGCATATGAAAGGTGGCTACACTGAGCCACAGCGCCAGAGATCGCGCTAGAGAGCATTGTTCCGCCGCCTCCACTGGCAGTGATTATTGAGATGTCGTAGTGGGCAGTGATTATTGAGAACTCGTAGTAGTCAGTGCTTGGGGAGAGCTCGTGGTAGTCAGTGCTTGTTAAGAACTCGTAGCAGAGAGTGTTTGTTGAGATGTGCTAGTAGAGAGTGCTTGCTGAGATGTGATACTGAAAAGTTCTTGTTGAGATGTGGTAATAGCGAGTCGGTGTGGAGATATATTGTAATGATTAGAGTGATTTTGGTCAATATATGAAGGTAACGAAACTTGATTTATTTTTCATTATTTAACGTCGTAAATAATGCTTTATTACAGGTTCAGTCAACAAAGCATCTGGCTTGTGTTCTTGTATTAGAGTGTAATTATAGTTTTCTTGAGTAATTATGGTATTTCTATTTTCTTTAATTAATTCAGTATAAATGATATTTAAAATTTCTTGTGTTATTGAAGAAGAACCGTGCCAGATACGTACGTTGAGTCATACTCCCACACACAGAACAGTTACACTTGTGCTTTGGTTTCGTAGGTTTTATAGTTGCTGGGGACTTAATTAATTAATTGTGTTAATGAAAATTTCCATTGCATTCTTTGTTGTTGTTCTATGCAGTAAGATTGCGTAATAATACTAGTCAGGGCCAACCGTTTACGAGACTTCGTAATCGGACAGACAGCTACTAAAGCAAAAAATTAAAATTATTTTCATATTTATTTAATTAAGCCCCCATGCAATCTGCTGAAAAACGATCTAATTAATGGACGACCGAATGGTTGGAATCGGTAATTAGAATTGATCTGTATAGAAGATCAATTCTAGTTACCGTTTCTAACTATTCGATGGTTCATAATTTTGGACATTTTTGCAGTGAATCTGTGGACTAGGTTTGTGTAGGATTTCTAGATTTCTTATTGATCTCAGAAGTACCACGAAAAAGTAACGGATATTGTAGGTACAGATTCCAATTTTTTTTCATAGTGGTGAAGAGAGTAGTACCAAATGTAGAAATCTTTTAACAGTATATGCTCGCACTTGTTGTTAAAACGATCTAAATAACGAACCGTGGAATGATTGGAATCGGTAACTATAATTAACTATTATAGGTCAGTTCTACTTACCGATTCCAATATTAAACTTCCTGGCACATTAAAACTGTGTGCCGGACAGACTCGAACTCGGGACATTTGCCTTTCGCGGGAAAGTACTCTAACAACTTCCTTTTTTTTCATTTTGTTCGTTTTCGTTCGTCGCATTTTCTCGGGGCGGACGTCGCAAGACACCCGTTTCAGTTCTTCGCTCATCCATTAACTCATTAGAGAGGGACCGAACACGCTGAGTTACCGTACCGGCGACAGCTTTAATTCCACCAGTACCTCGTCTCCTACCTTCCAAACTTTACAGACGCTCTCCTGCGAACCTTGGAGACATGGCTTAGCCACAGCCTGGGGGATGTTTCCAGAATGAAATTTTCACTCTGCAGCGGAGTGTGCGCTGATATGAAACTTCCTGGCAGATTAAAACTGTGTGCCAGACCGAGACTCGAACTCGGGACCTTTGCCTTTCGCGGCAAGTGCTGTGAGGACGGGGCGTGAGTCGTGTTTGGTTAGCTCAGTTGTTGGAGCACTTGCCCGCGAAAGGCAAAGTTCCCGAGTTTGAGTCTCGGTCCGGCACACAGTTTTAATCTGCCAGGAAGTTTCATATCAGCGCACACTCCGCTGTAGAGTGAAAATTTCATTCTGATTCCAATATTAGTCATTTTTCCGCAGAACAACAAAGAGCAATTACAAATGCAGAAATCATATTACATTTCAGTGCACACACTTGCTGGAAAAACCACAATGTACCATGGAATGGTTGGAAACGGTAACTGGACTTGACCTCTATAGCTTAATTCCAGTTATCGATTCCAATATTCTGTGGCGACGTCATTTATCCACTGCGCCAAAAACAGCGGGTGAAAGCTGCAGCTGATAGATATTTATCTTTGCCGTAGTCGGCTTGGTTACAGGTTGTTTATTCTTTTTAGTTTTTGATCTGTGCTTGGAAAATAAAATGTTTTCTCATCTCATGAAAAAGCTGTTTCTTCTAAAAATATGAAGGCTCCCATAGTGGTGACCCCGAAAAATCGTAGCAGAAGCATAAAGAAAATATATATACCGACGAGAATAATGAATTCAGAGACAAAAGCAGTGGAATCAAGATTGAAGACTACAGTCTGTTCGACCAAGGATCGCGGTCCACGCCCTTTGATTCGCCACAAAACGGAACGACAGATGTTAACGCAAAAGATGGGAGTACCTACGCGCGACACGGAAATGTTAAGCTTTCCGCGTTCTGGCCGACGCGCCCCCAGCTTTGGTTTACGCAGGCTGAATGCATATTTCGGCAGCGTGGGGTGTCTAACAACACTGACAAATTTAATATAGTGGTTTCACATCTAAATTTAGAAGTGATAGAGCAAGTAGAAGAAACCTTGTCGCAACAAAATTACTTTGTGCTAAAGGAAGCTCTCATACAGCATTATACGTTGTCACCAGATTTGCGACTACAAAAAATTTTCGCATACGAAGATTTGGGCGACAAGACTCCGTCACAAATACTCAAAGCCTTACGCACATTAGCCGGCCCGGAACTCCTACCTGAAGAGTCTTTACGTCTAATATGGCTTCGTAAACTTCCTGCCAACATCCGTGCCGTCATTGCAGCAGAAACAGACTTACCATTGCAAGTCTTAGCAAAAAAGGCAGACACCATCGCAAACACCTTAACCGAAGTTTCTGCGTGTTCCGAATTCAACTACAGCCAGGATAGAGGCCCAAGAACGTGTAGTGTGATGGAATCTGACGTCAGTGAGCCAGGAACATGCAATAATACTTCCCAACAGCAGTGCTCATCGACCGAACCCACCATACAGCAACTGGCAGCACAAGTGGCAAAACTCAACGTGCAAGTAACTTCACTCCACCAGCAGCTACGAAGTCGCAGTTGGAAAAGACGAAGAAATGCTATCCAACAGGATTTGACAGATCAATGGTGCTGGTACCACAGACGCTTCGGTAACACTGCCCGTCAATGTATTCAACCCTGCAGCTACCCAAACTTAAAAGGCGGGCGTTAAAGGGCGCTAACGTTCGTCAACAACAACATAGGCGCCCGAGTCATAGAGTGATTCAAAGAGGTAAAAACGTCACGGTATCTGCAGTCAACCAATCACACCGATTGTTCGTGTTGGACCTCTCTTCAGGTGAGAAGTTTCTGATTGACACAGGTTCAGAAGTCAGTGTGTATCCTAGAAAGAGAGGTGATATACTCACGACAACAACGCAACATGTGCTGACTGCGGCAAACAATTCCAGAATATCTACCTATGGTGAGAAACAGTTGGCATTACATCTGAATTCCAACTTCCATCCAAAATGGACTTGTGGTTGCTGATGTGCCGAGTCCTATAATTGGAGCGGACTTTTTACGGAACTACCGACTTATGCCCGACCTGGTTAACCGTCGTTTGGCGACAGTTCCCACAGAAGGGATATTGCCTACTGCGTCTTCCGCGTCGGTTCAAGTGCAGTGCGATGTGCCCGTGTCTTTCCGCACGAAGATTTCCGGCTCCTCTACCGCGTCATCCGCGTCTGGATATTGTGATACGATGTCGTACCCGCAACTAAGCGGGGCGCACACGTGTGCGTCACGCAAGATGACACCCGACAGTCGTAACGATTCGTATACTGTAGGCAATATCAGAGGACTGTCGGAGGAATCACTTTTTCGTAAACTGCTTCAAGACTTTCCAGCACTTACCGAACCCGTCAACGCAACCAGGAAATGCAGACACAATACTCAACACCACATCAGCACGACACAAGGTCAACCCGTTGCCTTCCGCCCGCGGCGTCTGCCTCCAGAGAAGCTGCCCGCGGCGCGAGCTGAGTTCGACAGACTTCTAAAAACAGGTATTGTAAGAAGGTCTGATAGTTCATGGGCATCTCCAATTCACATGGTCCGTAAAAAAGACAATTCATGGAGAGTATGTGGAGACTACAGGGCGCTCAATGCCCGCACAATTCCCGACCGCTACCCAGTGCCCAATGTGACTGATTTTAACAGTACGATTAGCAATGCCAAAATATTTAGTGTGATTGATTGCGCCAAAGCGTTTTCCAAGGTTCCCATGGCTCCATCTGACATTAAAAAAACAGCAGTTATCACACAATTCGGTTTGTTTGAGTACAATTTTATGCCATTTGGCCTCAGAAACGCTGCCCAAACATGGCAAAGATTCATGCATGAGGTGCTTCGAGAATTACCATTCGTATTTTGTTATATGGACGACATTTTAGTATTATCTGGTTCTGTATATCAGCATGTCAAACATATGCGGCAGCTTTTCCGCCGTCTGACAGAGTATGGCATAATTATTAACGAAACAAAGTGCACGTTTGGAAAACGTGAGGTTAAGTTCCTGGGATATTTGGTTTCAGCAGCAGGCCTGTCACCTTTGCCTGAGCGGGTTGAAGCAGTACAACAGATGCCCCTTCCCACAACTTACAAAGGACTTCGCAGATTTTTAAGCATGCTCAAGTATTACAGACGTCACTTACCTAAATTAGCTGCCGCCCAAGAGCCCCTCACAACGTTACTTGCAGGTAAAAATACAACAGGTAATCGTAAAATTCCATGGAGTCCAGATGCTGAAGCAGCTTTCCATGACTTAAAGAAATGTCTTTCTCGGGCAACACTACTGGGACATCCAAGACTGAGCGCTCCTTTAGCGCTCATGGTTGATGCGAGCCAAACAGCAGTGGGTGCAGCGCTACAGCAAGAAGTTGATGGCAGATGGCAGCCGCTCGCATTTTTCTCTAAAAACCTGACTCGACAGCAGCAAAAATGGAGTGCTATTGACCGCGAGTTGCTTGCTATTTACTTAGCCATAAAGCATTTTCGCACGTCTGTCGAAGGGAGGCACTTTGCAATTTTTACCGATCACAAGCCGTTAGTAGCTATATTTCAACGAGACACAGAGCTCAATTCACCACGTCAGTGCAGGCAAGTCGAGTACATTGCACAGTTCACAACTGACGTGCGTCACATTTCAGGAAAAGACAACCTGGTCGCAGATTGCCTGTCTAGGAATTGTGCCAGTTTAAATTCAATTCGTTGGACCGAGTTAGCGTCTAAACAACGAGAAGATCCTTTCTTGCGCCGTCTAATAGAGGAACAGAGAACTGCGCTGCAGCTCAGACGTGAGTCTGTCCCAAATGTTCCAGACGGAATTTGGTGTGATGTAGCAAAAGGAAAGGAGCGACCTTACATACCAGAACAATATCGTCGGGAGATTTATAGTGCACTACATAACCTATCACATCCAGGAGTACGAGCTACAGCCAAGTTAGTTTCCTCCAAAGTAGTGTGGCCTGGAATACAAAAAGATTGTCGTGCATGGGCGCGTGCGTGCCTAACATGCCAGCGTAATAAAATCAGCAGACATGTCTTTGCACCTATTGCTGACTTCCCGACGCCATCTGCAAGATTTTCACATATACATGTGGACATTGTGGGCCCGCTATCATGCTCTTCAGAACAACGCTATTTGCTCATAATCATTGATCGTTTTACCAGGTGGCCAGAAGTAGTTGTAATACAAGACATTTCTGCGGAGTCGGTTGCAAAAGCACTGTTGCATTCATGGTTCTCCAGGTTTGGCGTTCCGCAAAACATAACAACAGATCGCGGAAGGCAGTTTGAAAGCCAACTTTTCAATGAACTTTTACTACTGTGCGGGTGCAACCACCTACGCACCACAAGCTATCATCCATCTAGTAATGGAATGGTGGAACGACTACACCGCACGCTCAAAGCTGCATTAATGTGTAGTTCCACTTCATAGCCTGAAGCACTACCGCTGGTCCTACTCGGATTGAGAGCGGCCGTGAAGGAGGACTTACAGTGCTCTTCCGCAGAATTGGTTTATGGCGAGCAATTGAGGGTTCCTGGAGAATTTATCGTTCCAGCATCTACACAGCCGTTCGCCCCTGAGCTATGCACGCAATTCGCGAGACAACTCAGCGTTAGAATGAGAAACATCAAACCCACTAACCCTGTCAGACATGGAGACCGGAGAGTGTTTGTACATAAAGACCTGCAAGCAACGTCTCACGTGTGGCTTAGGGATGATACGGTGCGCCCACCGCTTGTTTCGCCTTACTCTGGACCATACAGGGTAATCGCAAGAGGAAGCCACAGCTTCAAAATCGATAAGGATGGTAAAGAAGAGACAGTCTCAATTGAGCGGCTTAAACCTGCTTACACCGAAGAGGATACACTCCTTCCTCGGTCTGCAAAATCACCCTCAAACGTGGAGGCCAAAGAAACAGCAGAGAGTCTCGCCGAGCCCTCGGTTTCAGAAGAGGACAACGAAGCAGCAAGTGCAGAACAGGAGCAGCCATTGCCTGCACCAGATGTTTTCACGAGAGCTGGTAGAAAAATCAAGTGCAAGTTTCCCCACATACCTGGTGCACCCGGTTTCAAAAGGAGGGGGGCTGATGTGGCGACGTCATTTATCCACTGCGCCAAAAACAGCGGGTGAAAGCTGCAGCTGATAGATATTTATCTTTGCCGTAGTCGGCTTGGTTACGAGTTGTTTATTCTTGTTAGTTTTTGATCTGTGCTTGGAAAATAAAATGTTTTCTGATCTCATGAAAAAGCTGCTACTTCATAAAATACTTTTTTATGAATTTTCGTTACTTGTGTACTAGACCCGTTAGATTCAATAATTATTATTAAAAATTAACGCTATTTCACAGTGTTACGACTCCATAATGCGCTATACTGTAATCGATTTAAAGGTTCTCTGTGCTTTTCTTACTCGAATAAATTACGACAATAATTTATTCAGACATGTATATTTCCCTTTTTGTTTTCTTATTTATTTTCGTTACCTTCAGTTCTTTTCGATATAATTTGTGGCTAAGTAATTAATCACGTGAACTGTTAGTGTAACTTTGTCGTATGCTACATTCGTTTGTTTACGAGTATGATCAGTTGTTTTCAAAGATTGCCTCATGTAGCATCTCTGCCCGAGGTATGACGTCGTTGCTCAAAGCCGACGAATGGAATCGGACACTAGAATTGACCCTCCGTCGCTGTCCCCGACCGAGTCTCACCTCGCGAGCCGCGGCCGTCCTAAACAGAGGGCGCTAGCGAATCAGGACGCCGTAAAGCGCGTAATTCCGACAGAGAAACTATCCTACCTAGAGCACCGCAGGAAGTCACGGCTCACATTCCCTCCCGACATGGTGTTCCAAAACAACGGGGAAGGATGACGGAAGAGCGTCTGTGGAACACACCTGTATGCTATACACTGGAGAACTATTATGACAATATCCGTGGCGTGATAGTTGAACGTCGTAAAATAATATGCTGTCTTCGCAACCATTAAACAAAGATCCGAACACAAACACAAACAGTGGGGGTGGGAAAAAATGGCGGATTAGGCGCCAGCAGACAGTCCGGAAAAGTATACAATGTCTAGACCATGTATACTTTGACGTTAGGTTTTAGGTATTCTTTAGAATGCCAGATTTCAGACAATACCGGTAACACATGCAATGGATGTTGGTTGCAGCATTTATACGGAGCTGAAGAGGTTTCCATACGATAAAGTAACGAGGAGAGCAGCGTCATACCAGCCTTCAGACTGAAGAACACAAGAACAAAGTGCTATATTGCTGAATTTGAACAAGTTGTTTTGCATGCTAACAGATATCGTGGAGAAACGGTTTGGCCAAAGCAAGAATCTTGCATCTAGAACGAATTTCCCACTATCCTGCTAGTTACGCTGTTGAGAAACTTCCGGATAAATTAAAACTGAGTGCTGAGACAGGTCTCGAACGCGAACCTCTACTTTGAGGTCGTGGGTCGCGTCTGGATAGATCCGTGTGAAAGAGTATTGGTCGCGAAAGACAATGCACCGGCTTCAGGTCCCCTATTCGAGAGTTTTAATTTGTCAACAGTTTCATTTTGTTGATATCAGAATAATTAGACAGACCAACGATGAAAAAACTACTTAAATAAAAGTGGCTCCGTCCTGCAGTATTTTGTGTGCCGCATCATTCATTTTTTACAATTATCATCCAACGCAAAAAATTCAATTTTAGCGACTAGTCATGATTTCTTCTTCTTTCTTCGTTCTTCCCAAATTCTCTTCATATGTTCCCTGTGTTCTCTCTTGCGTTATTCCGACCATATTTTTCCCGTTCTGTTCTCTGTATGTTATCGTTTAAGTGCGTGTTTCTGTATGATGTTCCTAAACTGTTCTCTATTGTTTATGTAGTCTTGCGTGATCCCCAGTTCTTTAATGTCTTCTTCTGCTTCAGTGATCCACTTTGTCTTGTTTTTGATCTTGTTTACTATCTCAAAGATTTGTCTTGTGAGTCTGCTTTTATTCAGCCTGCTGATATGTCCATAAAATTTCATCCTTCTCTTTTTAATGGTGCCTGTTATTGTTTCTATGTCTTTGTAAATGTCTCTAGTTGGCTCTTCATCCAAATTCCTTCCCGAAACACTGGTCCATATATTTTCATCAGAATTTTTCTTTCCTGCTTTTCAATCTCTCTGATCTTAGTATGACCATGAATCACTGTAGGTTCTGCAGTGCTTCTGGTAGGAATACTGTGTTGTAATGCCTTAGTTTCGCAGTGGCAGAAATAGATTTCTTATTATAGTGATTCCAAGTGAGCTTATATGCTTTTTGTAATCTGGAGATTCTATCTTTATTGGCTATTGAGTTCAGTCCTGATGGTTGGATTACCTCTCCCAGATATCTAAAGTAGGCAACTTGTGCCACTTTCCCGTACTGAGTAGTAATGGGGAGATTAACTACAGGTTTGTTTTCCATATACTGTGTTTTCTCGTAGGAGATTTGAAGCCCAGTTTTCTGTGAGATTTCGTGTAGTTTTTCCAGTGCAAGTTTCGCTTCCTCTCTATTGTTCGTTGGAATGGCAAGATCGTCCGCGAAAGCCAGACACTTCACCCTAATTCTCTGCTCTTTTTTAATCCCAAGCTGTATTCCTTTTATTTCCTTTTCCCATGTCCTCACAATTTTTTCCAGAACCGTGTTAAACAGAAGGGGGACATTCCATCTCCCTGGTGAACAGCACTATGGATATGAAATGATTCTGATGTTTCTCCCATGAATTTAACTTTGGAGGTTGTATCTGTTAATGTCTGTTGAATAATTGACCTTGTTTTCCTGTCAATCCTGAACTCCTTTAAGGTGAGAAATAATGTTTGTCTATCTAGTGAATCGTAAACCTTTTTAAAATCGACAGAAGTTACCACTGTATTTCTACATCTTGTTATTTGCAAAATTGTTTTTAAGTTCCATATCTATTGGATGCAAGATCGACCTTTGCGAAACCCTGCCTGATACTTCCCTATTAACTGGTTCGCTTGTTCCTCTAGTCTGTTCAACAGGGCCTTTGAAAGAATTTAGTATATTACAGGGAGCAGTGAAATTTCCTTGTAATTATCTGGATCGGTTTTTGCATCTTTTTTGTGGAGAGGGTGAATTAATGCACATTTCCATTCTGCAGGTATTTGTTCAGTTTCCCAAATATTTGATATAATTCTGTGAATTGCTTGTGTGAAATTATTGTCATTTAATTTCCATACTTATGCTGTGATTCCGTGTTCCCCTGGAGAATTGTTGTTCTTCAAAGAATTGATTATTTCCTTTATCTCTTTAAGTGATGGTGGATTTAAATCGGGATTGGATGTCGGAGGCTCGCAGTTGAGAAGTGAGTGAAAATATTTAGCTAAAATTTGACAGTTCTCTTTAGGGTTGGTTTCCAGTGATCCATCGGACCGGCGAAAGCGCAGATTAGGTGGTTGATATCCTGTTAGGTTTTCTTTGAAAATTTTGTAAAAATTTCTGCTGTTGTTCTTGATAAATTCTTGTTCAATTTCTTTAAGTCGACTTTTATCATATCTACGTTTTCTCTTCGTATTGCCTTGGGTGAACTCTTCTGTATTCTCAAAAATTCCTGCCATTTTTGTGTAGTTTTGTTGCTACTGAAAGTTTCCAAGCTTGTATTCTTTCTTCTATTGCTTGATCAAATAGTTGAAATGGCTCTGAGCACTATGGGACTTAACTGCTGAGGTCATCAGTCCCCTTGAACTTATAACTACTTAAACCTAAATAACCTAAGGACATCACACACATCCATGCCCGAGGCAGGATTCGAACCTGCGACCGTAGCGGTCGCGTGGTTCCAGACTGAAGCGCCTAGAACCGCTCGGCCACACCGGCCGGCTATTGCTTGATAACATGCACTATTCCACAATCTGTGTTTTCTCTTTTTTGGGGGCTTGCGACAAATATGTTATATACTATTTTGCTTAATAATGATCTGATGTTGAAATTTCTGGCATTTCCAATTATTGGGCTGGTTAATACACAGTGACGGAAAAAAATCGTAACATCAAGAAGGCGTTGTGCGACATAAACGAAATTTGGTAAGGCATGTTTCTACATCCGAAAGACGAACATCTATTCAGATTTCGTGCCAGTCGCATAAGAGTGGTGGTAGTATCGCCACTATGAGGATGCAAGTCAAGTTTGCTTCATATACTCGCTGTAAAGGTCGTGAGCATTAGTTGTGTGGGGTCTTGACCATTCGTCGCTTATAGGGCGCATAAAGGATGCTGCGTTCTCGGAATGCTACACAACAATTCAAACAAATAATATTAATAGTTTTATTTCTATAAAGCAATTGACAATACTTAACTTTGGAATTACATCGTCGTCGCAAGTAACATGCAAACAGTATTAATCATTGCTATAGGCAAAGTCCAGACAAGTACTGATAAGGATCAAAACTAGTTGTTCTTGTAGCACGCTCCACAAATACGTTCCACTACTGTCAGTACACTGAGGCGATCTGAGCCTGAGGCTATTTTTTCCCCTGTATTGTCATTTCCATTCCCCAACAGGAGTGGGCTGGCAGCAGCATAAGCACTGCTCTTCAACTGAGAGACATAAATAGACAGGAAGACATTTAAAAAACAATGTAAAGGAGATAACATGGCGAAATATAGAAACAAAAAAGGCGGGACGGAAGCAAAGAAGACATACAAAGCGATGACTGTAAATCGGAGATAAAAATCTAAAAAAGTATGTTACACAAAAAAAACATACACTACATTAAAAGGCACCAGGCAAGGTACGGCCTGAGCATAAAAGTTCGTAGAACGAGGAAAAATAGCCACATGACGGACGGCGTAGCAAGGAACTGTCACGGACAATAAACAGGTCGAGCATACAATTAGAAACCCACAACACTAGATGACACTGTATATCGGCACCGAAACACATTACTAACGCAGCACACTGAAAACGAAGAAGAACCTGGGAGGATCTGCAAGGGGGGGGGGGGGCGACATGGGAAATGGGAAGAAGAGGAAAGGAGACGAGGAGGAGGGAAGCGGGATGAGGTGGGGGCGCGCCGAAGGAAGGCTCGGAAGGGAAGCGATGGGATGGGAGAGGAAAACAGCCGAAGACGGGGTGCAGGGACTCAGGGAAGGAAGGAGGAAAATCTGCTCTGGTTATTCCCAAGGAGGGGAGAGGAAAAAGGGGGGCCCTGGGAAGGGGAGGGGGAACAAGGCCAGGCTACAATTGGAAGGAACGGTATATGTCACGGCCAAGTTCATCATTCGGGAGGGGGAGGCGCTGGAAATTGCCCTGATGAAGGAGATGGAGGGTGTGGAGGTGGAGAGAGGGAGGGATACAGCGGTAGAGGCGCGGCAATGGGTGGGGGGTGGAGAGGAAGGAGGAAACCAAAGGGGGGGGGATTAAGCCTACAGTCAGTGTAAAGCATGTGGAGATGTTGGAGGAAAACAAGGAGGTGGGGGAAGGGGATGAGGTCATACAGGAGCCATGTGGGGGAAGGAAGGCGGATATGGAAGGCAAGGTGGAGCGCATGGCCTTTGAGGATTTGGAGGGCCTTGTAAAAGTGGGTGGGTGCGGAGATCTAAGCAACACTGGCATAACAGAGGATAGGATGGATGAGGGATTTGTTGGCGTGGAGGATGGTGGAAGGATGCAATCCCCATGTCCGGCCAGACAGGAGTTTCAGGAGACGGGGGCAGGAATGAGCTTTCTGTTGGATGGTCAGGTGGTGAGGGGTCCAGGTGAGGTGACGGTCCAGGGTGAGGCCAAGGTATCCCAGGGTGGGGGCTCGAGGCTAACAGGAGCGGCGCTAATATTCACTCCTTCCAGGAGTCGCTCCTGGCGCAGGGCGTTCCAGTTCTGCGTGCCATTGGCCAACGTTTCCTCTCTGCCTTCTGTGGTCTTCATCTTCGTTCCAGCGCTTGTGGTTATGCCAGAACAAGTTGCCTCTTAGTTTGGACGTGGTGAGTTGATGTTAGTCAACAAGGCCTTTAAGTTGACAAGGATGCCATTATCAATATCTCACTTAGTTTGAGCAAGGACCTGAGGACCTGTAATAGGGCTACGAGAAGCTGGATGTTCCTTCTGCGGTATTGCTGAAAGACTTAGTAGGAATGTAACCACTGTACATGATTACTGGGCAGCGGTGGTCACGAGAATGGACGGTCGCAAAAAGACCGGGGTCCGCACGGCCACGTGGCACTACGGAGAGGGAAGACCAGCGTGTTCGGCGTGTGGCTCTGGCGCGTCGTACTGCACCTGCAGCAGCAGTTGGAGCAGCAGGTGGCATCACAGTGACACAACGAACTGTTACAAATCGGGTTCTTCAAGGACAACTCCAGTGTTGTAACATGCATTGCATTACCATCCCCATTTCCGATTTCATTGTTGTCAAGCGAGAGCTCATTGTAGGGCAAGTGGAGTTTTGTTATGTTTTCTGATAAAACCGAGTTCTGCCTCGGTTGAGGGTCTGCAACCGGCCTGACTGCATGTTAGGCACACTGGACCTACACCTGGAGTTACGATCTGGGTTGCGATTTCGTATGATACCAGGAGCAGTCTACTGGTTATTCCACGCAACCTGACTGCAAATTTGTACGTCAGTCTGGTAATTCGACTTGTTGTGCGGCCATTCAAGAACAGCATTCCAGGAGCTATTTTCCAACAGGATAATACACCCCTGTTAATACATATCGATAGAAATAATGTCGCACTAGATTAATGTGGGACTGCTCTGTCGAATGTGAACACGAAATTCCACTTTAAAAATCATTTTGTTTGTAACGGGAAACGAAATGACGCGTTCGAAATTGCAAATATCTGTCGAAACACCAGAGAAAACGCGCCTGATGTCCCATCGGAGAGACACCCTGTATAAAATATGTGTATCACAGTGACCACTGAAGCAGGAGCCACTGATGAAGGCCGCACTCCTCTCTGAACATTAATATTTGTAGCATACACTTTATTGTGAAACTAGCTATTCTTTATAGCTTAATTACATGTAACCCGATAACTTGTTCCGAAGGATTGGAAGAAGGCAGCATCGAGTGGCGAATGGCTGAATTGTGCAATGGATTCACTGGTATGGAGAGAGAGAGAGAGAGAGAGAGAGAGAGAGAGAGAGAGAGAGTATTAAGAGTCAAGAAACTAAAGTTATTGCCACAAACTATACTATGAAACCAAGAGTAGTATATAAACTGTATACTTTAGAAGTAGCTTGCAAAATATATTTTCCCACAATCACCTTCTATTCAGCCAGTCTAACAATCAACAGTCACAGCTTCACTTTGGCCAGTGCCTGAACCCTACCTTCCATACTTCGCAGAAACGCCTCTACATGCCTTGCTCGAGAAGAGAAGGTATCGCAGAGAAATGACTTAACCTCAGCCTAGGGGATTGATTCCAGAACGAAGTTTTTGAAACTGTAGGAAAATCATATTGGTAGTTTGTGTGCTCGACCGGGAGTCGAACCCGAAATCTTGCCTATTGCAGGCGATGCTGTTACCAACTGTTCGTGAGTCCCTCTCAGCAAGAGCATTGCCCACGAAAAGCCAAGGTTTCCGGGTTGCAGTCGCGATGGAGCACACAGTTCTATATGTGCCAGGAAGTTTCGAGACAGCGCACACTGAGCTGCAGAGGGGAATATTGATTCTCGAACTGTGCGAAAGTCCCTCTCTGGTCAGTTACCGGGATTTCTTCCCTAGGATTAATATTGGCAAGTTTCGTTCAGCAAAGAGAAAATCTACACTCCTGGAAATGGAAAAAAGAACACATTGACACCGGTGTGTCAGACCCACCATACTTTCTCCGGACACTGCGAGAGGGCTGTACAAGCAATGATCACACGCACGGCACAGCGGACACACCAGGAACCGCGGTGTTGGCCGTCGAATGGCGCTAGCTGCGCAGCATTTGTGCACCGCCGCCGTCAGTGTCAGCCAGTTTGCCGTGGCATACGGAGCTCCATCGCAGTCTTTAACACTCGTAGCATGCCGCGACAGCGTGGACGTGAACCGTATGTGCAGTTGACGGACTTTGAGCGAGGGCGTATAGTGGGCATGCGGGAGGCCGGGTGGACGTACCGCCGAATTGCTCAACACGTGGGGCGTGAGGTCTCCACAGTACATCGATGTTGTCGCCAGTGGTCGGCGGAAGGTGCACGTGCCCGTCGACCTGGGACCGGACCGCAGCGACGCACGGATGCACGCCAAGACCGTAGGATCCTTCGCAGTGCCGTAGGGGACCGCACCGCCACTTCCCAGCAAATTAGGGAATCGGCGAGGACCATTCGCAACCGTCTCCATGAAGCTGGGCTACGGTCCCGCACACCGTTAGGCCGTCTTCCGCTCACGCCCCAACATCGTGCAGCCCGCCTCCAGTGGTGTCGCGACAGGCGTCAATGGAGGGACGAATGGAGACGTGTCGTCTTCAGCGATGAGAGTCGCTTCTGCCTTGGTGCCAATGATGGTCGTATGCGTGTTTGTCGCCGTGCAGGTGAGCGCCACAATCAGGACTGCATACGACCGAGGCACACAGGGCCAACACCCGGCATCATGGTGTGCGGAGCGATCTCCTACACTGGCCGTACACCACTGGTGATCGTCGAGGGGACACTGAATAGTGCACGGTACATCCAAACCGTCATCGAACCCATCGTTCTACCATTCCTAGACCGGCAAGGGAACTTGCTGTTTCAACAGGACAATGCACGTCCGCATGTATCCCGTGCCACCCAACGTGCTCTAGAAGGTGTAAGTCAACTACCCTGGCCAACAAGATCTCCGGATCTGTCCCCCATTGAGCATGTTTCGGACTGGATGAAGCGTCGTCTCACGCGGTCTGCACGTCCAGCACGAACGCTGGTCCAACTGAGGCGCCAGGTGGAAATGGCATGGCAAGCCGTTCCACAGGACTACATCCGGCATCTCTACGATCGTCTCCATGGGAGAATAGCAGCCTGCATTGCTGCGAAATGTGGATATACACTGTACTAGTGCCGACATTGTGCATGCTCTGTTGCCTGTGTCTATGTGCCTGTGGTTCTGTCAGTGTGATCATGTGATGTATCTGACCCCAGGAATGTGTCAATAAAGTTTCCCCTTCCTGGGACAATGAATTCACTGTGTTCTTATTTCAATTTCCAGGAGTGTATCGGACTGAGAGAGCGGAACAAAGCATTAATAACAAAAAATTATAAATTTGTCTCGTAGCAAAGTCCGCGGCATCGACGGTGTCTTTGCTGACCGCACGCTGCGCGTTGCGCGCAGCTCCCATCTCCACAGAAGAGACATTTAAATCGGCCGCCCTGAGTCGCTGCTACGGGGCGTGCCACTCGAAAGAGATCCCATAAACAAACATTTGCTTAAATTACACTTAAAGGCTTCGCATGAAAATCGGGAAATCAAATGAAATGAAATGAACGCGTCATGCCGGCCGGTGTGGCCGAGCGTTTCTAGGCGCTACAGTCTGGAACCGTGCGACCACTACCGTCGCAGGTTCGAATCCTGCCTCGGGCATGGATGTGTGTGATGTCCTTAGGATAGTTCGGTTTAAGTAGTTCTAAGTTCTAGGGGACTGATGACCTCAGAAGTTAAGTCCCATAGTGCTCAGAGACATTTGAACCATTTTTTGAACGCGTCATACCTTGTTCAAGGGGAAAAAAGGTGAATCACAAAAGGTGTAGGAAGTGACTGCCCTCGACTTGTAAACACAGTTGAACACGTTGCAACAGATTCTCGAATGTTGCTGCCAGAGCCCCTGTTGTTACTGTCTGGATTTCAGGGATGATGTTCGCTATTAAATCTTGCAAGTTATGTGGTTCCTGTAGGCCTTGCCTTTTAGGCCACCCCAGAGGAAAAAGTCAGGTTGTGCTCAATCAAGTGACCTTGCAGACCACAGTCCTTTCGAAGTCAGTCTGCCTGGGAAAAATGATTCGTCCTCAGCCACGGTCACTCAATACGTATGGCATGTGACGCCATCCTGTTGGTACGAGCCGAGGCTAAGTTCTTCATCATCCGCCTGGTTCACAAACTCCCGAAACATTTCGATGTGAACTGCACTTGTCACAATAGACTCGAAAAAACACTGTGGTATTCTACACAATATGTCAATCTTTTGTGAATGTGGATTTTCTTTACACCACAAACGTATATTCTGAGAGTTAACATAGCAAGAGAGGTGGAACCACGCCTCATCACTGAACCATGTGTATTGCAATATTGCTGGCCTTTGAGCAATGAATTTCTGAAAACAACGGCAAAATGTAATTGTCTTTCTCATTGACATTCAGTTCCTGAACAACTTTAACCCTGTATGAGCACATGGCAGTTTTCTTCGCAGCTCTATGACATGTGCTCCGTGACATTCCACAATCCTGAGATAAACGTCGAACACACTTTGCAGGAGACGCCAACAATCGTTGTTTCACGTCAGTCACGTTTTCTTTCGATAATGGCGGCCGTCCCCGCCGTGTAGATCTAGCAACGTTCCACACTCCTCTCCATCTTGTTCCCTAGCTTTTGTATGCAGCATATAGACGATATATGGTGGTGAGCAAACCGTTCAACAGACATTCGCTGACGTATCTAAACGGAACCAGTAATCCAATATAGTTCTTCAAGAAACAAGCGCTCTTCGACAGAATAGCGATAAATTGCCGATAAACGCTGGACACTGAGCTCCAGCCACAGAGACGCGGGGAAACACACTGTTGCGTCAAACGATGTTGCAGATTGCAGTGTTGCCACGTCAAACGTCGCAGATTACATTGTGCAATTTCAGCAGAATTACTGAACATGTTTGTGAGCCTCTTTCGAGTGGAACACCCTGCCAAATGCCGCCAGGTGCTGCTGCACACGTCACCAGACGACGCCGAGTTCGCGTCACTTCGGTGCCTGCTTCGGTGGTTGGTCCGCGCGTCTTTTTAAGCCGCCGCCTCAAATTCATTCCTGTGCGCGATGTCAAGGCGAGAGGACGTGCTGAAGCGCGCTTCCGAGGCAGCTGCCTCATCTGAACACAAGGAGGTGGGAAAAGAAGGTAAGAAGAAACTTAAAGCCTATGTCCGCCATCTCAACTAGACTAAAACATCAGGTTCACCGCATCATACACCTTAGTTCACCGCTGTGACACTTCCCTGTGACGTCACTCTGACTGTGTAGTATTACCAGAGAAAATCAGCATTCAAGAACAGAAAAACGTTCGAAATTGTCTTCCTGACTGTCTTATTCATGTAAGCTCTCATGTTTTGTACACTCCTGGAAATTGAAATAAGAACACCGTGAATTCATTGTCCCAGGAAGGGGAAACTTTATTGACACATTCCTGGGGTCAGATACATCACATGATCACACTGACAGAACCACAGGCACATAGACACAGGCAACAGAGCATGCACAATGTCGGCACTAGTACAGTGTATATCCACCTTTCGCAGCAATGCAGGCTGTTATTCTCCCATGGAGACGATCGTAGAGATGCTGGATGTAGTCCTGTGGAACGGCTTGCCATGCCATTTCCACCTGGCGCCTCCGTTGACCAGCGTTCGTGCTGGACGTGCAGACCGCGTGAGACGACGCTTCATCCAGTCCCAAACATGCTCAATGGGGGACAGATCCGGAGATCTTGCTGGCCAGGGTAGTTGACTTACACCTTCTAGAGCACGTTGGGTGGCACGGGATACATGCGGACGTGCATTGTCCTGTTGGAACAGCAAGTTCCCTTGCCGGTCTAGGAATGGTAGAACGATGGGTTCGATGACGGTTTGGATGTAGCGTGCACTATTTAGTGTCCCCTCGACGATCACCAGTGGTGTACGGCCAGTGTAGGAGATCGCTCCCCACACCATGATGCCGGGTGTTGGCCCTGTGTGCCTCGGTCGTATGCAGTCCTGATTGTGGCGCTCACCTGCACGGCGCCAAACACGCATACGACCATCATTGGCACCAAGGCAGAAGCGACTCTCATCGCTGAAGACGACACGTCTCCATTCGTCCCTCCATTCGCGCCTGTCGCGACACCACTGGAGGCGGGCTGCACGATGTTGGGGCGTGAGCGGAAGACGGCCTAACGGTGTGCGGGACCGTAGCCCAGCTTCATGGAGACGGTTGCGAATGGTCCTCGCCGATACCCCAGGAGCAACAGTGTCCCTAATTTGCTGGGAAGTGGCGGTGCGGTCCCCTACGGCACTGCGTTGGATCCTGCGGTCTTGGCGTGCATCCGTGCGTCGCTGCGGTCCGGTCCCAGGTCGACGGGCACGTGCACCTTCCGCCGACCACTGGCGACAACATCGATGTACTGTGGAGACCTCACGCCCCACGTGTTGAGCAATTCGGCGGTACGTCCACCCGGCCTCCCGCATGCCCACTATACGCCCTCGCTCAAAGTCCGTCAACTGCACATACGGTTAACGTCCACGCTGTCGCGGCATGCTACCAGTGTTAAAGACTGCGATGGAGCTCCGTATGCCACGGCAAACTGGCTGACACTGACGGCGGCGGTGCACAAATGCTGCGCAGCTAGCGCCATTCGACGGCCAACACCGCGGGTCCTGGTGTGTCCGCTGTGCCGTGCGTGTGATCATTGCTTGTACAGCCCTCTCGCAGTGTCCGGAGCAAGTATGGTGGGTCTGACACACCGGTGTCAATGTGTTCTTTTTTCCATTTCCAGGAGTGTATTTAAAACAGTTGTTGCGCGCACACGACAGAAACAATGAACAAGAAGCACTCGTAAACAGTAAGTAGTCTGCCAGTGTTTTGGGCTACATAAAACGGTGGCAGCCCCCCTCCGACTCCCACACTCTGGCTTCAAAACAACGTACAGCGTTAAGTCTATACTGCCATCTCCCTTCGTTTCTCACCTCCATGTCCGGGCCGGAGCCGGCCGGGCACTGTCTCGCGAGATGGGCGCCAGCGGCAGCCCCTCTGGCCGCTCGCGCTACGATTGTGGCTCCACGGCGGCAGGAGAACCGAGTACGACGGACCAGACAGCGTACATGGACTACCAGAGGGCATGCAATTCAGAATTTTAGGACCGTTTTTGCAAAACTCGCTTTATGCAAAAAATAAATTTTTACAGGGGAGACATTTATTTAGTGACGAAGCAACTTGAGAGGGAATTTTTTTCGTTCACAATTAGCAAATTTCGTGCAGTTCTGAATATGTTTTAAGATAGTCTTTGCATATACACAAAATTTTTTTTGGTGTTTACCAGCTGCTGGGAATAGGAAAACAGTTTTCTTGTTCTAAACTCGCTTTATGCTGAAACTAGATCAGTGGATCAGTAAATACTAAATGCCTATTTTTTAAATTAAAGGTTTAAAATGATATTTCTTTTTCCCCTTCTGCACAACTCCAAGGGGCCCGTCATCCCCACAAATTCTCCGCGAGCTTTCATTATCTTGATACTCCTCACCACTTGTAGAGAATGTATCACTGTCGAAACTTGCTGCATTCTTAGGAATAGTAAAGAAACGCATGAGCTTCGTTACATCCTTTTTCTTTTCTGCACTCGCACGGTTTATCTTAGGAATAATCGCAGCAGGTTTCATGGCTCTGAACAAAGGAATGTTCTTCTCGAAACATCACAACAACTTCTGATCCATAAGAATGCATCGTTTTGACAGCACAGAATCTTACCGTTTTCTGTGAGTTATTGCTTGTACATCCATCATTTGAAAGTCAAGGTATACATTAACATTTCCTTAGATATCAGTTAGAAGTCGTGGGAAAACCAGTCTCAGCCGGCCGTTGTCGCCGAGCGGTTCTAGGCGTTACAGTCCGGAACCGCGCTGCTGCTACGGTCGCAGGTTCGAATCCTGCCTTGGGCATGGATGTATGTGATGTCCTTAGGTTGGTCAGGTTTAAGTAGTTCTAAGTCTAGGGGACTGATGACCTCAGATGTTAAGTCCCATAGTGCTCAGAGCCATTTTTGAAAACCAGTCTTTTCCGCACAACAACACTTTTTCAAATGGCTCTGAGCACTATGGGACTTAACATCTGAGGTCATCAGTCCCCTAGAACTTAGAACTACTTAAACCTAACTAACCTAAGGACATCACACACATCCATTCCTGTGGCAGGATTCGAACCTGCGACCGTAGCGGTCGTGCAGTTCCAGACTGTAGCGCCTAGAACAGCTCGACCAAGCACTTTTTCAATTGTCTCTAGAATACTCCTCTGTTCACAGTGTTATATGATATCTTCTTTCTTCCGATGTTCCTTCTCAACTGTACCGAATACATGATACGGTAGCGAGAAACTCTGTCTGCGAATAGAAAGTACCGGTTAAGTTTGCAGCGCACTTTAGTGCGTTCCATAAAATGTGCCAGCATACAAAGCATTATAGTCTCTGGTTGGTGCACGAGTCTGAGAAAAACTCAAGTATCAATCCTCTCTTACCAATACGTCTAAACCTCTGTACCGAACACATGATACGGTAGCGAGAAACTCTGTCTGCGAATAGAAAGTACCGGTTAAGTTTGCAGCGCACTTTAGTGCGTTCCATAAAATGTGCCAGCATACAAAGCATTATAGTCTCTGGTTGGTGCACGAGTCTGAGAAAAACTCAAGTATCAATCCTCTCTTACCAATACGTCTAAACCTCTCTTTCAAATAATGAGGAAGAAAATGTTGCAGTGGAGATGTGATTTCTTTTCCATCTCTTCCAGCTACTGTTTTACTCCAAGTAGGCCTATATTGAGAAATGTTATCAGGACCTCATTTTGGTTCATGTATCACTTCGCTCAGGTAATAGAAGCATACCTGTAGTGTGTAAAAGACTTCACCAACAGGGAGTTTGGCTGAGGTCGATTTGTTGTATCTTCATTATGTATATTCAGGAATACCTCTAACGGCTTCGGCAAGTTAAATAGCATAAAGTGAGTTTTGAAAATACCCCTACTAACGCATGAGGCAAGTTTTGAAGAAAGGGGCTGTCCTGCAACTGTGGAATAAAGCAAGTTTTCCTAAAGCCGGCTGCATAGACTTTTAGAGGAAGCTGAACAGCTTTTGTTAAGAAAAAATATTTAAAAAATGTATAAATCGGATTTTGTAAAAACGGTCCTCATTTTCCAGCGAAGAGGAAATGGAATTCTACCGTTCTGCTCCTGTGAAGACCTTCGGGAGAAAGGGAAAAGATGATAACATGATAGCACGCCAGGCAATAGACAACACTCCACTGTCGCTGATGAATAAGGTGTCACTAACCCGCCGATGAAGAGGCAGGCAAAACACAAATAAGTCGCCGAAGTGCCAGATGTGGGGACCAGCAACAGAAATGAGACAGTTTAGGAAGACCATCTACGGCAAGTGGAAGAAGAGAGGGCTAGAGAGAGGTTTACGTATATGTAATAAACCCCTTCACTCGAAAATTTCTCTCCTTCATAGCTCCTCTGCTTTACACAGATGACGTGTCACTGATCTCGTTTCTTCTAAGACAGCGGTACGCGTGAGGTGCCCATTTGCTTCCACCGTCCTGAGTGGAATGCTAAGTTCTAATTAATGTTCACCAACCTGCAGTCTTCTATAGTTGTTGTCTCGTGAGCAGAAAACAGCACGTAGGTTGTGAATCCGTTATCCTGGGGCTGTAATAAACTCTTAGCGAGGAACTGATACTGTATAAATAATTAAATCTTCAATTAGTTTATTTATACGGGACGCTACTCGTTTTTTTAATTAACAGAACACAATATACGACAGAATTACAATCCACTTTATGAATCACAAGTAATCTCCATTCTTCACACTTTCATAGAAAATAAAAACATTAATGAACAGCGTAATTGCGTAGTTACTGTCAAATTGTTCTCAGTTACATGTCCAGATAACCAGAGATAGTTAATTAAGTTGTTACGATTCCAACCAAAGCTGACAACATGTCTGTTTTCCGAGACTGCCAAACCAGCTCTGATCTTACAGCCGAACCATTTCGCCCGCCATCCAAATTAGGCACCATCCGAAGATCTACCAAGTGCTTCGTCTGCCTTTTCGTTTAGCAGTTGTTTATTATTCTGCTGCTTATTAACACTTTTAAAATTGTGTAATGATAGTCTGCTATTTAGAGATGCTTTTGCATGAAAGGCAAGTAAATTCATTGTTTAGTTTTGTCATTTTGGCGCGCTACTTCAGAAAGCAGCATCCAATCGTGGAAGAGGACCACAATATAGGGCATGGGCGGTCTTCCTCACGATACCCTTACCGAACAAGCCATCTGTCATTGGTACCTCACACCACATTACATCATCTTCCCTCTGCTGCCTTCTCAACTGCTCTGAGAAGAGCTTCTCGTAGCTAAATATGTTGTCTGTCAAGCTGGAGATATTACAACTCAAGCAAGTCAAGAGCCACAGTCTAAGCAACAGAAGATCTATCCTGCTGCAGTAACCAGATACGTACAAACAGCTGTATGACCGGTTAAAGAATAATTGCAAATATCTCTTCACCGCCAGACTTTAACATCGATAGAAGATTACGTCAAAGTCATGGACATAGTAGGAGCGAGAGGGATACCGTACTTCACCTTTTCCATGGTCAGGCCGCAGATATTGAAGGCAGCTATCTACAGCATCTCTAATAAATGACTAACGAAGAACTAAAAGCAGAACTTGAAGCTGTTTGTTTCATGGCTACTGTTGTGGACTACTGTACTACCCAGGCAAGTAGAGGAAGACCTCTTGGTGAGCTGTTATAGTTGAAGACACTGTAGAACATCGAGAAATATTTCAACTGACGAGGCTTTGCGCGCTAGTCGTCAAAAGTTGGGACCCACACAGTGTTACTGCTGCCAACGATTTAACGATGTGGCACGCCAACGCACTATGCCGTCTGCTTTCGTCAAGTGCAGTGGACCACACGACTGTAGACTGTGCACACAAGCACGAGAGAGACGCCTTGCTAAATGGCCTCTTTGTCTGGAGGCCCATCCTGTAAATTACAGGGGTTGCCAGAAGCACAAGGAAGCCAGCAAGAGACAGCGAGGACTACCAGCCGGGGCACCGAAGAAAACTGTAACACAGGGCGTATCACAAAAAATCATAACGTACTGTTGGAAAGAGCAAATTTTCGAGTTTTACATCGTTCCCGCTAGGTAGCAGCATTGTGCGCCCACTTCTAGTAAAAAGGGTATTGGGACAACAGAAATCGTCTTGTTGGGTTGGGTTGTTTTGGGGGAGGAGACCAAACTGAGAGGTCATCGGTCTCATCGTATTAGGGAAAAATGGGTAAGGAAGTCGACCGCGCCCTTTTCAAAGGAACCATCCCGGCATTTGCCTGAGGAGATTTAGGGAAATCACGGAAAACCTAAATCAGGATGGCCGGACGCAGGATTGAACCGAAAGCGTCTTGTGTTCTACGTTTTGCGCAGTGCGGATCAGTTATAACTGTTCAGCGTGACTTTCGTACTTGGTGTGGATCCCCCTACAGCACAGAGGATTAGACGCTGGCATGAACCATTCCGAGGAACAGTTTGTTAGTGTAAAGGCAAATCGCTGGGCCGTCCCCGCGTGTCTGACACAGTCGCCGAACGCATAGGCCATAGCTTCCCAAGGAGTCTGCATAAATCCGTTCTCCGTGCAGTTCGACAGCTGAACATGCCCCCGATGTCCGTCTGGCGTGTGTTGCGTCGACGTTTACACATGAAACCGTACAAAATTCAGCTACTGCAAACTCTTCGTGAAGGTGACAAACAACAACGAGTTGAGTTCTGTAATTTCGTTCTTGCCAAGATGGAGGATGACGGTTCTCTTCCACGCTTAGTGTTTACTGACGAGGCAACATTCCATTTAAATGGGAAGGTGAACCGTCATAATGTGAGAATATGGAGTACGCAACAACCACATGAAGTTGTACAACATGAGAGGGACTCTCCAAAATTTAATGTGTTTTCTGCAGTTTCAAGAGGAAAGGTGTATGAATGGTTCAAATGGCTCTAAGCACTGTGGGACTTAACATCTGAGGCCATCAGTCCCCTAGACTTAGAACAACTTAAACCTAACTAACCTAAGGACATCACTCACAGCCATGCCCGAGGCAGGATTCGAACCTGCGACCGTAGCAGCAATGCGGTTCCGGACTGAAGCGCCTAGAACCGCTCGACCACAGCGGCCGGCGGGAGAGGTGTATGATCAATTTTTATTTGCCGATAACACTGTTATAGGAAACACATATCACGGTATGGTTGAGGACTTTCTTTCCCACAGTTGGAGACTGATTTGAACGACTTCATTTACCAACAGGATGGGGCACCGCCACACTAGCATCTGAAGTGCCGGAATTTTTAAGTCAAAGGATTACTGAACGATGGATCGGTGGCACTGGACCACATGATTCAGCCTTACATTACTGTCCTCCAAGGTCACCGGACGTGGCTGTATGTGATTATTTCTAGTGAGGATCTATAAAAGACTCTGTTTAGGTGCCTCCGTTACCAACAACAATGAATGAACTGACATCGCATAACAGCAGCTGTGGAAGCTGTAACTCAAGACATGCAACCTACAGTGTGGGAACAATCTGAGTACCGCATTGAGATATGCCATGCATTTTAAGCGGGGCGTATTGAACACCCATGAAAAGGTGCGAAACAAACTTTTTGAGTTTCCCGTTCATCAAAAAACAGAATTCATTGTGTATGTTTATTAGTTTCAGAAATATCGAAATCGGATCATTGTTTTTGATACACCCAGTGCAGTATATAGGCGCAACATGGCGTCTGGAGAGAATTCACATCAAGGCAGACCATCCTTGGTAGGGCGACAAGTGGTCAAGATTCATAGGGGTTTACAGGCAACAGACGTCGTCAAGTGAGTCAGAAGCACGGCCCACAATGACAGAGCAGAATTTCCTGGTCTACCAACACGTCAGCAGCAACAACCAAGTCACCTCTGAAGTAAAGATAACCGAAAGCAGTCAAAGCAGACAACCCAACTAGAAGTTATGGACGTCGCCAAGCTACTCATGACCCTGACAACAGGAATTGCTGACATCAGCAGAGCGCTAGCCAGTTTACCTGGCACCATAACTGTAGATGTAGATGCTGGCATCAGAATCCACACGTCAACATCTCTGTACATCCAGGATCAGAGGAACTGAAGACCTACACATCGTGACGTACAGTGGCATTGGACTATTTCCTCATCTGTTGGAATTTCAACATTTTTTCAAAGACGAAAACATCGATACAAGGTTAGTGACTGAAACTCACATGAAGTAGCTCACGTGAATGCAAACGTAGTCAATTATAAAGGCTGATCAGTTGACTGCTGGTGGTGACATGGCCATCTATATAAAGGCATCTATTCGCCAATATGCTGCACCTGAACCAAATCCACAAACGAATGGGACAACGGCAGCAGCTGTAGGAACCGTTACATTCATAGCAACTTGTAGGCGCCTCGAGGACATCTCAGTATAGATGACGTACGACAATTGTTTCCAAGGAGAGGGAAACTGTTTGTGGCTAGTGATCTCATCTCTAAGCACGCAGCATGGAACTCGATAAGTGCCAACCACAGTGGAAGGCGCCTACTGCAAGTGGCCGAGCAACTTCACGCACGCGTTTGTGGGTTGACTCAACCAACGCGTTACCCACATATCCTGACATCTTTAACATACCCATCACAATTATGACAGATGATGTTCTACAAGCCTTGCCTTCTGATAATTTGTTTGTCATATTCAGATTTGGCATGGAGCCACTGACGACAGGCATCAAAAAGAATTTTCGACGGTCTAAACTGGGACAGTTTTTGCTGCCGTGAATGACGCTCCCTGGCGCGAACACTGGATAAATGTGGACGCCACGGCCCGCATCTCGTGGTCGTGCGGTAGCGTTCTCGCTTCCCACGCTCGGGTTCCCGGGTTCGATTCCCGGCGGGGTCAGGGATTTTCTCTGCCTCGTGATGGCTGGGTGTTGTGTGATGACCTTAGGTTAGTTAGGTTTAAGTAGTTCTAAGTTCTAGGGGACTGATGACCATAGATGTTTAGTCCCATAGTGCTCAGAGCCATTTGAACCATTTTTGTGGACGCCACGTTGACGACCTTGTTTCTACGTTGACCACTACCGTTACTGAAGCCCTAACTGCTTCTGCTCCACCACCACGAGGATTAGAGCGTCATGTCACCAATCTACCTATGGAAATTCAAGGAACGATCAGGGAGCGCAATCGCCTCTGCAAAGATTCACGTCTTAAGAGAGACCCCAATGTCAAGCCATCAATTAATTTGCCTAGGAGACGAATTAAAGCGGTGTTCTCTAGTTTAAAACATCAGCCATGGGCTAACAAACTCTCGTCACTACAACCTGATGCGTCAGTATAGGATGTGGTAAGAATTTTCACGAACGCCGGAACTCAAATACCGCCCCTGGAAATTGCAACTGGTACACTTTACCGATCTGAATAGACGGCGTACTCCCTAGCTGATATTTTCCAACATAACTTCAGACCAGTTGAAGATCCCGTAGACCGGCCACAGACGCACTATGCTACGGAGAGTGTCGGCACTTTGCTGACAGGGAATAGTGACGAAGAAGAAGACATCCCACCAATCACTGCAGAACATGTCACCTGTCTTACAAGAGCTTTACCAAAGAATAAAGCTCCAGGACAAGGCGAGATCCCAGGAAAAGCACTAATGGAACTTGCACACATAGCCTACGACCACCTGGTAGATGTCTTCACCAACACCATTAGTCATAAAAAGTATCCAAGTAGCTGGAAGCAGGCGGTGGTGATTGCAGTACGCAAACCTGGGAAGTCTCCCACGGACCCAAAGAATTTGAAACTAATCAGACTTCTAAATCAGTTAAGAGGGGTAGGACGTCAAACGGGCCGACTTGGAGCAGGAGAGGCACCACAGGACATTTTATTTTCTACTGTCTATACTTTTACAAGTAGATTCATAAAACTTCCAGTCAATGATACATGTAAACACAGCCCACAACATTTGGAGCCCGCAGCACCTTGCACAGTGCCTTTGACAACTTGCTCCACGGCTTCGTGGGGTTCGCGCCGCACTCGAACCCTGCCATCAGCTCTTACTAACTGAAAACTGGGATGGCCACGGTTTTCCAGTCGTCTAGGGTCCAACCGGTATGGTCTCGAGCCCAGTAGAGGCGCTGCAGATGATGTGCTGTTAGCAAAGGCACTCTCGTCGGTCGTCTGCTGCCGTAGCCCGTTACTTGAGATTTCGCCGCACTGTCCTAACGGATACCACGTCGTACGTCCCACATCGATTCCTGCGGTTATTTCTGTTAGCACTGACAACTCTACGCAAACGCCGATGCTCTCAGTCGGTAACTGCGTTGTCCGTGGTGAGAGGTAATGCCTGGAATTTGTTTCTCTCGTCACACTCTGGACGCTGTGGATCTCGGACCGCTGAATTCTCTAACGATTTCCGAAATGGAATGTCCCATGCGTCTAACTCCAACTACCATTCCGCGTTCAGAGTCTGTTAATTCCCGTCATACGGCCATAATCACGTAGGAAACCTTTTCAGATGGTTCACCTGAGTACAAATGACAGCTTCACCAATGCACTGACTGCCCTTGTACGACGTGTGGCTAGAAAAAAAACCGGACTAGTACTGGTGAAACAATAAAACGAATGCAATAAGGCTGAAAGTCGCGTGGCCTGTCACGTGACTCTCGCTCCGCCTACTGCTCGAGTTTCATCTGCCTCCTGCACTCAGTCTGCCCGTGGCGTCTGTTTTAAGTAGTTGACGTTTTGTCTGTGCGTCGGAAAATGTTGAGTGTACAGAAAGAACAGCGTGTTAACATCAAATTTTGTTTCAAACTAGGAAAATCTGCAAGTGAAACGTTTGTAATGTTACAACAAGTGTACGGCGATGATTGTTTATCGCGAACACAAGTGTTTGAGTGGTTTAAACGATTTAAAAATGGCCGCGAAGACACCAGTGATGACACTCGCACTGGCAGACCATTGTCAGCAAAAACTGATGCAAACATTGAAAAAATCGGTAAACTTGTTCGACACTTTCCTTGTCAACTCCTGTTAACTCAGACACTGCTCTGATTGTTAAACGGCGATCTTGTCGAACAAGTTTACCGATTTTTTCAATGTTTGCATCAGTTTTTGCTGAAAATGGTCTGCCAGTGCGAGTGTCATCACTGGTGTCTTCGCGGCCATCTTTAAATCGTTTAAACCACTCAAACACTTGTGTTCGCGATAAACAATCATCGCCGTACACTTGTTGTAACATTACAAACGTTTCACTTGCAGATTTTCCTAGTTTGAAACAAAATTTGATGTTAACACGCTGTTCTTTCTGTACACTCAACATTTTCCGACGCACAGACAAAACGTCAACTACTTAAAACAGACGCCACGGGCAGACTGAGTGCAGGAGGCAGATGAAACTCGAGCAGTAGGCGGAGCGAGAGTCACGTGACAGGCCACGCGACTTTCAGCCTTATTGCATTCGTTTTATTGTTTCACCAGTACTAGTCCGGTTTTTTTCTAGCCACACCTCGTATGCCTTGTGTACACGATACTACCGCCATCTCTGTAGGCGGCCGGAGTGGCCGAGCGGTTCTAGGCGCTACAGTCTGGAATTGCGTGACCGCTGCGGTCGCAGGTTCGAATCCTGCCTCGGGCATGGATGTGTGTGATGTCCTTAGGTTAGTTAGGTTGAAGTAGTTCAAAGTTCTAAGGGACTGATGACCTCAACGATTAAGTCCGATAGTGCTCAGAGCCATTTGAACCATCTCTGTATATGCATATCGCTATCCCAGACTCTTGTCTCCTCAGAGTGTATCGAATATATTGCAAATAAATACTTTTATCTGTTAATCCTTGTGTAATATTATATGTGTTTTACGGAGTTCATGCAACTCGTTACACCAATGTACACAAAACAGTCAGCTGTATTACCATTCAAGACAGCAGTCGGTATAATTACACGTCGTTGTGTAAGGGCTATATACACTATATGATCGACAGTATACGCTTATGTAATGCGGAATTGGCCTCTAGACTTCACGAGAGGTGGGCGTGCCAGTCTGAAGGGAGACGGGGAGCCGCCTATCGTGTTGTTAGGTGAAATTAGTAAAAGGGGAGTGGCTGGACCAGGAGAGCTCAGTGACTTCGAACGTGGACTAGTCTGGTGTCCAGATGCTTTCGATCAGACAGTGTATTTAATAGTTGTTTCTGTTTTACGTTTATACCTTGTATAGTTATTGATAACTATATTTGATGGTACAGTGGAGCTTCGATTTGACATTCTCCGATTTTACATTTTTCCCGCTTCTACACATAAATTCGTAGCCTTTGTGAAAAACTACAACATCAGGGCTAAAAGTTCCCCCATTTTACATTTATTCATAGTAAGATTTACCTCGATGTTTCGCTTGACTTCATCCCGTTCTCTTCCTATTGACATTTGATGTGACTGAACGAGTTATAAATGGCACAAAAGACAGACGGGTGGTGAGGGAGTTAAGGGAATATTTTAGCTGTTGTGGAGAGGGGAGACATGAGAGAGGAAATGCCGACGTAATCCACTATCGGTGTTGCCAGCACAACTTGCAACATTTAGCTTCACCGTGCAGTTATGCTACAACTACTGCTAGGTTGCAGCGGTAATCGAAGAACAAGACAGTCGACGCAAGGTGTTCCGGACAGAGCCAATACGTCACAAAGGGGCGTAGCCACCACCTTTTCTTGTTCCGCTTACAACTCAGTCTGATCTTTTTGCACGTATTTTCGATGTACTATATTCAGCAACAGTATCAATAGTCAACCTTTTAAATTCAAACACTGAGTCTCAAAGAATATGCTCGGTCATACCCAAGGTGCCATCACCCATTTTCAGCTAGTGAACTGTTATTGGCTGCCGGCTTGTTAAGTAGCCAAACAGTCAGCGCAGCCACCACACCACAAAAAAATGGTTCAAATGGCTCTGAGCCCTATGCGACTTAACATTTGAGGTCATCAGTCCCCTAGAACTTAGATCTACCTAAACCAAACTAACCTAAGGACATCACGCATATCCATGCCCGAGGCAGGATTCGAACCTGCGACCGTAACAGTCACGCGGTTCCGGACTGAGGCGCCTAGAACCGCTCGGCCACTGCGGCTGGCACCACACAACACCAACACACGTAAAATGAGCTCGCCTACTGGATGTGTGGACAGGGGGAGTGGCTCTTAAGTGATAGGAGTGCAGGTAGGGATGAAAACATTTTGTGAAGTGCTGAAAACATACTTTTCGTGCAGATGATGTGATATGACAGATGTTATATGGAAACAGAACAAGAGTTTTGCGATAGCATATTTTAAAGACTTTCGTGTTCAGATCTGATACGATACAGTTGCAACAACTACATACACTACTCATGTATGTACTTTGTACCACGCAATGTACATCGTAAAGATTGATAGCAGTGATAGAGGGCATGAATCAGAACTGTAGCACCTGAACTTTCTTTCAAATTTTCATTTTACACAGTGTACAGAAATTCACTGAGCCGACTTGTAATAAGCTTCAATTGAGGAAGTAACCTCATTCACGTCTCTGTTACTCTGATTAAGCCTAAAATAATGCTTTAACGGAGGTGAGTATGTGAAGTGCAACACATAAGAAAAGCATTAAGCAATAATAGAAATGGCGACAAAGTTTGTCATTAAGCAGATGTCTGCATTTATGAATATGGTTTAACCACTTAGCTGCTGTGATGTTTTTGGTTTAATTCAATGTGTTGATCAGTTTTTGCTTTCTTCTGGGAGAGTAAAAAACGTGTGTTTCGAACGTATAATTTGTGGTCGTAGCATATCAGAAAATAGCCCGATTACCTGATTACCTTGTACCCAGATGCCAATTTCAATTTTTTACTGAGTTTTTACTTGTAATTTTGTAAGAACCGATGAAATTAACTACTACTAATTATTGCATAAACATTGTATTATACATTTAATTTCCTTCTCTTGCACAGATTTTATACAAAATATTGGACAGGATTGCAATTTTTAATCGTATATGCCGATTACATGTGTTTTTGCTCGTATTTTGGGGGGTTTTAACATTTTTCTCGGTTCTGCATTTTCCTCAGTTTTGCGTTTTTTTTTTTTTTAAATCTGGACCGCATGAAAACGTTAAGTAGGGATTTCACTGTATTGTTATTGTTAGTATAGGCATACTGTCTACCGTGGAACTTGACAACTAGCAAACCATGGGGGACATGGCAACCCGAATCCTACCAACACCCACAAAACCATTGGGCTTAATTTAGAAAATAACGATAGTACCGGTGCAAATTTCGTAATTAGTTGTTCAAAAAATTCCAGAACATTCGAACTTTCGCACCAGTTGTGTGTGGAGCGAAATTTGGTTGGTATCCCTACACGCACTGTGTCTAATCTGTTACTGCTGGAACTTACATTGTTGTATGTCTGTTAGTTAATGAAAGTATAGTGTTGAGTAGAATGTGTGTCGCACAGTTTCCGAATTTCGAGATGCCAGAGTTAGAGGAGCTACGCACCTTTTGCAAACTCAAGGAAACCTTTACAGAGATACGCCATATGATGCAGGTTGCCTACGGTGATGAGTGCTTAAGCCGCACTCGGTGTTACAAATGGTTCATATGGTTTAAAAATAGCGGGACGGAAGTTAAAGATTTCAGGACACCCTTCGACATCTAGCAAAGGATTAGTTCATAATGAATTCGTGATACAGGGACAAACTGTTAACCGGTGGTACTATCGGGACATGTTGCGACGCCTGCGTGAAAATGTGAGAAGGAAACGGCCTGAAATGTGGCGAGACAATTCATGGCTCGCACATCACGGTAACGCACCCGCACATTCATCCCTGTTGGTGTGTGACTAGTGCACAAAAAACGAAATCACTGTGCTGCCCCATACTTCGTACTCTCCAGACCTGGTCCCTGCGGACTTTATTTTATTTCCAAATTTTAAAATCCCGTTGAATGGGCGAAGATTTGCAACAATAGAAGAGATCAAAGAAAATTCGCAGACGGCGCTTTGCGCGATCCAGCAAGAGGTGAACCAAGACTGCTTCCGGAAGTGTAAGCGGCGTTTGGAGTGGGGTACCAGTTGTGGAGTGTGGAGGAGAGTATTTCGAAGGAGACCACGCACAATAAGTAAAAGGTAAGCGTAGAAAAATTTTGTGGACGAAGTTCCTGAATTTGTTGAACAGACCTCGTATACATACACTCCTGGAAATGGAAAAAAGAACACATTGACACCGGTGTGTCAGACCCACCATACTTGCTCCGGACACTGCGAGAGGGCTGTACAAGCAATGATCACACGCACGGCACAGCGGACACACCAGGAACCGCGGTGTTGGCCGTCGAATGGCGCTAGCTGCGCAGCATTTGTGCACCGCCGCCGTCAGTGTCAGCCAGTTTGCCGTGGCATACGGAGCTCCATCGCAGTCTTTAACACTGGTAGCATGCCGCGACAGCGTGGACGTGAACCGTATGTGCAGTTGACGGACTTTGAGCGAGGGCGTATAGTGGGCATGCGGGAGGCCGGGTGGACGTACCGCCGAATTGCTCAACACGTGGGGCGTGAGGTCTCCACAGTACATCGATGTTGTCGCCAGTGGTCGGCGGAAGGTGCACGTGCCCGTCGACCTGGGACCGGACCGCAGCGACGCACGGATGCACGCCAAGACCGTAGGATCCTACGCAGTGCCGTAGGGGACCGCACCGCCACTTCCCAGCAAATTAGGGACACTGTTGCTCCTGGGGTATCGGCGAGGATCATTCGCAACCGTCTCCATGAAGCTGGGCTACGATCCCGCACACCGTTGGGCCGTCTTCCGCTCACGCCCCAACATCGTGCAGCCCGCCTCCAGTGGTGTCGCGACAGGCGTGAATGGAGGGACGAATGGAGACGTGTCGTCTTCAGCGATGAGAGTCGCTTCTGCCTTGGTGCCAATGATGGTCGTATGCGTGTTTGGCGCCGTGCAGGTGAGCGCCACAATCAGGACTGCATACGACCGAGGCACACAGGGCCAACACCCGGCATCATGGTGTGGGGAGCGATCTCCTACACTGGTCGTACACCACTGGTGATCGTCGAGGGGACACTGAATAGTGCACGGTACATCCAAACCGTCATCGAACCCATCGTTCTACCATTCCTAGACCGGCAAGGGAACTTGCTGTTCCAACAGGACAATGCACGTCCGCATGTATCCCGTGCCACCCAACGTGCTCTAGAAGGTGTAAGTCAACTACCCTGGCCAGCAAGATCTCCGGATCTGTCCCCCATTGAGCATGTTTGGGACTGGATGAAGCGTCGTCTCACGCGGTCTGCACGTCCAGCACGAACGCTGGTCCAACTGAGGCGCCAGGTGGAAATGGCATGGCAAGCCGTTCCACAGGACTACATCCAGCATCTCTACGATCGTCTCCATGGGAGAATAGCAGCCTGCATTGCTGCGAAAGGTGGATATACACTGTACTAGTGCCGACATTGTGCATGCTCTGTTGCCTGTGTCTATGTGCCTGTGGTTCTGTCAGTGTGATCATGTGATGTATCTGACCCCAGGAATGTGTCAATAAAGTTTCCCCTTCCTGGGACAATGAATTCACGGTGTTCTTATTTCAATTTCCAGGAGTGTATTTCGTTGGTGAGCCATATCTTTAGGATTTGATCTTATTGTATTTTACTTTGATTTGTAATCCTACTTTTTATATTCATTGTTACTCTGGTTATTACAACATTAATTTCTAACGGTACTAGTGTTGTGAAGGTATGTAAAATGTGTTTATACCATGTGTTTTAGTAGACTGAGGAACAGTTGATAAACTGATAGCCTCAATAAGTATTAACTATAATTCGACATGCGCTGTTTGCATCGGACCTTATTTGCCGTTATGGATGATCTCAGGCTTCGTATGGTGTGTGCTATTGCCAACCTCATAAACTTGTTAGTGTGTGCGTTTGCGGTATATGGGGTCAACGGCGAGGTTACCACCACCGTGACGACTCAGTATAAACAAATGTGGTTGAAACGTCTGAAATTTTATGGAACCAATGAGAGTGAATCTGGCATAAAATCGCGCTCTCTTTCTCCCAGACTCACTTTAACTCGCACAGTTACACTTTCTAAGCCGGCCGCGGTGGCCGAGCGTTTCCAGGCGCTTCAGTCCGGTACCGCGCGAGTGCTATGGTTGCAGGTTCGAATCCTGCCTCGGGCATGGATGTCTTTGATGTCCTTAGGTTAGTTAGGTTTAAGTAGTTCTAAGTTCTAGGGGACTGATGACCTCCGATGTTAAGTCCCATAGTTCTCAGAGCCATTTGAACCATTTACTCTTTCTATGACGGACTTAGACTAGTTTGCTACTGGCAAGAGGTCAGAAACTCTATGGATTTGCTCCTGACTATTTTCAAGAATTTCATGCACTGTGTTCGCTAACGACGATTAAAACGCGATTCACAAGACTACTGCCTGCAGTTAGTGTCAAACAGAATAATTTATAGTACAAATAATGCGTGCCTGAAATACTTCGGATATCATAAATTGTTTGCACAGCATGTCTGCAACATTTCTCGTGTGGAACCTGGCAGAAATACATGGATGGGGATAAAAAAAGAGGAGCTGAAATTTTATCGACTCTTGGTTAGGTGTAAGCCAGTCACTAGGTAGTTCTGGCTTAGAACTAAATCAAAATACAAAAATAAAGAAAAACTCTCAAATTTTTTCCTAGTTACATAATGAACGGTACATTCACAAAGGAATTGTACCCATTACTTTATTTAGCATTTAAGTGCGCATTGCCTTATATGGTTTCCTAATTCCAAGGCACACAGGAACCATAGCGTGTAGGCTTTCACGGCCGGCGTCTTCAGTAATTAAAACTTCCGGGCTAAGAGGCCGTGGTCCAATAGTAGAAATACTTCTCCCTGACGTTTCGTTGCCAGCTGCGGGCAACATCATCTGAGGTGAGTTTTAATTACTGCACACAGGAACGTTCACAAGTACAAACATTTTTTTCAGTTAGCACTGTTTCACGAAAGATTTAGTCGTGGTTAACTTGGTTAATTTACACGGCGTAACAGTGTGGTAACAGAACCAAAGACATCGAATATTAACGCACGATATTTTATGTTAAAGTATATTTTCAGGCGATGCATTACAGAGAAACACTTGCGCAATTTTAACAACTGAAAATGACAGTTCGGAACTTACGTACGCCGACAATGTTTGTCTTCACCGGTAGATGTTGCAAGAGTAAGAAACTTTAACAAAAATGACAAAAGAAATTACTTGTCTAAAATTAGAAAACTGACGGGTATTGATCACCAACAAGGAAAGGAGCTTGGTGCATTTGATTACCGACATGTCAATCAGGTATTTGAACAGCTTTTTTTTTTAGATTCATTATACCACAATTACATGCCTTCACCGTAGGTCGTTGCGTTGGTATGTTTCTCTCTAAACGAAGACGAAACGCGCCATCTCCCGATCCCAGTAACTGCTCAGTATGAGCCATGTTGTATTTTCACCGCAAGGATAACGTATTGTAGGTTCCTGTTTTCTTCAATGACCGTAAGGACAATGTATTGTAGATTCCCGTATTCGTCACTAGCAATTAGCGCCTCTCAACACTTAGTGCCACTGAACAGTACGCCGCACTGTAGCTGTCAGAGGGAACGCGCGATAACGGGAGTAAACATCTCTTCGTTTACTCAAGTGAGAGGCACAGAGCATTATCTCCCACTGTCTTGCTAGTGCCGCGATCTAGTAAGTGACTTGTGCGTTATCAGGTAAGTATCTCCGTTTCCTTCATCAAAATGTCTTGTTCGTGGCATTATATTTTCAAAAATACTTAACATTCTGAGACTGCTGTAGCATCAGGGAAATACACTGACAATCGATACTGTTCAGCATCGTTTATGTCGGCGCTATTACCTTAATATAATCTTTGAGATTTAACGACATCGACATGCTAATGAAAATAATTTGAGTTACTCTGGCATTCGTAAGATGGTTAGGCTGAATTTGTGTGCTGCAACTACCCTTTGTTATTGTAGTTCAGGAAGCTAGTCTACTGCACAACAGACAGTACGAAAACGTGTTTGTCCACACTACTGAGTAGATGTATGTGAGACATATGCACTGAGGTGACAAGGGTCATGGGATACGTCCTAATATCACGGCGGATCTCCTTTTTCCAGGCACAGTGCAGCAACTCGACGTGGCATGGGCTCAACAAGTCGTTGGTGGTCCCCTGCAGAAATACTGAGCCGTCTATAATGGCGAAAGTGTTGCCAGAGGCTTTTGTGTGCGAGCTGACCTCTCGATTACGTCCCATAAATGTTGGATTGGGTTCATGGCGGGCGATCTGGGTAGCCACATCATTCGCTCCAGTTGTCTAGAATGTTCTTTAAACCAATCGCGAACAATTGTGGCCTAGTGACATGGCACATTGCCATCCATGATAATTCCATCGTTGTTTGGGAGCATGAAGTCCATGAATGGCTGGAAATGGTCTCCTGGTAGCCGCACATAACATAACTAAGTGATCGGTTCAGTTGGACCAGAGGACGCAGTCCACCCCATGTAAACACAGCCCACACCATTGTTGTTGTTGTGGTCTTCAGTCCTGAGACTGGTTTGATGCAGATCTCCATGCTACTCTATCCTGTGCAAGCTTCTTCATCTCCTAGTACCTACTGCAACCTACATCCTTCTGAATCTGCTTAGTGTATTGATCTCTTGGTCTCCCTCTACGATTTTTACCCTCCACGCTGCCCTCCAATGCTAAATTTGTGATCCCTTGATGCCTCAAATTATGTCCTACCAACCGATCCCTTCTTTTAGTCAAGTTGTGCCACAAACGTCTCCTCTCCCCAATCCTATTCAATACCTCCTCATTAGTTACGTGATCTACCCACCTTATCTTCAGCATTCTTCTGTAGCACCACATTTCGAGAGCTTCTATTCTCTTCTTGTTCAAACTGGTTATCGTCCATGTTTCACTTCCATACATGGCTACACTCCATACAAATACTTTCAGAAACGACTTCCTGACACTTAAATCTATACTCGATGTTAACAAATTTCTCTTCTTCAGAAACGATTTCCTTGCCATTGCCAGTCTACATTTTATATCCTCTCTACATCGACCATCATCAGTTATTTTGCTCCCTAAATAGCAAAACTCCTTTACTACTTTAAGTGTCTCATTTCCTAATCTAATCCCCTCAGCATCACCCGATTTAATTTGACTACATTCCATTATCCTCGTTTTGCTTTTGTTGATGTTCATCTTATATCCTCCTTTCAAGACACTGTCCATTCCATTCAACTGCTCTTCCAAGTCCTTTGCTGTCTCTGACAGAATTACAATGTCATCGGCGAACCTCAAAGTTTTGCTTCTTCTCCATGAATTTTAATACCTACTCCGAATTTTTCTTTTGTTTCCTTTACTGCTTGCTCAATATACAGATTGAATAACATCGGGGAGAGCCTACAACCCTGTCTCAGTCCTTTCCCAACCACTGCTTCCCTTTCATGCCCCTCGACTCTTACAACTGCCATCTGGTTTCTGTACAAATTGTAAATAGCCTTTCGCTCCCTGTATTTTACCCCTGCCACCTTCAGAACTTGAAAGACAGTATTCCAGTTAACGTTGTCAAAAGCATTTCTCTAAGTCTACAAATGCTAGAAACGTAGGTTTGTCTTTTCTTAATCTTTCTTCTAATATAATTCGTAAGGTTAGTATTGCCTCACGTGTTCCAACATTTCTACGGAATCCAAACTGATCTTCCCCGAGGTCCGCTTCTACCAGTTTTTCCATTCGTCTGTAAAGAATTCGCGTTAGTATTTTGCAGCTGTGACTTATTAAACTGATAGTTCGGTAATTTTCACATCTGTCAACACCTGCTTACTTTGGGATTGGAATTATTATATTCTTCTTGAACTCTGTAGGTATTTCACCTGTCTCATACATCTTGCTCACCAAATGGTAGAGTTTTGACAGGACTGGCTCTCCCAAGGCCATCAGTAGTTCTAATGGAATGTTGTCTACTCCCGGGGCCTTGTTTCGACTCAGGTCTTTCAGTGCTCTGTCAAACTCTTCACGCAGTATCTTATCTCCCATTTCATCTTCATCTACATCCTCTTCCATTTCCATAATATTGTCCTCAAGTACATCGCCCTTGTATAAACCCTCTATATTCTCCTTCCACCTTTCTGCCTTCCCTTCTTTGCTTAGAACTGGGTTGCCATCTGAGCTCTTGATATTCATACAAGTGGTTCTCTTCTCTCCAAAGGTCTCTTTAATTTTCCTGTAGGCAGTATCTATCTTACCCCTAGTGAGACAAGCCTCTACATCCTTACATTTGTCCTCTAGCCATCCCTGCTTAGCCATTTTGCACTTCCTGTCGATCTCATTTTTGAGACGTTTGTATTCCTTTTTGCCTGCTTCATTTACTGCATTTTTATATTTTCTCCTTTCATCAATTAAATTCAATATTTCTTCTGTTACCCAAGGATTTCTATTAGCCCTCGTCTTTTTACCTACTTGATCCTCTGCTGCCTTCACTACTTCATCCCTCAGAGCTACCAATTCTTCTTCTACTGTATTTCTTTCCCCCATTCCTGTCAATTGTTCCACACCATTGTGGAGCCACAATAAGCGTGCGTAGTGCCTTGTTGAAACTTGCGTCCCTGACTTCGTGCGGTCTTCGCCACATTCGAGCCCTACCATCAGCTCTTTCCAAATGCTACAGCAATAGAACACAGACTGATGGGCTTCAAGGGCACAAGCCCACACACGAACCGTACCTCAGAGATATTTGCTTACGTTTGGTACAGTAGAACACTCTTTTTTCTAATCTCTGCTTACGGCGGAACAGTGGCTTCCGGCGGTCGTATCTTGTTATTATTGTATTTGATCAAGATCGACACATGTTATGTGGATGAAGTCCTCTTGGAACGTTCCCTCCAATGCCAAGCACAAAGTTATATGCACTGAGGTGACTAAAGTCATGGGATGGCGATATGCACATGTACAGATAGCAGTAGTATCGCATACACAAATAACAAAAGGGCAGTACGTTGGCGGAGCAGTCATTTGTTGTTAGGTGATTCATGGACAAAGGTGGCCGACGTGATCGTGGTCGCACGGCGGAAATTAACAGACTTCGAACGCGGAATGTTAATTGGACGCATGGGACATTCCATTTCGAAAATCGTTAGGGAATTCACTGTTCCGAGACCCACAGCGTCAAGAGTGTGCCAAATTTGAGGCATTACCTCTGACCACGGACAACGCAGTGGCTGGCGGCCTTCACTTAACGACCGAGAGCAGAGACGTTTGCGTAGACATGTCAGTGTTAAAAGACAAACAACACTGAATGAAATAACCACAGATATAAATGTGAGACTTACGAAGAACGCATTCGTCAGAACGATGCGGAGAAATTTGTCATTAACTGGCTGTGGCAGCAGACGACCTACGCGTGTGCCTTTGCTAACAGCACGACATCGCCTGCAGCGCCCCTATTGGACTACTGACCGTATCGGTCGGACCCTAGACGACTGGGAAACCACGACCTGGTCTTATGAGTGGTACCTAAGTTGTCAATAAGGCTCTGCGGTAACCTGGAGGTGGCACTATAATGGAGTGGGCCGTGTTTAGGTGGAATGGACTGGCTTCTCTGGTGCAACTGAACCAATCGATCATTGGAAATGCTTATGTTCGGCTACTTACAAGGGAACCTCCCCATCGCACCCCCCTCAGACTTAGTTATAAGTTGGCACAGTGGATAGGCCTTGTAAAACTGAACACAGATCAATCGAGAAAACAGGAAGAAGTTGTGTGGAACTATGAAAAAATAAGCAAAATATACAAACTGAGTAGTCCATGTGTAACATATACAACAACAAGGAATGAGCTTGTTCAGGAGTGCCGTGGTCCTGTGGTTAGCGTGAGCCGCTGCGAAGCGAGAGGTCCTAGGTTCAAGCCTTTCCATGGCTGAAAATTTAAACTTTTTTTTCAGTTTATGTGACAAACGCTTATGTTTTCATCACTTTTTTGGGAGTGATTATCACATCCACAAGAAAACCTAAATCGGGCAAGGTAGAAGAATCTTTTTACCCATTCGCCAAGTGTACACGTTAGGTGGGTTGACAACATATTCCTGTCATGTGACGCACATGCCGTCACCAGTGTTGTATAGAATATATCAGACGTGTTTTCCTGTGGAGGAATCGGTTGACCTATGACGTTGCGATCAAATGTTTTCGGTTCCCATTGGAGAGGCACGTCCTTTCGTCTACTAATCGCACAGTTTTGCGGTGCGGTCGCAAAACACAGACACTAAACTTATTACAGTGAACAGAGACGTCAATGAACGAAGAGACAGATCATAACTTTGCAAAAATAAAGAAAATAAACATTTCACCCGAGGGAAGACTTGAACCAAGGACTTCTCATTCCGCAGCTGCTCACGCTAACCACGGGACCACGGCGCTCCTCAGCTCGTTGCCTATCTTGCACATAGACTACTCAGTTTGTATATTTTGCTTATTTTTTCATAGTTCCACACAACTTCTTCCTGTTTTCTCTATTGATCTGTGTTTAGTTTTTCAAGGCCTATCCACTGTGCTAACTTATAACTAAATCTGAGGGGGGTGCGATGGGGAGGTTCCCTTGTTAGAGACCATTTGCAGCCATTCATGAACTCCATGTTCCCAAACAACGATGGAAGTTTTATGGATGGCAATGCGCTATGTCACTGTGCCACAACTGTTCGCGTTTGGTTTGAAGAACAATCTGAATAATTCGAGCGAATGTTGCGGCCGCCCAGATCGTCCGACATGAATTCCATCGAACAATTATGTGACATAATTGAGAGGTCAGTTCTCGCACAAAATCCAACGGCAACACTTTCGCAATTATGGACGGCTGTAGAGGCAGCATGGCTCAGTATTTCTGCAGGGGCTACCAAAGACTTGTTGAGTCCATGGCACGCCGCGTTGTTGCATAGCGCCGGGAAAAAGGAGACCCGACACGATATTAGGAGCTATCCCATGACCTTTGTCACCTCAGAGTAATGGTACACTGGAATATGGCACCTATAAATGTTAAAAATTACTTGCCTATATTAGAAACTTAAAGAAAACCACACCTCGATCTATTTACTCTTTCTGGTTATGTTTGTGATGGCTAGTCTTGGCTTTATCACCTCATAGATACAGATTCTCTCCCCTCATTTAACCAGCCGGCCAGAGTGGCCGAGCGGTTCTAGGCGCTACAGTCTGGAACCGCGAGACCGCTACGGTCGCAGGTTCGAATCCTGCCTCAGGCATGGATGTGTGTGATGTCCTTAGGTTAGTTAGGTTTAAGTAGTTCTAAGTTCTAGGGGACTGATGACGTCAGAAGTTAAGCCTCATAGTGCTCAGAGCCATTTGAACCAACCCTCATTTAACCATTAATGGTCAAGGACACTACTTTAATACAAACTTAGCAGATCCTCTCAACAGTAATCTACACCACACAGCTACATTGATCACTCAAAGGATCTGCGTAGCTTTCTCCCGTTGGGAAATCGGCAAGAAGGAACGTTATATACTTGGCAGTGACGCTGTATGTGTTCTACTGAGCTTTAATCCCATACGATAGGATATCCCATGTGTTTTTACATCGACTTATCTTCGCTGTAAGTATACTAACCTTCCACGCCAGCCGAATGAGAGACTGACGAAATGGAATTTCGTAGTTAGTTATGTGATGAAAATGGAGCGTGTTAGCAGCGGGATGCTGTATAACTAGACAAAAAATGGGAGCGGAAACTGGCTGTTGTCGGCTTGAAAGAATCGTTCCGTCATTCACCTATGAAACCGCGGAAAGCCTCTAGAAGAATGGACCAACAGAGGTATGAACCCTTCCATATTCACCGTATCTGTAACGGCTGCACCACCACCAACCGAGAGAGAGAGAGAGAGAGAGAGAGAGAGAGAGAGATAGGAGGGGGGGAATGGGCAAGAAAGTCAATGAACTTATAAATGCTATCTCTCAAGGCAAGTCCAGGGAGCAGTTCATATTTAGCTTGGCATTATCTAACAACGTATTGTATACACTTGACGATAATTAGACGCCGAACCGAAAGCTCTTTAAAAAGACGTCTACTTTAAACTCTTTTTCACACCCATATACACCACAGACGATAGCAGTTCTCCGTGTATTATGGGTCGTTGCAGATGACTTTAATCACAGTACCAGTTTTCTGACCTCACATTTTCTTCTTTATCCTTACCGATATTTACACAAAATGTTTCGTTTCATCATGTTCCGTGTCCATTTGTTATTCCATGTGTTTCACATTTCTCTTGTACGGAAACAGTTTACTGATTGATCGCAGTTATGAGAACAGTGTAATGTGCCGGTATCAACACAGGGTAGATGCCCTGCAAGTCTCATTCTGTCTTTTCTCCTACTTTAAGAATTTTTGAGATGTAAAGATTCCGGTACTTCCGGAAGATTCCTTCCTGTCAACCATTGTCTTCTGCAATCAGAAATACTTCCAAAGCGTGCGCCTACATGAACTTTACGACTTTAATCAATAGACATTAAAATTATTAGGAAACTAAATTATTACAGTTGCGTGAGAACGATGTGTTTGAAATTGTGGTCTATCTTTTGTTGTTTATCGTAGGGGAAGAAACTACAGTTTTTCTTTGAACTTAATTCGCAGACTGATCAGGACACAACGGCTATGGCGGATCTGAACCACGTCACACTGGCGTGTACCAAGTACTCGGCCGCACACTCGATCTTGTACAAAAAGTTGGTTGCGAAGGGCTACCCCCTCCCTACAAGAGTAAATACTTTACTTCGCAGATTAGATGTATATAGGTATTATTAGCTCGCGAACTATTTCAAAGACAGAGGTATTCAGCTCTGACCTCTAAGTTGTGTGGAAGTCTGTTTGTGTTTTTACTTTTCATTAAGAACTTATCTGTATAGACGACGTCATTGCCCAGATTTTTATTATAAGAGGCTAGAACCGGCCCGGTTGGAACTCTGGATTGTAATTTCGTGTTTTTTAATTTGTATAACGAACTTACCTTTGTACTTCACACTCTTATCATTGTTCTGTTGTGAAAACTGCACTGATGTTAACTTGGCACTGTTGCAACTACTGCCTGCTTTTAGTGTTTTTATTTTACTTTAAGCACTTATGATCGTACATCGAACTCTTTTTATTGTTCTACTGTGACATTCACAATTATGTAAATATGACAATTTCGTAACACTGCCCACAGCCAAAATAAATAAATAAATAAGTAAATAAAGATTCCAAATATATTGTCAACTCCTATTGTAAAATTTCTTCCAACAGAGTTATTTAATTACACAGTGAAATATCTGCCATTCTCTCTCTATTTAATTATATTCAAATCCAAGAGTTCCAAGAAAAATTTGTCAGTAACAACTGTTTTTACGTTTCCGCTACCTGCCTTTATCATTTCTACTTCAAATATCCACTCACTTTGCAGTTCAGATTTCTAACTTGTCACTTTTGGCGTAGTAGATAATCGAAGATTCCATGGCTGTAGTACCAAATGCTAGTTCAAATCACTAAATGTGGCCCAGCTACAAGGAAAGACGTTTAACTGCCTAGAAAGGCTCTGTAAACGGGTAATTGATGAAGTTCATTTACAGTAATACACTCATAATTACATGATTTTATTAACCTGAAACAATGTGTCAAATATTAAAAATATTAAGTTACATGAAACCAAATTACAGAGTTAATCTAAAAGGTGAAGCTGCAGCGAGGTACATTGAAAACAGTATAAGAAAACATAACATCACTTATAACTTTAGAGCCTCGTTCATGGAACGTAGCAACAAGATTAAGAAAGTTCCGTCAGATAATGCAGAATTAACTACCTCGTTATGTTGCTGGTGTTACGAAACGTAGCAAGCCATAAACGCAGATGCGACGGTCGAACTGAGAGGCAAGGAAGATAATAGAAAAGCAAAAGAATATATGTTTACGATGAACCACAAAATTTTTTGCACATGGTCGAAGAAAAAAGCGATAATGGATATTTTTACACAAAATATATTCCAACATTAGATACTTTCGATAATATAACGACTTTTCATAGAACAGGCAAAGTATGCATGTGCACTACATAACGTTGCCAAAAACATGGAAAAGATGCCATTTGACCACATATCCCCACGGATACAATTTCTGAACACAAAAGGGAATAAATGCATTTGTATTGAATCAATTCTTTGGATAACAAGCAACTACTTCATACTAGTATAGAAAAAAACGAAGACAGACAACCTCGTGAAGCAACTATACAGCCCCTCTAGAGCCCCTTATGGGTCACTACTCTCCTAGCAATGGATGATTGAAGAGTCTTCAGACTGTTTGTACAGTTTCTTAACGATGTTAATGTCTGAATATATCACCATCTGGAGCACAGTTTTACAGAAAAGCCTACAGGATTCAACAAATGGAATAATGCTTTCCTGCAGACGAGAATCCAAAACAGCCACGATAAGTGGCCGCGCGGTTTGAGGCGCCATGTCACGGACTGCGCGGCCCCTCCCGCCGGAGGTTCGAGTCCTCCCTCGGGCATGGGTGTGTGTGTCGTTCCTAGCAGAAGTTACTTTAAGATAGTTTAAGTAGTGTGTAAGTCTAGGGACCGATGACCTCAGCAGTTTAGTCCCTTAGGAATTCACACCCATTTGAACATTTAGAACCCAAAACTACTGGATAAGGAACTTGTGTAACCAAACTATTTGTAGTGTTTTACCGACTGATTTAGTTGTCCTTATTTGAAGTACCTGTCTCTATGTAAAGTATAGAATGTCTTATTGACCTCAAAACATTGTAATCATTAATTTGAATGCTGTCCCATGATAGAGAATTTGTATTTACCGAAGGTGGTGGTGGTGGTGGTAAATTCCTATGAGATCAAACTGCTGTGGTCATCGGTCCATGGCCTTACTCACTACTTAATCTAACTAACTTACGCTAAGGACAACCCATGCCCGAGGGTGGAAAAAAAAATGGCTCTGAGCACTATGGGACTCAACTGCTGAGGTCATTAGTCCCCTAGAACTTAGAACTAGTTAAACCTAACTAACCTAAGGACATCACACACATCCATGCCCGAGGCAGGACTCGAACCTCCAACGGGGGGAGCTGATTTGTCGAAGGGTGTAAATTTCAAAAACCAAAACCCATAGAAATAACGGAAAATGAAAAACAACACAACACAGCTCACAGGCGACAGAAATATGATAGACCTTTTGGACATAAACAGACTAGAATTTCCCCGCAGTGCTGTTAAAGAGACAGATATTAGCATGTAAGATAATACTACACATCACAACATGCTACAAGTATATCAAGAAGGCTACTAGAGTATTTGTGTCCCGCAGAACATATGGAGAGTCACTATTATCCTAACTAAATGGACCGAATTCTTCCATTCAGCCCCTCGTGGACAAGTCTGATATCGAAACAGAGGGCAAAAAGAATGATGAGATGTTAAATTTCGCGTTTAAAAATGAATTCGCGCCTGATTCTACTACCACACCATCTTTAACCGACCTACAAACTACCACGCGTTGTACTGAATTGCACTGAGGTGACAAAAGTCACGGGATAGTGAGACGCACATACACAGATGGCAGTAGTATCGCATACGCAGGGTATAAAAGGGCTGTGCAATGGCGCAGCTGTCACCCCCCCCCCTTTTTCGTTTTTTCCTCTCCTCCCTCCTTGTTTTTCCCCCTACTCCAGGTCCCCCCCCCCCAATCTGCCTTGGATCTGGAGCGCCATCTTTGTGCCGCCTTTTTCGTGCAGTGTTTTACAGTGTGGTTTTTCAGTGCGTGCTCCGTGTTGTGTCTTTTGGGAAGTGTAGTGAACAGTCATCATACTGTCGCTGGGTGTGCTTTTTTTTTTATCACTTGCGAACAGAAACCAGACTGTCGCCATGTTTTTTAATTGTGTGTCTACTATGTTACTTGTCTGATTCCTGTGTATTTTATCAACATTGCCAACCCCTTTTGCTTTCTGTTTTAACTTTCCGCATTTTTACGCCATTTTACACTTTAAATCACCATTTTATCGCCTGTTTTTCCTTGTTTCTTTCTTCTTCCTTTTTTAAACAAAAGTCTGTAGGCTGTAGAGCAGCGTAGTAAGCTGCTGCCAGCCCGCCCCGTTCGGGGGGAATTGAAAATCAATAAAGAAGAAAAAGCGGAGCTGTCATTTGTGGTCAGGTGATTCACGTTTTCCAACGTGATTATGGTCGCACGGCAGGCATTAAAAGACTTTGAACGCGGAATAGTAGTTGGAGCTAGACCCATAGGACATGCCGCTTCGTAAATCGTTAGGGAATTTAATATTCCAAGATCTGCAGTGTCAAGAGTGTGGTGAGATTACCAAAATTCAGACATTACATTTCACCAAGAACAACGCAGTGGCCGACGGCCTTCACTTAACGAGCGTGAGCAGCGGCGTTTGCGTAGAGTTGTCGATGCTAAGAGACAAGCAAGACTGCGTGAAATAACCGCAGAAATCAGTGTGGGACGTACGACGAACGTATCCGATGAGACAGTGCGGCGAAATTTGGCGTTAATGCGCTGTGACAACAGATAACCGACGCGACTGCCTTTACCAACAGCACGACATCGCCTGCAGCTCTTCTCCTGAGCTCACGACCATATCGGTTCGACTCTAGACGATTGGAAAACCATGGCCTGGTTGAATGAGTCCCGATTTCAGTTGATAAGAGCAGAAGGTAAGGCCCCTATGTGGCGCAGTCCCCACGAAGTCATCGATCCAAATTGTCAACAAGACACTGTGCAATCCAATTTCTCAACAAGACACTGTGCAAGTTGGTGCTGACTCCACAATGGTGTGGGCTGTGTTTGCATGGAATGGACTGGATTCACTGGTCCAAGCGAACCGATCATTGACTGGAAATGGTTATGTTCGGCTACATGGAGACCATTTGCAGCCATTCGTGGACTTCATGTTCCCAAACAACGTAGGAATTTTTATGGATGACAATGTGCCATGTCACCGGGCCACAATTGTTCTCGACTGGTTTGAAGAACATTGTGGCCAATTCAAGCGAATAATTTGGCCACCCATCGAACATTTATGGCCCGCATCTCGTGGTCGTGCGGTAGCGTTCTCGCTTCCCACGCCCGGGTTCACGGGTTCGATTCCCGGCGGGGTCAGGGATTTTCTCTGCCTCGTGATGACTGGGTGTTGTGTGATGTCCTTAGGTTAGTTAGGTTTAAGTAGTTCTAAGTTCTAGGGGACTGATGACCATAGATGTTAAGTCCCATAGTGCTCAGAGCCATTTATGAACATTTATGGGACTCAATCGAGAGGTCAGTTCGTACACAAAATGTTGCATTGGCAACACTTTTGCATTTATGAACGGTTGTAGAGGCAGCATGGCTCAATATTTCTGTAGAGGGCTTCCAGTGATCTGTTGAGTCATGCCGCATCGAGATGCTGCATTAAGCCGGGCAAAACGAGGTGCGACGCCATATTAGGAGATATCTCATGTCTTTCGTCAGTGTATACACGAATGGAACACAGGAGTTTCTCGTATTGGATGGAAGGATCCCTTGTGTCGAATTGCTCAGTGCCTTGTAGAGTACATGTAGATATAGACAATCCAACGCAAATACGGGTTGGTTCACAGTCCCTGTTATAGGCTTCTGGAGGTTTTAGAAGGGAGTTTGCAGATAAAGTTTTGACAAGTGACCCATGTCCGGAAGTGTACCGCTTGGATGCAAGATAAGTTTGGTCCTCTGCTTCACGGTACGCACACAGCAGAGACAATGAACTCTGATCTGTGTCCTCTGCAAGATGTGCTCCACACGTCGAGCCAACTGTTCGTTGCACAGGCTGTATCTGGGACACATGCTTCATTCACACGGTCCACAGACGCTGGTGTGTGCTGAATAATTTCTGCTGCCACCAGAACTCGGGTAAGGAAATCTCCTTCCGACACTAGAACAGTGTCATACACAAGGCTCTTCATAAGACCCCACAAGAAAAGATCGAAGGCGTGTGACGATCATGGTGGTCAAGAAATTAGCCCACCTGGACCTAATCACTTTTTACACTGCTTGTGGTTAAGAAGTTCGCGGATGCCATGTGAAATATGCGTTGGTGCGCCACGGTGTTAAAACCACATTTGAAGACAGGGTGACAGTGACAAATGTTCCAATAACTCCACCTGTGCCTAGTACAGGAACGTCAATTGCAGCGGGTCTACAAAAAGAAGAACACATTCAAATGTTCAAATGTGTGTGAATTCCTATGGGACCAAACTGCTTAGGTCATCGGTCCCTAGACATAAACACTACTTAAACTATCTTAAACTAACATAACAACACACACACCCATGCCCAAGGGAGGACCCATGCGCAAGGGAGGACTCGAACCTCCGTAACATGACGCCTCAAAAATGGCTCTGAGCACTATGGGACTCAACTGCTGAGGTCATTAGTCCCCTAGAACTTAGAACTAGTTAAACCTAACTAACCTAAGGACATCACAAACATCCATGCCCGAGGCAGGATTCGAACCTGCGACCGTAGCGGTCTTGCGGTTCCAGACTGCAGCGCCTTGAACCGCACGGCCACTTCGGCCGGCCATGACGCCTCAAACCGCGCGGCCACTCCGCACGGCAAGAACACATTACCATGCCCAAAATGCTGTAGGAAAACCACTGGCATTCAAAACAGTCAAGTCGTTTCGGAATGGATAATTCTCCCTGCAAAATAGTGGGAAGTACATGGAGGTGGATAGCAATCATGAACCTCTCTCTCCAAAGCAGACCGCAAAGGCTTAATAATATTGAGATTTTGTGACTGTGGAGATCAGGGGAGATGTGACAAATTCATCCTCGTACTGACAGAACCAGTCCTGGACGGTGTGAGCTGTGTGAACAAGGGCCGTGTCGTCTTGGAAAACAGCATCACAATTGGGGGACAAACATCGTAACATAGTATGGACTTGAGGAGCCAAAATGGATACATAATCTTTGGCGGTAATGCGACCTTGCAGAGTATCCATGGGGCTCATGGAACATCACGAAACGGCTACCCAAATCAAACCCAAACGGCGCGCCATGTTTCATTGTTGGGGCGTAATCTCAGTAGGAAGTTGGAAACAGTGTTCAAAAAGACATCCGGCCAAACGATATTCATCCTTTGCTGGATAGTCCAGAATTTATGGCTTCGGTGCCAGGTTTTCCTGTTCCGGGCATCTACATCACTGATGAATGGTTTCCGGAATACCAGCTTTTCTTGCGATTGCCGGCATATGGAGCTCTATTCGTGTTGTTTCGGTGCTGACAGGATTCTCGAGTGCGACATTCAGTTCTGCGGTGACTTTTGCAGCTGTCATCCTCTTGTTTTTGACACAATGCTCTTCAATTACTTATCGTCACGATCACTCAACATAGACTTCAGTCCGCTTTGTGACTTAGCGGGTGATATTTTCAGCTTTCCCTGTAAGAGGTATAAATATTCAATACGGTGCCTCTTGAAACACCAAACACTTCGGCTGTCATCAATGATACTGGCCCCCACACTGATATCGAACCCCTGCTGAAACCAACGTGAATGCGTCACATGAGGATTTTCACCGTCACAAATGTGGCTTTTCGTGTGTTTACCGCGAAACGGAAGGTTTCAAAGTATTCCAGGCTTCAAGCTTACTTTATAACCAAGCAGTACAATTCCGGTCATGGATTTGCTATCAAAACTTTATCTACTAAATACCCTCTAAACCCTTAGGAGCCTTTAACAGGATGTTTGAAACGCCTGTCTATGTGGATTGTACAGTCAGCAACATCTGTCAAGTAGCTCACAGGTACATAACAAATTAATGCTGTGTTCTGCCGAGTTTTTGATTCCATTTTTTGCAGAATCAACAACTCTGAAGAACATCCAAAAACTCATCACTTATCAGTCACGCGGAGAAAACCTGAGAGATTACATAACAAATATTTGCAGAATAAACAGCAGCCTTTATTTTATCTCATTCCGTAATCTGCAGTCATTGACTGGAAACTGAGATTTATCGATTTCAGCAACTGTATGCCTCTGAGTTTATCAACCGGAGCCGCAGGTCTGTTTGAAGAATGTCTTCATACGTACACTTTAATTACAAATGTCGTGCTCTTTCGCCACCAAACCATCACTGCAAAGCTGCAGATTTTATGACTGTTTATTGGGAGCCTGATGTCTTCACTATTCATGATGTCAACAGTTGAGTATTGCAGCCATGAGTAAACCATACGTAGAGGTTTAGTTTTATGCACCTACTCTCATGTTTCTTAAAGATGTTAAAACAAAGGAGTTTTTCTTTGCGGAGGAATCTTCTCACGGAATTCCAATCACCAACTTTCTATTCCGAATGCGAAAATATATTATTAACGCCGACCTACATAGGGAGAAACGATCGCCATGATAAAATTAGAGAAATCAGAGCTCGTACGGAAAGATAAAGGTGTCCGTTCTTTCCGCGCGCTATACGGAATTGGAATGATAGAGAGTTTTGAAAGTGGTTCGATGAAACCTCTGCCAGGCACTTAAATGTTATTTGCAGAGTACCCATGTAGATGTAGATGTAGTTTTGATGATGCAGATTTTGCATTGTGGCCAGCATCAAAATGATATTTAACCATGAACAAACAGTCTCTGATGTTATGCAGTCGTGTTGGTGGGTTGTGAGGTCGGGAAAATGTTAATTTTATCAGCCGGCGGCTGGTGGCCGAGCGGTTCTAGGTCGCAGGTTCGAATCCTGCCTCGGGCATGGATGTGTGTGATGTCCTTAGGTTAGTTAGGTGTAAGTAGTTCTAAGTTCTAGGGGACTGATGACCTCAGATGTTAAGTCCTATAGTGCTCAGAACCATTTGAACCATTAATTTTATCAGATGTAATACACCAATGATATAAATGCCCAAACGCCGACACACGTTGGAAGACACAAAATTATTTACAGTCTTTCCAGATTTAGAAGTACGTTGATTACCACAGCTAGGACAAAGTTGTTCTAGTTTCTGTCGCAAAGTAGGTGCGAGGTCTTTGCTATTTGATCTGTATACAACAGATTAATTTGTGTAGATGACATCAGATTATACACTGTTGAGGCAAAATATTATCAGCACTAGCTACCACGAGATTAAATATCGCTAGTGGTGCTGTGGGCACGTAATGCGGTGAGGAAAGTATGCACACTATGTTATCAAAAGTATCCGGACACCTAAGTGAAAATGACTTAAAAGTTCGTGGCTCCCTCCATCGGTAATGCTGGAATTCAATATGTTGTTGGCCCACCCTTAGCCTTGATGACAGCTTACACTCTCGCAGGCATACGTTCAATCAGGTGCTGGAAGGTTGCTTGGGGAATGGCAGCCCATTCTTCACGGAGTGCTGCACTGAGGAGAGGTATTGATATCGGTCGGTGTGGCCTGGCATGAAGTCGGGGTTACAACACATCCCAAAGGTGTTCTCTAGGATTCAGGTCAGGACTCTGCGCAGGCCTGTCCATTACAGGGATGTTATTATCGTGTAACCACTCCGCCACAGGCCGTGCATTATGAACAGGTGCTCCATCGTGTTGAAAGATGCAATCGCCATCCCCGAATTGCTCATGAACTGTGGGAAGCCAGAAGGTGCTTAAAACATCAGTGTAGGCCTGGGCTGTTATAGTGCCACGCAAAAGAACAAGGGGTGCAAGTACCCTCCATGAAAAACACGACCACACCATAACATCACCGCCTAGGAATTTTATCGTTGGCACTACACACGCTGGCAGATAACGTTCACCGGGCATTCGCGAAACCCACACCCTTCCATCGAATCGCCACATTGTGTACCGTGATTCATCACTTCCCACAACGTTTTTCCACTGTTCAATCGTCCAATGTTTACGTTCCTTATACCAAGCGAGGCGTCGTTTGGCACTTACGGGCGTGATGTGTGACTTACGAGCGGCGCTCAACCCTCAAATCCAAGTTTTCTCACCTCCTGCCTAACTGTCGTAGTACTTGTAGTGGATCCTAAGGCAGTTTGGAATTCCTGTGTGATGGCCGTATAGATGTTTGCCTGTTACACATGGCGACCCTCTTCAACTATCGGCGGTCTGTGTCAGTCAACAGACTCTGCAGCGCAAAGAGAGCAGTTGATCTATACGCACAAAGGCATCCTGACAGACTGCGTGTGCAAAAGATTGTTACTGGAAGGATACTGGAATATTACACAAAGGGTAAGTGCCATGCCCGCAAGGAGAGGAGCGAACGAAATAAATGTTGTTATAGATGTTGCCAGTGGTAAAAGAAGCACGTCGGAGGCCCAGAACGGCTGGAAACTGATGTATTTCTATTTACATCTTGTAAAAAATGAATAACGGAGGTAATGGCTGACAAAAACTTCAAGTATTTGTAATAAGTGTGCACTACGCTGGCACCAGAAAAAAAGGAACACCTTCAAGGACTGTGTTCAGTTGTGCCAGTGTATAATATGTTAATATTGAAGGGTTGTAGTGTTGTGATTAATTAGTCAATGTACCCAGGTCGCCTATTTGTGCACTCTCGATTTTGACTCTGCAGGCAGTAAATGTGCTGAGTTTAGAGGCAGCTCAGAATCTACGATATTTCCGAACCGGGGCAAAAAAATTTGATACTGGCGCCCCCCCCCCCCTTTTCACGTGCGTTTGAGATAGGAAGTAAAAATTTAAAAACAATGGATTTCTCAAAAATATGATCGTTTTGTAGCGCACATCTTTCTCAAGACTTTGACACATAAAACATTTATGTTCGAGGATATGTAAGACATGTTATTTGGTCTTAAGTGAGCTAAAGTGCAGTGCCACGCCTCTTCACACAGCATTCTTCTATCGCACGTCGCTAACCTTCGCTCTGTGGAATTCAAACGTGTATGTTTTATAATGGAAACCATTAGACTTATATTCAGGACAGTGGAAATAAAAATGTCCTGTGGTGCCTCTCCTGCTCCCAGTCGGCCGGTTTGACATCCTACCCCCGTTTAAAAAAACGCACTGTTAATACTGGGTGGGATTATTTGTGAACGCGAGAATAGGAACTCTTCAGAAAATTTGCACTCTTTATTGCGTATTAGGTAGTAGCTTTACCTTTTGAATGACGTAAAATTAAATATAGGAATCATGAAACCACTAAAGACAAGAGACAAGCAAGACAGTACACATTTCTTCTATCCTTAGGTCCCAGCATTTTTTTCTCTCTACTCTTGTTACAGCATTACACGGCGTGATTTCCTTTCTGCGAAAGAATCTATTACCTCATCAAAGTTCGTTAAACGTTTTGCTACATGAAAACTCAAAATGTAGTTGTGTAATACCGAAAAAGCTGTTAGTACGAATAGTACCCAAGACTGGTGTGGTTTATCGATTTGATTACGTCTATTTTGTCACTGTCTGCTAGATCAAACGAAATAGGCCGTTCTAATATTGCAGCAATTGTAGCACTCGCCAAATAAGCGAAACTGTTTTGGCACAATTGGTCATTTCTATGTACCACATTTACATAAATAAAACGACAGAATGTAATTCACGAAGTACCAATACAAAATGCCTATTAGGCATACTACAAGCAAAAAGTTTTATGTTGTAAATAGTTTCACATTTCATTCATACGCTCCAGTTTCTCAAGCAAGAGATCGAAAAGCAGTACTACGAAATTTTTGTATAAATTTGGAATCGTCATATTCTTCCATTTAATTGGAGTGATGACACCGTTTCTTCTCCTTCCTCGTTGTAACAAACAATCTTGTCATCACTAATTCTGTAACTATTCCTGCCATTGTCAAAACTTATTTCCGTTTAACTTCGTTAAACCTGCCAGAACCACCGGTTCAGTGACCCCACGTTTATTGTCCGGTTAGACGTTATTGCGTGTTCATACAACGCGTTTTCCACCCTATTCGGAGAATAGAACTTCAGCAGCTGCTAACCGGGCGGTTGCAGGTTCGAATCCTGCCTCGGGCATGGATGTGTGTGAGGCCCTTAGGTTAGTTAGGTTTAAGTAGTTCTAAGTTCTAGGGGACTGATGACCTCAGAAGTTAAGTCCCATAGTGCTCAGAGCCATTTGGACCATTTTGCTAACTGGGGACTGTACAACTGGCTCTTAGTAGTGTAGCTTTCTGGCAAAAATTTTGTCAGAATTTCATTTTCTTCGATACACCGAGAAGATAATATGTAACCTTCTTACATGTTTTTCCTGTTAGTCGTTTATTTCCACCCTGGTAGTCTGAATCTATGGATTTCGCTAACAATTATAACGACGCTGTTCATTCGCACACCCAGTCAGCCACATAAAAACAGCGATTGGCATTTACCCATTCGGGTTAATTCGGCTCAGTTCGTATAGCCCAGACCCCCTTTGTTGCGGGAAAGTTTTTTATTTCTACGAGGGTCACTTCAAAAGAAATGCACGCTATTTTTGTAAAAATACAGTTTTCATTCTGCATGTGTGAAAGTTTTACAGTGTGTAGATACATCCTTCCCGCTTGTTTTCCAACTTAGTTCAACCCGTTCCCGTGATTGGCGCCGTCACAGCATGTCTTCAAGATGGCTGCTACACTTGACGTTCGTCAGAAGCAATGTGTTGTCATAGAATTCCCGTGCTGTGAATATGAGACAGTGGGAAACATCCACAAGAGATTGAAAATGGTGTATGGAGATGCTGCTGCCGATCGCAGTACAGTTAGTCGGTGGGCAAGCAGGTTACGTGATGAAAGCAGGCACGGCAATATTGAGGATTGTCCTCGCAGTGGCAGGCCTCATACTCTACACACTCCAGACAATGTGCAGAGAGTTAACGAATTGGTGACTGCTGACAGACGCATCACAGTGAACGAATTGTCACGCTACGTTGGGATAGGGGAAGGAAGTGTTTGCAGAATACTGAAAGTGTTGGCGTTAAAAAAGGTTTGTGCCAGGTGGGTTCCCAGGATGTTGACAGTGGCTCACAAAGAAACAAGAAAAATGGTATGCAGCGAACTTTTGGAACAGTACCAGAATGGTGGAGATGAATTTCTTGGAAGAATTGTGACAGGTAATGAAACATGGCTCCATCATTTTTCACCAGAGACGAAGAGGCAAACAATGGAGTGTCATCATGCAAATCCACCCATGGAAAAAAAAATTCAAAACCATACCTTCTGCTGGAAAAGTTATGGCAACCGTGTTTTTCGATTCTGAAGGACTCTTGCTTGTAGACATCATGCCAAGTGGAACCACCATAAATTCTGATGCATATGTGACGACACTGAAGAAACTTCAAACTCGACTGAGTCGTGTACGACCACATCGGCAAAAGCAGGATGTTTTGCTGTTGCACGACAACGCACGGCCATATGTCAGTCAAAAAACCATGAAAGCGATCACAAAACTCGGATGGACAACACTAAAACACCCGCCTTACAGTCCTGACCTGGCTCCATGTGACTATCATCTCTTTGGGAAACTGAAAGACTCTCTTCGTGGAACAAGGTTTGAAGATGATGACTCCCTTGTACACGCTGCCAAACAATGGCTCCAACAGGTTGGTCCAGAATTTTACCGTGCGGGTATACAGGCGCTGGTTCCAAGATGGCGTTAAGCAGTTGAGAAGATGGAAATTATGTGGAGAAATGAAAATATTGTTCCTAAAGGATGTATCTACACACTGTAAAACTTTCAAACATGTAGAATAAAAGATGGATTTAAAAAAAAAATAGTGTGCATTTCTTTTGGAGTGACCCTCGTAGATGGAAAGGGGATTCCACTGGCAGGAACATCATGTACACTATGCACGCATTCAAAGATCAACTTATGATTCGTTCAGAAATCAACTTAGAATGCGTTTAAAAATGTGGGATGCGTTTCAAAATCATATGAATAATCGATAGAGCGACGTGCGTGGAAACAAGTTTTTTTTCTTCAAGAATATGGATTTGGCGCCCCCAGAAATTGCCGCCCTGTATGCGTGAACAGTGTTTGCAACATTCGTTCTAGGGTACAACTAGGCCCCAGAGACCTGTAGCTCTCCTGTTTAACAGTTTCAGTTATTTATTTATTTATTGCGGGCCTGTGGGAAGGTGGATGGACGTATCGACGGACTGATGCACATTTTAGGCATAATGTGTCCGTGGTGCCGCTGCTTTCAACAGTGGTCTGTGGAGCATCCGGACAACCGTAGACCTGTTTCTGGACATCCGCACAGTACGGACCCTCGTCAAGATCGAAGCATTATGCGAGCAGTGTTGGCCGACGGAACGTCCTCCAGGGACGAAATCCGGACACATGTTACGCTTGCTGTGTCATGAGGGACCACTACGAACCGTCTGCTTGCAACAGGATTAAGATATGTATGCCTCTACCCAGGCTACCGCCTCCACAACGACACCGCCTAGCGTGGCTAGTCGAGTGTCTTAAAACAGTTGACTGGGGAGTGAAATGGCGCTCTGTTGTCTTCAGTGATAACTGTGGGTTCAATCCGTATGCCACTGATGGATGTACATTTGTGCGGCTCAGAACTGCTGATCTGTCAATGCCAGAGTGCATTCACTCACGATAAATAAGTTCCATCCCTGCGCCATATCTTGGGAGGCCATCAGTTACAACTCGCGGTACATTTGGTGTTTCTGCAGGATTAAGAAGCCAGTGGCCTCTACATTTCATAGGCTGTCATGCCCGTGCTCTTGCCAGTTCTTTGACATGAAAGTGATGTGCTTTTCCATCAGGACAATGCTCGTTCACAAACGGCTGCCGCGACGTAATGTGCTCTTCGTGGTGTACAGCAGTTGCCCTGGCCAGTAGAATCCTCAGTTCTCTCGCCAATGGAACACGTGGGACGTGATGAAAAGGTAACTTACTCGTGCAGGAACCATTGCCGAAATGCTACAAAAGGCGCAAGATGCATGGGGCAATCTATCGCACAACGCCATTCTTCATCTTTAGGATCGTTTCCATGCGAGAATATGCGCCTACGTTGCCACCAAAGGGGGGTACACCGTGCATTGATGCGACTTTTTAGACACCCTTTACTCTGACATTTGTGTTTCATTTGGCCTGAATTTGTTATCGTATACTCCTACGATGATGAACCACGCGTCACCACACTTGTCAATAAATTAAAATGAGCTTGTTCTTGAGCTTGTTGCATTTTTTCCGACAGTGTATATTCTTAAAGATGTAGGTGAGAAATTTAGAATACGAATTTGCATTTAGCACAGCAAGCATCACATATAGTGCAATGAAATAATAAAGAATAAAATAACAACATTATTTTTCACTTTATATGTCTGGAAAGAAATCTTGTACAGCTATGATATCAGTTTCGTAATCTTAATACGTGATAGTACGAGTATTTATTGTTGTTGTTATTATTATAGCACATGTTTCCGTGCCTCTGTTATACAGAAATTCTCAGTAACGCCGTTCAAATCCATTTCATTTGAAACTTTTCTTTCAATCGATGAAATGGACAGATTGGCTAATCGTTCTTGATTCATTGTAGAGTGAAGAAAAATTTTTATTACACTCAGTTTAGAAAAACATCTCTGGCCGGCCGTTGTGGCCGAGCGGTTCTAGGCGCTTCAGTCTGGAACCGCGCGACCGCTACGGTCGCAGGTTCGAATCCTACCTCGGGCATGTATGTGTGTGTGATGTCTTTAGGTTAGTTAGGTTTAAGTAGTTCTAAGTTCTAGGGGACTGATGACCTCAGATGTTAAGTCGCATAGCGCTCAGAGCCATTTGACCCATTTTTGAAAAACATCTCTCGCCTGATGTGACTGAGATGCAAAAGGTCAGGAAATATTGAAGTGATGTACAGGGAGTCACTGAAGCTCCACTTAATTACCCACACTCGTATCGGCTGCATGTAGGTGCCTGCGATACTGTTTTATTCCTTACAGCACCTGCTCCTCACCAAACTCATCGTAAATTTCTACCAGATACTCTAGTGGTACGGCCAGAGCGTCACTGGAAGCTTCAAGCATAAAATTTTGTGTTAACAATTTGTAAATTTTGGTGATTTCTGTCACGGCCGTGTATCATTAATCAGTCTATGTATTCAAATACTGACTAACGAACTTAGTCTTCAACAATAACCCATTGTCATGAGCTTACTTTATTCACCTTCCTTCCCCCTCGTTGGTCATTTTTAATGTCCATATCCCTGCACAAAAGTAAAAGTTCTGCTTATTGTTGTAGTAAGTTCCGTCACTGAAAACGCGATCTGAATTTTGAATTTTGCGAGTTCTTTATCTAAAGTCTTTTTGGAGACTGTAGATATTGTTGGACTCAATTTACTGCCTCCAGTACCGTGTGCCAGAAGTTGATGGGTATCAGGCAATCATTTTGAACTTTTTCGTGTTTTTTTCTGCAATTAAGTCCCACCTATATCTAGAAGACGAGAGTCAATAAATATAACTCCTCTACGGTTCTAAAACAGACAACGCTAAGTGGAACACATGAGGATGCACGAACAACACAAAGATTTAAGAAATGATTAGCACAGAGACCGAAACGAGCTTTTGGATTAACTTCTTGAATTTTTCGTTGTATTTCTCCATCTACACCTGACTCGGTCCAGGCGTTTTCATAATTTTGAACCTTGCACAACGAAATATCCAGTCCATCTTCCTCCAGCTTCTGTTGATTATCTTTTGATGTATTCTCTGTAGTCTTTCCTAACATTTATGTTGCCTACGTATGGGGCCTGGAATTACAAAATGTCTCTTATTTGTTAAACATATCTTGCCCTTGCTTGGGATTTTTTTTTAATTGTCTCGGGTTGGGGAGCCACCAAATGTGTAGACCCTCGAAATTTGAAGGCCTCTCAGGATTAGGACCAGAGACCTGCATGTTACTTTCAGTTATTTCCCGTATTGTCCTTGCGCCAAGACTCCAGAACTCCCCCTCTGCTTCGCTCTGGTCTCGCTAAGGGTGATTTGTATTTTTCCGGCTCTCGTCAGCCCTCAGCGCTACAGTGGTCGCACGAGTCCCTAGCCCACTCCAGAGAATTCTGAGGCCAGCGCTCAATGAAAATTGAAGCTTCTACCAACCCAAAGGTCGGACTGAGATGCGTTTTGAACAGTCAGTCTTAAATTAAATGGAGCACACATTAATGATTTGTTCCATTATTCTTTCTTCTCTTCATCTACTAATTTTATTATGTAACTTAAATAGTACGAAATGAGTCTGATCATTGAGATAGCAGGTCACTTCCACATGTCATATGCTTGACGCCCATCAGTCTGCGCTCTGATGTTGTAGCAGACAGCTTGCTCGTGAAGCTACTCTAACTTAAAGCCTATACAGGATGTCTCAGAAACGTTGCAACAAACTTCAAAGGGCTGTAGAGGTCCTCTTGGACACAAATCGGTAACAGGAACTTGTGTTCAGAAATGTCGTCCTACAACGCTATAGAGTGTCGAAGTAATAGGCACTGGCGCCTGCCGTTAGGCTACCTCTTCGACAGCAAACCTGAGTTTGTACGCTGACGGACCGTTGGTGGAACATCTCGCAATGTACGAGGGCTATTCCGAAAGTAAGGTCCGATAGGTCGCGAAATGGAAACCACGGTAAAAATCAAAAATGTTTTATTTGCAACAGTTAGATACACCTTGCAGCTACTTATCTCCATAGTCGCCGACCCGACTTAGACGTGTATCGTAGCGTTGTACCAACTTTCCCATGCCCTCGCTATAGAAGGCAGCCGCCAGTGCTCTCCGCCAATTCTCTACGCTGGCCTACGGCTCGTTGTCTTGTGCCGAAATGTTGTCTTCATAACCAGCGGTTCATGTGACCTGAGCTGAAACTCAGAGGGAGACAATTACGGGCTGTATTGTGGGTAATCTCACATTTCCATTTGAAAACGATGCAGGAGCATCTTCATTGCCCCTGCAGAATGCGGCTGAGAATTGTCTTGAAGACGAAACATCACGACAGTTATGTAATGTTAGCTGCATAGCTTCAGGGGAAATTTCTCACCAGGCCCCCGTACTTGGCGGCAGACACTATTTTCTAGACATCTTTACGCACTCACTGCGAGCTCAGAAATGAGAAGAGCGACGTGATGCTAACTGGGGTTATACTAGAGACACTACCCAACACATCTGTGCAAAGCTTTATCGGATTTTCATAGTCGTTTCCATTTCGTGACCGATCGGACCTTACTTTCGGAATAGCCCTCGTAGTTTGTTATTCAGTGATCGTGACTTCTTGACACCATCGCCAATAGAGAAGGTGGAGCTAGCCGCTACTTAGGCAGGATTTGCCTCCTACGAATGCAACGCTCTGTCGCCTTAGTAGATGACGGTTTCGGACAAAGGTTTCCATCTGCAGTTTTTTTTCCTGTATCCTGAAAAACACTGAACATTTCGAAGGGTTCCAGGAGAAAAATAAACTGCGGATGGAAACTCGTGTCTATCATCCACCGAGGCAGAAGAGCATCACACTCATAGGAGGCAATCCGAAACAATTGCTGTGCACTCGGAGTGAAATGTAGGCACTGTGCGGCTGGTCCCGGCGGAGGTTCGAGTCCTCCCTCGGGCATGGGTGTGTGTGTTTGACCTTAGGATAATTTAGGTTAAGTAGTGTGTAAGCTTAGGGACTGATGACCTTAGAAGTTAAGTCCCATAAGATTTCATACACTTTTTTTGTTGAAATGTAGGCAGCTAATTTTGGCTTGCAAAATATTGAAATTGACGGTGCCAAAGGCTTAGCTAGGGTTTAAGAAGCACATGGTAATCTTCTCTTGTCTGCCCATGGCAAGCTTCAGGTCGTCTTGTACTTTTATTAAATCAGATCTTGAGCTGTACTGTTTGAGACAGCCTGGCTTTAATTCGTCTAGTAGGTTGTTTGCAATTAATTATTTAGTTAGGTGGTCGTGAACTACAGACGCATTGGGAGCAATAAAGCCCTTTTTCATACATCTGCCTATAACGAAGATCTTGAAAATGCAGCACTTAATATATTATATGATTTCTCCTCATCTGGTTTCTCTCCTGTTTCCATCACAGCTGGAACTTTACTTAAAGTAGGAATATCGAAACTGTCTGGTGTACAAGGTTTAGTAGAGCTGATATCGAGTTGCCCCGACGTATGCGCATCTTCGAGATGTGTCTAACAGAATGCATGGCAGCTGTAACATCAGAGCGTTCTTTTTCGAAGCCAAATATTTTTATAAAAAATTTCTGTACTATGTCAAGAATTATTGTCTTATCTGGCAATATTATATATAGTAAGAGGGCGGTGTGAATGGTCAACGGATTGTTTGCCTTCAAGATAGAGTAATAGAAATGCTGAAAAATTTTAACTGAAATTTAACTGAGTTGCCTACGGGTCACTAGAGCAGAAGCTCCAAGAACCATTTTTCAACCGCACAAACCGCAATTATTCTTCAACCATCTACGTACACCGTGTAACAAAATTAAGGGGTCACTTCTTTGAAACCGTGCCATTTTGTGCCATTCCGACGCAGAGTTCCGAATTTTAGCTTGAATGTGCCTATAACATTACTCTGTAATAATGCAAAAGCCTGGCGGCGTACGGTGTAAGCCTCAGGCACGGCGACACTTCAAACAGGAAGGTGTCGACAGGTGCATACAAAAGACCATGGCTCAGAAGTTCATGTGAGGTGTAATAAAGTGGGTTAATGGTGCCACACTGGTACCAAATTTCACCACAAATCTGCCTAACGCAGGAGGGGATGTGCCTCACCATCAGAAGGTCGCCACACCCCCTATTAGCCACATCTCACCCTTCGTCTTGACGCCTCTGTGAGGTACGTCAGGCCGGTCGGTGTGGCAGTGCGGTTCTGGGCGCTACAGTCTGGAACCCAGCGACCGCTACAGTCAGAAAATGGTTCAAATGGCTCTGAGCACTATGGGACTTAACATCTATGGTCATCAGTCCCCTAGAACTTAGAACTACTTAAACCTAACTAACCTAAGGACAGCACACAAGACCCAGTCATCACGAGGCAGAGAAAATCCCTGACCCCGCCGGGAATCGAACCCGGGAACCCGGGCGTGGGAAGCGAGAACGCTACCGCATGACCACGAGCTGCGGACCGACCGCTACAGTCGCAGGTTCGAATCCTGCCACGGGCATGGATGTCTGTGATGTCCTTAGGTTAGTTAGGTTTAGTTAGTTCTAAGTTCTAGGTGACTGATGACCTCAGAAGTTATGTCGCATAGTGCTCAGAGCCATTTGAACCATTTGACGGACGTCAGATTCGCTACGCCCAGCACTGAAATCAAGCGGTTTTCTCGAAGCGTGGCCGAGGAAAACATTTTGGTCACACCTCTGCTCAGAATCGACGCGAAAAGGCCTCAGAAGGTGTCATAAAGAGTGTGAATGATATCACCCCTCCCATTGGTTCGTTCGTTTTCACACAGTGTAGTAGTCGAAAACGACAGTTTACAGTGTGATGTGCAACAGGACAACGTTCTTCACAACCTTTGCTACTGGTGTCACCCCCTGGACAGGTCAGCCCTTTTCTAAGGACATCGCGGGACTGCACAGTACTGAACATGATCTCTCCTCTTTTAAGCGTAGTGTTTCCTCTCTTACACAGGATAGAGCCACTAAGGACCGTTAAAAACCATTCAACGAAATCTGAACGTCAACTATAACTGAAAAGGATATACGAGGTATGTCCAGAAAGTAAATTCCGATCGGTCGTGAAATGGAAACCACTGGGAAAATCCGGTAAAGCTTTGCATAGATGTGTTGGTCAGTGTCTCTAGTATGCCCGTCGAACGTGTCGCGTCGCTCTTTTCAGTTTTGAGTGAACAGTGAGCACGTAAAGATGCGTAGTGACTAGTGTCTCTCGCCAAATATGAGGGCCTGGTCAGAGATTTCGCCTGTGTCATGCAGCCCACATAACACAACTGTCGAGCAGTTACTTCTTCATGCCAATTCTCGTCCGCACACTGCACGGGCAATGAAGACGCTCCTGCATCGTTTCCGATGAGAAGTGGTTGACCACCCACAATACGGTCCGTAATTGGCTCCCCCTGAGTCTCATCTCTGCCAATAAGAAGACAAAATTTTTCCACAGACAACGAGCTGCAGACCAGTGCAGATAAATGGCCGAAAGCACACGCGGCTGCTTTCTACGACGAGGATATTGGAAAGCTGAGACAAGACTACGACAACACTCGAAGTTGGAGCGGCGATTATGTAGAGAAGTAGGTGGAAAGTGCACCTACGTGTTGCAAATAAAACGTTTCTGGTTTTCACTGTAGTTTCCATTATGCGGCCGATCGGAACTTACTTTCTGGACAACTCTCGTATATTTATTTGGATGCCTCCTTCTTGGCGCCCTCTCTTTGACATTTTCACAGCGGAGGGGGGGGGGGGATGGGGGGTTTACACACGACACGTGCATGAATAAAAAGACAAAGAGTCACTCTCTAAGAACCCATCTGTTCGGCAACACACTAAGTCCACCCGCACACCTGTGTTGTGCACTTGAAACATGTCTCTGTCCAGAGCCACTCACGCACCTAGCGCAACCCACTGGGGAGCGCAGGTAACCTTCTCAACACTAGCGCCTACTGCCCATATGGGAAATATGACAAGGAACCCCTTGTGTGTGACGTCGCAAGTTCAGTCTTTAGTAAGGCTCATTTGACAGTGTTGTGTTAACAATTATGACAAGAAAAATATTGTCTGCTTACGACTCACCACGTGCATCGGGAGGGCGGCAGAAAACCAGTGTCCGGGATGTGTAGAGGTCAACCTTCTAACGAATGTACGAAGCCTGTTCAGAAAGTAAGCTCCGATTGATTGCCAAATTGAAACCACAGTGAACATCAGAAATGTTTTACTTGTAACAATTAGCTATACCTTTCAGCTACTTCTCTACGTAGTCGCCGTTCTGACTTAGACATTTGTCATAGCGTTGTACCAACTTTTCAATAGCCTCATCATAGAAGGCAGCCGCCAGTGCTTTCCGCCAATTCTCCACGCTGGCCTACACCTCGTTGTCTGTGTCAAAATGTTGTCTTCAAAGACAGCGGTTCATGTGACCAGAGATGAAACTCAGGGGGGGGACAATTGCGGACTGTATTGTGGGTAATCTAACATTTCCATTTGAAAACGATGCAGGAGCATCTTCATTGCCCCTGCAGAATGCGGCTGCGAATTGTCTTGAAGAAGAAACAGCACGACAGTTATGTAATGTTAGCTGCATAGCTTCAGGCGAAATGTCTCACCAGGCCCTCGTACTTGGCGGCAGACACTATTTTCTAGACATCTTTACGCACTCACTGCGAGCTCAGAAATGAGAAGAGCGACGTGATGCTAACTGGGGTTATACTAGAGACACTACCCAACACATCTGTGCAAAGCTTTATCGGACTTTCATAGTCGTTTCCATTTCGCGACCGATCGGAGCTTACTTTCTGAACGCCCCTCGTATGTATTGCACTTCACAAAACGGACATCTTCAACATTCAAGAAATGTTCAAAACAAACCATTACATGCACCGTGAACATCGAATGAAAAATGGCGCACTGCAGTGATCCAGTAATCACAAAGGTTCACACCACCAAGATCGAAGACGAACTCCTTGGGAGCTACAAACCGTGCAGGGCGTTCAGCTAAGTATCAAGTCTTTAAGAGTGAATAGAGAATCATGTTGGCGTAACAGGGTGATGAGAACTGAATATAGTGGCATGCAACCGCATGCGAAACAGTCTGTCGTGGAGCTCGTCGTGAAACTGGCTATCTGTTAAGGTGTGGCTACAGACAGTGCGATAATATGCTTATAGGCGCGGAAGAAACAAACATCCAGAGGCTGAATTTTTCCGGTGGTTACAGGTGGTATGAACTGCAAGGTCACATACTTTTCAGGAGGAATAGTTCGCTGTAAAGGAGTATGATTTTTATACGCATACCAGGAATTTTTAAAAAAAGCAAGTTATTTTGACTAGCTATTGGCCACAAGCAATCCCCATAACGTAAGTGTAGTTCTCTTACGCCCATTTTCCCACTCTTGCTTGCTGTGACGTAAACGTTCCCTACTGCCCTTGCAAGATCACGCACGGCAGAAAGAATCGTACTGGGCAGAGCATCTACAACTTCTCGCAGCGCAATAAGTAACTTTCCAGCCAATTTACCATCCAAATTAACATTCGGCATAATTGTATACGAATGCGTTAAGACATCGATGTTAGTTGATCTTGATACAGATTTCTTGGCACTTCTAATTTCCAGTGCTCCTTTCATACGCATTTCCTCCTCAAATCCCGAATGAACGGAGTTGAAAACAGTTCCTTACTGAACGATGGGATGAGTTTGTTTATCTCATCTACAAATTTTCTGGCCGATCCCGCAGTTTGCACTGTCAAGTTGACACTTCGTATATACACTCCTGGAAATTGAAATAAGAACACCGTGAATTCATTGTCCCAGGAAGGGGAAACTTTATTGACACATTCCTGGTGTCAGATACATCACATGATCACACTGACAGAACCACAGGCACATAGACACAGGCAACAGAGCATGCACAATGTCGGCACTAGTACAGTGTATATCCACCTTTCGCAGCAATGCAGGCTGCTATTCTCCCATGGAGACGATCGTAGAGATGCTGGATGTAGTCCTGTGGAACGGCTTGCCATGCCATTTCCACCTGGCGCCTCAGTTGGACCAGCGTTCGTGCTGGACGTGCAGACCGCGTGAGACGACGCTTCATCCAGTCCCAAACATGCTCAATGGGGGACAGATCCGGAGATCGTGCTGGCCAGGGTAGTTGACTTACACCTTCTAGAGCACGTTGGGTGGCACGGGATACATGCGGACGTGCATTGTCCTGTTGGAACAGCAAGTTCCCTTGCCGGTCTAGGAATGGTAGAACGATGGGTTCGATGACGGTTTGGATGTACCGTGCACTATTCAGTGTCCCCTCGACGATCACCAGTGGTGTACGGCCAGTGTAGGAGATCGCTCCCCACACCATGATGCCGGGTGTTGGCCCTGTGTGCCTCGGTCGTATGCAGTCCTGATTGTGGCGCTCACCTGCACGGCGCCAAACACGCATACGACCATCATTGGCACCAAGGCAGAAGCGACTCTCATCGCTGAAGACGACACGTCTCCATTCGTCCCTCCATTCACGCCTGTCGCGACACCACTGGAGGCGGGCTGCACGATGTTGGGGCGTGAGCGGAAGACGGCCTAACGGTGTGCGGGACCGTAGCCCAGCTTCATGGAGACGGTTGCGAATGGTCCTCGCCGATACCCCATGAGCAACAGTGTCCCTAATTTGCTGGGAAGTGGCGGTGCGGTCCCCTACGGCACTGCGTACGATCCTACGGTCTTGGCGTGCATCCGTGCGTCGCTGCGGTCCGGTCCCAGGTCGACGGGCACGTGCACCTTCCGCCGACCACTGGCGACAACATCGATGTACTGTGGAGACCTCACGCCCCACGTGTTGAGCAATTCGACGGTACGTCCACCCGGCCTCCCGCATGCCCACTATACGCCCTCGGTCAAAGTCCGTCAACTGCACATACGGTTCACGTCCACGCTGTCGCGGCATGCTACCAGTGTTAAAGACTGCGATGGAGCTCCGTATGCCACGGCAAACTGGCTGACACTGACGGTGGCGGTGCACAAATGCTGCGCAGCTAGCGCCATTCGACGGCCAACACCGCGGTTCCTGGTGTGTCCGCTGTGCCGTGCGTGTGATCATTGCTTGTACAGCCCTCTCGCAGTGTCCGGAGCAAGTATGGTGGGTCTGACACACCGGTGTCAATGTGTTCCTTTTTCCATTTCCAGGAATATATATATATATATATATATATATATATATATATATATATATATATATATATATACGAGGGCCGTTAAAAAAGTAACCTCCGGTTGATTTAAAAAAATACACCAAGTTAAATAAAAATATTTTAATATATACATCTTACAACTACATCTTTGCACTATTTTTCTACATAGTCTCCATAGCGATTGAGGCACTTATCGTATCTCTTCACAAGCTTTGAAATTCCTTCTGCATAAAAATCACCCGCTTGTACCTGGAGCCAGCCTGTGACCGCATCTTTGAGCTCTTCGTCGTCATCAAACCGCTGCGACCCGAGCCATTTCTTCAAATGCATGAAGAGGTGATAATCACTTGGCGCCAGGTCTGGGCTGTAAGGTGGATGGTTGATAACGTCCCACTTGATGGACTCAAGAAGGGCCGTTGTTCTGCGAGCAGAGTGAGGACGGGCGTTATCGTGCAAAAAAACGATACCGGAAGACAGCATACCACGGCGTTTGTTCTGTATAGCCCGTCGTAACTTTTTTATTGTTTCACAGTACACGTCTTGATTAATGGTCGTACCACGTTCCATGAATTCAACCAACAACACCCCTTTGGCATCCCAAAACACCGTTGCCATCAGTTTTCTGGCAGAAAAATCTTGCGAGGCTTTTCTTGGTTTGGTAGGCGAATTTGAATGTGCCCACATCTTTGATTGTTCTTTTGTCTCAGGGTTCACGTACTTAATCCAGGTTTCGTCACCGGTCACGATTCTGTTTAACAATGGTTCTCCTTCGTCCTCATAACGTGACAGAAAGTCTAATATAGAGGCCATTCTTTGAGTTTTGTGGTGGTCGGTAAGAATTTTGGGCACCCATCGTGCACAGAACTTACGGTAACCCAATCTTGCTGTCACTATCTCGTACAAGAGAGTCTTAGAAATCTGTGGAAAACCAGTAGACAACTCCGACATTGAGAAACGTCGATTTTCACGAACTTTTGCAACTGTCTGAACGAGTTCGTCAGTCACCAATGATGGTCTACCACTCCTCTCTTCATCATGAACGTTTTCTCGTCCACTTTTAAATAAACGTACCCATTCACGGACAACTCCTTCACTCATAACTCTTGGTCCGTACACGGCACAAAGCTCATGATGAATAGCTGCTGCAGAATATCCTTTGGCTGTAAAAAACCTTATGACAGCACGCACTTCACATTTGGCGGGGTTTTCTATTGCAGCACATATTTCAAACTGCCACAAAAACTAAACTAGCGCAGGTACGACGTTCACTCGACCACGGCTTGATGCCGACTGACCTGTTGAGTGCGTGAACGCACAGATGGCGTCGCTACTCCCCCCACAACCCGCACTGTGACCAATCGGAGGTTACTTTCTGAACCGCCCTCATATATATATATATATATATATATATATATATATATATATATATATATATATATAGGGTGTTACAAAAAGGTAGGGCCAAACTTTCAGGAAACATTACTCAAACACAAAGAAAGAAAATACGTTATGTGGACATGTGTCCGGAAACGCTTACTTTGCATGTTAGAGCTCATTTTAATACTTCTATTCAAATCACATTAATCATGGAATGGAAACACACAGCAACAGAACGTACCAGCGTGACTTCAAACACTTTGTTACAGGAAATGTTCAAAATGTCCTCCGTTAGCGAGGATACATGCATCCACCCTCCGTCGCATGGAATCCCTGATGCGCTGATGCAGCCCTGGAGAATGGCGTATTGTATCACAGCCGTCCACAATACGATCACGAAGAGTCTCTACATTTGGTACCGGGGTTGCGTAGACAAGAGCTTTCAAATGCCCCCATAAATGAAAGTCAAGAGGGTTGAGGTCAGGAGAGCGTGGAGGCCATGGAATTGGTCCGCCTCTACTAATCCATCGGTCACCGAATCTGTTGTTGAGAAGCGTACGAAGACTTGGACTGAAATGTGCAGGAGCTCCATCGTGCATCAGCCACATGTTGTGTCGTACTTGTAAAGGCACATGTTCTAGCAGCACAGGTAGGGTATCCCGTATGAAATCATGATAACGTGCTCCATTGAGCGTAGGTGGACGACGAAACTAAAATGAACTCTAACATGGAAATTAAGCGTTTCCGGACACATGTCCACATAACATCTTTTCTTTATTTGCGTGTAAGGAATGTTTCCTGAAAGTTTGGCCGTACCTTTTTGTAACGCCCTATATATATATATATATATATATATATATATATATATATATATATATATATTCCGTCTTCCAATTCCATAGTCGTGTCTGAAGTTAGGCAACCATTCACTGCTTTCCTTGAGATCACTGCGATACACACTGATCAGCCAGAACATTACGACCTCCTACCTAATAGCCGATATGTCGACGTTTGTCACGGATAGCAGCGGCGACGAGTCGTGCCATGGAAGCAACGAGGCCTTGGTAGATCGCTGGAGGGATTTAGCACCACATTTGGACACACAAGTCACCTAATTCCCATAAATTTTGAGGAATGGGGTGATGAACTCTGACGTCATGTTCGATCACATTCCAGATGTGTTCGATGGGGTTCTGATCTGGCGAGACGGGGACACAGCACATAAATTAGAACCCGCCACTGCGATCCTCGAATCACGCCATCACACTCCTGTCCTTGTGACATGGCGCATTATATTGTTGAAAAAGCCACTGCCATTTGGACTGTGATCGTCATGAAGGGATTTACGTGGTCTGCAAACAGTGTACGTTACTCCTTGGCCGTCATGGTGCCTTGCACGAGCTCCACTGGACGCATGGATGCCCACGTGAAAGTTCCCCAGAGCATAACGGAGGCGCCGCCAGCTTGTCCCCGTCACGCAGTACAAGTGTCAGGGAGCTGTTCCCCTGAAAGACGATGGATTCGCGCCCTGACATCGGCATGATGCAGAAGGCACTGGGATTCGTCAGACCGTGCAACGCTCTGCCACTGCGCCACCGTCTAGTGCCGATGGTCATGTGCCCGTATTAGTCGCAGTCGCCGATGTCGTGGTGTTGACATTTGCACATGCAATGGTCGTCGACTGTGGAGGCCCATCATTAGCAGCGTTCGGTGCACTGTGCGTTCAAACACGTGTACTCTGTCCAGCATTAATGTCTGGTGTTAGTTCCGTGCCGGCCGCCGTGACCGAGCGGTTCTAGGCGCTTCAGTCTGGAACCGCGCGACCGCTAACGTCGCAGGTTCGAATCCTGCCTAGGGCATGGATGTGTGTGATGTCCTTAGGTTAGTTAGGTTTAAGTAGTTCTATGTTCTAGGGGACTGATGACCTCAGATGTTAAGTCCCATAGTGCTCAGAGCCATTTGAGCCATTTTTTGTTAGTTCAGTCACAGTTCGACGCCTGTCCTGTTTTACAAGTGTGCCCTGCCTACGACATCCGACGTCTGTAATCAGGGGTTGCCGCCCAACACCACAACGTCTTGACGCGGTTTCACCTTGGTTTCGCCACGTGTTGGAGAAAGTGATCACAGCACTCCCCGCACACTCGACAAGTCGTGCAGTTGCCGAAATGAAAGTGCCGAGACTCCGGGCCATCACAATCTGCATTCGGTCAAACTCAAATAGATCACGTGCCTTCCCCATTTTACACACGGACAGCACGCTCACTGATACTACATGCACCGTGCGTGTGTCCGACTTGCAGTCATACCTCGCCAGGTGACGCTGTTGTCGCCTGGACGGGTTTGTATCAACAGTAGGTCGGTGGTCATAATGTTCTAACTGAAAGGGTTCAAATGGCTCTGAGCACTATCGGACTTAACATCTGAGGTCATCAGTCCCCTAGAACTTAGAACTAATTAAACCTAACTAACCTAAGGACATCACACACATCCATGCCCGAGGCAGGATTCGAACCTGCGACCGTAGCGGTCGCGCAGCTCCAGACTGTAGCGCCTAGAACCGCACGGTCACTCCGGCCGGCAATTAAGATAATCAGTACACTAATAGCTCAAATTTGCCACTTGTATTTACTTGCACTTAAGTATGTGTAATAATAATTCAATCTATGTATTATAGTAATGACATGTACGGTGGTTTTCATAATGTAATATATTTTACTTTTTATGCACACTGTTCACAGATCAGATGATAGTAACTCCATTTACCTAAACCGGTCATCGTAAATGAAGGTTTTACAAATGCGATCTTTGCTGAGAAGTTGTCTTTCTTCAAGTTGAATGTATTTGTTTACATTCATAAAATACGGAACTTATATGCAGTAATATTAACTGCTAACACGGCCACTGCAACAGCAGCAAAATAAAATATGGAAAATGTAATTTTATACGTGAACAGCCGTCTGCAAATGAATCTGTGGGTTCGAATCCAGCTATTGTTCTTAATAAATCTCATCATAATACTAGTAGGTTGCTGTTTTTGCTTTACTGTAACAATGAAGGGCCGGCCGCGGTGGCCGTGCGGTTCTAGGCGCTCCAGTCCGGAGCCGCGCTGCTGCTACGGTCGCAGGTTCGAATCCTGCCTCGGGCATGGGTGTGTGTGATGTCCTTAGGTTAGTTAGGTTTAAGTAGTTCTAAGGTCTAGGGGACTGATGACCACAGCAGTTGAGTCCCATAGTGCTCAGAGCCATTTGACCCATTTGTAACAATGAACTTTTGTTTTCACGCAGCCACGGTCTCACCACGTTACTTTTCGACCAAATAGCAACAATACTTTATACTGAACGTCAGTGGCAACTCGTAAGCATACATTCGCTATTATCTCACAAAAGACTAGTTTGTGCTCCCGCGTTTCCCGGAAAATTATTGCTTCTGTTATCAATATTTACATGAGTGCCAGGTTTTGCTACTAATTGCAACTTTTGGCCCTTTTTTTGTTCAAGCCGAACGACGTGTCTACAGGTGGGAGTAAACTAGGTTATACCGAAGGGTAACGCGTCTAAACAGCGAAACAATGCCGCGCCATAGGGGCGGGCACAGAGGAAACCTTGAGTGGAGCTCATTGAGTGTTAACTGGATGATGGCCGCGCCACCAATAGGGCTTCTGTTTGAACAGGGGCTGCGCGGCGTTCTGCTACTGTATTCTTGGGTGTGTCGGCCGGCGATCCACACGGTGACATGGACAGGGCGGCGTGGTAGGTTGCGGCAAAAGCAGCTTCTTTACGATATCAGTTAGTTCAGCGGCGTACGATGTGCAAGTGCCTAAACATACATATAACAAAGCAAGAGTATTTTTTGTTGTTGTGTTCTCCAGTCTGAAGGCTAGTTTGATGCAGTTCGCCACTGTGCTGTGTATGCCGTGCGAGGCTCGTCATCAACGATTAACTGCTGCAACCTACATCCAAAGGTTTTTGTATGTCCATCCTTGTGATGGATGGTCCGTGGGTCTTCGGCCTGTCACTTTCGTAATAAGACGAAACATCTGCAGCCGTCGTTTTGATGATATTATATTGCAACCAGTTTCGGTGACGCAGTACACCATCTTCACTCTCTCAGCGTCAGCTAAGGCCTGAAGATGGTGTACTGAGTCATCGAAACTGGTTGCAATGTAATGAAATAACATCAAATCGACAGCTGCGGGCTTGTAATTTTGTAACATACATCCATGGGCATCTGCAGAAATTTGTAGAAATTTATCCGGGGGGAGGGAGGACATGACTCTAAAATTGCCATTTTTGATGTAAATCAGTTGTTCAGTTTCTAGAAGCCATAGTATTGTCTCACTGCAGTCACGCACGTATTGCTACAATTTGCCAAACGAGAGCTTTAGCGGAATCGAGGGAAAACCAGCGGAATCAAGGGTAAACGCATATAGAAATGTATCAGAACTTTGCAATGAAAATGTAGGCCTACTGCAGGTAGGAAAAACGGGGAGGGCAAATGTGTTCCCACCTGCTTTGCGTCCTCAGAAATTTTTTCGGGAGGAGGCAAGGTTCAAAATTTGCCATTTATGAAATTTGTAAATTTGTGGTAAGGACTATGGGACCAAATTGCTGAGGTCATCCGTCCCTAGGCTTACGCACTACTTAATCTGACTTAAACTAACTTACGCTATGGACAACACATACACGCATGCACTAGGGAGGAATCGAACCTCCGGCGGGGGGAAGCCACGCGAACCGCGACAAGCCCCCTAGACCGCACGGCTACCCTGCGCGGCCGCCATTTATGATATAACTGACTAGGTCAGTTTGGAAACGCGTCGTGTCTCGAAAACTAAATTTGGAAATAAGTACACAAAACTAATTGTCAAATATTTGATAATAGTTGATAATTTGTAAAGTACTTTGGTTCCTAAACGGTAAACACACTTAAATGTTTTATGCAGAGTTCATCTTTTTCTGTTATCATCATGAATATGGATGCCACCTGTTCGATTCAACGATCTGAAATTATATCCTCATAATACGATCAAATTCAAAATACCCGACAGGTTACGAAATAAAGCTAGAAAACAATTTATTCAGACTCCCATTATGTTAGGTTGAAACTGAAAATTAAAAATTTGAAACAGGAAAAGAAGTCAGAATGACTGGAAAAATACTGCTTGATATTAAAAAAATTGTCACAATAGTACCTCTCGAAGTGGAGAAACAGGAACTAAACTTACAAAAAAACTTATTGAACTCTGATGCCATCCGTAACATTTTGCTTTTAAAATTTCACATCTGTTTACTTTAACGGATTTTTTTTGCGTTACTTTGAAGACGTATATTAATTAGTGTCGACTGGGATAACTGAAGTTGAACAAAATATGTTTTGTAAACTTTGTTGTTTTAGGTTGGTTAAACAAAGTGTAGTACAAGCCAATATACAACTAGAAGAATGTGGGAAACCTACAAAATACATCCTCAAATTGTCTAGGAGAACCAACGTTTAACAGCTTAGACTGCAAAAAGTTAATCTTCAACTCTCTCGTTTGTTACGTCATTGTATGGCATGCCAATTGGAATGCTGAATTCGTAGCACTTTTTTGGTGCTGTGTTGCTCCCAAGACTTTGAGAAGACACCAGGCGTGGAGAACAAATTTCTTTGACCTTGAAATTTTATGCTTCTTTCCCCATCTCTTCAAGCGCAGAAAATGATATTTTCCTTTTTCGACTGATGTGTGTATGACTAAGTGTAGATGTATTCCTCCGAGTGTAAACAATGGCTCTGTAGTGAAAAACTGAATACAGAATCAGCAAGCCATCAAAGTTTTGTTTTCCCACAGACAATTGGTAAACTAGAGTTGAGATTTCGTTCTGCTTCAAAGGGCGAGGGCCATCGGTTCGGTTATGTAAAGTTTGGTATTCATCTTGGGTACAGAGCAGCGTCGCAACGGCAACACGGAATTGGCTAATTTCCCGTGAACAGAGTGACAGCTAAGAAAACTGAAAATATTTAGTGAATGTTAGATTGTTTTAGATTAGTAGATAAAGTATAACCTAGGGCTAACATACGACTACATGAATGTGAAAAACCACCCAAAATCATCCTCAAGTTGTCTAGTAGAATCAACCTCACTTCTCGTCAGCAACGTGCTTCTGAAGATTGTTAGAAATTCTAGAGAATAAAAATACTCTACCCCGATTCCAGGAGAGGGCTTGCGCTCCCTCTTGCCCTCCGTTAAGGACGCCCATGTCCACATCCGTTTCAACCTTCTTCTTGTATTCATTCCATGGCCTCCCTCTACGTTTTTACGCACTACGGTTTCCATTACCAAATCGACAATTCCTTGATGCCTTAGGATGTGTCCTTTCAACAGACCAGTTATTTTAATCAAATTGTGACATAAATATCTTTCTTCCGCAACTCTGTTCAGTACCTCCTCATTAGTGAGACTATTCGACTTACCTACCTAGTTGACCTAGTTACAGCACGATGTTTCAAAAGTTTCACTACCCGTGTTGTTTGAATTGCTTATCGTTCACGTTTCACTTCATTACAGCTCAATACTCCAGACAAATACCGTCAAAACAACCTCCCTAGCACCTAAATTTGTATTATATCTTAACAAATTCCTCTTTTTCAGAAGTGCTTTTCGTGCTATAACCAGCCTTTTTATTTTCTTTCTACCCAAATAGCAAAACTCATCTACTACTTTTAGTATCTCATTTCCTTGTCTAATTTTCTCAGCATCGCCCCATTTAATATTTCATTCCGCCACCTTGTCCTACTTAGGTTGATGTTCATCTCATAACCTCTTTTTTCAAGACGCTATCCACTTCGTTCAGCTGCTCTTTCAAGTCCTTTACTGTCTCTGACAGAATTACAAATGTCATGTTCAAACTTCAGAGTTTTTACTTCACCTCTCTAAACTTCAGTTCCCTTTCCACATTTCTGCTTGTTTTCCTTAGCTGCTTGCTCAGTGTGAGCCGTGTACGGCTCGTGTTCATGCCGTTTACTGCTTGTCATCTTCTATTACGGTACTGCCGCCTCGTTTTCTTATTCCGCTTACTGGCGTCACTAACTTCCTGCCGTACTTGCCCGTGAGCGGCAGCAGCAGCACGTATCGATAGGTGCACTGTCGTACCATCTCTGCAGCGACCGATCATTCACATAAATTTTAAAAAGATCGGGAGACAGCACGAATCCTTGTGGAGCGCCCGCCGACAATTAGCGAATGCCAGAACGCATTCCCCGTTGAACCACTATGAAAGTCCAGCCGCGGAGGAAGTCATCCACAATCTTGACACAGATATTCGGTATAGGGGTCTGCGTCAGCATCTTGTGCACTAGGCTGTCGTGCTAGATGTTGTCGTAGGCGTTCTGCAAGTGCAGAAAAACGGCAGCTGTCGACTTGGCGGTGTTGAAGCCTTTGCTGACGTGTTCAGTGATTCGTAGGACCTCAAGTTCGGCAGAGAGGTGCGAAGTAAATCCGAACTGTTCAAGTCGGATCGTCCCAGCCGCCGCCAGAGGTTGGGAAAGTCGGTGCAGGGTCACAGATTCAAGGACCTTCGCCATAGTATTTAGGAGGCTGTTGGGCCTGTTGTTGGTGGGGACCGTAGGGTCCTCGAACCGCTTGGGAATCGCAATCAGCTTGGCTTGCTTCCACTGAGGGGGGAAAAAGCCAGACGCGAGACAACCGTTTAAAATATTGGTGAACAAGATGAGAGGCGTACGCGGAAGGCGCCAAAGATGTTCATTTAAAATTCCGTCCAATCCAGGAGCTGACCGGCCACGTTTCCGTCGTAGGATCCGCTGCACTTTTGCCATGGACGCCAGGTGGGGTGAAAGAGTCCTAGTGCATTCACATTATTTATACCGAATTTCACGCATGCGAAAATGTGCTGGCCTGCGTCGGGTCATAACATGCGCCGGGCAGCCGAGTTGTGTGTGCTGTCGTAGGTGGTGGAAGTGAGAGTTGATCTAACCATTGAGTATCGAATGACTCCGTAGATTCCGCTGTGACTGGGTAATTGTAATTATAGGACCCCAATTTTTATCCAGTTGAAAACCCTTGTCTCAGTTTATAAGATTATTGGCAAGACGTATCTCCACCGATTCTTTGATTACTGAATGCCAAAAACTGGAAACTGGAGCAAAAATTTTAGTTCCAGTTTGGAACTTGCCCTTTTCTCACACGATACATGGCGAACTATGTATGAGGAACAACAGGCAGATGCCATATTTCCAGATTTCCGGAAAGCATTTGACACGGTGCCCCATTGCAGGCTGTTAACGAAGGTATGAGCATATGGAATAAGTTCACAGATCTGTGAGTGGCTCGAAGACATCTCAAGTAACAGAACCCAGTACCTTGTCCTCGACGAGGAGTGTTCATCAGAGACAAGGGTATCGTCAGGAGTGCCCCAGGGAAGTGTGATAGGACCGCTGTTGTTCTCTGTATAGATAAATGATTTGGCGGACAGGGTGGGCAGCAATCTGTGGTTGTTTGCCGATGATGCTGTGGTGTACAGGAAGGTGTCGAAGCTGAGTGACTGTAGGAAGATACAAGAAAACTTAGACAAAATTTCTACACTACTGGCCATTAAAATTGCTACACCACGAAGATGACGTGCTACAGACGCGAAATTTAAACGACAGGAAGAAGATGCTGTGATATGCAAATGATTAGCTTTTCAGAGCATTCACACAAGGTTGGCGCCGGTGGCGATACCTACAACGTGCTGACATGAGGAAAGTTTTCAACCGATTTCTCATACACAAACAGCAGTTGACCGGCGTTGCCTGGTGAAACGTTGTTGTGATGCCTCGTTTAAGGAGGAGAAATGCGTACCATCACGTTTCCGACTTTGATAAAGGTCGGATTGTAGCCTATCGCAATTGCGGTTTATCGTATCTCCACATTGCTGCTCGCGTTGGTCGAGATCCAATGACTGTTAGCAGAATATGGAATCGGTGGGTTCAGGAGGGTAATACAGAACGCCGTGCTGGATCCCAACGCCCTCGTATCACTAGCAGTTGAGATGACAGGCATCTTATCCACATGGCTGTAACGGTTCGTGCAGCCACGTCTCGATCCCTGAGTCAACAGGTGGGGACGTTTGCAAGACAACAACCATCTGCACCAACAGTTAGACGACATTTGCAGCAGCATGGACTATCAGCTCGGAGACCATGGCTGTGGTTACCCTTGATGCTGCATCACAGACAGGAGCGCCTGCGATGGTGTACTCAACGACGAATGGCGAAACGTCAGGTCTGTTTACAGCATCATGATGGTCGCATCCGTGTTTGGCGACATCGTAGTGAATGCACATTGGAAGCGTGTATTCGTCATCGCCATACTGTCGTATCACCAGGCGTGGTGGTATGGGGGTGCCATTGGTTACACGTCTCGGTCACCTCTTGTTCGCATTGATGGCACTTTGAACAGTGGACGTTATATTTCAGATTGTTACGACCCGTGACTCTACCCTTCATTCGATCACTGCGAAACCGTACATTTCAGCAGGATAATGCACGACCGCATGTTGCAGGTCACGTACGGGCCTTTCTGGATACAGAAAATGTTCGACTGCTGCCCTGGCCAGCACATTCTCCAGGTCTCTCACCAACTGAAAACGTCTGGTCAATGGTGGCCGAGCAACCGGCTCGTCACAATACGCCAGTCACTACTCTTGATGAACTGTGGTATCGTGTTGAAGCTGCATGGGTAGCTGTACCTGTACACGCCATGCAAGCACTGTTTGACTCAATGCCCAGGCGTATCAAGGCCGTTATTACGGCCAGAGGTGGTTGTTATAGGTACTGATTTCTCAGGATCTATGCTCCCAAATTGCGTGAAAATGTAATCACATGTCAGTTCTAGTATATTTGTCCAATGAATACCCGTTTATCATCTGCATTTCTTCTTGGTGTAGCAATTTTAATGCCCAGTAGTGTTGTTGGTATGATGAATGACAGCTAGCTGTAAATGTGGAAAAAATGTAAGTGAATGAGGCTGTGTAGGGAAAATAAACCGACAATGTTCGGATATTGTGTTCGGCTTGACAGATTCAAGTCGTTTAAGTATCAGGGCGTAACACTGCAAAGCGATGTGAAATGGAGCTTGCATGTTAGAACTGTGGTAAGGAAGGTGAATGTTCGACTTATGTTTATTGGGAGAATTTTAGAAGAGAGTGGTTCACAGGTAAAGGAGACCGCGTATGTAACGCTGGTGCAACCTGTTCTTCAGTAGTGCTCGAGTGTTTGGGATCCGTATCAGGTTGGATAGAAGGAAGACATCGAAGCAATTCAGAGGCAGGCTGCAGGGTTTGTTACCAGTAGCTTAGAACAACTTGTATGTTTTACGGAGATGCTTCGGGAACTCAGATGGGAATCCCTCGTGGGAAGGCGACGTTCTTTTCGAGAAACACTACTGAGAAAATTTGGAGAACCGGCAACTGAAGCTGACTGCCGAGCGATTCTACTGCCGCCAACATACATTACGCGTAAGGGCCACTAAGATAAGATATCAGAAGTTAGGGCTCATATGGAGGCACATAGACAGTCGTTTTTCCCTCGCTCTATTTGCTAGTGGAACAGGAGAAATAAATGACAAGTACGATACAGGGTACCCTTCGCCACCCGCTGTACGGTGGCTTATGGAGTATCTATGTAGATGCAGATGTAGATGAACATGGAGAGTGGCGGAGGGCCGTTCTCCTGGCAGATGTTTTAGGTGCGACAGAGATATGGAGAGAACGTGCTGGCCAGGGGCAAGAGTCGAGTCAAAGTAGCGCGGAATGACGCAGCTGCATCTGTCGACTCGATTCCCAACGGGGTCACAGCCGTTACTGCTGCCACAGCCGGCAGCTCTGTGCACGAAATTTTGCGCCTTGTTCACCCCCAAATCACATGATGTGTACTCCCTACTATACCGTTCTTGTCATTTTCTTGAGTCCTAAAACTGTTTTCATTCTGCGCTCCACGCTACCCTGCCTTATACAACCCTCCTCATCTCTGAATAACGACACCAGCCTACACTCTACACTCGGAAAGTTAAAATTTTATTTTCAGATTCTGGCCAAGGAATCCGTATTTTCGTTTTAAGTAGTTGCCCTAATGCATTAAATGTGTTATGTAATGACACAGCAACAAAACCCCCCAAATGCGTCGCATTTATTACTTTTTACATGGGTTTAGCTAATCGATAGTTAACGAAATAAAGCGATTATTTCAAAATAAAACAGCCTACGTGTAAAGGACTCTCGTTTAGATGTTTTATTTTCTATACTAGATGTTTCGCATTTTTGTACCAAATTTTACCTATCTGTGAACTCGCATTTTTGAGCGATTAGTATTTAAAAATAGAAAGACGTTATTTTTACTAAAAAACCGAATAAGTGAGGGTTCCGCGCAATTTAAATTGCGTATATAAGTCGTTAATCTCTAGAGTTTGTTGAATGAGTCTGCTAGGATCAAAATATGTGACATAGATGGCCATGATTGATTGCATTGACTTAGAAGCTTAATTTTTTTGCTATGTCAAGAGACCATAGACATTATTTTTTGACGTAAATTTCAACTTGATATCTCTACCCGTTCCTGAAAAACAGGGGTCCTGACAGACAAACGAACAACAAAGTGATAGTATAATTGTTCTGCCGGCCGGAGTGGCCGAGCGGTTAAAGGCGCTACAGTCTGGAACCGCACGACCGCTACGGTCGCAGGTTCGAATCCTGCCTCGGGCATGGATGTGTGTGATGTCCTTAGGTTAGTTAGGTTTAAGTAGTTCTAAGTTCTAGGGGACTTATGACCACAGCAGTTGAGTCCCATAGTGCTCAGAGCCATATAATTGTTCTATTTTAAATGATTTAGGTATAGAACCCTAAAAATTATTATTAAATATTTGTTAACTAACACTTCTATTTGTTAATAAATGCGGGCTTTAAATAAATATAATAAAATGGTACCAACGAGATCCAAACCAACAACTTTGTGATTACTAGAATTTCACCGAATGCACTTATTTCTTTCAGCTATCGGCAAGTGCGTTACTAATCTTGAAATGTTTTGTACTTAACAGTGGTAGGACATTTTTCTTTCAGAACTGTGTCGTACTGCTTCAGGAAATTGATATCCAGCCACTGATTTTCAAATCCTATAAGTTTGGGGAAAATCGAAGAGCAAAGAGCGGTCCGTAAGGCCGTCTTGTCGGATCACGTCACGTGATCACTCAAAATTATTCTGACGATGAGGCAAGGCTCGAAACGCAGAGCGACATATTTTAAGCCATAAATATTATAAAAATTGTGTGTGTGTGTGTGTGTTTGTTTGTGCGCGCGTGCTGGTATGTTCCACATCTCCTAAACGACTGGACCCATTTCAACCAAACTTGGTACACACATCACTTACTGTCCAGCAACAATCGCTGTGGGGATAAGGACTACCTATCTATTACAGTTCAGGAGACATGACGTCATAAACAATGACATGCGTGAAAAACTGCTGCATCATGCATGACCTTTAAATACATCTATTGTTTGCTTCTAAGACACCCCTACACTCGGTTCAACTTAAGGAAACCCCGGCAACTGACAGCGCTTTTGACAGTTTTCAGCTGCAAAGTGCAAAGGGATGTAGACGAAAACATTAGTCGCCTACACAGCTATGAAGAGGCGTTGCCGTGGAGACGTTTACAAAATCGTATTGTAGACACGTGAAGCAGCTACGCCCAGCTGCCTGGAAGTGTAACTAGAAATATTGTTTTTAATCGAATTCTGAGTTAATAAACATTACAGACAATTTGTATTTTGCATTCTATGTTTCTTAATTTGGATACTGTACTTAAACGTTTGTACAATATGCATATCTGTTTGTACCACTGCTTCATAATTTCAAATGTGTTTCCACGAATACATGAAACTGAAATATATAAGCTGCGTAAAAGTCACAATAGAAAATTGTAGTCCAAGAGAGATCCACCCTCAGAGTAAAAATTCCCAAAGATGGACGCGTACAAGAAACTACTGCTGACTTCCTGCAAGGCGCGTTAGAAGCGAAGACCTCCACAGCAGTGAAGCTTGTACCCATCCGAAAGGCGAACTAGCCAAGTTCGCAAACTGCAGACAGGAGTCCGCAGCTCGTGGTCGATGACTGGGTGTTGTGTGCTGTCCTTAGGTTAGTTAGGTTTAAATAGTTCTAAGTTCTAGGGGACTGATGACCATAGATGTTAAGTCCCATAGTGCTCAGAGCCATTTGAACCATTTTTTTTTGCAGACAGGATGGTCATCCAGCAAATTGGAAAGAATGCAAGAAAGCCCAGGAAGCCATCCGAGCCCACAAGGCACGAACCAATGTTAAACCAAAAGCTACAATTTTGCTACAGTGAAAATAGTGACACCAACAACGTCGACAGAACCAACTGTGACGATATAAGCCAGCGCATCCGTAACAAGTGAAACCACACACCAAGATGTATCAAGAGCAATGCCTTCAAGACGAAAATTTTATTCGTCTACCGAGCGACTGGGAAGACGAGATGGCGACAATCTCGTACAACAACACACAAAAAAACTGGAATCTTGTAAAACCCTATCAGAGATAGCCAAATTGTTAACTTCTATAAAAAACGGCAACTTGTTCCAAAAATTGATCAACTTGGAGAGGTATCTGAGGAAGGCACCTGAAACTTATACTAAGATAATTATCTTACTCGAAGATCTAGTGAACATTGTCGACTAGTCCGCCCCCGGTAGCTGAGTGGTCAGCGCGACAGAATGTCAATCCTAAGGGCCCGGGTTGATTCCCGACAGATTTTCTCCGCTCAGGGACTGGGTGTTGTGTTGTCCTAATCATCATCATTTCGTCTCCATCGACGCGCAAGTCGCCGAAGTGGCGTCAAATCGAAAGACTTGCACCCGGCGAACGGTGTACCCGTAGGTCTACCACACACCATGGAAAGAAAACGCACAAAGGATTTAAAAATCTGCATCAGGAATGCGAAAGGGGTTCGAAACAAGAAAATAGAACTACAGGAATTTGTCTCCACTAACAATGCTGACGCTTTGTCATTAATAGAAACACATTTCCACATGTCTGAAACATTCCGACTGCGGAACATGACAGGCTATAGAACGGACAGACGAAATAGAAAAGTAGGTGGGACGGCAGTTTTCCTCCGCAGCTTCACGCATCGGAAAGAAAGACTGCTATCATTACAACAACTCGTGGCGAAGACGGTAACCATCTGGACAACAACAGGACAAGTAATATAGGTAGCGACTTACTTAAGACTAAATTCCCAGCTAATGTCTCAAGACCAACAGATCATATTGTACCCCTTCGACAAAGTATTTCTCGGTGGCGACTTCAATGCAAAACACCTGATACGGTATTCGACCAGAACAAGTGAGAAGGGGGAACAACTGTTGAACTTAGAGGAAGATTTCGAGCCACCACATGGGACCTCTCGAACCTACCAAAAGTCTCACACAAACTAATCATCGACCTGGTGTATTGAACATAGCGATACTTAAGGGCATAGACTGGGCCCCCGATTTGACGACAATGGTGGACCTTTGTTCTGATCATCACCCAGTAATTGGAAAAATCCAAAGAGCTATAAAACATCAAATGGCTCTGAGCACTATGGGACTTAACATCTGAGGTCATCAATCCCCTAGAACTTAGAACTACTTAAACCTAACTAACCTAAGGACATCACACACATCCATGCCTGAGGCAGGATTCGAACCTGCGACTATAAAATATCCATAGTGTCTGAAGACAATTGATAGTGATTGGAACAGATTCAGTAGATATATGAACAACAACGTCAGACCAACTATAAACGTCGCATCTATCTCACGGAAAAGATACAAAAGGCGACCATGGAGGCCAGTACTACGATTATGCGCGACAGATTGCGACGAGAGGCTTTACCTACATTATTATAGAAATTCAAATACCAGGAAACTGGAACCAGGAAGAAGGGGCAACAATTTCGAGACCTCAATGACAGACGCAACTTAAATAGATGCAGCGTGAACTACGGGAGCGATTGTTGGAATGGGAAATGAGAAATGGGAAGACAAGATGTCGAAATATCTGCTGCAAAACAGAGATGAATGGCAGAGCTTGTTAGAAGACTTGACAGGGAGAAAAAAAACACAAAACACCCACTGAAGACTGGGAACGGAGAAACGGCTCATTCGAAAAAGCACAAGCCTTTGCTAAAACTTCTGCAACACAAAATCAACTAATATGGGAAGACCTGGACGTCTATAAAAGAGAGTACGAAGTAATAACTAACCAAACAACGCGCCGGTTGCCATACAAGGAAAGCACTTCGGCTAACAACATCGAACTGAGGAAAAAGGTAAAGAATCTTAAGAACAACAAAGCACCTAGCTGTAACAACAAATGAACAACTCAAGAGACTACCGAGAAACCACATGTCCTATTGACTAGAATTTAAAACAGCTGATTACTCAACAGCTATTTCTCGGTAAAATGGCGGCTGGCACACGTCATTCCTATTCCAAAACCAAGGAAAGAATAACTCAACCTGCAAATCACAGACCGATCTGTTTACTGAGCAATCCTGGAAAAACTTTGGAAAGGACCATTAAGCACAGACACTTTAACTGAAGATGAGACGTCCCACCAGTGTAGTATAGATTCTAACAGAAGACTGCGGCGGAGCTAGAGGTATTGACTATTGAGAGTAGCGGAGCATGTCGCGAAGAATTTCAGTACGACAGCCTCGACTGCTTCTTTCTGTCTAGATGTGGAGCAGGCCTATGATAAGGTATGGTGCGAAAACTTGTTACGCAATATGAGAGACCAGATAACGATCCTAGACAACTCTATTAAACTTATAGCGAACGTTCTCTTCAACAGGATACGCGAGTGCAGACTGAAGGCATCAGATCGGAGATCAAACTCATAGAGACCGGAATTGCGCAAGGCTGGGTCTTGTCAGCAATGTTGTTTGCAATCTACGTCAACAAGATACCAATGATTACAAACATTCATCTGGTACGGTTCGCTTGTGACACTGCGTACTTTACAAGTGGACGCCAACATCAGAAGACAACAGACACAACAGAACCTCACCACAGAGTGGTGCAGACATTAAATTAAATTAAAATTAACCTAGCCAAAACGACACCAACATACTTCAGCAAGAACAAGAGGTGCCATGGCGCTCAACTGTCAAGTGCCTGGGGGTCACACTGAATCGGCACCTTTTTTCCATGGATACGTGCAAGACCTAAAGCAGAAAGACTCTGGATGGCTGGGGAACTGATGCCACTATCCCGTAGTAGGGAGCCCAACATCTCAACAAAAGCTGGACTCTACAAAGTAACTGTACTATCAAAAATCCTTTATGAGAGCATTACAAACTACAGTCCTTCAGTGCATACTTAGGACTTAATGATGCATACACATCCACACACTGCATGAGGAGCTCAATATGGAACCTAATGTAGATACACAAGAATTCATGAGAAATTAGACCAACTCACATATATCATACATTACAATCGATAAGGTACATACTACCAGAGCAGAACCCTATCATTGGTACAGAGTCCCCAAGGCATTAGTTGAATACGAATTTGGAAATGAGACACTACAATAAAGAAATAAATTCTCTGACCAGAGACATACGGATCTACAGCCCTTACAAGCCCTGCCCAAGTGCAATAAATGAAAAGTGGTGAAAGCTAAATTTGACCCTGTCACAGAGAAACAGAGGTCGCTAAAGGAGCGATGGGCTCTTTTGTTTTTATTAAAGAAAGGTGTGAACCTTCAAACAAGACCCCGAAAGAAAATTTTACAGGATGAACCTTCGTTTGGATAGAAAAATATAAAGAATCACCAGTGACAAAAGGTCAACAGATGGCCGCAAAATCCCCATGGTGGTGACGTGACTATGTCGGAGATAGGAAGGCCAGGCTACCAAACAGTATAATTAGAAGTTGTCGGTAAAAAAATATATATATTATACTTAACTGGTAGTACAGGAGTGTTCACAGTCAGGATGAATATAATTACAAACAGAGAGCTATAGAGGCATCACATAGGCCATACTTTAACTAAGCACCTTGTTATAGGTTGCTTCCTATCAGCTGAAGGCTATACTACTTTTCTACTTGACTTCCCGAGCAAGAGTGGCTGAGCACAAGCTAGAGACTTGTTGCAAGCCGCGGAGCAGCGCTAGTCTCGGCTCGCGGGTCCAATGATACTAGTACGATACTAATAGGGTCGATAACTGCAACCCCTAACAAGTGCAGTATCGAACATTGAACCCTCAACTAGAACCTGATCATGTAAATCTACATTCAGATTGCACTGAAGATTCTGTTCCACTGCCTTCATAATCTTGCACATTTGCCAGAACTTGTTATAATGATGGGTTTCACTGGTGTAATGCCTGTGCTCAACCTTCTTATCTGGTGTATTTGCTATAGTGCACAGACATCAGTTCACAAATACATGGGAAAATGTGAAGTACTGGAGCTGCCTAGAGAGCAAAATTTAGGAAGAAGGCTAAATACATCCTGAGGAGTTCAAGACAAAACTGTAGCCATTGAATTGGGGTGTCTGGTATCTAGTACACAGCAAAGTGCTGCTCAAAATATTTCTGGTTAACTTACTATTCATCAATACTCTCATTAGCAGAAGATAAAACAGGGTTGGTGATGTCAGTTACTGCAATTAAGTGAGTGAAATATTGGGCCCATACTGGGATTCATTTTAAATACACAAAAATCATTACAGACCTGAATAAATATAACAACACATGAAGTGTAAGCACAGATACTACACCAAACTGGTAGCCCATAAACCACTTCAAGGAAAGTTATTAATAACAAGGACACATATAAACCAAATAAAATCCATAAAAGTGAATCATTCAAAATCAAAACAGGAGTTTGACAAGGTGACGGACTGTCCCCAATTCTCTTTAACTTGGTTTTAGATAAAGTAATAAAAACATGGGAAAACACATTAAAAAACAGAGGCACAAAGGGTATAAGCATGGGCCAAGGAAAGAACAAATTTGAAGTAAAATGTTTAGCCTTTGCGGATGATATGGCATTGATAACTGAAAACCGAACAGACGCAACAGTTATGCTTGATATGTTACACGAGATTGCTGAAAAGACTGGGCTAAAAATATCCTACGAAAAAACCGAGTATATAGAACACAAACATAATACAGACAAGTTTATGAAAACAAAGTATGGAAAAATTAAAAGAGTTGATAGATTCAAATACCTGGGGGAGTGGATCCAAGCCAATGGACTGGATAACACAACAAATAAAGAAAGAATAAAAAAGTTGGAATTTGCATATAAATTAACACAAAACTACTACAGTAAGAAATCAATATCCATACAAGCAAAGATTAAACATTATAATCCAGTTATTAGGACACAAGCAACATATGGATCAGAGTGCCTAACATTGAATAAGAAAGGCGAATTAAGAGAACTAGAAAAAAGAGAGAGAAAAATATTAAGAAAAATTCTAGGTCCTGAGGAAAACAAGGAAAATAGGTGGATTAAAAGGAGAAATGAAGACCTATACAAAAATACAGAAAAGATCACAGATACAATGAGGAAGAGATGGCTAAAATTTTATGGACATTTAAAAATAATGGAAGAAACACATATTACAAAGAAAATTTTTAATTACGTTAGTAATCTGAAAAACACTGTAGGATGGATAGAAGCAGTAAAGAAAGACGCCAACAAAATAGGTGTTACAGAAGAAATAATACGTGACAGGAATAACTGTAGGCTACTTATAGAAAACGCAAACTATGAAGAAGATGCACCAAAACCTCGACCCAAGAGAGTGTGGACAGATGAGCAGAGACGAGCAGTTGGCGAGAAAATGAAGAAGTACTGGGAAGAACGGAAGAAAAAGAAACACCATAAGTCTTAAGTTGTATGCGGTCCATAGCTGGCCAAATTCATAATTAAAAAAAAAAAAAAAAAAAAAAAAAAAAAGTACCATTGGGGTCACCATCTGTAGGGCAAACCAGCATATAGCTTTAATAAGCAGCTTTATGAGTGATGAACCTCATCTGAAGTGCTTACGAGGTAAAAGTGGCTTTTAATGAGAGCGTGACACCACATGGCATGCTTGTTGTACGTGAGACTGCCTTTCCAACTTGGTGGTGGGCTGTTCTCTGATAAGAGACTTCCCCACTAATACTATATCCCTCCCCTTTGGGTTTGGTATGTATGATTGAAAGTAATCTGGATGGTGCCTTTGGGATCATTGAGGAAACAGAGAGATTGGCCTGGTTTTCGGTAACAAGAAGCCAATGGGGTCAGATATTTTAATGTCATGTAGAGGTAGTGGAGGTAGAGCTATGTTGTGAGTGCCATCCACTCATTCGGAGGCAACCCTGTGCTCAGTGTCATCTGCCAGTGACTTCGAGTATGGAGAGTGTAGTCTATATGATGCTAGGAAAAGATGAGTGTGGTGGCACCTTGTTGTGCCTCCCAATTGAAGTTGAGACTGAGGCTTGACCATATGATCCATCAACTTCAGTGTGTGCACCTGCAACTGTACCAGTGGAGAGATTGGCAGGGGTATCTGTGACTGTTGCAGCCACAATTGGTTTTTGTCACACTGTGGGCCCTCCCTTGTGATATTTTGTACTTAAAGTGGCCCTGGGAGGTCACCACATTAGCATATATCCAGGGCTGTACTTCTGTAAATAATCCAGGGTAATTAGGAAAAATGGGGGAAATGTATAAAGTTTTGAAACTATGGGAAAACACTCTTAGGGGATGAAGAAGTAAAAAACAGAAAAGTTCCCTCCCCTGTCAGGGGTCAGGGGAGCTTCCCCCTCCCCCACCTCTTAATGTAATTTATTTTCCTTTTTACAAACTTTACGAAAAATGGTTCATTTAAAGAAGTTATCTGTATGACAGAAAATATTTCTGATGAAATTCTGCTCAGAGGAGGTCAAATGCATGTTTAAGCAAAGTGATTAGTTTATGAGTGCCAAAATTTGTAGATGGAAAAAGTGAAATTTCTTTTAAAACAGACTTTTATTTATGCAGGACAATTTTGCTTTATAGCCTTTTACTGTAAAACTAATCAATAATTACTGTTGTTGTAATGTATTTACAGTCACATATACAGCCTGTACACAATGAAAATACAGCAAATAAATCCTTGTAAATATATTTCTTTTTACATAAAATCATCAGCCGAATCTTCTGTCAAATCACTGAAAGATACATTAGTGCAGCTTTATCAACAACAGTTTTTCCACATTGTTGTGCAACGCAGGTCAGCCTTCACGGATCCGGACTTTCTTCCACAGCCTTGAGTGCAGCCACATGAAATCAGGACCAATATTTTCTCCAGAGCAGATGGTCATTTTATGTGAATCGTGGAGAGGGATGAGTTTGATTCCCTCCAGCCCCAGTTTCTGGGGTCTGAGTTGTTCCCCAGCTGTAGCTGGACTTGTAGGTAAACTCGGTAAGAGTGGAGGTATCCTGCATCAGTAGTGTATGGCAAACAAGAGAGTATGACAGCATTGTTTGCCTGACCCACACGTACATTCAAACATTTAAATTGAATGGCATTTAAGTCATCATCAGGACTATCAACTGTTCTTGTGTAGAGAGAGAGAGTATTAATTTCTCTCCTGCTTTTGCAATGTTATAAGGAGAGGGAGCAGGATCGTTGGATGTCTGTGGAATATTATGAAGTTGGGGATATTGGCTGAGTAGTTGGAAAGCTTACAGCTATGTTTTCCCAAAGAAGGCTGAAGTGCTATCACAACCACTTACTGCATGAAGAAACAGTATTGAATTCTTGCATTCATGAACAAGTGAGAAGTCACACATATCTTTAGATTTGCAACACCTTGTTCTGATGTTACCTTTACCTCCCTTCATCAAGATTATGTCTGTGTCATCTGGAGCAAGAGCAATAAGTAGCACAAGAAGATCTACTTGCTGGTAAAAAATTTTGCTTTTGCAACAATTTCAACATCTGCATCGTCACCCATAATCCTGGTCTCAATACTGAAACTGTCTAGGTTTTGCACAAGCTGTGTAATAAACATTTTCTTATTGCTAAGGTTACCAAGAAAGACGGACTGTGATTCAACACATAACATCATTAAATAAAATTTCTTGTGAGGTCTGCTTCATCGTTCGCCTGTGGTGTTCAATAGTTTTTATGTTCAGAGAGCTTTCTGAATACCCATCAAATACAACAGCAACATCATCTTTATAATGTCTCTGAACATAGGCTGTTAAGGATTTACATATGTCACCAAAGGTTCCATTCTCAGACCACACAATGTGATGGATAAGAAACCTTCCAACCAATAACAAAGAACTTCTATTCATCATTTTCAATATTCCTTTCAGGTACTTGACTGAAAAGATTGTAAAGCAACAACTTTTTTGTGTACCTCATCAATCTGCTGCTGTCAAACAGACACTGGTACACTCGATAATTCATATGTGAAGCAATCCTTTAAATCATCAGGTGAATAAAACATGCACAGTATTCTCTGTAATAACTAAACTGTACCTACTTCAGTTATATTTTCTCAAGCCTAGCATTCAACATGCACATTATCCTAACCATGTTGGATCAGAGAACCAAATTTTAGCAAGACAGTAACTATTGTTCAAAGAGCTTCTTCGTCAACAGGCACAGCTTTGTAGCAGTTTACATCCTGAGAAGCTACTAATGCAGATCCTAATGAATACAATTGCTCCTTATAAGCAAATGGAGTGTGTTGTTGCAATCATAACTGAAATTTTCTGCGAATTTTCTTGTCAATTTATGTCCTCCCACTCCTTAGTTCAACATTTTGATCACTCGAAACTGAATGTAAATTGCAGAACTGTTCTATAGCTTCACACATGTGATGGGATATTGGCATGCCACAAATCCATCAGTTCAACACACTATCAGTGAAACCTCCTCCGTGTGAAAACACCTCCAACACTCCTCAGGTTCTTCATAAGCATTTGTTCTCTAGTCATGTTGGTCCATACTCCACACCTATACTTATCAGTGTCGAACCATGAAGAAGCTGTTCTTGGTGAATTCATTGAACTCCACAGGTTTCGTGATTTCTTTCAGTTTTTCCATGTTCTGGAGGTACAAATGACATGCCTTAGCCTAAGGAACGTTTGTAGTTGTATGGAATATTGGGGCATAGCTCTCACACATTCTATACGGAGCTCCCAATTCCCCATACGCACTGCGTGGATGAAATACAGTGCCAAGATGACAAGCTTAATGTGTTGTATTCATAACTGGGAAGTTTTCTCTCTTTGCTTAATATCATCCGTTGTGATGACAAATTTATTTTTCAGCTTTTCAATCACTTGATATTTTTCCAAATCACTAAAAAATGTACTATTTCCACTCATATTAGAAATACAGTTTTTGATATGTTGCTTCTCCTCCTCCACGACTGCCATTTCCTCCAGTATTATGATGGTAAAAGCACACATGACTGCATAGTGAGCTTGAGTTGCCCTCGTGTGTGTATGACCAGAAAGTATACGGGGAACATAAGCTACTGCATATACAGTCTCCCAAAATTGAAAGAGTCCACTATCTCTCATTAAGAATCCTATTGATCCTACAAAAGACATTAGCAAGTGAAAGCCTTCTAATCGAATAACTACATTAGTGAATAGCTCATTCCCTCCATTAGCCTCCACTGCAACTATATCTTTGTCTTTCATGTAGAGTGGTTGATCAGACATCACGATACATGTTTGCTGTGTGGTCTTCTTACTCTCTGTGATAGCATAAGTTAAAGCAGTTAAAATAGTGCTATAATCTGTGGGCAGGTTGTTGATTAATGCAAGCGCTAATACATCTGACTGCGCATCAGGTTCTCCCAGTTGTGATTTTCTCCATATTACCTTGCCATGTAGGAATAGAAAGCTGTAAAAACTTCCCCATCATCCTATTGAAATCGTGATTGGTAGGCACTATTGCTTTAGTGAATGATTGTTCTGAGTAGACTTTAGCAGAACAATTTCTGCAATTCCAACTCTATTCTGCCTTCGGAATGTTAGCAGACTAATTTTTTGGGCACTTGCTGTTTCAATAGAGCTCAGCATGACAGAGTTTTGTTACTTTCTGATGATCTATCGCTCTCCTGGAGTCACACACCTGATTGTATCCATAGCATGGAATGTAGCTTTGCCCATCATTGTTGCAATGTCAGCATTATCGAAAATGAATTGTGAGAACTAATCATTTGAAATATTTGGTTTCCAGAACTGAATGGCAGAAGCCTCAAATAAAGCTACCGTGCTGTATGAAGAGCAGAAACCCATATTCGAGACAATTTCAACAATGTTTTTTGATCCCACATTACAAAATAAGTACACTGCAGGACCAAGTTGCAGTGGGGAGATAAAGGAACAAGGCCTGGTAGCTGACACAATAGCATGGGATATTGCTGTACATTTTTTTAAAGGGGACTGTTCACTACCTTTATTTTTTGACAAACCCACACCCTTCACAATTTCGTGTAAACTGTCAGGAACCATAACTTCAGCATTCTCTATCAAGTCATTGATAACTGCATAACTGGCAATTCTGTAAGGAGTCATTCTTATACCTTCATGGATGGTAGCTGCTGCTGTTTCTACCATTCTCTTTCTCTCATCTTTTTCATTAACAGCTCGTTCATTGTACCATTGATTCAAAAGTTTGTGGCCACTGACACAAAAACATACAACTGGGGGATTTTTTGGCATTGTGGCAAACAAGATCCCCATCACCAAAATGTTCAGTTGGTTTATTTTTCAGAGTTTTTATAGTCATTGTATCTCCCTCTGAGAGACATTCATTAACTTTCTTCAACAAATTGAACAGTGAAAATTGACATTCCTCTGAACTATCTATAAATTTGCATAATTCTTGTACAGTGGCATCAAAGTTGGTATCTTGAGGGCAGCCTCTTTGTTGAACAAAGGAGTATTTCGACACTGATTTAGCATAGCAATCTTGATGGTAATGGGCTTCTGCATCTACTAAACAGAAAACACTGTTGATGCATTTGGCAACCTTTCTGCCGAAATCATGATTGTGTTTCTCTGTTTTCTCAAGCAATGTATGTTTCACAGTTAAAGAGTGAACTTCAAACACTCCTGGCATTTGTGGAGTGGTTTTTTTGTTTCTGCCTCTGTCACACTTTTCAGTACATATGAAACAGTCTTTTTAGAAACTGAATGGATAAGATGAAGAGGATCTGAAACTTTTATCATCTGCTTGTGCAACATTCTGATTAATTTGTTTCCTTATATTATGTTCCTTAATATATCACATTGCCATACGTCATGCACTTCAATCAGTTTAGCGTTCTGTAGAAGATTATGAGCCCCATCATTCTGACCCTTGCTGATGTATATCAGAGTTTCCAAGCCCTTTGTCACTATTGATGTCTCTCCTTCCAAGACAGATTTACAACAAATAAAACAGGTAGTAGGGTCCAGAATCACTGTTTTCTCAGTCCAGACAAAAGAAATGAGGCTAAGAAGAAGCACTTCATAACACCACAAACTGATGAATACTGCCACAAAAACATACCTCTCTGGCACTACTTTGACTGTTCACAATGTTAACTCAACTGAACTGGACACTGGGTAGGAAAAAACGGCAGTGACAATAGTGGTAGGGGGGAGCAGAGTTAATGGGAAGGGGAACTTGACGTTTTCATTGTTGGCACATACTCCTGATTTCAACAATACTGATTGCAAAAGAAATATCATTATGTTGAATATATAGGCTACAAAATATTTCCATACACTTAATTGCGCTTTTCATTTAAATACTTTGCTAAGCAACAAAAACTGCAAACTATTATGTTAACAGAATTCTATTCCAGTTCTTATACCTCAAATACCATTTGTATAAATGAAAAGATGCACAAGATCTTTTTCAGGTTCAATTTTGTGAGGAATATATTTACTAATAAGAGCTCTGTTAGAACAATGAGCCTTTTTGCGTATAAATTTAAAATATGGTACAAATTGACTTTTGGAGGATATAAAAGGGGGGACACACCCTCTCTATGAAGGGGAACTTTTCTGTTTCTTATTACTAAACCCCATATGAGTATTTTCCCAAAGTTTCAAAACTTTATAAATTTTCCCCCATTTGTTGATTTTCTTACTAATTTGCCTGTGGTAAAATGTATACACCAACACCTAGGTGTGAGGCCAGAAGTGCACTGCATGTGTGGAGATGTGGACCAGTCTTAAAAGTGCAGTGTTCACAGTTGACAGACATGTAGGATCTCTGCTAGGCTCATCCCACTCAGGTGTGATGTTGCAAGTGATAAGAAACAACAGTAGATGTGAAAGTGCAGAGTTTACAAGCAGAATGCCATTTCCGTTACAGGAATCACAAAATTTCTTCATATTAAACTATGGTCAACTGTTGATACAGTGATATGGCAGGGACCTTCTATCAACAAAATCTTAGATATGAGGGCATGTGGAAAAGTGATGCCTCTTAAGTTTTTATTTGCAAACTCTCAATGCACTTTTAAATAAAACAATTGTTATTAACATTCTACATGTACATTTATCACGTCCACATATTTGCCATACTCTGCCACAAAATAGCTCTGAATTGTAAGCTATAACATGGTGGTGAGTAACATTACCATGCCAGTGTGTGAGAAACAGTGTGCTGTAACTGAGTTTTGAATCTGAAAAGTTCGTCCACACATGTACCACCTTCTCCTTCAGTATGAAATTGCCAGACCACACACGAACACTGCAATATCTGCAACAATCTGACACCTTGGGTTCACTGTCATCCGTCATCCCCCATACAATCCCCACTTGGCTCCATCCTATTGTGATCCACTTCCAAATCTTAAACACCTTCAAGAGCTTCATTTTGGTAGTGGTGAAGCAGTACAAGCAGAGGTGAGGTTGTGGCTCCATCAGCTAAGTCAAACATTCTACAGTGACAATATCAGCCAACTGATCTCTTGTTGGGAGAAATGTGTTCATAACAAAGGTGGCTATGTTGTCAAATAAATATGGTTATAATGGAGGGAAACATTCCACGTAGGAAAAATATATCTAAAAACAAAGATGATGTGACTTACCAAATGAAAGTGCTGGCAGGTCGACAGACACACAAACAAACACAAACATACACACAAAATTCAAGCTTACGCAACAAACTGTTGCCTCATCAGGAAAGAGGCCCTCTTTCCTGATGAGGCAACAGTTTGTTGCGAAAGCTTGAATTTTGTGTGTATGTTTGTGTTTGTTTGTGTGTCTGTCGACCTGCCAGCACTTTCATTTGGTAAGTCACATCATCTTTGTTTTTAGATATATTGTGAAATAAATATGTCGATATGAAAAATAAAGATGTAGAATGTTAATAACATTTGTTTTATTTAAGAAGCTTTAAGGGTTTTCACATCAAAAATTTGGAGGGATTACTTTTCAGTAAGCCCTTATAGTTCCCTGACTATACCATCTGTGATGACATATCTTATGAGACAATGTGCAGAAAATTGTATAATGCGTACTGTCATTAACTACATGGGCTAACTGAAAGACACAATAAAATCTAGGTGGATGCATTGCCACAGCTGTGTGAAAGTTGGCCAAGACCAGAACATGGCAAAGGGAGCCTGCCACTGCTCACTACAGTGGTGCACTGTATGCACTGTTGCATTAATATCCTAAGTAGGCCAAGACCAATCTAAATGTTGCCTTGCCAACTTCTTCATTCTCACCATCCCTCAGTGGCTACTTTGGAGCATTGTTATAATTTGTGATCTGAAAACTATGATAATACAATGTTGCTCCTTATTTGCACTCTGCAGGAGCACATCGTCTATTACCAACAACTGGTGCTGCATGTGATAAAGCATATGTAGTTGGATGTCCACTGATGTTTTCTTTGGCAAGACTGTTCTTTGGCACTTTTGGAAAGATTTCAACAATGCTCATAGGCTGAGAGCAATTATGTGTGCCATCACCAGATAATTGTTCATAGTTCCTTGCAGTTCTATGTCGGGCCTATTTCATCTTTATTGTCCCATTGGAAGTCATGATCATTTGTCAGTATTTGTCTGCTTACTTGTAGGCTTGTAACAGTTTTCATATTTGCAAGAGCTGAGGAACACATCCCAATGCCATATCATTGAGAAGTATTCTTCAGAAATGTTAGTCTTTGAGCCAAAGCAATGCTAGAAGCAGCTTGTGGTCAGTGATTAAATGAAATCTTGTTCTAAGTTTCTTGCTGGCAAAAGTTATAACTAAAGCCTCTTTTCCAAATTGGTAGCAGTTCCTTGGAGCTGCCATTAATGTTTTAGACACAAATGAGATTGACTGTTCTGATCTCTCTGTATACCTATGTTCCACCATTGCTCTGAGGTCATACTGCGAGGCATCCGTAGTAACTACTAATGTCTTTGCAGATGTGTAAATGGTGGGGTATGGTTCTGATCTTAGCTTCTCCTTTAATGTTTGAAATGTCTTTTCACATGCTTCTGACATAATAAATGTGATGTTCTTGTGACATAAGCTAGAATATGTCGATAGGATTTTGAATAAATTTGGAATAATAATTTATGTTGCCCAAAAGAGCCTGTAGTTCTGTCAGGTGCAGTGCACTGACTACTCTTAGGTGTTTTGCTATGAGCTTGATTCTCATTCTACTAAGGTCACAACTTAAGTACTTAACTTCTTCTTCAAAAACCCTGCATTTTTTCAGGCTTTGAGTGAGCAAGGAGTGGAAGCAGCATACATTGAAGTGCTCGGCAATATCTACGAAACTTCTTCAGCTTCTGTTAATATCAGTGAATCAACTCAAGAATTCCACATCATAAGAGGTGTCAAGCAAGGCGACCCCATCTCCCCAAAACTGTTCTTGGCTGTACTGGAAATGGCTATGTAAAAGCTGAGCTGAGAATTAGAATTAATGGAAGAAGGCTTACCAACTTCAGATTTTCTGATCATATTGCCTTACTGGCCGATGACTTCGCAGAGCTCCAAAACTGAGTTACAGATCTTGAATCAGAATGTCAGTTGGTTGGCTTGATCATGAACTTTTCCAAAACAAAAGTAATGTCCAACAAATGGGTCCCCACTGGAGATGTGAAAGTCAAGGACAGTCCATTAGAAGAGGTCAGTGAATATATCTACCTTGACCAGATTATAAATATGAAGGGAGATGTAAGGCCAGAAATCTATCAGCACATCAAGCTTGGCTGGCAAGCATTTGGGAGTGATTAAACAGCATTCAGATCAAAAATGCCAATAATTCTGAAGAAATGAGTATTTGATCAATGCATTCTTCCTGTGCTGACGTATGGTTGTGAGACATGGACACTGAACTCATTTACAAAAGGGAAACTTAGAACAGCACAGAGACCCATGGAAAGATCAATGCTGGGCTATACAAGAAAGGATAAGAAAAGGCCAGATGACACTTAATCTGTGATGAAGATTAATGACATCTTAGAGACAGTAGGCTCCTCAAAATGGCATTGGGCTGGCCATGCCACGATAAGAAAAGATGGCAGATGAGCTGGAGTGGAGTCCAAGAGAGCATTGAAGGCCTAGAGGAAGACCACCTGACCGATGGGACAAAGATATCAACAAGATCACTGGTAGCAGCTGGCATAGAACTGTCCAGGACCATTCCACCTGGCGAGGACTGCTGAAAGCCTACCTGAATCCATGACTCGAAGAGGCCACATCACTTAATGACTGAATTGGCTGATGATGATGATGATGATGTATTACTATAGTGAGTGTAGCCACTTGTCATTGAAGGAGTTTTGCCAGTTCATCTTGGTTATATAGCAGTTGCAATAATGCTTTTACCTTGGGGAGCCTGCATGGATCTGTGTTCTTGTCATCAATATTGTAGTGGTTTCTAAACAACACAATTTAGTTAACAGTAGACAAAATATATTTGAAGCACTGATAAAGTGTACTGACAATGATAACTGTGAAATAACCTAGTTGCTGACATAAATAATGAAAAATTCCAGTGAGAACTAAAATCCAATTTGTGAACAACTGTGTAGCAATAACTGTAATAATAATGGCTTCCTTGTGACATCTGATATGAGTAAACAGAGTGAATCTGTGGTCTAGGGCAACAACCTTTACAGCATGCAGTACTTCAGGTGGTGGCACTACTTGATGCACAGATTTTACTTACGGTATAGAGTAGGGGTCGCAGTGTCATGAATGGTGATCAGTGATCACATCTCGATAGGCACTTTCCATAACAGAAATGGTCACCAGACTTGTGAGCCAGTTTTACAAATAACTACAAAATATAATTTTTGGATGAGATGTTTATAGTTATATCACAGAAATACCGTCAATTCCAGCTACAGCTGTATTAAACCTCCCCCCCCCCCCCCTCCCCACCCCTCCAGGACCATACCAACATCCAGAATTTTCAAGTAACATTCTTCCAGTTTGTGCCCTAGCATTTTGTCACTTCAGCACTTAAGGCAGGTAGTCTATGAATGCAACCAACTATAATATTTGAGCCAACTTTGTTTGTTTTCACCTAAATTCCATGCCATCATACTCAGGAATAAATTTCCTGTCTTAACTGACTTCTTCATTTCAATAGATATGCCAGAATGCTGACTACAAGCACACAAATGTGTACACATTGTGTTGCATAGGTGTCAGTTTGTGGGTTGGAGTTCCATCCCTGTTACACTTGCTTGGTCAATCCAGGGACAGTTAATGCTGTTTGTGAATGATGCTGGAGTTGTCGTCTGATGATGTCCCATGTGTACTCAACTGGAAACAGATCTGGTGATTGAGCAGGCCAAGGCAACTTGTTGACACACTGTATAACATGTTGGATTACAACAGCAATATATGGGTGAGCATTATCCTGCTGGAAAATAGCCCCTGGAATGTTGATCATGAATGGCAGCACAGCAGGTCGAATCACCAGATTGATGTGCAGATTTGCAGTCAGGGGTATACGGGATAACCATAAGAGTGCTCTTGCTGTCATATGGCATTGCACACCAGACAATAACTCCACGGGTAGGTTCAGTGTGTCTAGCACACAGACAGGTTAGTTGCAGGCTCTCAACTGGCCTCCTTCTAGCCAACACGAAGCCATCACTGGCATCAAGGCAGGAGCAGCTTTCATCAGAAAACATAACAAACTTCCATCCTGTCCTCCAATGAGCTCTTTTTTAAATGATCTCTTGTTTAAATAACCTCTTGTTTGAAATCACTGAAGTCACAAAAGACATTGGTTTGGGATCGATGGAATTCAAGCTTAGGGAATCTGGTTCAGAATTCACCTTGAGGTAACCAAACGTGTAACAGTTCATTGTTTCATTTTGGTGCCAACTGCTGCTGCAGATGCAGTATGATGCACCGGTGCTATATGTGTAACACAGTAGTCTTCCATCTTGGTAGTGCCATATAACCATCTGGAGCCTGGTCTTCTTGGGACTGTACATTCTCATGACCACTACTACCAGAAATCATGTACAGTGGCTACATTCCTGCCAAATCTTTCTGCAATATCGCAGAAGGCACATTCAGCTTCTTGTAGCCCTATTGCACAACCTTGTACAAACTCAGTGAGATTCAGATAATGGCATCTTTGTCATCTTAATGGCATTCTTGAATAACATCATCTGACCATGTCCAATCTCAAAGGTAACTATGCTCGCAAGCATTACAGCATGTATTTAAAGCAAACCTGATTTTCGTCCTCATAGTGGTGCTACTAGGGCCACTCTTATGCAACTGGAGTAAAATTTTAATAATAGTTTTTCAGATGTGGAAACACACCTACCAAGTTCCATTTATGTCACACAATTCCTTGATGCTGCAATTTTTTTTCTGTCAGTTTATTTTCTATATGTCTTGTAGTTTTCATGTAGTCAGCTTCTGAAATCCCAGAGGTACTTATTAATGACCCTGAATTTATTTTAAGGTGGTATTGATTTTCAATTCTGTCCAGCAACCTTTATGCTCCTGATACTACATAGGCATTGTTACTGTTCATATGGAGCTTGAATTTTTGTGTCTTAGCATAGATCTTCTAGCTGTTCACTAAAATCAGATTAATATTTTCTCTTTTTGACTTGTAATGAATATTTTTCTCTGTACCTAGTGTAGGTGACCTACCCATCTCTCCAAGTGCTCATCACTGAGCCTATGAAGAGTAAATAATACAGACATAGTCAATTCTAGGATGATGTTTCTAATCATGGGCTGTGCTTCTATTTCAGAGGGAAGGTTTACTGTCTTCACCTGTTTATCCAGGGATCTAATAGAATGCAGGATGCACCAAGAATGCAGACAGCAGGAGGTTTTGGTCTCTACATGAGACGTGATATGGAGTCAGCTGCACCTGCCGCACTGTTACCATTCGTATAGGCTCCTTCTGTCCTGTGAATGAGACACAACAGCAAAAATATTGAATGCCTGCCAGGCATCCTTCCTGAACTGCCAGCTGATTCCCTGAGGTCTTTCATTCCCTGTCTAGCATCAGAGCTCTGAATGACTAGCTTATTTACTCTCTACTCTAGTTAAGACTTCCCAGGATGATCAGCTTCCATTCCAACAGTTCAAGTATGTCATGTTGATTCAAATGCAAATTTGGCATTGTGTTGTTGTTGGCTTCAGTGCAAAGACTAGTTTGATGCACATACCAGTGCAAGTCTCTTCATAACTACTACAATCTACATGTATTTGAACCTGATAGCTGTATTGAAGCTTTCATTTTCCTCCACAATTTTTACCTGCCTGATTCAGTCCATACCTGCATTCACATCATGCCCAGAGAACCATTATCTGTCAGTGCCTGCTATTTATTCTCAGATAGTGATGAAACAACAAGGCCAAGTGCAGCAGAGGGTGTAACAGAATCAGGCCTCTTAAGCTGTGCCAGAGGAACCACAGCTTTTACAACTGGCATCCTATCACAGCTGCAGCTCAAGTCAGCAACATGAAGCCAGTTGAGTGCAGCAAACATGCTGACTGAAGTGGTTATCAATCTAAGACATAATAGGCAACTGCTAAACAAAGCATTTCCTTATATCCCAATGAACATAGACTCTCTGAAGTGAGGTACTCAGGATACACAAGAACCAATGAATTACATTTCAGCTGTTGAGATTTTATTTGTAGGCTAGGCAACAGTTATCAGTTTATGTAGGCACTTGTCCACTAATTCAGTTAATGAACACAAGAGTGTAATGCGCATATACAAGTATCTTTCTTCAATGAGGTAATGAGAGCTGTAAGTGCACAGTTCTTGCAATCGGACCATGTTCTCCCATCTGTGTTGAACTATAAACCTCTCCACAATGTCTTCCATAGTTAGACATAGTACACTGTATACCCCTGGTGGTGTGTCAGTGAAAGTTACAACTAATTTTGGAAGCACACTTTGTGCTATTTTATATGGTTAGCCTAAACTGTGTGCCAATGTTAGACTTCATGTTCTTCCTTCCTATCAGTTCTGTTTTTACTCATAACACATTGCCTTGCATAAGTATTCATCACCTCATTGGTACAATACATTTAAACATCTGATAAGCAATTCACAGGTCAGAGAGAGACAATGGAAAATCACCTCTTTAAGAACCTTGTTTATGAATTCAATCTGAGATACCCAGCATCATCAATCAAGGGTATATGAATTCATTAGATCACACTCTACATATGGTTTTACTCAAATGGAATCTGTATGTTTACGTGGATGTTCAGCAACACAGAAACAAATCACTATACTACTGGAAGCACATAAAGAAGAACACACATGCAACTTTAAAAAATCATATGTGAAAATATCTTCTTTGTCTAATGGAGATACATGTCAGCATATACTGAATAGTAGCTCAAACATGAAAGAAAGTTGTACAATATGCAATGGCCTTAGGTAAATAAAATTATCTGAAGATCTCCACCTGATATTTTCAGCAAATAAAACATGTTCAAGTGAAATGTTATTTATGGAAACTGGCATGTCAAGAGCATCACACATTGGTCAGTCCTCTGGCTGCAACCTGAAAGTTCGTATAATTGTGCAGTCCTGTACTGTATTAGATCACCATAATTTCCCTCGTTTGAAAACCAGAGTCAAGATAAAACACTGGGTATGATGCTTTGTCATAATAAACTGAGCTTTTGCTTAGAAGAATATCTCTTCACTGAAATGTCGCAGCAGCCAACTGATAAAAACATAGAAAAATGAACTGTACCAAAATTATCCAAGATCTTTTAACTAACTTCTGTGGCACTAGATTCAGATATTTTAGATATCTGTAAGGCCATACCACATCAGTTAATGGAAGTGTAAAAGTGGGACTATTGCAAGATATTCCATATCTATCAAGAAACATTTCATTTCAAGGGAAACAATATTATAAACCAACAAAATGCTGTAATTGCTCAACTGTGTGGCCAGGAGTAAGTTATCAATCATTGAGTAATGCTACTCTGTTTCATCACAAAGATATAGCTTCACCCACGACAGTCCAACACTATTTGAAATATGTACCAAAAATATTTTTTAGTGTCATCTGGTCCATGTTGAACGTAGTGCCGGTGCCCTCAGCTACATTGCATTTTCAGACCACCTCACACAGATAGAAGGAAACATCAAACACTACAGCAACAACCCAATGTCTTGTACAGGGATACATGTGAGAATTCTCCAGACAGCCTCCATATTTCTCTGATTGTCAGTTTATCATTTTCCCCCCACTGAAGAAATCAATTTCAGTTGAATTGTGGTTTACGTGACCGGACTCTATGAAAAACATAATTTTTGCCACATTATCTGCAGTGTAGAGAATATTTTGTATTCTGGTACAAATGTTATGAACAGTTAACTGTGAACAATAGAGTCAGGTTAAAGGAATCCCCTTAAATTAAAATATATCAGATTAAACACCACTTGGATTTATCCAATTATCTTGATCCCATTACTGGCAGTGTTCATCCTATGGACTCATGTTGTTAGTAACCCTTCAGTAGCAGATAGGCAACAGCTCCTTAGTACCATGGACAGTCATAAAGTTGTAATTATGATATTGAACAAATCAAAGTGTGTTCATGAAACTTGGCAATGCTGTCATTCCCACTCTACAGTCACCCATTAATCCAACATATTTTCTGCAGGACAGGTGGCACAGTGGTTAGCCCACTGGACTCACATTAGGGAGGATGATGGTTCAAACCTGCATCCGACTATCCTAATTTAGGTTCAAATGCTGGGATGGTGCCTATGGAAGAGCATGACCAACTTCCTTTCCCATCCTTCCCTATCCGATGGGACTGATGACCTCACTGTTTGGTCTACTCCCCCAAATTGACCAACCACCCACCACCAACCAATGACTGATAATGAATGACTTAGCAGAAACCTTGTTTCTTGAAGTTTACATTTTGGATGTTCAGAAAAATTCTCCACCTGGAAAATTATCTTGTCATTCTGCAAGTGTCTGCCACACAGTAGTTTCTTCATATGAGGAGAGAGAAAGAAGTCACTGAGTGCAATGTCAGGAGATTAATGGGAAGAGGCAAAATCTGATAACTCAGAGAATCAGAATATATAACTGTGCTGTGTACAGAATGAACTGAGTTGTTCCCATGGAGTGGAACCTAGCAGGTGGTGACCTCTGCCACATTCAAAACACCATGCAATACGTTGAAAACTGCTCCACAACTGATTTTCATTTTTCCACTATGACCTCCATTGTGATATGGCTGACTTAAAGCACCAGTGCATGGCCTTTCCTTCCATTTTCTGGTTATTCACAGAGAGATGGTATGCCACTTTATTCTTCATCACACAGTTTTGTTTGACCACGCTGGAAATGTCTGCAACATAACCACCATGTTTTCTAATGGTGCATTGTTGCCATTCACTCCCACAAGCTCAGCACAAATTGCTGCAGCACTCTTCCCCTGGATAAGCAGAAAATGAAGTACTGCATGTAACTCTTTTTTGATGTGATAATTAAAATCTTCCCTCCTTCTACATAGACAGGGTGAGTCAGCATTGTCTGATGATTTTTGAATTTATAGTACACAGTGATATTTTAAGATGTTGCACCTTATTTTATTTCAAAAGATACACAAAGAATAATGGTTTCCATCCTATATGTTAAATTTCACAGAAATTAAGTATTTGTGAAAGATAATGTCCTTTATAGACTGGCCCTCTTTTTCAGCACACTCATCGAACTTCTGCACAAAGTTTGTCAGCACTTGCTCCAACATGTTGCAGTGCATTGCATGAACCTCTTGCTTAATGGTATCCTTTAATTCAATAGCAGTACATGGATTCTGATGTACACTTTGTTCTCGATGAAATCCCACAAGAAAAAGTCACATGGAGTAAGGCCTGAAGAAGGGAACGGCCTGTCAACATGTCCTCTCTTCGATATCACTTTCACAGGAAACAACGACCTTACTTCAGACACGCACAGAGTGGAAGTGTGAGCTGTCACACCATCTTGCTGAAACCAAACATTTTGATGTTTTATGCCATGGAGATGAAGCTCTGGGATAAGAAATTCACACAACATGGCCAAATAACACTCAGAGTTGATGGTGATGGCTCTCCCATTTTTTTCAAAGAAATAATGCCGCATGACACCAAATTTCCCTAATACAGCTCACACTGTAATCCTATAACAATGCCATGGGTGCTGGTGCACTTGCTGAGGGTTGTTTATTTATTAACTCTATGGTATAGGTAAAAATGAGCCTCATCTTACATTAAAATCATAATTCTAGGTTCTTTCTCTAACATCTGTTTCAGTACTTCAGCAAAATGTCTCCATATCACAAAATCTCAAGGTTTCAACTTCTGAACAATCACAGTTTTGAAGGGATGAAAATTTAGACAGTGTAAAATGCACTGAATGGATAAATTTGATAACCCAAGAGACTGTGACTGTCATCTTGCAGATCGGTTGGGGCTCTGTTGAATTACATGATGCCCAACTTCAATATTTTCAGGTGCATGGCCATCTATGCACTACCTCCTGGGTTTTCCTTCAATGCAGAGCCTGTGTCATGAAAGTTCTTAACCTGCAGCAGAATGGTATTGTGGGCTGTAACTGCACCATTAATGCTGAACTGGAGACAGAACTCCCTCTGAGGGGTGGCCACAGATTCTGCAGTTTTAAAGAACGTTTCTATGACGAGCACACGGTGTTGCACAGTCCATCTCTCTACTGAAACTAGTCTACTGCTGTAGGGGAGAACAATGAGCCCAAGCACGTCCCTCCACTATGCTGACTCACCCTTTACTACAGAGTCAAAAACACCAGGTAACACTGACTCACTCTGTACGAAGGTCACCCTTCATGATGAGATGAAATTTTACTAACACAACAAAACTATAAATGCTTTACAAATAGGTGACAATAGCTCTGATTGTGTTTTGTAGACTAGTTTGCTGATGTAATGTTTGAATATTGACAGTGTTTGTTAATACTATCGATTACAGCAAAGAAAACTGTCTGCACTTGCTCTACATGCTTGAGAAACACTTTTTTGTTTGACAATGAAACATATTTATTTTCTTTTACAGGAAGCAAAGAATGAATGAATTCTTGGAGCCTGGAAAAAGGATACGACCTGACATAAATAAAGAGGCTGCAGCAGAGTTGGCATACAAATTATATGGGCTGCCAGAAGTAACAGTTACTGAACTCAATGGTTATGATGATAAAAATTTCCACTTAAAGGTTTTATTACTTCTGCTTAAAACATTTTAAGTTCTTTCTTATGGATTTACCGAATTCTGCAATTTTTAATTATTTTGAAACTCTGCTTTATTCATTAGCTATGGAGACTTCTTCTTCTTATTTCTTCTTTATCGTCGCCTTGTCCCACGTCACGTAGGCTCGGCGTTTCTCTTCTGGATCCTTCTCCTCCATAGAACTCTATCCATTGCCTCTTCTTTCTTCCATCCTTTCTCCCTCAGGTCCCCGGATATCTTATCCTTCCACCTCATCTTCGGTCTTTCTCTCCTTCTCGCTCCTTCAATCTTTATATCTTCAACTCTGTTTCCAATATACTCTTCCCCTTTTCTCTGTAAGTGTCCATATCACCTTAGTCTGCTCTCTTGTACCTTTTTCCCCATGGGTCCCACTTTCAAAGCTCCTCTAACAAATTCATTTCTAATCCTGTCCACACACATCCACCTCAGCATCCTCATTTCCGCCACTTCCATCTTCCTTTCCTGGGCTACTGTGATTGGCCATGTCTCTGCCCCGTATATCATAGCAGGCCTTACCACTGACTTGTACACTTTCCCTTTCAACCCAATGCTCACCTTCTTGTCACACAACACTTCACTCATTTTCCTCCAGTTGTTCCAACCGCAATTTATTCGGTGTTGTATCTCGCTTTCCAGTCCTCCGTCCCTCTGTATGTATGACCCCAGGTATTTAAATTTGCAGACCGATTTCAGCTCATCATCCTGGATCTTGCAAGACCTCATCTGCACATCCTTCAGTGCTAAATATTCTGACTTTGTCCTGCTAATTTTCATCCCTCTTTCTTCTAGTGCCTTCCTCCAATCCTCCAGCTTTTTCTCAAGTCTGTTGATGCTCTGCTCACAAAGAACCACATCATCCACAAACATCATATTCCACGGTGCTTCCTTCTTCACATCTTTCACCAGCACATCCATAATTAGGTCAAAGAGGTAGGGCCTAAGCGCAGACCCTTGATGTAACCCTACTTTTACTAGGAAATCCTTTGTCAGGCCCACACTACTTCTCACCTGTGTCATTGCTCCTCTGTACATTTCCTTCACTAACCTCACAGACTTCTCTGGCATGCATTGCTCTCTCATGCTTCTCCATATTTTGCCCCTTGGGACTCTGTCATATGCTTTCTCCAAATCAATGATAGCCATATGTAGATCGGCTTGTAGCTCCCCGTGTCTCTCCACTATCCACCTTAAAGCATGTATTGCATCAGTCATTCCTCTTCCAGGCATGAACCTAAACTGTTCTTCACACACCACAGTCTTCTTGTGTAATCTTTCTTCTATAACTCTTTCCCAAATTTTCATTGTGTGTGCCATCAGTTTAATACCTCTATAGTTACTGCAGTCCTGCACATCACCTTTCCCCTTAAATATTGGAATATTGGGATCAGTACACTAGTACTCCACTCATCTGGCATCTCCACCTGTCACCAAATCTTCATTAAATCCCAAAGGAGCTCAATTCCCTTTTTACTGAGACACTTCCATACCTCAACGGGGATCTGGTCTGGGCCAATTGCCTTCCCATTTTTCATCTTTTCAACTGCCCGTTCAACTTCATTTGCCCCTCCTTCCTCAGTTTTTACTCTTACATTTTCTTCACTCAGCAATTTCTCAAAATAATTCAGCCACCTTTGGATTATTTTTCGATGGTCATGCAGAATTATTTCTGTTTCATCTTTCATTTGTTTTATTGCTGTTAGATCCTTAGAAGCTTTATCTCTTGATTTGCCTACCCGCATCAGTTGTCTCATATTGTAATTTTTCTGTAGTTGTTCATATGCCTCCCTTACTGATTCAGCTTCAGCTTTAGCTTTAGCCACAGCTCGTTTTGCCTTCTTCTTTGCACTTTTGAATGCTTGCCCATCCTCAGCACTTCCGGACATATCCGACTTCCTCTTAGTGTCTTTCTTTTCCTTCACAACCTTCTGCACCTCTTCATTCCACCACCATGCTTCCTTATCTTTCGGCACCCCTCTCCCAGATGTTAACCCAAACACTTCCTCCCCAGTCTTCCTTATAACAGCACTATTTATTTTCCACCACTCCTGCGCACTCTGTGCCAATTTTACCTTTCCCAGTACTTCTTCACAAAACTCCTCTCTCAAATTTTTATCCTTTAATCTCCACCACTTAATTTTCCTTTCACATTGATTTATGGGCCTCTGTCTTTTACATACTTTCATCTCACTATCCGCTATAATCAACTTATGTTGTGTTGCTATTCCTTCACCGTATATGACCTTAGTATTTCGCACCTCCCCACTATTTTTCCTTCTACATAATATGTAATCAATTTGGCTTTTATTTTCGCCACTCCTGTATGTTATTAGTTTTTCTCTTTTTCTTTGGAAGTAGGTATTCGTAATCACTAGATCAAAAGCAACTGAAACCTCCACTATCTTTTTTCCTTCCTCATTTCTCTCACCATATCCCCATCCTCCATGCCACCTCTCTTCCCCACCTTTCCTTCTGCCAACATGACCATTTAGATCCCCTCCGACTATCACTCTTTCATTCTCTGGTATTCTGACCATTACTCCATCCAAATATCTCCAAAATTTTTCCTTCTCATCCTCCAAACATCCCGCTTGGGGTGCATAGGCTATCAGCACTATTACCATTTCTCCACCAAACATCATCTTAACATACATGATCCTATCATTTACTCTGCTGACTTCACATACCTCTTCTTGAAGCTCTCTGTGCAAAATAACTCCAACTCCATTTCTTGATTCCGGGCTTGCACAACTATAAAGTAGCTTATAGCCTTCAGCTAAGATCTTTGCCTTATTGCCCTTCCACCTTGACTCTTGCACATACAAAACCTTTATCTTCCTCCTCTGCATCATGTCTACTATCTCTCTTCCCTTTCCCGTCATCGTTCCCACGTTTAGAGTTCCCTCTCTGATCTTGAACACCTTTGGATCCTTCACAAAATGCCTCCCCCAGAGATCCAAATGGGAGGCTATTACTCCGGAACATTTATCTTGAGAAGCATCCATCATTCCTCTTGTTTTGGCAATGTTTTTACAGCCGGATGCCCTTCCTGCCGCCAACTCCCTTCCCTTGTTAGAGGGGCTGAGGCTTGCTAGTTTTGGTCCACCCTGGGTATTTTATTTCCCCAGTACCCACCATATCTGGTGAGCGTTCCCCTATCCACCACCTGGGGAGGCGCCCGATGGGAGGCTAGCAACTCCACACGAGTCATTAGCTATGGAGACTATCTCCATTCATCTGTACTTTTGTTCATTATTTTTATACTCTTAAGCAAATAACTTTTCTGGTGTTTTCTGCACTTACCTTGATGTACAGTTGTTTTCTTAACCTTTGCTTCAGGAAATTAAACATATTCCTTGTTGCAGATGAAAGTGCTGTAAATCTTAAATCAAATTTCAGCACTATTACACACACACACACACACACACACACACACACACACACACACACACACACACACACACACACACACAGACAGATTAAAACTCTGGCTACAAACTACAGTGACATTCTTACTGACAGCAACTGCTGCCTGTTTTGTCTCATAACTTAGTTAACTTAGTTTAAAGCCAGCACTTACTACACACTGTGGAGCTTAGCCTCTTACGCAGTTTTTGTCAGCTATCCCTTTTTTGATAAAGCCTTCCAGTTTCTGTTCCCATTTTCTGTAGATATTCTCTGACACTGTCTATTCACTTAGGTTTTGACTGGTTGTAACACATTTGTCCTCCAGAATTTTCAATTAATATCATCTTTCACACCTCCATATCAACCATCCATAATAGCAAGCATATAACTGTCTTCCTAATTTTATTATTTTTTGATTGATGGATATTAAAGATGGTGTTCTGTTTGTTTCCACAGTGACTCCATTTGCTGAACATTCACATTCACACTTTCTCTTTTCTTTCACAATCAATTTTTTAACAGTTCCCCGTATCTCTTTACAGTTCTGTTTTATCCTTCCTATGCATTTCTTTGTAATGTCCTTTCCTAAACCTTGCGTATTTGTTTGGTAACTGTATTCCACTCAATGTCGAACCATGAGTTTGTCTATTGTGCAACACTTAATTTTCTGCAGTTTAATGGTTTCTCTCATTTCCTCAATGAAGTTGTGGGGCTATCAATACTTACAACCACTTCTAGTGAGATAGGGCTGCAATACCTGTGACTTGATCAAAAACTGCAGTGCAGCAGTGTGTTACAAGCTGTGTCTGTGAATGGATGTGCTTCCAGTATTGTGCTTGTCAATAAATTTTGTCCTTATATTGACATTCCCATCTCTACCAAAAAGCCATGCATCCCCGGTCTCTTTAGTGTCTTCGTTAATATGTCTAGATTTTGATTTCAGTTGTCTTTAGAATGCCTATGTTCTATTTTGATGAATTTAATATCATTGCCAGGTCTCTTTAGTGCCTTTGTTAATATGTCTAGATTTTGATTTCAGTTGTCTTTAGAATGCCTGTGTTCTATTTTGATGAATTTAATATCATTGCCCTGACTATGACCAATTCTGGATTATAATGGATCACTAAAGCTTCTCGTACTGAGAAGGTCTAATTTGTGTCTATCATCTATCAGTATGTGATCTATCTGGGTCACTGTGTTACCACTGGGGGGGAGGGGGGGGGGTTGCTGTTTTCCCTTGTGGACTATTTCAGTTGTCAACAGCGTGGATAAAATAATCACATTTTCAAATTTTGCAGATAAGATTAATCTTATTCATTTAAGATTACCAGCTATTCCATTTATTCCAGTGCTACCTACAATTTAGACCCTTTGAGGAAAGATCTTGGCGAGAAAGATCCTGTAGCTATTATTAGGACTAACAAGATCAGTTTGCACCATACCCTCAACCATGAAATTGAGAATGACTTTAGCCACATTACTGGGCATGCTTATGGCACAATTGTGAAGACTGTTTCATTGCTTCAGTTATATGACAATCCCTAGATGAAGCATTCTGTCGAATATGTAAATGCATGCTTCATAGATCACTCAACAGAATGGGATAATCACGTATGGATTTAATTTATGTGTCATTCCTCACAGGATCACACTGACATGGCATATACCTGGATGTTTCTAGTAAGAAGTTACTTCCACAACTAATTTTCAGAAGCATCCAGTCTAACCACAGTACTAGCTGTCCTATTTTTGTTTCCCAATATTATCACTAGGCAGCTCTTAGATTAAACTTTCACAAAAGAAAGAACTACCAAATAGCTATAGACACAGTTGCAACAATCAGTGGAGACACACAAAATGACAGTTTGGGTATCACAAATAGTAAAAATTACAATACATTTGAACTTTTCCACCAAAACATAGTAAAAGAGAAAGAGGAGCTACACACGTCACTACAGGAAATTGAAAATCTAAAAGGTATTTCCATAGATGTGCTATGCATGGCAAAACATCATATGGGATTCAAAGGAATTGAACAGTTACCAATTACTATTACATTACTGTAGGTTTAACATAAGAAAAGAGGAAGTGGCTACATACAAAAAAATATGGAATAAAGTCCCTGCTATAGAGCTTAATGAGTAGGACCAATTGTACTGAACAATTCTTTGAGGGCTGTACTTCAGTAAAAGATTTACAAACATTTAGGACAGTAGTTCATTGTTCTCACAATCAACAGGCTCCCAACAACAAATATTTTAAACTTCATTAAGCTGTTAAAGTTGATACTAATAACATTTAATGATTGTATACAGGGATTTCAGTATTGATTCTGGAGATAGCACTGATGGAGAGATCCTAGTGTTATCCACATACCATAACTTGGGGTGAATGGAACAGAAAATGAATTTTTTACTGAAAATTGATATCTAAATATTGTACTATAATTTTGAAATTTGAAATACAGCAATGTATTACAAGAATGAAAATGTTCTACCATAACCCTCCTACAAATTTTAATCTGAACTGTGTTCCAAATCACCCCAGCACTTGGGGTGATTTGGAACACTGCATGTTTTGAACAGCAGTTGCATTTGAAACATGTGATGAGGAGAATTGCAACATGTGAAACACATCTTACAAGCATTTTACTATGAAAAATGCATTTATACTACCTCAACTTTATGTTAATTCATGCCAATTAATATTTTTTATATTACCAACCAGCTTTATTAAACATTAAATCTTTGAGCTTACAAATGCTTTTCTACAACAATGATGATACAAAAAAAACAAACCATATCATTCATTACTTAATACAACACTTTACATTACATGATGTCAATGCCTTTGAAAGTTTTAAATGTCATTCTTCCTCGTCAGAAATCAGTTCCTTTCACCTTCATCACAACTTGTGCTTTTGACGGCTCACACATGTCTACAACATCAGGAAAAAATAAGTATTCTTGTTTCTCACTAATTTTCTTCCTCATGAAATTAACTTGAATGTTGTCATGCAGTTCCATAGCCTCAATCATTCCTACATATAATTTTGAAAGGTCAGTCTCTGAAACAGGAAACTTAACCAGTGTCATTGGAGGTGTCTCGGAAGATCCAGGTCCATATTCCTCTAAAATTGTTGTCTCAGATATTACAGTTTCTTGCTCCAAAAGTTTGGGATCATCAGCTTCCTTTTCCTTGCCATCCACACCAATATTGTCTGAAATTTCTGTCTGTGACAGGACACTTTTCCCAGAGAGATCTTCCAGTTTTCTACCACGAGTTTTTTTGTGATGAGAATTAACAGACCCATAATGAACATATCTCAGGTGTTCCACAAAGGCATCAGACCACACCTGCGTTGGGTCACCTGTTTCATTTTCCTAACTACTAACAGGTAAGAGAGGTAAAAACTTTTTTCTGGATTGAAAGGCATGATACCAGAAGCACGAAATCCTGCAATAGCATTGTCTTCAATTTTCTCACCCATGTAGTGAAATGTCACCTTCAATGTCTTAGGGAAGTCACTTTTTGGAAGAACACCCCTATTGCCTTTCTTCCAATCAGTCAAAGCTTTTTGCCAAGCTATCTTCATTGTGTGAAAGAATGCCATGTCTACAGGCTGGCAGACATGTGCTGCATTTGGTGGGAGCAACACAAACTTAATATTGTTCTCCTCACATTGGGAGATTACCAACAAGAAAATGGGGCTTGAGAGATTGTCTCCTATCAGAACATTGACCCCCTCAAGCCGTGTAAGATATGGCAAAGCTATTGTCTGAAACCAATCTTCAAATGTATTGAGGTCAAACCATCCACTTTGTTTCTGTTGTAGGCTGTACTATTCACTCCACCTTCAGTCCAGGTTGGATACAAATGAGTGGCCTTATAAACTACGTAAGGAGGCAGATAATGTTCATTTCCTCCAGCAGCTGTTATTACAGATGTATTTGTTTTGTTTATAACAGTAAAGTTACCCTTAATGATTTGGCCAATCAAGGTGGTCAAATGGCAGCAATAAATCATGCCCCTCAGTCAGGTTTAGCTAAAAAAGAAAACTGCATTTATATGGTATCATAAATGATGACCTAGCCACACTATACAAAGAGAATGTAGTAGATGAATGATAAAAAGAAGTTTACCAAGGACATACAGTAGATTGGAAATTTAATTTTAAAGAAAACACTTCAATAACACAATGAATTTAGTTTTCCTTTACAATGGGCCAGGGTCAATTACAATGGAAGATGAAAAAAGGTTGGCTTACATCTGGGATCAAAATACTTTTTTCTATGAAAAGAGTTATTTATTTATGCAAAGACTGGTACTAATGAAGACTTAAAGATGCATTACAAGCAGTACTGCAAAATTCTTCATTGTGTTGTCAAAAAGGGAAAAACTGTATTCATTTACTTTGCACAAAAAATTAATAATTCCACAAACAAAGAAACTGTAATTTTTAGGTATGAAAAAAATAAACTGGGTAGGGCAAATGATATTCAATTTTCAATGACAGTAGCAGCAAGACAGATGATTTCAATTCAGATTATTGGCCACTAAATCCAATAATTCTTCCAAAGAGCAGCACAAAGTAGCAACGCAGTCTAGGGCATCTTGCCACGGTTCGCACGGCTCCCCCCTGTCAGAGGTTTGAGTCCTCCTTCAGGCATGGGTGTGTGTGTTGTCCTTAGCGTAAGTTAGTTTCAATTAGATTAAGTAGTGTGTAAGCCTAGGGACCAATGACCTCAGCAGTTTTGTCCTATAAGAACTTACCACAAATTTCCAAAATTTTTTCTTCCAAGGAAGAACTGAAAATAGGACAAAAAATGAATAATCTAAAGCAGGTCTATCAGGTTTATTTATAAAGTCACTGCGTACTCCATCACTATAAATAATTTTTATCAAATCCACTGTTAACAAGACCACATAAGTTTTAGAAAGTGATTTTCAATGGAATACGTATTCATCTGTTTGAGAATATCTTTCAATAAGAACTCAGTTCAGGTTCCACATAAACTTGTCTACAGAGAAAGTAACATATAATCCCACAAACTCAGTTCAGGTAGAACTAAATAAGGAAAATTACTTTGTTTCAATTTTCTGCACCTTGTCAAATCCTTCATTTATGTAGATCAAAGGACTACACTCAGGAAACTACGAGGTGTTCAAAAAATCTCTCCGCAGTGCTGTATGATTGTTAGCCACACATGCCATATGATTGTTCACTTGCCTGGGTTACTTCCCTTCAAGTGCACTCTCCAAATATTCCACTGTTTTGTTTATCTCAGACAGTGTCAGTAGTATCATTGGTGTGTGTCGTTATGTGTTGACGTGAACATTTAAGTTTAGTTCCTCTGCTCGTTTGTTTCATTTTTGTCACTGTTAAAATGCTAACCACTGAAGAACATGTGTTTTCAGTTCAACAAGTGTTCAAAGCAGGCAGTAAATACACAGTTTCAGTTCGTCAAACATTTAATCCAGTTTTCCCGGAGACAACACTCCCACATCGCGATACTGTGTGAGATTTGATTAACAAATTTCGAAGTACAGGCTCAGTGACAGATGCACTGATAAGCGGTCATCCTAATGTTTTATCTGAGGATAAACTACTCGATATTTCCCATAAAATGTCCATGAGTCTGAACAAGTCAGTAAGAAAACTCGCCCAGGATATCGATGTTTGTGTTGGAATGGCCCACACAGCTGTAAGGAAAAAATTAGAACTTTTCCCATAAAAAGTGACAGTCATGCAAGAACTGAAAAATACTGATCATGGCAAGAGACTGCATTATTGTCAATGGTTCAAAAACTTTGTTCAACAAAATGGAAGGGATTTCTTAATGAAACGTTTTTCACTGATAGGGTGTGGTTTCATTTATCAGGGTACATGAACTTGCAAAATTCTCACACGTGGAGTACTGCAAATCCATTATGTATTCATGAGGAACCACTTCATTCTGTGAAAATAGGAGTTTGGACTGCAATTTCTAGATGTCGGATTGTGGGTCCCACGTTTTTCAATGAAACAATAAACGCGCAACGATACTGCAGTGATATTCTGCACCCATTCATAGGAGAACTTGTGTTATGGGAAATACTGAACAGTTATTTTCAACAATATGGTGCAACTGTGCACACAGCTCACATTTCAATGTCACTGCTTGCTGATGTTTTTGGTGATCGCATAATTTCACAGGGACTTTGGCCTCCACAATCGCCTGACCTGTCACCACCTGATTTTTCTTCTGGGGTGCAGCAAAAGCAACTGTCTATGTGAAAATTTGTGAGTAAAAATGAATATTCAATAAATTAATAACTAGTATTTCACTGAGTTTCATTTTGGCATATTCACTGTGGCATACGGCATGTAGGGCTAACAATCAAACAGCACTGCAGAGAGACTTTTTGAACACCCGGTATAATGGTGTGGCATTAAACCCTCCCTCTTATGGGAATGGAATCATATTTTAACAGTTTTGAAACAAATTAACAAATGATATCACAGGAATAAGACAGAACCCAGAAAGGGAAGACATTAAATATAGTGTCCCTCAAAGTTTGGTTCATGGCACACTCCTGTTCTTGATCTACAAAAATGATTTACTCAAGATACTGGAGAAATCTTCAAAACCATGTTGTTCACTGATAACACAAGTAAGCTGGTAAAGGGCCTAAACACATCTGCACCAGATATAGGCAGCACAATAATGGCACAGGATTACAACTGATTCAAAGCAAATAGCTTAGCTCTTAATCTCCTTAATTTTACAAAGAATCCTCTCCTCCCAGTAGTGGCACCAACCTTGATGAGAGTGACACCAGTTTAAGTGAGCACTGGAATGAATGTGGGATGGAGAACAGCAACCAGGTATCAAATTTAGTTGTGTTGCCAGCCATGGGAATACATCCCATATAATTTGCTTTTTATAAATATCTACCATATTTTATAAATATGTCCATGTACTGACACTGGTGGATCATTCAGTACTGACTGCCCACTGTGTCATTATCTGCCAAAGGTGTCATTCAGACACAGTATGGAGAAGAATGGGAACAGCACACCACTCCCCTGGCCATTGTGTTTCCCAAACCTTAAAAGACACTACTTCTCACCCACATAGCTCCTCCATTGGCAACACAATGCTGCATTCACCCTGCACCAGTCCTTCAACCAAGCAAAAATCCCTGGGAACTGAACCTGCATCCTTCACACAGCAGTTGGATACACTGACCATTTTCTATGGAGGCAGACTTATGAACTTCTACCATACTTAAACTGCAGTTCACTTGAATTCAAAGGTAGTCAGAACTAAACTGACTATACAAAAGGACAGACGCTCAACAGTAGAATACAATGCAAAGCGATACAAATTATAAAATATGCTCACAACACTCAAAAATCAGCACAACAAATGATACATGAGGTTCAACAGCTGATCTAATGCTGCTACTGTTCCAAAGCACTATCGATTTCTAAGGTTGACAACAAATGATGAAGCAAACTGTTAGCCCAAAATGGTCTGATTTCTGCTGACTCAGCACTACATAGTTGAAAGGATATTGTATTACTGTCATTCAGTTTGTTTAGTCAGTGCTGTAAGAATGGTAAATTGTAGTGACTGATAGTGACTGCGAATCATTGTTATAATTCTGCTGAGAAATGTAAATCTATGACTTTGCAGTTCACAATTTGTTCAATTTGTTTATGCAGATAATATGATATTAATTTTAAGTTAATGGTGATCTATGAGGCAGTTACCATGAACAATTGTGCAGCAGGAAGAAAATTTGCTATCACAGAAACGAATGTTTGTAGGTGGCATCAGACAAAGAATGAATAAACAGTGCTAGTTCCATTGGTACTGAAAAAGGCGAGGTGTAACAAACTGAAGCAACAGTTTATTCAGTACATGTGAAAGAAATGCAATGAAGGCTTACCAATTACTTGAGAAATTATCTGAATGAAGATGTAGGAGATGAGAGAAATTTCATCAGGTTACCTTCCATTCGGAAAATGGATGCACTCAGTGACTGTATGTGACTTATAAATTAAAGAGTGCAGCAATCAGTCATCATTTTTAGATTTTATTATGCAAATCCTGATTTTGGCTAGCAGCTAGCAATTCTCAATGCACTATTTTTTATTCTCGATGCATGTAAGTGACAGTCACAGTGGGCGTCAGCCACAGTTCAGTCAAAGAATTGTGACTATGCCTGAACAACAGGGACTTACATGCACTGAGAATAAAAATAGTGCATTGAGAAAGGCTAGCTTCTAGCCAAAATCTGGATTTGCATAATAAAATCTAAAAAGGATGACTGATTGCTGTACTCTATAATTTAGAAGAGAAATTTTCCGACAGTGTGTAGCATGTATTCAATCCAAGTACAGACTGGTTTGTTTAGGATGATGAAGAGGGTGGGGGGCTTAGATTTCAGACACAGAAGAATGTTAGTTCAGTGACTCCCTATGGTGTTCAGTGAAAAACTATTCTCATATCAGCACAACTGATCAATTGCAGGAAACAGCATCACTCCTTTGCTATATGTGCAATGTCGAGTAGATATGTATTTATTTTGATATAACATCAAAGGTTACTCTCAATGTGAGGGCATTGAAACTGTTCCTATAAAAATCTTTGGCAAAGAAAGGGCAAAGTAAAAGAATTTCTGGATGGTCTGGCAGATGGAAGGAAGCTACCCCCATGTATGATTTTTCACAGGAAAACCATGCCAAAAGGGAATCTGCCTACATAAACAAACAGGGTGGATGGCAAATACCTGATGTTAGATTGGTTGTAGGTTGTTTGGAACATAATATGGATTACACACCCCTAATTAGGTTCAGAATGGAGTTGTATATCCTAATGCTGACATCTACAACAGGTTGTTAGTAGACACCAGGGAGAAAATTGAAAGTTTTGACGTATGAAAGTACAAAGGAAAAACTATTGTTATGTAATTAGCAAATTGTCCTTGTCCCTATATAAGTATCTGGTTTTCCCTCTTATTTATTTTCTAGTTATTTTTTTCTGTGCTGTGTTTCCTTCCATTAATTTATCCAACACGAAACAAAATTTTGTAATTTTTCATTTTTACAATGATAGATGGTCAATTGAGCAACCAACCTCTTGCCATTTAGATCAGAAGCTGAACTTGGGATTTCAGCTGACCTGAAGAGATCCTCCTCCTTTATTGTAATGGCTTCTCCACTGAGGCCTGTTTGGTATGGCTGACCCTACCACCATAATAGCCATCAGAATGGTTGGCATAATATCAGCAATTACAAGTTAGGACCGAGTGCCAATTAGAAATCCAGTCCTGAATCCCTGCCATTCATAGACAGTGTGCTATCATTTGTGCCACACGAGCACAGCTCTCAAGATGAGTAAGATCTTCAGTTTGTCATCTTTCCTTGTAAACTCAGGAAAGGCTGTCTCACTGTGCTGTGAGGCTAGCAATTCAATGAAAGGATATAGTGGGGAGGCCAGCTTATACACAGCGTCATGATTGTAGCTGAGAATGAATTTTTACTCTATTCAAAGTATGTTAGCAATGATAATAAGCAAAAAATTAAGTATTAGATTAGGATTTTAATACAGATTCCTGCTTTGGATACATTCATGAGGCATGCTCAGATGGCATATGCCCACAGAAGGCTGAAGAAATCCTCCTCCTTTATTTTATTGGGTTCTCCACTGAGGCCCATTTGGTATGGCTGACCCTACCAGTAGTTACGCAGTTAAGCTACCACCATAACAGCCATCAGAATGGTTGGCATAATATCCGCAGTGACAAGTTAGAACTGAGTGCCAATTATCAATCCAGTCCTGAATCCCTGCCATTCATAGACAGTGTGCTATCATTTATGCCATATGAGCACAGCTCTCAAGATGAGTCAAAAATTCAACTTTTCAACTTCTTATCTTTCCTTGTGAACTCAGGAGAGGCTGTCTCATTGTGCTGTGAGACTAGCAGCCCAGTGAAAGGATATAGTGGGGGGGGGGGGGGGGGGGTCAGTTTATCTACAGCCTCATGATTGTAGCTGAGAATGAATTTTTAGCACTGATAATATGCAAAAAATTAAGTGCCAGATCAGGATTTCAATCCACATTTCTGCTTTGGATAAATTCATGAGACATGCTCAGATGGCATATGCCCACAAAAGGCTGTATTTGTACTACACATTTAAGACTTTCTGGACCAATGAGAAATGATGCAATGAAACTAACAGATTGCTTTTGGTAATTTTCATACATCTCATGATGTAGGAAGGTACATCACAAGTTGTACTGTATCAAGAGGAAGAAGATGAGACAAGTTAAAAGAGATAAGGACTGAAAATGTGAACTACCAAGGCTAGACTCACAACAATAAGTCTCCAATTCATAAAAATGTATTACTTAGTCACAAATGGTTGCATATAAGTAGGATAAGTATGGTTATCACTCCAAAATAAGAGTTAAAGAATTCACCAAGCTAGGTAAGGAGTGGTACAAACACTGGGCTCCCATCTGAGAGAAGCAAGATTCAGATCCATATGTAGCTATGATTGTCAAGAAGGTATCTTTGAAAAAGGACACAGCAATTTTCTTCTCACCTTTACCCTACCTGAGCTTCTACTGTTGTTAATATCCAAATTCCCAATGGACATAAGACCTAAGCAAAGTATGTCCTATATTGATCATTTGTGACAAGTTAAAGATGGGTACTGGATTGGATTTTGAGTATGGATATTTGCATTTTTTGGATAGTGCACTGTTACCTGAGCTTTAATACCAAAAAGCAATGCCATATCTTTTAGCTAATTCAATATAGCTATATGTATCAAAGTAAAATACAACCTGGAAAAATAAAAAAAATTATGAGACAGAATTGCTGGTCAGTATTTAACTTCAGAGGGTGAAATGTATTGTTCTGCTGATAAACACAAATAAAAGGAAACATGTCAAACTATGTAGCTTTTGGAACTAACAAAGATGATTTAGGAGATAATCTGAGCAGCCCTCTTAGATTTTTTGCAGCTGATGCTGTCATTTGCTGTCTAGTAAAGTTACCAGAACATCAAAACCAATTGCAAAATGACTTAGACGTGGCATCTGAATAGTGCAAAAAGTAGCAGTTGTCTCTCAGTAAGGAAAAATGTGAGGTCATTTACATGAGTTCAAAAAGAAATCCATTAAATTTTCATTACACTAAAAACCATGCAAATTTAAAGGCCACCAATTCAACTAAATACCTAGAAATTACAATTATGAGCAACTGAAGTTGAGATGAACACATAGATAATGTTGTGGGGAAGGCAAACCAAAGACTTCATTCTATTGGCAGAACACTAACAAGATGCAACAGGCCTACTAAAGAGACTGACTCCACTCCATCCACTGCTAGAGTATTGCTGTGCTATATGGGATTCTTACCAGATAGAGTTGATGTTGGGCACATAGAATGTCACAGGTGATAAGCAAGTTGGGATGTCAATCAATAAAACAAAGGACTTTTTTATTGTGGTGAGATCTTTTCACCAAATTTCAATCATCAACTTTCTCCCCTGAATGTGAAAATATTTTACTGTCAACAATCTACATAGGGTGAAATGATCATCATAATAAAATAATACCAAACAAGGTGGCACAGTGGTTAGCACACTGGACTTGCATTATGGAGGAAAATAGTTCAAATCCAAGTGCAGCCATCCTAATTTAGGTTTTCTGTGATTTCCATAAATTGCTTGAGGCAAATGCTGGGATGGTTCCTCTGAAAGGGTACAACCAACTTCCTTGCCTAATCCAATGGGACTGATGACCTCACTGTTTGGTCCCCTCCCCCAAATCAGTCAACCAATAAAATAAGAGGAATCAGAACTTGTACAAAAAGATTTATGTGTTCATTTCTACCATGCACTTTAGATAGTGGAACAGTGGAGAAATATTCTGAAGGTGGTTCAAAGAACCCTCTGACAGGCACTTAACTATGAATTGCAGATGGAGATGTAGATACCTGAAGAGCCCTTGATCAAGGAAGAGAGAAGGTTAGACTGAAAAGGAAGGGAAAGTTACCCAGACCCCAAGACAATAAGCACTTTACCATCTTAAGTCCAGAGGTGATAAGGACAAAGTGAGAAGTAAAAATATATTTTGGCTAAAAGAGATGACCAATGCAAATAAGAGTTAGGACAGGAAAATGAGCCATTATATACATGTACACTGCCTGACAAAAATAGTGTAGGGGCCAGAAAGGGAGGAGGAAATGAAATGAAATGTCACAGCCTGAGAGGGTATGTGATATCATTTCAGTGATTACAAAATTGAAACAAATTTACAAAGAACTTACCAGCATGAGCTCACATATCAGGATGACATTGCACCCTCTCTGGCATGGAAGCATGCACTTATTCGATTGGAAAGGATGTCATAAAGTTGTTGTGTCCTCTCTTGATGTACAACGGTCCACAACTGTTGTAACTGGCACTTGATATTCTGGATACTGGCATTGGGATGGAGGTGATGTCCAAGCTGGGCTACTGGATCTATGGATATTGATGACCACAGGAGTAGCTCAATTTCATACAGACAATTCATAGAGACATGTGCTACAAACGGAAAAGCATTGTCCTGCTGAAAAATGGCACCATCAAACTATCACATGAGAGATAATACATGAGGATTCAGGACGTCTGCCATCAGAGTTCCATGGCCTGAAGTCATATCTAATGGCTGTCTACACCAAGACACCAGGATTAACACTAGCGTGCCTCTACAAAACATTATAAGAATGGAAGCTCTCCATAGGACACCATCATATCCATTATAGATGGTCATCCAGGTTAGAGCAGAACTGTGTTTTATCACTGAACACAGTGCAGCACCATTCGTCAGCAGTCCATGCTGCCTGGTCATGGCACTACTACAGACACAGCTCTTTTATGTGTGGCGTTAATGGCAGCCTATGCTTGGAACAGAAATTCCCAAGATCAGCTGCTGCTAGCCTGGAAATGGGATCTTTCCCTCCAACACATCTTTGCATCCTCCTGGACTTTAAACTCCCTTAAGATGTCCTTCCCTCTCATTTTTAATATTTTGTAGTAAATAATTTAAACTTCTCTTTTTTTTCCAAACAATATTCATCTATCTTCTTCCTAATGCATCTTCACTTCTCTCTAATCTTCATTTGGCACAATGCTTAACAATGTATTATCTCTGACCGTATCTCTCTGTCGCTTCCTCCTTTATCTTTGCCTACCCTAATCCACACTACAGATGGGTCCCTCTCATCTTGAACTCTGAGTAACCTAGTCTTCTCTTTTTAATCTTCCCCAACCTATTCCTCTCCCCTCCTAGATGAAGGAATTATTAGTTCTAAATGCTAGGTTGTGTCACAGCACTTTTATATGAGTCTATTGACAGTACTGTACATTTTGACTCCTGAAGGTAATTTCATAGCAACACATAAATAAAATATTTCAGCAAAATTAGTAAATAAGCTCTTAATTAAGCAGTATTGTTGCATTTTTCTCTTTGCAGTTAACATGTTGTCTATAATTATTATCTAATGATATTATTTCATTATTTTATAAAAAGCATCTAACTATGACTGAATACAGGTGAAACATGTGGATGAAGAGGCAGACATTTGGTGCCATGGATATGTCTTGAAAGTTATAAATTCACTGGACTCTACTGACACATTAGCTATTGATGGACAGACTGAACTGCTTCTGTACTTGGGTAATTATTTTTCATGCTATACTTTCTGTAGAATTTTACACATACAGTTATTACTTTTCTGCAGTATTATGCCATTGGATTCATAGTTTTCATTGTTGAAATTGAGTTCTACACCTAACGTAATACCAAGTCCTCAGTACAGTGTTTCACTTTTTCTTTTCATGTATGTGAGCCAGTCTTTTTAACTACCACTTAAGACAACTACTAGACAATTTTGCATTTTACTACTTCCCCTTTCTTTCTCCTGCTCCACATATTTTCCTTTCTCCTTGCAATGTAAATTTAATAATTTGAGTGTTTATCAGCTCTGCACAATTATTATTGTTTTTACAGCTGTTACTCAATACACACTGATTTCTGATAAAAAAATATTGCTAATATATTTCCTATTTTCACTGACATTTTTAAATTCTCTACAGTGCTCTCATCCTTGTAAGGATCTGAGGTTTATTTTATTGATCTTCACTGTTTCTAAAATGCAAACCTGAGTCCAATCAACATTTTGAAAATGACTTTTGAGTATATCATTACGGTAGTCCTGATCATTCTGTTTTCCTCAACAGCATCTGGGATGTATACAGACATGGTGATATTATGTATAAATTATCAACTTTAAAAGTTCTCATGATTCAAGCAACTATTTCACAGATTTTTGTGAATGTTTTGGTTCTGCACTGTCATATGTTTACTGTCGCTTCCTTGGCCATCTTTGGCATTCTCGTCATCATATTTCTAATTATTCTAATATTTCGCTCACTTGCTTTTTCTTCTTCTTATGTCTCAAAGGAAAAACATTGGTTTTTGAACTTCCATATCTTTCCACTTACTTTTAGGTTCCAGTCACTACTGTTGGTTATTCCAGATATAACTGAATTTTTAGTCACAATTTTTGTACATTATACAACTGCACTAGCACAGATAATATATGCACTACAATTAAATTAAGAGATTACTTTTATCACGTTAATAGTGTTGAGTAGAGTCAGATATTACAGTCATTACTTTATTGCTAATCTGCAGTATGTCAGGCAATCTCTCAGTAACGTATACACTTCCATCTTTTGACTTGTTTAGTGAGTAGAATCTATTTTAGAATGTCACATCTCCCATTTCAAAAAATCCTTAGCATTCACTGACTGCTTATCTATGATCTCTAATGCAGCTACTCTGTAAATTACCTGCCCTAAGCTTTGTCTTGAGTCATATTTCTGGTGCTGTCCCCCAACTTTTTGAAACAATAACTTATATTACATAGTATAATTTTGATTGCTTTTTTACCACTGCAGTTAATATTAATTGAAATATAGTTTTAATTAAAGGATGTACAAAACTTTAAAAAATATTATGAAAAGTGAAGTGTTATTCAAAGCAATAAAAGTAGTTGCTAGACTGAATCAATACTTGTGATGTGTCAGTGCTTCTTTTTCATTGTTCTATATATTACAAAAAGTGAGATTATTCAAACACTTGTAAGAAATTCAGTGTTGCTGGTGCATATGTATATAAAAATGACTACTCTGGGATTATCTTATTCCACACAGAAGAACAAGGCTTTGTGTGCCCAGTACCTGTGAAAAATCTAAAAGGAGAGTTTTACTCAAAGGAAACAATTTCAGACAAAGGTATGGTATGTTCTTATACACTTTATATCACATTTAATCTTTAAAATAAAAACTATGTGACAGAAAATTGCTACTTCCACTAGTCAACACCACATAGAATGTGCAGATGAAGCTCAGCATATGAGTTAAAGTTTTAATAGAGCCATCATTTTCCGAAGGGACTGTTTGTGTCTTCTGCAGGCTGTAGTATATTTGTGATAGGAAATGTATAAAATGGGTGGAGTTTTGCATTGCTTTGGATGCTAATAAAAATTACTAACAGAGATAGAGAGTACTGATTTCATAAGAACCCAATGTTTGTAATTAGTATATGATTTACATCTTGAGATATACAAGTAATTTCTAAACAAATACACATGCCATTCTTTTAGAAAAAAATGTCAAAAAGTTAGCCAGAGTTGGAACAATGTCCCAGTTTTCTGAGATTGCTTGTCTCTTGGACTGGCTTCTGTAAGTAATTATTTGCCAAGAAAGGTGTGTATCTCCTCGTATCAAGTCCTGTCAGAGCCAATCAGGAAAAATTATCCTGTTGGCATTTTCTGTTTCCAAACTCTTTAATAACATGAATCACACAACTTAATTTCAGAAAATGAAATATTATTGTAACCCCGTGGTCAGATGTGGTCTTGCATGTACCATGAATGCCAGAAGGTCTTACAACTGATGGAATCCCAAGAAAAACCTGACTTCAGAATAGAAGAATGGGAAGTCCAGGATGAAATAACAATAATATTATGAACAGGGCAAATTGCTACTCACTGCCTAAAGGAGGTGCTCAGTCTGCAGACAGGCATAATCAAAAGGCTACTAGAAGTTAAAATTTTTGGCCAAAAGGCTGTCTTCACAAATAGAAGCCACACACACACACACACACACACACACACACACACACACACACAGTGACACTAGCACAACCCACTCAGACCACATCAGCTGGGGACAGTGGCCATGTATGTTTCAGTTATGTTTGTGTCACTGTGTGTGTGCTTTCTATTTCCAAAGAAAACCAAAAGATTAAAATTTAGTAGTTTTTTGATTGTACCCATCTGCAGCTCAATGCCTCCTGTATGTGGTGAGTAGCAATCTGTCCTATCCATAATACTGTTGTTAATTGCCAAATAGGGTAATATATAGTGTGGATACTCATAAGATTCTGTGTTGGAGGGAATGTTCCAGTTCTTGTCTTTTGTAAATGACCATCCAAAGACATAAAAGAGTTAGCTAAAAACTTTTGTTTTTGCAAACAGTTTAAGTGTTAGTCTCACAAAAACTGGTATTACACAATTTCAGACAAACAAACATGACCTGCCAGGAAAAAAATGATGATGATGATGATAATTCTAATTATAATAACAACAGCAACAACAGCAAAGTATCGGATATGCTGAGTCACAGATAGGCACAACAAAAAGACTCTCACAATTAAAGCTTTCAGCCATTCAGGCCTTCATCAACAATAGATGACAGACAGACAGACACACACACACACACACACACACACACACAACACACACACACACACACACACACTCACTCAAATGCAAATCCCACACACAACTGCATTCTCAGACAACTGAAACCATACTGCCTGAGGCTGCAGTCATATGTGTGTGTGTGTGTGTGTGTGTGTGTGTGTGTGTGTGTGTGCGTGTGTGCGCGCATGTGTGTGTTGCCTTAATGGCTGAAAGCATTAATTTGATTTGATTTTTTATTGGTCCAGTTTTATCATACAGCACAAATTGTACAATTTATATTGGACAGGTCAAAGATAACTTACAATAATAAATAGTATTAGCAAAATAGTAGGCAAATTAAAAATAGGTACCTATTACAATTAATTTTGTTACGTATTCAGAAATTCTCTGACAGAATAGAAACAGTGCTTTATTAGAAATGCCTTTAGTTTAGCTTTAAATATTGGATGAGTAGCATTTTTTATTTCCTCTGGTATCTTATTGTGTAGTATTACACCAATGTTAATAATGCTTCTCTGATAGGTGGTTGTTCTGTGATACTTTTGATTTGTATTTGATTTTCCTCTGATACTGTAGTTGTGTAGATTTTTGTTCTGTAGCAGTTTGCCTGTTTTCAGGAGGTAGTCCCTAGTGAACAAGATAGTTTCATAAATGAATAAAGTTGGAACATTTAGAATACTGAGCTCAGTAAAATGGGATTTACAGGACTCCATCTTTTTAAGGCGACAAATTATTCTTAGAGCTCTTTTTTGCATTCTGGAAACCTTTACCCTGTTAGTTGAGTATCCCCAGAAAATGATCCCGTATCAGACTAGTGAGTGGAACTGTGCATAGTATGACTGAAGTACTGTTGTTTTGCTTGTTGTAGCCTTTAAAATTCTTAGGCCATAGCACACAGATGATAGTTTTCTAGACAAGTTATTTATATGTCTGTCCCACTTTAAGTCTTGCTGAACCCATAGACCCAAAAATTTTGTAACACTTACATTTTCTAGGGGATCATCTTTTTTAATTGCGCTTGAATAGACATTTGATTACTTGGAGGAATTAAATAAAAATCGACACACACACAGTTTTTTCAGTTGTGAGAGTCTTTTTGTTGTGTCTATCTGCAACTCAGCATCTCCACTATATTGTGAGTAGCAACTTTCCTTTTCATAATATTGTTACATTCCATCCTCGACTTTCCATTATTTAATAATAATAATAAAAATTACACTAAATGAAATAGTACCATATGTGTAAAATTTCTTAGAGTCCAACTCAAATTCAAATCAAGATAATACACAGAAAAATTATACATTGGCAGTACCATTAGTTTCTATACTTTCATATCCATTATTACAATTAAGTGTTCAAACTCTCACTGAGCACAATACTAACTGAACTCTAGGTCTTAAGACTTTATTATGCTCTTTATGTTCATAGTCATAAAACCCCTCTCCCTTTCTTTTTCTCATTTAAGACATATTCTATTTAAATTTTCATTTTACCATCTTGATAAAGGAATATCAACCTTTTTATGTAAAAGACCTACTGACTGAAATAAAAATCATTTATGTTTTACAATTGTGCAAGAGTGGTCTTCACCCTTAACTTGGATACATTTACACCTCCAAAACAATATTACAAGAAATAACCTGTTGACCTTGGTAGATCATAATGTCAAGAGAACATCTGAATTAAATGTAAGGCTCTGTGGAAGCAATAATGAATCCAATGTAATCAATAAAACTTGAGCTTTTTGCAGTATTCCTCTAAATGACGTGGTAAAGCCAGTATAAATCTCGCCCTAGACTTCTTCGTCAGGGCCTTGCAGTTGCTTTGCATAATATAGTTTCAGATAAGTATTATTATTATTAAACTTCCTGGCAGATTAAAACTGTGTGCCCAACCGTGACTCGAACTCGGGACCTTTGCCTTTCGCGGGCAAGTGCTCTACCATCTGAGCTACCGAAGCATGACTCATGCCCGGTAATCACTGCTTTACTTCTGCCAGTATCTCATCTCCTACCTTCCAAACTTTACAGAAGCTCTCCAGCGTACCTTGCAGAACTAGCACTCCTGAAAGAAAGGAAACTGCAGAGACATGGCTTAGCCACAGCCTGGGGGATGTTTCCAGAATGAGATTTTCACTCTGCAGTGAAGTGTGTGCTGATATGAAACTTCCTGGCAGATTAAAACTGTGCGCCCAACCGAGACTCGAACTCAGGACCTTTGCCTTTCGTGGGCAAGTGCTCTTTTTTGATTTCTTCAAGTTTGTGTTTTATGCTAAGCATCAGTGTTTTGCTTGCATAGAGGACTATTGATTTTGAGACTATGTTGTATTCTTGAATTTTTATCTGTCTTGACATGGATTTTTTTGTTGCAGAGTTTTTGGACTTACACTAATGTTTTTTTGACTTATTGGAGGGTATTTTGCGGTGAGATTTTTTCAAGGCCTGTCGGTTTGATGAATTCTCCAAGATATGTAAAGTATGAGACCTTGTTGATTTTACTATGTTTTGTTTTCAGGCTCATGATTTATTTTATTTTATGCATCTAGTACCATAGAATCAAATTGAGGAGCAGATTTCCAACATCATGGAACATGTCAGAGCATGAAATTACAACATAAAAGTAATAACAGATAAAATAAAATGTTTACAAACAAAAAAAAAAGACAAGCCATAAGTTTATGTAAACACAATCAACAATATAGCACAGGAATCAGCTTCATTTTTCAAAGAACTCTTCAACAGAATGGAAGGAGTGACCCATCAGAAAACTCTTGAGTTTTGATTTGAAAGTGTGTGGACTACTGCTAATATTTTTGAATTCTTGTGGTAGCTTATTGAAAATGGATGCAGCAGTGTACTTGAAGCGGGAACGTATTGTATCTCCGCTTACAGTTACTCATGTGCAGTGAACCGGCATTTATCGCCGCGCCCACGCACTATGCTCATGGGAGAGGCTTTGTGGCAATGAACGACTAGAGCGGTTTCGAGACAGGACACATTCATTTTTCCTACCTTCACAATAAATGTCACATAACAGTCTTCGCCGATGTTCGTCTACACGGGTGCGTTGCACCGGCGGCACGGCTCGGTCACCGATCCCAGAGGGTGTACACTCCAGTGACGAGCCGTGGCGCGACCGCGTGGACCGAGCGAGGCAAAAGGCCGCGTCACCGAATGTTCTGCTCCTGGCGCGACCGGAGGCGCCGTAACGTCCGCGAAGAAACGAAGGGCAATTGAACGGCGACTGCGTTTGCGACCGCGCGTACGCGTTTACGGCAGAGTCACGTTGACTCGACGCACGTGGTCCGCGGCGGAAGAACTGGGGAGACGTGTGTCGCGTCCCGTCGACTAGCTCGCACTGGGGGCAGCTTTGTTCCCGTGCGGTCCGGTGTACGACGCACCGTTGCCGAAATTCCGCGTAACGGTACAGCTGCCCCTGCTTGTGTCGGCAGTGCCGTAGTTCAGCCCCTCGTGCGCTGGACGGTGCTGCCGCCACACAGATCCCCCCTTGGAGAGCGGAGCTCCGTAGCTGCGAAAACGCGGCGATCGTTCTGTGGCGCGCGTGTGTTTAAAGTTCGCGCGCTGCGTGATGGCAGTGCGGCAGCTTTGGTGGGGGACGGTCGGCGTCCCGTGACGTCAGCGCGCCGGACCGGCGAGCGTGCGGTGGGCGTGTCCTCGCGCTGGCGGCTAGTGACAGCGGCAGTAGGCACTGGCTGCGACTGTCCGTAGCGATGCGCGTGAAGGCGCGCGTTGCAGGTCATTGGTGGTGACGTCTCAAAGGCGCTTGCGCGAGTGCGTTGCCATCGGAACTCGAACGCGGGTCCGGGAGCTACTACGGACAAGCCGGGCGGTGTGGAGCGCGATGTCCGGAGCTCGACGGAGAAGCGAATGCGGTAAGCTGGCGCGGATGCCGATCCGGCCTCAACGCCCGACGCGGCGGAGGCAAACGACGCGAACGCGGGTCCAGGAGCTGTGACGAACGCAGGAGACGGTGTCCGGGGCTCGACTGGAGTTACCGGCCGAAGGCACTTGCAGCTGGAGGTCGGGTCTCTACAGCAGACGGCGGCTCGTGGGCGCCGAATTCTGACGGCGTTCGGCGGCTCGGGCGCGTGATTGCCGGTTTGGGTGTCGTGGCGCGCTGGCGACGCAGCACGGCCGTTTGAATCGGACGCGGCGGCCGGCGCGCGTGACGTAGTCCGCTGGCGGCTGTGGTGGGGGCGACCGGTGCGCCTGTGGTGGGCGCGGTCCGGGCGGCCGTACCAGCTGCCTGGGCATGGTGGTGGGAGGCGCACGTGGCGGCGCGATGACAGCGGGCTGCAGCTGTGCGTCACCGGCGGGTCCGGGTGCGGGTTCCGTCTGACCGCTGGCAGAGGGAGTGTCGTCCGTGATCAGATCTTCTGCCGGGTCGAAGAAATGCGTGGCTGGTGGAGCGGGCAAGACGTAGGCAGGTTTGACACGGTCGATTGACACTGTCGACGGCTTTCCGTTGCACTCGATGACCAGCGTTTTGTCTCCTCGGGCGAACACGCGGTGCGGTCCACTGTAGGGCGGTCGAAGAGGTGGCCGTACTGCGTCGGTACGCAACATGACGTGCGTGCAGCGCTGCAGGTCGGCGTGGACGAATATCTTCCCGGTGCCGTGCCGCGTCGGTGCGTGCGCTCGGAGGCCGGCCATGTGACTGCGCAGACGTTCCGCCAGAGTGGGTGCCACGGCGTCGCGTGGGAGTCTTATATCTTCGACAAAATCGCCCGGGATTGTCAGGGATTGCCCGTAAACGAGGTCGGCAGGTGACGCGCCGATCTCCTCCTTCGGCGTGACTCGCAGGCCGAGCAGCACCAGTGGAAGCGCCTCTGGCCATGAGGTGTCGTGGCAGGTTAGAGCGGCTTTGAGAGTCCTGTGTAACCGTTCGACCATGCCATTCGACGCCGGATGGTAGCTGGTTGTCCTGTGTAACCGGGTGCCACACAGTCTGGCGACGTGCGTGAACAACGCGCAGTCAAACTGTCGGCCGCGATCAGTTGTCACGTGACTGGGACATCCGAAGCGTGCCACCCAGGTGTCGACGAATGCTGTGGCGACGGTCTCGGCTGTGACGTCCGCGACGGGCGTTGCTTCCGGCCAGCGAGTGAAGCGGTCCACCATCGTTAGGAGGTACCGCTTGCCTTGTGAGGGAGGAAGCGGGCCGACGAGGTCCACGTGAACGTGCGCAAAACGGCGTGTCGCGTCCGGGAAGGTGCCCACGGGTGCGTGGGTGTGCCTCCCGACTTTGGCGCGTTGACATGCGGTGCAAGTGCGCGCCCATTCACGACAGTCCTTCCGAAGCCCGGGCCAGACGAAACGCGCAGCCACGAGCGTCGCAGTGGTGTTGGTGCCGGGGTGTGACAGTCCGTGGACACGGTCGAAAGCACTGCGCCGGAATTTCTCCGGGAGGAACGGTCGGTGCGTGCCGGTTGAGGTGTCACACCAAATCTTCCGTGCGGAGCCGGGGACAGGCACCAGCTCCAGTTGCAGGCCGCTGGAAGTGTCGTGACGGAAGCGGTGCAGTTCTTCGTCACTCTCCTGTACTTGGGCCACGTCCTCAAAGTTCACAGGGGGTGAAATAACGGCACACGCTCGGGACAAACAATCGGCGACGATATTGTCTATTCCCGAAATGTGTCGAATGTCAGTCGTGAATTGCGACACGTACTCTAACTGCTGGAGTTGGCGCGGTGAACACTTAGTGTGGTTGTTCGCGAACGCGTGTGTAATGGGTTTGTGATCGGTGAAAATGATGAACCGTCGGGCTTCGATGGACGGTCGGAAGTATTTCACCACCGCGTACACCGCAAGCAACTCTCGGTCATAAGCGCTCCAAGCGCGCTGCGAATCGGAAAGCTTTTTGGAGAAAAAACCGAGAGGCTGCCAACTCCCGCCGACGCGCTGTTGTAACACCGCGCCGATGGCGGCCTGGCTGGCGTCCACGACAACAGCTAAGTCCGCGTCATGTACCGGGTGCGCGAGCAGCGTCGCTTCCACGAGATTCCTTTTTGAGTCCGTGAAGCTCTGCTCCATTGCGTCTGTCCAATTCACGAGGGTCTTTCCTTTTGAGGTAGGACCTTGTAACGCCTTAGTCAGCGGCTCTTGCACGGCTGCGGCGTTGGGCAGGTGTCGTCGATAAAAGTTCAACATGCCGAGGTAACGTCGTAATTCTTTGTGCGTCTGCGGACGCGGCATGTTCTGTATTGCCTTCACTTTCTCCGGTAGCGGTGTCGATCCGGTGGGCGTAATTAAATGGCCGAGGAACTCAATTTCCGTCACGCCGAACTCGCACTTAGCGGGGTTAATGACGATGTCGGCTTCGCTCAGGCGCTGAAAGATGGTCGTTAAGTGGCGGCGGTGGAGTTCGGGCGACTTGGAATACACCAAGATGTCGTCGAGGTACGCAAAGCAAAATGGCAAGCCTCGCAAGACGCCGTCCAGGAACCGCTGCCAAGTCTGGGCAGCATTCCGAAGACCGAAAGTCATAAACAGGCTTTCGAAAAGCCCAAAGGGTGTTACGATGGCTGTTTTTTCGATGTCTTCGGGCGCCACCGGAATTTGGGTGTACGCCTTTGCGCAGTCGATCTTGCTGAACACCGCGCAGCCCGCCAAGGCATAGCTGTAGTCTTGAAGGTGTGGGACTGGGTATCGGTCCGGCACCGTTCGCGAATTAAGGGCGCGATAGTCCCCACACGGGCGCCACGAATTGTCTTTTTTGGGCACTAAGTGCAACGCCGATGACCATGGGCTGCTCGATGGTCGCACGATGCCTAGCCGCAGCATGGCCTCGAACTCTGCCTTCGCTGCTGCGAGTCTGTCCGGCGCGAGTCGACGTGGGCGACACGATGTGGGGGGTCCGGGTGTGGTTATTATGTGGTGCACCGTCGAATGTTTGACGTCTCTCGGTGCACCGGCTGGGCGGGTGAGGTCGGGGAATTGTTCCAGAATGTCAGCGTACGGTCCGGGGCACTTCACGGGTTTAACGCTGTAGTATGCAGCCTGCCGGCGCTGTCCCGCTATCTTTAAATTAGTCGTGGCGTCAATGAGCTGGCCGTTTGCGATGTCGGCTAGTAGCCCGTAGTGGCCGAGAAAGTCTGCGCCCAGGATCGGCTCATTGACGTCGGCCACGGTAAAAGTCCACGAGAACGTGCGCCGTAGGCCTAGATCTATATTGCGGCTGTGTGTGCCGTAGGTTTTAATAGCGGAATTGTTCGCCGCTGTAAGGCAGAGTGCCTCGGCCCGCCTGCAGTCTCGTAACATAGAACGGGGGAATATCGAGAGGTCCGAGCCCGTGTCGACGAGGTACCTCACGCCTGCCCCCCGTTCCGCAATAAACAGACGCTTCGATATCACACTGCAGCCGGGTGCGCCTAGGTCCGGTCGCAGCTGGCGTTTGGGTGCGAGCAAGGGGCGCGGCACCTGGTTGCTTCGTTGCCGAAGCGGGCGTGGTACCAGCAGTAGCCGCTTTGTGCGTGCTGTGACGTCGGCGGGGTACCGTTGGAGTGGCTGTTGCTGCGTTGCCGGCTGCGCGAGCCGCGCCGCCTGTCGCCCGGTCTGCTGCCGCTGCGGCGCGTGCTGCCCTCTTGCTGCGAGCGCGCCAACCGGTCGACTTGCGTCGAGAGAGCTGCCACCTGTGCGGTCAAGTTTTGCACTAGCTGGTGCAGGTCGGCATCCGGTGCGGGTGCGGGAGGCGCTTGCCGCCACGGAGGTGGGGGGACGGAGTCGTAAGCTGCCGCAGCCGCGGTGCTAGGCGCCGTTGTCAACGCGTCGTGCACCCTGTCGGCCAAGTTAGCGACGGCGTCCAGCTGCATCTCCGTCTGTGCGGCTATCACTGCCTGCACCTGAGCTGGGAGGCTGCGCACCCAGATAGTGCGCAACAGCGAATCTGGCACCATATCGGACTGCGCGAGGCTCCGCAAGTGGCGCAGGAACTGCGAGGGCCTCCGATCGCCGCATTCCTCTTGCCGCAGCAGTTGGTGCACTCGCTGTTCCTCTGACGACGAAATCCGCCGGATCAGCTCTTCCTTGAGCCGTTTGTAGCTCGACTGCGTCGGCGGGGCGGTGATTATATCCCGCACTTCGGCCGCATAGTTCTGGTCCAGCTGGCTCACTACGTGCCCAAATTTCGCCAGGTCGCAGGTCACGTGGTTGCTCATAAATACCGCCTCGATCTGGCTGAACCACATTACAGGGTCGCGCGGCCAAAAGGGAGGCAGCCTGATCAATGCCCGTCCAGCGCTTGTCGGCGTTCCGGTGGTCGTAGGAGGCGTCGGTGTGGCGGGGATTTGCGCGCCAACATTGTCCTGAGCTGTCTGTGGCTGCGCGGCGTCCGCGCGTGTAGTCCGTGCCTGTAGCTCACTCTCTAGCCTCGTGTTGCGTGCGAGCAGTTCTTCGACGGTCTTTTGTAACTCCTCTAGTGTCGCCATCTTAGTTCAGAGTCGAATCCTCGTACAAGAGGAAAGTACACAGCGAAAATAACACAAGGGAAACACACGAAAAAAAAAATAACACTAAGCAGTCTGCGATCAAAACAAACGCGCACAAAAAACAATACAAAAAAAAGTTAGTTAAAAAAAATTAGTACGGAGCACTGTTCGGCGCGGGTGTATACGCGCAAGCCCACTCGCGGTTCCACGTCTCTAGTACCGACGAACGTTCGTCACCACGTGTTTTTTTAGCCTCAGATCACGTCGGGGTCACCAGTGAAGCGGGAACGTATTGTATCTCCGCTTACAGTTACTCATGTGCAGTGAACCGGCATTTATCGCCGCGCCCACGCACTATGCTCATGGGAGAGGCTTTGTGGCAATGAACGACTAGAGCGGTTTCGAGACAGGACACATTCATTTTTCCTACCTTCACAATAAATGTCACATAACAGTCTTCGCCGATGTTCGTCTACACGGGTGCGTTGCACCGGCGGCACGGCTCGGTCACCGATCCCGGAGGGTGTACACTCCAGTGGCGAGCCGTGGCGCGACCGCATGGACCGAGCGAGGCAAAAGGCCGCGTCACCGAATGTTCTGCTCCTGGCGCGACCGGAGGCGCCGTAACGTCCGCGAAGAAACGAAGGGCAATTGAACGGCGACTGCGTTTGCGACCGCGCGTACGCGTTTACGGCGGAGTCACGTTGACTCGACGCACGTGGTCCGCGGCGGAAGAACTGGGGAGACGTGTGTCGCGTCCCGTCGACTAGCTCGCACTGGGGGCAGCTTTGTTCCCGTGCGGTCCGGTGTGCGACGCACCGTTGCCGAAATTCCGCGTAACGGTACAGCTGCCCCTGCTTGTGTCGGCAGTGCCGTAGTTCAGCCCCTCGTGCGCTGGACGGTGCTGCCGCCACATACTGCACGTCTGTCCGCACAAGAGTCAAGGCAGTGCAAATGCAGATTGGACTTCTGCCTACTATTAACTGAGTGAAAGCTGCTAATTCTTGGGAATAAGCTGATATTGTTAAGAATACATACATTGAGAGGTCAATGTCAGAATACCCAGACTAATGAACAGGGGTCAACAAGAGGTTCGTGAACTCACACCAGTTATTGCCCAAGCCACCCATATCTGAGCCAAAAATATCCTTTCAGAATGGGAAAAGTTGCCCCAGGATATAATACCATTTGTCATAAGCATATGAAAATAAGCAAAGTAACCTACTTTTCGTGCCGAACTATGACATGCTTCAAATACCATTACAACAGTAAAAATGGCAGCAGTAAGTCTTTGAACAACATCCTGAATGTGGGGTTTCCATGACTGTTTACTATCTATCTGAACACCTATAAATCTGAACTATTCAGTTTCACTAATTATATGCCCATTCTATGAAATTAAAATGTCAGGTTTTGTTGGATTTAGCGTTAGTTTATTTTCTACAAGCCGTTAACTTATGTCAAGAAATGCACAATTTGAAACAGTGCAAATGTTGATCACAACATCCTTTACTACAGAGCAAGTGTCATCAGCAAACAGAAATATTTTAGAGTCACTTGTAATACTGGAGGGCCATCTTTCATATAAATAAGGAACAGGAGTGGCCCCACCACTGATCCCTGTGGCACACCCCATTTAACCGAGCCCCACTCAGATCCCACATCATAGTCATTCTCCAAACTGTGGGTAACAACCTTTTGCTGTTTGTTGCTAAAGTAAGAGGTGAACCAATTGTGAGCCACTCCCCTCATTCCATAATGGTCCAACTTCTGGATCAATATTCTGTGATCAATACAATCGAACACCTTAGTTAAATCAAAAAGATGCCTGGCATTCGAAACATTTTGTTTAATCCATCCAGTACCTTACAGAGAAAAGAGAATATAGCATTATCAGTTGTTAAACCACTTCTAAAAATGAACTGTACATTTGACAGGAAATTGTTGTTGTTGTTGTGGTCTTCAGTCCAGAGACTGGTTTGATGCAGCTCCACATGCTACTCTATCCTGTGCAAGCTTCTTCATCTCCCAGTACCTACATCCTTCTGAATCTGCATGGTGTATTCATCTCTTGGTCTCTCTATACAGCTTTTACACTCCACACTGCCCTCCAATACTAAATTGGTGACCCTTGAAGCCTCAGAACATGTCCTATGAACTGATCCCTTCTTCTAGTCAAGTTGTGCCACAAATTTATCTTCTCCCCAATTCTGTTCAATACCTCCTCATTATCTATGTGATCTACCCATCTACAGCATTCTTCTGAAGCTCCACATTTTGAAAGCTTCTATTCTCTTCTTGTCCAAACTATTTATCGCCCATGTCTCACTTCCATACATGGCTACACACCATACAAATACTTTCAAAAATGACTGAAAGTTAACAAATTTCCCTTCTTCAGAAACAGTTTCCTTGCCATTGCCAGTCTACATTTTATATCCTCTCTACTTCAACCATCATCAGTTATTTTGCTCCCCCACTTCCTAATCACCTAACTTAATTCGGCTACATTCCATTATCCACATTTTCCTTTTGTTGATGTTCATCTTATATCCTCCTTTCAAGACACTGTCCATTCCGTTCAACTGCTCTTCCAAGCCCTTTTCTGTCTCTGACAGAATTACAATGTCATTAGTGAACCTCAAAGTTTTTATTTAGTCTCCATGGATTTTAATTCCTACTCCAAATTTTTCTTTTGTCTCCTTTACTGGTTGCTCAATACACAGATTGAATAACATCGGGGAGAGGCTACAACACTGTCTCACTCCCTTCCCAACCACTGCTTCCCTTTCATGGCCCTTGACTCTTATAACTGCCATCTAGTTTCTATACAAATTGTAAATAGCCTTTCACTCCCTATATTTTACCCCTGCTACCTTCAGAATTTGGAAGAGTATTCCTGTCAACATTGTCAAAAGCTTTCTCTAAGTCTACAAATGCTAGAAACGTAGGTTTGCCTTCCTTAATCCACCTTCTAAGATAAGTTGTAGGGTCAGTATTGCCTCACGTGTTTCAATATTTCTAAGTAATCCAAACTGATCTTACCCGAGGTCGGCTTCTACCAGTTTTTCCATTTGTCTGTAAAGAATTCGCGTTAGTATTTTGCAGCTGTGACTTATTAAACTGATAGTTCGGTAATTTTCACATCTGTCAACATCTGCTCTCTTTGTGATTGGAATTATTATATTCTTCTTGAAGTCTGAGTGTATTTCGCCTGTCTCATACATCTTGCTCACCAGATGGTAGAGTTTTGTCAGGACTGGCTCTCCCAAGGCCGTCAGTAGTTCTAAAGGAATGTTGTCTCTCCCGGGGCCTTGTTTCGACTTAGGTCTTTCAGTGCTCTGTCAAACTCTTCACTCAGTATCGTATCTCCCATTTCATATTCATTTACATCCTCTTCCATTTCCATAATATTGTCCTCAAGTACATCGCCCTTGTATAGACCCTCTATATACTCCTTCCACCTTTCTGCTTTCCCTTCTTTGCTTCGAATTGGATTTCCATCTGAGCTCTTGATATTCATACAAGTGGTTCTCTTTCCTCCAAAGGTCTCTTTAATTTTCCTGTAGGCAGTATCTATCTTACCCCTAATGAGATAAGCCTCTACATCCTTACATTTGTCCTCTAGCCATCCCTGCTTAGCCATTTTGCACTTCCTGTCAATCTCATTTTTGAGACGTCCGTATTCCTTTTTGCCTGCTTCATTTACTGCATTTTTATATTTTCTCCTTTTGTCAATTAAGTTCAATATTTCTTCTGTTACCCAAGGAGTTCTACTAGCCCTCGTCTTTTTACCTACTTGATCCTCTGCTGCCTTCACTACTTCATCCATCAGAGCTACCCATTCTTCTTCTACTGTACTTCTTTCCCCCATTCCTGTCAATTGTTCCCTTATGCTCTCCCTGAAACTCTGTACAACCTCTGGTTCTTTCAGTTTATCCAGGTCCCATCTTCTTAAATTCCCACCTTTTTGCAGTTTCTTCAGTTTCAATCTACAGTTCATAACCAATAGATTGTGGTCAGAGTCCACATCTGCCCCGGAAATGTCTTACAGTTTAAAACCTGGTTCCTAAATCTCTGTCTTAACATTATATAATCTATCTGAAACCTTCCAGTATCTCCAGGCCTCTTCCATGTATACAGCCTTCTTTAATGATTCTTGAACCAAGTGTTAGCTATGATTATGTTATACTCTGTACAGAATTCTAGCAGGCGGCTTCCTCTTTCATTTCTTACCCCCATTCCATATTCATCTACTGCATTTACTTCTCTTCCTTTTCCTACTATCGAATTCCAGTCACCCATGACAATTAAATTTTTGTCTTCCTTCACTATCTGAATAATTCTTTTGTATCATCATACATTTCATCAATGTCTTCGTCATCTGCAGAGCTAGTTGGCATATAAACTAGTACTACTGCGGTAGGTGTGGGCTTCGTGTCTATCTTGGCCACAATAATGCATTCACTATGCTGTTTCTAGTAGCTTACCTGCACTCCTATTTTTTATTCATTATTAAACCTACTCCTGCAATACCCCTATTTGGTTTTGTATTTACAACCCCGTATTCACCTGACCAAAAGTCTTGTTCCTCCTGCCACCGAACTTAACTAATTCCCACTATATCTAACTTTAACCTATCCATTTCCCTTTTTAAATTTTCTAACCCACCAGCCCGATTAAGGGATCTGACATTCTACACTCTGATCCGTAGAACACCAGTTTTCTTTCTCCTGATAACGACGTCCTCCTGAGTAGTCCCCACCCGGAGATCCGAATGGGGGACTATTTTACCTCCAGAATGTTTTACCCAAGAGGACACCATCATCATTTAATCATACAGTAAAGCTGCATGCCCTCGGAAAAAATTATGGTTGTAGTTTCCCCTTGTTTTCAGCTGTTTACAGTACCAGCATAGCAAGGCCATTTTCGTTAATGTTACAAGGCCAGATCAGTCAATCATCCAGACCCTGCAACTACTGAAAAGGCTGCTGCTCCTTTTCAGGAACCACATGTTTGTCTAGCCTCTCAATGGATACCCCTCCGTTGTGGTTGCACCTACCACCTACGGTACGGCTATCTGTATCGCTGAGGCACCCAAGCCCCCCCCCCCCCCCCCCCCCCCCCGCCAATTGCTAGGTCCATGGTTCATAGGGGGAGGATAGCAAATTATGTTAAAGAAAATGGTCAGTTATCCTTACACATACAGCCTTTTCATTAACTTTAGCAAACATTGATCAGCACTCCTCTGGATGGAATAATATTTAAAATAAGAGAAAGGCTATCACTCACCTTAGCTGAGCAGTACATAAATTCACACACACAGATACCCAAATACATACTCCTGCACTCACTAATTGTTGATTGTCTATTGCTGAGAGCAATTGCCTGGGCAGATTGAAGGTAGTGAAGGGTGCATAAGATAAGGAGGTCATAGTGGGATAATGAGGAACAAGTCTTTCAAAATATGACTCATGGTGGCGCAAGAAGACGAAAGGAGCTCTGAGGGTATAGGGAAAGGGGGGAGGGAAGAAGGAAAGGAGAAGCAGGTGGAGATGAAGAAGGAGATGGGGAGAGGTGAGAGAAAGGGAGAGGATTGTCCATGTGAGAGGGAGGGAGAAAAGATGGTGGAAGATGGCCATACATAATTTGAAGGGGAAGGAGTGGGGAAAGAGAAGAGAGAAGGGGAAAGGTAAGATGAGGCAGTGGGAAACAGGTTAGCAGAGGTTCAGGCCAGGAGGATTGTGAGAGACGAATCCCACCTGTTTAACTCAGAGAGATTGTGCTAGAAGGATATATCCAAATAGCGTGTGTAGTGAAGCAGCTGATAAAGCCATTTTTCCTGTGGTACACATCATGTTCAGCAACTGGATGATCAAGTTTATGCTTTGTCACAGTATAGCAGTGGTCATTCATGTAGTAGACAGTTGGTTACTTGTCACTCCCACACAGAATCCCATACAGTAATTACAGCATAGCTGATATATAACTTGGCTGACTTCACACATGGCATTACCTTCCTTGGCCAGGAGGGCCTATGACTGGACTGTGGTAGGAGCTATGGGGTGGGTGTATGGGACAGATCTTGAGCCTGGGTCAACCACAAAGGAATGCTGCATGAGGTGCAGGACTAGAAGCAGGATTGGAGTAGGGATGCACTTGGATATATTGTAGGTTGGATGGGCAGCAGAATATTACTTTAGGTGACATGGATAGGTGTTATAAGTTCAAGTTGAACAAATATATTTCAAGGAAGACACAATATATGAAAGTCACAGATCTAGTAAACAGAGTAAGACATGTGTACACTTTAACAGTCAAATCATAACTGACTCTGAGTCTAGTGGCCGCTGGCTGGCTGGCCGCTTAGGTGGCACTGCTGCTGCAAGGCTGGCAGACAGCGCCGCATGTAGAGGATGCACGTAACTGCACGGCAGCACTTTGAAAGATTGGTGAGTCACAAAAATAGGATTTTGGGTGGATATCCCTCATCTCAGGGCATGACAAAAGGTAATCAATATCCTGGTGAAGGATGTGGTTGAGCTTTTCAAGGCAAGGGTGGTAATGGGTGATCAGAGGAGTGCTGATCAGTGGATGGTTACAGGTTTGCTAGTGTCAGAGGAGGATATGGCATGGGAAACCTGTTAATGGATGAGGTGTAAAGGATTGTCTGTCAATAAAGGATCTGTTAAACTGATCAGTACATTTCAACAACCCCTGCTTTGCACTGCAGATGTGGCATGCACAGGTGGTGAGGTTGCAAGGAAGAGACTTGTTGACGTGGAACTGATAACAGCTCTCGAAGTGGTGGTGCTATTGGTGGTTGGTTCATTTCATGTGAACATATGTATTTGTGGAGCCATCTGAGAACTGGAGATTGACATCTATGGAAGGTGGTTCATTGAGCCGAGAAGGGCCAGGCGAAGTGGATCTGGGAGTAGGTGTTGAGGAAAGAGCAAAGGTTGTCCCTTTCACAAGTTCAGATCTCGAAAATGTCATCAATGAACAGTAACCAGGCAAGTGGTTTTTAGGTGTTGGCTAGACATATGATATTAAAAATGACCATTAAGATACCATAGCAAACTTTATTATACGGCAATACATCTTGGGCTTTATACACCTATTGTCATACAATCCCCAAGGTTAAGATGTTCTTGAAATGACTGCAAGATCACAATTCAGTTCATTCCACATATACCAAGCACATCCTGCTTAGTATGTGTGCCCATGACCATCTTTGACTGGTTATTGCCCAGTTAACAGTGCAGAGATGCACTCAGCCTGCAGATGTACAGCATGCCTATTGTCATGACAGCAGTCATGTGGATCTACTGATCCACTACATTACAGTTCTGTGGCACCTTTGCTTGCTGACCCTGATATTTCAGGTACATGAGCAGTTGTAGTATTTCCCAGCCAAACTGCTGAAGTATAGCCTTCATCCGACTGGCAGTGTATGGAGAGGTGTTATCGTGCTACAGGATGATTCTGTCTGACAGTGTTACTGGGTGTTTTGACTTTATGGCAGAGAGTAGTTTTTGCAACGTTTTTTCATAGCAGTGAGCACTGACTGTGGTTGCATGCTCTATAAACTCAATGAGCAGAGGGCTTCTGCAGTTGAACAAGCTGCCTACCTTCTTGTTCTGACAATGTGCTGTAATACAGTATCCAATGGTATCTACCTTCATTGATGTGAGTATCTATTGGTACCAGAGTTGTGGAGGAGCTATGAGAATTATTAGATGTGGCAGCGTCTCTTTTATTACTTCGTTGTTAATATTTTTGAGATAGTTTTCATTATAACCATTTGAAAAACCTGTGAATTGGATGAAATTATATTCACACTTGAAAGTCTTAGGTGACAAAGACATGTTCGAATGCTGCTTTTTTGTATTTTGCAGGTGATTAGAAGTTTGATGTATCACTGTGTCCGTAGTTGAAGGTTTTCGAAAACTGTCAAAATGGAAAGTGTTATCCCTCAACATACTCAACAGATCTAGACAGTGTACCCCCCTGTACTATATTCTATGGTAAATTAGATGCTTGCTTGCTGTGAATTTAAATGTCTGACAAATGTCTCACACTCAGTTTCTAGACCCATGTATAACAGCAAAACATCATCTATGCAGTGGCAACAACTTTTACAGTTTTCTCACCATGTAACAGGTATTGTTGTACATAATCATGTTCAAATTTTTGTCCTGTAAATGTTTGCTAAGCAATATGCTGGGAGGGAGGGGAGGGGGTTGGTGTATCAATAGTCCTTGGTTCTGAATGTAAGCGCAATCCCCAAACTTAAAGTAGGCGAACTGGAGCAACAACTCAAGCAATCATAGCATCTTATTAAGTTCAAAATGGTTCAAATGGCTCTGAGCACTATGGGACTTAACATCTGTGGTCATCAGTCCCCTAGAACTACTTAAACCTAACTAACCTAAGGACATTACACACATCCATGCCCGAGGCAGGATTCGAACCTGCGACTGTAGCAGTCACGCGGTTCCGGACTGAGCGCCTAGAACCACTAGACCACCGCGGCCGGCTCTTATTAAGTTCCTCCATGGATCATCCACTATACATGTATAAATTATTAGACACCATTCTAACGATCTGGTTGGTCAGGATATTAGAGTACATGTTCTTGATATGTAGGATTGCAATGCTGATATTCAGTGATACTGATAAGTTAGTCGGGTCTGAAATTAATTGTGCCATTATCAATTGCGAATTGGGACAGATGTTTGTAATATGTGTTTAAATAAATGTGATTAATTTTTCTGATTGGTAGCCTACCCCATTTTTGCCATTAAAAGTTGGGCGTACTGTAAAATCTTCTTTATGGACTTCTATGACCACACATAGCCTGGGGGCCTCAGATTCAATTGGAAACAGTGATATTTTTCGAATGTTTTTGAGAATGTCTCAATTGCTTTCAAATGCCTTTTAATTTTGCTAGCCAAAGCTGTTCACACAAGTTTCGATAAGGTCATGGTGACCTCCTTCGACTGCAGGGGCCATCTGTTCATCGAGTGTGGAACCACAACCAATATGCATTACAAAAACTGTGGAGTGCCATAAAGTCAAAACATCCAGGAATGCTGTTGGGCACAATCACCCTGCTGTATGATAATGCCCATCCCTACACTGCCTATCAGACAAGGCTGTGCTTCAGGGATAAGATAAGATAAGATAATTTACTGTCACATAACATGTTTTCATACAATCATTTGATTGAGAACATTGGTGACTTGTCAGTCTTTAACCTAAGTTGTTACAGTATTTCATATACTACAGGAAATACGTAACACATACATTGCTTATTATAATAAAAATACAACATTATATTTTAAATCTTTTCATAACTCATCAGATCATTACCATAGACTTCACGCACCTATATGAAGTATGGATGTACTGAATGGAATACAAACTGCCATTCAAACTATAATTCTATGTACAAACATGAATATACAGTGAATGTGTATACTTTGTATCTATATGGCTTCGAAAGTATACCATTTGTACTTGTATCCTTACTCCCTATTCCTATTTATGAATTCTTCTAAACTATAACATTTGCTTTTTATTCATTTAGAAATTCTTCTAGACTATAACAACATTTGCTTTTTAGGTAGGTACCAATGGTCTCCAGCGTGGATTCCCCAAATATTGACCTTATCTTATTTCTGATCTTCAGAGCCATGTAATATGGAGTATTCATATAATGTGAGTCTGTGACAAGCTGGCATGTATTTCAATTTATGTTTAGTTTCATAGTCATGTGTGAATGTATTTCCTTCAAACAGATGCGAGTTTTTCTGTTCAAAGAGAAGTATTTCATATATGAAGATGGAAGGGATTGTCATGAAGTCCAGGCTTTCGAACTGTGGTTTGCATGAATGTCTACTATTAGTTCCTGTCATTGCTCTGATTATTTATTTATTTATTTGTAGTTTGAAGATTTGAAGGAGGTTTGTCTTCTCAGCACCCCAAAAAATTATTCCATATCTTATAAATATTATGAAATACGCGTGGTATACAATTTTGTTCACCGTTAAATCTGTTAAGTTGTGTAGTACCCTCATTGCATTAAATAAACTATTTAATATCTTCAGTAAACTGTCCACATGGTCGGTCCATTGCAAGTTTTTATTTAAAGTTATCCCAAGAAATTTTACAGAATCAACTGTGGTCAGTTCTTCACCTGAATATTCTATTTGTGATATACATTCAGTAGTTTGTTTGGTCCTGAAGTGTATGATTTGAGTTTTTTCAAGATTTAATTTCATAGCATTATTTTTTATCCATTGTTCAAAAAAGTTCTTGTAGAGTTTGTTTCATAGTCCATACTAATTCTTCAGTGTTTTTGGAGCAGACTACAGCAGTTGAGTCATCTGCGTAAAGTATTGTATCTGTATTTACTTTGCTAGGCATGTCATTTATGTAATATAAGAACAGAAGTGGTCCTAATATCGAGCACTGGGGTATGCCTGCTTGTATTTCTTTCCAGCTAGAACAACTTTTCTCTCCCTTTTGATGTATTACCACCCTTTGGTGACTGTTTTTGAGATAAGATGAAAACCATCTTATAGATTTTCCGTGCTGCACACCACCAACACAAATGACTTCAGCAGCTCCTTCACTATACAAGCCATTTGAATACTAACTTCCAGCACAAGTTTCTCTGAACTACACAGGTGAGAATTGTCTCTTGAGTATACCCTGCACTCTCGCAAGCCTCCTGGCCTAAATCTCCACTCACCTGTTTCCTACTGCCACACCTTACCTTTCCCCTTCTCTCTTCTGTTCACATCTCTACTTTCCTGTCCAGATTGTGTACTGACATCTACAACCACCCTTCCTTCTACTCCCCCACCCCAAACATCATGTGGGCAAACCTCTCTCTTTCCCGCACCCATTCCTGTCTTCCTCTCCATCTCCACCTTTCTCTCCTTGCCTTCCTTCCCTCTCCCTTCTCCCTCTGTCTTTTATATGTTTTATCTTTTGTACTGCTTTTGTGTAACCACTGGATTATCTACCAAAAACAACTATGTCCCACTGACCCACTACATCCTCCTTGCCTCATGCATCATTCTCTACCCTCTCCCCACATTAACCTGCACAGACAACTGTTCTAAAAAATTGATGATAAACGGGGAGTCTTGCTGCAACTGCAGGATTGCATGTTTGGGCTCTGTGTGTGAATGTGTGAACTTTTACTAGAAAAAGAGCAAGAACTCAAAAGCTGATGCAAATATTGTTTTCTGTTACAAGTTTCTGTGCATCATGCATTGGTCTACTACAGGTGAATGTTTGTTTTTCCTTTATTTTGTGTTATCTATTATGTTTACTACATAATTTGGAGAAGAGGGACCAAGGGGGTATGTTAATAATTTTCTTTTCCACTACTGGAGGTTCTCAGTTTCTTACTGTATGTCAGATTGGAGTTTGTTGAAGACTTCCACTGTAGAACATATACCCCAAGCCTGAACCCCAGACGAAGGGGCAAGGTCTTCAAGGGAATTGGTTTTCTCGATATCTTGAGTGAGCGTTCCATTTCTTTTGTTTTGAATGTGCATCAAGATTTTCTTGATGTTTCACAGTATCAGACAGCATTGACAGTTTCACCTCTGGGAGGGAGCTCAACAAGCAGAAAATGATGCAAAAAGGGTGTTCAGCAGTGGCTGTCTTTACTGGCAGCATATTTCTATGAAGAGCTCATACAAAAGTTGGTTTCCCACAGTAACAAATATCTGGACAGTGGTGGCATACTATGCAGGGAAATAGTTCGAGAAATACTCTTTCTTGTAAAAATAAATTTTGTCCTGAAAAAAATGTTTTCATGAGTTTTTTGCCAAAACAGTACTTCCTCTCAGACATGGCTTATTTTTTGGATAAAAACGTACAGTGTCATTGTATGGACAATGCATGCACTAGTTATTGATGTATACAATATGAATAATAATGAAACTAAACAGTGTATATACTTCCAGTTGCACAATCCATTCTAAGTCTAGTAGAAATGAGTAACTAGAAATGTAAGAGACACAGGAGAACAAAATTAGAAAGACTAGAACACTTTGGTGACTTTAGATGTGGCATGTGCCTAGTGACCACCTTTAACATTTCTGTCTTGTCTTAAAGGTAGTATTTCCACCTCGTTCACCATTTTCCTCTTCTTTTATTGGTTTCAGGCCTTTTCAATAGTAATATAAAAGCAAACTTCTTCTCTGAGATTCTGGTTATGTGACCAGCCCAATGTATCCCCTCTTCATTAATACTTCCAAAATATTGTGTTCATTGTAGAGCAATTATAATGGGTAAAAGAGAACACAATAATGTCAAAAGTTATCACATACTTTGATTACTTTGTACTTGAACCTGTTTTTTACTTTCCTAAATAATTGTGTTTTAATATCTATATTTCTTCCCAATTTATTCCATTTTGATTCCACAAAATAATGGTTTCTTCAATTCTCAGATATATGCAGGGAAGTTCCAGAGAGAGGAAAGCAGATATCAGGAAGGGAGACAAAAGAAAAATACGTTTAGTTCAATTGTTCATCTAACTCCGTCTTTAACTATCAACATTTCATATTTGTTATAAACTGTACATCTATAATTCAAATGTATACTGACAATTAGCATATGTCATGTTTAATTTTCAGAACATGCTGTGAGATTGTTGAAGTATCAGCCAGGTTCCCTCTTTCACGAGATACCAGTGACAAATCAACTGCTACAACAAGCAGGCAATTACATAGCACGGCTAGATCTTGCCATGCAGGTATGTGAAAACTACCTGCCATTTAATTAATCATGTCTCAAGAAAAATTAATAAATTACACAGAGTGATTCAACTCAGATATTTCTGGAACCATTTAAAATATTGTAATTCTGTTTTCACCCAGTTGAATTGTGAGAAAGTCTTCACTAAATGACATATATAGTCTTTTCTCATAACTGTATTAATTATAGAGAAATCAATTTTGCTTTTTCAAATGGAACTATATTAATTTCCACTGCTACTACTGTAGTTTGAAAAGAGATTAATTCAACATTATTTCAGTCTTCAACATCCAATTACTAGTTTCAGAGTCATTACAATTCAGAACTTAGGATTTATCTGTTTCAGACATGAAAACAATTGTTGTCTTGTGTGCAAGTGTGTGATTTCATAGTCACATAAGACAGAAACAGGATGTTGTACCACTGTGATACCAGGGGCACAGAGGAACTATATCTTTGATTTTGTCTATGTTATTCATATCCACCAATTGTTGGTCAGTTTGAAAAAAAAAGTATTATGAAAACCAAGAAAAACTGTGTATACTACTACTTAAAGGGTAATACAGAACTTATGCAAAGAGAACAGATGAATTATACAAACTCTACAAGAATGAAGATTCAATGAATCTGAAAAAAATTATACATCTACATATGTCCTCTGCAAACCACTGAGAAGTGCTTGGCTGACTGTATGTTCTGTTTCATTCACATACAGTGTGTGGGAAGAATGCTTGTCTATGTGTCTTTGTGTGCACTGCAATTAGTCTGACCTAGTCTTTGTGATCCTTATGGGAGGGCCACATGCATTCAGCACTTTCTACATCCATCACTTCCTACATTCATCGCTTAAAGTTGGTTGTAGAAACATTGCAGGCAGGTTTCCCCAGGATAGTTTGCATCTATCTTCAAGTGTCGAAACACTGTCCTGTGAGTCAAACAATGTGACCATTCATGTTGCTCTTCTTTGTATCTGTCCTACATGCCCTGTCAGTCCTATACCTAAGGGTCCCACATGCTTTAGCATTATTCTACAATAGGTTGCACGAGTGTTTTGTATGCAGTCTCCTTCGTAGACTGCATTTCCCTACTCTTATACCAACAAACCACAGTCAGCCACCTGCTTTACCTATGACTGAGACTATATGAGCATTCCATTTCATAGTCCCTCAAATTGTTACAATCGGGTATATGTATGAGTCATAGGATACTACATATTTTTGTTTTGTGAAGTGCACTAATTTATTGTTAAAACAAATTTTGGGCTTGCAGCCGGTCATTGTTCAATACCTCGCATGATATTTCAACTGGGCACCTGCCAGTCATCTTCAGATGAGCTGTCGCAGACTGGCAAAAATGTCCTCCGTTCTGCAGTATATAGTGCACTGTAACTATTGTGCACATGCATCGAAAACTTGATAGATGGACCACACTGCCTGCCAGCAGCACCCTCCATGGTGGAATAGCAGAACTCAGTCGTCCTCTGTGTTGCTCTTTGCCATGGCCGTTGGTGCACTCTGTCATCTTCGATTTGAGCAAAAAGGTTAAAGAACTTAAAAGCTTTGCTCTTTTATCATGCAGCTTCTTGAAAATTCGGATCTGTTAGGCCATCTCCTCCCCGTAAAGGCATCTGATGTGAATTTTAAAATTTTACCAGTGAATTGATTGTTCAAACAAATTTCGGGCTTGCAGCCGGTCATCGTTCAATACCTCATACAATATTTCGACTGGGCACCTGCCAGTCATCTTCAGGTGAGCCATCGCAGATTGGCAAAAACTTCCTCTGTTCTGCAGTATATAGCGCACTTTAACTATTCTGTGCATGTGTCGAGAACTTGATAGATGGACCACACTGCCCGCCAGCAGTGCCCTCCCTGATGGAATAGCGGAACTCAGTTGTCCTCTGCATTGCTGTTTGCAGCGGCTGTTGGTGCATTCTGTCGTCATTCAAGTTTTAAGTTCTTTAACCATTTTGCTCAAATCAAAGACGACAGAGTGCGCCAACGGCCGCCGCAAACAGAAACGCAGAGGATGACTAAGTTCTGCTATTCCACCTGGGAGGGTGCTGCTGGCATGCAGTGTGGTCCATCTATCAAGTTTTCAATGCATGCACAGAATAGTTACAGTGCGCTATATACTGTGGAATGGAGGACATTTTCACCAGTCTGTGATGGCTCACTTAAAAATGACTGGCAGGTTCCCAGTTGAAATATCGTGCAAGGTATTGAACGATGACCGGCTGCAAGCCCGAAATTTGTTTGAACACTCAGTTCACCGGGAAAATTTTAATATTCACAACTGCACAATTTTATTTTTCTAACTATTTAGAGTAGGTTACTTCACTTTGTGCCACTTTGAAATCTTATCAATATTTAGCTGAATAACTGTGCAGCTACTTTCAGAGTTCATGATAGATAACTGAATCATCTGCAGGAATCCAAGACTACTATTAATAATGTTTGCAAGGTCATTAATATACAATACAATCAGCAACTTACTTAAGTTACTCCTACATTTGTTAATGTCCCTCCACCCAAGATAACTTGCTGCATCCCACCCAAAAAAAATCCTCAATCCAGTGACAAATTTCACTTGATGTTCCATACAAACATACTTTTGATAATAAGCATAGATTTTGTAACAAGTCAAATGATTTTTGGAAAATGAGCAATACTGCATCTATGTGACTTTGTTGTTCCACGGCTTTCTGGATGCCATGTGAAAAAAGAGTGAGTCAGGTTTCATATGATTGATGTTTTCCCAATCCATGCTGGTTGCCATTGAAGTGGTCATTCTGTCTGAGCTACTTCAATATGTTTGAACTCAGAATACCTTCTAAGATTCTACAAAAAATAGACGTCAGGGACATTTTACATTAATTTTGTGTATCAGGTGAAAACTAACTTGGTGTACTCCTGGGTTTTCCTTTGTAAAGGAACATTTGAAAATGGAGTTAAGCATTTCTGTTTTAGTTTTCCTGCTCTAAATTTCAGTTCCTGTCTTGTCCATGACTGGCTGGACAGTAACTTTGTTTCCACTAACAACTTACATATGACCACAATTTTTGGATTTTTGATAGACCATTTGCAGCATTCTGCTATGGTAGTCATTGAAGGCTTCATTTACTGCTCTCTAAACAGCCAAACATGTTTCATTCTGTATCTTTCTGTCCATAGCCCTGTGCTTTGTTTTACATCTATTATGCAGTAGTCGTTGTTCTTTTAGAAATTTGTTTGCAGTGATTATGGAGGATCTCTCCCATCATGAATTGTACTACTGGGTACATATCTCTCCACTGCATGGTCAACTATACTTTTAAACTTGAGCCACAGTTCCTCTGCATGTTCCTGTCCTGAGCTAAAAGTTTCAGGTTCATTATTGAGCCATGAGCCTATTGCTTCTGTATCTAGTTTGCTGAACATATAAATCTTCCTATTTGTTTTAGTTGCCGTTTTGTTGTTATTGCTGCTACAACTGCCTCGTGGTCAATGATACCATTTTTGAAGTAGAAATCCTCAAGAAATTCAGGTCTATTTGTTGCCATTAGATTAAATACATTTTCATCATGAGAGGGGCTGTGGACTATCTGTTACAGGTAATTTTCAGAAAACGCATTTAATAATGTTTCACACATGCCACTACCAAAATTGCAATTATTCCAGTTGATTAGTGGATGATTAATGTCTCCTTTAACGATTACAGTATGTTTGGAGAACTCTTGTACTAATGAGCTCAGGTTTTCTCTGTCACATTTGGAGGCGAGTCTGGTGGTCAACAGACGGATCCAGTAATGTGCCCATCCCTGATACTAAGACTTACCAAAATAATCTCCCATGCAGTTTCAATTTCTATCTCAGTGTATTTGAATTTCTTGTATACTGCAACAAATATACACCACCACCATTTCCCATTTGCCTATCCTTTCAATATACACTAAAATTTTTCCCAAATATTTCACTGCTGTCAACTTCATGTTTTAATCAGCTTTCTGTACTCAGTATTATGTGAGGTTCACTTCTTTTCAGAAGTGCTACAAACTATGGCACATTGTTGCGAATGCTTCAGCAATTAAGCACTAGGATTTGAATACTCTCATCTGTGGGAGGCATTTCTTTGAATCTTACACTGGTACTATGGGGCCCCTTGTAGTTATTGTTATCTATAATGGATTAAGAGTTGTCTAATCTAGAAATTCCTCGTGTGCACCCCATATACAGCCAGTTACCCGTGTAGCAGCTTCTGACATGTAATGTGGACACCTGATGCATTTAGGAGGACTCTACAGGTCTTAACCCTGTGGCAAAAGTCTAGGAAGTCCCAGCCTAGCTCATCACAGAACCTACCCTGTCTCTGGTTCAAGCTTTCCACTTGGCTCATAACCAGATGGCCATGATCTATTCTGGAGATAATGCTGCAGATTGTCAACTTCGCTGAAACTCCATGAGCAAGGACAGTATTCTCAACCTTCTCAGCCAGTCACTGGAATCATTCAAGTATGACCTCAGAGATCAGATGACAGGCATAGTTTGTCCCAAAGTACACCGTGATCTGCAGGTGGTTACATGCTGTTCCCTCAATGATTGCCTGAATAGCCTCTTCAACATGTCGAATGCGGCCCCCAGGTATTCACAATGAGTGCACAATGTTCCTTCCCATCCACTGCTGCCATTTCCCTAAAAGGTTTCATTACTCTGTGTATGTTTAAGCTGCTAGTGGTTAACTCATCCTTACCCTTTAGTTTTTGCTTCCCCTTGGCATAGGACACAGCATGTTTCCTAACAGGTGAAGTGAGTCTCACTGGATCAGGTTTTGTTTTAGGGAAATTGCAGACAGCACTTCAAACTTGTTAGTTAGGGGCATTGGTGTAACATCCTGAGTTATCTCTAGTTTCTGTCACTTCTGTATATATTTTGTTCAGTTAGGTTAGAATTTAATGGGCCCTGATAACTTTGCTGTTGAGCGCCCACAATCAAACCACCCCCACCTAGAATTTAATCACAGTCAGAATTTTCGTAAAATTGGATATAAGACACACAACTTGGTTAGTGAAATGACAAATGTATATCTCATTCTATGCTACACATCAGCCTATTGTGACAGTTGTATTTTCGTGTTAAATTTCATTGGCTTTGCCAACTTACTAGCAAATTGTAAAATTCCAGTGTAACCTACATCTTGAGCTATGGTAGAGGTCAGTCAGGCAAGACATCTAGTTTTTGTCATTCACCTGTGTTGGCTTCACTGAAATTATTACACTCCAACCTGACCTAGACCTCAGGCTACGGGTCCACATGAGCCTTCCGTATTGCCAGGCAGCTTTGAACCATAACGTAATACTGTTGTGTTGGGTGATGTCAATTCTTAACAAACTTATGCTCCTAATTTAATGTTACCTTTTGTTGTTCTAGTAACGAACAAAAACACTGACTAATTTACATGTACTTGGAATAATTTATGAATACATTTTCCTTTTGAGTATAAAATTCTTGCCTGGTGTGCTACTTGCTTTGAGAGATTGATATTGAGTTTGTGTTATAGTGATATTAACTATTAATCCTTTGTTTCATTTCAATACTGTGTTTCATGAATTGTGATAATTTTTGTGTATCATTTCGTATTACTTTGGGGGTTTTTCTGCTGCTGCCAGTTTTCTGTTTTTCACTTTTTTTATCAGTATGGGCATCTTGAGTTACAGAGGCCAAATGATGTTTTTGGTAACATGTTTTCTTAGTTCTTGCGAGTTTTGGCTATGTGTACTAGTATCGCCTTTTTGTACTGCTAATGGTTCTTGGCCTTTTGTATTGGTAGCGGTCCCTTTAAGTTGGGTTATAGAGGTCAAGTGATATTTTTGATAAGGCTCCAGTTACAGATGGTTTGCACTAATTTAGTGTTCTTTGTATCTTTGAAACAAACCGTTGTATCATATTTCTCTTGATGTAGCCTTGGGAATGGGTAATATTATTGGTTGCCGTTTTGAAAACATATTTGTGTTCACATTGGGCTTACTATTATGCTATTGGTCATGGCTGACATGTGGTATCGGTGGCTCTGTTCAATCAGTTCAGTCATTAAGCATATATAGTGTTTTTCTGTTCACCACCTAATAAGTAAGTCAATAACCAAGCTGGCTGGTGTGGCCGAGCGGTTCTAGGCGCTTCAGTCTGGAACCGCCCGACCGCTCCGATCGCAGGTTCGAATCCTGCCTCAGGCATGGATGTGTGTGATGTCCTTAGGTTAGTTAGGTTTAAGTAGTTCTACGTTCTAGGAGACTGATGATCTCAGATGTTAAGTCTTATAGTGCTCAGAGTCATTTGAACCATTTTCAATAACCAACCTTAAAATCCGTTATAACCAAATTAGCATACATTATTCTGGCACTCTCCATATCAACAACAAAATGTAATCAATTCGCTTCTGCCAAAAGACATCATCACTGGCTGTCGATAATATCACTTGATTAGCTACGAATTATCAACATTACAAGCACGGCAAATGCTGCTGTCACCTTAAATGCACTTAAACCGTAGCGTTAATTAAAGATAAATGCAGACAATGCAAGCTCCTGTTAAAAGAAAAAAAACTAATTTGACACAGTATGCTTTATATTTGAAGTAACCGTAAATCACAAAACTGTTTTACTAAGACATATATTATCCACGATATTCACGAAAATAAACATTTGCAAGTCCGAAATTTCTAAAAAAAAAAATAATAAATAAAAAAATTGTTATGTGATGAAACTAGAGTGTGATTGGTTTTGAGCTGGCCATTGTGGCCGAGCGGTTCTAAGCACTTCAGTCTGGAACCGCGCGACTGCTACGGTCGCAGATTCGAATCCTACCTTGGGAACGGATGTGTGATGTCCTTAGGTTAGTTAGGTGTAAGTAGTTCTAAGTTCTAGGGGACTGATGACCTCAGATGTTAAGTCCCATAGTGCTCAGAGCCATTTGAACCATTTGATTGGTTTTGAACGGGGATAAAGTGGCCAAAATTTGAAAATACACAATACTGGCATTTCACAATACATACGAGTTTTGTCACAGTCAATGAATGATTATGTGAAAACTACATGAACAGTTGATTGTTATCCAGAATTTCGAATCGGATCAGTCTCGACACTCAGGTCTCACTCAGAGGAAAATACAGAGGTTGACTAATACAATTCTGTTAGTAAAAGCGTCAACTGCACAGATTTGTTTCTGAGCTGAATTTGTAACAGTTTCCACAGTGGGGTGCCAAAGATGAATACTGCAGCATTAGTTGATCACAGTGAAAATTTCGAAAATAATGGGGCACCACAAAGGACGTCTTCCTGTTGCACATTTTATTGATTGTCATTGGAAGGGTACTGGAATACTACGCAGAGGGTACAAACAAAGCCTATAACAAAGGGGGCAAACGAAATAAGGTATTATGGCAGCTGCTGCCAATAATTCATGTTATAGCTCCAAAGAAATCGTGAGTGTCTCTAGAATAAGTCAGCCCGACATTGTTGGAATTTTGAATGCAATGAACTTCCATTCGTACCGTGAGGTATTATATCAACAGATTAATAAGCGGGACTGTTCAAGATGCGTGGAATTCTGTTGCTTGGTTCTAATGGGAAATCAGGATGATATTGGTAGGTTCTTTTTTTAAATAATTCTGGTTGCTGCTGAAGTTACCACTGAAAATTATGGAAAGTTGAAGAAACAGGCATTTCAAGCCATAGATTATCGATTATCTTCTGTGACAAAGTGTCAGCATTGTAAATTGAAATAAATGAATGTGTTATTAAAGGACAGAGCTAGATATTGTGTACACATTTTGTCGCTTGTGATAATTTAAATCATTTGGTCGTTCCAATTCATTAGGTGCTTATTTTCATTCTTACTAACAAAGAGATAGAGGGGCTGGCCAGTACTTACCTCAGCTCAGTACAGCCGATAGATACACATAAAACAGAACTGAAAATTTACATTCCTAGCTTTCGGAACAAATGTTCCTTCATCAGGGAGGAGAGAGGGGAAAGAAAGGGAAGAAGGGAAAGGAGATTCAGTTACTCACAACCCAGGTTATGAAGCAACAGGGAAAGGAAAATGGGAGGGTAGCAAGGATGGAGGCATGGTTGTCCTTGTCCTTGCTACCCTCCCATTTTCCTTTCCCTGTTGCTTCATAACCTGGGTTGTGAGTAACTGAATCTCCTTTCCCTTCTTCCCTTTCTTTCCCCTCTCTCCTCCCTGATGAAGGAACATTTGTTCCAAAAGCTAGGAATGTAAATTTTCAGTTCTGTTTTATGTGTATCTATCGGCTGTACTGAGCTGAGGTAAGTACTGGCCAGCCCCTCTATCTCTTTGTTAGTATTTGTTTCACATCTTTATATGAGATTTTCCATTAATTATTTTCATTCTTAGTGAGTTTGAGATATTTTGGAAGATCTGATTTTTATTCTTGACAATTTTAAATTTTTGGTTTTCATTTGTAGATATGGATTTATCTATTCATGTGAACATGGACGATTTAAAGGAGGTTTTAGATGTAGATACGTTGCCTACGATTCTTTTCTTGCAATTACATGGGCTTATGGCTGATAATGTTCATTGTGAGTACGTCGAACTAATGTGGCTGATTAGTGTTTCATCGCATCGTACTCATGATGAGGTGTATCAAAGATCGATTCTGGTGTTCAATTCGAAGAGGAACATGATTTGAGAAATAGAAGGTGGCCTTGAGAGATATCACAAAGATTACATACTGTTGGTGTTTGAGGAATCCTGTGTAGTTATGTGTTCATGAATGTTGCATGAGTGAGCTTACCTTTCTTGAATGGTATTCTTTTTGTAGGGAAGCTTGTTGGGAATATTAAAGCATAGAGTGTCACTGTCGAAACATGGGGTCAATTCTAGTGTCCGATTTCACCCGTCGGCTTTCACCAATGACATGTGACATTATTTTGTTTGTGTCGCAGATTGTGGTCAATGAAACTTAAATGATTTCTCTGGATTTCCTCGCTACGCGCGTATATTAAAAATTCGTTGTACATTGTTTTGTTTTCATATCGTAATTTGTTTTCGGCATCTTTTGTTGATGAAAGTAGTCATGATTTTTAAGATATTGGTTTCTCACGCAATTACTTTTCATTATGGGTGAGTAAGTTGTGTTTACAGCGAAAATTATCCTTATGAAAATGACTGTCCGTAAATCAACTATAAGATTTTTGCAATCATTGGGCATTACTGCAGAATTTTGCAAGTGCCGTGTTTGTGGAAATTATATGCTTTTGACAAAGGTTCCATCATCACGAACTTCCGACAAATACATATTGAGGTGCAGAAAAAATAATATATGGAAGTCTATATGCAGGGGGACCTGGTTCGAAAGATAGAGGCTGAATTTAGAAGTAATAGTCCCCATGAACCATAGACCTTGCCGTTGGTGGGGAGGCTTGCGCGCCTCAGCGATACAGATGGCCGCACCATAGGTGCAACCACATAGAGGTATCTGTTGAGAGGCCAGACAAACGTGTGGTTCCTGAAGAGGGGCAGCAGCCTTTTCAGTAGTTGCAGGGGCAAGGGTCTGGATGATTGACTGACCTGGCCTTGCAACATTAACCAAATCGGCCTTGCTGTGGTGGTACTGCGAACGGCTGAAAGCAAGGGGAAACTACAACCATAATTTTTTCCGAGGGCATGCAGCTTTACTGTATGATTAAATGATGATGGTGTCCTCTTGGGTAAAATATTCTGGAGGTAAAATAGTCCCCCATTTGGATCTCCGGGTGGGGACTACTCAGGAGGACATCGTTATCAGGAGAAAGAAAACTGGTGTTCTACGGATCAGAGTGTGGAATGTCAGATCCCTTAATCGGGCTGGTGGGTTAGAAAATTTAAAAAGGGAAATGGATAGGTTAAAGTTAGATATAGTGGGAATTAGTTAAGTTCGGTGGCAGGAGGAACAAGACTTTTGGTCAGGTGAATACAGGGTTGTAAATACAAAATCAAATAGGGGTATTGCAGGAGTAGGTTTAATAATGAATAAAAAATAGGAGTGTGGGTAAGCTACTAGAAACAGCATAGTGAATGCATTATTGTGGCCAAGATAGACACGAAGCCCACACCTACCGCAGTAGTACTAGTTTATATGCCAACTAGCTCTGCAGATGACGAAGACATTGATGAAATGTATGATGATACAAAAGAATTATTCAGATAGTGAAGGAAGACAAAAATTTAATTGTCATGGGTGACTGGAATTCGATAGTAGGAAAAGGAAGAGAAGTAAATGCAGTAGATGAATATGGAATGGGGGTAAGAAATGAAAGAGGAAGCCGCCTGCTAGAATTCTGTACAGAGTATAACATAATCATAGCTAACACTTGGTTCAAGAATCATTAAAGAAGGCTGTATACATGGAAGAGGACTGGAGATACTGGAAGGTTTCAGATAGATTATATAATGTTAAGACAGAGATTTAGGAACCAGGTTTTAAACTGTAAGACATTTCCGGGGCAGATGTGGACTCTGACCACAATCTATTGGTTATGAACTGTAGATTGAAACTGAAGAAACTGCAAAAAGGTGGGAATTTAAGAAGATGGGACCTGGATAAACTGAAAGAACCAGAGGTTGTACAGAGTTTCAGGGAGAGCATAAGGGAACAATTGACAGGAATGGGGGAAAGAAGTACAGTAGAAGAAGAATGGGTAGCTCTGATGGATGAAGTAGTGAAGGCAGCAGAGGATCAAGTAGGTAAAAAGACGAGGGCTAGTAGAACTCCTTGGGTAACAGAAGAAATATTGAACTTAATTGACAAAAGGAGAAAATATAAAAATGCAGTAAATGAAGCAGGCAAAAAGGAATACGGACGTCTCAAAAATGAGATTGACAGGAAGTGCAAAATGGCTAAGCAGGGATGGCTAGAGGACAAATGTAAGGATGTAGAGGCTTATCTCACTAGGGGTAAGATAGATACTGCCTACAGGAAAATTAAAGAGACCTTTGGAGGAAAGAGAACCACTTGTATGAATATCAAGAGCTCAGATGGAAATCCAATTCGAAGCAAAGAAGGGAAAGCAGAAAGGTGGAAGGAGTATATAGAGGGTCTATACAAGGGCGATGTACTTGAGGACAATATTATGGAAATGGAAGAGGATGTAGATGAATATGAAATGGGAGATACGATACTGAGTGAAGAGTTTGACAGAGCACTGAAAGACCTAAGTCGAAACAAGGCCCCAGGAGAGACAACATTCCTTTAGAACTACTGATGGCCTTGGGAGAGCCAGTCCTGACAAAACTCTACCATCTGGTGAGCAAGATGTATGAGACAGGCGAAATACACTCAGACTTCAAGAAGAATATAATAATTCCAATCACAAAGAGAGCAGATGTTGACAGATGTGAAAATTACTGAACTATCAGTTTAATAAGTCACAGCTGCAAAATAGTAACACGAATTCTTTACAGACGAATGGAAAAACTAGTAGAAGCCGACTTCGGGGAAGATCAGTTTGGATTCCGTAGAAATATTGGAACACGTGAGGCAATACTGACCTTACGACTTATCTTAGAAGAAAGATTAAGGAAAGGCAAACCTACACTTCTAGCATTTGTAGACTTAGAGAAAGCTTTTGTCAATGTTGACTGGAATACTCTCTTTCATATTCTAAAGGTGGCAGGGGTAAAATACAGGGAGCAAAAAGGATATTTACAATTTGTACAGAAACCAGATGGCAGTTATAAGAGTCGAGGGGCACGAAAGGGAAGCAGTGGTTGGGAAGGGAGTGAGACAGTGTTGTAGCCTCTCCCCGATGTTATTCAATCTGTATATTGAGCAAGCAGTAAAGGAAACAAAAGAAAAAGTTTGAGTAGGTATTAAAATCCATGGAGAAGAAATAAAAACTTTGAGGTTCGCCGATGACACTGTAATTCTATCAGAGACAGCAAAGGACTTGGAAGAGCAGTTGAATGGAATGGACAGTGTCTTGAAGGGAGGATATAAGATGAACATCAGCAAAAGCAAAACGAGGATAATGGAATGTAGTCGAATTAAGTCGGGTGATGCTGAGGGAATTAGATTAGGAAATGAGACACTTAAAATAGTAAAGGAGTTTTGCTATTTGGGGAGCAAAATAACTGATGATGGTCGAAGTAGAGAAGATATAAAATGTAGACTGGCAATGGCAAGGAAAGCGTTTCTGAAGAAGAGAAATTTGTTAACATTGAGTATAGATTTAAGTGTCAGGAAGTCATTTCTGAAAGTATTTGTATGGAGTGTAGCCATGTATGGAAGTGAAACATGGATGATAAATAGTATGGACAAGAAGAGAATAGCTTTTGAAATGTGGTGCTACAGAAGAATGCTGAAGATTAGATGGGTAGATCACATAACTAATGATGAAGTATTGAACAGAATTGGGGAGAAGAGGATTATGTGGCACAACTTGACAAAAACAAGGGACCGGTTAGTAGGGCATGTTCTGAGGCATCAAGGGATCACAAATTTAGCATTGGAGGGCAGCGTGGAGGGTAAAAATCGTAGAGGGAGACCAAGAGACAAATACACTAAGCAGATTCATAAGGATGTGGGTTGCAGTAAGTACTGGGAGATGAAGAAGCTTGCACAGGATAGGGTAGCATGGAGAGCTGCATCAAACCAGTCTCAGGACTGAAGACCACAACAACAACAATCAGTATTCTTGTAAATTCGTCATGCATGAAGCAGGAGTTTCATGTAGCTCTGTAATTTACTGGTTATCATTTTGTAGAGAAGTCTATGAGGAATTTTTAGAGTATAGGGGATCAATTGGGGGGGGGGGGGGGGGCGGGTTACAGTTCAAGTAGGCAAGTCACATTTTGGAAAGAGAAAGCATGAAAAAGGGGCATGAGGTTGTTGGGCTTTGGGCTTTTGGAGTAGTGGTTTCTGGAGGGGATTGTGCTGATGTATTTAGGGTAGTACCAAACCATACAAAGGAAGTGTTGACATCTTTAATAGAAGAATATGTGGAAGAAGGTTCCATGGTCATGTCGGATGGGTTTGCTTCGTACAAGGGATTGGGTTAAAGGGGTTGTCCTAATTTGGTCGTGAATCACAATATTCAGTTTAAAGATTACAAGATGGGGGCATGTACGTACCAATACTATCGAGTGGTATTGAGGGGCTGTAAAATGTATTGTCGGGTGGGGAAAGAGAATGATTTCAGTGTTGCAAGGTCATTTTGATGAATACTGTTGGAGGAAGAGTATTCCTAAATATTATTGTGTATTTCTTGTACTTATGAAAATATTCAGCAAAATGTACAAGTCTCGTTTTTTTAGTTATTTTACGTTGCGTTTTTTTCTGTTACTGTACTGTGGGTTTGCTACTTTTTTGGTTTCTCTGAGAGGTGGTTTTTCTGTCGTTTAATATTTTTTTCATTACAATGGTGGGGTGAGGGGTGTTGTTGTGTCTTGTGCCGGGGGGTGCTATGTGACTGACTTGTCATATCATTTTTTTATTATTATAAAATTTTGCTTCTGGTTGAGGGTGGGTGGTGGGGAAGAACTGATTTGGGTGGTGCCTCTTTAGTGCTTGGCAGTTTGTGATTCTTATTAATTTTTTGATTAGTTATTCTGAATTTTGCGTATTTCGTTATAGTTTGACCTCCTAACATTACTATTTTTGTTATGTCCTTATTTTATTCTTCTTGTCAGCCTAGAGAGATCTTTCATTCCTTTGGAAGTTCATATGTGGTAAGTTTCTTTTTATGTAGCCACTGTTATGTTTTCCTTTTCGATGTTTTTACAATACTTCTCTTAATTTAATGTTCATTCCTGATGTGTCAATTTTAGTGAGTGTTATTGCTCCAGTTACAAATGAAATGTGATTAGTTTAAACTTTAGATTATGCTGGGTATACATGAATTATCTAACACAAATTCTTTACAGATGAATGGAAAAACTGGTTGAAGTCGACCTCGGGGAAGATCAGTTTGGATTCTGTAGAAATGTTGGAACACGGGAGGCAATACTGACCCTATGACTGATCTTAGAAGCTAGAGGAAGGAAAGGCAAACCTAAGTTTTTGGCATTTGTAGACTTAGAGAAAGCTTTTGACAATGTTGACTGGAATACTCACTTTCAAATTCTGAAGGTGGCAGGGGTCAAATACCGGGAGTGAAAGCCTATTTACAATTTGTACAGAAACCAGATGGCAGTTATAAGAGCCAAGGGTCATGAAAGGGAAGCAGTGGTGGGGAAGGGAGTGAGACAGGGTTGTAGCCTATCCCCGATGTTATTCAATCTGTATATTGAGCAAGCAGTAAAGGAAAGAAAAGAAAAATTTGGAGTAGGTATTAAAATCCATGGAGAAGAAATAAAAACTTTGAAGTTTGCCAAAGTCATTGTAATTCTGCCAGACAGCAAAGGACCTGGAAGAGCAGTTGAATGGAATGGACTGTGTCTTGAAAGGAAGATATAAGATGAACATCAACAAAAGCAAAATGAGGATAATGGAATGTAGTCAAATTAAATCAGGTGTTGCTGAGGGCAATGAGACACTTAGAGTAGTAGATGAGTTTTTCTATTTGGGGAACAAAATAACTGCTGATGGTCGAAGTAGAAAGTATATAAAATGTAGATTAACAATGGCAAGGAAAGAGTTTCTGAAGAAGAGAAATTTGTTAACATCGAGTATAGATTTAAGTGTCAGGAAGTCTTTCCTGAAAGTACTGTATGGAGTGTAGCTGTGTATGGAAGTGAAACATGGATGATAAAATAGTTTAGACAAGAAGAGAATAGAAGCTTTCGAAATGTTGTGCTACAGAAGAATGCTTAAGATTAGATGGGTATATCACGAAAATAATGAGTTGGTACTGAATAGAATTGGGGAGAAGAAAAATTGTGGCACAACTTGACTAGAAGAAAGAATGGGTTGGTAGGACATGTTCTGAGGCATCAAGGGATCACCAGTTTAGTATTGGATGGTAGAGTGGAGGGTAAAAATAATAGAGGGAGACGAAGAGATGAATACACTAAGCAGATTCAGAAGAATGTTGGTTACAGTAGGTATTTGGAGATGATGAAACTTGCACAGGATAGAGTAGCATGGAGAGCTGCATCAACCAGTCTCTGGACAGAAGACCACAACAACAATCTGCACTGTTGACTTTTGTTGTAATGGTTTCATTTCTGTCATTTGATTTTAAATTTGCCTTAATTTACACAGTGTTCATTTTTCCCCTTCATTCCATTCGTAAGTGGAGCAATGCAAGCAGTATTTTGTTTTGTATACATGAATTATTGTTTCACTGTTGACTTTTGTTGTAATGGGTTTATTTCTGTCAGTTGACTTTTAGATTTGCCTTACTTTACTCAGTGCTCGTTCTTTCTCGTCTTTCCTTTGTTTTTCATTGCCTTCCAAGTCGCAAACGCTCCAACATCCAAGCAACACTGTATCAAAGGTCTGGACCGTGGCCAACATACGGCTATGAAATTGCGCTTACTGTTGGGGCAACGTCTGATGCCCTAAATTCATTTCACCTATAGTTATTATTCACTGTTGACATTTCCTCCCCATTTAAAAAATATTCTGGCTAGAGCAGCCAGAAATGTGATATGTAAGTGAATTTTGTGTGTATGAATGTGTAGGTGTGGTATGCTTCCTTTCTGAAGAAGGCTTTGGCTGAAAATTTATCGTCGTGCCTGCCTTGTGCTCGGTGTGTGATTAGCAATCTATCCATGTCACAGTATAGTTATTCCATCATGAAGTTCATTGTAAATACACCACTACACTTCAGCAGGTACAATGACATACATAATTGATACCAGAAGAAAAATTGCATTCATTACGCCACATTAAGTTTTCCAATGTAACAACCAAAAGTTTTGATCACTTACCCATTCATATAAACTTCCTGGCAAACAGCAAAGTAAAATTTTGAAACTAAATTGAAGAAGATTCTCTTTGATAACTCCTATTTGGAAATTTGTGGTAAGGTCTTATGGGACCAAACTGCTGAGGTCACCGGTCCCTAAGCTTATGTACGACTTAGTCTAATTTAAACTAACTTACACTAAGGACAACAAACTCACAACTATGACCGAAGGAAGGACTCAAACCTCTGATGGGGGGAGCCGCATGGGCCATGACAATTGGAGATAGGCAAACTCGTTCGTACTTGGGAACTATTTCACTGGTTATTGCTCTTTTCTGGGAATCGTTCATTTTTACTTGTGCTCCATTCATTTGTGCTTGGTATATGATTCCTATGATACATTGAAAACTAGTAGCATAGGTGACTGAAGATGAAAGGTGCCAAGAGGGAGCACTTTCCTCCACCCTGGAGTACAGAGATTTTATTCATGAGGAATTCTCACACATTTGTAATTTTCGCGATTCTGCAAAACCTCTCATTCAGTCAACTGTAGCATTATGTGGCTGATCGCAGTGAAATAATATAAGGTGGTGCATGAAAAACTGGCCCTGAGTACAGACTGCTCGCCAGTTATGCACGATTTGTTGACTGCTACTAGCATAATAGATAAACATGTAATAATTAGGCAGCAAAGAAATAACAAATAAGCTAGTGCAAACAACAGCTTCAAAACAATAGATGACGATTGGTTGGCAACAAAGGGCAGTCTATTACTCGGGGCCAATTTTTTGTGTGCCACCCTGTATCACTGAAATGATGTTGGAGAAGTTATTGTATTCTCTTTGCAAAATGTGACATCAGACACTCAATTATGGTGCGCGGGCTTCATTCGATTGTAAGTCGGTCTGCCTTCCATAACAATGAACATACTCTTTTACCTTGGATTGGAAAAAGATGGAAAATGGCCACTCATGTGTGCCGTGTCGACTTCCTTTGCATGTGTAATAACAAAAAAATCTATCCTTTTTACAAGTATTTCTTCTGCTGTTTATCGAAATAGTGAAGTAAGCTGATATGCCGTTTTGTTACCTGAAAATATGTATGCTACTACATACCCCATAATGTTTATGAAATTTACGTAACTATAAAATACATTTTAATTACCGGTTATGGACACTGAATAGAATACAAAAAGAACCAGAAGTTCAAAGTTCAAAAAAGGTTTTAAACAGATCTAGAATGGGCATGTGCAGTGAACGAAACAAATAACAACTTGATCTGAACTAACTATGAGCAGTTGGCTTGGAACTGTGATGAGTGGCCATGCAAAAAAGAAAGAGTCTGGCCGAGCGAGACCAATACAGACAGGACGGGTCTGAGGCTGGAACAAGACCTGCCGACGCGCTGGTGTGGGAATGAGACCGACCGTTTCCTGTTCCCAGAAACTGTAAGTAGAAAGCCGTGACTGAGACTGAAACAGTCGGGAACGGGACCGAGGCTGGTACAAGACCAGCTAAAGTGCCGTTGCGGGAATGAAATGGACCGTTTCCCATTCTTGGGAACTACAAGTAGAAAGCCATGATTGAAGTGAACTATGAAAGACTGTTCCTTAGAATTCATTTCTTGCTCGATCCATTCATCTTGATGAACTGTTCCTTTGGACCTGTTAGTTCGTGGATGACCCATCTCTAGTGACAATGCACCTTAGATCGCACGGCTATCCAGCGTGGCAACTCCTTTCCACAGAAGATTATCTATTGCTGTAATGTATAAATGGTGATGGGTAGGAATTACTAACATCTGTTGGACTTCAATTAAAGAACATAAAAACTAATAAATGATCAGCATGCAGGCATATTTCCAAAAAAATTTATGTCAATATATAACGACTTTTTCCATACCATTACGATTTATTGTGCAAATTATACATGGAACATGAACGTAAGTAATTATTGGCATATCACAAAGTAAAAAGTAAATACTCCAGTGTCAGTGACAACATACAAGATTTCATTGTAAACAAGTGTGAGGAATATATTGTAGAACCACTAACTCGTATAACTAAGCAGCCTTTAGTAATGGAGTTTTCAGAGACCTCCAAAAGTTGCTGAAGTTACCCCACACCACAAAAAGGGACCTGAAAATGATGTAGATAGTTACAGGCCAGTGGCTTAGCTCAGTACATTTTCAAAAATATTTGATGTATAATATGCAATCTGAGATATAATGAATCATTCAGGCAACATTTCAAGAGACTTGTCATTATGACATTGCCATCTGTTTACATTTAGGCCCACAGTATACATCATTTGTTAAGGTGTATCTACTAAACAAACACAGCTCATTAAATTAAATGAATACATTCATAGCTATGAAACAAGACAGCAGTCTGACCCACATATGATTCAGTCCAGAGCAACTGATTACCAGAGACGTGTCCTACGTGTTGGAATAATAATTTACCAGATGAAATTAAAAGAACAGAAATGCCAACAACATATATATTTTTTTAAATCTTTCAGAACAAAACTTTTACACAGTAAATGGTTTTTTTAAAGGCGGTAATACACTCCTGGAAATGGAAAAAAGAACACATTGACACCGGTGTGTCAGACCCACCATACTTGCTCCGGACACTGCGAGAGGGCTGTACAAGCAATGATCACACGCACGGCACAGCAGACACACCAGGAACCGCGGTGTTGGCCGTCGAATGGCGCTAGCTGCGCAGCATTTGTGCACCGCCGCCGTCAGTGTCAGCCAGTTTGCCATGGCATACGGAGCTCCATCGCAGTCTTTAACACTGGTAGCATGCCGCGACAGCGTGGACGTGAACCGTATGTGCAGTTGACGGACTTTGAGCGAGGGCGTATAGTGGGCATGCGGGAGGCCGGGTGGACGTACCGCCGAATTGCTCAACACGTGGGGCGTGAGGTCTCCACAGTACATCGATGTTGTCGCCAGTGGTCGGCGGAAGGTGCACGTGCCCGTCGACCTGGGACCGGACCGCAGTGATGCACGGATGCACGCCAAGACCATAGGATCCTACGCAGTGCCATAGGGGACCACACCGCCACTTCCCAGCAAATTAGGGACACTGTTGCTCCTGGGGTATCGGCGAGGACCATTCACAACCGTCTCCATGAAGCTGGGCTACAGTCCCGCACACCGTTAGGCCGTCTTCCGCTCACGCCCCAACATCGTGCAGCCCGCCTCCAGTGGTGTCGCGACAGGCGTGAATGGAGGGACGAATGGAGACGTGTCATCTTCAGTGATGAGAGTCGCTTCTGCCTTGGTGCCAATGATGGTCGTATGCGTGTTTGGCGCCGTGCAGGTGAGCGCCATAGTCAGGACTGCATACGACCGAGGCACACAGGGCCAACACCCGTCATCATGGTGTGGGGAGCGATCTCCTACACTGGCCGTACACCACTGGTGATCGTCGAGGGGACACTGAATAGTGCACGGTACATCCAAACCGTCATCGAACCCATCGTTCTACCATTCCTAGACCGGCAAGGGAACTTGCTGTTCCAACAGGACAATGCACGTCCGCATGTATCCCGTGCCACCCAATGTGCTCTAGAAGGTGTAAGTCAACTACCCTGGCCAGCAAGATCTCCGGATCTGTCCCCCATTGAGCATGTTTGGGACTGGATGGAGCGTCATCCCACGCGGTCTGCACGTCCAGCACGAACGCTGGTCCAACTGAGGCACCAGGTGGAAATGGCATGGCAAGCCATTCCACAGGACATCCAGCATCTCTACGATCGTCTCCATGGGAGAATAGCAGCCTGCATTGCTGCGAAAGGTGGATATACACTGTACTAGTGCCGACATTGTGCATGCTCTGTTGCCTGTGTCTATGTGCCTGTGGTTCTGTCAGTGTGATCATGTGATGTATCTGACCCCAGGAATGTGTCAATAAAGTTTCCCCTTCCTGGGACAATAAATTCACGGTGTTCTTATTTCAATTTCCAGGAGTGTAAATATTGTCTAGTTTCTAAATAAAAGATCATTTATTCCTGGTAATTATGCACAGTGCATGTTTCCTTAAAATATGTAATGTACTTGACTGTATTTATTCCTATTTTGTTCCCATCATGTTCCATTGCATTCCATAGTATTATGAAAAGAAGTTACAAGTGAAAGTACAATATGATGCCTGTTATCTTCTCATGATATTGCACAGATTTGCAGGTACAGATTACAATTGTAACAAATAAATTGTAAAAATTGCTTGTCAGAAGGTGTACTTGACTTGTCTAGTATCATATGTATGAACTGTACAATACTGCGATCTCTTGGACCAATAAAATAGAATACAATACAATACACTCCAACATGTTGGGAGACCAGCTCACTACTTGCTTGTGATGAGGAAAGTGTGCTTCCATCTCTTTCCTAGTTGCAGGATAGGAGGTAAAGGCGTTATCAGTTATCCTGCACTTTCACTTGATTTGACATGACAGATTTTCTTCACTGGCTAAATTCAAAGAAGCCTTTGCAGAAGTTTCTAATGGCCCAACAAGATTTAAAAAATGATATCAAAGAAATCTCTTTAGTCTGTCCAGCAGTCCTTGTACCAGCAACTGCAAACATGTATTGAAGTGGATGGTGGGCATTTCAGATATTTGATAACATAATGGAATTTTTAAGGATGTATTTATGACCAACTTTTTTGTGATTTCCTTTTTGTTGCTGTTACTGATATAATTTTACAATGTGTTTATTTTGACACTAAACTCATGACCATGAAGTTATTATTAAACAATCTTTATACCCCAGTTACAAACCATTCAAATTTTGATGTGTGATTCAAGGCCCTGGCAGGAACAAGAGCAGAATGGTTGCCATAGTTAACTAGTGAATAATCGGATGCCATGTCATTTGCCTTGCAGTTGCTGTGTTAGTCCAACCACATGTAGACAATTATGATTCAGTGGTGATTTTTGTTAGAGGGATCCATATACTAAGTCAATAAACTTTAGAATGGAATTGTTACAAATGGTTTATTATATAATCTACACTTATGCCATACTGCTTAAAAATACAAGAAAAATAATAAATATGGTAATTACACAGTTATAAATAGGCCTAATCCACAAAATTCTGTTTATCAGTAATAAAGTGTGTGTAGAAGAGAACTCTACATTATTTGTGTGTGTGTGTGTGTGTGTGTGTGTGTGTGTGTGTGTGTGTGCGCGTGCGCGTGCATGCATGCGTGTAATCTTTCATACTTAATAAATTAAAGAGTATTTGTAGTAAATAATCTCCTTCATTAACTTCAAAATCACTGTAAGAATACTCGAGTTTCAAACACAAATCTCCGGAATATACTAAAACTCCCACCAAACAGACCTCAGAAGGCCCAGCAGTACTGACCCAACTTCTGGTCAACCCCTGCCAATAGGCATCACTGGATGCAGATATGGAGAGTGCTCAGCACACTGCACTTGTGGCCATTGTGAGTTTTTGTGATCGGAGCCACTACTTCTCGATCATGTAGCTCCTCAATTAGCCTTACAAGGGCCAAGTGCAGCCCGCTTGCCAACAGCACTCGGCAGACCAGATGATTACCCATCCAAGTGCTAGTCAAGCTTTGGTAATATGATGGGAACCAGTATTACCACAGCAGCAAGACCATTGGCAGCTCCAGAATATGAAAAATTAAAATTTGCACTTCAGGTAGGTGCATACCGAGTCTTTGGCGAAATAGGTCCTCGCCAAAGGTGCAGGTACAGAGCAGGTGCAAAGACTAACCAGTTAAAAAAATGACCACTACCATACATGCTTCACTTGGGTTGTGTGTCAACATTGCAGTTGGTTCATACAACTGGTGTGTACACACCTAGCTCATGGTGAATAATGGAGTTTTTGCTGCTGCTTCTTACATTAATGAAGGATTTCAAAGGTTAGCCCCCAGTTTCTGAAGCAAATAACATGCTGTTTCACCAAAGGCTTGCTGTTTTCACCCATTTCTGCTAACTGAGGACTGAAGTGAAATTTTTTAAGCTAGACTGCTTCAAAATATTTGATAGAATAATAAGGGAAATGGGGAACACATATCACATATGGCACACAATTTTATATAATTTTAATTTATTTGTGTGCAATATTTTTTGTCTACATAGGTCATTTTAAGTAACATATTTCAATACAATTTAATTTTATCAGACCTACTTCAAAAATTATAAAATTTCTTATATCTGTATAGAAAAAGCTGCAAAAAGTTAGTATCTCTCTCTCTCTCTCTCTCTCTCTCTCTGTGTGTGTGTGGGGGGGGAGGGGGGGCAGCAGTGAGACAGCTTTAGCAATTCTGCTAGGAGTACAGCATTAACTAGATAAAGCTCTGGCTATGGACATGTGGACAATTGGGCAAGGAAGGAAGAGAGACAAGAGATTTGCTGGGTCCAAGGAAAGTGGGTTATTTGTGGTGCTGGCAAAGTGGAGATGAAACCATATCACTATCACTGCAGTTTTAGGAGCTGGGGTTGTGGAGGTAGAACAAGCCACCTCTCGCTGGCCCATTGGTTTTGGGTGGGGAAAGGAGAACAAGTTCGTCACTGTGGAAGGATGCATTGAGGGAATGGGTGAGAGGGGCTAGTGGTAAGGTCCGGTCCAGCCCGGTTAATGGCAGCTCAGAGTAACATTGTGTCCTTGCAACAGAGCAGTGGAGACTGGGCCACATTACCTCTACTCTCTGTCATTCGCAATACGCTAAAATCATGTCATACTCAAACTATTTGATACAATACTGAGAAAATAGGCAGAAGAAAATTGTATCACAAAATATGTGATGGGGTCAGGCCCCTCTGACCCTTAACAAGAAGCTGTCCCTGATGTGGTAGGTATCAAATGTTTTTTATTCCGGTCTCTGATCACAATATCAATTCTTTTGATGATGACCAGTTTCAGAATTGATATTGTGATCGAAGACTGGAATAAAAAACATTTGACAGTATTGGATCACTATTCATATATGCGAATGTTGCAGCTGGTGAAAATAGTGACATGATTGACATCAGTTTTGAAGTAAACTCTTCTCCAGTATTCCATGTTTGTAAGCTAAGGCTGCATCAAGCTAGAGCACCCATCAGCTTGATCTGACAGTTCTAAATAACAACACGAACTTCTGCACAAGACAGCAATCAGTTTGTGAACAGATAAATCCAAAGTTCAAAAATATTGTAATTTCTCCATTGCTATTAATTGGATTTTGAAGAGTGAAACACTGTTGAATTTGTCTCTTTTAGAACTATGATACTGTTTCATTTGAAAAACTGGAGTTGATACTGATTCTGCAATTAATATACCTATGGGAAGATGTATGGTCTTTTTCGCAATTCGTTTGACTGAAAACAGGATTACGATGTCTTAAATGGTTCAGGAAATATTTGAGGTGAGCAACTTAGCTGAATCACCCAGTATATAAAAGTCTTCTTTAAGTATCATAGCTGTGTGCCAAGCTGGGACTAACACGTGGAGTCTTGCTTGAAACAATGAGATAACAATACCTCTACTGGGTATTTGTTTTTCCCGTTTCATTGCTACTGAGTGACCGAGCGAGGTGGCGCAGTGGTTAGACACTGGACTCGCATTCGGGAGGACGACGGTTCAATCCCGTGTCCGGCCATCCTGATTTAGGTTTTCCGTGATTTCCCTAAATTGCTCCAGGCAAATGCCGGGATGGTTCCTTTCAAAGGGCACGGCCGACTTCCTTCCCCGTCCTTCCCTAATCTGATGAGACTGATGACCTCGCTGTCTGGTCTCCTTCCCCAAACCAACCAACAACCAAGCTACTGAGTGGACTGGGGCAGTGGTAAGACAACAGGACTCATATTTGGGGGGGGGGGGGGGGGGGATGATGGCTATTTAATTCATAATCCAGATTAAGTTTCATGTGATTTCCCTGAATCACTTGAGGCAACTGTCAGAATGGCTCTATTAAAAGGGTGCATCCTGCTTTGTTACTCATCCTTCCTCACTCTGATCTTATGCTCTGTCTCTAAAGATCTCATTGTTGATGGGATGTTAAAATCTAATCCTCCCCCCTCCTTCCTAAGTTTCTGTGTAATGAGGGTTCAATTCATATGAATTATTTTTGAAAACAGAATATTTAATTTATTCCTTGGATAAGATGCACACGTTTGTGTGTCATCAGTGATCAGCACTATTCTTGTATTAATTCATATGTCTCATTCGGATTTATGGCATAGTGATGTATTTTTTACAAGGTACCTCATTTTGTAGTAACTGGTCAGATGCCTCTTACCAGTGCGTAGCTTACTGTCACTATCTACATAGATAGACTGCAAGCCACTGTATAGTGCATTGCAGAGGGTAGCCTGTACCACTAGTAGTCGTTTCCTTTCCTGTTCTACTCGGAAATAGAGTGAGGGTAATATGATGTATTGATATGCCTCTGTATGAACCCTAATTTCTCATATCTTCATGGTCTTTACGTGAAATGCTTGTTGGTGGCAGTCAGCTTCAACTTTGCACTTGATCCTCCAAAATGATAGGTGTTGCAGGCCAAAGAATTGCTTGTTAAAGTATATTCTGGCTTGGTGTCTGAGTGAGTTTGTATATGAATTGAAATATCAGGGTTCAATATCTAGGATTAAAAAATACAGAATGTTTAAAAAAAGGTGTCACATGTTCCTACAGGTTGTAGCAGTGGTCAAAACTGTAAGAAAAGTTCCTATAATGATATGTCCAGAAACCAGTAGTTGTTGAGATGTGAGCCAGTCTATCCTCGCTGTCCCATCTGTGTGTTATGTGTTACATAGAAGTAGACACTATACGCAGAGCTGCATGTCATTACCATGCATCCTGAAACATTCTTCAGCCCTTTTTCACAGTGAATTATGCCCTCTTTCAAGTACACCTGGCTCCCTACATATTGCACCACATGCAATGGTCACAAGCTCCTGTAACATCTACATATTGTTGATTGTCTGTGGATCATGTGATGATACCCCACTGTAACGTTTCATGGGTAGTGTACTGGTCAAGAAAGTCCAGTAACACAGCCTCTCCACTCACTGGACCTGAATCCATTAGATTTTTGGCTATAGGGACATTTAAAGACATTGGTGTTGCCCAACCCATCGACCGGGTGCAGATGTTACGAGAGTCTGAGGTGTTCTAAATGGAACCAGGTATATTTGAAATTATGCACCATTCACTGGAACAAGGGCTAAAGAGTGTGTCAGTACATTTGGTGACCACATGCAGCATTGTCTACAGCAGGCCCAGCCAACATTTGAACTCCTAGAGCACCCTCGCACCCCATGAGTCTGCTGAGTTCCCCAGCTTCCCTAACCACTGCGTTATTCCGAGCAGCTGTAAGTGAGATGGCTGTATGCTAAAGGCTACACACACAGGAAAATTACAAATACGTGTTTGCAACAGAGTGCAGCTATTTCTAAGAGATGAATATTGTAGTTCTAAGAGATGAATATTGCAGCATGGTTTTATAAGTATGTGTTTCTCAGACGTGTCTGTTTTTAACTTTTGGTATCTAACATTGTCGTGATGTTTGTAAGCTTATACACATTTCAGTTTCACAACATGTAATAATTCTGGAAATATGGAACCAGGTGTATTTGAAATAATGCATGATTCACTGTGGAGAAGGGCTGAAGGCTGCATAACCCCAGTGACACATGGAGTTACGCAGATTATAATCTGTTGAACCCATACATTGATGGGAGTTTGTCAGTTTCATAAGAGAAATAAAAATGTTCACACACATTGTTGAAACAAACACTGAAGTGAGTTTCCATGCTTGTTTGTGCAGTCAAAGATATTGCTCTTGAGGAAACATTTTACAAAAGTCTTGTAAATTCTGAATTGGATAAACAGGTCATTGAACTAGGTGCCCCACTGCAATCTGTCACCTCAAGTCAGGAATAATGAGCTATATTGACAGCACAAAAGATCTGACAAATAAATCAAATGTCTCCCAGTTTCTTTGAGAATTCATGATGAAATGTTTCAATTACTGAAATGTATTCAGTCATGTCTGGTCCACAAATGACTGCCTTCGGTTATGGGAAGTGTTTCATGTCATGAACTTGAAGCTGATTTTTCCACAGTATTAATTTTTGTTTGATAACATCAGTTTTGTCACCACTCACATTTAACTCAGTTTTGTTCCCCAATTGCTGCCTTCAGTTCAGCCAGTATTGAGCATCGTTCATCAGAAATAAAGTGTATCATATCATCTCACCCATTTCCTCCCCTCTCTATATCTAACATGACTGTCTCCTCAAGTTCTGCTTTGAATAATGAAAACAGTGAAGTTGTACTGTTGTTTAGATTGTGTGTTGCTTTGTGGGTCCTCCTGCAGCTGAATATGTGAGCCAGGTGACAGTTCAGAGGAAAGCAGCCTGTAATGAATCAGTATTTTATTATGTTGACTTGTTATCAATCTATAAACCCACATTTTCTTTTGTAAATCGTCATTATAAATTGTATTGTTCAGACAAAGATCTTAAAGTGTTATTTAAGCAGGGAAGAGCATTTAAATTAAAGAACAAGAATGTAATTTATGTTGTGGCTCACATGACAAATTTGGGACATCCTATTCCTAATGTGCATTTGAGGTCAAAAGTGTCTTCAAACTGTTAGGAGTATGGATCTGGTTTTTATCAAAGAAAATACATATTATGTTGGCATTCAAAAAACAGATTACAGACTTCTAAAAATATTTATACCATGTGAAATACTGTAATATATTGAAAAAGGCATGTGACTCAGTGTTATGTGACTCATGTCAATTACTACTTCTTGTTGGAAAAACTTTTTTCCTGTAAGCAGAGAAATGAAAATATGACATTATGTTCCAAATAAGATAAACTTAACATTAACATTTCACTTTTCAAACACTGTGAAAAATTATAATAGCATGGCATCTGGGAAATGAACTGTAAATTAAATTAAAAGTCAGAACTGAAAATATCCTCTTGCATTGACAACATCAAGTGGATTAATTTTCTTTATAATTTCGTCACATTTTACAGGCCATTTCCAATACTGACCAGCACGCTCCATTGCACTGCTCAATTAAGAATTTCCAAAAACTGCACGTACTTCTCCAGCATTGAATTTACTGTCATATTCCACTTTGTTCCAGTCTCCAATTTTCACACTTTCTACAGTTTCTTCAGTATGATGATCTGCAGCAGCAAAATTCTGTGGAGACAGCAGATTGTTTGTAGTATTCCTTGCTTGTAGTGAAAGCAGTGAATGCTTTTATGTTTGTTACTGATGGTGCTGAAGAAAATATTTGAGCCAGATTAAGTTTCAGATTGATTCCTTGAATTTCATCAGTAGACACATGAAAAACCTCCGTAGTTATGATACTCACAGCTACCTGTGCAAAAGTTGACGCATCACCTACTATGAATTTTCGATTTTTTACTGCATTCCTCACTAGCCTTTCCACAAGTGCACCAAATCTATCTATGGTTCCTTTACCATGAGATGTAGCAAAAAAGTTCCAATAGATTTCCACATTATAAAATGATTGGAATTGAGGTACAGCATCAGTAATATATTTGTTTTTAAATTGCAAGACAGGTTCATCTGACCAGATTGAAACTACCTTCACATTTTCAGGTATAATTGGCAATACCTTGCCAATCCAAGCAATTGCAGCACTCGAGCCATGGTTTTATCCAGAGCACTATGTGACTTGTATGGTGACAAACTTGATTTACTAGGTTGCTGATCTTGCATCTCATGCTGCCTTTGTTTTCTAACTTTCTCCCTACTTTTTAGCTCTTCTTTCTTCTAATACCAGTCCTTGATTATGTTGACTCAACTGTATAAACTTTTATTTCTGCTTCTGCTGGCTTCTTCCAGATGCTTCTTCTTAAATTCTTCATGTTTTCCTTCACTCTTTAACTTTTCTCTCCTCCTACTCTGTCTTTCTGCTGCTGCTGAGAGCATCCTCTTCTTCTAATCTTAAAATAATACAACTGTGACTCAGATTACTTGACACATGTTACTCATTTGAAATTATCTGTTTTTACAATATTGTTTGAAATTGGGAACTTTTTAGTAGTGATATTAGTTACACATTCACACTAAGAAGTAAATTACTGAACAAGATAAAGTTGTCTCTAATATTTCTCTTGTCATAAAAACTTAATTACGTGAAAGTGACTCATGTTACATTAAAGTTCATGCTGTTGAATTATGTTATTTACCCCAACCTACAGTTTTCCTACTTCAGTTTTATACTCTTTACGCAATACATTAGGGTATTTAACAGTAATAATAATAATGATATGCTAATTCTTACCTGCCAGTTAGTTGAAATGAAGGTCCAAAACCTCCAATAAATCACTGTTCGACATGGGTTCTATTTCTGATATTAAAGTATGCTTCTAGACCATTTTACCGTGGGAAATTCAAATATGTAAACAAAATATCATTGTCAGGGATACTTTTTATGTAATCTGTATATATATATATGTATATTCACAATTCATGGCAAACACAGAGACGTTATAGAGAGATACGGGTATGTTGCCACATCCAGTAGTGATAGAACGTGATAATTTCTTGTGCAACACCAGGTGGGAAGAATCAGACATCATTAGGTTATCCCCCGCCACACCTATGTCATTAAGACCACATGAAACATCTCATCAACTCGAACGGCGACAGCCGGTCGCTGCCTCAGCAGTAAAGTTTCAAGCCTCCTAGGGGCAGGTGCATCGAGTTTACAACAGTAGTGTTAGCCGCAACTTGTGTCAGTCTTAACGAGTGGGTTTTTTTTGGCTGACAAGTAACTGTCTGTCATATTTCCGAGCACGGTTGAATTTTTTAGTTCCTATGTGTAAACTGACTGAGCCTGGTGCTGAAGTTAAAACGACTGCTTGTTTTTACACATCAGCGTTTATTTCCCTACTATTAATTTAATACAGGTGTATTACCAAAGTGGTGTTTTTAAACGTGCAGAAATGCCACGTCGTCGTGGATGTCGATATAAGCCGGACAACTTCTGCTACATCTGTGGGAAGTTCACTTTTGCCAGAAATAGGAAGAAAATTTCTTCAGTCATAAAGAAAGCATACAAACATTACTTTGGAGTAGAGGCAGGAGACCAAGATAAAGAATGGGCACCACATTTCTGTTGTGCTACATGTTACTGCAAACTAATTCAGTGGTGGAAAGAGTGTGGTTTTGTTTGCTGTTCCCATGGTGTGGAGGGAGCCTAAGGACCATGTTACTGATTGTTATTACTGTCTAACAAAAATTCAGGGTTTTACAAACAAAATGTCGAAGAGGCACATTGTTTACCCAGATCTGCCTTCAGCGAGAATGCCAGTGCAGCATTCCGACAACCTTCCAGTACCTTCAAGAGCTTGAGGTCAAATTCCGAGTGACAGTGAAATAAGTAGTACTGAAGAAATCACAGATGATGATTCTTTATATCACTACACAAGTGAGTCATCGCCACATTTGTTAACACAGGCAGATTTAAATGATTTAGTACGTGATCTAGGACTAAGTAAACAAAAGGCGCAGCTGCTTGGTTCAAGATTACAAGAGTATAATCTACTGCACCAAAGTACTAAAATCAGTGTTCAGGCACAGAGAACATGCCTTTATTTCTTATTTTTCAACTGACGAAGCACTGACATTTTGCAATGACGTTTCTGGCCTGATGAAAGTGCTGAACTTCACTTATTTTTCACAGGAGTGGAGACTTTTCATAGATGCATCGAAAACAAGTCTGAAGGGTGTTTTGCTCCATAACGAAAATAAAATACCCTCTGTTCCAGTAGCTTACACTAGTTTGACAAAAGAGAATTACGAATTCGTACAAAGGATGCTAAATTCATTAAAATACAATGAACACAAATGGAAAATATGTGCAGATTTCAAGGTAATTGCTATGGTACTGGGAATGCAACAAGGCTACACAATGTATGCCTGTTTTCTTTGCGAGTGGGATAGTCGAGACCGAAATTCTCACTACGTGAAAAAGAAATGACCTAGGCGAAGATGGAAAGTTGGCGAAAACAATGTGCAACGTGAAAGTCTGGTAGCCCCTGAATATATACTACTTCCACCGCTTCACATCAAACTTGGCCTGATGAAACAATTCGTGAAGGCCATAGATCCAACAGGATGTGGGTTTGCATATCTAGCTACCAAATTCCCCTGTCTTTCAGCTGCAAAAATAAAGGAAGGTGTATTTGTGGGCCCACAAATCAGGGAGCTGCAGAAAGATGCAAATTTTGAAGCATGTTTAACTGATAAAGAAAAAACCGCATGGGACTGTTTCAAGATGGTGTCGGAAAACTTCCTCGGAAGAAGAAGAGCTACTAACTACAAAGCAATGGTGAAGGATATGATCAAAGAATATCAGGATTTGGGGTGCAATATGTCTTTGAAGGTACATATGATGGATTCTCATCTGGACTACCTCACAGAGAGTTGTAGTGACGTATCGGATGAACAAGGGGAAAGATTCCATAAAGACATTTCTACCATAGAAAGGCACTATGAAGGGAAGTGGGTACCTTCTATGTTAGCAGATTATTGCTGGAATATCATTCGAGAGAAGAAAGATTCACAATACAAGAGAAAAAAGTGATGTGCATTACAAGGCAGTGGCTCATTGTTTGTCAATTTTCTGTAATTTCTCATGTCAAATAAATGCTTCAAAGTGTATACACAAAGGTTACTGTGTTATATGTTAGATCCCACCCTCCATTAATGTGATAAACTTATAACATCATAAAGATGTGCATTTGTTTGTCGAATTTCACCTCACGTTTGCTGCACTATATCAGAAACTGAAAAGAGAAATAAAATTGCGATTACTCATAAACTATTCCTGACAGAAAAAAACCAAAAACAGTTTTCAATTCAGCACTCAAAATACAACTAGGATCACAATATTTTTATCAGAAATAGAAAAAAAGGTTTTTTTTTTTGTAGAACAGTGATAATTCACACTCTCATCACATGGAAAAACGATATGGCATTATAAAAATGGCTACAAATTATGGAGGGAAAGCAATAATGGGCCACAAACCGTTATTGCCATACAGTAAAAAGTCCATCCTTTTCAAAAAATATGTAAAAAGTACCAAATTTTAAACTTTTAAATATTGTGTGTCCTACTTTACATGGAATATCCCATCAGTTAAGTCGTCATCCATCAAATTATGTTAAGTCCCACCACAAAGGAGAATCTTTGGGGGTGTGAAGTGAGTCACCATTCAAGCCGACATTCATAAAACATTGAAGAAATAACTTTATGTTCGATGTGGGTCTTGCGCAGAGTCTTCTAGCATACCAAGAAAAGATAATTAGTTATAGCCTACATCTGGAGATCAGCCAAGCTCTATACAAATATCCTACGGAAGGTATCTGAGAAATGGAAACTAGTTAGGCACATTGATTCAGATGCCTGGTCAGATGGTTCTTCATTTTTCCCCAAATGTGTAAAACAAATAACATTTAGTTACTGTGTTTAAGAGTCACATTGTAACAACAGCACTCAATGACTAATATATTTTTAAAGTACCACAATTTGTGCAATAGGAAGAGTTGTGAGCAGCTGAGAATGTCGGTGCTTAGTGCATTCTACATACAGAGAGAGAATGCTTTCAGTGACACCAGTTGTCCACTCTCCTGGCAGCTGTAAAAAACTGGGGTGTTCTTCAAGTGGAAGCTCATTTTCTACTTGCAATTTCTGATCATGAAACTAATATTCATGGAATAATATTGGTCAATATAATACTTTTTGTATTTGTTTTACATCAGTCTTTATGAGCACCACAGTAGTAAAATAGAAATCACCAAATGTGTAACACTAAAATATCAACATTAAATGCCTAATGTGCAAACTGAAGAACACAGGACAAGCAGAATTGGCAGAATATCACAATTGGCTGCTGTATGATATAGTACACTACCTCTTGCTATTGCATGTCAAGCCCATCATCCATGTCCTTACCACTCCTTAGATAATATGGGTTATTTCCCTATAAGTGTCAGATCTGAGTAAGTGAGTGAAAAATCTTTTACTAAGATTGAATTTTTGCAGCCTTCTGTGGAGAATATACTGTTTTGATTCCAGTTTTCAACCCAACACTTGGTGCCAAACGTCAAGTTTTAACTTGTCACATGTGATCAGTACTATGCACTTTCAAACAGCTTACCTGTTAGTACTGCAAATAGATATAAATAAGCGTACACAAAAAGGAATTTTATGTATTATTCCTTGAGGTCCAGCTGAATGACAAGTTATATTAGAGTCAGCACTTATATAAAATTATGCAGCAGCTTAGTTCATCATGTTTAGCACTAGAAAAGAAATTGAAACTATAGGTTGTTCACTATGTCCTGAACAAGGGCTCCCTAGTTATGGATTGGCTGAAGCCAGTAGGAGTTAGTCGACTTTGAGCTATGAGTGTTTCACTTCCAGCCGTTTCCAACATTGGCAATCTAGCAATGCAGTAACTGTGTGTATTGTAGCCACTAAAATGATTGTCATGTTCTACCATGATGTACCAAACCAGAAAGCAAGTGTGATTACCAGAACAGTGTGAAGAAATCACAGCATGTTCACACCACACCGCCACTTTTACCATTGTCGTCAATCTGTTGGGCTTCAGTAGGCAGAGCTTGCTTCCTATGCTCCCCACACTTCTGTGAAAGGTGGTCCAGGATATTGTGAACAAACTACACCGACCAACCAGAACATATGACTACCTACCTAATAGCCGGTATGTCAACCTTTGGCATGGATAACAGCAGCAATGTGTCATGACAAGGGAGCTATGAGGTCTCAGTAGGTCAATGGAGGGAGTTGGCACTACATCTGCATGTCTTCTAATTCTGGGTATGGGACGGTGAGCTCTGATGCCATGTTCAATCACGTCGCAGCTGTGTTCAGTTGGGTTCAGACCTGGCCATTTCGGGGCCAGCACATCAATTGGAACTCGCCACTGTGTTCCTCGAACGGCTCAGTCACACTCCTGGGCTTGTGACATGACGCATTATCTAGTTGAAAAACGCCACAGCCACATAAAACATGATAGTCATGAAGCAGTGTAAGTCATATGCAACTAAATATTTTCATAATGACTGAGCATGGACTACCTGAAAATTAAATAAAGATGTACTATTTACATTCATAGTTATAAAGAGTTATGAAGAAATTCTCTCCTTCTTCCGGTCTATACAGTGCAAACACTTTTTTTGCCACCAACCCTACCAATCAGACTCAACCAAAGACCAATATTGAACCCTGCCTAACTCAGTTCACTCCTCCATCCAACCGGGTTCCACCCACACTGACCCTAAATCACCCCTGTTAACTTTCCAGAATTTCTTAACCTTGAACCTTGCCTCCCACCATTCCCCAATCAGTCAGTTGATAGAGCATTTGCCTGCAAAAGGCGAAGGTCCCAAGTTCGAGTTTTCGTCCGGCACTCAGTTTTAATCTGCCAGGAAGTTTCATATCAGTGCACACTCTGCTGCAGAGTGAAAATTTCATTCTGGAGACGTCCCCCAGGCTGTGGCAAAGCAAGTCTCCACAATATCCTTTCTTCCAGGAGTGCTAGTTCTGCAAGGTTCGCTGAAGAGCTTCTGTGAAGTTTGGAAGGTAGGAACAAGGTACTGGTGGAAGTAAACTTGTGAGGAAGGGTCGTGAGTTGTACTTGGGTAGCTCAGTTGGTAGAGCACTTGTCTGTGAAAGACAAAGATCCAGAGTTTGAATTTCGGTCCAGCACACAGTTTGAATCAGCCAGGAAGTTTCATTCCCCAAATCCTTCAACATGCAAACTAACCTTACATCCACAGAAAGAACCACAGTCCATCATCTAAAAACTGATCCTGACCTTACAATCCTACCTGTGGATAAAGTTTCCACCACTGTTATTTTGAACTGCAAGGATTACCTTGGAGAACGACTTGGCCAGCTGTCAGATACATCCACCTACAAACCTTGCCCCAGTGACCCTATTCCAGAACTCCAGCAGGCTCTCTAGTCACTCCTCAAATCCTTAGACCCATCCCAGAACCTCTCCCCAGAGTCCATCTCTCTACCCAGCCCTACTATGCCTCACACTCCCACCTTCTACATGCTTCCTAAAGTCCATAAACCCAGCCACCCAGGACTCCCAGTTGTGGCTGGTTAATGTTCCCCCACTGACAGAATCTATGCTCTCATGAACCAACATGTTCAACCTACTACCAGGAATCTACCCTACTGTATAAAAGATACCAACCATAGCCTCCACCGACTCTCCAAGATCCTGTTCCTTTACCACATGGTGCCCTGCTCGTCACAATTGATGCTACCTTCCTTTACACTAATATCCCTAATGCCCATGGCCTTACCACTATTGAACACTACCTTTCCCAACACTTGACAGATTCCAAACTGACAACCTCCTTCCTAGTTATCATGACCAGTTATATCCTCACCCACAATTATCCTCCTTTGAAGGAATTACCAACAAATAAATCTTGGGTACAGCTTTGGGCACGTGCATGGCACCATTCTATGCCAACCTATTCATGGGCCATCTAGAGGAATCCATCCTAAACACTCAGATTCCTAACCCCTCGCCTGGTTCAGATTCATTGATGACATCTTTGCAACTTGGATTGAGGGTGAGGACACTCTACCCACATTCCTCCAGAACCTCAACTACTTCTCCCCCATTTGATTGAACTGGTCCTGCTCAACACACCAAGCCACCTTCCTAGATGTTGACCTCCACCTCAAAGATCGCTACATCAGTACATCCCTCCATATCAAACCTACTAACCACCACAAATACTTTGACAACTGCCACCCAATCCATACCAAGAAGTCCATTTCATACAGCCTAGCCACTCGTGGTCATCACATCTGCAGTGATGAGCGATCCCTCTCGAAATATACCGAGGGTCTCACTGAAGCCTTCACAGACCATAATTATCCTCCCAACCGCATACAAAAACAAGTCTGTATCTTATCCTTCCAGTCCCCCACCATCTCATAAAGTCCCACTGTCTGGCCACAGAGGAGCATTCTCCTCATAGCTCAGTACCATCCAGGACTGGAGCAACTGAATTACATTCTCCGCCAGGGTTTTGACTACCTCTCATTGTGCCCTGAAATGAGAAATTTCCTGCATACCATCCTTGCCACCCCTCCCACAGTGGTATTCCGCCATCAACTAAACCTCACAATATACTTCTCCATCCTTACACAACTCCTGCTCCAAACCTCTTACCTTGTGGCTCATACCCCTGTAGTAGACCTTGAGGCAAGACCTGTCCCATACACCCTCCCACTACCAGCTACAAACATCACCTATCCCATCAAAGGCAGGGCTAACTGTGAAACCAGTCATGTGATCTACAAGCCAACCACTGTACTGCATTCTATGTGGGATAACAAAATAAGTTGTCTGTCCACATGAATGGTCATCGACAAACTGTGGCCAAGAAACAAGTGGACCACCCTATTGCTGAGCATGCTGCCAAACATGACACCCTTCGTTTCAGTAACTGCTTCATAGCCTGTGCCATATGGATCCTTCCCACCAATATGAGCTTTTCTGAGTTGTGAAGGTTGGAACTTTCCCTGCAATATATTCTATGTACCCATAATCCTCCTGGCCTCAACCTTCGTTAGTCACTGTCCTCACCCATCCAGCCCCTTCCCTGTTCCCATTCCAGCACTACACAAACCTCATTCCTCCATTCCACCTCTCTGCTGCCCTCCATCTAACCTCCTGACTGCACATAGCTGCCCTACCCTCTTTCCACCTAGTCCCTGTGCACTCCCCAACAGCACGTCTCTGTCCCCCACCCCTACCCTACTTTCCCTCCCCCTCCCTGCCCCAGCCTTCTCCTTACCCCACTGAGTTGTCACTGCCATTATGCACTGGTGCTGCTGCTCGCAGTGTGGCCTCAGTTGCCTGAGACTGCAGTCATGTGTGTGTGAGTTGCGTTTGCGTGAGTGTGTATGTGTGTGTTTATGGTCTAATTCTGATGAAAGACTTACTGGCCAAAAGCTTTATTTGTGACAGTCGTTTTGTTGTGCCTATCTGCGACTTAGCATCTCCGCTACATGGTGAGTAGCAACTTTTCTTTTCACAATATTGTATCATTCCATCCTGGATTTTCCATTGTTTGATCATAGTCAAAAAAGCTAATTAAAGAAATGAAGCACTTCCTAAAAGCAGTGTGATTTCACCAGAAATTACAAAATTCGTTTTCCTTTTACAAGGAGCTGGAACAGAAGTACAAAATAATACCATCAGATCGACGAGAAACAAAAATACAGGGAGTGTAGTAATTAAACACTGCTCACAATATCTAGCAAAGCCTCTGACATCCCTTAGTAAATTTGGTAATGGAAAAGGACACGTTCCCAACATGTCTGTAAAACAGAAAAGTTGTGCCAGTTGATGATGGCAGTGCCAGGTGATGATGGCAGTGGGGGAAGGAGAAGTTATAAAATTCACAGAAAAATAAAATATCCTGGCTGAAGCGTAACATGGATTTAGGAAAATGAAGGTGAAAGTTTGGAACTTTCATTTACATTCTCTTTTAGTATAAACAAATAAAGGAAGTTATTTAGTTGACGTCACACAAGTACTAGCTGCTAGCTGTGTTTGTGTTGCACAATAGCTGTTACTTCCAATGTTTCTCATTTTGTTTGTTCCATGTTCCTAATCCTTTGTGCCAATTTAAATGAAATATATGTAAGAGAAAGACATTTATGGTAGCAGTAGTAATAGTAGTAGTAGTAGTAGTAGTAGTAGTACTGATTCTTCTGCCTTGATGTTAAACAAAAGCTTGAATTTCAACTGTTTCTTTATTTTAGGGATTTCAACATACAGGATTTGAGAATCGCAAAAACATATGGCTGTTACAGCATTGTCCACTGGTACTGAAACTATTGTTTGCTGTTCCAAATGAGAATAATAAGAGTCTGGTAACAGAAGTTATCAAGTCATTTGAAGAAATCGTTCTCAGAAATCAAGAAAAGTTGGAGAAAGGTATATTCAATTTTTTCTCTCAGTATTTATCATTTTGAAAACCATATCATAGCGCAAAAAGGATTACCATTTTGTTGATTCAGATTTTAATTGTTATAAAGGGAAAAATGTTTAATAAAATCCTTATAGATCTTAGAGCATATTCAAAGCTCAAACACTATGATTTTCCTGGAGCAAAAGGTACTTCTATGAAAGAATCAGTACAGATGAATATTTGATTAATAAAACACAGTATGTTATGCTGAAGGGTAAGTGTTCAAAAGAAATCAAAGTAACATTCAATATGTCCCAAGGAAGCATAATAGGACCTATATGAGTTTTTAAGGATCGTGGAGTTTTTACCCTCACTTCCTAATAAATTTACTACTTAATGGTTTTGCTGCTGACAGTAAAAATTAGTTTTGTTTGAACTGTGATTTACATCATCTTAATACAAGGAATAAAAATTAATTTTCATTAAACTTTTCCCTCTTGTTTGTGGTTCAGAGTGGAATTATGTACTCTGGTGCAGAGATATTCAACATGCTGCTACAAGCATTATTCTCTATTTAAACTGGATGTCAAACTGCAGCTATTTTAGCATACCAGCCAAAGATCCTCATACTTCATTTCCTGTTAACTGCAATATGGCAGCTGCGAAGTCTCACTGCAATGGAAAAGAAAATACTTTCCAATTCTTCGTCACATGAGCCTTTTACATTAGAAGTTCGATTTCTGGAGTAGAACAAAATGGACTGTTTCAAAACCAGTGAAAAAATGGAGACATGTCAGCTGTGTCAGTTGTAAACTCTGATGTGAACTATGCATTGACAGACTGATCACACAGCTGTTGTTTGTGTGAGTGTGTTTTTTTTCCACTTATGATTTACTAATGCATGTCATTGTGCAAAAGAATGCCATGAGATTCAAAATTAATTGATAGATTTGTTACTATATTATCCAAACTTTATATGTGTGTAATTTGTAAAAGCAAGTAAACAGTGAAGATATCTCTTAAAGTTGACATCCTTAGCTCAGACATGTAACTATAGATGATGAAAACTATGAATGAACTAAGCAAGTACTCATTAAGTGTAAAATTTCTGCCAGCCCCTACATCCCAGTCTAAATTGAAACACAATTGAAACATCTCAAGTGATGCATTGTGTACCATAGTTTATGTATTTTTCTCAACAGGACATTATATATCAAAATTTCAAGAGGATTATCTGCAGTTACAAATACTACATTTGGTTTGATTTGACAAGAGAGATACATGTACAAAGTGAGACACATAGTATATGAGATACTTGTCAGTTTCCTTCAGAATACACACAATAAAGATACAAAGCACGCAAAATGTTTGTGGAGTGCTAAATTTTCTGTTACCATTCACAGGAACAAAACCAAACACTTATTGTAAAAGTCATAGAAAAAACTTATTTTATTCATGTGGCTATTTTCTAATGAAGTATTGCAATCTAGGATTGATATGAAAGTTCCCTGCTTCAGACAATGTTACATTCAGTGACATAGTGTTTATAATCAGGGATGAGTAAATAATTCATAATTTTGAATAACTGATAGAAATGTTTTGTCCAACTTCAGCATGGTGGAATCTGCAGGTACACAACAATTCTATGCTCAGATATCAGAGTTCTACATCCAGGTAGTGTTGAGATCACTTGCTACATGGCAAAAATCAGTGTTCATTGTAAAGCTGTATGAAATATACATATAATAATGTACTGTAAACAGGGGTGTGTATATAAAGATGGAGGTAAATATTCATTTGAAAAATACTAATGTGATAATAATAATAATAATAATAATTCTTTATTCAACATCAAATGATTCATTGCATATGTATAAAAACAAGTTACAATTCTTGATACATAGCACAATAATAAGTTCTTCAGAATTAATCATTGATTAACAAAATAATTAAATTACAAATAAGATGGAGCTTAACATTATTTACATATTTTTTTCAGATCACTTCTTATTCTGCATGTAAGTATGGTATTCTTCTAATGTGTAAAATACATTTTGTTACAGGAATTTCTTTAGCTGAAATTTAAGCTTTATTGTGGGTAGGGTCATAACTTTTCTGGGCAGTGATTTGGCTAACTTAAAACCTGCATATTGTGGACCCTTTTCATAGAGTGCTGTTCTGTGGCTGCTGGTGTAAAACTTTTCTTTATTTATGGTATTGTTCTGATACAAATCAGAACAAATATTGGGCTGCATACTTTTAATAAGTAATGCAGCTTTTAGAATGTACATGTTTGCTATGGTTAGTACACCAGTTTTTTGAAACAAGCCATGGCATGGTTCCTTATATTTTGCTCCACAGATGATTCTTATAACCCTTTTTTGAAGTAACAATAGCATATTTTGATTTGCTTTGATGCTGATCCCCAAATTTCTATTCCGTAATTCAGATGAGAGGAAAATAGAGTATGGTATGCATTCTTTAGGACAACAGTGTTTTGCGGAACTTGCTAATCATATTAATTGCAAATATATTCTTAGATAACTTACATGTTAGAGTGTCAACATGTATGTCCCATTTTTGATTCATTTGGATTGTTAAACTTATGAATTTTGCACTAAACTCGTTTTTACTAATTCATTGCCGATGTATAGTTAATTTCATCATTAAAACTACTGTTGTTAAACTCCATGAGACACATTTTACTACTGCTTACATGTAAGTGGCTTTCATTAAAGCACTGAACAGTTGCGTTTGTCACATTATTACAGTGGGCCTCTAGTTAAATGATTCCTTTTTACGTGCAATGGATGTATCATCTACATACAATACTATTTTGGAACTTTGAGTGCAACACCATATTTACATAAATCAAAAACTGAAGAGGACACTGTACTGAGCCCTGGGGCACTCCATATTTTATCTTAGTGATTTTAGATTTGTGATCTCCACTTTCAGTTTTAGGCAGTACAAACTGTTTTCAGTTACTCATGTAAGATTTTATTAGATCATGAGCAGTATCTCTGATGCCAATGTTCCATAGCTTTTCTAATAGGATTGTGGTATACACACAGTCAAAAGCTTTCTCAAGGTAGAGGTATATACCTGCAACATATTGCTTGTTCTCAATGCTGTTTATTACTTCTTAGGTTAACTGAGCAGCTGCTGTGCTAGTTGATTTACATTTTAAGAATCCATTTTGATTTTCAAACATTAGTTTGTGCATCTGGAGAAAGTTTATAATTCTGCTGTATATGACTTTTTCAGCTATTTTGTAAAAGACAGGAAGTACTGAGATTGGTTTGTAGTTTTGAATTTTGAGCTTGTCTGATTTTGTAAATATTGGAGTTACCTCAGCTATTTTTAGTCTGTCTGGGAAAGTACCTGATTCTATTATATTATTTACTGCTGTAGACAGAGGTACAGAGACATTTTATCTACACACTTTTAATACATTAATACTGAGGCCATCATGCCCTGTGGAACTGGAAGTTTTTAGAGAGCTAATGATGTTAATTATTTCTTTGCAATTTGTGGGGCTCAGATAGGCTATGCTCAGGTGGATGACCTATAAAATTATTCTGCGTGTTATTATGTTTGTCATTGGTAGCTTCCCATACTGAAGAAAAATATTCATTGAATACATTAGGAATTTCAAGTTGATCTTTTATTACCATCCTGTTGTGGTCAATAATAAAGTCCATACAGGATTTGCCTCTGCCTGTTCTAAAACTGGTTATCACTCCCCAAACACCAGTAGTAACATTGTGTTAAGCCTGAAGCTCGTTTGCAATGTAGTTGCTCCTGGTCTGTGTTAATAAATCTTTATTATATTCTTGATAAGTTTTGAAGGCCTCCCTTAGTTTGAGATTTTGTTTATTATTCAATATTGCACTATGGAATAATTTTAATTTTCCTTTGCTTCAATGACGTAATTAATTATCCAGATGCTTTTGTTTATGTCATTTTAACTTTTGTGGCCACAGCTGGACATGTGGCATCAAAATAGTAATAGAAGTCAGCAGCACAGCTATGATAGGAAAAGCTATCATTCTCAAATCATGGTATGCATACTAACATGCAGTTCAGTCAGTTGGTGTTATCATTAAACAAGGTTCCTTTACTTACATATATTTTCTTTTTAGCGACAAAGGGCATCTCATTTGCCTCCAATTGAAGCTGTACTGCATGGTGATCAGAGATGTTTTAGAACAGATGTACTGTAGGAAAGATGGGTTGGGTTTGTTATCATATTATCCAGATATGTTTTGCAGTTACCAATATCTCTAGTTGGCTCATGGATAAGTGGAGTCAGATTAAATTTATCGAGTAGGAGGAGTAGCTTTTTGGTATTTGCATCATTGCTTAATAAGTCTTTATTTATATCCCCTGTTATTACAGTATTTAATTATATCCCCTGTTATTATAATATTTACATGGCCATTTAACCCAGAGAATGCACTGTCTATATATATCAGCAAGACAGATAGATTTTTGAAAAATGTATCCATACATTCCCCATGTGGCCTATACACACCAATAATTGCAATAGTGAAGATTGCTATGCCATCCGCAGACTTGATTTTCCTACTAAAGGAGAACAAACTTCCATGGAGTGTGGTTGACTAATGCTAATTAAGTCTCCAGTGTACCAGTGTTCAGGTATGACTAAAATATCAGGTTAATCAAGACGTAATAATATCCAGTTCATTGTACTTCTTTCTAAGACTACAGAAATTCTGGTGTAAGACATTAAGTCTTAGTTTCTCCGGCTGGACTGTACAGGATGATTTAGGGCTACCAAACTGTCCAGCAGGCTTTGCAAGTTTCCCAGGTTTGCCTGCAGTGGCTATTTGTGTGGCATATTCTGATTTGGTGGATTGTGCCATTCCGTGGCAATGCACTTATGTACACTGCTTTGTGGACAATTTTGTCTAATTTCCTCAACGATTAATTTGCTGACAGTCTTTTTGTCTCTTTCATTCATGTGCATACCATGAGTTGTGTGCAGGTCTCTTTCTAGATTGCTGACATTTACCAGGCACAATTGTGAAATTTTTTACTTATTGTTTAATCCTATCATTTGTCTTGTGCACTTCCAAGGTCGTTAGGATGGACTCTACAGAACACAATAAATTTGTAGGAAGTACAGTACTCATTATGTATAATAACACTAACAAGTTGTATGATTTCATACAAATATGTTTTCTTGTCCTACTAGGTACGAAGCACATTGTTACAAACATCGATCAGAGTGAAGTAACTGTAGGTCCAGAGAGGTTAGTTGATCTACCTCACAGCAGCGACATTGTTTCAGGCGTCTCCACGGAGCTATGTCCCCACAAATGTTTGCGCGCAGTGATGTATGAATTGTGATGATTAATATGATTTTTTTAAGCAAAATATTAATAAAAATATTAAATATAATACAAACAACACATGAAATTAACAAAGAGACTTCTAAATCTTCAATATAATTAATTGTATCATTTGTTGCCATCAGGAAATTGTCGAAAGTACCATGAGAGGCCTCGTTGGGACATTCTGTAACTATTTGACGAACGGTTTGCCTGGCTGCTCTACAAACGCGTATGTGAAGAGAGTACATGCTTCTGCCATAATAGGTGGATATTCTGTTAAACATTATCCATGTTCTGCACAACTGAACAAAGGACGGGTGTTTCTCCCTCACGCAGAGCAAGTTCTATCAATGTGGTGGGAAGCCTCTATCCAGTCTCATTCCCATGCGTCTGTTAAGTTGAACTGAGATCTGTGCAGTTTCATGGTTGTTTTTATGGATTGTTTTCTTAGCCAAAACTGATTTCTTACAGGATAACTGCATCTTGATGGATAGGTAACTGCAGTTTGCATTGTTTGTGTTTAAATGAAATTTCTGTGATTCTACAAAGTGTCTTCTTACTTCATGACTTCTGGAGCTGTTTTTGATGAACCATTGAGCATTGTCTATTACCTAGTAATACATGTTCCATAATTAAAAGGTACTTAACTGATATGGAACACTTATTTAAAAAGCACTACATCACATGATAGTAATAAAAAAGCAAACTAACAAAATTCTTGATGAAACTTGCTGACTGTTTAAAACTGTATATTAGACAGGGACTCAAACTAAAAACATAGACTTATGGGAAAAGCTTTTTTCACTCAACACCAATCCTCACAGTTTCACTTCTATGGGGAAAACATGGTTGAGCATATGAATACATTCAAAAATATATGCAACCTGGTATTGAATGTCTCTGTCCATTGGGCAGAAAGAAATCAGAAGTGACACGAAGATATATAAAAGCATAATGAGAAAGCAAAGAAAATAATAAGTTGTACAGAACAAAGGTTTGGGAAAATCAGGTCACACTAATCTGTTTCCTCTAGTCTAATATCACCTAATATCTTGCTTTCTTTTTCAGGGTTAATTCATGGTGACTTCAATGAGCAAAACATACTTGTTAGTAAAGGTTCTGAGGATGATATATGGGATGTATGTGGAATATTAGATTTTGGAGACAGTCATGTATCATTCTATATATTTGAACTTTCGATTGCTGTTTGCTATATGATTCTGCAAGCAAAGGATCTTGACCCATTCACTGCAGGAAGACATGTTATTTCTGGCTACACTAAAGTAAAAAGGATTCCTGCAAGGGAACTTGAACTTCTGAAGGTATGGTTGTAGGTTTCACAATTGTTGCTAATTTTATAAGTCCATGATTATTAAAAGCATGCGATATTTTAAAGTCTGTGAATATGTTATTTTGTCCCACATGCTTCATGAACATTGGCCATTTGTAACTGTCAACATTGTTTTTATTAGGTGGCAGCTCTAGTTAACTTAAAGTGTACCAGTATATATTAACATGACTGGTTCTGGTCCCTAGATCATTATCAGGTGTTCACCATCAGCTGTGCACTCTTACTCAAAATGCACCAAACTGGACATTTTATAACTATATGACCTGTTAAGGAAATAACACATACCTTTTTTTAATCTATCATGGCTTACCAAAATAGGAGTGTTAACAACAAAATTCAGAAGCTTATTTTCCACTTCTCACAAGATACCATTGTAGAGGAACGATCATTGGGGCAAAGTGAAATAGAATAGTCATAGATTACAAATTGAAGAAACATCAAGTGAATTTAATGCTAGACAACATTATGTGTAGATTATACACAAATTTTAAATAAGTAATTGTTGAAACAGAACATTCAGTCAGTCAACAGCAGTTACATCCTCCTACCCCCTGGAATCTGATAACATCACACACCTTTTTTTGTTTATTGACTTCATCAGCTATTCTTTTCTCATCTCCTCTTTTTGACAATCCCAAGCTACATGACTCATAACAATGTTTTAAGTAATATTAGCATAATTTTGCACAATGATGTCAATCATAACACAAACATAAAACTTCCATATAAGGAAGGAGAAAGAATAGCTGGAAAAGACTTACCTTCATGAGGTAAAACTTTAAGTACTATCAATAGATCCATTTAAAATTACAGGAAAACTATCTTAGCTTTTGGAACCGTTGGGCCCTTTCTCAGGGAGGAAAGAGGATTATAAAGGAGTGATAGGTAATTCACATCCCCCAGAATGAAAAGAATCCATCTATTACAAGGATGAAGGGGACAATGATAGAGAGTGACATCAAAGAAAGGGGAGGGGGGTCAAAGATGATAGATATACTGATAAGCACTGTTCCAGTTAAAGTCCAGAACTGATAGAAGGATAGTGTAAGAAGTAAAGGTGGATTAAATTCAAGAAATGAGAATAGTGCAATTAAAAATTAACAGGACATAAAAAAGGATATAAGGAAAACAGAGCATGAGAGATGGATAGAGGGAGGGGAGCAGAAGGAAAGGGAGAGAAGGATGAAAAAAAAAAAAAAAAAAAAAAGTTGTAGAGAAAATCATTAAGTAAGTACACAAATAAAATATAAATAATAATATGAAAGTGGTTCTTGTAAGTTCTGGAGGTTAAGTACAGCAGAGTGGTCGAGACTGGACAGCAATTTCAAATCTCCAGAATTCTTATTGAAGGCTTAAAATAGCCCACCAGATGTAACAGAGACACAGGTCCCTTGAGTTATACAGCAGAGCATGTAGCAAAAGAGTACTGAGGGCCCCCTAAGTGAACAGTTCAGTGAAAACTAATGCACTCAGTCAGTTTTACAGTGGTCATTCCTATATAAACCACCATACAATGAACACATATTGGTAAACAGTATTTGATGCTGTAGATGATAGTGTAGCTGATAGTGGGTGGGTACATTGTGCATGTTTTTACAGTGGGAAAGAAAGCAGATTGCATGTGTGGAGTATGAATAATGGTGTAAAAATGTCATATGGTGTGGCAAGAATATTGTGTAGGTTAGGGGGACAATGGAAGATGAGAGATGGCAGTGAGAGGGGATGTCAGAGGGATATAATCTCATTTCAGAACTTGACTTCAGAAACTCCTGGCCTTGGCTGTGTAATGTACTGATGCATTCAAAACATTGTTGATATGGGGAAACAAAGGGGCCTCGCATTTTTAATGAATTTCTTCAGCTCAGTTTGTTTAGAAGATAGAGGGTCACTAGGAACAATTTTTTTGTGTTGAGTTGTCCAAGAGCTGACAGCGTTTCTCTGTCAACTATTCCTCATACTCATGGGAGGATGGTGACAGAGTGGTCTGCCTTCAGATCGTGGATAGCTGAGGATCAGCTTGAGTCATGTTTGGAATTTTTGTAATATTTTTAGGAAGGTTTGGGAGGTGATGTTGGCAGTGAGGAATGCCTGTAGAGGCTGGTTGTGGGGAAGAAGAGGAAGACTCCTCACAATATCAACTGGAAATACCACTTCACTATTTAATCCCAACTCACAACCAACAGTGAGTATCAAATCTGCCTAGAACATTTCTAACCCAAATCCCAAAGGGATCCTCCTCCTCTTTCTCAAAACTATTCTTTCCAGGCATTCCAATAATTCCTCACTCCTAGCATCATCCTTTCAAAATAAATCACAAAGCGCCAACCTTTACTAACCTAGAGCGAGCTTGAAAGAAGACTGCCCTAGCATTTTGATTCCTGTGGACAAGGGCTCCTGTAATGTGCTACTTGGCCATTATAGGTAAATGGCAGACATGATTAACCAGCTATTAGATACATCAGCTGAAGAAATTGCCCCTAATGCTACATTCCTTCCATCCAGGCTGAGCTGTAGAAAATCTGTAAATCCCTAGGCTCCTTACAAAGACTCACAACTGCTTCCAAAGAAATTATTACCTTCCCTGACCCATGCACCCTCATCTATTGTCTACACCCCAAACCAAACAAAAACAACCACATCAGACATTCCATTGCAGCAGCCTTCGAAGCCCCTACTGAGCGCATCTGAACCCTGGTGGACCAGCACTTGCAACCCGTCATGTAGAGCCTTCAATCCCACATAAAAACACCAATTACTTTAACCTTGTTCATTGTCACCAAAAAACTCTTCTGGTCTTTCCTCTCCTGCAGTTATACCATAGATCTTTTCCAGAAATTCATCTTCAGGGCAGTATCTTTGTCTCACACTCTGACAAAAACAAGTTCACTCCCAAAACACCAGAAGTGCCCAACTTCTCACATACAACTGCACAGACTTCAAATGCCTTGTTATATTACTCTATCCCACCTCAGGGTTTCTCAAGCAGAGTTCTGAAAAAACTTCATCACTCCCTGATATCTCTCCCACACCACCCACTTACAGCTTGTGTAGCTCTCCCAAAATCCATAACATCCTTGTCAAACTGTGTTATATTTCCTACACCAACATTCTTATCCCTGCATATCTTTCCACTGTAAAACCTTCCCAAGCACCCAACCACAATTGCACACAACATCAAATGCAAAACAAAATTTGAAGCCACATAAGTAATTTACTAACATTTGTGATATGTTGGGAAGTCCACCACCAAACTGGATGGGTGCAGGAATGGACACTGAAGGACTGTCTGCCTCAGGGACACCTGGTACCTATTTGCAGCTTCACTCATGGGTATTGAGAGACCTGTACATCAAACTTACTGTTTGAATTCTAATTTCCTTAAGTCCTGAGATGGGAACTTGTTGTGTAACATATTTTCACAACCCATCATCACCTGGATGTAACATCCATCAACAGACCTTCCCCCCTCCCCCTCTCCATTTTTTTCAGTAGGTAGTATTTTTGTTTGGTAGTCTTTCTCCACCGTATAACTTTTTTATGGTTGGTATATCATTATTTTCTGTTACTCTATTTCATTTCGACTTTTTTATCTTCATCCTTCTCACTTTTTTATTTTTCCTTCCTCATCTCCTTTTCTATTTTCATCTTAGTTCTTAATCTTACTATTCATCCCACTTCTCATTATTAGTTCTTATTATTCTGTCATATCTGGACTGAAGCTGGCATAGAGATTACAGTGTGCTACCCATTACCCCCTACTCTCTCTGATGCTTTCCCCGATGCTTTCCCTTATATCTTTGTCTTTCTTTGTCCTCATAATGGGGGTGTCCCTCTCAACTGTAAAGGATGAGCCAGACAGTAGGAGATTTTACTTTATTATATGAGCCTCCAGACAGTAACTTCATTTTTCCATTGCGGCCAAGCCACGGCCGGCAGTGTTAGCTGCCTGTAAATTCTTTTGTACCACTGTTTAGCAACAGGAAGTTAGCACCACATGCCTCTCTCATGTGCTTATGAGGAAACGCTGCCCCAAGTGTCACTTAGAAGGCAACGCTCTGGAAAATTCCATGCCGCCCGCACGGTTTTCTCGATCCTGACCAATCAGGGCAGAGGAAGCCACGTGGTGCATCAAATATACCCGGCCGCTCATCGCCGGGCCCGCTCTTTGGTATTCTTGCTCACCCACGAGTCAGATGCGTGCCCTGTAGCATTGAAAATCTGCCACTTCTCCCGGTGCTGCGGCACTGTAGACTTAGTTTTGGCAGACAACAACTTTTGGTAGTTACACAAACTCTAAGCTCTGGCTCACCCTCACCTCCCTAGGCCTATGTAACCCCTTTCAACATGCTTTCGCCAATAAATGGCCTTTATCTAAAAATTACCCTATTCATTCTGTAACGCCCACCGCCTGCCCATAGCCCATCCTCTACACAACCTTGGTTCTAAGTCATCTGTCCCTTTTTCTAATCTTATAAAACCTCTCTGAGGAACAAAGTAATGGTTCTGAAGAAAAGAATAGATTTTATTATTTTTATCTGTGTCTATTGGCAGTACTGGAATTGCACCTCTGAAATGCAACTACTGACCACAATGACTTAGGCCTACTGATTGTAGTCAAATAACTTTTCTCTGTCCTGGACATATCAGAAAAATATGAGGGTAATCCCAAAAGTAAGATCTCCTGTTTTTTTATAAGTACATAGACCTGTTTATTTCCACAATGGTTTACATAAGTTTACAGCTTGAACATTTAGCTATTTTTTGACATAATCACCATTTCTGTCGATGCATTTTTGTAGATACTGTGGCAGTTTTTGTATGCCCATGTCATACCAGTTCACTGCCATGCTGTTCAGAAAGTTATGAACCTCTTCTTTCACCTCGTCATCAGAGCTGAATTGCTTTCTGGCCAAATTTTCTCATCACCTGTGACAATTGAGTCCCTAAAGTTGTCCTGTTCAGCTGCAAGATGGTGAAGAAATGCACGGGAAGCATCAACTTGTTGCCGCATGTGGTCTTCAGTCAGCATGCGCGGCACCCATCTTGTGCACACCTTCCAGTAGTTCAATGTTTCCGTCAAAATTCTGTGAGTGGTGCTTCGGGAAACCTCAGGAACCAATGTTCAGAGATCATCCAGAGTGATCTATCGATCTTCATGCACGCTTTGCTCAACCTTCAACACTGTCTCCTCAGAAAATGATGGTCTCCCACTCCTTTATTCGTCATGAATTTTTGTCCATCCAGCTGCAAACTCTCTGCACCACTTATGAACATTTTTGACATCCATGCACAACTCACCATACACTTCCGTCAATTGGCAATGGATTTCAATCAGTGCAGTGCCCTTTTCTTCCAAAAACTGAATAATGGTGCACAATTCACTCTTGGTGGTAACATCCAATGGGAGCCCCATTCTCAACAGCTGCCAAGCCAAGACTAAGCCCATGTTTACACACAGCACATGAAGCACTCTTCATAACAGTGTGACCAACTGCCACGCAGAGTTCTGTACTTATAAAAAAATAGGAGACCTTACTTTTGGGATTACCCTCATATTATGTAGTAATCTTATTTGTGTAGAATGGTGTTGATTACTATTTCTTTGCTTTGAAGACATGCCTTGTGTAACCAGATGTAAGGAGTAGATTAAATAAAGCCTCATGCTAGAAATCATAAATTATTTCATATGCTCACATTAGTATAAACTGATCATCTAAAAATTACAATTTACTCATGATGATATTAAAGAATCATCACTTATAATGCGAAAATGTATACAAAAGATTCTGACTTTTTCCACCTCTTTCAAAAATTGTGTTTTTAAAAACAGGAAAAAGACCCGAAGGTCACTGATCACTCTTTGTTACAGATCTGTGTGTGTGCACGTCTCTGCCAAAGCCTTGTATTAGGTGCATACTCATACTCCATAGAGCCAGACAGTTATCTGTTGGTAACAGCAGCCCGTGGATGGGACATGCTCAGACTGTTGTGGAATACATCAGATGACAAGATTAATCAGCGATGGATAAGTGAAATAACAGCACCACAGGGACCGTGATTATTAGTTGAGATGAAGCATGTGTGTGTTCTGCTAGAAGTGTTTTATTTTGCTGAAAAACTGAAGTGTTTTTTGTCTTATAAGGCACAGCCTAAAAATAGAACATAAGTTTAGCTGCTTAGAATTTTTTAAGTGTAAACGACAACATGAATCTGACAGCTAATAGAAGTAACCCTTTATAACTGATTTACGTATTTATTTGTTTATTTTTATTTAATCCCATGACATATTGTTTAAATCTAGGACAAGTCAAAATATAATACAGAGATAAACATTACAAATTTTTCACGTAAGGACAATGCAAAAATTAACCATTATTTCACATTTAATATAAGAAATATTTACTACATTTATAATTGATATCCCAGAAATGATACCTACAGACAATACAGTTAGACAAGACATACGCATGAAGGCATTTATACGTTAAGACAATAAACAAATTAATCATGATTACACATTTAATCTTAGTAATGTTTACTACATATATAGTTGATATCCCACAAACGATTCCTATGACAATATGGTGAGACATGATCATATTTATACATTTGTTATACATATTTGCTGTTTTATGTTTCATATTTCTCAGAGGTACTAAAGCCCATGTCACATAGGATTGCGCTTCTGTGCATAGAGGCAAAGCAGAAAGGAAGCATGGGGGGATGAGAACTGTGCATGTGCGGCAGCAGAGAGTGGGCAAACAAAGTCCACATTGCCAAACTGCATTGCTACAGTTAACAATCAGGCTCATTTGCATATGGTACACTGTATTATGTGTTCAGTTTTGTGAGGGGGATAACAAATATTGAAATCAATTTCAATCAGTCATCATGAGAGAAATATTAATTCACATCCACTGCTCCACAGATTTACTCTGCATGACGTTGGGAGATGAGAACAGCTAAAACAGCTTTGTGAAGACATGAAGTACAATTTTTCTCAAAATGACACTGAAACTGCTTGCAATAATTACCATTTATTGCAATTTGAACTGCATTATAAATAAAAATTTAATACACAACAAAATTAACTTCAGGCTCAAACCGAAATCATTATATTTGCTTGACAACTGCTTCTTCTCAATAGAATTTTTAAAAATGCGTAAGGGTGTGTGTGTGTGTGTGTGTGTGTGTGGACGCGCGCGCGAGCGCGTGCATGTGCGTGTGCGTGTGCATGTGCGTGTATATGTGTGTGTGTGTGTGTGTGTTTGTGGGTGTGTGTGTGATGATAGTTAAGTGTAATAACTGCATGTAAAAAGAATTAGTGGTAGAAAAGACTATCATAAAAATGGTCAGTAAGTTGTCATATTTTTCATTGTTAACAGGCATTGTGAGTGTAAACTCACACGTTCAATATTACAGTGAGAGACTGCAATTTATGATCCATTGAACAAGCAAACAATTAACCACCATCTGCGAATAACTCCAGGGAATCTGACCGATAATATCGAAAACCACCGATATCTCAAACAAGTAACAGTTACTGTCGTTTTAGGGCTATATCCAGTTTGTGCCTTGAAAATGACAGAGGTTTACAACATGGTGGGAGAAGCTTAACTTCTTCTTGGGCAATGCGTAATTAAAAGGATACAAAGTCCTAATCAAAAAGGCTAGGAAGCTCTCTTTTTTGTGTATGGAACTGATATGTTGACAAAAACATTTTTTAAGCCATAAGTCTTTAAAACTAAGAAATATTATTACTTTGTTCCAAACTCTACATCGTAATACTATCATCACTTCTATTTGAGTCTGTTTCCAAACAATCTGATTTTAAATTTACGATGGTAGGTTCAAGGCTTATATCTGAAGCTTTTCAGCATGCTGCACAGTCTGTTCCCACACTACAGGTGGGATGTTGTCTGTTGCCCCATTGTCTGTTGCCACATTGTCTGTTGCCTCATGCACAAATGATTCACTGTATGTAATCATGAATGTTTTGTTCTTTTCTCCCACATAACTTTAAAACCCTTTGCCCAAACAAATTCTATGGGGATACAATGACAGTGACACATGGGTAAACGCAAAACTGTGTGATTCCATTTACGTGCAAGGAAGTTAAGTTTGTACGTTCTGTCACGTGACTTGTACAGTATAAGTTAACGAGCTGCAGGAGATTGGCACAAGTTTGGTTTATACGGTGCTTAACATTTTGTTTTTAAGCTGGGGAAAAATATCCACTTTTCTGATGTTTGTACTTCATTTGTTCTCTATAAGAGTTGAATTATAACTGGCAATGACCAACTTCGAAGCAATGTATGACAAAAATTGTGAATCACGTCACGAAACTGACAGCATACATTGCTGAGTGGTAATCACTGCTATTTTTCTCGCATGTAAATACAAGTTTCTTCTCAGAAATAAAACAATAAGAAGTGTCAGCATGCAGAATAATTATCCAAGAGCCAATAACAATGAGAACTTTAAAACCACCAGTACCATAATTCATTGTCCAGCAGATCTTTCTTGTAATGATTCTAATTGACCCACGTTTCATCAAGATAATACACTGTTGAACTATCTCCTTCTCTTGTATCATGAATTTTTATATGGGATGTAGTTCATGCTGCACCTAGGTCACTTTTTTGAACTAAAAACTCTCTACTTGACATATATGGAACCAGCACCTTTTAAAATTCTTTACCATGGAGAAGCACTTACCATTGAAGCCTGCATAACTGTAACACATTTTTGTTATGTCAGGCATTCATCATTTACAAGGAGCATTTTAAAACATCCTTGTGATTCTCATGCTTTCCAGGTGACACAAAAACAACTGTTTCTACAGTACCTTTCGTTTACAATTCTCTTTACAGTTCTCTTGGCTGACACCACATGGTTCTGGAGTCTGTTCTTATGTTTTCCAATGTCAACAGTAGGACACCTGCTTTTAAATTCACATTTAAAAAAGTTATAAAAACAGTAAATAAACTGCCTTGCCTGTTTGTGAGGCACTTCACATTTATTACCGTCACCTGACTCTTCCACTGCTGCAAGAAAAAAAAGAAAAAAGAAATTGACAGTTGAATGAATAATTCGGTTGTCGTGAAGTGCGGCAACAGTGCAGCACGTAGGAGCAAGATTCTCCCCCTCTAGCTGTAACTCTCTGCTAGCCGCTTGGAAAGAGAATGAATATTATTGGCTGCCAGTGGCTAGTGGAGGGGGATGCACAGAAAGGCTATATCAAAACAATGCTTATATGTACCATAGAAGTTGTTGAAAATTTTATTTGTATCTGTCTCATTGTTCATTTCATCCCATGTTTCTCAGCGTAGTTAGTAGAAGAAGTGTGTAATGTTAGATTTAGATTGTGGTCTTCAGTCCAGAGACTGGTTTGATGCAGTTCTCCATGCTACTCTATCCTGTGCAAGCTTCTTCATCTCCCAGTACCTACTACAACCTACATCCTTCTGAATCTGCTTAGTGTATTCATCTCTTGGTCTCCCTCTACAATTTTTACCCTCCACACTGCCCTCCAATACTAAATTGGTGATCCCTTGATGCTTCAGAACATGTCCTACCAACCAATCCCTTATTTTAGTCAAGGTGTGCCACAAATTTCTCCCTAATTCTGTTCAATACCTCCTCATTAGTTATGTGATCTACCCATCTAATCCTCAGTATTCTTCTGTAGCACCACATTTCAAAAGCTTCTATTCTCTTCTTGTCCAAACTATTTATTGTCCACGTTTCACTTCCATACATGGCTACACTCCATACAAATACTTTCAGAAACGACTTCCTGACACTTAAATCTATACTTGATGTTAATAAATTTCTCTTCTTCAGAAATGCTTTCCTTGCCATTGCCAGCCAGTCTACATTTTATATCCTCTCTACTTCGACCATCATCAGTTATTTTGCTCCCCAAATAGCAAAACTCATTTACTACTTTAAGTGTCTCATTTCGTAATCAAATTCCCTCAGCATCACCTGATTTAATTCAACTACATTCCATTATCCTCATTTTGTTTTTGTTGATGTTCATCTTATATCCTCCTTCCAAGACACTGTCCATTCCGTTCAGCTGCTCTTCCAGGTCCTTTGCTGTCTCCGACAGAATTACAATGTCATCAGCGAACCTCAAAGTTTTTATTTCTTCTCCATGGAGTTTAATTTGTACTCTGAATTTTTCTTTTGTCTACTTTACAGGTTGCTCAATATACAGATTGAATAACATCGGGGAGAGGCTACAACCCTGTCTCACTCCCTTACTCCCTTCCCAAACACTGCTTCCCTTTCATGCCCCTTGACTCTTATAACTGCCATCCGGTTTCTGTACAAATTGTAAATAGCCTTTCACTCTCTGTATTTTACCCCTGCCACTTTCAGAATTTGAAAGAGAGTATTCCAGTCAACATTGTCAAAAGCTTTCTCTAAGTCTACAAATGCTAGAAACATAGGTTTGCCTTTCCTTAATCTAGTTTCTAAGATAAGTCGTAGGGTCAGTATTGCTTCACGTGTTCCAACATTTCTATGGAATCCAAACTGATCTTCACTGAAGTCGGCTTCTACTAGTTTTTCCATTCGTCTGTAAAGAATTCGCGTTAGTATTTTGCAGCTGTGACTTATTAAACTGATAGTTCAGTAATTTTCACATCTGTCAATATCTGCTTTCTTTGTGATTGGAATTATTATATTCTTCTTGAAGTCTGAGGGTATTTCGCCTGTTTCATACATCTTGCTCACCAGATGGTAGAGTTTTGTCAGGGCTGGCTCTCCAAAGGCTATCAGTTGTTCTAATGGAATGTTGTCTACTCCTGAGGCCTTGTTTCGGCTTAGGTCTTTCAGTGCCCTGTGAAACTCTTCACGCAATATCATATCTCCCATTTCATCTTCATCTACATTCATCTACATCCTCTTCCATTCCCATAATATTGTCCTCAAGTACATCACTCTTGTACAGACCGTGTAAATACTCCTTCCACCTTTCTGCTTTCTCTTCTTTGAAATGCTACTATCACTGAAGTCCCTGCTCTCACTTACTTTAATAGGTGGCCTTTTTTGCTGAAAAAAATTCCAATGTCAACAACAGAGCCTCGTCATCACTGTAGCCCACATTTATTACTTCAGTATTATATTGCTAGTAGGCTGCATGGGTGAACATTTACTCTAGGCCAGCTGTATTGTTTAAAGTGATTCTTGTTGGTTTACTTACAGTGTGGATTAGATTGAAACTCTTCGTCATTTACAGCAGTTCATCTCTGTGATTTGACTGTTTCAAAAAATCACTGTTGAAGTCACAAAATGTGATCTTATTTTTGACTGGTTCTAGAGTATTTAAGAACATCTCTATATTATATTAGAAAGTCTTCAAAATTTCTGTTGGGGATCTGCATACAGTGATAACAATGAAGTTCATGTAAAAACGTTCAGTGGCTGCTGTTTCAAGATCCTTTTCTTTTATCAAATCAGCATGCATTTGGATTGCTTTATACCTTGTATTCAGCTTGATAAATATGGCTGTTTCTCCATGTTTGTGAAAAGATCTACAGAATGAACTGCTTAGGAGGAAACCAGGAATCCTTACAGTATCTGTTTGCTTTCTTCCTAGCCGGTGTTCAGTTATGCAGATGGCATCCACATTTGGGTCAGAGCCCAGTAGTACTTCAAGTTCTTGTAACTTATTTGTTAAGGACTGACCATTGTGATACAATATATTAGAAGTGGGAGAGGTGATTGTGTTTGAACCGCTTACCTTAGATAATATCATATCTCTGTTTTTCCTGCGGGATTCCTCCTCTTCCTGATTTCCTCCAAAAAATCATTTGATGTGGTGGAGGCACTGGTTTCCATCTGCACTACACTTTTTATTTTATTTTATTTTATTTATTTATTTATTTATTTATTTATTTTTTTTTTTAGTTGACGGAGCTGGTTCTGCCAAAGTTGGAGTTGGTCCTGCTGCTGTAATGGATGGTTCTGCTTTCACTAATGGTTCTGCTGTTGCTATGGATGGTTCTGTTGCTATTGCTGTTGATTTTGCTGCTGGTATTAGAGCTGGTTCCACAGTTGCTGGGGCTGTTACTGCATTTGTTGCTGTTCCCTGTTCTTGATGCTTTTAATACCTTTGGTGAATATACTGATGCAGGATTTGGGCCTGCTATTGTTACAGATGGTTCTGCTGCTACTGTTGCTATTATCAGAGTTAAAGATTAATATTTCTATTTTTACCCCATTAAATTGCACAAAATACATAAACTATATTTATAGATTTATTTATTCCTATAAAAGAATTCATCTATGGTATAGAAGGAGTTGTCAAGGAGATATGATTTCAATTTATTTTTGAAGCTATTACTGCTGTGTGTCACATTTTATTTCATCTGGTAATTTGTCGAACATTTTTATAGCAGCATATTTTAGCCCTTTCTGTGCCAAAGATAGGTTGAGTAAAGAATAGTGTAAGTCTTTCTTTTTTCTGGTATTATAATCATGAATGTCACTGTTGTTTTTAAACTGGTCCATGTTGTTGAGAACAAATTTAATTAGTGAGTAAATGTACTGTGAGGCTGTTGTAAGAATTCCCAATCTTTTAAAAAGATGCCTACAAGATGTGCGACTATGAACCCCACACATTATTCTAACCACTTTCTTTTTAGCAGTGAACACTTTTTGCCTAAATGTTGAGTTACCTCAAAATATTATTCTGTATGACATCAGAGAGTGAAAGTATGCAAAGTATGTTAGCTTAGTAATTTCTATATCCTCAAAATCCGCAATTATTCTGACTGCAAAAGTTGCTGAACCTAGTTGCTTTAGAAGATCCAAAATGTGAATTTTCCAATTAAGATTCTCATCTATGATGTGTTGTATTTATTGAAGGAACTGTACTTTTTGCAGCAGAAAATTAGATGCACTGTGTTTTTTCAAACTTTAGAGCAAGCCCATTTGCAGAAAACCAATTAATGAATTTTCCAAAGACCTTATTTGTATCACTTTCAATTAGAGTTTCTTTTACTGGATTAATAATGATGCTTGTATCATCAACAAACAGTGTTGTTCAGCTTCCTGTTTCAGATAGGAAGGGAGGTCGTTCACATATATCAGGAACAGAAGGGGACCCATGATTGAACCTTTTGGAAGACCTAATGTAATTTCACCCCAGTTAGATGAAGTGGCAAACTTATTTAAATCACTTGATCCATGTAAGGAAATTTTTTTCGTTCTGTTCTGTAGGTGTGACTTAAACCACTCATATGATTTTCCATTTATTCCATAGAATTGTAATTTCTGTAACATAATGCCATGGCTCACGCAATCAAATGCTTTGGACAAGTCACAGAAAATTCCTATTGGTGACATTTTACTATTTAAAGGTTCTATTATGTGGACAGTGAAATTGTATATTGCTGTCTCAGTGGAATAGCATTTTTGAAATATGAACTTTGATTTACTGAGTATCCCATTACTGTTGAGATAGCTAACCACCTTTGAGTACATTACTTTCTTGAACATTTTTGAAAATGCTGTAAGCAAGGATGTTGTTGTTGTGGTCTTCAGTCCTGAGACTGGTTTGATGCAGTTCTCCATGCTACTCTATCCTGTGGAAGCTCCTTCATCTCCCAGCACCTACTGCAACCTACATCCTTCTGAATCTGCTTAGTGTATTCATCTCTTGGTCTCCCTCTACGATTTTTATGCTCCACACTGCCGTCCAATGCTAAATAGGATAAATAAAGCAAGGATACTGGCCAATAATTACTGACATCTGTGGTGTCCCCCTTTTTGTAGAGAGGCCCGACAATGGCATATTTTAACCTGTCTGGGAAAATACATTGAGTTAGTGATGCATTACATATGTGACTCAGAACATCATCTGTAATTGCTCCACATTGTTTTAATACCTTATTAGAGATGTCATCTACTCCAACAGAACATTTATTTTTCAAAGATTTAATAATTTTACTTATTTCACAAGAGGTTGTTAGGTGAAAGTTAATCTAACTAAATTTTTTCAAAACAGACTCTTCCATGTAATGCCTGGCTTTTTCTTTTGAACTGTTCTCACCAATTTTTTCTCCTACACCTTAAGAAATGGTTGTTAAATACATTAGCTACTTGTGTGCTGTTGGTTAGGATGGTCTCGTTCTCTTTAATAGTAATACTACCTACCCCAGTGGTTACTTTTCCTGTCTCCCTTCTAACAACATTTCATATTGATTTTATTTTATTGCCAGAGTTATTTATTTCTTCTCTAACATACATACTTCTTGACTTCCTTACAACTTTTCTCAGTATGTTATAATAATTTTTATAGTGTAAAACTACTTCTAGATTTTATTAGTTCTTGCTGTCTCATTCAGTTTTCTTTTCCTTTCTGAAGACACTTTAACACCTGTAGTAATCCAAGGTTTCTTTGAAAAGTGTGTGGTGTTACATTTTGTAATTTTCTTTGGGAAACAATGTTCAAAAAGGGATATAAATTTATCAAGAAATATGTTCTATTTATCATTAGCATTTGGCTCATTATATACATCTCCCCAATTAACATTTATTAAGCATTGTCTGAAGTGCTCTATAGACACCGGGTTGAGCGACCTCACACTTTTAGACTACTGGCCATTAAAATTGCTACACCAAGAAGAAATGCAGATGATAAATGGGTATTCATTGGACAAATATATATTATACTAGAACTGACATGTGATTACATTTTCACGCAATTTGGGTGCATACATCCTGAGAAATCAGTACCCAGAACAACCACCTCTGGCCATAATAACTGCCTTGTTACACCTGGGCATTGAGTCAAACAGAGCTTGGATGACGTGTACAAGTACAACTGCCCATGCAGCTTCAACACGATACCACAGTTCATCAAGAGTAGTGACTGGCGTATTGTGATGAGCCAGTTGCTCGGCCACCATTGACCAGACGTTTTCAATTGGTGAGAGACCTGGAGAATGTGCTGTACCCAGAAAGGTCCGTACAGGACCTGCAACATGCGGTCATGCATTATCCTGCTGAAATGTAGGGTTTCACAGGGCTCGAATGAAGGGTAGAGCCACGGGTCGTAACACATCTGAAATGTAACGTCCACTGTTCAAAGTGCCGTCAATGCGAACAAGAGGTGACCGAGATGTGTAACCAATGGCACCACATACCATCACGCTGGGTGTTACGCCAGTATGGCAATGATGAATACATGCTTCCAATATGCATTCAGCGTGATGTCGCCAAACACGGATGCGACCATCATGATGCTGTAAACAGAACCTGGATTCATCCGAAAAAATGACATTTTGCCATTCGTGCACCCAGGTTCATCATTGAGTACACCATAGAAGGCGCTCCCGTATGTGATGCAGCGTCAAGGGTAACCACAGCCATGGTCTCCGAGCTGATAGTCCATGCTGCTGCAAACATCGTCGAACTGTTCCTGCAGGTGGTTGTTGTCTTGCAAACATCCCCATCTGTTGACTCAGGGATTGAGACGTGGCTGCACGATCCGTTACAGCCATGCAGATAAGGTGCCTGTCATCTTGACTGCTAGTGATACGAGGCCATTGGGATCCAGCACGGCATTCCGTATTACCCTCCTGAACCCACCAATTCCATATTCTGCTAACAGTCATTGGATCTTGACCAGCACAAGCAGCAATGTCATGATACGATAAACCGCAATCGCGATAGGCTACAATCTGACCTTTATCAAAGTCGGAAATGTGACGGTATGCATTTCTCCTCCTTACACGAGGCATGGCAACAACGTTTCACCAGGCAACGCCGGTCAACTGGTGTTTGTGAATGAGAAATCGATTGGAAACTTTCCTCATGTCAGCAAGTTGTAGATGTTACCACTGGCGCCAACCTTGTGTGAATTCTCTGAAAAGCTTATCATTTGCATATCACAGCATCTTCTTCTTGTCAGTTAAATTTCACGTCTGTAGCACGTCATCTTCATGGTGTAGCAATTTTAATGGCCAGTAGTGTACTTAATGGTTTCCAAACAGTACACCCTGTTAGGTTTTGTAAGTTAATCAGTTGTGCATCATGGTCTGACAATCCATTTACCACAGGGAAAGCATGTGTTTGTTTTTTTCTGTACAAATACATTATCTATTAGCGTGCTACTGTCTTGAGCTATACATGTAGGGAAATTGATCACAGATTCTAAGTTATATGTTGTTAATAACACTTCTAGTTCACTCCTGTCAGAATTAGTTAGAAAGTTTACATTGAAATCACCACAGATTAATAACTTCTTCTTTTTGTCTGACAGACAGCATAATAGGGAATTAAACTTTTTTATGAACAGCTCCCACTCTCCTAATAGGAACCTGTACACTGTTCCTAATATTGATACGACATTATCTAGCTGTAGTTCACATGCACAAACCTCAAAGTACTGATCAACACAAAATTTGCTTACTTCTACAGTTTTCCATTTATACCCTTGTTTTATGAAAATGGCAACTCCTCCTTTATCCATCCTAGATCTACAAGTGTAAGATGCTAAATTATACCCACTTATACTGACACTATCCATGCCCACAGTTAAATGGTGTTCAGACAGACAAAGTATATCAGTCTCATTCTTATTTTTGAGAGCATCTAAACACACTAATAGCTCATCTACTTTATTTTTTATTCCCCTGATATTTTGATGAAGTAAGTTGATACTGCCCCTATTTACTGTACTTGAAGTTTCTTTTATTCTATTTATCTTGATTGTCATCTGGCTTTAACCTAAAAAAACCTGTCTGCCTGGACCCATTAACCACACGGATCACCCCTTGTGTGACTTTGGGCCCCCTTACAGTTTCTGCTAATAGAGAAGCTAACTTATTTTTTCCCATCCTATTCAGGCACAGGCCATGTGTAGTGTATCCCCACCTACCAATGGCATTTACTGGAACAACACTTACGTGAGATTTTGCCGGTGTCTGATTCATCCTGTTCACCTCAGTGTTAATATGCCTTACAGCAGTGTTTACCCAGGGCTGATCACAGTGCTGAAATACCTCCACAAATCCCACATTTGTGTGCTCAGTTTCTGCTCCTATTTTATCCAGGTCACTCCTAATATTGTATCTTGGATTCATAGCCAGGCTGTTTCCTGCTCCCCCAACTATAATTACCTGCTCTTCCTTCTCAAAGTCCCTGCATAGCTGACCTAAGTTTTCTGTCACCTGGCTAAGGCTAGCACTTGGTTTCACAAAACTGGTGACCTGGTACCCTGCACCTAATTTCTCCTGAAGCTGCTGGCCCACACCTCTCCCATGACTGCTGCCTATAAGCAGAATTCTTCTTTTCCTATTCTGGTTTGATCCCAACCTGTCTTTTTTCTTTAAGCTAATATTCTGCTTCAACCTACCATTTGGATGAGGCCCTTACTCCACTTCAGATAGCAAGCCAAACTGATTTACTAATCGAATATCTGGAGTTTTTTTAAGTGTTTCCCTTTTCGCCCTTTGCTTGCTACCTCTTTCCAGTTCCCAGCCTCTTTTTCCCTCCCTTAACCTGCATAATTTCAAGTTCGCATTTTCTGATTCAGCCTTAAGGGCACAAATTTTTGCCTCCTGTTCAGCGATTTTTCTGTCCTTTCTACATAACCTACACTGTCATGGAAGAGCCTCATTTTTGACCCTTGTTTTCTCGGTGCTGCATTCCCCCCAAAGAAACCATAACTTACAGTCTGCACAGAACACCCCCTCTTTCAAATTTCTACGGCAACCACCACATTTGTCAGACATGGTTTGATAGACAAACTTAACACAAAAGCAGAGATAAGCTGGCTGAAGGCCACAGTAGTTTCGTAACCTGTAGCCTACTAATCGGTAAATAAACACTAATATAAACAAACTTTTAAACTTACTTCCGAAAGTTTTAACTACCTACACTCTGTTTGACCGACACTAATTAATTTGACTTGGAAGTGATAACTCTAGTCAAAAATGAAAATCTATACACGCACAAAATTTACACCTACAAAAACATAAACAAAACTAGTGACTCCTGGCCTTTTATGAAATACTTCCTTTTCGATCTAAATGCGATCAGAAAAGTGAAACCTTCAATAGATAGTGTAGAGAAGAAGTATATACACTAGTCTGGCTCTGCCATTGATGGAGCTGCTGCTGGTTTTGTTGTTTTTGCTGTAACTGTTTCTGATACTTTTACTACTTTTGGTGAAAAAACTTCTGCAGGTGTTTGTTTTATAGCTAGTGGAGGTAGGCTGGTGATCACAGTTTGGTCTTTTACAGATAGGATTTTTGGCTGTGTTTCTTGTGTTTCTTCCATGGCAGGAGTATTTGCTGAGTGTTTGTGTTTTATTAACAGTACAGGCTATTGGAGAACTCAGAGGATGACAACCAAATGGCTTAGTTACTGAAGCAACCCTTGAAGTAATTGGATTGTGGCGTGTGCAACATGCTCAGCAACCGAGCTGTGAAATTTGTGGTTAACTGCATTTTGATGGTAGCCATTGATAGGGATATCCACATAGAATGCTGCATAACATGGATGCTGTCACATAAAGACCTGTCGTTGACTGGATAAGAGCTTTTGAACAGTAAGGGCATAGGGGAGGACTACAACATCATGTAGGTTCGATGTGCTACAGAATGCTTCAGGGGGTGAGTGTAGGAGTTTGAGCACACTACCTCTCATGTAAGGAAATAAAGAGAGGTATTTGTAGCAATGGAAAGTGGTAAAAGTTTGAAATGTGTATCTCCATAAAAATGTGAATTTTTCTGTAAAAAGAAAGAGTGTGAAAAGTGTAAGGACGAAATTACCAAGCTAAATGAACACATTAGTAGTTTACAATTTATAATTAGTGCCCTGATAATGGATATCCCCAAACTTCCAGAAACAAAAAGTGAAATGAACACACCAAGTTTTCCACAAAATAATTTGACCTTTTCAGAAAAGTGGGCTACAATGAAGTTCAGTAGCCTTAAACAAAAAGTGCAGGATCAAGAAAATAAATGTAAGTTTTGTGCATGACATGTCATTTCCAGTACTTCTACACATATGATGGAAGTGCAATATGATGCAGTACTCATGAGCTGTTTGAAAAGCAAAAGGAAAATGTGTATGCGGCAGGGCAACAAAGGTTGTTGACAAAGAAAAACACAAAATCCATTGTGACTGTGGTAAATACAAATTTGATGACTTTAAATTGTTTCGATAATCTATTTATTTATTTAGCACCTGTATTATCACATTCATGATATTGGACTTGCCAAAGTACAGAACAGTACAAAGTATTACATATTTACATCATGTACAAAATCTTATCATTGGTATCAACACATCTTTATAACAAAAACATTATTCCGCTTACGTACATACAGATAGAAGAAAAGCTTGTGAAACCCCTTACTTGATTTTACAAAAACTATTAAATACCAGTACTTTAGTTAACTAGGCATAGTAACATACAGCACGAAAGCTAGGTGCATAATTACATACATACATGAATGAAAGAAGTTTGGTTTCATCTAGGTATGGTTGATAATTATGAATATTTGTTTAGAAATTTATGAAGCAGATCTACAGATTTGAGCAAAATTTCAGGTATTAGTTAATGCTGTAGCAGTTGTTGTTTATTAGTAGATTTTTACTTCTTTTTTGGATGTATTACTGTGTGGTATTTTTTTGATGCTATCTGACAATTCACTGTACAGAATTTTTGGTTTGTAAATAGCACTGTCCTGATATATTGATTTTCTGTGCACATCCCTATGATAGTCATCCCTGTTCCTTGTTTGATAATGGTGGAGCTCACAATTCAGAGGTGAAACTTGATGGTTTTTAATGAAGCACATGCTTTCAAATATAAATATAGACGGTAAAGTCATGATTTTTAATTCCTTAAAGATACCTCTACATGGTGCTCTGTAAGCAACATCACTTACTAATCTTAAAGCTTTATTTTGGAGCTTAAAAGATTGCTTTGCAAAAGAAGTATTTCCCCAGAACACTATTCCATACTTCAGTAGACTATGTATGTATGTATGCGTAATAAGCACTTAACACGGTTTCAGTATTGCAGCGATCTTTAAATACGCTCAATATGTAACAGTACTTGCTTAATCTTTTGCCAAGCATTTCTACATGTTTTTCCTGTCTTAGATGCTCATCCACCCATAATCCTAAAAATTTTGTGTGATTCTTTTGCTGCATTTGGCTAATCGATAATGTGAATTTTACATTGGTCCTATTTTTGTTCCTTATGTGGTTGAAGTTCATCTGTACAGTTTTCTTGCCGTTGACCATTTTTCTGCTACTTCTGCTGTTTTGTCGATTTTTTGCTGCACCTCATAATCATTCTTCCCTTTTGTAATGAAGCTGATATCATCAGCAAGTAATATGGCATCAGCTGTTGAAAACTGTTGAGGTAGGTCATTAATAAAAATCAAGAATAACAACGGTCCCAATACCAAGCCCTGGGGCACCCCATAATTAACATTTTTATATTCAGAATGGTGTCATTTAAAGGATGTACTACAAACAGAGTCATACCTTTACATGTGGAACATAGTTTGCTTTTAGTGAGGCTGCATATGATTATGATCTATTAACTTACAATGTTAATCATAAATTAACCATAGAGCGATGGATAAAAAATGTAGGTACCATGATGCATTAAAATGGAAGGGATAAATGGTTGGTATGTGTTGCTTTGGTGACAAAATCTCACATCCAATTCTGGGTGAGCTAGAGAAACCCCTAAGAATTCTACTTCTGCCTGAATATAATGAATTGAGGCATTTTTAAATATAATTATAAAATATAAATCATGCTTTCAGATTCATCATACAGCAAAATAATAGATAAACATTCATTGTGTACCTACATACCAGCACTGCATATATTTTTTATTTATGCTATATACATAGACATATTGTAATATTACTAGCTTGCTTACTCACCATCGGTCATCATAATAAAACTACTGATATACAAGTGAAGCAGCAGGTAACATATAATACAGTCTTATAGGTAACACATTTTCAAATATGCATTGTATATAAAAGTAGAAGTAACAGATACTGATTTAGTATTATCACATCACAATGCACTTGGCCTCAAAATTCCTTCAACACCACTGAAAGAAGAAAAAAAGCATTCTTCATGCATGAAAGAAGTTTTTCAATAGAAAACCGTGTAGAATTTATAAACATCCTAACAAATGAATTCTAGGGACAAGTACTGTCTTTAACAGATACAAGTGACGCATATAACTCATTTTGTTCAGGTTTTATGGGATACAAGTGACGCATATAACTCATTTTGTTCAGGTTTTATGGGATATTTTGAAATGTGCTTCCATAAGAAGCTGTAAAGAACCAGACTGCATGACAATACAAAGCCAAGTTCTGGGATCACAACAGTCATGAAGGTGTCTTGTGGAACTCTAAAGAGACTTTGTTCTAAAATGAAAACATCTACAGACCCATACTTTGTAGAATATGTTACGAATTATGAGAAGGTATATCGAAAAATAATTGCAATGGTAAGATTTACAAGCTATGATAGCTTAATCAAAAGCCATATGGTGTATTGTGAAGGCTGAAACAAGAAATAGATACAAAGACTAGGACATCATTCTCAAAAATGCAGAAAATGTCAACATTAAAAAACAAGATTTGACAAATTGTATAAACAATTACTTCACAAACACAACAACTACATTAAGTTTTATGTTTACAAACCAAGAAAAACTAGAAATTTCAAAAGCTGCTTTTAGCATGAGGGCAGAGCCAACAAATAAACATAAGCATTAAAAGTGACAAGAAGCTTTAAACATAAAATGTCTGCATGAGTAGATGAGGTGCCAATGTCTGTCATAATAATGACAGCTCCACAGATTGCAAGGTCCTTGGTACTCATAGCTAACTTGTCATTTAGTGTAGGAGTGCTTTTGGGAAGGCCGAAAATCTCAAAAGGGAAGCCATTGTCAGTGACAAATGTATGGTAGAAAACTATCAGCCAATATCACTCCTTGCAGCATTTTCCAAAATATTAGTAAAACTGATGAACCATAGAATCAATAAATATCTAAATGACAATAAATTGCTAAATAGCAATAACCATGGTTTCCAGGCAGGTAAAAATACACAAACAGCAGTAACATGCTACACTGAACAAATAATCAAAAATCAAGAAAAAGTAAATAGTGTTGTAGGAGTAAATATAGATATCTCCAAAGCATTTGATACTGTCAATCATCACATTCTTTTAGAAAAAACTGGATGTGTTAGGTATTTAAAGAGACAGGAAAATTCGTTTGGATCATACTTACAAAACAGAACACAGATTGTAGGACTGATGTCAGTTTGCTCCAACCACAAAATAAATTTAGTATCAGATACAAATATAAGTGGAAATAGGAATACCACAAGGCAGTATTCCAGATCCCATATAGTATCTTGTCTTTAAAAATAACATCCACATGTTAGATGGTGCAGCAAATGCCATACTGTTTGCAGATGATACTAATGTGATAATAATAGGTGCACGGAAGCAACTGCTTCAAACAACTACTGATCAAGTCCTAAAGAATGTCCATGGAAAACAGGTTGACACAAAATGTAAATAAAACAAATTATTTGCAGTTTTGGTAAATAAGCCAAAACGTAAATGTTGATCTGATTTTGGGTGACAAAGCCATAAACTGAATGACATCTACAAATTGCTGGGGATTCATGTTGATGAAAGCTTAAATTTTAATGAGCATGTAATGAAACTTCCATAGAAACTCAATTCAGCCTGTTTTGCTCTTATAATTATTACAAATGTTTGCAGCTCATAGGGTGCCAGGGTGACATATTTTGGCTATTTTCAGTCTCTTGCAGCATATGGAATAATATTTTGGAGTTCCAGCAATTGCTGCCTAAAAGTACTGCTCTGTTACAGAAGAGAGCTATACAAATAACAACACACAGTCATCCACAGGCTCACTGCAATCCCATATTCAAAAAGCTTAAAATACTAACAGTTCCTTTGTTACATATATATACAAAAGTGTTTTGTATGTCAGAGCCCACCTTGCAAATTTTTGAACAAATACTGATTTTCATTACAATAATACCCGAAATAGCACAGCACTCTATACTCAGTAAATAAAAAGAACAAACACTCAAAGGGATGTGATCCACATTGGCACAGAGCTTTACAGCAGACTGCCAGTCAACACTAGGAGGTTAGACAATGAAAACAAATTAAAAGCAGAATTTAAAAAATTTCCACTTGAACAGTGTTTCTGATTGGTAAATGACATGTATTCAAGTAAACATTTTCTGAGAGTGTTTATATTAAGGCAGGTGTTTATATTAAGGTAGAACTGAAAAACTTTCTTTCGCCCCTGTAATAGACAGCTGTTGTGTGGTGTAAAATCTCTACTTAAATATTGCAGTGTATTTAAGGAGTCCCTGTCTAGGGAGGACAAATGTAAAGCCCTATGGAAAACAGATTATCCAATTACAATACCACAAACATATATGTATGTAAAGTTGTTTTACAATGTATGCTATGATGTTGTTTTATTATGTGTTACTGTGTATTGTACGCTTTTGTATTATTCTGTTTGTTACTACGAACTTATATGTTTTTTCTGTACTTTTTTATTTACATGTTGGTATGTTACAGTTCCTTGAAATGGTTTTCCATAAATTGACATGAACACTTGGACAACATGTATACTAGATTATTGCCTATGCATGGATAAATAAAATGAAATAAAGTAGAATAATTTCATGATTCATGCAGCCAAAAACCTTTGAGAGACCATAATGGGTGATGTTTGGTTATTCAGAGCATTTCATATTTGATCACTAAAAGTATATGTTGCATTTTCTGCTGAAAAGTCTTTCTAAAACCAAATTGCCATTTTGTTAGTATACTTCATTTTTACAAATATATGGAGCTACTCTTGAATGTATTACCTGTTCAAGAATTTTGGATAAAGGTGTCAAAAGTGAGCAGTAGTTGTTAGCATGAGACCTATACACCTTTTTATGCAATGGTTTAACAATAGCATATTTCATTCTATCCAGAAAAATGCCCTGCTATATATGTGAGTGAGAATCCTCCTTAGCTGTTGGGAACAAACTTTTAGTACTGTGTTGGAAATACCATTAATTCCATGCTAGCTTTATTTTTGAGTGAATTTATTATTTTCCTAATTTAGTGGGAGAGGTGGGTTGAATTTCAATTTTATCAAGTTGCACAGGTATTGCCTCTTCCATGACAGATTCCAATCACATAACAGCACATCAATTGAACCAAGATAGATTTTCACTCTAAGTTTCAGCACAGTTCAAGGATTTCATTTTGAAACTCAGGATTACCAGTCCTGCCAATTACCAATCAGTCTTTACCTTCAGACTCTGACATTGCAGTATTTATTTTTGGAAAAACTAATAACTGCTGGTGTGATCCAAGGATTGAGTTTCCCATTGTTAACTCCTACTTCAGACATTGACTTCTGCTCCAGATAAGCTGTTCACTAAGTGTATTGCAGTATTTCTTCATTTGGTAAGAGATCTCAATCCTTTTGAGATTTTCAAAACAAACACATTCACAACATGAGTGAATTTCATCATTGCACTACCCAGAAGATGCTTTGCTATAATGACCAAGGAGGATTCCTTGAACTCCCTGACACAATAACATGCAAGTGTTGCTGTCCAAAGTAGTCTTTGTTCCATGGACAGGTGTATGCTAAAAGTGAACATCTCAGTTTTCTGATAAACTGATTGTATCACATTTTGTTTTGTTTGTTTTATTTTATTCCACTGGCACCTGTATTCGTGACGCAATTTCAGAGAATATGTCGTAGAACAAATATAATTTACAGAAAAAATGATTAAAAAATAGTGTCATGAATTAACACTGATAATAATCACAATGATTGTAAGTGAACCTTCTCACAATCTGAAGTTTAGTTTTAACACTGCAGTGCTTTAATTGGCATGGTCCAATTGGAAATGGTATCTCTCTTGTCTTTTGGTGACCTTTTATGAACTAACACAACCAGTTATAAGAGATCTATGGTTTAACATTGACACTGAACCACAGAGCAACTTGGCATTCTTTTTCAGTTAGAAATAACTACCAGAGGTAATAGAAATGATAAGTGACAGAAAAAACCCAAGAATTGATACAAGATCAAACCCTAAACCTTTGGCTGTGAAGTCTGGCCAGTGACCCACATGCAGATAAAGTAATAATGAACATACACTGTAATGACTGAACAGTCCATGGGTGTGCTGCCAGTCAATTGTGTCCAATGGGCACAATATTTTGGCAACCAAACATGTCACCATCATTAGGTGCATTGACAAACTGATCTCCTGAGGATGTGAAACTAACTTATATCCGGTCCCTCTGCAAGCCATTCCCACCATGGTCCACGCCAAAGGACAGACATTGGTAGTCACAGGGATGCTTGTGCCAGCATTTGTCGTAGCATCAATGTTAACGTTCCATCAGCCCTGGTCACTAGATTGTTGAATTTGCTGAGTGTCTTCTTACCCAGTGCTAGTTCCCAAACCTTGCTGAGATTATAGCCACAGCCCTGATTGTTAAGATTATCCCTGGTGAGTATTTCTGTGACATCTCTAATTGTACTGTCCCAGTATTTGGATGCCAGCAGTAAAATACTGGTATGTTCATATTCTATTGCATGATTCTGTGATAAACAGTGCTCTGTGACTGGCGATTTGTTTGGGTACATCAGTTGAATGTGACACTGGTGTTCTCAGCATCAACCTTGGATGGTGCGCTTTTTTTTCTGTCCAATACATGTCCTGGTGCATTGGCATGGAATATGTTACACGCCGGCCTTCTGCAAACCAAGGTCATCTTTGATGCTCCCCAATAATGCTCATGTTTTATTGGGTGGCAAAAAGACAGTTCTTACATAGTGCTTCTTCAATATGCACCAGACTTTTCCCAATAGTCTGCTGGCATACAACATAAAGGCTGTGGAACCTCTTTCAGAGAACATGCAGTGGAATAAGAACATACCAAGGTTTTTGCACAGTGTCATTGTAGAAAATTCACACCAGAGATGAACTTATCAGTTGGTACTGTGGCTGTAATCTTAGAAAGGCTTTGGAATCAGCACTGAGTGTAATAAGAAGATACTTTACAAACATGACAAGCTACCACAGATGCTGGCACAAGTGTCCCCATAACTTCTGATGCACGGCCTCAGGCATGGGCTGTGGAGGGAACAGCTTCTAGTGGGATGGGGTTGACCACACGAACTCAGGAGCTCAGTTCATCAGCACATCTGACAATGGAAACATGTCTGATCACCAAAATATTGCACTTGTTGGACACTATGGACCAGCAGTACTTCTGTGGACTGTTTGATCAACAAATATGCTGGGACAAGCAGAAGAATCACGTACACTGTAATAATTTACTTCATTTTCCTAGTATTAATAATAAGAAAGGAAAGGGGATAAAGTTAGACATGACCTGTTAGTTGCAATCATCAAGCAACTCAGCATAGAAAAGCCAAATTGACTTCACTGGATGAAATAAACAAGCCTGTGTTCTCTTTACATGGACAGTTTTCCAATGCTTGTCAGTTTGCTGGAAATTTAGTAAAATAATTAAGTAATCCTAGACTCATAGATGAACAATATTGTCTAATGTTCCAATAATTTCTGTGAGCTGCATCTCCATAACCCAGACAAGTGGTGTTAATGCAAAAAATGTTTCAAAAGGCTCTAGGCACTATGGGACTTCACATCTGAGGTAAGCAGTCCCCTGGACTTAGAATTATTTAAACCCAACTAACCTAAGGACATCACACACATCCATGCCCGAGGCAGGATTCGAACCTGCGACCGTAGCAACAATGCGGTTCCGGACTGAAGTGCCTAGAACTGCTCAGCCACAGCAGCCTGCAGTGTTAATGCATTCCTGCAGTAAACTGGAGGGTAGTGTCAGATGAAAAGCCATGAACTTGGGTTTGCAAACCTGCACCTACTGAAAATTGTTGTTGCAAAGCACAACACAAATTTTTAAGAGCATTTAAAAAAGTGAGCATGACATGAGATGGAACCTCTGTCGTGTGTTCACTGATAGGTGATGCTGTTTCTTTCAAACAAGTTCAGTTCATATTTACAAGATGAGTAGATGTACTGTAATTCATGTAAGAACTTACAGAGGATGAGATCATTAATGATGGGGCACAAATTCATATTTGGGAAAGATGCGAAAGAAAATCAGCCATATCATTTTGAAAGGTATCATCATGACATTTACCTAAAGAGATTAAGGGAACCCATAGGAAACCTTGTAGTGCCTCAAGAATTTCGGGGTAAATTCTAGAGACCCTCGTATTTTCAGCATCTTGAACACACATTTTTTTAGAGATGAGTGTGGTAAAGTAGAACTGTGTTTACTGCACCACAATTATGTGTGTGCAGAACGAACATGTATCAGATGGATGATCGGCGCGGGCAGGTAGTCACTGAGCCCGCCTAAGAATTACACGTCCAGCTCAAGGAATAAACGCACCATATTCTGTGTGTTGTCAAACATTATTGTGTGAACATTTGAATGTTGTTGAAAGAAGAGAAGAGACAATTACTTATTCATTCATTTTCTTACTTTTGTAAGATCCGGACAGATGTCTTGTTAAACTGGAGATAATTGTGAAACTGTATTTATTGAAAAAGTAATTAATTGTTTCCGACATTAAGAAGATGTATGGGAACTTAAAAAAACATCAATATTCATGTGTCAAAGGATTGAGAGAATCTCAGTGTGTATAGTTGCTTTTCCACTTGAAGTGTACAATAGCTGTTGCATAATTAACTGCTAAACTAAATTGTCACATCAAAAAGGCCAGAACATGGTGATCAAAGTGAGAAGGACATGAAAAGCAGAAATTTTTTGAAGTAGATTGAGATGAGAAAAAGTTGAGAGTTGCCATAGCAACATGTAATAATGAGACCAAAAAATTGGTCTGCAAGATTTGATTAAGAAGATTTGGCTGTGGGGAGGAAGCAATCCTCACACACACAATAACCAGCCACCCATGACGCAGTAACCAGCTAACGCCGACACAGTAACCAGTCGACGCTGTCGCAGTAACCCGCCATCGTAGCTGGATGGTATTTGAGTTGCTGACTTTGCGCCCGACGCCGCGACCTACATTTGATGCTGCCAGTGCCTGTGTGATTCACCGATGCCGTTTCTACACCTCACCGACGCAGCCTACAATCCTATGCTGCGTGAGCTCAAGATAATAACTATTTGAATGGAAACTAGGCTGGTCATTATTTACAGAGGTGATTTTTTTTAATGATCACAAGATCAAAGAAAATGAGGACTATGGAGGAGGGGGAACAACCTACAGAAACTGTAGAACCAGCTTTGGCGATGACAGTGACTAAGGTCATGCCAGACTGGACTGAAGGAGCAAATTTAATTAAGAGACTGAGTCTGAAGTTAGACTCAGTGAATACTAAGTTAAATACCAAATTAGATGTTCAGAATGCTTCGTTAAGTGAAAAAATAGATGGGCAAAGTGTAGCCACCACTGCTCAAATTTCCACTTTGAGGAACGAAATAAGTGATCAAAATGTTGCTTTAATTGAAAAACTAGAAGCACAGAGTGCTACTTTAAGTGAAAAGTTAGAAGCATGGAGTATAACTTCAATTGCTCAAATTGACTCTTTGAGAAATGAAATAAGTACTATTTTAAGTGAAAAGTTAGAAGCACAGAATGCAACATCAACTGCTCAAATTGACTCTTTGAGAAATGAAATAAGTACTACTTTAAGTGAAAAGTTAGAAGCACAGGGTGAAGCTTTAGATTCTAAATTTGAGATGTTAAATGACAAAGTGGAAAATTTATGCATGCATTTAAAGAATGAGTTAAGTAATTCCTTAACTGTACAAATGAATCAAATATTTACAGACTTTAACCAAAAGCAGAATGATCAATTTCATAATTTGACCCAGAAATTAGAATTTGATATTGAGGACAAGTGTACCAATAAAGAGTCTGAATTTAATGAAAAGTTATGGTCATTTCAAAGAGTGTGTAATGTTTCATTCGATGGAGTGAAACAGAGATTACATATCTTAAAAGATACCATTAAAAGACAAGAAAAACTGATCCCTATTATCCAATCGCATATTGCAGGGGTCAACACTTGTGTAGATTTGGTAGAGAGAAATTTTAGTGAAAAGCTAGCAACCTCAGACACTAAATATAAGCGGTCTGGAGGAACAGGTAGAGGAATTAATCAATCAGAAAGTTGCTGAGAGGGTGAAAACAGACAACATTCCATCACATTTAGCATAGGAACTTAAAGATACTGAAAATGGCATAGACAATTTGTGGAAGAAACTTAAACTTATCCAGAATAAGGCAGAGAAAAGGGTAGCTTCACAGAATGTAATGTTGACTAGTAAAGGGGTAACTGTCTTGTTGAGGGGAGACTTTCACACAAAATGTAATGAGAAGTGCTGGTCTGCACTTGCTCAAGTGATGTTAAGAGTAGATCCATGGGATCCCAGGGACGTTAACATTTTGTATTAACGGGCAGAGTGACGACCGCCGAATCCTGAGTTGGGTTTGGTGTTACTTCCATATTCATTTTCTCTTCAAGTCTTATACTACGCTGTATTCTGTTTTCTTCCTCTTATATTGTCATATAGTTTAGTACTTGGGCATACTCATCTAGACGTAATGGACAAGAAGGGTTGATGTTGCTGTTGTTGTTGTGGTCTTCAGTCCAGAGACTAGTTTGATGCAGCTCTCCTTGCTACTCTATCCTGTGCAATCTTCTTCATCTCCCAGTACCCAATGCAACCTACATCCTTCTGGATCTGTTTAGTGTATTCATCTCTTGGTCTCCCTCTACAATTTTTACCCTCCGTGCTGCCCTCCAATACTAAATTGGTGATCCCTTGATGCCTCAGAATATGTTGTACCAAACGATCCCTTCTTCTAGTCAAGTTGTGCCACAAATTTCTCTTCTCCCCAATTCTATTCAATACCTCCTCATTAGTTATGTGATCTACCCATCTAACCTTCAGCATCCTTCTGTAAAACCACATTTTGAAAGCTTCTATTCTCTTCTTGTCCAAACTATTTATCGTCCATGTTTTACTTCCATACATGGCTACACTCCATACAAATACTTTCAGAAACGACTTCCTAACACTTAAATCTATACTTGATGTTAACAAATTTCTCTTCTTCAGAAACTCTTTCCTTGCCATTGACAGTCTACATTTTATATCCTCTCTACTTCGACCATCATCAGTTATTTTGCTCCTCAAATAGCAAAACTCCTTTATTACTTTAAGTGTCTCATTTCATAATCTAATTCTCACAGCATCACCCGACTTAATTCGACTACATTCCATTATCCTCATTTTCCTTTTGTTGATGTTCATCGTATATCCTCCTTTCAAGACACTGTCCATTCCGTTCAGCTGCTCTTCCGGGTCATTTGCTGTCTCTGACAGAATTACAATGTCATCAGCGAACCTCAAAGTTTTAATTTCTTTTCCATGGATTTTAATTCCTACTCTGAATTTTTCTTTTGTTTCCTTTACTGCTTGCTCAATATACAGATTGAATAACATCAGGGATAGGCTACAACCCTGTCTCACTCCCTTCCCCACCACTGCTTCCCTTTCATGCCCCTTGACTCTTATAACTGCCATTTGGTTTCTGTACAAATTGTAAATAGCCTTTCACTCTCTGTATTTTACCCCTGCCACTTTCAGAATTTGAAAGAGAGTATTCCAGTCAACATTGTCAAAAGCTTTCTCTAAGTCTACAAATGCTAGAAACATAGGTTTGCCTTTCCTTAATCTAGTTTCTAAGATAAGTCGTAGGGTCAGTATTGCTTCACGTGTTCCAACATTTCTATGGAATCCAAACTGATCTTCCCCGAGGTCGGCTTCTACCGGTTTTTCCATTCGTCTGTAAAGAATTCGTGTTAGTATATCGCAGCCATGGCTTATTAAACTGATAATTCAGTAATTTTCACATCTGTCAACCCCTTCTTTCTTTGGGATTGGAATTAGTACATTCTTCTTGAAGTCTGAGGGTATTTCACCTGTCTCATACATCTTTCTCAACAGATGGTAGAGTTTTGTCAGGGCTGGCTCTCCCAAGGCTATCAGTAGTTCTAATGGAATGCTGTCTACTCCCGGGACCTTGTTTCGACTTAGGTCTTTCAGTGCTCTGTCAAACTCTTCACACAGTATCATATCTCCCATTTCATCATCATCTACATCCTCTTCCATTTCCATAATATTGTCCTCAAGAACATTGCCCTTGTATAGACTGTCTATATACTCCTTCCACCTTTTTGCTTTCCCTTCTTTTGCTTAGAACTGGGTTTCCATCTGAGCTTCTGATATTCATGCAAGCGGTTCTGTTTTCTCCAAAGGTCTCTTTAATTTTCCTGTAGGCAGTATCTATCTTACCCCTAGTGATATACGCCTCTACATCCTTACATTTGTCCTCTAGCCATCACTGCTTAGCCATTTTGCACTTCCTGTCGATCTGATTTTTGAGACGTTTGTATTCCTTTTTGCCTGCTTCATTTACTGCATTTTTGTATGTTCTCCTTTCATCAATTAAATTCAGTATCTCTTCTGTTACCCTAGGATTTCTATAAGCCCTCGTCTTTTTACCTACTTGATCCTTTGCTGCCTTCACTATTTCATCTCTCAAAGCTACCCATTCTTCTTCCACTGTATTTCTTTCCCCCATTCTTGTCAATTGTTCCCTAATGCTCTCCCTGAAACTGTCTACAACCTCTGGTTCTGTCAGTTTATCCAGGTCCCATCTCCTTAAATTCCCATCTTTTTGCAGTTTCTTTAGTTTTAATCTACAGTTCATAACAAATAGATTGTGGTCAGAGTCCACATCTGCCCCTGGAAATGTCTTACAATTTAAATCTATCTGACACCTGTCAGTATCTCCAGGCTTCTTCCATGTATACCCATACAGGGTTGATATCAAGGTCATATTGCTTCATGTGGAGGTAGTAGTAAGTGATCAATATACACAGTCTTACTTGTTTTACGGGTGCTGTGATTCCCCGTTGTATATTCACTGTGAGGAATTGGGCTGTTATATCAAGTCAAGACTGAAGCATTGGGTAATATACCATGATATGTGAACTGACAGCATGCTCCACTCTGGTCATCAAGGATCTCGAATCCCATCATAGTTAGGTTTTATTTTTTCCAAAAGCAGTCTCTGAACGTAATCTCTTCACCAGTTTTCCATACAAACCTGTGTGCAGAGGTATTCTTGGGCAATGATATGATACATAGTTTTTTTACTACTGAACATTTTATATCGTTTGTGAAAAATGATGTGAATGATATGATATGGTGTAAGAGGAATAATGAGATATTTTTGATGATACAATACATAATTTCTTCTTATGTTGATATGATACATAGTTTCTACTTACGATGATGTGATACATAGTTTTATACCTTTTGTGAAATGTGATATGAATGGGAAGGGTTTATATAAATTTTGAAAGAGTTTGGTAGTGTAGGTACAAACATGACTAACATACACTTACACACCAAACCTTTCAAACGACCCTCGCAGACAAGTGTGACTGATTCTTCACCATTGCTGTTCCATAGGAGTTGCTAAGATCTTTCTTTGGGGACCTCAAAGGGGAAGGTGAGAATGTCCGTTCTGCAGGAGACGTTTAACATCATACCTCCTCCAGCTTCTCACTCAAGTACCGGCAAAGTTGGGATCATGGGAAAGAGATCCTGCCTTTGGGCTATCTTATTTCTCTTCTTTGATCCTAGCAACCATTTCTATTTTTTCCTTTCTTACTTCTCTTTTGAGTACCAGTCTATCTTTCCCTCTGTCCATATGCATACACTTCTATCGCTGAAGTCCTTCTCAATTTCCGTGGTTTTCTATAACCTTCAACTTGTTTTCCATAAGGTGGCTGGAGAATCAGTCTACACGACTACTCATATGCATACACACAACGAAACACAAAGACACAAACAGGAAGAGTACAGTTTAAGAAAATGTGGGAACCATCATGTGTTGGAGGGAGAAAAGTGTGCACATAGTGATAGGTATGCGAACCTAGTTATGCGCACACACATCATGTAAAGGTATGTACAGGGATATGAATATAATAGAGGGAAACATTCCACGTGGGAAAAATATATCTAAAAACAAAGATGATGTGACTTACCAAACGAAAGCGCTGGCAGGTTGATAGACACACAAACAAACACAAACATACACACAAAATTCAAGCTTTCGCAACCAATGGTTGCTTCATCAGGAAAGAGGGAAGGAGAGGGAAAGACGAAAGGATGTGGGTTTTAAGGGAGAGGGTAAGGAGTCATTCCAATCCCGGGAGCGGAGAGACTTACCTTAGGGGCAAAAAAGGACAGGTATACACTCGCGTGCACACACACACACACATATCCATCCGCACATACACAGACACAAGCAGACATTTGTAAAGGCCTTTACAAATGTCTGCTTGTGTCTGTGTATGTGCCAATGGATATGTGTGTGTGTGCGAGTGTATACCTGTCCTTTTTTGCCCCTAAAGTAAGTCTTTCCGCTCCCGGGATTGGAATGACTCCTTACCCTCTCCCTTAAAACCCACATCCTTTTGTCTTTCCCTCTCCTTCCCTCTTTCCTGATGAAGCAACCATTGGTTGCGAAAGCTTGAATTTTGTGTGTATGTTTGTGTTTGTTTGTGTGTCTATCAACCTGCCAGCACTTTCGTTTGGTAAGTTACATCATCTTTGTTTTTCGATATATGTACAGGGATATATAAATATGTAAGAGCTAAGAGTATTTATGGTTAAGATGATGGTATTACACTAGTATGCTTACATGGGAGGAGGAGGAACATATTGTGGTTTGTTATGCTACATCATATACTTAATTGAACAGGATTGGTGTCAGTCTAATGACTATTCTGATGAATTGTAAGATAATTGGACAAGCAGAGTATAAGTAGGAGCACAAAGAAGGGGATTGACCTGTACCATAGTATATTAGGAATTTGTTTAAAGGCGCGTACCTACCAAAACGGAAGAAGGAAGTGCTTTCATAGCATCAACCAATATGTGAGGTATAGGTACTGTGCCTAAAGGAAAAGGGCAGTATCATGGCAAAAGTCACATATTCTGTAGAGATTATTCTGGTAAGATTGAATTCTCATTTCCACTCACATTGTTATGTTTGTGTGAAGTTACATTTGTTGAAAAGAACACCTTTATTTACCTGAGTTCCTCCAGATTGTAAAAGGTACTGAATAAATCTATACTTAGAAAAATTAGTACGTGAAGTAAGGGCAAATAACAGCATACGCTTGGATAATGCACACTTGAAGTTTACGATTGGAAAGGGAACAGAAAGATTCTTGTCCTTACAAAGTTTACATTGATCAAAAGGCCCATGATTATAATGGAATTAACATGGAAAAGGAAAGAGATCTATATATGTAGTACCTGAAGGCTAATAAATTGATGGAAACATAAAGTAATATTATATGAATACAATATTGATGTACATAATGAACATGTATAAAATATCATGTATTCAAGCTAAGGGGAGGGATATAGAGTGCCTCCACAATTTCGGGGTAAATTCTATATACCCTTGTATTTCCACCGTCTCGAACACACATTATTTTAGAGATGAGTGTGGTAAAGTAGAACTGTGTCTACTGCACCATAATTATGCGTGTGGAGGACAGACGTGTATCGGATGGATGATCAGCGCAGGCAGGTAGTCGCCGAGCCTGCCTAAGAAGTTACACGTCGAGCTCAAGGAATAAACATGCTGTCCTCTGTGTGATGTCAAGCATTATTGTGTGAACAGTTGAATGTTGTTGAAAGAAGAAAAGAGTCAATTACTTATTCATTCATTCTCTTACTTTCTTAAGGTCCGGACGGTTGTCTTGTTAAACTTGGAGAGATTTGTAGACTGTATTTATGGAAAAATGAATGTGATAGTTTCTGACAGACCGGAAGGTGTTGAGCCTACAAAAATGTTTTAGTTGTATGAAAACTGTTATGTGTGATGAAAATACAGTGAGGTTGAATTCAAAATATTATCGGATGTTCTGAGTTATTTTAAAAGTATAAAAGTATAAAAAATTCCTCCAAAGTAGCATCTTATCTTCGGAGAAGAAGTTGTGCAGGTCATCGCAGCCAGCTATCCTGAAGAGAAGTTCAATAGCCAAGGGGGAGTGTGAGTCTTGCACACCAGTACCATACTGCCACCCTTAATCCCCAGAAACCAACAAATGCAAGTATAGTGTGTTACCACCACAACCCCTTGCTTGGCATGCTAGTTACAGGTCTATGTGAGTTTCATGAATAACACCACATATGAACCAAATGCTTCGCTTTAGGGTTATAAATGTTCTCTATGCTTGAACTGAGTAGCACAAAAATATTCTCCCCTATGACAGCAAGCAGTGATTCTGATGTACGATTGTTGGTAACTGTGGAAATATTCTAATACTAAAGACAATTATAGTCAATTTTTGACAGCAGATCATGAACATGTCACTTTCACAAGAGCTTAGTACTCCAAGTCGGTCCCAGAAACAAGGATTCTTCTGCTTCAAACAATGGAAAATTCAGGGTGGAATAACAACAATATTATGAAAAGCAAAGGTTGCTATTCACCATGTAGAGGACACATTGAGTCACAGATAGGCATACTTACAAGACTGCTATATATTTTAGCTTTCAGCCAAAAGGCCTACATCTGAAACAGGGAAAACACACACACACACACATGACCAAAAGTATAACTCACAACACACTGTCACTGGTCACTGTGGCCAGACTACAGACTGCCACTGCACCTGATGACAGCTGCAGTTTGACATGGATGGAAGGGGTGAGGGAGAGGAATAGCAGGGTAGAGGTGGGGGAAGGTGTAATGCTGGCATGTGGGAGCATGCACGGATGTGGTGTAGACAGGGTATGGCTGCTAGATGCACTCAGGAAGTTTTTCTGGGGTGGGGGCAGGGAGGTCACAAAGGGGAGTGGAAAAGGGAAAATAGGGAAAGAGACTATCCATTGGCCAAAATTGAAGCCTGTGTAGCATTGGATTGGGGCCATAGAAGGAGATAGGTGCATGGAGGATAGGTACCAGTAAAGGTTGAGGCCAGGGGGTTACAGAAACATAGAATATACTACAGTGAAAGTTCCAGTCTGTGTTTTTCAGAAAAGCTGGTGTTGTCAGGATGGATCCAAATGGCATAGGCTGTGAAGCAGTCATTGAAGTGAAGCATATCGTGTTGGACAGCATGTTCAGCAACTGGATCGTCCATCTGTCTCTTGGCCGCAGTTTGACAATGGCCAGTCATGCAGACAGACAGCTTGTCGTCATGCCCATGTAGAAAGCAGCGCGGAGGTTGCAGCTTAGTTTATAGGTCACATGGCTGCTTTCACAGGTAGCCCTGCCTTTGATGGGAAATGCGATGCCTGAGCCCAGACTGGAGTAAGTGTAGTGGGAGGGTGTATGAGACAGGTCTCGCATCACAGTCTATTGCAGGGATATGAGCTATGAGGCATAGGGTTGGGAGCAGGTGTGGAGTAAAGATGGACAAGTGTATTGTATAGGTTTGGTGGATGGTGCAGTACTGCTGTGGAAGTGGTGGGAAAGATATTGGGTAGGATATTCCTCATTTCACGGTATGCCGAGAGGTAATTGAAATCTGGGTGGAGAATGTGGTTTAGTTGCTCCAGCCCTGAGTGATAGTGAGTCATGAGAGGAGTGTTCTTTTGTGGCCGGACAGTGGGTATGTGGCAGATGGTAGGTGACTGGAAAGACTAGGCATGGGAACCCTGTTTTTGTACAAGGTTGGGAGGCTAATTTTGGTCTGTGATGCCCTCAGTGAGACCCTTGGTATATTTGAAGAGGTATTGCTTGTTTCTACAGATGCAATGATCATTGGTGGCTAGGCTGTATGGGAGGGACTTCATGGTGAAATGAGTGAAAGTGGAGGTACTGCTGGTGGTTGATAGGTTTGAGATGAATGGAAGCACTGCTGTAGCCATCCTTGAGGTGGAGGTCAACAGTGAGGAAGGTGGCTTGTGGGGTTGAGTAGGACCAGGTGAAATGAATGGGGGAGAAGGTGTTGAGGTTCTGGAAGATAGTGTGTTCCCACCATTGGTCCAGATCATGAAGATGTCTTCAATGAATGTGAACCAAGCCAGGGGTCTGAGATTCTGGGTGGTTAGAAAGTATTCCTCTAGATGGCCCACAAATAGGTTGGCATAGAATGGTGCCATGCTGTACCGTGGATTTGTCTGCAGGCGATACCTTCAAACGAGAAGTAAATTGTGGGTAAGTATATGGTTGGTCATGGTGGCCAGGAAGGAGATTTTAGGTTTGGAGTCAGTCAGGCATTGAGAAAGATAGTTTTCAATAATGGTAAGGCCGTGTGAATTGGGGTTGCTGATATAAAACGAGGTGGCATCAACAGTGATAAGCTGGGTGCCGTGTGGTAAAGGAACAGGAACTGTGGAATGTCAGTGGAGGAAATGGTTGGTGTCTTTCCTATAGGAGGGTAGGTTATGTGTAATAAGCTGAAGCTTTTAGTCTGTGAAAGCAAAGATTTTCTCCATTGGACATCCTGGGTGATTGAGTTTATGGACTTTAGAAAGCATGTACACACATCAAAAACAGTTTTGTATCACCTCGGTTCCAAGAGTTCTGAAACCTGTGCAGAAAATTGGAATAGAGATCAACATAAACATCATTTCTGCCCTTTCTATAGCTCATGAAAACCACACATTTCATGCTATACCACCATACAGCTAGACCTTCAGAGATGGTGGTCTAGATTGCTGTACACACCAGTACCTCTAATATCCAGTAGCACATCCTCTTGCATTGATGCATGCTTGTATTCATCATGGCATACTATCCACAAGTTTATCAAGGCACCATTGGTCCAGGTTGTCCCCCTCCTCAACAGCGATTCGGCATAGATCCCTCAGAGTGGTTGGTGGGTCACAGCCCTTTGGAATCTACCGCGGCCATGTTCGATAGGGTTCATGTCTGGAGAACACACTGACCACCCTAGTCAAGCAATGTCATCCTGAAGGAAGTCATTCACAAGATGTGCACGATGGGGGTGCAAATTGTCATACATGAAGATGAATGCCTCGCCAGTATGCTGTCAATGTGGTTGCGCTATTGGTTGGAGGACGGCATTCACGTATCTTACAGCCATTACGGCGCCTTCCATGACCACCAGCGGCATACATCAGGCCCCCATAAAGCCACCCCAAAACTGCAGGGAACCTCCACCTTGCCGCTGCACAGTGTGTGTAAGGTGTTTGGCCTGACCAGGTTGCCTCCAGACACGTCTCCAACTCTTGTCTGGTTGAAGGCATAAGTGACCTCATTGGTGAAGAGACTGTGATGCCAAACCCGAGCGGTCCATTTGGCACGTTGGTGGGCCCATCTGTATCGTGCTGCATGGTGTCGTGGTTGTAAAGATGGATCTCGTCATGGACATCGGAAGTGAAGTTGCGTATCATGCAGCCTATTGCTGTGGCTGCACAGAAAACATTATTCAGCATGGTGTAGTTCTGTTAGGTTTCCTCCGAGCCATAATTTAAGATAGCGGTCATGTACTGCAATAGTAGCCCTTGGGCAGCCTGAGCGAGGCATGTCATTGACAGTTCCTGTCTCTCTGTATCTCCTCCGTGCCCGAACAACATCGCTTTGATTCATTCCGAGACGCCTGGACACTTCCATTGTTGAGAGCGCTTCCTGGCACAAAGTAATAATGTGGACATGATCAAACCACGGTTTTGACTGTCTAGGCATGGTTGAACTACAGACAGCACAAGCCGTGTACCTCCTTACTGGTGGAATGACTGGAACTGATCGGCTGTTGGACCCCCTCCATCTAATAGGTGTTGCTCATGCATGATTTTTTACATCTTTGGGCAGATTTAGTGACATCTCTGATCAGTCACAGGGACTGTGTCTGTGATACAACATCCACAGTCAACATCTATCTTCACGAGTTCTGGGAACTGGGGTGATGCAAAACCTTTTTTGATGTGTAAGAAGGAGCACTTCTCTCGTGTCTCAGTACTACCCAGATCATGAGCAACTGCATCAAATTCTCTACCAGGGTTTGGACCACCTCTCGTCATGGCCAGAGATAAGGAATATCCTACCCATTATCAATATCACCTCTCCCACAGTGATATTCTGCTGCCCACCAAACCTATACAATATCCTTTTCCATCCCTACTCCACCCCTGCTACCAACCCTGTGTCTCAGGGATGTGATCCCTGAGATAGACGTAGGTGGAAAATCTGTCCCACACATGCCCCAATATGACCTACTCCAGTCTGGTCGTAGGCATCTCCTATCCCATCAAAGGCTACCTGTGAAGGCGTGAAAGCAGCCATGTGATCTACAAACTAAGGTGCAACCACTGAGCTTCTTTCTATGTGGACGTGACAATTAACAAGCTGTCTGTCCACATGAATGGCCACCGAAAAACTGTGGCCAAGAGACAGATGGACTACCCACTTGCTGAACATGCTGCAAAACACAATGTGCTTCACTTCAGTGACTGCTTCACAGCCTGAACCATTTGGATCTATCCTACCAACACTAGCTTTTCTGAATTGCACAGATGGGAACTCGTGCTGTACTATATTCTACATTCCTGTAACTCTCATGGCCTCAACCTTTGCTAGTCCTTACCCTCCATCTACCTATCCCCTTCCCTGCCCACACTCCAGCACTACACAGTCAATGCACCTATGGCTTCTATTCTGCCAATGCAGCCACAGTCTTCTTCCTCTTCTTAACTTCTCTGCTCTCATTTTCCTCTTCCCACCTCACCTCTTCCTCCCCCCCCCCCCCCCCCCAAATGTCCTGACTGCACCTAGCAGTCCTTGGCTGTCCCCACCACTCTCCCACAAGTGGCAATATACTTTCCCCCACCTTATCCTGCTCTCCCCCCCCCCCTCCCCGTGCCATGCCTCCTTCTTATCCCCAGCACCCATGCCAGATTTCTGCTACCATCAGGTGCAATTGCAGTCTGGCAATAGTGATCATGTACGTGCAACGTCCACAGTGGTCGGACACAGTGGCCATGTGTGTGAGAGTCCTGCTTGTGTGAATGTCTTGTATGTTTTCTACTTCAGAAGAAGGCCTATTGGTCGAAAGTTTAATGTGTAGCAGCTTTTGTCAGTACACAGCATGTAGCAGCCTATCCTTTTCATAGCATTACTATGCTGCTTTTGCGAGCCACCCATGTAAGAGACTTGAATGTTAGTGAAAATGGAAATATGTTTATAGTGCTGGAAGTACCTATGTCTGCAACTGCACTCTAAAAACCAATGTGAAGTGCAAGGCAGAGGGTACTTCCAATTGTACCACATATTAGGGTTTTTTCCATTTCATTCACACATAGATTGCAGTATGAATGACTGCTTAAATGCCTCTATGTCTGCCGTAATATATCTAATCTTGTTTTTACAGTGCCCGCAGGAGTGATATATAACATGATGTCTAATATTCCTGAAATCCTCACTTTATACTGGTTCTTGAAGCTTTGTAAGTAGGCTATAATGGCATAGCTGTCTTCAAGAGTCTGCTAGTTCACTTTACTTAGCCATTAGATTCCACCCTGGTGGCTTGACTGATGGTAAGAATGATTGCTCAAGAATGGTGCAGTGACCCTAAAGCTAGTCACAAGGAGCACAAGATAAATAAATAAAATAAAAACAAAGTTTAGTTATAGAACATCTGTTTCCAAAACATACTTTGTTGGTTATGGACCCACCAATAAAATTTTCCTTCAAAAGTAATGGAGAAAATTGTGATAAATTACAAATGAAAACACAACATATGTTCATCTGGAAACAGGGAGGCAAAAAGGAGTTTAAACCTCTCCTGAGAAAGAAAATAATGGAGCACAGCACAACTCCAAAATTCTTAAGATTTCTGTTGAACTAAACCCTATCTTTCACGTAGTACTGTATGAACACCAAGGTGAAAATGCCTGCCAGATATAAAGTTGTGCACAAATTGACAGAAACAACTTGAGGAATGTGCTACTCTGCAGCTGAATATGGCTGCCCTGTATGGTACAGGTCTCACCATACCAAAGTAGTGGAAGTTGTGAAACACAAACAGAAACCAAACATCATTTTCCTGGTCATGAAGTCAGTTGATAGTGTGTGTATGGTTTGTGCAATGATTTGTGTTGAGAAATGAGTGAATGTAGCATTAGTTTATTACATTATGCAAATATGTATGAACAAAACAGTATCCAATAGGAGTAAACTTAATGAGGTTTCACTATTTTAAATAGATTGGCTTTATATTTGGTAGTATGGGGGCTCTAATACCCATCCAGCTATCCTAATTTAGCTTTTTTGTGATTTTCCTGAAGCACAGCTAACTACTTGTCTCATCTTTATCAAACTAGGCTCATAAGTATGCAAATGCCTGTATGCATTAACTACGGTTTTTGTTCTTAAAATAAGTCTAAAAGTGATCCATGGATGAATAAAACTACTGCCACTATTACTACTACCAGCTACCAGTGAAATGTTCTGCATCATTACAGGCTATCTGCAGCCCGCCCTGCTCGAGAAACTGTATTCTCTTGTAGGAACTGCTTCTCATGACATTCGATGAGTGGTAGTTAGCTATCAGAGAGGAGACCAAAGCAATAATAAAGTTCATCTTCTGCTTAATTACTAGCAAGCCCATTCATTATTTAAGTCATGAAAGATTTTTGTTAAGACACTGACAAGATCACCACAGCAAACAAAACTACAAGTATGGGATGTTGGATCCCAGTATATTGAGTTGGGAATGATACCTGGAGGAAGAGCATTCTCATGGCAACACAGAAGAACAGACTCTATGGAGGTTAGTCAACCAAACCCATTACGGTGTCATAAAGAGCAAAACCAATCTCCAGAGATGACGATCTGAATGTGGAATCTGTGAACTTCTTACAGCATCCCTAATACCCAGTCACATGCAGCAGAGAGGACTTATCAAAAGCTTTATGTATTCACTTGATTTAGATGAGCTCTGATCTGCTGTTGTGTAAGATATGTAACATTTATATTTTTCCTTATTTAAGATGCATATTTTTGTGTTGTATGTTATTTGTTTCTGACAAGATAAATAAGCATAAAAAGGTATGTTAAATTATTTGATGTCTTGATCAAATAATACCACAGTCCCTATTCTTCGTGGTTTAATTAATTCAGTCTCTTTTTCCTGCAACATTTTTATCAAAAGAAAATTTGATTTTCGAACATAAAGCTGTAACTTCATAGACATGGATAGATTTACATACACATTACAAATAAAACTTTTCAAAGCTCTCTCTTGGGCCATTCATTCATCAAAAATCAGTTGTTAAGTAGAATGTTACAGTCTGGTGACTTTATCAGTAGCTCCTCATTATCAGTTACAAACTCCAGTGCTCCTATTTCAAAATGATGACCACAAGGTTCCCCTCATTCTTGGAAACAAAAGCGTAGCTACAGAAAAACTCATTGATAGAATAGAGAAAATGAAGTAGAGACTAAACCTGGTTTCCATGTAAAGCTGTAAAATTCTCTCTGTTGGGTGGGAACATGAATCAGGTAAAGGAAAATGCAATTATGTAATAAGAGAAAGCAGTGCTTTATTTGATGCTCTAATGTCACAGTGTATTATGCACCACTATGTTGTCATAGAACATTTGTGCTTGAACAAAGTAGCTACTGGATGACACCTTCATGAGGAAGGACCCTATTAAAATTCTTCCTGATTTCCGTTCTATGGTGTATTTCTCAAACAGAAAGAAAGGAATGGAGGGGAAGGGCAAGAGATAGTGTTCCACATATTGAACCAGTCTCTAAAACTCTCATTTTGTTATTTTTATAAGGGCGGTCAAAAAGTTTTGATTTGATGTTGTTACTGTAGCATATATGAAAAATAGCATTACTCTGATGTGGGTAATAAGCACCAACATGGAGGCAAGGGATTAAGGGATTAGTGTGGCATTTGTGTCTTTCTGATGTGCGTGCGGTAAATGTGGAAATGTTAACTATGGCAACATGATTATTAACATGCTATTGTTTTCTTGGCTGCTAACAAACAAACACTGGCAAGACATCCATCAGAGAATGAAGAATGTGTATGAAACAGCACGTCTGATGAAAACCACCACTGTGAAATGTTACACCAAGTTCCATCTTGGTCGCAATTTGACACAAGACACACCCATATCATAAATGTCATAACGCAGAACTTATACCAACTCAAATGAGAGACACTTGAGCATCAGACCAATGGTTTGATCTCTCCCTAGTGATTATCATGCCTTTCGTCCCTTAAAAGAGGCCTTGAAGGGTCGACGATTTCTGATGGACAAGGATGTGTAGCAGGCAATTGTGGACTTCTTAATACAGCAGGACATGGTGTTTTGCCAAATGGGTATCTTCACAATCTGGTGCATTGGTGGGATGATGCCTCATTGCTCACAGTGATTTTTCTTGATTGGCATACTGGTTCTGGACTGTATGGCCTTTGAACAGAAACTTTTCAACTGCCCCTTATATTTGAACAGAATGTAAAATGTTGTGATGTAATAATACAATTGTATTTCTCCTGATTCATCATAGACGAATTAATAAATGGTAACAGTTCTCACCCTACCCTACCTAAAACAGCAGAGCTAAGATTTCCACCATATTCTATTATTCAGAACAGTGGATGCTCCTCCAAATACAGTGAAAGTCATAACCTTAGTGGAGCTTGTTTTAGTGTTATCTAAAGTCTTTTCAGATTATTAACATGACATAACATTCTACTTCTTCTAGTGTCATTTGTGGCATAGTGGGAAAATAAGTGGAGCTTGTTTTAGTATTATCTAAAAGTCTTTTCAGATTATTACCATCACATTATGTTCTACTTCTTCTAGTCTCATTTGTGGCATAGTGGGAAAATAAAAAGATATATTTTTCTTATTAATTTTATATTTAATAAATGTTTAACAGAAAATCTGGTAACTTCTTTACATCTTTGAACTTATTTTTATATATAGACATGTTTCAAAATTGAAAACAATAATCACAGCTGTATGTGGAAGCGTAATTCCACTGAGAATATTCAACAAGGACAACTATCTATTCAAAAGATAAAAGCAAAGAGCAATCCTTGCACAATTACATTTTCCAGTCTTCAGCACAGAGTTTCAAAAATTCGTAACTATTTACATGGCTTGCATTCTCTCTCACAAACACTGTCACATACATGATCAAATTTCAGCCATACTTTAAAAAATGAAAACTAACAGGCACATGTACATCGTTTCTACAAAAACTACTATGATTACAGTGACTTCCTATGATTCAATACTTTCGAGAAACAGCCCATAAAATATATAATCAAAGTAAATACATAACACACTAACATTAAAATAAATGTGTTCACAACAAATTTAACTGTGCATGTTTCAAACAGTTCATAAAAATTTTCAACAGTAGTTAACAGTACCCTGCATTATAGCAAGTATACGTACATACATACTCAACAACGAACAATGATAAAAAATGATGTTTGATGGTTTACTTGTGGTAATTGCTGATTGAAACATTTTAATATTCTTATGGTTGTAATCAAGGATGACAATTTACAGAAATGTTCGATACTTCATGTTAAAAATAACCAGTTTATTCTTATTTCTTTACATTTTCCAACTTTTCAGTAAGGTTCAATGAATCCTTACTTTGTGCAATAAGGAATGTGGTTAAAAATTCATTATTTCTTTCTCTTTTCATATGTTAGTTGTTATTAGGCCATTTTATTTTTGAAAGCTACAGGAAATCATCTTGTCTTTCCTTCCTCAACAAAAATATGGGTACAGAGCACTTGTGAATTCTTAAAATGATTGGCATTTAATGTTAAGAAAATAAATATCATGAAGATGAGGCAAACAGCTTTACATAGATATAAACATAATTAGATACATGTGTTGGGATGCAAATGCATATAATGCAAAGCAATATGATGCACAGATAAACAGTTTATGTTTCAGGTGATCTATACATTTATTTTGAAAGCAATGCATGTCTTGTATATGTTCAATCTTTTATAATAATGTATCAATGTACAGTTTACATTTATATGTATGAATGAATGTTCTATTTATGAACTATTTTTGAAAGAAGAAGGTTTTGATCAAGCACTCCAATGATGTTGCAACTAAATTATGGTAAACAGAAACAGACTATTGTAAGAATGCAAATACTCTTTGTAAAAAATGAAACTGAATTGATTCTGAATTTTTTAGTATAGGTATTAATTCATAATAATGAATGAGTGATGTGATTCTTCATATTTGTAATTAAGTGTGTAAAAAAAGAGTCTGGGCTGTGTGTGAAATACATGGATTTAAGAAGCAGGACTGTTCTACTTTCACTGATCTGTAGGCAATACTATACCTATGGAATCGAGTTAGACAATGCACCAGTAATACAACACCGTGTGTTCATGATTTTCTTGTAAGATCAAAGGTGTCATTGTCAATCTATATGCAATGGAAGTACCAAAAAATGAATGTGCTTAAATTTACTGTTATGCAATGATGGCTGCCTCGAAATGAGTCAAAATAGAACTAACTAATGTTGAGAACTCAACATCTGTTATCTCTTTAATGCTCTTTTGTGGAATGTGTTACTCCAAATATTAATATGGTTGGAATATGACTGGCATTTAAGAAAAATTTATTTCACTCACTTTTCCAACTATATGGTTATTATTAATACTAGCTAACAGGTAAATTGTATGATACCTTAAATACTATCATACAGTAAAAACAGCATGAAATATTTTCTCATTTCATATTAGCTGATACAGTGTTTGTTGGTCATACCAGTATAAGCTTGTATATGATAGAGGTATTTGTCATAAATCATACCTTGAGTTTTGTGTGAGAATTTACAAAATACTTGTAATTATTATGTACAGAGCATTCAGATTTAAACAACAAAGTGGAAGATGGCAATTGTGAATATTAGACAACATTTTATTAATAATGAATGTTCCTGACTGTTAATTGTTTGGAAGCATATGCTTTTTTTTTTTTTTTTTTTTTGTTAACAGCGAAGAACGGCATAAGTAATATTGGTAAGACAAGTGTGTGCTAGAGACATAAAATGATATGTGAAATATTGATTTCCCTCCATTGAACAGAGAGAGGGAAAATGTTCTAAAGGCATTCATTATTCCCATTTTTGTATTCTTATCACCTGGGCCCTCATCCACACCTTTGCAAGCTCAATTTTTTAATCTATGACTCTTGATGGTAAAATATATATTTAAAATATAGATCAGCACAGTTCATACAAATACAAAATGGAAGAACTGAAGAAAACAAATCCAAAAATAGCATACTGATTAAGTATTAGTATTGTGTTTAGACTGATAGGAACTGTAATTGGGGTTTCTAGGTGCTAAACTTTCAAAGCAAAGGTACTTACTTTCGTGAGAGGAACAATGAAAGGTGCAATAGATTTAGATATATCAAGAGAATGGGGCATTGTCCCAAAGTGTTAAGCTGTAAGATTTTTAGATAAGTAATAGAAAAGAGTAAGCTAAATGAAACAATATACATAAAATTCAACTTTCAATAGTTTCTTTTAAATAATTTGCTTTTATGTTTTTCTTTGTTCAGTTCCTGAAGATGAAAAATAGAGAACACACGGATATACTATGGTGAAGCATAACTAAATTCTCACAAAAAGTCTATTTTGGCACAAAACTTGAATTTAGCAAGAATCATACTAACGAATAAAATTATACATTATTTTATCCTCTCTATCAGCATAAAAATTGGTGAATTATACATCCTCATATCTGCCATTAAAATGTTGAAGAACCTCATAACATATATGAAATAAATAAAACAAGAAAGATGTGTCTGTTTACTGATATTTAAATATCACTATTTTATATTTATTTAACAAGCTCATATAAGCATAAATCTTCAAAAAATATGAGGCAGTGTTGAATCTGATGGCAGTCATGTGGAAGTTCAATCAGAGAACTTATAGCAGTTTCATTTATAAAAAGTATTTTCTGGTTACTGATCTAACTGTTTCTTCCAGAATGTAGCTTTCATTAGCCATATTTTTGATAAGAAAAATTTGATATCATACTAATAATGAATGAATTACAATTTTATGGATAACATACATACTGAACAAGATTCATCAATGAATTCTCCCTCTGCAACAGTGTCCAGTTTTTAAAACTTCCTGACATATTGAAATAATGTGCCAGACTGGGAGCTTTGCCTTTCATGGGCAATACTTTTACCGTCTGAGCTATCCTTGGACTCATGACCTGCCTTCATAGTATCAATTCTGCCAATTCCATGAACCATACCTGGTTTTAAATATGTTTGTAAGCATCTGTAAGAGCTCTGCCTGAGGAAAGCAACAATTTGAGTTTAAGGTCCAGTCTCATAAACCGTTTACTCTGTCAGGAAGTTTCAGTAAGATTCATTTTTAATCAGTTCATGAATGGGACTGTGTGAGATATCGATTCTAATTCAAATAGAGAGACAGCAAATTTACTGTTTGACATTTGAGTACAACCATAAGAATACAAAACAACAAAATGGTATGACATTCACCAAATGGATGGATGTCCTATTGAGCGGAATTAGGTCATTATACACAGCATAATGCTGGCATATTAATGTTATTCTGCATGTAATGGGCTTAAAAATGCTTCAGTTTCACAGTTACTACCACAAATAACACAAACTTCACATTTCCAGGCTGCAACACCACTGTCGCAACTCCATTAGAAATACTAATAATACATGTTTTAATCTGTCATCAAATGAATATTGCTAATATTCAGACAGCTTGTACAGTTTTTCTTTCACTCAAATTATTACAAGGAACTCTGAGGCTAGGCAATTTTTAGTACAGAAGGTTGGCCATCCTATTCTGCACATATAGAAAGAACATAACAACATGAACCACTATTTTTCAAAACTACCCATCTCAACACAGAAGTATAAAAACAAGTATTTCTATTAAACTTTTATGTATAATTAACTTATATATTTACTACATTTTGCCTACAGTAATATTAATATTAAAATCAATTTATGTCTTACAAAAATAATTTACAAAGGCCACTAACAGTGACACAGACTGAATATTGAGTGTCATTTTTTGATAAAGATTGTTATGATATCTTTTGGAAAGTGTTTTCAAACTCTTGTTCTAAATTCATATATAACAGTTAACCATATATAAATTTTATGCCATTTGTTTAAATTTCAGAATAAAGTTTATTTCAAGAAATTTGTTATCTGAAAATTCCTGAAAATATCTAACAGCAATATTTCAGCTGACTATCAGACATGCAACATTTACTTGATATTTATGAATCATTTCTTCTCGAATAAAATGTTGCTGTCCCAAATGAAATATTTATGTGATTAGTGAGAATCAAATAATGGTTGTCGTTCCCCTATGTAAAATATAGAATTTACATCACTATGACAGTAACTGTTGTACCTGAAATCATCAGTGACAGCTGACAGACTCTGTATCTCTGTGCACAAAAATAAATATTTTTCACCCGAAACCACGCACATCTCAAGCACTTAACTACTGCTCTCTGGTAAAAATTTTACTAACTATATAGGCCTTTGATTTCATTAATTTTATATATTTACATATATTACGTAATACAATAACAATATTGTCAATGATCATGGGCAATTTGGCAAAACAATTCACATAAAAGTTTACCAACTTAGCCCAACATGTCATCACATATTTGATGACAGCTATATTCCTTACAAGTTTACAAAAGCAAATTCATATGCTAACTAATTATTAAACTTTATCTAAACTGAAACTGCCATGATAAATATATTAGAAATATGCAGATTATTTGAAATGCAAATAAAACTTCATTGTCGCCAGACAATATATTTTACTCTGTTTTCTAAATTTGTTTTGAACAATGATTTTGTATTTTTCTGATCTTTTTAGTGAATTATTTAATTATTTTCTATAAAGAGAATTTAGATTTAAAGAAAGAAAGATGATTTAGCAGCACATAAATATGTGCCATTTCCCCAACAGCCTTAATTGAGTATCAAAACTACTTTCACCACTAACAATATGGGTCATAGAACTCTAGTATAAGTAGTATATTTCATTATTATTAGAATGATTGACTATCAAGATTTACAGGCAGTCTGTTACCTACATAGGAAGCCCATATTTTTAGTGGTAACATTATTATTAAAGCATAGTAAAAGAGGGATCATGATGATGAAAACCACATATTTGCTAATGAAGTATATGACACATGAATTGACTACAGTTATAATTTAACAGTAATTGACTATCATTCATTCATCTTACAGCTCTTTCCAACTTCGTTTTTCATGATACAAAACTTTATCTACAACTGCTAAACTACCACGTACAAAATGTATTTATTTGAAGGCCCCTATCCACACTGGAACTTCTCAGTTGCATATAACCTATTCTTCCATTATAATGGAATTGTAAATCTCATAGAGAGAAATAACAACTTTTTGCAACTCACTTCTTGTGGAAATTAACCATAACAGGTAGACTTAGTAACCTGTCTGATTCTCTATCTTTTATTTCTACCTTGGTCCTCATTTACAGATGTGATTTTCTAGATATAATTTTTAATTGCAACAACTAGCTCTGTTTATACCAGCATGCTGGTAACACAAAACCTCATTTCCTTCAAGTGGAACTTCATAACCAATCCCCCTTCCACACATATAGAAAACAAATACATGTTCTGATGGACCTATGGCTAGTATTATTATATGTGTGAAATTACCAGTATAGGAGATAGGCTACACCACCATTTGGAATGACCCACAACATCTGCCAGGGTTTACCTTCTTAAAGCAACCTTTTGTTCATCCTTCTTTTCACAGAAAGGACACCAAAAGTGAAGCACATTAATGAAGAATTCATCAGCTGCCCTTATCTTCGGAGGCTTCTTCTGATTCTCTGTGAACCAGAACATGCACAACTGTAGCATCACCTACATATCGTCCTCTTAGAGGACGCCTCTCTATTGGAGGAGGAATGGGTAGAGGATCATCAACAGCTATTGATGGTTTGCACGGTGGCAGTGACAAGCCTCCTGGTGTGAGTTTCGTTGGGTGTTTCTCTAACGGATCTACAGAAGTGTCAGATAGTGGCCTTGCTGCTGAGCTACAGTCTTTAGTACCATTCACTTCTGAAGGACACAGAGACAGCACATTACCACTTGGCAAAAGGCCTAGTGGATGCCTGTCTTTAGGAATGTTTGCAATGTCTGACATAGAACCTCTCTCAAAGAAGACAGAGTCTCTATGGCACTCCATGTCTCGTTGGTTACTAGTTTTTTCAGTCACAGGGAAGGAGGTTGTAACACAACCATTGGTGTCACTTGGCCTCATTTCAGTGAACCTTGTTTCCACTGGAGACACAACACTTTCTGGTAAGGAACTGGTCACTGCGATTGTGCTATCACTGTCTTCCTGTGAACTTGGCTGTTTGCCCACTGTAGTACTTGCACACTGTGTGTCTGGCACACTGACAGTAGTTGTGTCTATACCAACTGGTCCTGTCTCAGGCGAAGGTTCACTAACCATTATACATACATTACCATTCCCATTTGCAGCTTCTGCTAATTCATCAGCTGATACTCCACTAGCACCACCGGCCACTACTTGATGTGCACTTGATAAAAATAATAGTGGGAGATTGAGCCATGCTCCTCCAAGCTCTGATAAGTCACTGGCATCAGAAGCTCGAGAAGACTTTCTGGACGATGCACGACTTCCACGGTGTACGTGAAGGAATGCTGAAAGGCGACTCTGCCAGCCACCGGGGCTTGATGTCTGAGTCATCTCGTCCTCCAAATCAAGGGGTTCTCTCTCCCTCTCACGTTTTAACCTGTAGGCAACAAAAAAGAGACATCAATTACACTGACACGAGTATTTGATAACAGTGACTTTCACAACGATATAATCAAATGGTGGTAGGTTTCATCACATTTCCTACTCAATGATTCTGTCTCTTACCCAGTCTTTAAGTTATCTTTTCTCTGCAAAAATTAATATTTGAAGTAACTTTCAATTATCAGTTTTACAGAGGTTGGACAAAAATATGGAAACACCATGAGAAACGCATCCCTGAACTTAAATGCAGATGCTAGCCAGGCCTGGAGGTTGTGCTGTTGTATTTGACCATGAATGGCACCTGTGGAATGTCCTCAATCCATTGCAAGTGTCAGTCATGGTCAGACCAGTGTAATGTGTTGTTGTGAGTGCATTATGTTGGAACTAAGCAAATTTGAATGTGGCCAAATTGTTGGTTCTCATACGGTGGGTCCTTCTGTAACCAAGTATCCAAAATGTTTGGTGTTTCAAGGGCCACCAAATCAAAGATTTATACCACGTACAGTAAAAGTGGAAAACATCCATTAAGTCACTACATGGGTGAAAGTGTGTGTGGAGGTGATCATGACAGATGGTAATTGAAGAAGATTATGATGAAAAATAAGGGCTTGACAGCTGTAAAAGTCACTTCTGAACTGAATGTTACACCAGTGAGCCTTGTCAGCACCAAAACGACTCAAAGGGATCTCCATAAGCAGGGAATTGTAGAGTGAGCTGGAATTTCAAAACCATTCATCAGTAATGCAAAAGCCTGTAACAGGAAATCACGGTGCCAAAGCTGTAAAACCTGGGCTATGGCTCAATGGAGGAAAGTCATTTGGTCTGATGAGTCTTGTTTCACACTTCTGAACTTCTTGCTGTGTTTGTCACAAGAGTGAAACATAGTTGGGGTTGGGAGATGATTTGGGCAGCATATCGTGGTATTCCATGAGCCCCACGGTTACTCTGCAAGGTTGCATTACTGCCAAGGATTTTGTGATCATTTTGGCTGATCAGGTCCATCATATGGTACAATGTTTGTTCTCCAAAGGTGACACTGTGTTATGAGACTACAAGGCTCCTGTTCATACTGCTCGCATCATCCAGGACTGATTTTGTGAGCACGAGCACAAACTGTTGAATATCTCTTGGACCCCTAGTCACCAGATCCTAATATTATGAGTCTTTGTGGTCTACTTTGGAGTGAAGTGTGCATGATCGTTATCCACCTCCATCATTTTTACCTGGACTTGCCATTATTTTTCAGGAAGAATGGTATAAGATTCCTTTGAGAACAATACTGATCTATATTTGCCCATTCCATGATGACTGGAAGCTTTATTGAATGTCAACGGGGTTCATAAGCTGTAATCAGCTTGCTAATGTGTTGTGTTTTCAGTGTTTCCATATTTCTGCCCATACCCTGTATTTCAGTAGCTTAGTCCTAATGGTTATATTGAAGCTAACCAATAATAGAGATGAATGCAGTGAAGACAAACCAAGTGATGTTGTTTAGCGTTCACATGAACTATGGTAATTCTCATTACACCAAATTCAGTTAAGTGCCTTTGACATAAAATCGCACTAAACATCTTACATTAACTAAACAAAATGAATGGTCACCTTGGTCTATGAATTGCATTTTTTAGTACTAATCAAAATGGCCTCAGATCATAATCCAGACATCAGTCACTTTCATTGTGCCAGCAGCCTTGACGAAGAGGATGGAGGAGAATTCAGAGGTTTAGGGCACCTTCTCGTCATTGGATGGGAAACTGCCCCTAAAGGCAGAAGAATCAGCTATGATCAATAGCATGAGGATACAGACGACAACAAAAACCACTGCATTAAAGATAAATAATGTGTATTGACAGGAAACATGGCCTGTAACTGAAAAGTACCATAATAGCATTTGTATAAGATTCTGGATTAGTCTCCCACTAAGATCTATGGGAGGCGACTGCCGAGGGTGAGGTGCCCGTAGAAAAAAGATTGAAAAACCAGCAAAACAGTAACATTCTACAAGTTAGAGCATAGAATGCCAGAAGTCAGGATGTGGTAGAGAAGCTAGAAAATCTGGAAATGGAAGTACAAAGGCTCGGTCTAGATACAGTAGTAGGTCAATGAAGTGAAATAAAAAGATGGTGAGCACTTATGGTCAGAATAATATCAACTGTAGCAGAAAATGATATTGTGGGAGTGTTACACATAGAAAGGCAGGGCAGAGGGTGTGTTATTGTGAATGGTTCAGTGGTACTGTTATTCTCATCAGAATTGAGAGCAAATGAAAGTCAACAACAATAATTCAAGCATGTATGCCACCATTACAAGCACAACATGGAGAGACAGAAAGATGATGGCACTGCAAGGGTAATTCAGTGGGCGAAGGGAGCTGAAAATCTAACAATTTTGGATTGGAACACTATAGTAGGGGAAGGAAGAGAAAACAGATACAGGAGATAAGGACTCAGTAATAAGAGTGAGAAAGAAGAAAATTCCTCGAGTTCTGTAATAAATTTCAGCTAGTAAAATAAATATGCTGTTCAAGAATCACAAGGGAGGTTTGATTTGATTTCTTTATTAATCTGTGAAACAATTTAGATTGTACGGATTTCGTCATTGAATAATAGAGAATTTAATAGTTTAAATTTGTTTCTTACACAATAGCTGACAGTGAAATTTTCTTAGAATCTAATTTACATTTTTCAGTCTTATATAATTATTATTTTTCCATATAGTTTAAAACAGAACTTTCAGATTTTAAGTAACCTTTTTTAATTCAAGTACTCCATTACAGTATAGTAACTTTTATTTTGTAAAATTTTTTTTAGTTTTTCTTTGAAGGAGGAGATTGTCTCTATGTCTTTTATGTTTTGCGGTAATTTGTTATATAATTTGATGGCATTGTACACCAGACTCTGTTGCATTTTAGCTTTATTTTTTCTATCCAGATGCAAATTATTGCAGTTCCTAGTTTTGTAACCATGTACAGAACCATTGTTAACATAGTGTCTAGTATTTTTTTTATGTACATAACATTCTGAAAAATATATTTACATGGGACAGTTAAGATTTCCAGCATTTTAAAAAGTTCAAGGCAGTGAGCCATGCTGCCACTCTTGGTTATTATACATACTGCTCTTTTCTACAATTTGAATACAGCTTCGATATTTTTCCTGTTCACTCCCCAGAATATTATCCTATAACTAATAACAGAATGGATATACGCAAAGTATACTGATCTAATACATGAAATATCGCATGCTGAAGTTAGAACTCTGAGGGCATAGCATCCTGTAGAGATTCTGTTACAAAGTATTTTTACATGGTCTTCCCACTTCAACTGACTATCAACTTGCATGCCAAGAAGTTTTGTGCTTTCCACCCATTGTACAGTTTCATTACCTAACTTCAGGTTATTATAATATGGTTTTTTGTTTATGTAAAAGTTCATAGCACTTGTTTTCTTAATATTAAGCATGACTTCATTGTTAGCTGCCAACTCATATACACTTTTTAGTGTTTCTTCAACTTTCTCTCTTAGATCTACATGTGATGTGTCACTGATTAGCACATTTGAGTCATCTGCAAACAATATTGTATGCCCATGCTTTATACTTTGTGGGAAATCATTAATATAAATTAGAAATAGTACTGGACCTAGGACACTACCCTATGGTACACCTATATTTACATGTTTTGGGTCAGAAATATGTTTTTCAATACAGTTGGAGTTACATGATAAATTTGTAATTTCAGTCATCTGTATTCTATTTTCTAGATATGACTGGAACCATTTTTTTACAATCCCCCTTATTCCCAGTTCATCTAGCTTAACCAACAGCGTTTTGTGATCCACTGTGTCAAAAGCTTTGGTTAGATCAAGAAATATACCTGTTTTATAGTTTCCTTTATCGAGTATACACGGAGTATACATGGAATATGCTTTGAGACACAGTTAATACAACACCTGTAATAGCATTTTGATTAATCCAATTCATGAACTGAAAAATGGCATGTTATGTGGAGAGACGCTCTTGAAACTGAAATTGAGACTGACTTAAGTATATTATTCTGAGAGAGGAGTATTATAGTTCTTGCATACAAAATCTTTTCCTGTACCTTTGAGAAAGAGGTAAATTCTGAGGCTGACTAATAATTACTAATATCTGTGTTATTGCCCTTATTTTAAAGCAGACTGACACTATTACATTTCATATCTCATCTGACTGTGATCTATGGCATATATGACTGAATACATTCCATGCATGTGAAGAACAGGATTTTAGTAATTTAGTTGAGATATTTTCAATTCCATGGGAGTCTTTAGTTTTGAAGCAGTTAATTGCATTTCTAATTTATTTGGCAGAGCATAAAGAAGAAATAGGGTCTGATTTGAAAGACACAGGGGATCTAGTATTAGAGTTTGAGTTTTAATAGGTCTGTACAAGAACTGTGGTGATACAAGGCAGAAAGCAGAAAGGAAAGATAAAGTTCTTTCAGAATTAGTAAAATCATGGGGTGGAAGTGGGGGGAGGGGGGGGGGGGGAGTGGCTACTAAATGATTGTTCAAAATAGAGTGCAGAATCTATGAGACTGGAGATATACTTTGGACATTTGGAATAAATCATCTACATAATCCCAAAGGCAGGGAAAACAGATAAATGGAACTATTGTCTAATCAGCTTAACAATGAGCTGAGGGGTCCTGTCTTTCGAATAATTTAAAAGCCTGCTGTGTATGGCACACAGCACTCCCCCTTTAAGTGCTGCTGTCTGGCAGCTGGTTTCATGACAGGAGACTCGAAGTTGCCACAGAGGTGGTCTTTCCTCTTGTGACATATAGTGGAGCAGAGACTGTTAGCGGTATAAGCCTCCAGTGGTAGTGGTGATATGTTTTTGTGATGGGGAATGAAAACTGCACATCATTTGCGAGGAAACGGTTACTCAATATTGCTTGTTGTACTGTGTAGAATGCAAAGCAACTCTAAGTGAGTGTGATTGTCACAACTGAGACTGGCTCTATCACTGTTGACACTGTCACTCAGTTGGGTTTGTCCCTGTTTGGATTGGCCAAGGATGATAGGTTCACAAAAACTGTGTCTGAGTGAACACAGAGTTTTGGCTATCTGTGTCATATGAATCTGTTTTAATCTCACTTCCTGTGTGTGTATTGCACACATATGAAGGTCTAGTTTATGCTGATGCCTTGTATGCTGATTATTTTGTATCTGACAGTGATACAAGTTCTGCACTTAGCGTGGACATCGACATGTCAGAGGTACTCAGGCTATGAGCAGCAGCTGTGGACCGCATCCTAAGTGGAGCCACCAGCGAGATATACATGTCTTCTGGCACCACCTAGTGGCAATTGTTTGCCACTGAGCCTGACGCTCAGGCTCACGGTGTGGCCCATTCCTTGCTGCACTTTGCAGTCATTAGTAGTGCACCACTGCAAAGTCATGTAGATTTAATTTCTTTCCAGTCTCAAGCGCTTACTGATTTGGAACTGTTGTATTGTTATGCCAACTTCACTACATCCTGGACTTGTTAGTGCTTCAATCACTTCATGAACTCAGCCTATTATGGATTTATAGGAACATATATTTATTTCCCAGTGGCTCAGTGTACCCACTGGATCAAGTGATGGTAGACAGCTACTACCCACACTGTGCAAGATAGAAAAGTGGCAACAATGAACTTTCTCACTGTACTGTTTCATTTAGTGAACCATGGATTCTGAGTTTGTCAAGCTGTGGCACCAGCAGTTGCAGATCCAGCAGCAACAGCATCAGCAGGAACAGTACACATATCTTTTACAGTTTCTCCAAAATCAATGACGGGTGGCAGCTGTGGTTTCCACATCTCCCCCTCAACCATTTGTTTCCTTCGACATGGCAAATGAGATCTGGGAGGTCTGTTTATGGTAGTTTGAACTGAAATGGAAGGGAAGTCAAACTGATGATCCTGAATGCCATTGTGCTCTGTTACTGTCATCCGTCATCTAGTATTAAGTGCTGCAAAAATTACATCCACCCTCAGACCTGAGTAGTTTGAAGTTTCATAAGTTTGCAGTTTGCTGACTGAATACTACGGTCACCAAATGCACACCATTGCAGCTAGGCTCAAGTTCAGCCAGCGTGTTATGCAAAGTAAACAATCCTAAGCAGCATGGGCAGCTGATTTAGAAGGTTTAGATCACAAGTGTGATTTTGCCTCTCAAAAGTTGGCATGTCTTATGCAGTTTCTTTAATTCAGGATGGTATAATCTGCCTGGATATGGATTGGGAGGTTAGTGCAAAGGCTTAAGAAACCTGGGATCATACTTTGAATGATATGTTAAAAATTGATAAGGCATATGAAGTGACTGCCTCAGCACAAGCTCTGTTTGATGATTCTTCTGGTTTTACCACTGTTAGTAGCATTAGTCATCGTCATACTCTTCAATCAACTGATGGCTCCTAGTAAAGGTCATCGTCTGATTTATAAAGATCTTGAGTCTGGTGACAAGGAATTGTGTTCATTGTTCAATTGTTACTCTCAGTCAAGGTCACCAAGCTCTTATGCATCCAGTAGTCTGGTGCCAGGGGATTCAATAGTTTGTGCTTCCTCACCCTCCACGTTGGCAGACACACAAAGATGAAAGTGCTTAGTTCAGTGTCAATATGTCTTAATATGAGCAGTGGCTCCTGAAGGATTTTCCTCCCAGTTATTGTATGGCAACAAGTCATGCCATCAAATTGCGTCCATAGTGCAGCCCTTATCATCAATGGCATCACCACCTACAGAGTGATATCTGTTTTGCTTGCCGCAAGCCAGGCATGTCATGTAGCAATTGGACGTCAACGGTGTGATGGTGGAATTCCAGTTCGACAGTGGTGTGGCCGTGTCCCTAATTAATGGGGATTCTTATTTGTGCAATGGCCCCCTGCTGCTGCGTGCACCACTGCACAAAAATGCTAATGTACAATTGCCAGCAATCCTGCTGCAGTGACAAATCATGGTGCACCCTAAGTGAAAAAACGTAGCTCAGCAACTAACCTTGCTTGTAGTTAAATATTCAATGATAACTAACATTTTTGTTTTGAGTTGTTCGCAATTTTCAGGTTCCAAATTCAGGATGAGGTGAATCTAATTTCTAATGTGTTTCCATTTGCAGAACTGGATACACTGCATAAAAATTTCAAACAGGCATTTGAACCTACCTTAGGTTGTGCTACAAATTTTCAGGCATACACCTCTTTGAAGCATTTGGCAGTGCCTAAGTTCTGTAGAGGCCATCTGAAACTGTTTGTCATGTATGAAAAAGTTAAGGCAGAACTAGAAAGATTGCAGACTCTGGGTGTTATCTCCCCAGTCTTGTCTAATCAGTCGGCGATGCCTATGTTATTGTACAAGAGCATAATGGGTCACTTCGGATTTGTGGTGACTTTAACTCTTCCATAAATGCCCAAGCAAATGTTGCTTTGTACCCAATCTCTAGGCAAGAGGAACTGATAGCTAAATTGGGTCCGCAGCTCGTGGGTCGATTCCCGGTGGGGTCAGGGATTTTCTCTGCCTTGTGATGACTGGGTGTTGTGTGATGTCCTTAGGTTAGTTAGGTTTAAGTAGTTCTAAGTTCTAGGGGACAGATGACCATAGATGTTAAGTCCCATAGTGCTCAGAGCCATTTGGACCATTTTTGAGCTAAATTGGCTGGAGGTAAGTAATTTTCAAAGTTGATGTCACTGACGCATTGCTGATGAGCCCACGACACACTTCCTAGTTCTTAATATGCCATTTGGCATTTACATGTATGGCAGATTGCCATTTGGGGTCACTAGTGCTCCCAAAAGTTTTCAGAGGTATCTGGAACAGCTGATCCAGGGCATCCCTAATATTGTCAATTATTTGAATGATTTGTTAGTTATGGGGACCACACCATAGCAGCACTTGCACAGTTTATGGTTTTTGAGTGAGCTGCTGGAAGCCAATGGCTTGTGTTGTCATCTACCAAGTGTAATTTCTTCCAGCCAGGAGTGAAGTGTTTGGGCCACATATTAAATAAAGACAGGCTTAGACCCACATGAGATCATGTGATAACCATTATTAATTTACCGGTGCCTAAGAATTGCAATGTCCTCTGGCCAGAGCCAATTACTATGCGAAATTCATTCCAAATGCTGCCTGCATTTCTCACCCGCTTAACCAATTACGTAAAAAGAGTGCTCCGTTTGTGTGGTCAGAGGTGTGTCAACAGGCATTTGTGAAGCTTAAAATATGTCTTAGATCAGCCCCTGTTTGGACATTCCAGCTGGGCAGACAGTTCACAACCACCACAGAAGCGTCCGGAAGTGGTGTAGGTGCCATCCTGTTACATAAATTTGCCAATGGCATGGAACAACCTATCATGTTTGCACATAAGACACTGAACTCAGCACAGAAAAATTAATCACAGATTGAAAAAGAGGTGTTGGCCATCATTTGTGGTGTCCAGAAGTTGCATGCCTACCTCTATGAGACCCAGTTTCATTTGATTATTGACTACAAGCCCTTGTTGTCATTGTTTGGCCGCCATGTAAAACTGCCAGATAAAATGGTGCAGTGGCTGCAATGGTGGATGTTGTTTCTTAGTAACTACAATTATGACACCCATTACAGAACTATCACACTGCACTCTGAAGCCACTGCCCTGCCTTGTTGCAGTGTGGCCCTGATGCCAATTCTGAAAGTCATGAAATGCTGTGTTTTGCCTCGGACACAAACCAGCAGCAAACCCATGATGAGTTACCCATTACAGCAGGTGACAGGGGCAAAGACCAGAAAATAATACAGGATGTTGGCTGCAAGTTACAAAAAGTTTAAGGGAGTTTACACAAGGATTCAGCTGCAGCTGATGTACAGTTACAAGTGAGTGGCAGTCTTTTCTAATTTTTGTTTATTTTTTCCATCCTGCATTTTTTCATTTTCATAATACCATCGGAGTATTTAAAAATACGAAATCTATATTGGCATGTATTTCAGTGACTAGTAAGGAGAAGAATGTAAACAAAGTAACACAAATAGAAAATTATACTAGTGATCAGTATTTCAAAACAACAGAGGCCTACTTATTTGTACGATCTGTTCTGTAATCAAAATAACACAACATAAAATCTGGTATGGAATAACAGTTCATATTGATTGCTACTCATCACATGCAGGAAGTGCTTAGTGACAGGCAAGCACAATGAAAATGACTGTTATATATTATTCATCTTCTGGACTAAGTCCTTCATCAGATGTAGACAACAGAGCTCACACACATTCACACATGCACACCTCACACACACAAGGCCACCACTGTCTCCAGGCCTTAGCACCTGGAAATGACAGTGGCCATATGTATGTGAGTGTGCTTCTGTGTGTGAGTTTTATTGTCTACGTCTCATGATGAACTTAGTCTGATAGCTGAATAATATCTAACAATATTTTCCATTGTACCTGTCTGCCACTCAACAGCCCCTCTATGTGGTGAGTAGCAGTCTATCCTTTTCATACTGTAGCAATTCTGCAGTCAGGTACTGCACTTCTATCAAAAAACAGCACCAAAGTGAAAAAAATAGAAGATCACCAAAGCGAGAAACATAATAAACCATTAAACCACAATAAAATGTTAATTCCTTTTAAAAGTAATGTCATAACAGTCTGTTAATCATTATTTAGTTAAATAGTAGGTAAGGAAAACTGAGTTAAAGTTGTATCAGGACTGTGGTGTATCTGTCCTCTATGAAATACAACTTTTCATATCAGTATGGAATGGAACACTATTATGACAAGGGAAGTTGCTACTCACCATATAGCGGAGATGCTGAGTCAGATAGGCACAACAAAAAGACAGTCACAAATAAAGCTTTTGGCCATTAAGGCTTTTGTCAGCAAAAGATGTAGACACACAAACACACACACATGCAAATGCATTTCACACACACGACTGCAGTCCCAGGCAACCAAACCACACTGCGAGCAGCAGCACCAGTGCATGATGGGAGTGGTGACTGGGTGGGGTAAGGAGGCTGGGGCGGGGTGGGGGACAGTGAAGTGCTCATGGCCTCAAACTTCATTACTCACAGTCCCCACCCATCCAGCCCCTTCCCTGTTTCCATTCCAGCACTACACAGCCATCATTCCACCATCACACTCAGTCACTTGACTTCTCTTTCTGCTACTTCCCCTCCCCACCTCTCCCCTGCCCGCCATCAAACCTGCAGCACTTCACTGTCCTCCACCCCCACCATACTATCCCTCCCCCTTCCCACCCCAGCCTCCTTACCTCCACCCAGTCACCACTCCCATCATGCACTGGTGCTGCTGCTCACAGTGTGGTTTCAGTTGAATGAAACTGCAGTCATGTGTGTGAGTTGCGGTTGCACATGCAAGCTTTTTTCTATCCTAACCCAGTGCTGTTTTCCTTTGTTACTATTTTCTTTCGCATCACTATATTCAATGTCCATACTTTCTCTTCTTTCCTGTGTTTCTCTTGTCGTCTACAAACTGCACTGCATGCTCTACTTATGAGCCACACTGTATCATCTATCTCAGCCGCGCACAACAGATAGCTAAAATACCACGATGATTGTTGTTGCAGCATCTTATGTCCCACATTACTACCACAGATAAGATTAATCCCATACTTCCCAATTAATCACTCTCCCTGTATCAATCTCCCATATTTTCATCTTGTTTCCCCCTTTTGCATCCTTTTCGTGAATTTTCACACGTATTTGTGTGTATTTTTGTGAAATTTATAGCCTTACTGCTAATGAACACTACTTTTCCTGACACCTGAGGGATTCAAAACCAACAACCTCCTTCGTAGTCGCCATGACCAACTCTATCCTCACACAAATTACTTCTCCTCTGAAGGCATTACCTACAAACAAATCCAGGGTATGGCTATGGGCACCCACACGCCACCATCCTATGGCAACCCATTCATGGGCCATCTACAGAAATTCTTCCTAAAAACCCAGAATCCTAAACCTCTCATGTGGTTCAGATTCACTGATGACATCTTTGCGATCCGGATTGAGGGTGAGGACACCACATCCACATTCCTCCAGAACCCCAACAGCTTCTCCCCCATTTGCTTCACCTTGTCCTACTCAACACAACAAGCCACCTTCCTAGATGTTGACCTCTAAGATGGCTCCATCATTACCTCTGTCCATATCAAACCTACTAACCACCAACAATACCTCCACTTCGACAGTGGCCACCCGTTCCATACCAAGAAGTCCCTTCCATACAGCCTAGTCACCCGTGGTCATCACACCTGCAGTGGCGAACGGTCCCTCTTGAAATGTACCACTGGTCTCACTGAAGCATTCACAGGCCGTAATTATCCTCCCAACCTTGTACTAAAACAAATCTCCTGTCCCTTGTCTTTCCAGTCTCCCACCACTTCCCAAAGTCCCACCATCCAGCTACAGAGGAGCATTTAACTCCGTACCATCCAGGACTGGGGCAACTGAATTACATTCTCCTTTCGACTACCTCTTGTCATGCCCTGAAATGAGAAATGCTGTGCCATCCTTCCCACCCTCCCCCAGAGGTATTCAGCTGTCCACCAAACCTACACAATATACTCGTTCATCCTTAAACAACCCCTGCTCCCAACCTCTTACCTCATGGCTCATACCTCTGTAATAGACCTAGAGGAAAGACCTGTCCCATACACCCTCCCACCACCTCCTACTCCAGTCTGGTCACTAACATCACCTACCCCATCAAAAGCAGGGCTACCTGTGAAACCAGTCATGTGATTTACAAGCTAAGTTGCAATCACTGTGCTGCATTCTACACTCCTGGAAATTGAAATAAGAACACCGTGAATTCATTGTCCCAGGAAGGGGAAACTTTATTGACACATTCCTGGGGTCAGATACATCACATGATCACACTGACAGAACCACAGGCACATAGACACAGGCAACAGAGCATGCACAATGTCGGCACTAGTACAGTGTATATCCACCTTTCGCAGCAATGCAGGCTGCTATTCTCCCATGGAGACGATCGTAGAGATGCTGGATGTAGTCCTGTGGAACGGCTTGCCATGCCATTTCCACCTGGTGCCTCAGTTGGACCAGCGTTCGTGCTGGACGTGCAGACCGCGTGAGACGACGCTTCATCCAGTCCCAAACATGCTCAATGGGGGACAGATCCGGAGATCTTGCTGGCCAGGGTAGTTGACTTACACCTTCTAGAGCACGTTGGGTGGCACGGGATACATGTGGACGTGCATTGTCCTGTTGGAACAGCAAGTTCCCTTGCCGGTCTAGGAATGGTAGAACGATGGGTTCGATGACGGTTTGGATGTACCGTGCACTATTCAGTGTCCCCTCGACGATCACCAGTGGTGTACAGCCAGTGTAGGAGATCGCTCCCCACACCATGATGCCGGGTGTTGGCCCTGTGTGCCTCGGTCGTATGCAGTCCTGATTGTGGCGCTCACCTGCACGGCGCCAAACACGCATACGACCATCATTGGCACCAAGGCAGAAGCGACTCTCATCGCTGAAGACGACACGTCTCCATTCGTCCCTCCATTCACGCCTGTCGCGACACCACTGGAGGCGGGCTGCACGATGTTGGGGCGTGAGCGGAAGACGGCCTAACGGTGTGCGGGACCGTAGCCCAGCTTCATGGAGATGGTTGCGAATGGTCCTCGCCGGTACCCCAGGAGCAACAGTGTCCCTAATTTGCTGTGAAGTGGCGGTGCGGTCCCCTACGGCACTGCGTAGGATCCTACGGTCTTGGCGTGCATCCGTGCGTCGCTGCGGTCCGGTCCCAGGTCGACGTGCACGTGCACCTTCCGCCGACCACTGGCGACAACATCGATGTACTGTGGAGACCTCACGCCCCACGTGTTGAGCAATTCGGTGGTACGTCCACCCGGCCTCCCGCATGCCCACTATACGCCCTCGCTCAAAGTCCGTCAACTGCACATATGGTTCACGTCCACGCTGTCGCGGCATGCTACCAGTGTTAAAGACTGCGATGGAGCTCCGTATGCCACGGCAAACTGGCTGACACTGACGGCGGCGGTGCACAAATGCTGTGCAGCTAGCGCCATTCGACGGCCAACACCGCGGTTCCTGGTGTGTCCGCTGTGCCGTGTGTGTGATCATTGCTTGTACAGCCCTCTCGCAGTGTCCGGAGCAAGTATGGTGGGGCTCACACACCGGTGTCAATGTGTTCTTTTTTCCATTTCCAGGAGTGTATTTGGTCATGACAACCAACAAGTTGACTGTCTGCATGAATGGCCACTGACAAACTGTGTCTAAGAAACAAATGGACCAGCCTGTTGCTGAACACGCTGCCAAACATGACATCCTTCATATCAATGACTGTTTCACAGTCTGTGCCATATGGATCCTTCCCAAAACACAAGCTTTTCTGAATTGGACAGTTGGGAAGTTTCCCTGCAATACATCCTATATTCCTGTTACCCTCCTGGCTTCAACCTTTGTTAGTCACTGTCCTCATCCATCCAGCCCCTTCCCATTCCAGCACTACATAGCCATCATTCCACCACCACACTAAGTCTTTTGATTTCAATCCTTTTCCGCTACTTCCCTCCCTCCCCACCTCTCCCCTGCCCTCCGTCTAACCTGCAGGACTTCACTGTCCACCACACCCTCCATAGTATCCCTCCCCCTCCCCACCCCAACCTCCTCCTTACCCCCATCTAGTTGCCACTCACATCATGCATTGGTGCTGCTGCTCACAGTGTGGTTTCAGTTGCCTGAGACTGCAGCTGTGTGTCTGAGTTGCATTTGCATTTGCATGTGTGTGTGTGTGTGTGTGTGTGTGTGTGTGTGTGTGTGCCTACATCTATTGTTGCCAAAGGCCTTAATGGCTGAAAGCTTTATTTGTGACAGTCTTTCTGTTGCACCTATCTGCGACTCAGCATCTCTGCTATATGGTGAATAGCAATTTTCCTTTTTATAATATATTTTCATATCAGTATTTGTTTTGCATTACTTCCCACAATGAAATCCAAGGGAACCTACAGATGAAGACACTGTACCCCAATTTAAGTTTCACTCTCAAGCTTTTCTGAAGTCCAAGATTATCATAAGGAAGTGACCAAAAATGTGAATAATGTGGTCTTTTCCAGGACAGTGGCTATGTTGTAGTGACATACCAATAATTTAACAACGTGTAGTAGGAATAACAGATCTATTAATGATACTTGGTATGTTCAAATATGTCAACAAAAATAGTTCTTTATCAATTTCTATTATTTTATTCAATCTAGACCATGTGATGATTCTTCAGCATGGTATTATTAGATGCAAGTAATAAATATGTCAGTATGTTACTTTCAAAAATAAGCTGAAGTGACCTGTTAAGCCTCAAGAGTAATATACAAGTTACTGCAATCAAACACAACAGTTATTTCATGCTCACTAAACAAAGAGAATATTTACCTGAATCTATGTGCCATACTTGACTCAGAGAAGTTGGCCTTACAGAGATTTAACTTAGTGTAAGATGCAGCATTTTTGCAGTTAATAATGTTTTTCTCTATAGATTTTGATAGATGCTCTAAGTTTGTGGAACCGGTAGTATGTAAAACAACTGCATTTCAATGGTGTTGGGGAAGTAGTATTTTCATCACTGAAATGTATACATTTTGTTCTTTGTCAAACAGTATTGTAATCTGACATAATCTTGAGCTGTGAGGTTTTCACTTGCCAGAAATCTTATAGGTGTTCTTCATGAATTAAAGCAAGGCAGAAAACAGCTGTCAATGAAGACTTTAGGCAACACTATTCCTGTTGTGTTCAAATTAGGATTTAGATGATGATCCACCCTAAAGATGTGCCAGATTTTAACACTAATTACCATGACAGATATGTGCAAACACCAGCTCATGAACTCAGAAACCATTTTTTCCTATTTTACAGGAAATACTATTGCAGAATCCACAGAATGATTAACTGTAGCTGTTTTGTGTGCCAATGGTGGACCAGAATGTTATCATTTGTGTAATAATGATCCTCTGGTTAATTGATGTATGAAAAGTGTGGGATGAAGCAGAACAATTATTTTTATTGCAGATGTTACAAAACTTGCACAGGTGCAGGTTAAAACATAAGATCACCCATTTTATTGAAGCTTTTCCCTTAAACTACTGATTCTTGTGATGTGATGAAGTGTGTGTGTGTGTGTGTGTGTGTGTGTGTGTGTTTTAATTGTGCCGCTCTTCACACTGATGTGTTTGCTTTAGTTTCAAGATCTACAAAAATTCACGCATTTTTATCTATTTGAATGCAGTTTAAAATAGCACTCTCTTTTATTCTTTTACCTCATGTGGCCAACTCTACTCTATGTTAGCTATTGTGGCAGATAATGCACCATAAGACTATGTGTAAGAATATCCTAAATATGAACAAAACTTCATAAAAAATCTGATGGTATGATGAGCAGTTCTTTTCAATGGCTGCACTTAACCTTAAGCTTTTGGAAACACATCAGTGTTTCTTGAAAGCTTGTGTTAAACATATGCAGTCAGAACTGTTGAGGACTAAAGTGTACCATTCAGAGAGCAAGCACAGGAGAAACTCACTACACAAAGGGTAAGTGTTTTATTTAACAACATCTTTGAAGTTGTTTGTTCATGTGTTCACACTGCTTTGTCATCTTTTCATTTCATTCTTTTTATTCCATTTTTTAAAGACAGAAACCAAGAGATATGAATCTTGGAATTGTTTTCTCCTTGCATAAACCATACGAAAGTACTGACTTTCCTGTCTTATGACATTAAACTCACCTTACATATTCCCTAAAGGCCCTCTGGATTGTCCTGGCTGCTTTATCCTGTCGTTTCCATATCCTTGTAGAAGACACAATCTCCAGTTCCTTTCTTGTGGGGAACTGCTTCTTGAATTTTATGTCCATCTGATCTTGCAACTGCAATTTTAAAACATTAATGCAAAGGGAGGTGTTTAGCAGTAACACTGACAACAATATTAAGATAACTAACTGCCATCTTACATATGGAATTTGTTACATTTGCAAAAAATATTCTTATTTTGCCACCCTCTCATGCCGCCACCCCCTGATATTATCATTTTAATGAATTTGAATAGTAAACTTTATAAATGAAGTTAAATGAAGTGGCTGTATGAACTTTAAAACTTCTGAACACACACACACACACACACACACACACACACACACACACACAGAGAGAGAGAGAGAGAGAGAGAGAGAGAGAGAGAGAGAGAGAATATGCAAACCTTCAAGCAGGTGGTGATGACAATGGGATGTTGGGAGGAAAAGTAGTACAAAAGCCACAAATAAGCAGCATGAGTAGTGGAACATGTGCAAGATTGGATATGCACAAAAGATAAGTATGCCTTAATACATTTCTATATGGGGCTAAATTTTGTGTTGTTAAGATGATGATATGCAGAATAATACATTTTCACAAGCTATTCGTCCTCTGCAGGACCACTAGGCAGATATATTTGTACTACTATGGTGGGTAATGACTTTGTGTCTATCTTAACTATGATAATCTGTTTGTTACACAGTTTGTAGCAGTTCACCCACATTCCTGTTTTCTTGTTCGTTGTTCGAATTACTCCTGCATAACTCTTATTTCATTTTGTGTTGATAACCATCTACTCACCCAACAATAAGTCTTGTTTTTCCTGCTACTCAATTTCACTAATTTCCTACACATGTAATTTCAAGTTAACCATTTTTCTTTTTATGTTCTCTAATAGACCGACATGATGAAGGTATGTAACATTCCATGTTCTGATCTACAGAATTTATCTCCTCTACTATTTCCTCTTCTTGATTTCTCCCTATTCCTTCCATCTGCTTCTTCTTTGCTCCTTCCTTTATCTTTAAATTCTTTTCACTGTGCCATTCTTACTTTCTGACAATACTGGATAATTAAGTGCACCTCACACACAAATGTACTAACATTTTATTAGACACCTCTAAAAATAAAGATCTATGTTGGAAGACATATATAAGGTCTAGTTAGTATAAACTCACCTTTTTAAACTCTTCAGTTTCTTCTACATGTCCAAGAACATATTTAACTAAGGCATGCAAAATATCTAAACAATGAATCTTGTTGCCTCGAGCGATTGGAAGATTAAAGCTGACAAGTGCCACAATATTTGGTTTAGGTATACCCAGTGGTGGGTCAAGACTTGCAATGAAGTCTGAAAGTTGTGAAAAACGAATGAACTGTGTTGCATGTGGATCATACCTGAAACAAAGGAATACAATATATACAACTTTGTAATCCTTTTATCTTTTGCATCTGTATCAAATAATCTTATGTTGACCTTCAGCAATAATTGGAATGCATTATACGTGATAAACTATAGAGAAAGTTTGCATTGCTCTGACTGAGTCTTGTTTACAGAAAGACAGCTCAACATAGGTTTCTGAAATCTCTTTATCAACTAAATGTAGAATCCTCATTAAAATTATGTGAATTGTCCATTTTCTGTAAATGTAGGGATATGCACTTTGAAACAAAGCAAAGGAAAAGCACAATAACACGTAAGTATTCCGAACATCATGAGCTAGTGTGCAAGAAACCCTGTTGATGAAAGCCATGTGAAAGTCAGAAGGAAGACATACCAACAAAGAAATAATGTAAGCACTCATAAGACTGTGCCAGTAATAACAATGTATAGGTAAGAGTGAATATCAGCTGTCTCTTTCATGAGAATCCATATGATTTATGCACACATATTATAGTTTGGAGCTACAGTATTAATTCAGATTAAGAAGCAAGTCTTCAGACTTTGTTGGCAGGTATATTCAATGTATGGCTCTCAGGTCTGCTGCCAGTGATATCTGACATTCTGAATGGGTTCTTTATGTGCCTATATTTTGTGTAATACAGAAATGTCTTCCCAAACACTGAAGTTTAATACATTTATGATGTATATCTAACACATTTACATGAGTTTTATTTGATAGGAACTATTTGTCCATGAATGATAATTTAATTTTTCCTTGAAAATCTTATTTTGTGTTCAGTTACTTTTTAATATGCTTATTCAGTGGCAGTATACACTGCCTGAATCAGCATGATGCTGCACCCACTCTGACACTGATTCGGTTGAGAAAGGTGTCATAACACCATTGTACTCTCTCCTTCTAGGAGAGAATACAATCGCATTATGACTGCTGGCCCACAACTGTTGTAACTGGTCCTTGATATGATGGATACACTGGCACAGGGATGGAGTTGATCTCCAAGCTGGCACTGCACATTCTATTTGGGACAGATCTGGGCATTTTGATGGCCACAAGAGTACCTGATCATCATGCAGACATTTCATAGAGACACATGTCATGCGTAGAAGAGTGTTACACTGTTGAAAAATGGCACCATTTTACTTTTACAATGACACATAACACATGAGGATGCAGAATGTCTGTGATTTACCATTGTGCCATTGAATTTACCTCAATCACTATCAGCCATGACCTGAAGTCATACACAATGGCTCCCCACACCATGATGGCCTCTCCAAAACATAGGAAAAATGGGACTTCTCCCAGGTTGCCATCATATTCAGTGAAAATGGTCATCTGAAGTAGTGCAGAACCATGATTTGTTAACTTAACACAATGTGATGCCATTCATCAGCAGTCCGCACTTCCTGGGCATGTTGCTTCTCCAGACACAGCTGTTTGTGTTTCGGTGTTAACAGTAGCCTATACATTGGAGAGTAAGTCTATAATCTAGCTGCTGCAAGTCTGTGACCAATGGTGCATGATGACACAGAACAGTACAGGAAGTCCATTCCATATTCTCACAAGGGAGAAAGAGATGTAAAGGGGTGCTTGCTGAGCTTTGTGGTGGTCCGGTATGGCCCACTGAAACTTTGACACTGAGTATGCCTGCCCTAATGTTGCCACACAGGACAATACTGGGCTACGTCACATCTGAATGACCCACAATATGGATAATGTATGATTCAACAAGAAAGCCAAATGAAGATCCACAATCACACTCCTTTCAAACTCTTGTCAACTAATAATAATTCTGTTTCACATGAGTATGCAGCGCCTTTATGTTCTTCAGAGTGAGCACTGAATGTCTGGTACACTACCCTGTCTGGTAATAAGACTAAACATGAACAACACTAATGCACTCTGGTTCTACCTGTCTCAGAGAATTGCATCTCTAAATCATTTACATGCGCGCTGATGGTGTTTACATGTATGAAGTTACATTGACATGAGAGTGTATATATGTACAAGGTTACATTGACATCCAACTATGTCTTCTTTGTGCTTCACTTTTTTTTTCAGGCAGTGTATATTTTTTTGGGTGTGATTAGAAAACTTGTGATTCTGCTCTTGATATTATGCAGTGAACTCAATGAGAACTGTGCTACTACTTACTCTTGTGAAAGTTTGTTTTCTTTCTAGCTGCAAATGTTGGCATGTTACAGGGTGCTGTCTTACAAGGAGAAATTCTTATCTTGCTAGTATATTGTTTTATTTACTGGTTACAGCAAAATTCTTAATTTCTCCAGATTCATTGTTGTGGTATAGCAATTAGATTTTTGTCACCTAGACATAGTTCAATAACGGTAGGGAGTAGTAATAATAACTCCGAACTTCCTTGGACATCGTAGTCCATATACATTTGTAGTGTACAACTACGTATTATATAATTTTTGCTTGTTCATTATCACATACTTTACATTAAATGGGTATTAATTTAAAGTCTGCTTGTAGAAGTCCATGGATTATGCTGCTGTAACTTTTCCTTAGATGAAAACTGGCATTCAGACCACCATTTAACATATCTCTGCGTGTATCATGAATTCAGCCAACAGGCTAAAAGGACAAAACTGGCCATCTCTGTAAATACTGATAAAAACAGAAGTGTATGTATCTTATTATGCCTCTGTTCTGTAAAATATCTGATTATTTATTTTATTTAACCCCTGTCATTGGGCATCAGATATCAAAATGTTCATTGTAAACAGACACTGTTGTTACAGTGTTTAGTAAATTGTTATGTTTTGGTAATTATCAGTAACAGAAAGATATATATGTTCACTAAACTAGATAAAAATCAGTAGTGTCATATCTCGATGAGGAACTTGAAACTTTCAGCACAAGACAGGAGCATATAGAGGAAGTCTCGCTCAATTTTAAAGAAAGAAAAAAGTTGACCATGCTCTGCATAGTTATGTACCTAGTAGAACAGATCGTAATGGTATACAGTAACTGTAATGAAACTTATAAAGAAATAGGGATTATTGCATAACAGGTGTAAAACAAAGCATAGGGCTATAGAAAGTGAAATGCTGAATGGAACACATTTGGCTGTCAAGAGAGCTATGTGTGATGCCTTCAATGACTACTGTAACAGAGTATAGTCATGTGATCTTTCACAGAACCCAAAGAAACTCTGGTCATATGTAAAGGCTGTTAGTGGCACCAAAGTTAAGAGTCCAGTCCCTAGTGAATGAGATAGGAACTAAAATTGAGAGTAGCAAAGCAAAAGCTGAAATGCTTAACTCTGTTCTCAAATGCTCCTTTACAAAGGAATACCCAAGAGAGCTGCCCCAGTTTAACCCTCATACCACTGAAAAGATGAATGAAATAATCATTATCCTCAGTGGTGTTCAGAAACAGCTATAATAGTTAAAAAACTGAACAAAGCTGCAGGCTCTGATGGAATCCCTGTCAGATTCTACACTGAATTTTTGGCTGAGTTAGGCCCTCTTCCAACTATAATCTATCATAAATACCTTGAACAGAAAACTGTGCCTTGGAAGAAAAAGTGCAGGTCACACCTGTCTACAAGAAGGGTAGTGTAATGGTTCACAAAACTACCATCCAATATCATTGACACCGATTTGTTGTAAAATCTTAGGACATATTCTGAGCTCAAACATAATGAGATATCTTGAACAGAATGAGAATTTCTTGATTTCAAAAAAGCATTTGACTGAGTACCACACCTATGCTTATTGTCAAAAGTACAATCGTATGGGACATCATCAAGTGAAATTTGTGACTGAACTAAGGACTTCTTGGTAGGAAGAACACAGCATGTTATCTTGGATGGAGAGTCATTGTCAGATGTAGAAGTAACTTCAGGTATGTCCCACAAAAGTGTGTTGCGACCCTTGCTGTTCATGTTGCATATTAATGAGCTTGCAGACAATATTAATAGTAAAATCAAGTTTTTTGCAGATGATGCACTTATCTATAATGAAATACTATCTGAAAGAAGCTGCATAAATATTCAGTCAGATCTTGATAAGATTTCAATGTGATGGAGAGAGTGGCAACTTGCCCTAGATGTTCAGAAATCTAAAATTTTCACTTCACAAAATGAAAAAAATATAGTATACTATGATTATATCAACGAGTCTCTGTTAGAATTGGCCAACTCATACAAATATCTGGGTGTAACACTTTTTAGGGATATGAAATGGAATGATCACATAGGTTCAAGTCATGGGTAAAGCAGGTGGTAGACTTTGGTTTAATGGTAGAATACTGGAGAACTGCAATAAGTCTACAAGGGAGATTACTCACAAATTACTTGTGCCACCAGTTCTAGAATATTGCACAAGTGTGTGGGACCTGTATACCCACACCAGATAGGACTAACAGGGGATATTGAACGTATACAGAGAACAGCAGCACAAATGGTCACAGGTTTGTTTAATCTGTGGAAGAGTGTCACAGAGATACTGAAGGAACTGAACTGGAAAACTCTTGTAGATAGATGTAAACTATCCTGAGGAAGTCTATTAACACAGTTTCCAGAACTGCTTTAAATGATTACTCTTGGAATATGCTACAAAGCCCTACATATCGCTCACATAGGGATCACAAGGATAAGATTAGAATAATTACTGCTTGCACAGAGACATTTAAACAATCGTTATTCCCACATACCATATGTGAATGGAACAGGAAGAAACCCTAATAACTGGTAAAATGGCATATACTCCTGCTATGCACCTCATGATGTTCACAGAGTATAGCTGTAGATGTACAGCCAAGTAAATACTATGCAAGCAGTAGAAGACAAAGACTGGCTTTATAGGATAAATGAGGAAATGAGCTTTTTATCCTTCTACAGGTTTTACTTATATTAATTTTAGCCATTGTTACCTGACACATTACTGAGTGTTAATTATTAAGCAAAATACAATATTTATTCTTAAAATATACTGCATATTATTAGCGTTGGATGTCTGTTCGAAAAATTCTAGAACATTTGTAATTTCTTGCCAATGGTGTGTTGGACTGAAATGAGGTTTGCATTCCTGCATATGCCTGTGTTTAATGTGTAACTGCCAGAACTTTCACTGTTGTATGTCTGTTAGTTATTATTGAATTTTGTATTGAGTAGAGCATTGCATTGCACAGTTTGCAAATTTCGAGATGACAGAGTTAGAGGAGCAACATGTCTGCATTTAATTTTTATGAAACTCAAGAAAACCTTCACATAGACACACCAAATGATTCAGAAAGCTTGTGGTGAAGAGTGCTTAAGCCTTAGTTGGTGTTATGAATGGTTAACACGGTTTAAAAATGTCCAGACAGAAGTTAAAGATGACCCTCTTTCAGGATGCCCTTCGACGTCTACCAACGACACTCATGTCAGGAACGTCAACAAACTTGTGCACTGACCATCTGAGAGGCTGGAGAAGGATGTAACATTTCTGCTGATCATGATATGAAATCCTGACACAGCATCTTGGAATGCATCGTGTTGCTGCCAAGTTCACCCATGGCTCATGAGTCAAGACCAGAAAGGCCTTTGCTTCACAATCTGTGTAGAGGTTTAGGAAATCATAACTGTTGATGAGATGTGGGTCCACAGTTATGATGTTGAGACCAAAGTTCAATCTTCGCAATGGGTCAGAAAAGGTTCTCCAAGACCAAAATAAGCTTGTCAGGTCAGGTCAAATATCAAAGCCACACTGATAGCTTTCTTTGACTTTGAAGAATTAGTTCATCATGAATTTGTACCACAGGGACAACCCATTAATCGATGGTACTATCGGGACATGTTGCAATGCATGTGAAAAAATGACCCGATATGTGGCAAGACAATTCATGGCTCTTGCATCATGATAATGCACCTGCACATTCATCCCTGCCAGTGCATGAATACTGCACAGAAAATGAAATCACTTTGCTCCCTCATCCTCCGTGCTCTTGATTTCTAAAGTTGAAAGCCCTGTTGAAAGGATGAAGATTTGCAATGACAGATGAGGTAAAAGAAAATTTACAGACAGCACTTCACATGATCCAGCAAGAGGCATATGAAGGCTACTTCCAGAAGTGGAAATGGCTTTGGGCAGAGGAGAGTTCGAAGGAGATGCACACAATAAGTAAAAGGTAAACATAGAAAAACTTTGGGACAAAGTTCTGGAATTTTGTGAACAGACCTCCTGGACCTTGATAGGTTAATGTTGACCTTCCACATTCTTCATAGAAGGATCTACAAAACATAATGAATGAATAAATCAACTGACTTGTTTTATACATTCAATTAGACCTTTTGTAATCTTGCAACCCAATGGACAGATCATGTTATCTTGTTACATGCAACATATTAACTTTATAAGCTCGTTTCCTCCCAAACCTGGTGGTTCAATGTCCTTGGAACAGTGTACCTTTGCATACTGGCAAGTGTTTCACTAATTATTATCAAAATCATTATCTAATGCAAACTGCATGTAGGATTTTTAATGTCAGACAGAAAATGGAAAAGACTCGTTTTGCATTTTCTCAGGAAGTGTATGTTTATTCAGTTTTAAGAAAACTGTATTTCTCTGCAATTTTGTTCTGAAGTTAATTTCTGTTTAGTTATTGTCACTTAAAGATTTCTGTTTTTGAATTTCATTCCTGGAAAGGAAAAAATACCAAGCACAGCAACAAACATATGCTTAAAGAACAAAGCTGCCACTGATGCAAACAATAATACAGAAAACACTGAATTAAAATCTACACACTAAAATTCAACCACTGATGCTGTGAAACCATAGAGCTGACACATTAATGAAAGAATTTGTACAATGCAACTGACTTGTATTTGGCCTTGTCATACGTGGAAAGAAAGAGGTGAAAGCAAAGTTTTAACGGATTTATGAGAACATGATTTTATTCTTGACAGCCACATCATGACTAGCACCACACGAACATAGTGTTTTTTCTATGTAACATATGGCTGCAAAACATAAAAGTAACATCTCCCGCAGTTATAAGGCCATATGTTTGTAAGAAAATTGCCTGAATAATACATCTGTTGAATACTCCCAAAATATTTTTTTCATTTTGAATCAGAAATCAGACAAAGAAACATTCACTTTGAACCAGAAATCAAAGAAACATAATTTTTCATTCATAAGTTAATACATCATTAATATAACAAAGTAATTGATGTGCCTTCTCCTTCATATTCAATAGACAACATTTAGTGAGGAAAATGTTCTACTTCTCTCACAGAATTATTGTGTAATCTAAAGTAAAATTCAGAAGACCTTACCTGACAAACTGGAAATAACACTGCTAATATTCCCCTACAAAAGCTCAAAACAGTGTTTTAACATTGTGCTTGGTAATTTAGTATGAATTATCACACATTATGTTGGAAAATTGAAGAGAGTTCCTTTCCCATAGCTGGAAAAGATCATGACATTGCCATAACATGGTGGTTTCTGCATATTTACTTGATTGATATGTAGTAATGCTCACACTGGGAACAGTACATACTGCAGCAAATTGCTCTTTTTTGTAAGAAGACATTTTGGTGCTGCTAGGTCAAGACTACACTTTGTTTTCTCAGATTATGACTATTCACATTTGTCACCAAAAGCACACATAAGGTGTGATAAAAAAGTGCAGCGAATAATTTTATTAGAAACAAAGTAACAAGTTTACATGGGATTTAACTTAATCTCCTTCAAAGCACTACCCTTGGCTGGCAATGCACTTTTCCAACCACTGAATACGTGACTGGAAGAATTTATGAAAGGCTTCTTTTGGAAAGGCATTCAATGGCTTTGTTGTGGGGCTCTCTCAATGACAGGAATGGTGTTGACATTAAAAATGGTTTTAATTTTGGGGAAGAACCAATGTTGCATCATACTAAATCTGGTGAGTAAGGCAGATGTGGACAGATAGGGACACTTTTTCTGGCGAGAAACTTGCAATCAAAACTGAAGTGTGGCACAGTACATTGTCTTGAAGGAAAAGGAAGTCATTGGACTATTTTTCTGGTCTCTTGCTTCATGCATTACTTCGCAGATGTTACAATATACCCTCATTAAATTTAGCATTTACAGTTTTTCCCCTTGGAATGAATCCTTATTGCACTATGCCCTCAATAATGAAAAATACAATGAGCCTGACTTTGATATTCAATTTTGATTGACATGCCTTTTTAGGGAGAGGAGATTCACTGATTTTGCATAGGGATCTCAGAATTTTCATGTCAGGGTCATATCCACAGTTTCATCTCCAGTTACAATTTTGGACACAAAGCCTAGATCTGAATGAAGACAATCCTTCAACTCTGGGAAAAGTGACAAGATTTTCCTTCTGTTCATCACTCAAAAGTATGAGAAAAAATTTTTGCATTCACTCATGCCATTTACAAATAGTCGATAAAATGCTTTGCACAGACCAGTATGTGATGTTAAGTGCTTTGGTAAGCTCTCAACTAGTTATTTGCCTGTCTGAATGATCAATTTTTGCTTGTTTTCCTCTGGTTCAGAGACTGACAAATGTCCCAAACATTGCTCATCTTCTGCCAACTCATTTCCACTTTTAAATTGCTCACAACACTTTTAAAAAGTCTTCAGAGTTACAGCATTAAGTCATATGCCAATTTCAACAATTCATGAGTTTGTTTGTCACTTTTTTGCAACATGGAACTGAATTTAATATTCATATGTTGTTCAAAATCATTGATGCATGACATACATGGAAAACACAATATCATTCTAGCATCTCTGGATGCTGACTGACAAGTCAAAACATATGCCAACTTGATTCTGTCTGTCTCAGCAAATCAGGCCATCTGACGAATTACATAAAATGGTTGTAGCATCAGCAGTTGCTGCTAAAAAAATTATCTCACTGTATTTTTTGATTATACCTTGTATAGCTACAGAAACTGCTGGGGACCACAAGAATTCTAAAGTGCGTAACTTTTTTTTCTGGTCTGATTGCACCGTATGTGGTGCTTCAGAGGACTCATTTTTTTTTCTTTTACAAAGCTCAAGACACTGCAAATACTAAATAGAAGAATACACTTATTTTTCTATATTATAGTAACCAATTAATATAGTAAATACTTACTTTGACCAGCGTATATAAAACATCTCTAAGTCATCTTCAACAATTCCAATTTCCTCCTCTTGATGAGCTTGGTTGAAGTTTTCCAGAATAATAGCAATGTACATGTTAATAACAATCATATAACTAATAATAATAAAGCTTGTAAAGTATGTTATTGCAAGAAGTGGAGAGCCACAGTTTCCATTTGGCTGATTGTTGAAGTTTATATCACAATCTGGTGGCTGAATCATCAGGGATTCGAGAACATCGTTCCAACCAGCTGAAGTCATTAACCTGCAAAAATAATAAGTGAAATGACTTAGCTATTATCACATTTATCCACAACTACATACACACATGATGTATTTTTATTTTTGTGATGAGCTTATACAACAGGTAACTTTTGGAAATTAGAAGGCATCAACTGCAGAAATAAACATTCATCTAATGAGGAAAGTAAATATACAGGTCACAGCATTAAAGTCACTGAAATAAATCTCTTCTTCATTGTTTGATGGAGAAATGGGTAGGAGAATGAAACTTCCAGGTCAAGGTATAATGTGACTAAAAACAAGTCACCTGGAATTGGGAAAGGAAATTTGTAAACAATAGAAAGAGTTAATTATTTTTCTCCTTGCATTACTTTGCTCTTTAAATATGTAATGACATCTATGTTCCTCACTGTGTGCCCTCCACTGTATAATCTGTGTGTTTTACTGATTTTCAGTTCATCTTACAATATGATATAATGATGAGGTATAGGTAATATATTGCCTTTACAGAAGTAATGATCCCATTAAAACAGTGTTGTTACTTGAAGACTGAACATAAAGTACCATAAAATAGTGTGCAAGCTATTGTAGTGGTGCACAGTCAATACATGATAACAACTCCAGCTCTTGTGTATCTACATGATCCTTATAGAAGAGAAATATACAGAAAATTGAGCTAAAAGTTATACTGACAGTACAAAATGTTATAACTACCTTTAATATGAAATGAGGATACATTTTTGAGATTTGTTGTATGCTATATGCAAAAATTATTACCTGAAAAGGAGCTGCATGCTTCTCCCAAAAGTTTCAAAATTAACCATATCATCTAAGGCACCAGTCTGTTTAACATGTCCAAACACAGACATACCAATAATAGCATAAATAAATGTAATCAATGCCAGGAGAGCTCCTATGTTGAAGAGCGCTGGCAGTGAAACCACTAAAGCAAACAGTAGTTTCCGTATTCCTTTAGCTGCCTGTAAGTGTATTGAGGAAAAAAAGGAATGTGAGCCACTGACATTATTTTCATAGAAATCTCATTGAGGAGCTGTACTTATATACATACCTTGATGAGCCTAAGTATCCTGCCAATACGAAAAACCCTTACAACTCTTAATAGTGTTGGTGAAACAGGAAAATCAATCATGATATCCTCCATGAGAATGCCAAGAATTGATGCTACTACAAGTAAAAAATCAAACAGATTCCATGGAACGGTGAAGTAATGGTAGCGCAGACCTATTATTTTCACAATTGCTTCTGTAAAACAAATGCATTTATCCACTTTAGAAAAACCAAATATTGCACTGTAAAATTATGCTGCACATTACAAAAGAATGGCATAAACTTACCAAGTCCAAAAACAGTAGTGAAAAAGGCGTTACTAACTTCTAGTACAAAAAATATAGCGTGTGGCTGATTGTAATGCTCAATACCCATTGTTAGCATGTTTAAAAAAATTAGAACAAATATCGCTATTTCAAACCTGGAAAAGAGAAAACAAAAGTTAACTGACTGAATTCTTGACATGTGTGCTTACAATAACAGAAACTCCAAGATGGAAACAATAAACAAAAATGAGAACAACAAACCATTCAGTTGTAGCTCATATATGTATGCTGCACACAAACTTATAAAAGCGCAGTGAAAGTAATAGTTTTATCTACCATTCTTTTGTAAGCATAAGTACACCTTTTCATACACATAATCACACAGACATCCAAATGCCCACCCATGGTTGCATTGTCACTGATTGTTTATGAGTGGTTGCTCAGGTTGACAGAAGCAGTGGACAAAAACGGTGTGTAACAACTGAGAGGTACACTCCCACACAAAGTTCTCTAATTTCATTAATAAACATCTCCAATCAATTTTCCAGTCTCCCTTCCTACATCAAAGACATTAATCCCATGCTCCACTGTTTCTCCGCAGTTCCTGACCCATTACTACCAGACTTCTTGTTGCTGTTAATTATATGAACATCTACACCAATATCCCCCATGCCAGTGACACTGCTGTCATGACCTCTCCAGTGTCCTGATACAAAATACATTACATGCTTCTTTCAGTCAACCATATTTTAACCCATGCTCGTTTCTCCTTTGAACGTAATTTTACAAACAAATCATGAAACTGCTTAGAGGAACCATACCTATCTACTCCTCTCACCACCTAATACCTCTTACCTGGTTTAGACCTAGTGATGGTATCATCACAATATGGATACATGACTAGGACAGTCTGTTCTCTTTCCTTCAGAACCTCAATAACTGCTAACAAATCCGATTCACAAGTTCCTTCTCGACTCAACAAGATACTTTCTGAGATATTGATCTCTGCCTCTCAGATGACTCAATAAATACTTCTATTTACATCAAATCCACTGGTCACCAATGCCACATCCATCATCACAATCTTGGACAGTTTCCAGCCTCTGGTTGGGTCTGTATGGAACATAGTCCTCTCCATCGTCTACTGTCTTGCCACCATCTCTCCGTCTTCACCTTGATCCAGTCTTTTCCTTTCTTCTGGACACATTCCTCTACTCCTTTCAGCCATCTGTTTCTTGGTCTTCCTCTTGGTCTCTTTCCTTCCAGTTTCATCTCGTGTATCCTCCTGGGTATCCTCCATTCTCTTAATGTGTCCATAACATCTCAGCCTTGATTTCTCTATCTCCTCCTGTAATGGTTTCACCTTCATTAACTTTCTGATCCTCTCATTTCTTAACCTGTCTATCTTTGTCAGTCAAATACTGTTTCTCAACAATTTCATCTCACCAGCTTGTACTTTGCTTTTTTCACTTCCTTTCATAACCCAGGTTTCTCATGCATATGTCACGATCAGGACATAGTACGACTGGTATATAACCTTTTTACTGATTTGCGGTACATCCTTGCTCCATATCAGGCTTCTGACACTCTTCCGAAATGCTTCTGCTTTTCTCCCCTGTTCGTTTATTTCTCTGCCGTTTTTTCCATCTTCCTTTATCAGGCTTCCTAGGTACTTGAAACTCTCCCACTCTCCTCAATTGTTCCCCACCAATTGTTATTCCCATTGTTCCTCTCTCCTTCTTTCTTGTTGTGATAATCATCCCTTACTTATACTAAATTTCATACCGTATTCTTGTGCTTCCTCCTTCTTATTCCCACAAATCATCAGATCATCTGCAAGCACCACAGCTTTCATCTTCCTTTCACCAATTACTTGTGCTACTGTACTCACTATATCATCCATCACTACAATGAAGAGTAATGGTGAAAGTGCACTTCCCTGCCTCAAGCCATTTCTGTGTTCAATCCAAGCTGATCTCTCTCCTTCACGCAGCTCACATTTCCATGGTACATTTCCCTTATCCTCCAAAAAATCTGTTTTGCTACTCCTCTGTTCTCCAGGGCTTTCCACACTTCGCTTCTACGTACACTACTATTCCATATTCATAGTGCTGTTCCTGTAGTTGTCTTACAAAAAAATTACATCCACCATGGACCTTCCTGTTCTGGAACCATGTTGCTCTTCTCTCATTCTTCCTTCTAATTTTGCCCGAATTCATGCTTCCAAAATTTTCTCAAAAATCCATTTCCATTAAAAAGTACATTTCCTACAGCCTAGGCAGCCATGGGTGCCAAAACTACAGTGGGAAACAGGAGAAACCCAATATACTGATACCCTTGCCAAAGCATTTGCATAAAGTATTCTCCCCTGCTAGTCCTTTTGTGCCACCTCTCAAACCTGATGCCACTGTGAACAAGTCAGTGACAAGTCTTCTTCTTAAAAACCACTACTGGCCAAGCCATGAAAAACTCAACCACACACTAAAATCCTACCATTACTATCCAAAGTAGCATTTCATCACCTTCTCAACCTACACAACATTCTTCCCTCCACAGCCCTTCCAACCTTGCACCACACAGATCATTTCCCTCTGGACGACCCATTTGCAAGACCTGTCCTATACCTGCACCCGCTACCTCCCACCAAGTCCATTGAAGTGAATTTCTTATTTTATAAAAAAAATAGGGCAACATCTGGAAGCAGCCATATTATATGCCAGATGTAGTGTACTTATTGCTAAGTATTTTATGTAGGAATGACAACTAATCAGCCATCCACTGCACATGAATGGCCACCTACAACCTAAGGCCAACTGCAAACTCAACCATACAGCTACTAAAATTGCTGCACATCACAACACCAATAGCTCTGTCTTCAGATGCTGTTCCTTTATTATGTTACGTCTTGCCACTGTAAGCACATATGGAATATAAGAGCTGATGTCCAATTCCTGCAGTTTTGACTTAAGACCACATTGGTCATTTTTACACAATGATTCATTTATAGAAGATAAACTGCAATTCTCTTCCAGCTCATGGTTGATTTAGGCAAAGTTAAAAGTTTGGATGTCCATTTAACAATGCTAAATCAGCCATGGGCTAGAGCAGGACTGTCATACATCTTCCACAAATGAAGTAGTGTGCGAGTGTGACTGATATGGTCTTAAGCTCAAACTGAAGATATTGGACTTAGTCCCTTTACCTCTCAGATACAGATTTAGTTCTTAACAGATACTTACTTTGCATTAGAGTAATGACTTATTCAATATCCCTGAAGGTTCTTACACTACAGAACACAATAAGTGAATCATGAATGACTGGGCAAAGAGTGACAAAAGAACCAAAAGGTAAGTAAACAGAACTTTTCAAATACGTGTTAATTAACATTGCACAAGAAATAATAGCCCAACACTAAGACTGCATATCAGCAGCTTTGAGCAGACACAGAGTAAAAGTCACATGTATTGGTTTTGTTGACAATGGTCTATGATCACAGCTGTAAATTGATTTCTTTTTCACTTGACCACAATATTCATGTAGCTTACTCCTTTCAATCCTACAACTGCTGACACTGGAGCCCAGGACCAGCAGATGCACAACTGAATGCAGTAAGCACATCTGCCTCTACAACAGACATTCACAAAAGTTTAAGGCAAGTGTTGGGATACCTAGTCGTTACAAGAACAGAAGGATATGAAACCAAAACATTTAACTCCTATGGATCAATGAAGACAAAACATTTAATATGATCTCTCAGGTTTTCTCGGCAAAAATGATTAATAGTGTGCATCTGGGCATTATGCTGAGTTATTGTTTCCATTTTATGGGCAATATTTAGATGACCAATCCAGCCATTTTCTTCAGGTTCTTTGAGTTTCACTGTTATGTGACATGCTGTCTGAGCTCCAACCAGACTGTGAACTATTGTTGGTCTCACATTGCTGTATATGGCTGAGTTCAATTCCTAATGTCATTTGATGCTATTTCATTTTTCAGAGTTCATGCTAAAATTCTGTGAAACACAAATTCTCTCAGCACTTTACAACTCTGGTGGATGTGATGGCTATGGAGATTTTAATATACCAAGTGCTGGACCCCAAACATTATTTAAATTCTAACTGCCATCCCTGTAAATTAGGTTTTTGACATCTTAATTTCAGTAGACTCCTTAATTATGCTATCCCTTAGCATTTGCACCATGAAACTGGCCTCACTGTAAACAAACTGATAATGAGGTGGTGGATAGTCATTTATCACTTGTTATTACAAACTTATTCATGGAACACTTTGAAGCATTAGCACCCACCAAGTTGAATCAATATTATTCTATCAGTACATGTATAACACATTTATAGTGTGGCAACAGAGAGCTGAAAAGCTTCAAGAGTTCCTGGAACATTTAAATGCTGTGTATGGGCCATTCACCCTTTTTACCTCTCTCACACCACCATCATGTGATTGTATTACACAGTGAAGACACAGGGGCCAAATGTGCTCACAACAACCACAAGACCTCACTCATCCACCGAGCTGACAGGCAGCAGTTTAAGCACCAGCAGAGGTCGCTGGCCCCACAGACTTGCTTCCTTCTGTGGGGTCATTTGGCGGCAAATAGATCCAGCTGTATCCTGGTGACACCAGGATATTTAGACTGGTGACAAGTGTGCCAGGCTATTTCATACCTTTGAGTCATCTGGACTAGCCACCAACCACAGTAGTAGTCAATCAATCAGGGCTCTCGTTAAGAAAACCATCAGAATCTTGCCATGCTACTGCCAGGCACCGCCACAACATGGAGCTGCCAGTGTCTACCTCAGGCATTGTGAGGATGTGACCTTGCAAAAGGAGACTGCAGGGGACTTCGGTACTGGGAATCACTGTTGCTGGGTTGTAACTTTTCAACACCAAAGGGAACTCAGATGTTAAATTTGTCATTTATTGGGGCCGTCTGCCCAATAACATAATTGTGTCAATCAAGTGATAACCATACTTCACTATGAACAGTTCTCGTAACAACTCACTCCAAGAATGAGATTCTCATTTACATGTTCTTTAACAAACTTGTTTTGCATTGTTTACCTGGGCTGTGGTCTCATTGTGTCTCCACTGACGTGGAACGTATCAGTTGCCAATGGGGTAGTTGTAACGGCAGGTTTTTACGCAGGTAGACAATATTTTCTTTTGTGTGATTTCCAAGCAGCGAATGCGTTGATTCTGACTTCGCATTCCAGTGTATCTAACCCATCAGACTTTATTGTCATGTACTACTGTTGCTCCAGAATATGCAACAAGCCATGCAAGTGATGGTCAAGAAGATGGCTGCCATTGGCACAACATCTCCTGAACTCTCCAACTGCCTGTCATGCATCAGTTCCCCAATGAAAGGATTCCGAACAGTGCCTCCATCATTCCAGCTGTTCGACAAAAAGATCGAGCCATGGGCAAACTATGTGGCCACAATGGAGAAATATTTTCTGGTCCACGGTATCACAAATGATGCTCAGCACACCCATTCTTTCCGACATTTGAAGGCTCTGAAATATAACACTTCCTGCAGCAGCTCAACCCAGAGCTTGAGCCCCATGCTCTCCTAAATGAATGTTTGAAGTCATGCCTCCTTGAATATTTTGATTCTCATGCACATGTTGCATCTGCCTGTCATAAATTTTCCAGGTGCAGTACACTCACGGAGAAGCCAAGTTGCAGGGTCTGTCCAGAGACTTCAGGTTCCAGTGTGCAAACCTCAATATAAACAATCATACACAGCATCCCTAGTCTGTGACATGGTCCTCATCTGCTTGCTAGATGACAGTTTTCCAATGACTGCCTCCAGCTCAAGGAAAACTGGATACATACCTCCCCATCATTAGGACCTTCGAACCATCTCTTAGATTTTCATCAGCATTGCAGGACCCGTTCCAGGTGTTTGCTGTCGATCTGACTCACCAGTTCCAGTCCCAGTTGTGGTTCTCACACCCACCTGAATCAACTATTATGGACAAGACTCCTGCGGGTGTGTGAAGCCCATAGTGGCTGCCCACTTGCATCACTTGTTTCACAATGCATGAGCACCAACAGTACTATTACTGCTGAGCCTATTGTTCAACCTGTGGCAGAACGGAACACAAAGCAGAAGTCTGTCAGTCATCCCTCAGCATGAAAGTAGATTGCATCCGTCTCACATGATGTATACATCAGAGGACCTCTGGGAATTTTTTCATCTGGGAGAAAACCAGGGAATTTTTTAGAATTCTGGGAATTTTGAATTATTTTAATTTTCAGTTAAATTTTTGTAGTTTTGACTTGTTAGAACTGATACTCTAACAAAGAATTTTACTTTAGCCCACTACTGCAGAATAATAATGCAACAATAAAACATAAACATGGGCGGGGGGGGGGGGAACCTTAAATTCCAACAACAAAATACAGTGTACGCACAAGCATCAGCCAACAGCAAAATGTGTTGAAGGCTTTAGGTAAAAGACTATGTAATACTACATAACAACAAACTGCTTCCAATGAGCATGACATTACAACAGTTGGTTCAAATGGCTCTGACCACTGTGGGACTTAACATCTGAGGTCATCAGTCCCCTAGATCTTAGAACTACTTAAACCTAACACATCCATGCCCAAGGCAGGATTCCAACCTGCGGCTGTAGCAGTCGCACAGTTCCGGACTGAAGCGCCTAGAACCACTCGGCCACAGCAGCCGGCCGCAACAGTTGTTTGAGCAATTGCTGGTGGGCTCATGTGCTTGTGCATTTGACTCACATATGAGCAGTACCTTCTCCCACTTCTGGCTGCTTGAAGCATAGCTGTATGCTAACCAGAAATTTTTTTATGGTGTGCCCAAGCTGCCAAATTTGCACATTCACAGGGCAATCTGAGTTGTAGAACAATGAAGTTATTTTTGTCAATTAGCTAAAGAAATTTGGCTTTTATTAATCTTTTCTGCAGAGATAGTATATTCATTTGAAACACTATTGGCTGGTGCCAGTTGTTTGCTGAATTTCAAGTGCAAGTTTTTATCTTGTGGCGAATATGGCCTTATGCCATAATAAAGAACCAAACATGAGATAATATAGTACTGGTACTCTAAGAGAATTTGCATCCCAAAAACCACACTGGAAAGTTTAATATCAGGTTGCAGTCTACTTCTTTGTGAATCTGGACATACGAATGTTCACTGTAAGTCGAATTATGCATTTTAGTTTGATTTATGAAATTCTGATGCTCTTGGTGTATCCTCTGACATCCTGTTTTGTTTATAACATAATGTACGCTCTCTTAGTGAACGTCATTTTCTAGTGCTCTCTGACAACTGCTGAAACGAATTCTAACAAGTTGCGGGCAAATACTGCAGATGGTGGTTTGAAAAGCATTACTTTCAAAGTAAATTTCATTTAACGCAAGATGAATTATCTTAAGTGTGTGAACATGCTCACGTGCCCAGAATTTCTGGAGTCAAAGAGCGTTTGATTTTCATTTAAGGATTAACACTTTGAGGGCCAGCCACTTAGAAGAATTTCAAGCCCAGAAGACCAGACATTTATGGCATTAATTAAAATTTTACTGGCACATTTATGTAATGTATCTTAAAGTGCAACATACAAAAAAAGACCAATATTATATGTGAAAGCTTAGCTTTTCTTGTAGCTACACTATGCATATTAGTTTAAACCATTAACTTTTCCTATTCGTGTGCTCTCTGAGTACCTGCTATCATTGGCTGCTGAGATCATGTGACATGAGCTATGATTGGGTTACAAAAGCAAATCGCAATCTTGATTTCAATGCTTTGGAAACTAATGTGCTGTGTTTGGTGGAATCTGAATGTATATCTTTGTAATATGAAAATATGCATAATATGTGTTGCTGCACATAAAAGATCTTTCCAAACAGCATTTCTCTCTCTCTCTCTCTCTCTCTCTCCCTCTCTCTCTCTCCCTCTCTTTTTTACAATTCCGAGGGAAAGTATAGAGTCACTTAATATGGGAAAAGTGTTTTTTCACCCAGGAAAAAGTGTATTTTTGACTGGGAAATCCTGGTCTCACCCCAGAGATTCAGAGTTAGATGAGGTGCTAGATGACTACTCTCTGGATGTCCTGCACGTCCAGGCCATACGCCCCTTTTCCAATAGACTCTTAACTCTTACAGTGGACATCACTTGCCATTCCTGTGATTTTTCAAACTGATACAAGTTCTTCAATGACCATTGATGACTGGGAGACCTATCATAGCTAGGCTTCTCTCTGCTTCAGGCATTTCTCAAATGACTCCAAAGTTACACCAGTGGCACCACTGAAGCCAAAGGCCAGTACGATGCTTGGGTCAGTAACAGGCAGCTGCCTTCATGACATCATTCTTGTTATTAATACAACGGGGGCCATGAACATTATTGGTTTAGATCTTTTCAATGTCTTGGGTTTGGAAGTTCATGATTCTGCCAACAGTATTCAGTTATCTATGGCCAGCTCATATTTATGGGACTTATGCAACAAATACAAATCTATTTTCACCTAGCTGTCTACCAGCATCACAGGAATTGAGGCTCATGTTACCCTGCTTCTGTTGGCTAAACCCTGTTTCTTTAATGTGCATAATATTCTTTTTGTAGTCAAGGGTGAGCTTCAGAAAGAGTTCCAGGTCCTGGAAGATGAGGACATCCTGACTGTAATCCCTAACAGTCAGTGGGGCACCCCGTTCATCATTGTGGAAAAACCAAATGGGTTACTTAGTATTTGCAGAGTCTCCAAGGCCATGATGAAAACCCAGTATGTCATTGGCACCTATCCTTTCCCAAACTTGAAGACTTGCTGGCACATCTTGCCAGGGGACATGATCTTTGCAAAGACTGACTTATGGGATGCATACCTTCAACTCCCCTTAGACAAGGTGCCTTTTCTAGTCTAACATGATACCTTTTGGTATTGTGAGCAGCCCAGCTATTTTTCAACTGAACTTGCAAAATCTGACAAAGAATGTGTCTAGAATGGCCAACTGTCCTGACATATTATTGTCACAGATAAAAATGCTAAGGACTTGGTGAGCAACCTAGATGCCTTATTTGCTGTTCTCCAGGAGGACAATCTCAAGTGCAACAAGGAAAAATGCTTTTTGTATCACATGTCGATTGTTCAGGATTTATCTTATGTATCTGAGAATTAAGGTACATGTCACATTACACCCGAGCTGTCCAGAAAATTCCTAAGACCAATGAACAAACCCAATCTATGTTGGGACAGCTCAATGTCTATATGAAATTCATCCCCCATGCAGCAACCATAGCGGAACCCCTCCATCAGTTATGCAAAAAATGTCAAATCGAATTGGGGTCCCATGTGTGACAAAGCCTCCTGTGATCTAAAATGAGTTTTCCTCCATCCAACATGCTTTATGGCCTATGAGCCATCCAAGTCATTGATTTTGGCAGCTGACACATCAGACTATGGTTTGGACAGGGTCCTGCCTCATAAAGACAACTGGGTGGAATGGAATACACTATTGCATTAATCTCCAAAACATTAATGCAGGTGCAATGCAACTACACACAGGTCAAGAAGGAAGACCTGGCTGTTGTTTTAGCCTCAGAAAAGCTCCATCTCATATGCATGGCAGGCAGTTTGTACTCCTAACTGACCATAAACCTCTACTGCCATCATGCAAGGCTGACTCAAATATTCCAGACAACACATCATATTGTTGTCCGCGGCTCGTGGTCTTGCGGTAGCGTTCTCGCTTCCCGCGCACGGGGTCCCGGGTTCGATTCTCGGCGAGGTCAGGGATTTTCTCTGCCTTGAGATGACTGGGTGTTGTGTGTCTTTCATCATCATTTCATCCTCATTCACTTGCAAGTCGCCGTAGTGGTGTTGAAGAACTTGTGGACCGGCGGCCGAACCGCCCCGCGAGGGGTCTCCTGGCCACCAATGCCATATGCTCATTATTATTACCATATTGTTTCCACTGGTGGGTATTGTTTGTGTCCAGATACTTGTACAATGACAAGCATTGTTCCATGGCTCAACATGCAGACAATGGTATCCTTTCCTATTGCTGAAACAAGACCCATAATTCGATTTGGCACCATAGCTCTGTTTCCACACAGATATCGAAAGAGAAGAAGCAGTGACTGACTATCTTCCCCTTATGCAGCAGTTATCACCTGTGAATCCTCTGAGAACCCAGCCATCTGAGAAGCACTCTGTCTAGTGAACTATGGTTAGCTGGTAGATTGCAAGCAAATGGACCACCTGGAACTAAAAACCTTTTGGTATCATCACAATGAATTATCCACTCTTGAGGGCATCCTATTACTACAGGGGGAAACTGGTCAAACTAGCGTAGCAGTCCACACACCCTCTGGTGATACATATACACAAGGGACAAGGAGAATTGTTCCAACCAAGTGGCTGGCTAGGCAACATGTATATCGGCATGGGATTGACACTGATATTGCCAACATAGTTGTGGCATGAGACACCTGTCAGACTAAACAGGCAGCAGCAGCTTGGCAATATTTGCCCAACCAGATATGTCATCATCTTCGTTGCTCCTCCATTCAGATTTTGTGTGCCCTTTTTTTGGAATATTTTTGGATAATTGGTATTGAGATAGGTAGTGGGTTTCCAGATGTGTCACACGTTATCGACATCCCCTGCCCAAATGATTCAAGCACTGGCTCACACGTTTTTCCATCAAGGAGCTACCTGAAGCATAGTCACTGATAATGATAAAGCTGTACCAACACCATGCTTTGGACGAAGCAATGTGGTTTTCCCTAGACTCCTACCATTCCAACCCACAAGACAGAACAAGCCTGGTGAAGAAACCACACCATTCATAATTTTCCATCCTTCAACTGACCAGACCACACACTACTTCTCAGTGGTCACACTGCCACTGATACTCCAAACAGTGTGGGGTTTGGGCACTGGTCTCCTTCAAGAGCTACCAACACTGTGGTCACACACCTGTTGTTCAGGCCATGTTAGAAGTGAAACTTAAAAGCACCACAGATATACCAACCAGGTACATCTCTAATGCACACTATGCCCTTTACAGTCTTTTGTTCCATAGTTGGACACCCCTCGTCCTGGGACTGTTGACAACACTATCCAGCTACTGCCTCGACAGGTCATGAAGCCTCCAGATTCCAGCGAGGTCAGCCCTCTTCTGACACAGATACCCACACCTATGGTTATCGATGACAGCCCTCCAGGGTAGCCAGTTCCATGAGCTGCTGACAAGGAGGCAAGCGCCACCTTAGACTTCGAGGTGTGCCACTCCTACTTGTCTATCAGGGATGGGAGGGTTACTGTGTATGGGCCATTTACCCTCTCTACCAGCAGCCCCTCTCACACCAGCATCATGTGAATGGCTTACATAGCAAAACCACAGGGACCACACCTGCAGATGAAAGCCATACAACCTCACATGTCTACTAGACAGGCCACCACTGAATTGTACTGAGCTGTTCCATTCTTTTGAGTCCTATGGGCCAGCCACTGAGCACAATAGTGGTCCATCAGTCAGAGCTCTCTCTAAGAAAATCATCAGAATCTCCCACACCGTGCTACCTGCAGTCACTGTTGCAACATGGAGCCACCAGTGACTATCTCAGGCATCACCATGAAGTGGCCTCTACACAGGAAACTGTGGCCAACCACAGTAGTGATCAATCAATCAGAGCTCTCACTAACAAAATCATCAGAATCTTCCATGCCATGTTGTTGCCAGCTTCCACCACAATGTGGAGCCATCACTGACTACCTTAGACATCAACAGAAAGTTGCCTCTATACAGAGGACTGATGTGGACTTTGGTATTGCCTGTCACCATTACTCTGTGTTATAACTTTTCAACTTCAAATTGTACTCAGACTTCAACTTTGTCATTTATTGGGACCATCTGCACAATCACACAGTTGTGTTGATCAAGTGATAATGAAAACCTTTCCATGGTTGGTTCTTGTAAAAACTCATTCCCACAAGGAGCATTTTGTTTATGTATTCTCTAATAAAATTGCTCTGCATTGTTTTCCTGGGCTCTTTTCTCACTGCACAAAGCACAGGAAAAACCATTAAACTCCAACTGTAATATAAAATTCACAATGTAATTTAATGAAGAGGGGCAACTACCTTTCCTTGACATGTTAGTTAAGAGAAGAATGGATGAATCCCTGGGTCACAGAGTATATATAGAAAACCTACACACACTGACCTCTGTCCCCATGCCTTGAGCCATCAGCATCCATCACAAAGAAAGATGGTGCTAAAGACTCTGGTCTCTAGAGATCTAGCACTTTCAGGCAAGGAGAACTTGCCAAAAAATTACAAAACTTATGAATAGTGTTCCAAAGGATGGGTACTCAGAAAATGAAATTGAACGGGTGATACAGACAAAATCAGGAATGCCCGAGAAAGAGGTTGTAACAGAAACTGAAGAAGTGAAGCTAATAATCATTTATCTACCTTATACTGGCCCAATATGCAGAAAGATTGGTAGATTATTATGCAAACATGGCATCCACTATATTTCATTAACTTCAACAATGATAAAAAGTATTCTGTGATACATTAAAAATGGCGTTCCACATGAATGTGGCATGTCTTACATGGGGCATACTATCAGAACAGACAAGGAGAGGTGCAAGAAACATTAATGACATATCTGACAAAAACAACCAAGCAAACTGGCTGTCACCGAGCACTGCTGCAAATATAGTCACAAAATGAAACACAATGAGACCTGTATTGTGGAGAAAATGCCAAACTTTAGGGGCAAAAGACTTAAGGAGTCTATCAAAAATATGATATCAGAAAACCTAATACAGAAGGACAGTGTATACAATTTAAATAACACTTGGCATCCGACACTCAATTTATTAAAATCTTGCTGGCCATCACATCCACCAGAGCTGGAAAACACAGAAAATTTGCATTTCGCAGGAACATGAGTGTGAGCTCTAAAAACCAAAAGAGCATAAGAGGTCAAAGTGGGCATCAGGGACCCAAGATGGTATAAATAGCAGTGTGAGACCAACAGCAGTTCACAGTCCGGTTTGAGTCCAGACAGCGAGTACACATCACAGCAAAACTTGCAGCACCTGGAAAAGACAGCTGGGTGGGTCATTGAAATATTGTGCATAAAACGGAAACAACTTGGCAGAACACCTAGAAGCACACTGTTAAAAAAAATTAATTATTTCTCTTGCATGTTACAGAGTTGATATTAAATTTTTCCATGAATATAATATAAATAGATTTTTTTTTCCTTATGGATGCAGACCATTAGTCACAAATATTAACAACACTCAACAAGAGTAGCAGTCATTCAGCTTTCCTACGCATCAGTATTTACATTAAGTGTACTGTTGATATATCACGAGTTAAAGTTTATCACTCAAAGTACAGATATGTAATGATTCTGGAGCTGCATATCCAATGAAATAAGGTTCTATAGTAATGACATATTAAAAATTACTCTCTAGGTGATTACCTTAGTTAATTTCAGCAGCTCTTCTAAAATGAAATGACATTTTCAGATTTAATATTGCTAGTACTAATATATTTTCACTGCTTACAAATAACACTGATCTTCAGACTTTTGCAAGCAGCTGCTTTTGTTATAAAACTGAATGGCCACAGACCACTGTCCATTTATAAAGGTTGACTATGAAGTGTTGCCTCCCAGATTTTAAGATATACTTCCGACGTCATTGCCTTCTGACATTTGCATGTCACCAGATGATAATTCATAATCTTACACACACTTTTAAATACTCTACTGATATTACATAATTATTCTATTTCTTCACAAGAGACTACTGCATTATAACTATTGGCTTCTGAAACTGTTCACTATTTAATAAAATAAAAGTAAAATCAATTTTCCTTCTGCCAGCACAAGAGTATTTCTTACCTTCTAGAATTTGACAGGTCATAGAACATCGCTAGGAACTGATTCATTGGTCGCTTAATCACCTTCTGTGGTTTCTTCCTGCCTAATTTTTTCATGGCTGTGTAGTAGTGCTTCTGACTTTCAGTGAGAAACATTTCAAGAACACCACCTTCATACTGAAATGTAAAAAATAAAAATAACAAAAAAAAAAAAAAAAAAAAGAAACATTTATCACAAAAATTTACTTGTGAACTTAATTTCTTTTGCTATCAGATACAACAACTATTACATGGTGCGTGGAATCAGTGCTGGTAAAATATTAGTTTTCTTAAATAGTACATTTTTTGAATGTCCAGCTGGACTGACAGTTCCATTTCTACACACAACATTTCCATGACTGAACCACTTGTCATCATCTGATGGTATCAGTATTGACTTAGGTGTGCCTGGTGCTTGTTCACTATTTGTGCATGAGTTCAACTCCCTATGCTCATTGTGTGCTCCAGTGTCCACTTGTTTTGATTCATCTGGACTTTTTCTTTATGCTTTTGGCCCTGATAAACCTGGTGGCTTGTGAGATATTAAAAAGCTAAATGTTGAATCTGAAATTAAAACCTCTATCCACCTTTATTAGATAAAAATAATAGCATACCACTAACAATTTCTCTCCTTCTGGTTGGGGTCCAAACAGTGATAACATTAATCACAAATAGGTTCATTGTCAAAATACTGTGCATAAAAATGCAAATATCAATGTGGCCAGGTGCCTAAAAAGTATACATCTACAATTAAGAGCACAAAAACCCCATAAATAACTTTTAATTATCATACAAATAACAACAGTGGCACTATCCTGGTGTAGAGTGTACTGTGGCTATGAGGAAACAATTCATACATTTCTGCCCATAAAGTTTGTGTGCTATGTCCTTTGTACAATTATTCCTGGTCCAAGCTAGGTTCTACTTGTACATACAGTGAATTATGATAAAATATAAATGAAAGAAAAAATCTATGCAGAAACTGATTTGCTGCAAATTCTCAGAAGAAAATGCACTAGGTTTGTTAATCATCTTTACATTACTGTATACATATGCTATATCAATCAATTTACATTTCAAAATCTTGAAATCTCATCTTATGCATTCATAGTATATAACCAGATAACTCATTAAAAAACTGAAAAATTTTAGAGCTTATTAGGTAGAGTTGGGGTAAAATGTTGTACTGAGATCTTCATAGCTGGACAAGTAATATGAAGATGGCAGAAAATCAGCTGCTCCTGTATTGCTGTAATTGTGTACAACAAACAAGCTTTGTGTCATGTATAAACATTTTCTGACTGCAAGTCTTGTTACATGGACACAAGAGGTACAAAACAAAAATTTACTATTTGTATCATTTTTCCATTTATAATGGACAACATGAGAAAATAACTTAGCTAGTTTCTCTAATGAGAAAATAACTTAGCTACTTTTTCTAATGATGTTTATATAATAACATATTCAGGGTGTTTCAGAATTCTGTTTTAAAAATTTGGGGACAGGTTCCTTAGACCAAAACAAGGAAAAAAATGTCCAGTAAACATGGACTCTAGAATGCTCACTTTAAGAACTATGAGCAGTTTTTCATCCTCAATACTGTGAAACACATCTCTTCTAGTGCAAGCACTTTGCTTTCTGTATTTTGGGAGGAGGTAGTTAGGACCAAACAAGAAAAAAATGTCCAGTAAACATGGGCTCCTAAAGTGCATACCATAAGAGCTATGAGCACTTATTCAATAAAAGAGATGTGTTTCACAATGACGAAGATGAACAAGTGTTCATAGCTCTTAAGGTATATACTTTAGGAGCCTATGTTTACTGGACATTTTTTTCTTGTTTTCATCCGTACTACCTCCTCCCAAAATATGAAAAGCAAAGAGCCTGCAGCAGAAGAGATTGTTTCACAATATGAAGGATGAACAAGTGCTCATGGCTCTTAAGACATGCATTTTAGAGCTCAAGTTCACTGGATATTTTTTTCATAGTTTGGTGCAAGGAAACTGTCTCAAAATTTTTAAAATATCATTCTGAAATGCCCTGGGTAAAAGTAAGTGGTCAGCTATGTGATGATATCTCTGTCCCACTGTAAAAATGTGTTTCTTTACTTACAATGTGAGCAGTCTTGTGGCGGGTTCTTACAGTGCTTGCAAAAACCTTAAACTGGTATATGCTTATAAGAATGAAATGAAATAGTATCATCACATAGATTCTGCTACACTACATTTGTCCATCGCCTTTTGGAGTTCTTCTGCACAGTGTGGAATCCTTACAGATAGGATTAATGGAGTACATTGAGAAAGTCTCGTATTATCAGGAAATAAGGGAGAGAGCATCACAGACACGACGTGGGATTTGGGGTGGACATTATTAAAACAAAGACATTTTTCTCTGCAGCGCGATCTTCTCAAAAAATTTCAGTCACCAACTTTCTCCTCTGAATGTGAAAATATTTTGTTTATGCTGACCTGCACATGGAGAAATTATCATCATAATAAAATAGGGGAATTCAGGGCTCTCACGGACAGATATAGGTGTTCGTTTTTTCTGTGTACTGTTCAAGAGCGCGATAAAAGAGAGTTACTGTGAAGTTGGTTTGATGAACTCTTTGCAACGCACTTAAGTGTGATTTGCAGAGTAGCCCTGTAGATGCTGATGTAGTTGTTATCTAGGGCTTGATGCAAACTTTCATACTGACTGAAGGTAAAATGTGTAAATCATTCTTTTCCTAATAAATTTGATTGAAATTGATGTTTCCACCAGTATGTTGTATATGCAAAATGTCCATTTGTTATTAGAAGCCATTCATATCAAATCTGGAAGTATTTTATTGTTTTCTCTTACTTCTATTATTCTTCATTAATTTATGGTGAGCAGAATAAGAAATCTTGCTATATAGTTGTTACTTTTCTCAGTAACAGCTTCATTTACAGATGCCTATTTACTTCATATCCAATCATTTTAGAGACAAAGTAAACAGAGGAGTTTTTTCTAAAAATTGAGAGAAGGCATGAAACAAATTCACTTATTGTCTTGATATGATCCCAAATGATGATACGACATTCTGTGGTTTACAAAACAGAGAGGGGGGAGGGGGAGGAGGAGGAAGAGGAGGAGGATGAAGAGGAGGATGAGAGGGAGAGGGGAAAGGAGGAGAGGGAGGGAGAGGGGAAAGGGGGAGATAGGGGGGAGGGAGGGAGAGGGGGAGATGGAGGGGGTGAGGGAGAGGGGGAGAGGGAGGGGGGAGGGAGGGAGAGGGGGAGAGGGAGGGAGGGAGGGAGTGAGGGAGGGGGAGGGAGAGAGAGAGAGAGAGAGAGAGAGAGAGAGAGAGAGAGTACAGAACTGCATTACAGAGTTGTACCAGCATCATAAACGTAAATACTTAATCATTAGAAAACAAAAAAAATGGAAGACTCTAAAATTCAGAAAAGAGTGAGAATAAACAGGTTTCCTTAAAGACTCATGTAAGGCTTAAAACGAAAATGCTATGTGATTTAAACTATATTGTTAAAACATCATTAAGATATACATGTAACAGGTACACGGAAAAGGAAAAAAAATTGCAAAAAGAATAACGCCCCATTAAAAAATCTCATGCAAATTTTCTTTGAAACAAATTTTAATTTCCCAGCTGTTACCTGAAAAGTATTATGAATATAGGAGATTATTTTCTCAGATAAATACAAGGGGCAGTTGTACTACTGAAATGAGGCAACAGAATATCAACAGAAGACAGAGGAGTGTCAAATTATGTGCTCTAATTTCCAAAAGAAAAAGTGACTGAGGTCTCTTGTGAGAGCAAAAGAAAGTATCTCTTGTTGTGAATTACAGAATATATAGTCATTATCCTGAACCTTCAAGAAAAATACTATGTCACAAAAAATTGATTCTGTCTCTTGGGAGGCCTTTTGCTCAATTCAGAGGGACTCTGCTTGTCTCAACAGGGAGAAAGTGATAAAAGACATTGTGGTCTGTCAGTGTTTACTGAGAGACCTGCAAAGGGTAGGTCAGTTGGATATTTTAAAGTGCACTCTTCCATCACACACAAAGGCCCCTTTCCTCAATGTGTGTGAGAGTTGTTTCTTAAGTGTATCTGTAGACTGTAGATAACTCTAATGAATATATGTTCAGGCTGTGTCTTGTGTGTGCTGTATGATAATCACAGAAGAGAGAGAGAGTCAAATCTGGTGCCATCACATAATCTACACCTCTTCGACACCACCAAGGGGACTACCCAGTTAATGTCCACAACTATCAACAGTGTCACACACCCACACTCAATGAGATACTGTGGAGAGTTAGAAATTTAATGTAGCATATTGGCAGTGTCTTGTGATAGTGAACATTATGTGTCCATCTCTCCTCCCCTTGCTGGCCAACTACTGGCAGTGAAATTTCTTCATCCCCCAGGATTCAAACAGGTACCTCCAAGTTGATAACTCACTAGCCACAAGCCTACATTACCCCAGTGGTGCTATTCTTCCACAGTGCATAGGAAAAGCTCCAATAGTAGTATTCAGAAACCATAGGTGGAGACATCAGTGACAACAACAGTATGTGTCAAGCCTGGAGTTATGCTCAGATAGCCAATTGGTTCAGTCTGCTTGTGGCACAAGGACGCATACGGCTCCGCTGTGTACCGCAGTCAATGTCATCAGTACAGCATGTCAAGGCAACTGCATTAAATAGTTAGAAGAACTGAGCTTCACACCTACCAATTTACAACACAATAATGGCTCAACCAAATAGGAATGATACACTGAAATTTGCCTTTGAACAGAACTCCTTACAATCAAAATAACATGATACCAAAACATGGCTAGAAGAATCTGTTAAGATAACTTTTGAAGATATAGTAGGAATTTTTGTATCTATAATGTTTGATATTGCCTATTTTATGCTAAAGAACACAGATCTCTGCAACAGAAATGTGGAATCCACTGACAGAACAATGACATTTAAACACACTGTTGTATATATAAGCTGGTTGCAGCCTTCGAACAGTCTGAATAGTCGAACTACAGTTCGAAACAGCAATGAAACAGATCAACACAGTTACATCCCCTTGTAAGAATTGAATTGCTAATTGAAAATGATCTCTAACACTCAGCAGTTAATTGTATTAAATAGTGTGTGACAATTGAAAACAGGACAACGAAAATAGATACCCTCTTAATAATTGTATGTACACACAGGATTACCTTTACATACAATCCTCAGATGCAAACTTGTGTGGCACAAGACCCAGCTAGCCCCATACAAGCACAATGTATACAAAGGTATCTGAGTCAAATTCCAGGATCAATATTACCATTAACCTATGAGGGAAAATCCAACAAACATAAAATTGCAAAAAAATAACCACAAAGGTCAACAATGACCATACCTGAAATAATGTTCTGAACATGGGGAAATCAGTGAACCACAGAGGAAATGTTGCACCAGGAACAAAAACAAATATCTTAGAGCCACTAGATGTAGAAAAGAAAAAGATACATGAAGTCATATCAAACAACAAACAGAATCAGATACAAAAGCTCAACGCCACAACAAAAAGCCCAAAAATGTAACAGAGGATCAAGAAAAAGCTAAAGATAGGCAAACAAAGCGTAAAAATACCAATGAATTCTGAAACAGAAAAACGCACCTAGTATTAGGCAAGGCTGTGGAAACTGTGCTCAGTCCAAGGATAACAAACAGAGAAACTTCTAGCATAATGAAGCACAACTTCACAAAAGAAAATAAGAAATTAGTAAGAATAATGATATAATCAAAATCTGCCATGAGACTGGGCACATGAAATTGGAGGGATTGACAAAGATGCAGGAATGATTGAAATCGCTGAAATAACAGTATTAGTAACAATGACCTCTCAACAAGATGAGAGGAGCAGAGCAGATATTGGAGCCCAGAAATGGATGTTAAGAAGATACTAAACTTTGGGCAGTTTCTGCTATGACAAACATTAAATCACTCTGAATATTCAGATATGATAACACTTCAAGCCTATGAAATAGTAACACTCAACATTAACAAAATATGAGAATCACTTTAACTAAACAGCCTGAAAGATTTTTCATAAGATGCTGACAGATTTTTCCTTACTATAAGTAGTGACAGTCATTCAAAGTAGAGCAAAAAAAGGATATAATGCCACAACAAATCCAGGAAGTGGGGTATAAATGGGAAGTGTTGCTGTATCTGTGCCCTCATGTAGCAAGGTCAACAGTCCCGCGACATACACTCCCAATAACTTCAGCTGCGGCCGATAAGAGATGTCTGCAAGCCATCACATGGGCTTGGTCTCTGATGTCGTGCAGCAAATAGAAGTGTTGTTCTTGCTACCATGAGCTCACTTCATACCCTACTGTACTCTGGTATCTACCTTGCTGATGCTGTGCATATGTGATCGGATTGCTTATGGGATCCCAACTGGGTGACTCTTTGTATTGCAAATACACAAAAGCTGACGTACTTGTGTGACCACAAACTATCTCAACTCTCTTGGTGTATATGACTTTACAATGGCCCAGTTAGACAGGTTTTATGAACTGTCAAGTGATAATTGTGTATCGATCCTTACTGCATAATAAAGAGTGTTTGTTGCATTTTATCAGATGTAATATCAGCAATGAGGATTTGAACTTAGTGTGTGGGTTTTAACAACAAATTAAGTTAATTGGTTATCGTTCCAGAATTCATAAAACTGTGCAACTTCATAGGAAACAGCTGCACAAGAGCAATTACAAAAGCAAATCTCAAGTATCAACAAAGCCAGCAAGAGCAAATTAAGGAACCGAGGCAGCATATACTACAGCAGCTCACCCAAGTCAGAACAGCATCCACCACTACCATTTCATCCACAAGATTAAGAGTGGGACTTATATTATGCATGTCTACAGCTCTATTTCTGGGTGAGTAGCACAACTGACACTTTTAAACAGCATGCTTTTCTGCTATCTACCAGCAACCAAGTAATGTGTCTTTTATAATATTAGGTCCTCTCTCTAAACTTGATTGTTTTGAATTGCCAGAAATTCACAGTTTGCTGTGTAAGAATTATGAGCAGCAAACACATGTTACAGCAGCTTAGCTCTCATTTTTCCACTGTTGGAAGAAGAAAAATCAGTCATATGCTGCATGGGTAGATGATCTTAAAAGGCTGATCTAAAAGTGTCAATTTTTGTGTGCAAATCAAAGTTGTAAACAATCCTATGCCAAATCATTAGAGTGTCATCTACTTGCAATAATTACTTATGCACTTGATAAAGAAGTTTCTGCAGAAGTATTGAAATTAACAATTCTAGTGGGGAAGTGTTAGCAGTAGCAAATACCTTTGAAATGGCACATGCGCCACAACAATATTTTGATGAAGGTACTGTATCTTCTGTAAAACTGATTAAAATATCAAATGCAGCATAGCAAAATATTGATGAAACTGACGTATCTTCAAAAAATGGTGCTCCCATTCAACCACATTAAGCCCAACTGGAACTCGTCAAGATCATTTTCATCATTGGACTCAGGATTTCAACACCGCCCCCTCTCCAAATTCTCTGGGCACAGAGGTATGGGATCACATCTTTGGCAGAGTTCCAGGATGAGTATCAGGTATCATCAGATCCATACGGAGACAACAGATGTTCAAGTGAAAGCTAATCATACCATGCTGGTTCTGCAAGCAAACCAGCTGCACCCATGCCTTGTTGCTTGCATCTCAAGCCAACCACCAATGGCCTCAGAGTCAGCATATTACAACTTTAGATGCCACATAGAAACAAGCCAACAACAGGTCCAACTGCACTGAATGAAGGCCTCCCCCCCCCCCCCTCCTCCCATGGAATCAGAATCCTTCCCACCTCCAGGACCAATGACTCCTAGTGAGTAGCATGAGACCGGAATACCTGTACTAGCTAGCTCCAGTATCATGACAGTGTCCCCAGTGCAAGCAGATATCAGCTGACATCAAGATGCACATTAAACCCAACCCACACCTCCCCTAATAGTATGGCAGTCCTACTACCAATGGACATTTCACCCTTATAGGTCAGTTAAATGGGGAGGAGACGGTGAGGTTGATTGTCTGCAATATGCACTACCAAAAATTTCACCTGTATTTGATAAGACGCCCCATGAGCAGTGACTTGGGCCTAGCCTCTGTCATCATGGAAGAAATAAAACCTTTACATATAAACTCACTTCATACCATGCTGTGCCCTAGTATGTACCTTGCTGATGTTGTACATATGTGACCAGGGTGCTTATTGGATCTCATTTGGACAATCTCTGGATTGCCTGTATATGGATGCTGAAGGAGATGCAAGACCAAGAACAATCTAGATTGTTTTCTTGGTGTGTGTCTACAACTTTATGACAACCTGGTTTTGTCAAATGTCAAGTGATAATCATGTACCCATCCTCAATATGTAATAAAAAGTGTTTGTTGCACTTCAGCATGTGTAATAACTACAAACAATACCAAAGAAGTGATACTGTCATATAGAAACATTTCCAAACAGCATCGGCATCACTGTCAACAACATGAGGATTATTAATATTTATACTCTCTCTGGTAATAACAAACGTAAGAGATTGGAATTCTTTGACACATAAATTTGTAAAAGATTGGCAGTATATAATCCTTGCAGGAAACATCAACTGTCTCCTAAAACCAAAGGACAAAACACACAATGATACCAAATCAATGAGGATATGTGGCAACTGGAACATAGTAAGTTACTTGAATTTACCCATATAACAAACTACTCAGCTAGCAGGGTAGACAAGTCCACTTCTCCAAAAGCCAAAGTCCTACTAGCTGGAATATGGTTCATAATCTTTTCTTATAATGCCTGATATATAGTCACAACAAACATGGAACAGCAGAAGACACACCATACAAAAGGAGTTCGGAAATTCAACATTGCACATCAGTAAGAGACAGAATGTTGAGAGGCTGTCTAGAAGACATGGGCAGAATGTGAAAACAGTGATTAAGCCATCTACTCACAATAAGCAAGAAATTCTGGTTCAAGTGCCAGTATGACAGAAACACATAACAGTTATTATACACAGATGAGAGCATACTTTCTGCACAGGATATCAGAAGAATTGCAGCATCATATAAAATTTGATCACACAGTGAATAAAATACAATACTGTCCAAACCATGTAATTAGAAAAGTTATGTGATCAGATGTGCAGATGTTTGACAGCAACATAGTGTGCTTCTTGTGAGGCAGTTCAAAAGTTACATTAGTAGTCAATCTTATCCCTGATAATGAGTACTGCAGGGGTCCGGAACATCCTTAGTGATTTCTGAGTGCCTGCAGTTTGTCCCTCCAGTGCACCCCAAACAGTATTCACAGAATGGAGACGCCAGTACTTAACCTGTGAAGTGGATATCTTCAAGTGTAAGAAAATCATCTAACAGAGGAGTTCCATGGAGATGAGCATTATTGTACAGGTGATAAAGTCTGGGCAAAGTGTACATCTGGAAAGAGGTTCATATGATTGCAGCACCTCACTTATGTAGCTTTGGGTACTAACATTATTGTAATGACCTGTCATGTGATTCGTTACAATTTTTCTATAACTGCATCAGATATATTTTACAACATTAAAAGTCATAGTATTTATATGCCTGCATGTGCTGTATTTTTTAAAGTGTGAATATATTCTTCAAGTACAATGAAGTCTTTCTATTGTTTGACAAATAACAGCCCTTAATTGTGATACCATACAAATATGTTAATGAGGGGATAACATACTAATTATCACAGAAAAAAGTTCATATTTATCTCTGATTTTCTGCAGGATTTACAACTGGGCTTTGACTCAGTATTTCAGTCAGAATTTTACATTCTATACTGAAAACATGCAAACAGTTATACAGTGATTAGTACAGCTTTATACACTAACCTTTTTCTTGAGCATGTTGAAATTGTCTATTATGACTCCAATGAAGAGATTAAGTGTGAAGAATGATCCACAGACTATGAAAATTACAAAATAAAGATATGCATATAAGTTAGCTTCTCTCTGTGGCTGAAGATCAACACCTCTTGCATCAACAGCATCAGCCATTACCTCCATCCATCCTTCAAAAGTTGCCTGCAAGAAACACAAAAAAAGAAAGAAATAAGACATATGGGTCACAACTCACCCATGATTAAATTTCAAATTTATCTTTTTAAAAAATTTCAGATGTCCAATACATTACACAGTGGAAATTTTAAGTAAACAACTTATACTCTGTAATAATTTAATACACATATGTTCATTAAAAATATATAATATGATGAAATTTTTCCTACAAATTCAGACAATGAAAAAAAATAAAGATCAAATATTTTGTGAAATCTTTTGTCTGAAAGTAAGAAATAAAACAGATTAGAGAAACATTTGATCTGTTTGTGATAGATGCTCAAAATCATGTAATTATCCAGAAAAGTAAGTGAGTAAGAACAATGACAATGAAAGCACTTCTAAGGGAGACATTATGTCCAGTGCCACCCGCCTTATCTTTCCTGATATTTGAAGGATTCTGTATTGAAGCACTTTTGAGACTGAAAAATTACTGGAATTTTTTACAACTTTATGCACAAATGATAGAAATATGTCATGGCCGCACAATAACAGACTGCACGAGCTTCATAATCCACCAGACAAATATCCTTTAGTACTCTTTAAAATTCAAAGCTTATAAGTCAAAAATTGAACTTTAAATTGGTACCTTATTTGATGCACGTGATATCAAACATCATTCAAAAGTGTGTCAAATCTTTTGCTAGTCTATATTATTTCTTACTTTTAGACAAAGGGTTTACAAAACATTTGAGTTTTTTTGTCAACTCTATTTTTATTTTCACATTTTGTTCAAAAATCATGAAATACAATATATTTAAGTATCAACTGGTATTCTTGTTTATTAAGAGTATTTAGAACAAGAGAAACCAGAGAAGTTTCATTGCATTCTGTGGTTTGATTTTTATTTTATTTTTTTAACATGAAAGAAAAAAATCCTCAATTTCTAATGTGATGAGAATTGTAATTCTGATAACTTCTTTAGCTCTTGAGTTGACTGACTTTAATGTTCAATGTTGTTATGCCAAAGAGCTGTTTGATCATAGTTGTACGAAATCCTTCCATTGTAAAGTGCTGCTCTGTGTCAAAGGCAGATGCCTCTCAAATGCATGTAAACCACGATAACTTCTGGCGAAGTGAAGTAATGGAACAAATGACCTTTGTCACTATCATACAAAATGAAAAAAAAGAGTTATAGTTCAAAATCAGCTCAACATTACATATACTTGATCAGTAATGAATATTCACCTTCCCAAGTAGACCACACCTGAAGGCGAAGTAAGCCCTTGCAACCTGTGAGCAGTTATTGCCCAGCTCAATGCCAAAGGCAGCTGATGTCACTGGATTTCTGTGTTGAATTTGCCATTATAATTTAAAGTTGTCAGCTGAATACCATAAAGATGTTTATCATAATTGAAAATGTTGAGAAGATTACTGAAGTGAATGAGAAATTCCAGTGGTTACTGACTATTATGAAACTGATCTTGGTGTGTCCAATGAATATCAACAATTTCAGCCAATGCACTGATGAGACCAGCATTAACTGAAATGTTTACCCCCAATATAACTTGAGAACCTATTGCAATATTGATTTCATCAGCAAATCCATCATTCGTGTTTTGTTAATGATGTGTTTTCAGCACTGGCTTTCCAGCATCCTCTGACGTTTCAGAGTATGCACTGATTGCACAAACTTTATAAACTTTTGCAGCCAGTTCTGCAAGCCTCAACTGCTTCCGGGCAATGCACTGTGCATTTGTTGGATGGATATGAAGCAACTGCTTCACATTTTCTGATCTCAAATCATTTTCTGATATACACTGAGCAAAATTTAAAAACATATCACTTTTTGAAACCCTGAAACTGTCTCCCACTGTGATGTATTAGTTTGAAATACAATCTTCCTCTGTAGTGGTCCAAAAGTGGATTGCCCTGTGATATCACCTGGGAATTGGTGATGCTTCAAACAGCAAACACATGTGAAAAAAAAAAAAAAAAAAAAAGGCTACACCTAAGAAGTTCATGTGCGATATAAGATAGGATAATTTCACCAAATTCTGCCCAACACCATCACCGACATGTCACACAATAAGAAGGTCGGCAAACCCCATTCTTGCCCCAATTTCACACCCCCCCCCCCTCTTTTTTTTGCTGCCTCTGTGATAGAGGTCTGAACTGTTGGTTGGTTGGTTGGTTGGTTTGGGTAAGGAGACCAGACAGCGTGGTCATCGGTCTCATCGGATTAGGGAAGGATTGGGAAGGAAGTCGGCCGTGCCCTTTCAGAGGAACCATCCCGGCATTTGCCTGGAGTAATTTAGGGAAATCACAGAAAACCTAAATCAGGATGGCCGGACGTGGGATTGAACCGTCGTCCTCCCGAATGCGAGTCCAGGGTCTGAACTGTGACACTCACCTATGGCAGGCAACACTATCTGTGGGATGTTGAGGGGGTTGCCTGCCTTCAGATGCTAGAGCAGCCATGAGGCACCAGTTAGATGAATGGGCATCTGACATACATTTTTAATGAGCTCAACAAAGGTTCATGGGTGGCTGCAAGGTTGTCGCCAAACTGGGAGGTCTTAGAGACCCTTTGCTGCTTTATCCATGCACATGTCAATGTTGTACCCATGCAAGATCACGCCACAGGAAAGCGTGAAGCAGGAGGGCTGAAAAAGCATAAACACTCTTTGCTGCTTAGGATCCACTACAATCCACAGGTGTCAGATCATATTCAATGGGGTTGTAGCCCCACAACGTCCTTAGAGTAGAGTTGAATCATCTAGGGGTTTCAGCAGTTTTATATGTTGTCAAGAACATTGCCCCGCTGCTCATCACACTGCGATCTGTCATTTTCAATCGCAAAATGTGTGGGAAGTAATGCCCAAAGGGAAGGGATGTTTCCATTGATGCTGTTTATGTCACATGCTAAAGGCCTTTTGTGTAAATTCTGGGCAATTGTGTGTCTGAAATGTTTTCCTCAGCCAAAAAACCATGTGATTTCAACACTGGGTGTTGTGGTTCTGGCCTCCCTCAGACAAGCATTATAAGAAGGAGTGGAACGTAGGTAGGAGGAGGTTGTGGTGAACTTCCCATCATGTGACATGTCCATAATGGTGTTGGGCAGAACTGTAGTGAAGTTTGGTGCCAATATGACATGATTAACTCACCTGATACCTAACATGAACTTCTGAGCTATGGCCCTTTTTTCTCCTGTAGAAGACATCAACATCATCTAAAAAAAAATTGCCTCTGCAAAGTCAATTAAGCAATTCAAGGCACACATTAAGTTGCTGTCAGATACTCTTATGGAGCTCTATGATACTGAAGAGGTGCCACAGATTAAAAATATCCTCATAAGGTGTTGGCTGCTTGAAAATCCAATAAATGAGAATAGACTGCAATCAATACAAAGTTTAAATTACTGAATTCACCATTTGACCATCCTTTGGTTTCTCTGAGTCATGTGCTGATCACAAAAGACAAGTACAGCATCAGCCCTGCTTTATGCAATTTGTATCAATTTGCACATTTCTCTGAGAACAAAGAGTTTTCCAGTTCCAGCACTTCCAGAAATGAATAAATGTAGATGTGGAATATCTGCACAATAAATGACTGCCTTGATTTGACATTTTACATGGTTGTAGACTCTTTTCTGTCCTACTGTGTTCTTCAACTGTTGGTATGAATTTGGCTGGAATGTTGCAGTCAAGCCTGCATCAAAGTTAGGCTCTGTCACACCAGTAAATTTGCTCAAATCAGACCTCAAGTCACAATCTTTGTCTTGCAACACAATATAAGCTTCAAGAGGATTCAGTATCTCATGACTCCAATTATCAAGTTCTTCTATGCCTGCATCCAGTGTTAACTGCACAAAACCTCTTTTTGCATCGAGTGCTTCCTGAGTGTTCCAAAAAAGTGTGCCACCTGTTGCTACAGAAAAAAGCTTCTTTCTCTATTTTGAAAAACACAGCACAAAAGAGCCAGTTTGTAGGCATGGTCCTCAGCACATTTATCAATCCTTGTAAGCTGTATTCTAACACTGCTGAGACATTCCCTTTCAGCATTTTCATTTTGCCATGTAGAAGTGTGGTTTTGGCACTCTCATTGTCATTCAAGACATCAATCTCATCATCACTGGGTTCTGTTTCACGGGATTTATTGACTGGTCCGTGTCTTGCTGCAAACTCTGTGAGGCAAATTTTCTCAAAGTTTTTGGTCTCTTCTGTATATTTAGAAAATATTTGAGCCCAAAGGGCTTTCATCTAACAAATGAAGCAGCCTTGTCCTTTCTTCTTTGAAAAAGAGTACAAAAATAGACACTCTCTACTCAAAAGACATGACTTGAGATTGCAAAACATCACAATTGCTTCTTATTTTGACGTCGCTCAGTTGCTGAGAATGTTGCATGACATCAAAGTAGGAGCTGCCTTTTTGTCTCCTCCTTTCTGCAGAGCTGCTTCTACAACCGGTCAAATATATTTGCTGATTGTGTCTTTCTCAGCTTTGGCAATAATTTCAAAATATAAACAGCAATACGAATGTCCATATTGGTTTGCCATAGCTTGAGAATGTCAGGATTATAATAATTAACCACTGACTCCCCTGCTTCTCATTTATGATTGACATATCAAGCATTCTTTTTTCCTCCATTTTCTGAACTTTTCTTTTCTTGCAGCGTTCAGGAGGTAAATCAAATCTGCGGAGTTTATTCCCTTTTCTGAAAGTCCTCCGATAACTATGCATCTGATAATTCTGTACCAGTTGATGCAACAGTTCATCATCATGCTTTGCAAGCTGCAATGCATCACCTGCTCAATGTATGTGGTTCAAAATTACATTGTATAAGTGCTTGGAAAAGCAATGACAATAACAGCATGTCACATGAACAGGAAATTTGTCATTTGGATCATTTCATCCTATGTCAGACTATCATGTGTTTTGTCACTGTCAGTCCATCCAGAACCAACAAATTGCTCATCATTTCAGGCCAGAAAAGGTCATTAGAGCTGAGAATGAGGAACCAGAAAGGAGGTCCTCACTGGTTGACCATTCCGATCAGTTCACTTGACACACTTCTCAAGTAACTTGCAACCAACTGCATAGTCTTGAAATACAAGCTCAGATCTGTTAGCTTAATCACGGTTGATGGCCCATATCCTGGAATGCTGATTATGCTCAACACACTGATATTTATATTAATGTGTACCTCCTTAACACTTCCGTGGGTTTAAAAAAACATTCGCTGAACCAGAACCTTTTATCGCTGCTCACAACATGCTGCTGGAAATACTGCTTTATCCCTATTCTGAGTTCTTCTGTTAACCCATTTCTAACACTTGGATAAAAATACCAGAGTGCACAGTCTTCCAAATAATTTTGACATAATTAATCACAAGTTTTTCCATTTTACATCATATGATTAACTGTCTATGTTTTCTTTTTCTTTGAACACTTCTCCGATGACTGGTGGCTGGAATTCTTTATTCACCAGCAGAATATGTTTTTCAATTGTGGTTCTGTCCTCATCAGAATCATATGTCTCAGAAACTATTCCAGATCCAGCAGAGTCTGGAGCAACATCTCCTTAAACTTCAACAGGAATGACCTGTATGAAGATGAGAAAAATTATTTGATTTTAATCTTTGGACTTTGGGAAGTTCTACTCAAGATGCCTGAGTACAGTTTCCACCAAGTCATGAAAGACAATTGTAGCTGCTCAAGAAGATGTTGAGTGATAACCAGCACAAGTTCAACCATGTGAGTCAATGTAGTGATGCATGTTGTGACTGCGATGCAAAACCAATTGACCAGTGATTATTAGATAGTCACTAAAATGTTCATGGCTAATAGTAGCCCATCCATTACTTGCACCTCAGTTTTGACCCAAAGCAGTGATGATTACTCTCAAATCCTGCTCTGGTACTTCACTGCTGTGGAAGCAGTTGGTTGACATTTCTTCTCCACTGCGAAAAGGACAGAACAGCCCAAACAATTGTTGTGATTCTGATTTCACTAATCATCTCAATTGCCGTATTGTGACCCAACTGGTTCCACTTATTTCTGTAAATGGCACGTATGTTGAACAAAATAGCCTCAAAATCACACTTTTGCCATGTCATGATTGGCTGCAAGCCTGCTGCACAAAGAGCAACAGCAGCAGCCTCTGTGCACTAATGCCTCAAGTTTTGCCACATGGGTGAAAGCTTGGACATAAGGTGTAGCTGTCTCTTTTCACCTACTCTCTCAAAATGCAGTCCCTAATGCAGTTTTCATTGGCTTTGACAACAGCTTTGAAGGCAAAATTTTTTGGACATGCAAATCATATGCACAACTAGTCAGTTGTTTGATACTGACAGGACTGTCATTGGCATACAGATTGTGTACTTCTTAAGGTAATTAAAAGCAACTTGCATGATTTGGGGACAAATGTCAAACTTCCACTCATTAATTGACAACAACTCTTGTGTGACCATGATAATGCTACCATCCATAAGGCTGTTTGGCAGCTGCTCGAATACTTCCTCCACAATTTGTGGGAAGTGATACATGATCATTTTTCCTTTGTTTATTTGAATTAATTCATGATTCTTCTGGATGTTGATAAATGCATGGAAAAACACAAGAAGACAGTTTTCTGTGAATAACAAGTCAGTAAAGACATATGGCACTTCTTACAATTTCATTTTGTTGCACTTTGCTTGCGAAGGAATGTTATGACCAATCAGTGACTGATAGCATCTTGTGCATAATTTCCCGTCATTGTCGACAGACATATTGTTATCTACCAGCAGCTTACAAATTCTACTGTCAGTGGCACACCATGAAACATTTGGTGATTGCAAACATAGCAAGACTGGGCTGGGAAAGTGTTGATGTCTGTCACAAATTTTCTCACTATTCTTTCAGGTAATTCCACTCTCCTGGGCAATATTTTCTGTTTTTAGTCCTTCTCATACGCTTTTCTGCCTTCAGTGTTATTGGAAGACTTTCCATATTTACCATGCCCTTTGACGGTCAACCATGTTTGAACACATCATGTGACGCTTGAGACATTCTGTAGTAGAGTCAGCATAAGCAGATTCTTGACAGTCAGCGGTTCTGCTGCCAGCTTTCAACTATGAAACACTAGGAGCTGTAGGAGACACAAGCTTCATCTACAGAGCTGCAACAACACTGAGGCCTTACCATAGAGACAAAAAATCACCTCAGCATCTTATGTTCTTTAAATGTCCTGAATTTAGTACTTGGTTTGAAGGAGGCCATTTTGACAGTAAAGTATCACACCAATGCAACTTTTTATTCAAGAAACAGCTAGAATTTGAAGAGATGAACTTTTTGACAACTCATTTATGTCGGTAGCAGTAGCTATTCATGAAACATTTTGATTTTCTCTCAAATCTCGTATTAAGTTTTTCTTAATTATCCTGATTTCTTTCAAACAATTAAACCTTTTTTTTTTTTTTTTTCAAAATTGCACCCACACTGGTCTAGTTGACACCTTCTTTGTCTATTTCCCACTCAATGTTTGGCTTCAAATCACTATTTAATTTTTCGATAATTGTCTAATTAGTTCCAAGCTTTTAAACCCCTTTTTTTTGTACAACTAAACTCTGAGTTTCATACCCCAATTGTCCACTTCCCACTCTTTGTTTGGCTATAATAATTCAGACAAGAATCCATAGCGTAATTTTCCCACAAATTACTTGTTAAGTTTTTCCTAATTATACAGTTTACTTTCAAGCACTTAAAAATTGTTTCCGAGAAACTGGATCTGAAACCAGTCAATTTGATATCCTATTTGTCTATTTCTCATTCTTTGGTAGGCAATAAAAATTTTTCCTCAAATCACTAATTACGTTTTTCTTGATTACTCATTACAGCAAATAAATCCCATTTTACAAAACTAGACATCACACTAGTCAATTTGGTACCCCATTAGCCCATTTCTCATACTTCATTTAGCTATGAAAATTTGGACAAAAGACGTTTGTAATTTATGGGGAGTCCTGTTTCTGTTACACTCAGATAATTGATCAATTAAAAATAGTAAACTTGGCAAACAAATAAAGATAAGATTATTAGTTGGTTAATAACCAAGAAGCTTTTATCAGGAAATTTGTTTAGAAAAATTGCTTTATCATACATGAAAAATGAAGTCCACATCTAAGCTTACATAATCTTCACTATTTAACTGACAGAGACTGAATGTCGGAAAGTTATTAAATAGAAACACTTAAGCTGCATTTTAATTATGTTTTAGGAAGTTTCTCGTTATCTTACAACTCCATGTGCATCCACACAGTGAAACAAATTTAATTATTACATGAAAATCTGCTTACCTTAACAAGATAATTTCTGACATTCATGAGTAACCCCATTATAATAATTTGTGTAAATATTGGTAACATTTCTAATACAATACAATATTGCAGGCTGCCATCAAGATTTAGGTTTCCCGTGATTTCCCTAAATTGTTTAAGGCAAATGGCAGGATGGTTCTCTGAAAAGGCACTGCCCACTACCTTTCCCATACTTCTCTTACCTGATCTTGTGTTCTGCCTTTCATGACTTCACTACCAGTGGGACATTAAAATGTAGCCTATGTTGGTATTTATCATGATCGACAGATTACAAAAATTAAAAACATAAAGATTTGCATATAAGTTTGCTTCTATCTGTGGTTGAAGATCAATACTTGTTGCTTCAACAGCATAAACTGAAATACAGTGAATTTACTGAACTCAATATTGAACAGACATTGTCACATGAATAATCGACACACCATATACAAAAAACAGAAAATCTATCCTGTACTCATATAATTTCATCATAGCCCCATACACCCTTCTCTAGCATGGTTGATTCTGTCTATTCTGTTTGGAAAAAAATATACTTTGCTTCAACAATATCAGACATTACTCAAGATGTGATCAAAAAGTAATGTGAATTTCTTAATTTCGCGGGCATTATACATCCATTCTTCATTTTGTTTTCTATCTTGTTGATACACTGTTCCTGATACATATTTGCTCTTTCAGCTGCTTTGAATATTTAGTTTATTGCTGACAATGGAAAAGCTTATACATGTTTTAGAGTGCTCGGTGTATTTTTACTTTTGAAAAAGATGGATCAAAGAAACTGCATTAAATTTTGTTTGAAAAATGGAATAAAGTGCAGCACCGCTTTTGAACTGTTGAATGTGGCTTTTGGCAAATCTACTATGAGTAAGACAAGAATCAAACAATGGATAATCCAGGATGGAATGTAACAGTATTGTATAAGTAAGACAAGAGTTTACAAGTGGTATGAACATTTCAAAGAGGGTCGAGAAGATGATGAAGACAATGACCACCTTGGATGCCTTAGCACATTTATTACTGATGACAATGTGGAAGAAGAAAAGTAAACTGTTCTGGAGGAGCACCAAATCACCATCAGAGAGGTTTTTGTTGATGTCAGCACAGCCGTTGGCTGATGCCAAGCATTTTTGGGATGTTTTGGGCATGTAACATGTCGCAGAAAATTCTGTTCCAAAATTGTTGAATTTCAAACAAAAATGATGTTGTGTAGACACTGCTCACACTTTCTGAATGAAGTTGACAATGATCCAGAACTTCTGAAGCAGATTATAACGGGTGATGAAACATGAGTATACAGGTATGACATCGAGACCAAGGCCCAGTCTTTCCAGCAGAAACTGCTTGAAGAGCCAAGACCAAAAGAAATTCAACAAGTTTGATGGCATGTGAAGATTCTTCTCAATTTTTTTTTTTTTTTCAATTACAGCGGGATACTGCATCACGAGTTCCTGTCTTATGGTTGTACAGTCAATATGGAATACCATCTGGAAGTTTCTGTGCTGTTTGTGTGAAGCAATCTAAAGAAAATGACCAGAATTGTGGCAAAACCACTTGTGAAAATTGCATCGCAATAATGCTCCCACTCATACCTCAATGCTTACTCATGGTTTTTTGGCAAAAAACAAAACCATTATGTTGCCTCAGCCACCATATTTGCCAGACATGGCTCCTGCAACTTCTTTCTATTTCTGAGGCTGAAGAGAACCACAAAAGACATTGTTGTGCCACCACTGATGAGATAAACACAGAATCACTGAAGGAGCTGAACACCATAATGAAAACTGAGTTCCAGAAGTGATTCCAAGATTGGAAAAAACATTGGAACAAGTGTATTATATCTGAGAGGGATTACTTTGAAGGGGGGAATGTTGATGAATAAATAAATATTCTTTAAGGAAAGCAAATATTCCTGTTACTGTTTGATCACATCTCATACTTCCAGAGTACTACTCTAAATTTTATTTAGCAATAACCATGAACTCTCTTGGCTTTTCACTGGTTCACAGTGCACTTAATTGAGCCAATGCACCCTAATTTCCTACAGTAATCCATTCAGGCAGTTGCTGGAGATTTTTCTACAAAGGAAATGTTTACACTGGATAAAATGGGGTGCATGGTACATTTTAAATTTCCCCTCTCTGGAAAACAGTACAGGAACCTACTGTTCAGTCATGTGGAGCACCCATTTACACAGTAGTGCCCACCAGCACATTGCTCTCAAATTGTTTCAGAATGGTAGGAGGAGTAGGCCTTGGACATCAGGATGCTCCTGTGAGCTCCAAGGTCACCTGATCACTCTCCTATTTAGCACATCGCTGACATGATCTAGCAAAGTTTGCTGATCACAAGTGTGTACCTTTGATAAAATTGTTATAAAATTAATAAAAGTATTTGACTTGTAAAAGTGAGTAAAATCCTGTTTAATGGCAAAAATCAATCACAAAGTTGAAAATATTTCACTTCATTTATTTAATGTTGTTTACAGTGAGGACATTCTTCATGAAATTTAGACAAAAGAAAACAATTGTGTGCAAAAGAGAACCATGAATTTCATGAAAGAAACACAGGGCATCAGATAGGCACTTAATTTAGGCAATGATTAGTGCAGCTCAGATATTAAAGTAATTTTTTTGTATTAAAACACATTTGCAGAATATGCAGATCTACTCTCAACAGATGCCGCAGCCAGACTGTGCCTCCTGTTGTGCAACACCTTACACATAACATGGTCATCTTTTGTCATACAGTATCTTATAAATATCCAGTATTTGCAGTTGTTACACAAGTGTTTACTGTACCAAAAAGTATAAATCAATAATGTTAAACATAATGTCTGGGAACAAAGCCACTGGTTGTTAAAATAGAATAGTACAAAGCACAATATATTTTATATTTGGTAACCTGTTTTGGTTATATAATCATTTTAGGGCAGCTTAATAACCATGATGAGAAGGTCAATGTTGACACCATCGATGAAGTAATGCCTTCTATTAGGTATCAGTCAATTGTGGAAAGCCAATAACAAGACTGGTCTGAAGATGGTTATATACCCAAAACCAGTTATCAAATGATAAATTATTGTAACATGGACTTTTTTAATCAGTTTTAAAAGTTATAAGAATAACTTTCACACAGACAAGTTACCCCTGCTGATATTTCAGAGTCCTGTACTGTTATATAAGACTTCTTACCCAGTTACCAGCATATATGGGTTATTAAATTAGTTATTAAAAGTAACAACAACTGTAAATTTTTATCATTAGATTATTAACATTCATACTGTTACACTTCTACCTGTTAATATCTCGCAGTCTGTAGATTTGCAATTAGCCATTTGTAGTGAGCAATTTGTTATCACGATGTAGCTGGTAGCACACAATTTCGCAGCAAACTCTGTGTGTCATTAACTACTCACTCTATACGTTATCAGATTACTGGTATTTTGGGCTGTTAATTTCCCATTCTTACCTTACCTTACTGAATATACATCAAAAAGTAAAAGTTTCTATAAATCGGTATACTGAAGAAGAGCAGTTCACTGTGGTCTTGATTTATTTTCTGTCAGTCTTAATGCAAATTTACAGCACTGAATGCTGCTTGGTGGAGCACACTAGAGGGCCAGATACTGAATAATTATATCTGATACATATCGGTAAGGAATATATCCAGTAAACAGCAAGGCTATCAACTGTAGCTTAGAGAAGACATGGAAATTCTGGCCATACTACAGCCAGGCATTATCTAGCAGTAACCTTGAACTAGGAGTGAGTTAAAGAAGAAATTTGTTCCCATTCTCTTCAACTTCTTTCATATAGTCATTGTTATTAGTTAAGATTCTCAATTTACTGCAACAGATATCATTAATAATATCCAATGTCTCATCAGACCTATTTTTCCCTTGAACATTGTGTATGGTGCTCCAAAATGTTAGGTTCTGTGGCCACAGCAAACTGTATGCAGTTAACTGGAACTCATCCAAACCAACACCTCATGATACTTTAAAATTCATTGTCAGTGTTAATACATCCTTACTACACCCACTGTAGTATGAAACATTGTTTGTTCAGTGCCACATTCCAGCATATGCTTCAAACCATTGATCAGTATCAACAGGCAGCTTGGTAACGTTCTGCGGCCACAGCAAACTGTATGCAGTTAACTGGAACTCATCCAAACCAACACCTCATGATACTTTAAAATTCATTGTCAGTGTTAATACATCCTTACTACACCCACTGTAGTATGAAACATTGTTTGTTCAGTGCCACGTTCCAGCATATGCTTCAAACCATTGATCAGTATCAACAGGCAGCTTGGTAACTTTGGGTGCCATCAAAAATCATCACTGAAGATACTCTCAACAGCAACCAGTACCTATAGCAGTTGCAGACATTCAAGTCCTGTTTTTCACTTGCCACATTCATGCCATTATATCACTTTCTACTGGATGTAAAAATCTTTTTTGAGCACAGCAGATATTTTTCTTCCCTAAACAACACATCTGCAAGATTATGCTAGTGGAAAGTTCAGTTTGCAGCTAATTCATCAGTGTCTCTAATAGTTTGTACCGATGACCTGTAGATATGGATGAAGCAAATACTGGAAAGTTGAATTTCTATAATATACAGAGAAAAATAAAATTATATTGACAAACTTCAAGGGGTTGTGGAGGAAATCTAAAGGAACAAATTAAAGATAAAGATCCAAGTCCAGAAACACCATCCACAATGAGGTTACAGGGATCCACATCAGTTGCTAGGCCAGGTTACATATGCAGACAAGATGGGGGCGGGGGGAGGAAAAAAGAAATTTTCAGAGTTTTCTCAGATTTCTGAGTTAAAAAGCCAATTTTTTTCATGGATGAAAATATACTTTTTCAAGGGGGAAATACACTTTCCACGTTAAGTGATAGTATACTTTCCCTCAGAGCCATAAAACTTATCAATAATTTGAATGATCAAGGTTTTATTCACTGGTGTAGATCTTCCTGGCACTTCAGGAAATGACACACAGTGAAAAAACAACATCTTTTAGAAAGATCTTTGGTGCGCAGCAACACGTACACAGCATATTTTCTTATCACCAAAAGTGTAAATATGAATTTCATCAAATACAGCACATCAGTTTCTCAAGCAAAGAAATCGACATTGTGATGTTGTAGTGTTTCGGGATATTTGTGAACATCCCAACAGACCATTGGAAAGCCATCGACAAGAGATGCTCGTGAGTAAGTTGAATATGGATAAATGTAATGGGAAAGGGAAACTGCTTGTATGCAGTGAAATCTGGAGCAGTGGTGGAGCCGGCAAGAAGGGGACCAGTAAAAATGGTATTGCAACCACTGGTCATCTGGGAGTCATTTGTGCCATGGTGCAGCGAATGCCTGAATTTGAGAGCCATGGAGTAAATGACACACCAACAAGGGTGTAATGAACACTTGAACAGCAGTAGTTGTTTATCTGGTTTGCTCTCTCAGGTCCTAAAGTACAGATGTACAGATGTTTTTGAATTTACTCAAGAGGGTGGTATTACCGTAGCAATTGTTTGTTGTGGTTAAAAGAAATAGTGAAAATGTTGGGCAAAATATACCCCTGTTTATGAGACGTGTGGCTACATATTTAGTAGCGCAGTAGAGAGAACTTGCAGAAGTTTTCCAGGAATCTTCACCACAGTTGGATCGACAGGGAGGTGGCACTAAAAGATCCAGACTGCCAAACAACTACTCTGAGAAGAGAGGATAAAGGTAATACTACTTTCATCTGGCAGTGTATTACAATCGACAAAATATTGCCCAGTTATATCAGCCAGGGACGCAACTTCCTGCAAGTGCTGGTATAAGACCCACCACAAACCCTACAAAATATACACCAGCAGGAGAAGAGGAAAAAATACACCCCAATGTGCTTTGTCAGCCAATCAAGGCTCATGTCATGTGATCTCACCAGCCAATATAGCAGATATTTAGAGCATAGGACACACGACATAATAACAACATCACTGTTAAGTAGCAAGAATACACAGATAGGAAAAGTTAATACACTGTACTTTACATGTACACTGGTCCTTTTTTGCATGTGTTACCCTTTAAGACATAACAAATACAAATGTGGCAGTAAAATTTTAAATAATGACAAAAATGGTTGGTCTTTTGGACACAAAATTTTTCTAACTAGCTGGTCCTCAAAGTCTTAAGTTTTGAGTGAGAGTCAACCACTCTGTGATTTAATAAATTCATCCCACATTCTCACACATTACATAATTAATCTTGTGTAAGAGGAAATTTACTTTGAAAGTAACACTTCTGAAACTACCATTCACAATATTGTCTTGAGACCTGTTAAAAAATGTAAACAACTGGGACATCATGCTGATACAAAGCAGTTTGTTGTTGCAAAGTATTGCGTAGCTTCTGTCCAAAGCCTTTGAGATATTTTGCTGTCTGTAGATGCACGGCTTTTTATAGTGAATGGTGAACTGTCTTTGCAATTTAAGTTTCATTTTGGTGTTTTTCTCTCATTTATGTTTTATTGCTGCAGCAGCAGGTTAAAAAAATTCATTGTTAGAATATCATTTCTCATCAGTCAAAATTTTAAAAAATTAACTGAAAATTAAACCAATAAAAAATTCCCAGTATTCCATTAAATTCTTGGGTGTTTCCCCTGTTCTCTCCCAGATGAAAAAAGTCCTGGCTTTTTCATGGATTTCCCAGTTGTCCCAGGCTGTATACACACTGTAGGCTACCCTTCTGACAGTAAATGTTCATTTATATAGTGATGCCATTGTGCTTAGGGGTTTCTACAGTCATCATGGCAAGTGTGGACACATTCGACACCATCTATTGTCCCAAACGTTCTGCATATGGTCTGTTAGTTTGCTGCAAAAGATGTTGCCTAGCAGCAGGTTTTGGACCCCACAGCTCCGATGTGTTGCAGCATCACCTGGGTTTCTACCTTAATTTATTCCTCAAGACACCCTCTACAGGTCTCTGAAGTTTGTCAATATCTTTTTGTTATACCCTGCACATACAATTGGGTCCGTTTGTTATACCCTGCACATACAATTGGGTCTGTGTGTGTGTGTGTGTGTGTGTGTGTGTGTGTGTGTGTGTGTGTGTGTTCCAGCACAGCTCTTGAGAATGCCTTTGAGCTGTTTCAACCAAACTTGGTACACATATAATTTACTTCTGGAAAAAAGTACTGACAACTAGAACACACCCAGTACTCCTATGGACAGGCAGTGGGATTACGCGATGGAAGAATGTCGCATCTGAGTATAACTCTGGAACACATAACATATGGCAAAATTTCAATCAGACTTGGTACTGAGGCGTGTAACTGAGATCACTATGCTTTTCTCATGGGCAATTTTGTGCTGCTTATTGAAGAGTGGGTTCACCTGTAAGTTTATATATTCTTGCACTTGGAGGGAAAACTAAGATACTGACCATAAAGCTTCATGTTAAAATAATATTACAATGAATTTATAAAATATTTTACTTTACCACTGGGATATGTAAGTAACCAAGTAACACTGGGTATTCAGCTAGGTTACTAATAAAAACTCATAATGCAGCTCATACTGACTTGAAAAAATATATTTCAAGTGTTATATCATTCTATGTAAGCATTTTTTGAATTACTTTTCTTATCTGTTGTAACTAAAATTTAGACTGCCGACTGTTGGAACATCAGGATGGAGAGCAAATGACAAAATGTTACCTATTGTGTGTACACAATACTATAAGAAGAATGTATGATTAAATGTGTAGCTGATTTGAGATTTGGGGCAAGAAATTTAGCACATAGGGTAGTAACAATGGTTACAACTGTTCGGTTTCATCTCTATAGCAGCCTCCATCAGATATCTTTATGCAACCAATGAGCAGTTGTTATGAACTGATGACTGTAGTGACTGCTACACAGTGAGACAACACACAACAGGTAAACACTTATTTTATTGACAGCATAAGTATACCATTTGTCTTACTATTTTAGTAAAAACTCCTGTAACACTACACTGTCTGCAAGAAGCCTGGACTCTTAGCATTGGTCAGTTTCTCTATGACCACCTCGTGGTAACTTTGTCACTGTCGTCAGACAACATGACTATTGTAAACATCACTTTGTATGCATGACAGCAATGCTTGGTTGAACTTACCATGTACACATGTTACAAATATGAGTTTGAAGACATGCTTTTAATGTAATATTTCACGTGTAATGTTTATGTTATCTCCCATCATTCATGGCATACGTAGACCTACATTATGATGCTTCTACGTCAGTTTTGCATTATTTGTTTGACGGATAATGTATATATTTTACAGCTGACATTCCTTTGCATTGATAACAGCTAGCTGACAAAATGTCCTCTTATCTTAGACACTGCTTTCTATACTTTGGTACGTACTGTTCACTAACTTTGTTAAAATATTGAATGTAATTCCTGTCTTGAAATCTTTTGTTTTAATATCTTCCAGATCTGAAGATGACTGGTAATGGTCAAATTAGTTATCAAATTTCCTATATGCAACGTTGGCTAGTAAAAATTTTTACAAAAAAATCCACATTGAAATAATAGATTGCGTCTCTACACTGACAGTTTCAGGTAAATACATTCAATAACTTCTTGCTCTTTTCTCACATAAAAAACCACAGTGTATCAGGAATTTCCAGGATAATAGTGAGACAATAGCAGTTGTTCAGTAACCAAAATGAAGACTCATTTTTTAAATTATGAATCAACTTGTCACCTCTTTTTTGGACAGTCCGACCAATGTTCCCAGACCATTCTTGCATGTATAAGAAAACATAATGGAATATCTTTCCTGAAGCAGTTAAGGTATACTTCACTGTGATGCAATGACTAATGTTGTTCAAATCAGTTTTTGCTCCTTGTTCTGCATACCTGCCTTCACATCTACTGGTGAGGGAAATTTTTGCTTTGTGTGGCAAATATGTGGACAAAAATCTAATTTCATAAATGAAACTTTTCACCAAAAGTATCTCCTTTGAAAGTAATTCTATGTGCTTTTATAGCCATCTCTCACATGTTTACTCTTATAATGAAAACAAACTGCATGTATATGTGTGGAGTAATTGTATAAAATTAATTTATTACTGTAAGTATAAGGTTGAACTACCAAACCAAATCTTGTAAACATGACCATATTAACAGTGGAGGATGCTATGACTGGGTTCTGTAATGATAGCCACCCAAAGACAGCATTTGAGTTTGCTTGTTTTAGAAATCTGATTCTCAATCCAAGAATGACAACAACGAGAGCAACAACAGTCAGTGATAGACATCTGCACGCTGACCTGGCCCAGAGCCAGTGATCATTATGTCTCTGTAGTAAAGGGTAAATTTGTTTTAAAAATGTTGTTTATCAAGGAAAAGGTAATTCACAGGTTGATCAGAAGCAGTCTGGAAAGCTAGTAAGGATGTTGCAAGGTTGTGCTGAGAAATATTTGTTAAGAAAAAAATTGATATGTTGTGCTGTTTCTGATTTCATTAGTATTGACATCAGCCGATCAGGTTCTTGTGCATGTAAATTCAAGCACTTGCACATGATTACATGTGGTAATTCACAGAAATCTGTGGGTGTGTGAATTGCCACCTCTTCAAATTCTGATTACCAGCTAAAATATGCCTATTCTGGCAGTGATAAATTTAACATAGGTGAGTAAAAGCAATGTTTGTTCAATTTGAGGAAACCAAATGAAGAATACATTTGCTTGAATTTGCACTGCAACAATCTGACTGGCAAACTTCAATGCTAATTAAATTGGAAATGGTGTAATGTAACAAACTTTTTTCTCTTAACAGTTATTCCTCAGCATAACCTACCCTGCAACACCCTTACAAGCTTTCCCGACTGTTTCTGACCACGTTGTATATAAAAGTACATCTAATGTGACTGTGGGTTTTTTATTGTTAAAAATTATTTAATCCATGAAATGGCTTAATGCCATATAATTTTACTTTCCTTAGCAGAATATGTGATGATTTGGACAATTCAAGGCCTCGGCAAGATCACAGAAAATATCAGCAGGGTAATTTTTGTTGTTCTGTTTTATAGAACTGAGTTTATGAGATCATATATTGCATTTTCAGTAGAGAAGCCTTTGTGAAAGCCAATCTGTGATATTCTTAAAAGATAATTCTCAGAAATATGGTTCAATATTCTGTTGCAAGTAACCCTCTCAAAAATTTTAGGAAACACCACAAGGAGGGAGATGGTCTGTAATCAGAGATAAGTTGCTAACCTTCATTCTAGTGCATTGGTGTCACTACTGAATATTCAGGCTTTCAGGAAATACACCTTGATCATCAGTTGGTTACAAAGGTAAGTCAATCAAGGGAAGAGCTACCAAGTGAGCACAAGATTTTAGAACTTTAGCTGGGAAACCATCATAATTAGAAGACTTACTATTTTTCAGTGAGCTAAATATTTTTGTGAACTCTCTAACAGATGAGTTGTCCCTGTGTTTTGAACTAAAAAATGTTGCCATCCATAAAAAAAAAGAATTGTTATCCAAATTACATCTCAACTACGTCATGGAGGCTATTCAAGTGACTATGCTTATAAAAGCAAGTCATTGTAGGCAGAGGCCAAGCTGATTTAGAGCAGAATTTGGAAAAGAAGTGTCTGTGGCCTGTTTAAGGAAATATCCCAACCCACACCTGAGATGATTTAAGGACTCTACAGCAAATCTAAACAAAGGTAGTATTTTCACCCGATTCCTCCTGATTGAGAGTCCATTACTTTAACCACAATGCCAATTCATTCAATTAATCTGATTGTAGTGTGAACCATTTGATGCAAGAGAATTCATAAAATAATTTCTTAGTCAACTAAATTGACAAGCATTTGAATGAAATAACAATTTTTAGGAATAATGCTTGACAATATGTAAAAAATAAAATGAAAAATCAGGTCTTATGTCCCTAGGTAAGATGATCCAGTGGCAAATATGCAACTGTATTTTCCCAAATGGATTGTAAGCACAGAAATAAATAAAGAGGGCAATGAAAAATCCAAGGTGAATTGCAAACCCCTGACACCACTCCTCAAATAAGAGGAGACTGAGAAGCAGATAGGCAAATAAAAAATAATAAAAAGAGAGAGAGACATTTTGTATGTAACTCAGACCTTTACAGTAAACGACTGTAAAAGGATACAAAAAAATAACTGGATAAATCATGAAGTAAAAACAGCAAGAGAGAAACTTAGACTTTTCCAATATGCAATGATAAATAATAATAACAATAATAATAGACTAAAGGTAGAATTTAAGAACTATCAGGATTACTATAAAGATCTTCTGCTAGAAACTAAAAGTAAATATGTAGCCACAATGTTAAGAAACTCTACTAACACAGGTTTAGCTGTTTGGAAAGTAATAAATAGCTTTAGGGATTGTAAGGACAGATCAACAAGTGATTTTACTATAAACCATAAAGGGCATATCATGAAATGTCAATGTCAGATTGCAAATGTTTTTAATGAGTACTTTTCTTCTGTTGGAAAATCTGTCAATGACCATTTTAAGAATCTTCAGCATAGATATAGGGGCATTCCAATCAAACAAAGTATATACTTGGCCCCAACCAATAACAAGGAAGTCAAAAACATAGTAATGTCATTAAAAATACAAAATCAGCAGGCTATGATGGATTGTCTATCAGTACACTGAAAAGATGCATAGACAACATATCTGATGACATGGCCACAGCAATAAATGATGTAATTGCATCAGCTTGTTTCCCAGATAGTCTAAAGACAGCACAAGTAACCCCGATTCACAAGAAAGGTGATAAATCTAAAATTGAAAACTACCGCCCCATCTCAATCTTACCTGCATTTTGTAAGGTACTTGAGAAAGTTATTTATACTAGACTAATGACATTCCTGAGTCAACACAATTTAATATTTGAAAATCAGAATGGCTTTATGAAAAACAAGTCAACATCAGTAGCAGCAGCACATTTAATAGACAAAATAGTAACGGGCATAGAGAACAAGGAGTATGTAACTGGAGTGTTCCTTGATCTAGAAAAAGGTTTTGATTGTGTCAACATCACCATATTACTTGACAAGCTGTGGAACCTGGGTATCAGAGGAACTGGCTATGAGCTAATAAAATCGTATATGAGCAATAGAAAACAATTTGTCTTGCTTAAAACAAACAGTGGGCCTTACAAATCTAAAATTACAGACATCAAATATGGAGTGCCTCAAGGTTCTGTCTTGGGGCCCCTTCTTTTCTTGATTTATGTTAATGATATACAGTATTGTTCCCCTAACTGTACAAAACTATTGTATGCAGATGACACATCAATAGTGTGTAAACACAAAGACTATGAGAGTCTGGAGGTACAGTGCAACAGTGTAACTAATGAAATAGTCAAGTATTTTAATGAAAGCCATCTAAATGTAAGTGCTTCAAAGACTGCAATGATGGAATTTAAGACAAGGAAACAAATAGAATTTGACATGAAATTATCCATAGGAAATGCCATTGTAAAAAAGGAAAAATGGACAAAGTTCTTGGGAATTACAATCCAGGACAGCCTCAAATGGGACATGCATATTGATTCCTTAGCATGTAAGCTGTCGAAGAATGTGTTTGCTATAAATATGATTAGCAAATATTGTAAGGACATGGGTGTACTAAAAACTGCTTATCATGCCCTATTCTCATCAAACTTAAACTATGCTGTAGAAATATGGGGTGCAACAACTCAAGCCAACCTAAGTACATTATTAATACTACAGAAAAAAGTTATCAGAATTATTTGTGGTGCCAAACCTCGAGAATCATGTCGGAATCTGTTCCCAAAATTAGGTGTGCTTACTATTATAGGTGTGTACATGTTGAAAGTTATATTGCTTGTGAAAACAATAAATCCAAATTTCAACTGTGACCTGCACCAATATGATACAAGGCAAAAGTTCAGATACCATGTAAATAGCCACAGAACAGCTTTATATGAAAAAAATGCACTTCATGCTGGGCTGAAGCTAGCCAATGCCCTACCAAAAAGGCTCACAACCCTTCCAACTAACAAATTAAAAGATCAGCTAAAAAGAATTCTAATAGAAAACCTTTTTTATTCCCTAGACGAGTATTATATCTGTATGAAAAGTGTTTCATAAGTATATCAATCTCATAGTTTTAAGTAACCTACAACTAATATAATGTTGATAAAAACAATATTTGTAATATCGTGATTGTATAATACCAGATGTAAAATCAATCAAAATGTAAAATTTATTAATACAAACAAATCTTTAGTTTGTAATTTATAAACTGACGTATTCAGAAGAATAATCTGTATGATGTCCTGAAACTGTATTATTTCTAGGTATTGTATTTGATTATTCAATGTTGAATAAATATTATTATTATTATTATGTGTGCTTCTTACCTCTCTGAAGATGGACTTTATATGAAAGGTCTGTTGGTAACAGCTTTCTCTGTTAAACGAATAATGACTGCTCCATTTTATGTGATTAGATGAAATGTCAGTCAACGTAACAACTAATGACACTCTAACCTCTCTGATAAACACAAACTACCTGTATGGGGATTTTACATAAAATAAGGGAAAGGCAACCACTCATCTATGACAGTCTGACATGTGGCACGTAGATACACTAATAGAGAACAGCACTGACACTAACCTCTGAGCTCTTTCTCTTTTTCTAGCATAATTACACACATTCACAACTGTATCTACTTTAGCTAGAAAAAGAGCAGGAGCTCAAAAGCTGGTGTGAATACCATTTCCTGATGTTGTTGTTGTTGTTGTTGTTGTGGTCTTCAGCCCTGAGACTGGTTTGAGGCAGCTCTCCATGCTACTCTATCCTGTGCAAGCTTCTTCATCTCCCAGTAACTACTGCAACCTACATCCTTCTGAATCTGCTTAGTGTATTCATCTCTTGGTCTCCCTCTACAATTTTTACCCTCCACGCTGCCTTCCAATACTAAATTGGTGATCCCTTGATGCCTCAGAACATGTCCTACCAACCGATCCCATCTCCTAGTCAAGTTGTGCAACAAACTCCTCTTCTCCCCAATTCTAATCAATACCTCCTCATTACTTATGTGATCTACCCATCTAATCTTCAGCATTCTTCTGTAGCACCACATTTTAAAAGCTTCTATTCTCTTCTTGTCCAAACTATTTATCGTCCATGTTTCCCTTCCATACATGGCTGCACTCCATACAAATACTTTCAGAAACAACTTCCTGACACTTAAATCTATACTCGATGTTAACAAATCTGCCTTCTTCAGAAACGCATTCCTTGCCATTGCCAGTCTACATTCAATATCCTCTCTACCTCAACCATCATCAGTTATTTTGTTCCCCAAATAGCAAAACTCCTTTACTACTTTAAGTGTCTCATTTCCTAATCTAATCCCCTCAGCATCACCCGACTTAATTCAACTACATTCCATTATCCTTGTTTTGCTTTTGTTGATGTTCATCTTCTAACCTCCTTTCAAGACACTGTCCATTCCGTTCAACTGCTCTTCCAAGTCCTTTGCTGTCTCTGACAGAATTACAATGTCATCGGCGAACCTCAAAGTTTTTATTTCTTCTCCATGGATTTTAATACGTACTCTGTATTTTTCTTTTGTTTACTTCACTGCTTGCTCAATATAGAGATTGAATAACATTGGGGAGAGGCTACAACCCTGTCTCACTCCCTTCCCAACCACTGTTTCCCTTATGTGCCCCTCGACTCTTATAACTGCCATCTGGTTTCTGTACAAATTGTAAATAGCCTTTTGCTCCCTGTATTTTACCCCTGCCACCTCCAGAATTTGAAAGAGAGTATTCCAGTCAACATTGTTAAAAGCTTTCTCTAAGTCTAAAAATGCTAGAAACATAGGTTTGCCTTTCCTTAATCTAGCTTCTAAGATAAGTCGTAGGGTCAGTATTGCCTCATGTGTTCCAATATTTCTATGGAATCCAAACTGATCTTTCCCGAGGTAGGCTTCTACTAGTTTTTCCATTCGTCTGTAAATAATTCGCATTAGTATTTTGCAGCCATGACTTATTAAACTGATAGTTCGGTAATATTCACATCTGTCAACACCTGCTTTCTTTGGGATTGCAATTATTATATTCTTCTTGAAGTCTGAGGGTATTTCATCTGTCTCATATATCTTGCTCACCAGATGGTAGAGTTTTGTCAGGACTGGCTCTCCCAAGGCTGTCAGTAGTTCTAATGAAATGTTATCTACTCCCGGGGCCTTGTTTCGACTCAGGTCTTTCAGTGCTCTGTCAAACTCTTCACGCAGTATCATATCTCCCATTTAATCTTCATCTACATCCTCTTCCATTTCCATAATATTGTCCTCAAGTACATCGCCCTTGTATAGACCCTCTATATACTCCTTCCACCTTTCTGCTTTCCCTTCTTTGCTTAGAACTGGGTTTCCATCTGAGCTCTTGATATTCATACAAGTGGTTCTCTTTTCTCCAAAGGTCTCTTTAATTTTCCTGTAGGAGGTATCTATCTTACCCCTGGTGAGACAAGCCTCTACATCCTTACATTTGTCCTCTAGCCATCCCTGCTTAGCAATTTTGCACTTCCTTTCGATCTTATTTTTGAGACATTTGTCTTCCTTTTTGCCTGCTTCATTTACTGCAATTTTATATTTTCTCCTTTCATCAATTAAATTCAATATTTCTTCTGTTACCCAAGGATTTCTAGCAGCCCTCGTCTTTTTACCTACTTTATCCTCTGCTGCCTTCACTACTTCATTCCTCAAAGCTACCCATTCTTCTTCTACTGTATCTCTTTCCCCCATTCCTGTCAATTTTTCCCTTATGCTCTCCTTGAAACTCTGTACAACCTGTGGTTCTTTCAATTTATTCAGGTCCCATCTCCTGAAATTCCCATCTTTTTGCAGTTTCTTCAGTTTTAATCTACAGTTCATAACCAATAGATTGTGGTCAGAGTCCATATCTGCCCCTGGAAATGTGTTACAATTTAAAACCTGGTTCCTAAATCTCTGTCTTACCATTATATAATCTACATGAAACCTGTCAGTATCTCCAGGCTTCTTCCATGTATACAACCTTCTTTTATGATTCTTGAACCAAGTGTTAGCTATGATTAAGTTGTGCTCTGTGCAAAATTCTACCAGACGGCTTCCTCTTTCATTTCTTCCCCCCAATCCATATTCACCTACTACGTTTCCTTCTCTCCTTTTTCCTACTACCGAATTCCAGTCACCCATGACTATTAAATTTTCATCTCCCTTCAGTATCTGAATAATTTCTTTTATTTCATCATACATTTCTTCAATTTCTTCGTCATCTGCAGAGCTGGTTGGCATATAAACTTGTACCACTGTGGTAGGCGTGGGCTTCGTGTCTATCTTGGCCACAATAATGCGTTCACCATGCTGTTTGTAGTAGCTTACCCACACTCCTATTTTTTTATTCATTATTAAACCTACTCCTGCATTACCCCTATTTGATTTTGTATTTATAACCCTGTATTCGCCTGACCAAAAGTCTTGTTCCTCCTGCCACCGGACTTCACTAATTCCCCACTATATCTGACTTTAACCTATCCATTTCCCTTTTTAAATTTTCTAACCTACCTGCCCGATTAAGGGATCTGACATTCCACGCTCCGATCCGCAGAATGCCAGTTTTCTTTCTCCTGATAACAACATCCTCCTGAGTAGTCCCCGCCTGGAGATCCGAATGGGGGACTATTTTACCTCCGGAATATTTTACCCAAGAGGACGCCATCATCATTTAACCATACAGTAAAGCTGCATGCCCTCGGGAAAAATTACGGCCGTAGTTTCCCTTTGCTTTCAGCCGTTCGCAGTACCAGCACAGCAAGGCCGTTTTGGTTAGTGTTACAAGAGCAGATCAGTCAATCATCCAGACTGTTGCCCCTACAACTACTGAAAAGGCTGCTGCCCCTCTTCAGGAACCACACATTTGTCTGGCCTCTCAACAGATACCCCTCCGTTGTGGTTGCACCTATGGTACAGCTATCTGTATCGCTGAGGCACACAAGCCTCCCCACCAACGGCAAGGTCCATGGTTCCTGGGGGGGGGGGGGGGGGGGGGGGGAGCGTTTTCTGTTATGTGTATCTATACGCTACACATCAGTCTGCTGTAGGTGAGTGATTACATACTGTTGCATCCAGGAATTTTCATTAGCATTATGTATGAGAATTCAGTAGATTAACAGTTCTCCTTGTACATGTTGTTGTAACTTAGTCATGCACTGATGTCGGTACAGATATAAACTTTCCAGGTTGGTGCAATTACTATAAGTTCTAATGGACCTGGTCTTCCTCGACTCAGTTATCTATCTGTGCAGTATTAGTGATGGTTGACAGATACTGCTCTAATAAATAGTATTATGGCATCTTGACTACGCAGTGCACACAGCATGCCAAAATCATATCAGTTAAGGATAATTTAATATTGGAAGCAATTAGTCCACTAATAGTCCTATATATGATCATGGGACAAGAGTCATATAGACTTATACCTACCAAGGAAAACCAAACAAAAAGTCCAAAACAGTGTTTCTATTAGTGAATAAAATTGTATGATAAACTTCCTAAGGAAATTACAGATATTGCTAAAATACATTTGTACAAAAAGGCAGTGCTTTTGCAAGCAAGTCATGTGTCAGGATCTATAGTGCTTGATGGTAATGTCTTGCTGATACAGTTCCCCCCTTCCTAGGTGGACTGAGGGGAGGACAGGAAAGAAGAGCATATTGGAATATTTGTGACTCAGGAATTTGTTGTCCGAACAGGTTTGAGTTTTTGCAAGGATCATAGGAACAGCTTCATGGCCCACAAGTCATCAGCGGGTGTTCCTATTGTGTGTGGTTATGAAGAGCAAAATTATATTTTATATTAATAGTTACCAGAAGAAATTTGTGTGTGAATCAAAGAACAGTGTATAACAGTGACGAACCAAATGAGGTGATGCAGCTGTTAAGGCGCTGACCTCATATTTGGGAGGATAGTGTTTGCTTTGTCCAGCAATTCTGATTTTGGTTCTCTGTGGCTTTCCTAGATCACTTCAGGCAAATCCTGGGAAGCTTCCGTCATCAAGGCCAAGGGCAATCACCTGTCCTATTCTTATAAAGCATACTTGAGTATTAAATGTATATCTATATTCTGAGCCATTGATTTTCATTGTGTTACTGTGACAAGTTTCATATCATTGTGAGATGCTCCTTGGATGAAATAAATAAGTAACCAAATAAATATAATAGAGGGAAACATTCCAAAGCATCCCATAATAGCAATTAACACTAGACGGCAACAATGTTTGACAAGTTTTATATAATTACTAATTACCATTAGCATAAGTCTCTGCTTATAATTAATATTAGGCATGTAGGTAAATACGCCAAAGTGAATTGATTCTTTGCCTACAAATGTCTCACTTCATAAATTCTGGAGTATTTAAAAGTAATTATTGGTACTTATCAGCTTTTTCACTTGAGTCATAAGAAGGCAAATAGTAATACAGCTACATAAAACCATATTTATTTCCACTTTCAGAACCGGGAAATCCACGATTCCCGGATACTTGGTTTAATGTACAAATACAGTTGATTGGTTTTATGTCCTAAGAATATCAGAGGTTTTTATTATTACAAACAGCATGGTAGCTGACTTCTTATTTGTGTTATTGTCTAGTTGTCACTTGTGTAATGAAGCATAGTGATCACACACATGTATAAAATGATGAAAATCAATTTTCTCACTCAAACATGTTGCTAATGCATGCTCTTCTCCCAAGAGTCTCACCATCTTTTTCAAGTTCATGACATTTTGACAATCTGTTAATTAAATTCCTTGAAGGCTGAACACACTGGTGTGATACACTTGTTGATGTACAGGGTTCAGAATTGTTACTTTGAGATTCTGTAGAATCATAATAGTTACCTGTATTAAAAGTTCGATCTGTTACTCTTAATGTCCCTAGGATTACTTCACACACGTAACTATGAAATTGTGTCATTTTCTTAACAGTACTGAAATGTACTTCACTTACGAACAACAGGACAATGATAAGAATAATCATCTCATGTCAGTATTGTAGAATAGTCAAAAGCATAAAACTTAGTTAAGTTTACAGCCTTGTGGGATAGACAGGATGTCATGCTTAAACAGATACACAGCACCTGAAGAAAGGTAAAGCATTACTTGCTAATACATCCACAGCATTCAGAGGGTTAAGACACAGTTGTGTGAGTGTTGCATAATTTTTGCATCATTAAATTTTGCTTTAAAGTGCATATATTTATTTTATCATCAGTTCCCTTCATAATGAAGAAATTGACAGAGAAGTCTGTATACCAGCCATAAATGAAATAACAAATTTGGCTTGGAAATATGTCTGGAAACTTTTGATAAAGGAAGCAAAACAATTCTGGCAGTATGGCATACTCTAAACATTTATTGCATAACAACTGTCCTTACATGCACACTGTGCATTAATACTGGTACATTTGTAGCTATTCCCTACAGTTTTATTACTTAAATTATATAAAATATAATTTAGTATCATCACCGTGTTCAGACTTCAGCACTGAGATGGATGCACCAGTGCTGGACATTCAAAGTTGTGTGATTTCACAGCCAACACCTGACAGTGTGAAGACCTTGTGAGTCAATAAGATCCTCTGGTAGCATAGGCGATGAGGGAAGCGAGTGTGCATTTCATGTTGAGTTGTGTTTATGTATCTGAAGCTTTCCAATCACCGACATAACTGTTTGCACCCAGTGACACCCTTATTCTAAGTTATTGTCTCAGTTTGCAATTCATGTTTTGTTTGCACACTGTTGATGATTCTTTTGGCTTCATGTCCGACTTCCTCACAGTATGTCCTTTTTGTACGTATTTGTGTACAGTTAACACTGTCATCCATTCAGCATTTTTCAGCCACTTATTGTTACCAGAGAAACAGTGTAGAAGCATTTCCCCACCTGAGCAGTGTGTTATAAAAGTGATGAGATTGACTCTTTCATGTTCAATAGCTCATAATGATAAATCAACAGATTCTGGAGATTTGGCAGCATCAAATAACACTGTAGGAATAACAGCACAAACAGATGCGGCTACAACAACTACAGCACAAGGAGATGCAGGAGCTGATCAAGCAGAATGTGGAGCTGATCAAAAATATGGGTATGCAACCTGTGGGTAAGCACGTATTGGGCAAACTTAATCCCTGCCATTTTTTGTGTTCAATGACAGTATAGAGGTCAGAAATCTACCCGCATCAATTGATTTCAGTTGATTGCAAGGTAAGAAACTTACCAGATCAAGTCATCTACAGTGCTATTTAACTTATCAGTAGTAGTAGCCTTTACAAAACCATTCAAAAGCTTGTCTCCACATGCATATTATAGCACTGGTAATTACTGAATGATGGAGTCTGCTGAGTGGACATTTCTGCAATCAAACTTATACTGTGGCAGTGCAACTGCAGTTTAACCAACATGAAAAGTATAGTGATAGGACTTGCACGTCCTGGATAGCGGATTTACAAGGCCATGCCTGTAAATGCATGTCTTAATGTATGAATTGTGGGGCTTTGTATGCTGGCATTTTAATCAGTGATGTAGTTATCAGATTAGCACTGTGTAATGAGGTCCAGAATAGAGATTTGGATTTGTCAGACCCCAAACTAGGCACATTTACAAATACTGCCAAAAGTCTGATGTGTCAGCAGCAGCTCAAAATGTGTTTTCAGATAGTTGGCAAACAGATCAGCTCACCTCCACATGCCAGCAAGTTAGTCCCCTGCATGATACTCAGGATCAGTACTGCACAAGGAAATGCTGCTTGCTCTCAAGTACGTGTAAAAGGACTAAGTAAACAGGCACAACATAGCCAGGCATCTCTATGCGTATTACATCCTTTATATCATAAGAAAAATTTCCTCTCATTATCAGATTTGCCACAATCGATGCTTAAGTCATGTGCAAGCTGTTGGACACATCATGAGTGTCATGAGGGCCCTCATTTTTTTCAACACATTTTAGTCTGCTACAAGTGAGGGCTCTTAGCAGCAGTGTGCCTGCGCAGGAAAACAGCAATATGAGGGCAAAGGGCAGGTAAACAGCAATGTGAGGGCAAAGGGCAGGTAAACAGCAATATGAGGGCAAAGGGCAGGTAAACAGCAATATGAGGGCAAAGGGCAGGTAAACAGCAATATGAGGGCAAAGGGCAGGTAAACAGCAATGTGAGGGCAAATTGCTGTATCAGCAAATAATGAGAACATGGAATCACAAATCATTTTGGTGGTTGTAAGTTCTCTGTCAGCTGTGTATATATTTTTTTAGATGGATTCGCCGCATTTAGTTTCCAAGTACTGGATGAGGTGAACTTGGTGTCCAGCTCAGTACCATTCTTGGATTTAAAACTATTATTAGAGAATAATAAGCAGTTATTTCAATCAATGCTGGGTTGGGCAAAATAGTTTGAAGCACGTGTTTCACTCAAGCAGCCCACTGTGCCTAAATTTTGTTGGGCACGGCCAGTTTCATTTGCAATGCATCATGCAGTAAAGACTGACTTTAGACAGGTTGGACTTGGGGATCAGTTAGTCAGTGTGTGACTACCATGGTCTTAGTGAAGAAAGCAAATGGGTCCACCAGAATTTGAGGTGAGTATAAGGCCACGATTAACAAGAAAACGAAACACTTACCCAATCTCTTGGCCAGAGGAACTTACAGCAAACTTATTCAGGAACAGTGTTTTTCAAGATTTATTTGAAGCAGTTACCTCCAGATACAGATACACAGAAAATCCTGATACTAAATATGCCACTTGAAATGTATCAACACAATAAGTTACGTTCTGGGGTCACCTCAGCCCCACAAATTTTCCAAACATACACAAAGCAATTAAGTCAAGGTATTCTGAAGTGCATAAACTACTGGGGTAACATTCAGGTGATGGCTGCCGCAAGGGGAGAGCACAAATGAAACTTATAAACACTATTTCATTGGCTACTCGAGAACGAAAGACATTGTAACCTAGACAAAGGCAAGTATTTGGGGCATATGTTCAGCAGCAAAGGGATCACACCAACAACAGAGCATGTTGATGCTGGCCCCAAAAAACTTAAAAGAATTGCAGAGTTTTCTGGGGAAAGTGAACTACAACTCAAGACTGTTTCCCCAGGCAGCTTATCCCACACATCCATCAAACCATTTGGAGAAGAAAGGCATTCCGTTCATTTGGTCTCCTGAGCATCACAAAGCATTCTTGCAGTTGAAAACAGACCTGAGGTCAGCCCCATGCTTAGTGACGTACACACTGGGCAAGCTCCTGGCCCTTGCAACTCGCATGTCACAATACAGGTTTGGAGCCTTTCTCTCGCATAAGAAATCCAATGGTGCAAAGCAACCAAATGTTTTTGTGTCTAAGATGCTCTCTCAGTCACAGCAAAACTATTTACAAATTGAGAAGCAGGTGTTGGCCAATGTTAATTGCATTAAAAAATTCCCCTTTTTTCTACATGGGAATAAGTTCAGTTACTTACAGACCACAAACCCCTTGTTTCTCTTTTTGGTGCATGTTGTCACCTTCCAGACAAAATGGGACAGCATTTGCAATGCTAGACTCCATTCTTCAGCAATTACCATTATAGCATTCGTTTTAAGCCCACTGCACACTGTATGCATATGCTGATGCATTATCATGTCTTCCTATTGGCCCTGACACTGAGTTTGAGCATCTGGAAGCAGTGTACCTTCCAATATTTCCTGATCATTGCTCACGAAACAGCTGTGGTTACTACCCAAGACTTCCTCCTACAGAGAGCTTTATAAGTGGTGCAGAATCAAGTAGTAAGTAGTATTATTGTGGACAGAGGATGCTGAAATTCACACTATTGTTCCACCTCTGCTACGTGGCCACATCCTTCAGCTACTACATACATCCCCCTGGAGGATGTTGAGAATGAACACTTTCGCTCTGTTCCATGTTTACTGACCCAGGACAGACAGGACAATAGAGAATGCAGAGTGTACATGTCAAGCTTGCACTCATAACCAACACCCCCGCGCAAAATGTTTTCCTCGTGGCCTTGACTTGAGAACCCATGGCGTAGGGTACACATTGACTTTACCAGCACTTTTCAGGGTGCAATAAAGTTGCTGGTGGTGGATGTGATCTCCAGTTTTCTATATATAGCATCAGTCTCTTCTGTAACTGCACACACTATGATCAGAGCACTCGCTACCGTTTTTGCCACAGAGGGAGCTCCCCACACAATAGTATATGATAAAACACTTCAGTTTGTTTCAGCAGAACTCAAGGCATCCTGCTGACACAATAGAATACAGCACCTGGCCACCGTCTCTTTCCATCCAACGTAGAACTTGGAAGTGGAGCAGATGGTCAGAACCTTCAAGGTACAGATGAGGAAGACAATGGCGTCATTGCCCATTAAGGAGACCTTAACAGTCTTTCTTGTCATCTACCTACTGCTCCATCCCAGTCAATGAGCGATGCCTCACTGAGGTACTGCATGGACGCAGGTCGCACATGCTCCTGGATCCACTGTGTCCTGCCCCGTGGACCCCGAGCCCTAGTTGCACACCCCACTACCTGCAAGGTGCTATCATATGGGCTTCAACAATTGGCTGGAAGTCAGACTGAGCACTGGGCATCATTCTCAGCCACAAGGGCCACCAAATTTTTCTCCTTGCAGCTGGGCAGGAACACTTGATCAGTCACTGAAGTCAGTTGTGGTTGGGACTTACACAGAAGACATTGCCACCCTCTGAGCCAGCACAGGGGGCTTTGCACTCTCGGCAACTGCACTTTCAGGCAATCCCCCCAGACTGCCAGTGCTCCTAGGTTTGCACAATAGACATGGCCACAGTGCCATTACAAACTGCACCCACGTCATCACTGCGAGCAATGGCAGCAGCTGAGGACCTAACAGGCACAGGACTAGGAATCCATGAAGGTTGTGTCACTTCCTGTAACACTGGCCTTACCAATAGTCCCAATGCCTCAGCAGCAACTGCTGTCTCCAGTGGACCAGGCAGCAAATGAATGAGATGCCATGCAGATGGGAACACAGGAAACTGAGATGCAATTGGAGCCACTGGCAGAGCTACTTACACAATACTCCCCCTTGGCCTGGTGGATGAAGCATAGGTTTGGTTATTTCCAAACTAATGCACCTATTAAAAGGGGGAAGGATTTAGTACTGTCACTAGATTTGCACAATGATATCAAGATGAACGTACCAGTTTTGGCCATTCAGAATTGTACAGTTTCACAGATGTACCTTGGGCATCTTGGACACCATGTGAGCTGTTGGCAAGATCCTCCAGTGGCATAGGCAATGAGGAAAGAGAGTGCACAGTCCTCATTGAGTAGTGTTTTTGTATCTGATATATTCCAGGTGCTGAAATTACTATTGAGATCCAGTGAAACACTTGTTCTAGATGACTTTCTTTAAGGTTTTGTTTGTATGATACTGTCAATTAATTTTGCTTCACAGATGCCTCTTGCACAGTTTGTCCTATCATATTTGTGTATGGCTAGCTGTTGTTCACTCAGTCTTTTTTGGCCACTTACTGTTTCCAGAGAAACTGCATAGTGGCACTCACCCACTGGGGTAGTGCGTTAGAAGACGATGATTGTTAGCTGCGATAGGAGCAATAGAAAAGTGACTTGCACTGTAAATAATAAAATATGGTTAGAGTAATTTTCAAAAATTTTAACTGTGTTCAGACCACAATGTCAACACGGAGAGGGGGAGGGGGAGGGGGAGAGAGAGTTGGAAATACAGAGGAAGAGAAAGAGTACAATGCATTATATTCAATACTTCAATACCTTAAGTATCTACCTATCTGTCTGTCAATACTGCTACTGCATAATGAGCTGTTGTCTTTTACCAAAGTATTGTTTATGACCAAAAACTTGAGTTCATTTCACAAAAACATTTACTATGTGTGCATTATGCTATATAGTAAACATGTCCTACCATATTTAACAGTACCCTGTTGAAACTTAAAAATTCAGTAATGATAAGGAGCAAGAAAAGATTAAGTTGGCTTACCACTTGAAATAGTGCAAGATAGGCATTCCCAACATTATCAAAAGTAATTTTAGAATTAACCCAAGTGTAATTCTTGTATAAACAAGTCTGCATATCATTCACCTCCTGCAATGAAGAATTTTTATTAAATTACATGTTCTAAACACAGGTCACTAATGAAGAAAAATCTACACAAATGACATGTCAGCTTCTAGCTTGCAAAAGAAAAATAAATTATTTAACTTACCTCCACAGGAAGAAGTTCTCCTTTCTCATCAAGGCATTTGAAGAATTTGCCCCCAAAAAACTGCACACCCATGATTGAAAATATAAGCCAGAAGACAAGACACACAAGAAGTACATTGAAAATGGAAGGAATGGCATACATGAGTGCATTCACGACAATCTGAAAAATACAGACCACAAGAAGTATAACTGTGGAATACAATAAACAGTCACATGTAGAATAGGATATACCAGTTCCTTCACTACAAAAGACATATTTATTTTTTGTTTTAATTAATCTGACCACATTTTATATCTATTTTATGGGTGCAATAATCTGTTACTGTTCTTACTAAAACTTAAATATATATATATATTCTTAACTGTAGTAGCATTTCACAGATATGTGTGTGGAGTGTAGGAGACAAAAGTGGAAATTAAGTTACCAGTCAATGAAAGTATATCTTAGAAACTAGGCGGTTAGGCACTGGGTGGTTTTGAATTTTCATATTACACTTTTGTACAAAGATGCATTATAAAAATACAGAAGTTATGAAATCAAGCACCTTTGTGAATTATCAGCACTGATTTGAGCTGAGTCTGTCAACTGTTACTGCAGGACAGGGAAGAAGCGCACATACTAACTGATACATTATGCATTTTTTGTTTAACAGACCATGAACAAATGAGGCAAAAAAGAAAGAGGAGCTGCGAACTTATTTAATTCTGTGTGTTAGCAGTTATGGTACAACCATTTTGACATGTATGTCAAACACTACAGTGTTTATGTGTATCAAGACCAACAGCATCACACTAATGCTGTGTACACAATTTATAGCAAGACACAGTCACCAAAGGGTATTTATGGCTAAATCAAGTTCGTGATGACTGGTACTGCCATACAATGCGGCAGATTATCTTTAAGAACTGTTGAGATAGTATGACATGCACCTGGATCAGGTGAGATATCTGTGAGATTCTACAGAGATTACGCAAAAGAACTTCTTCCTCCACAATGTTTCTCAAACGGAAAAGTGTTATCAAGGCAAAATGGTGTCCCAGAATGTTGTCTGACTACTTCCGGTCCTTATGAAGTGAATTTCTGAGGAAACTGGGATTCCTGATTCTTTACTTTTCTTTGCTCTTATGTTACTCATTTCTTGGATTTCTTTGTGCAAAAACAGGTATCTCATTGCAGTTTGCATTTGGAAGTCTTGTTGTTGTTTGCCAGATAAATATAATACACAGGCTGCTGTAAGCATTTCCAAAAACCATTATTACACAAAAATGGGGCTAGTACAGAGATTCTGTAGATAGATCTCGATTCAGGGATGATATATCTTTCAGAGACAGTGAATATTGTGCTTGTAAGTGAAGAAAAGATCTTCTGTTGACCAGTGCAATTCAAAAAAGTAAACCACCAGTGATATAGGTGAGCTACCATGGATGTCTAACACCCAGCCCCCTAAAGCGTCAACCAGGCTTAGTACACTCAAACCATGGCAACAAGAAAAATTTGATTGTTATCAATGGTGGCCACTAATGTGTGAACATGTATTTGTAATTACACTGAGGTGACAAAAATCATGGGATATCTCCTAATATTGTGTTGGACCTCTCTTTTGCCCAGCATAGTGCAGCAACTTGATGTGGCATGGACTCAAAAAATTTTTGGAAGTCCCCTGCAGACATACTGAACAATGCTGCCTCACTAGCCATCCATAATTGTGAAATTGATGCTGGTGCAGGATATTGTGCACAAACTGACCTCTAGATTATGTCCCATACATGTTAGATGGGTTTCATGTCAGGTGATCTGGGGAGCCAAATAGTTTGCTTGAATTGTCCAAAATGTTCTCCAAACCAATTTTGAGCAATTGTGGCCTGGTGACATGACATCCTTTTCTGGGCACATGAAGTCCCTGAATGGCTGTAAATGATCTCCAAGTAGTGTAACATAACCATTTCCAGGCAATTATTGGTTCAGTTAGATCACAGGACCTCAGCCGACACCAGCTTACACAATGCTTTGTTGACAATTGGTGTCCATGACTTCGTGGGGTCTGCACCACACACAGATTCTATCATCGACTCTTAAAAACTGAAATTGGCACTCATCTGACCAGGCCACAGTTTATCAATTGTCTAAGGTCCAACAGATAGGGTCATCAGCCCAGGAGAAGCACTACAAGAAATGTCGTATTATTAGCAAAAGCACTTGTGTCACTCATCTGCTGCCATAGGCCATTAACAACACATTTTACTATACTGTGATAATGTTTACATTTGTTGTTCATCACACATTGATTTCTGTGGTTATGTCATGCAGTGTTGCTTGTCTGTTAGCAGTGACAACTCTACGCAAATGCTGCTGCTCTCGGTTGTTAAGTGAAGTACATCAGCCACTGAATTGTCCTGGCGAGAGGTAATGTCTGAAACTTGGTATTCTAGGGACACTCTTGACACTGTGGATATCAGAATATTGAATTCCCTAATGATTTCTGAAACAGAATGTCCCACACGTTTAGCTCCAATGACCATTCCATGTTCAAAATCTGTTAATTCAAATTTTGTGGCCATAAACACATCGGAAACCTTTTCACATGAATCACCAGAGTACAAAAGTTCCACCAATGCACTGGCCTTTTATACTTTGTGTACACAATACTTACCCCAATTGTGTATGTGCACATCACTGTCCCATGACTTTTGTCACTTCAATGGAAGAAATGGAAAGAAGGTACAATTGAGTAAGTACCTTACCCTTCTAGCAGTAGTTTATCATTGATGGATACCAAGTGATTTAAAAAAAGCACAGGTTACTCCTATTTTCAAGTAGTATTGCAAAACTAATGCTCATAACCACAGGCTTAGGGTCCTATATTGCCAATGTTAATCTACCATGCAGTTATACAACATGTCCTATGATAATGCTTTATGAAGTTTCTAGAGACCGAAAAATCTCCTCTATAAAAATCAATGGATTCTGTAAACAGAGTACTCGTGAAACACAGCTTTCTCTGTTCATCTGTGAAGTACAAAGTACCAGAGACAAAAATGCCCAGGTAGATAATGTTTCCTAGAAAGTTGTTCTGGCAGAATATAAATACTTGAGCAGTACAGGAGACCACTCACCGAAAAGCAGAAGCACTGACCTGTCAACAGGCACACACAAAAAAAGAAAGAAAACTTGCTAGCTTTTGGAGTAATCTTTTTTTTTTTAGCTAGAGCGAGAAAACACACGCATACACACACACCTCTATGCTCCTACATGCCACAAGCTGGACACACATTACCAGCACTGCATTTCAGCAGGTGGACTAGTTTGGATTGAGTGTTGTCATGGGTGGAGTGGGTAAGGGAGAGAGAGTCAGGAGGCAGGGAGGGGGATTGGGAGCAGGTAGTCCCTAGGCTCTGAGGGAGGCAGCCAGTTTGCTGCCTAGGAATATGTACACTTGGCATCTGATGCACGGTTGTCACAGCCGATGGGAAATGGCACATACTGAAGGTGATCTGGGGATACGAATTGAGTGGGGATGATAGGATGGAGGAAAGGGAAACTGTTGGGTGGAGGGTGAGGGGACAGAGTGTTGCCAAAGATTGAAGCCTCAACAATTAAGGGAATGAAGGATGTGTTGCAAGGATAAATCTCATCTGCGTAGTTCAGGAAAGCTCATGGCGGAGGGGAAGATCCAGATGGCCCAGGTTGTGAAGGAATCATTGAAATTGAGCATGTTATGCTCAGCTGCATGTTGTGCCACTGGGTGGTAAACTTTGTTCTTGGCAACAGTGTGTCAGTGGTCACTCACCTGGTGGACAGCTGGTTGGTAGTCATACAGCAGGGTTGGTACATGACACGGTTGCTTTCACATGTGATTCTGCCTCTGATGGGATAGGATAAGTCCATGACAGGACTGGAGTAAGAAGTGTTGGGTGGACGTGTAGGGCAGGTCTTGCACCTTTGTCTTATACAGGGATATGATCTCTATAACAAGTGGTTGGGAGTTGTAGTGACATAGGGATTGACTAGGATATTGTGTAGATTGGGTGGGCGATGGAACACTACTTTAGGAGGGGTGGGAGGATCTCTCAACACTTTCTCTTCTGTCGCTTCACCTGGTCCTCACCAATGCAATGTGCCATCTTCCTGGATGTTGACCTCCATCTCTCTGATAGCTAAACCCATACCTCTGTCCACATTACACACATTAACCACTTACAGTACCTGCATTCTGATAGCTGCTGTCCTTTTCACAGCAAAAAATACCCCGTACAGTCTGGCCAGCCATTGCCAAGTATTTTGAAAGTCCCCCACCTAGTTTGCAAACAGAGTTCTCAACCCACATCCTCACACACACCCAATCCTCCAACCACCCCTAAGAACCAGCTACAAAAGAGCACTCCCTCGCCACTCTATATCACCCTGCACTGGATCCACTGAACCATATCCTTCTTTGGAGATTGGATTATCTCTGGTCGTGCTCTGAACTGAGGGCTATCCTATCCAAGATCCTTCCAAGCTCTCCTAAAGTGGTGCTCCATTGCCCACCCACTCTACACAACATCCTATACCATCCCTATGCCACTCCAATTCCCATTCCTTTGCAACATAGATCATATCCCCATGGAAGACCAAGATGCAGGCCTGTCCAATACACTCACCCAGCACTTCCAAATCCAGTCCTTTCAGATGCTTACCCTACCACCATCAGAGGCTGGGCTACCTGCTAAAGCAGGCCCTTCATATACCAACTCTGCTGCAAACACTGAATAGTGTTTTATGTTCAAATGACTACCAACCAGGAGTCCAACATGATGAAAACGCACTGCAAATTGTTGCCAAGAATGAAGTTGACCACTCGATGGCACGACATGCAGATGAACATAACATGCTCAATTTCAATGGCTGCTTCACAACCTAGATCATCTGGATCCTTCCCTGCACCACCATCTTTTCTGAACTTCGAAGATGGGGTTATCCTTGCAAAACATCCTTCACTCCCATATCATCCTGGCCTCAATCTCTGGTAAACTACCCAACAGTTTTCCCTTCCTCCATCCTATCACCCCCTCCCAACTCATATTCCATCACCTTTAATTAGTGCCTCTGCCCACTGGCTTTGACAACAGTGCATCACATGCCTAGGCTGTGCACCTGCTACCCCTCCCTCCCATATTCTTAGCCGGCAAACCAGCTGCCTACCTCTGAGCTGCCAGCAACCCACTCCAAATCCCTCTATCCCTCTCCCTGCCTCTGGCCGCTCCTCCCCCCCTCCCCCCCTCTCTCTCTCTCTCTCTGCCCACCCTACCCAACACATCTCCCATTCCTGCCTATAGCATCTACTGAAATGCAACATTGGCACTGTGTGTCCAGCCAGCATCACAATGCAAGGGCATAGATGTGTGTATTCATGTGTGTGAGTGTGTGTTTTTGTTTTCTGTTTGTCTTTGCACTTTAGTTCGAGAAAGCATTATTCCAAACCTGGAAAGTTTTCTTTCTTTTTTGAGTGCACCTGTCGATGTCTCAACACTTCTGCTTTTCCATGAGTGGTCTTCTTCACTCCTAGGGTATTTAATGGGAGGTATTGTGTTCCTTGACATCTGGAAGGCATTTGGTACAATCCTGAACTGTTTTTCAGTGAACAAAATATGATTTCACTGAGTATCAGATCAAATTTGTGACTGGATTCAATATTTCTGAAGGTTGCAATACCAGAAGACTGTAATAAAGTATAGAAAGAACTGGGGAAGAGCACAGTGCAGGTGCTTGTAAATAAATGTTACATATTCTGCATAAATAGGCGAAAGAGATCCATTATTGTTTGATTATGCTGCTGGTGAAAAAATTACTGCCAATGGTAACCCCCCCCCCCCCCCCCCCCAAGGAACCATGGAACTTGCCGTTGGTGGGGAGGCTTGTGTGCATCAACAATACAGATAGCAGTACCGTAGGTGCAACCACAATGGAGGGGTATCTGTTGAGAGGCCAGACAAACATGTGGTTCCTGAAGAGCGGCAGCAGCTTTTTTAGTAGTAGCAGGGGCTACAGCCTGGATGATAGACTGATCTGGCCTTGTAACATTAACCAAAACGGCCTTGCTGTGACAGTACTGCGAACGGCTGAAAGCAAGGGGAAACTACGGCCGTAATTTTTCCCGAGGACATGCAGCTTTACTGTATGATTAAATGATGATGGCATCCTCTTGGGTAAAATATTCCAGAGGTAAAATAGTCCCCCATTCAGATCTCCAGGTGGGGGCTACTCAAGAGGACATCATTATCAGGAAAAAGAAAACTGGCGTTCTACGGATCGGAGAGTGGAATGTCAGATCTCTTAATCGGGCAGGTAGGTTAGAAAATTTAAAAAGGGAAATGGATAGGTTAAAGTTAGATATTGTGGGAATTAGTGAAGTTCAGTGGAGGGAGGAACAAGACTTTTCGTCACATGAATACAGGGTTATAAATACAAAATCAAATGGGGGTAATGCAGGAGTAGGTTTAATAATGAATAAAAAAAATAGGAGTGTGGGTAAGCTACTACAAACAGCATAGTGAACGCATTATTGTGGCCGACCTCGGGGAAGATCAGTTTGGATTCCGTAGAAATGCTGGAACACGTGAGGCAATACTGACCCTACGACTTATCTTAGAAGAAATATTAAGGAAAGGCAAACCTACGTTTCTAGCATTTGTAGACTTAGAGAAAGCTTTTGCCAATGTTGACTGGAATACTCTCTTTCAAATTCTGGAGGTGGCAGGGGTAAAATACAGGGAGCGAAAGGCTATTTACTACAATTTGTACAGAAACCAAATGGCAGTTATATGAGTCGAGGGACGTGAAAGGGAAGCAGTGGTTGGGAAGGGAGTGAGACAGGGTTGTAGCCTCTCCCCGATGTTATTCAATCTCTATATTGAGCAAGCAGTGAAGGAAACAAAAGAAAAATTCGGAGTAGGTATCAAAATCCATGGAGAAGAAATAAAAACTTTGAGGTTTACCGATGACATTGTAATTCTGTCAAAGACAGCAAAGGACTTGGAAGAGCAGTTGAACGGAATGGACAGTGTCTTGAAAGGATGTTATAAGATGAACATCAACAAAAACAAAATGAGGATAATGGAATGTAGTCAAATTAAGTTGGGTGATGCTGCGGGAATTAGATTAGGAAATGAGACACTTAAAGTAGTAAAGGAGTTTTGCTATTTGGGGAGCAAAATAACTGATGATGGTTGAAGTAGAGAGGATATAAAATGTAGACTGGCAATGGCAAGGAAAGCGTTTCTGAAGAAGAAAAATTTATTAACATCGAGTATTGATTTAAGTGTCAGGAAGTCATTTCTGAAAGTATTTGTATGGAGTGTAGCCCATGTATGGAAGTGAAACATGGACGATAAATAGTGTAGATAAGAAGAGAATAGAAGCTTTCAATATGTGGTGCTACAGAAGAATGCTGAAGATTAGATGGGTAGATCACGTAACTAATGAGGAGGTATTGAATAGAATTTGGGAGAAGAGGAGTTTGTGGCACAACTTAACTAGAAGAAGGGATCGGTTGGTAGGACATGTTCTGAGGCATCAAGGGATCACCAATTTAGTACTGGAGGGCAGCGTGGAGGGTACAAATCATAGAGGGAGACCAAGAGATGAATACACTAAGCAGATTCAGAAGGATGTAGGCTGCAGTAGGTACTGGGAGATGAAGAGGATTACACAGGATAGAGTAGCATGGAGAGCTGCATCAAAGCAGTCTCAGGACTGAAGACCACAACAACAACAACAACAACAACAACAACTGTCCAGACCAACCTTAAGTAGAATGACCACATAAAACTAACTGTAGGAATAGCAGATGCCAGGCTGAGAGACATTGGAAGAATGCTGCTGGTGAAAAAATTACTGTCAATGGTAACAATTGTAAATTACCTAGGCATGGCTGTCCAGACCAACCTAAAGTAGAATGACCACATAAAAATAACTGTAAGAATAGCAGATGCCAGGCTGAGTGACATTGGAAGAATCCTGAGGAAATGTAATTTAGCCACAAAAGAAGTACTTTTTTTTTGTACCACACCTGTTTGATTCATCCTTGATAATTGCTCATCAGTGCAAAATCCTTACCAAGTTTTTAAAAGAGGAGACTGAGAAGATTTGGTGAAGAATGGCATGTATTGTCACGGGATTGTTTAGTAAGTGCAAGAACACTCTGAAGATATTCAACAAACTCCAGTGATAGGTTCAACCAGGAATCATTGTTTAGCAATGAGAGGTTTACTGTTGAAATTCTGAGGGAGTACATTCCAAGAAGAGGCAGACAATATATTACTTCTTCCCACAAATGTTTACACTTATTATTGAAAGTACAATCATTCGGGGTATCGATAGAAATTTGTGACTGGATTGAATATACAGGGTTATTACAAATGATTGAAGCGATTTCACAGCTCTACAATAACTTTATTATTTGAGATATTTTCACAATGCTTTGCACACACATACAAAAACTCAAAAAGTTTTTTTAGGCATTCACAAATGTTCGATATGTGCCCGTTTAGTGATTCGGCAGATATCAAGCCGATAATCAAGTTCCTCTGACACTCGGCGCAGCATGTCCTCATCAATGAGTTCAAAAGCATCGTTGATGCGAGCTCGCAGTTCTGGCACGTTTCTTGGTAGAGGAGGTTTAAACACTGAATCTTTCACATAACCCCACAGAAAGAAATCGCATGGGGTTAAGTCGGGAGAGCGTGGAGGCCATGACATGAATTGCTGATCATGATCTCCACCACGACCGATCCATCGGTTTCCCAATCTCCTGTTTAAGAAATGCCGAACATCATGATGGAAGTGCGGTGGAGCACCATCCTGTTGAAAGATGAAGTCGGCGCTGTCTGTCTCCAGTTGTGGCATGAGCCAATTTTCCAGCATGTCCAGATACACGTGTCCTGTAACGTTTTTTTCGCAGAAGAAAAAGGGGCCGTAAACTTTAAACCGTGAGATTGCACAAAACACATTAACTTTTGGTGAATTCTGAATTTGCTGCACGAATGCGTGAGGATTCTCTACCGCCCAGATTCGCACATTGTGTCTGTTCACTTCACCATTAAGAAAAAATGTTGCTTCATCACTGAAAACAAGTTTCGCACTGAATGCATCCTATTCCATGAGCTGTTGCAACCGCGCCAAAAATTCAAAGCGTTTGACTTTGTCATTGGGTGTCAGGGCTTGTAGCAATTGTAAACGGTAAGGGTTCTGCTTTAGCCTTTTCCGTAAGATTTTCCAAACCGTCGGCTGTGGTACGTTTAGCTCCCTGCTTGCTTTATTCGTTGACTTCCGGGGGCTACGCGTGAAACTTGCCCACACGCGTTCAACCGTTTCTTCGCTCACTGCAGGCCGACCCGTTGATTGCCCCTTACAGAGGCATCCAGAAGCTTTAAACTGCGCATACCATCGCCGAATGGAGTTAGCAGTTGGTGGATCTTTGTTGAACTTCGTCCTGAAGTGTCGTTGCACTGTTATGACTGACTGACGTGAGTGCATTTCAAGCACGACATACGCTTTCTCGGCTCCTGTCGCCATTTTGTCTCACTGCGCTCTCAAGCGCTCTGGCGGCAGAAACCTGAAGTGCGGCTTCAGCCGAACAAAACTATATGAGTTTTTCCACGTATCTGTAGTGTGTCGTGACCATATGTCAATGAATGGAGCTACAGTGAATTTATGAAATCGCTTCAATCATTTGTAATAGCCCTGTATTTTCATAGGGAGGATGCAGCATTTAATCTTGGATGGAGACTCATTGAAGGATGCAGAAGTAATTCTAATAGCAGTTACCTATGATAGATAACTAACAGCAGTTATCTATAATAAACCAGTACCTTGGGGGAAAGGGGTGAGGGGAACAAATAGAACCTGAATAGCAATTCAAGTGGAGCAACAATTACAAACTTGCTTCAAATGTAAAATTCTGCAGTTCACAAAATGAAAAACAGTAGAGTCCTCTGATTATGATATCAATGAGTCACAAATGGAATCAGTCAGTCATACAAAAACCTTGACCAGAGAATTTGTAGCTCTTCACTAATGAAGCTTGATGTGTAACATTAAAATCTCTGGTCTGAAGAGGAATAGTTCTGTTTGGCCAACATTTATGTCATATTTCTGCTATCTTAATCACTGATTGCTGATACACTGTACAGTACATCTTCTCAGTATGGGAGTCATTCAGGCTATTCTTCTGAATGTTACATTTTCTCAAATATTAGTATAGGTACTACACGAGATCATTATTTTGGCTATGATTACACATGAGTTATGGAAAGACTTGCACATAATATATATATATATATATATATATATATATATATATATATATATATATATATATATACTGTTCTGATAAGAATCAACACATTTCTTTTTGAGGGGAAACTGTCACAAACTCTATTGCAATGAACAACCAAGCTGAGTTGACATGACGACAGTGTCTAAAAACATATAGTCTGATTGCTGCGTGTTGGCATCTGACACTTGTTGGGTATTCACATCACTAAAGAAATGTGGCAATACTGCATTTATTTTGGAGGAAAAAGATACAGTGGCACTAAATGGGTTAGGCACACTATGATTGTGTGAGGAATAAGTAATGTTTAAATAATGTGGACTCTCACAGAAATACTAACGTGTTGGTATGGGTAACTGAAAAATGAATGAGAATTTTTTATATAAATTACATGCATATTTCTGTTTAAAGTTAAGGACATTTATTCATAGAGTGTATGGTTAATTCTTTGCATTGAAAAATTCTTTACTGTTTTGTATGTGATTATGCAACAACTGCAAGTACATAACCTTAAAATAAAACAAATTTTCATTCTAAAGAAATGAGATAACTTCTTTTTTGACTAGTTCCTGAGAAACCTAGAATGATAACAGAGCACTGACTTTTACGCACAAGAAAACTCTTAAGTCAAGATTACACACAAGAAAACTATTAAGTCAAGAACAATTTATTCACTGCAGATCAACATTATCCTGTGTCAACAATATATTTGCTAGAGAACTGTCGAGATAACTTTGCTTACAGTATTGTGAATATTTTCATTTTCTCAAACTCACATGAGTTGTGAGAACCAAAATCATGTACTGCGAAGCTATAGTTAATATTTTCAACTGCATAGTTGTCTACAAGATGCAGGTGTGTGAATCTCACACAGGATGGAAGTGGCAGATATAAAGAAAAAAGGCCATGATGCATTTAGCATTGTCTCCATTAAAATTGTCTTTGTTGCTGAAGTTCTAGTTCTTTAATATTGAAGTGGCATCCATCTAAAAGTATATTTTTGCAACCAATGAATAACTGTCTTAGCTGTGCTATGATCTATAATTTCTCCGTGTTGATCCTGAATTCATATTTCTTTCCCTTTTCCTTGATGTCGTGATTGTTTTTTAGAGGATGTATTATTTGCTTTTTTGGTATGTTGAAATATGAAGGACATTGTGTAAGTAATGCAACACACTGTTTTTCTGAAAGCAAGTTGGTTTTATCCAGAACTGCACCACACCATATTATTCCCGACTCTTTTCACCACAAAACCCTAATTTTAACATAATTTCCATTTAATGCAGAGGCCTTATGTCACCTTACTGGGAGAGCCCATATGCCCACATGATAGCACTCTGCTAGTCGATGTTGGAGCCAACATCTTGTTGCATCAATAATTTACTCTCATCCCTGTACTGCTTCCAGGAGAGTGCATGCTTCCTAGAGCCAAACTGAGGAAGCTCTTGATGGTATTCTGTTAGGATGCAAGGAACCCAGTGTGCACATACTTTTGAGTACCCCAGCTGGTGCATGAGTGGGTCAGCACAGCCAGCAGATATGCTCCATTGTGCACAAAGGTGTTTGACTCTGATCCATCAATCACCTTAAATGAGAGCAACCACATGTCTTCCCAGCATTGTAGGAGTCACAACTGTGGATGATTGGCTGGCGTGCAGAATATTGGAAGGTTTGTACAAACTTGTTGCAATGATGATAGATGCCTTTCCCAATGACTTGCTGTGCTTTTGTTCAATGCCGGGTCTCCATAAATATTCTGCAAGCACCTACGAGTATCTGTGATGCACTGGTTTTCTGCGAAAAGAAACTTGATGACAGCTCTCTGCTGGAATGCACCTCCATTACAGATGCCATTTTGCAGGCTGCACATAGTGCTGTCACCTACTGAAACTTCATGAAACTATAGGGGCTGAAGCAGGCTGGCTTTGGCTTAGTTGCCCTGGAAGTCACTGCCATCTGTTCTGAGGGAAAAATATGTTCCATCACAAGGCCTTTACAAATGTCTGCTTGTGTCTGTGTATGTGTGGATGGATATGTGTGTGTGTGTGTGTGCGAGTGTATACCCGTCCTTTTTTCCCCCTAAGGTAAATCTTTCCACTCCCGGGATTGGAATGACTCCTTACCCTCTCCCTTAAAACCCACATCCTTTTGTCTTTCCCTCTCCTTCCCTCTTTCCTGACGAAGCAACTGCTGGTTGCTAAAGCTTGAATTTTGTGTGAATGTTTGTGTTTGTTTGTGTGTCTATTGACCTGCCAGTGCTTTTGTTTGGTAAGTCACACCATCTTTGTTTTTAGAAATATATGTATTTATGTATGTTCCACATCTCCTACTAAACCACTGGGCCAATTCCAAGTGAACTTAGTAGACACATCACTTACCATCTGTAAAGAGCTGCTGTGAGGGTAAAGAATCCCCCACCTACCAAAGAGGTGGATGTGGGGGTGAAAAAAGAGTATATGACACAATATGTGAATGCCCAGACTTTATTCATGCAGTGTTCGAGAATGAGAGCACTTAGTGACTTGGAAACTTTACATATAATTTCAGATCTCTACAAAACTTTTTTTTGCTGACAACCCACACAAAATGGTGGAAGGAAAAAAGTGAATTGCTTACAATATTCAATATTTTGAACATGGCTGCACTTCAGCAATGGTTACAGAATAGCAGATGAATAAGACAGCCCACCACTTGCAATAAATGGTGTTTTTCAGTTAACCTTACATATGGTTTCAATGTATTTAAACTCATCTTCTTCAGAAGGAAGAGAAACAAACTTCACTTTAGCAAACAGTCAGTAAAGTGATCTAACATCTCCACATGAAATGTGTTGGGAACAGTCTGTACATCCGTTTGTAAAAGTTAAGCCCCTAAAATCAAGGGCTTGTCACATCAGTAAAACCAATCACATACTAGACCATGTTAAGAGCTACATGCTGACAAGCTGCCAAAGCTACATGTAATAAGCTCCTCCCAAATCCTTGGATCAATTTCAACCAAACTTGGTACACATACTACTTACTATCTGGAAAGAAGTACTGAAGGGGGTAAGAACCAACAATCTCCTATTGAGATAGGGGTGATGACGTGGAGAGCCAAGAGGGTAGGAGGAGATGGACAGACAGAGGGGGGCAAGGAGGAGATGGACACAGACAGAGCGAAGGAGGAAATGAACAGAGAGAGGGGAATGGGAAATGGACAGAAAGGAAAGATGAGGAGGAGTTGGTCAGAGAGCAGGAGGAGGAAGAGATGACTGAGGGGGAGGGAGAAGGACACAGAGAAAGGGCTTGACAGAAAAAGGGAAGAGGAGGAACTGGTCAGAGAGAGGGGAGAGGAGGAGATCAGCAGAGGAAAGGGTACGAGGAGGGGGACAAAGGAAGGAAAGAGGAGGAGTGGGACAGAAACAGGGGACGAAGGATGTGGACAGAAAGGAGGAGATGAATAGAAAGAGGGAAGGAGGAAATGGACAGGAAAAGGGAAGAGGAGGAATGAGCAGGATGGGCAGAGAGAAGGGGGAGAGGAGCTGGACAGAGAGAAGAGGAGATGAACAGAGAGGAGGAGGTGAACACAGAGGAGCAGGAAAAGGAGGACAGAGAGAGGAGGAGGTGAACAGAGGGGACGGGGTGGAAATGGACAGAGAGAGGAGGAGGAGGAGGAGGAGGAGGAGGAGGAGATGGATAGAGAGAGAGGGGTGGAAATGGACAAAGAGAGGAGGAGATGGACAAAGAAAGGGGGAGGAGAAGAGGGACAGAAGGGAAAGGAGCAATTGACAGTAGGGGAAAGAGCAGATGACAGAGAGAGGGAGGAGAAGGAGAAGTACAGAAGAGGGGGAGTGGGAGATGGACACAAAAAGGCGGAGGAGGAGATGGACTTCAGAAAGATTGGAAGTAATACACACATGGTCAACACTGGATACTTAGCTGGTTGCGTAAATATGATTGTTCAAGCTCTTGGAACAAAATTTTAATTTTAGAATACTGCTCTATCTCTGAATTATGTGACTCATTTCTGACATTTCTCTGTTGCCCTAATTAGGTGATTAGTATTTGTATGTTTTGAGATCGCTAAATGGCCATTAAATATTGACTGTTGAAACCTGGCAGTCATTTTCTTCAGTCTTCAGACCACTGTAGCTCTTGCTGGTAACATTCTTCATCTTACTTGCTTTTTCCCCGTCTCATTCACTCTGTTGTTTTGAACATTTGTAACCACTACTTTCCCACATAAGACTTAAGACTCTCTAAAACAACAGGATTGAATCTTTCAGTTATACCGACTAGTCAGAGAGAGCTTTGATAAGGTTCATAGATACTTTATGTACTACAGCCACCTCTTTTAAAAGCACACCAACACAGCTTCATTGTCTCTGAACTTACAAATAAATGTAAAATGCAGATACTTTCTCAAATCTTACTTTTTTCTACTTCATAATTATCAATAAATTTTGGAAAATAAGTTATCTCTGTTGATAACTTCTTGTTGTCACCATGCTTTGGATGGATTAACCTGACCAACTTTCTAAACACGTCAAAAAAAGTTTTGCATCGCCTCGGTTCTGAGAGTTCCGGAACCTGTACAGAAAATTGGAATAGAGATCAACATAAACATCATTTCTGCCCTTTTTATTAATCATGAAAACCACACATTGCATGTTGTACTACCATACAGCGAGACCTTCAGAGGTGGTGGTCCAAACTGCTGTGCACACTGTTACCTCTAATAGCCAGTAGCACGTCCTCTTGCATTGATGCATACCTGTATTTGTCATGAAATACTATCCACAAGTTCATCAAGGCACTGTTGGTCCAGATCACCCCACTACTCATCAGTGATCTAGCATAGATCCCTCAGAGTGGTTGGTGGGTCACATCATACATAAACAGCCCTTTTCAATCTGTCCCAGGTATGTTCAATAGGGTTCATGCCTGGAGAGCATGCTGGCCACACTAGTCGAGCAATGTCATTATCCTGAAGGAAGTCATTCACAAGATGTGCACGATGTGGGTGCGAATTGTTGTCCATGAAGATGAATGCCTTTCCACTATGCTGCTGATATGGTTGCACTATAGGTTGCAGGATGACAGTCACATACCACACAGTCATTGCATGACCACCAGCAGCATACGTTGGCCCCACATAATGCCACCCCAAAACAGCAGGGAACCTCCACTTTGCTGCACTTACTGGACAGTGTGTCTAAGGCGTTCAGCCTGACCAGTTTGCCTCCAAACACGTCTCCGACGATTGTCTGGTTGAAGGCATATGCGACACTCATCGGTGAAGAGAACATGATGCCAATCCTGAGCAGTCCATTCAGCATGTTGTTGGGCCCATTTGTAATGCGCTGCATGGTGTCATGGTTGCAAAGATGGACCTCGCCATGGACAATGGAGTGAAGTTGCGCATCATGCAGCCTATTGCACACAGTTTGAGTCATAACATGACGTCCTGTGGCTGCAAAAAAAACATTCTTCAACATGGTGGTGTTGCTGTCAGGGTTCCTCCGAGCCATAATCCATAGGTAGCGGTCATCCACTGCAGTAGTAGCCCTTGGGCAGCCAGAGCGAGGCATGTCATTGACAGTACCTGTCCCTCTGGATCTCCTCCATGTCTGAACAACATTGCTTTGGTTCACTCAGAGATGCCTGGACACTTCCCTTGTTGAGAGCCCTTCCAGGCACAAAGTAACAATGCGGACGCGATCGAACCACGGTATTGACCCTCTAGTCATGATCGAACCACAGACAACATGAGCCATGTACCTCCTTACTGGTGGAATGACTGGAACTGATTGGCTGTTGGACCCCCTCCGTCTAATAGGCACTGCTCATGCACGCTTGTTTACATCTTTGGGCAGATTTAGTGACATCTCTGAACAGTCAAAGGGACTGTGTCTCTGATATAGTATTCACAGTCAACATCTATATTCACGAGTTCTGGGAACCAGGGTGATACAAAACTTTCTTTTGATGTGTGTAGGTAGGCTATGTATTAGGAGATCTACGGCAGCCCCCCGCCTCCCCCCCCCCCCCCCGCCCCCCTCCACCCAACAAAAAAAGTAAGTATCCTTGGGTGATTTATTTATTTTAAATTTCATTAGTCAACTTTTTTTTTTGTTACAGGAACAATACAGAGTGTTTCTGGAAGATATTTCACACCTGAATGCAGATTGAGTTACCGAATTTCTATACCAGACTCAGTTTCCAGGTAATATTGGTTTTTGTAAATGCTTGTGGCAGTCTATGTATTATATGTATCTGGAAAACAACAAGAGTTTAAAAAAATCTCAGTACATAAAGGAATCAAATAAATGAGAACATAAGAGTAAAAAATCATGCCTAAGAATATTACCTTTCTAATTTCCTGTGAACCTTTGCATCAGGAATGTTGCTTCGTAAGACCTAGAAGCAGTCAGACAACAACTGGGAACTCCATTTGGCTGGATAATGCTTTTACATTTGAGAAATGCCATGTAGGATCCATTTGGCAAGTTTGTGACTATTGGCACCAACATTTTTGGGGAAAAAAGTCCATCTGCTCATTCCAGTGTAATGTAAGTGACAATATCCATCCCATAAGGTGGTATGGTCATAGTAGTTGTACAATATCATGGTAGTTTTCTGTCTGTTGTCGACAAAAAAGATATTGCAGGCACTTTCAACATCACTGAATCAATCAAGGAAATGTTCATCACATATTTATGCCCAAACATATGGTCCCATAAATATCCTCTTCTTTAGTTTTGCTTCACTGATCATTGGAAACTTCCTTCACAGGTACAGGAATCCATGTGAAGTTTTGTCCATACTTGTCAGATGTTTTTGATGTTACCCAATGTTATATGAAGCAATGGTAGATACATGTATTTTGGGCTTCACAAGAGAAGTATTCACTGCATTCATCTGGAGTGAAGTGTAGATGTTTTTTGATTGATTAATATCTTTTTAATATATATTCAGATTTGATCGGTGGCAACTGCATCTTCCCCCAATAGTAAGCTGTCATACAAAAAACTTACATTCTTTTCATTATCTTTATTTTTTGATAACTTAGTGTAATTCAATTCAGATGAAGCACTTCATGCTTCTTCGGTGCACCACCAATTAGAGCTGTGCAAAGTGTTTCAGGCTGATCTCAGTTGGAATTGAGTCCTGGAGGGAGTCGAATGAGCATATGATTAGCAGCGGCTGCACAGCTCTCTGTAGGCAAGGCTGAACACATAACTTCTTACTTGCACATTGATTCTGTAAATATTAATGCACTGCAACTCTGCTTCTAATTCAGAGCAAGATGTGTATATAGGAAGTAATTTTTGTCAAGTGATTTACGTAAGGTTTCAGGAACAAGTATTAACATTATTAAGTATGTGAACAGTATTACATATGACACTGTATTAAAACTTTAATTATTTTGATTGTAAGCCGTTTATGGCTTTGTCTACCAATTAGTTCCATTAAATTAAAGTCATTGGCATCCCTGATCTAAATCTAACTCTTCAATTAGTAGTGTTGAGAGCCTTATACCACTCACTAGTTATGTCCCTTCAGCCTCACATCAAAGAGCTGAACTCCACAACCTATGAGCTGCTTCTGTACAGGGAAAATCTGTAGAAGGCAGCAGTTTGGTGAAATTAGAACTTTTGATGTGGCAGAGTACAATTATGGCCCCTTGCAAACTCTGTATTCAAAGTACAAATTTGGGAAGGCACATGTAATATAGAGGAGGGAATATACAGGACGCAAGGTTGCTTATTGTGATGAATATTGACTCTTGTTTTGATCCATTTGCAAAGATTAATTAGTTACCAAAGAATTAGTGCCCACACTAAAGTCACAACTGTCTTATTTTTCTGCTGTACATGGCATCGCTGGAGAGGAAAATAATTAACAGTTCTCTGTATAGGGGAATCTCCAAATCAGTAGTGAGGAAAGTGAACTGTTTGAACTTTGAACTATGTTGGATGAGTTGAACAGTATTTGGTCTGTGCAACAAATCATGGATTGTTGCAAAATCGCCAGTGTGTGAGGCTAAAGGTTCAATTTAAATCATATACTGCAGAGCGAGATTAAAATCACATTTGTGTGTGTGGTTGCTGGATTATGTGAGTGGTAAAATTACAAAGATTTTATCACACAATGGATCCACACATCACAGAAGGCAACAAGGGAGAGCAGGCTACAGCGAATGAGAGGTAGAGAGCAGACTACAGAGAATGAGAGGTATTGTTGGGCCTACATGTTGTGCAGGCAGTCACAGCAATCGGCACTGTGCATCTAACTGGAATGATATCTTCAGAATGCAGCATATAGGTAACTGCATACTTAATGTGAATGTTATGCTTTGCATGACAGTTTAATGCATACAACAGCTGCCAAAAAGGAACTAGGTGAAGTGAGAGTTATAATAGTGTATTTAGCAGTAGTAACCATGTGTAGAACTCTTTTTACAAATTTTGTAAACTGTTAAAAATGATTAGTCAAGGGGAATAAATGTAACAAGTAGGGAAGGATTGCAGTCCAACTGTGGTAGCAACGATCCTTCAGATCAGCTTCAAGTTGCAAATAATGAGGTCATAGATAATGAGAATAAAAATGTAGACCTCGCTGTTAATGATTGTACAGAGAATGAGTACACTGTTGTGCCTGACTCAATGACAAGATCAATTTGAATGGGGATTCAGAGATACTGAATATGTAATCAAAGATACTGAATATGACATCAATATTTCTAATGAGCTAACAGAGGATTTAAATAAGCTAAGCCATGACACTACATGAGCTGACACTTTGCCAAATGAGAATCATAGTGAGGGGAAGAATGTTGAACAAAGTCAGGATCAAGCAATAATGGCTATGCTAAAATTATTAATGCAGGAACCAAAAGAACTAATCAAGGGCTAAAAGAAACTAATCAAAAGCTAAAAACATGGCTAAAGAAAACTAAAGATGAAATTTTAAAAAAGGCTGAATGGCATTTGAGGCTAAAACTGATAACTTCATAAAGAATATACACAAGAAAATGAAAGAACTGATTAAAATTTTAAACAAGTGTCAGGATAAAATAGAGATAGGTTGGACAAAGAAATTAAGGTCTGTACAAAGAGTTCTGAAACCCAAGCAAAGGATATCAAATGATTAAAAAAGAAGGTTGTGAAAATTTATTACATACAATCTGAAGCTATCAAATCATGTCAAGAAAGACACAAACACCAATGTCCAAGTTTACAAACTGTTATAAACAATCAATGTAAACTAAACAGTGAAATTTCTCACGTACAAACCAAATGTACAGACAACAGAAAGGTGATCCACAATAATTAAAAGTAATTGAGAAGTGTAGGTGATCCTGCAAATTATTTGAGTGCATGTTAAGTCCATCATTTCTCAGTTAAAGGCAACATCCATGGCTTTCATTACAGAGTTTGAGGGTATTATTCCAGAACACTGGCCAGACTGACAAAAATAAAGTGTGTTGCTAGTAGATTTAAAGGGTCTCTCATATCATGGGGCACGGGAGTAATTAACACATATAAAATGTATGACAAACTTGCACTTGCCTTTCTGAATTAATAATGGTCTAGTAGTACAAAGAATAGTGTTCGGAGTGCAATATTTGAAGGTTGAAGGATCACCAGCAGTGGCTCTAGTTACAAAAGAATTTTTCCACATGTATTTAATCATCCCATTAAAAGAATCTGATATTACTTCAATTATAATGCTAAAATTGTCAATGTCAACGAAGGTGACATCAACAACTTATTGCATGTATTTGAGCAGTTAGATTTGTTGTCTGGCAATAGACAAGGGCAAAAAGGGTGGAGGAGAGACAGGTGGTGAACGGACAGAAGGAATGACAATGAATAAAGAAGAGAAAGCAGCGTTGACAGGAATGACACATCACAACTGGGAAGAAAAGAAACCACTGTGTGACATGGTTGTAGCCCAACTAAAAGAGGGAAAGATCCATTTCAGCGGAGTATGAATAGAGAGGTTTATCATGGAGGCAACAGAGAGTACCAGAATAGTCTGGCAACAGAGTACCAGAATGGTCAAAATGGGAAACAAACACCCAAAAGAGCTAGAATTTGTGAGGTGACAGGAAATTAGAGGTCTCTTCAGACATTATTCAGTTTCAAATGGACAAATGTATTGGACCACTTATGAAATTTCTGGATTCTGATGAGAGGGCCAGAATTAAGGAAACACTCAAGGAAGAGAACACAACAGTTGTTAAGGAAGTGTATCAACAAATGATGGATATTAGCATAGAGTATGGAGATTCCAGAATTATCTGTACACTGGGGTAAAGTGGTTACAGCATGTAAGATCAAAAGTAAATTTATGATAAGGAAATTCTCTTGGAGTTTAAAGTGCAAGATAGGTTGTCTTCTGTAACTGGTATGATAGCACTGGCTCTACTCCTCAGTTTAATTCTAGGAATGGACTAGCTAATAGCAAACACGGCCATGTTAGATTTTGCTGAGGGTGTAATGAGAATAAAAGAAGGTGATGACGAAGAGGCATTCAAATCTGGACACAGGAGCATGCAGGGTAGTAATGATATTGCTAGTATATGAATAATGAGTGAACAAATGTACCAGAATCTCAGTTCAGAAGAAAATATGAATCTGTATGAAGGGGCAGCACAACTGAAAAGGTCAGAATGAAAATAAATATAAGAGAAAAGGTCGCAAATATTGATAAATTGGGTGGAGATGAAGCCAATCAGTTGGAAGAAATACTGTTTAAACATCAATATACATTTTCCATGAGACCAGCGTGTATGAAGAACTATGAATATTGTTTTCAAATTAAGTCACATGACACATTCAAACTTAAACTGTACGTAATACCACTGTCTAAGAGGGAAGCAGTGGTCAAAGAAATAAAAAGAATGATACAATGGAGAATTATTGAGCATTTGCAAAGTAATTGCTGTAGTCCCTTCATCATACTGCCAAAGAAAGGTAGTTCAGTGCATGTTACAATAAATGCATGAGCAATTAACCAACTAATAATACTGCGGATGGATAGGCCAGAAGAGCTTGTGCAGAAATTTAATCCTGCTAAAATTTTAACTAGTATTGGTTTAACGATCAGCTTTTGGCAAGTGCCACTCACTAAAAGTTGCAGAAAGTATACTGCATTTGTTTACAGAAGAAGAAGTTATCATTTTAGAATACTGCCATTTGGCCTAAAATTTCACTTGTATGTTTGCTCAGGTATTTGGAGCAGAAATTTTGAGCAGAATTACAATGTACATAAATGGTATATTACTTGCTACAAAGAGATGGAAAGAATATAACGAAATATTGAAATGCGTACTGTCAGTATCTGAGGAGAACAACATTAGTGTAAACCAAAACAAATCAAATTTCAAGGGTACATCACCTCACATGAGGATTTCAGGTCAAACCCAGATAAGTTAGAAGCAATCAGGAATATTCTGTGGTCTTAGAACAAGAATCAAATTAAAGCCTGTTTCAGTTTAACCAATTTCTATAGCAACTTTGTGGATAATGAAGTACTTACTGTGAAGGGCATATTTTAATTAATGAAGAAAAATGCCACCTGGACATGGATCGATGAATGTGTGCAGAAATTTCAGAAAATCATAGAATAATTATGCAACAGCATCATTTTGGCATATCCTGATCTAAATTTACCTTTTTGTATTTTTTTCTGGCAGTTCAGAATATGGCCTTGGTGCACATCCGTGGCAGTTCATTGAAAATGGGGGTATAGTGGAAAGAAAGACCATAAATTTTGCCAGCAATATATTTAATAAGTGGGAAAGCAGATACACAGTGATAGAAAAGATAGCGCTGGTGATAGAACGAGTGTTTAGAAACTACAGATACTATGCTATGGGAAGAAAGATACATTTGTTTACTGACCACAAGACATTTTCATTCATAATGGACTGCAGATTAGTGTGCAGCTGATTAATGCAATGAGTGTTAACCCTTCAAGAATATGACTGTATGATTGAATATCTGCCAGGAGGAAGTAATTTCGTAGCAGACCCACTATTCAGACTGCCAGTGGCTATAGACAGCGTGGAATTCAATGACCCAAGAGAGAAAGAGGTTGCCAGGAATGTAAATTACAAAAGTAGGATAAAGAACCCATACTAAGAATATATTTAACAAAAGTAAATTACAAAGAAAGGGCAAAGGAACATGAGGAAGGAACAGAATAGAGATGACACAACAAAAAATGATTAAAGCAGAATGGAATAGGAAGACTAATGACAAAATGAAAAAATAAAACAATGGAAACTCCAGGTAGGAATTTCAACAATACAGGAAAAGATGGATTGCTGCTTACTGTAAAGATGACACATTAATTTGCTAAGCATGTGACAGTTGCATTCTGATCCAAGATGCTGGAGCTGGTGGTTACGTGTGCATGAGGTGTGCTTGCTTGTGTGTATGAATTGTGTGTGTATCTCTTTTGATGATGAAGGTAAGTGTCTTTTCATTCTACAACTTATCATGTCTTCTTTACAGTAAGTAGCAATCTATCTTTTCCTACACTGTTGATATTCCTACCTGTAGTTTTCATTGTCTGATTTTGCCAAATGGATTTTCTTCCATCCTACAACCCTGTGATGTTTTCCTTTGTTACTCTTCTTTTAGCATTACTCTTCTCAGTGACCATTCTTTCTTTTCTTTCCTGTGTTTATTCACTGCCTTCCAAACAACATCTACTTCCAAGCCACACTGTATCAACTATCATCTGCACACAACACAAACTTCGTAACCACATGGATCATTGATGCACCACCTGATGCCCCAGATAGTCATAATTGTATTTATCCATATTGATCCCACTTCATCTCTCATTCTAATGTACTTTATACTCTAGCATTTTATTTTCCACACCTGCCTATTGCAACCCCCCCCCCCCCCAAACACACACACTCACTCATATATATCCTTCCAAATCTCATCGTTCTTTTCTCCCACGTTTAAAATTTTTAACAAAAAAACATATCTAAAAACAAAGATGATGTGACTTACCAAACGAAAGCGCTGGCACGTCGATAGACACACAAACAAACACAAACATACACACAAAATTCAAGCTTTCGCAACAAACTGTTGCCTCATCAGGAAAGAGGGAAGGAGAGGGAAAGACGAAAGGATGTGGGTTTTAAGGGAGAGGGTAAGGAGTCATTCCAATCCCGGGAGCGGAAAGACTTACCTTAGGGGGAAAAAAGGACGGGTATACACTCGCACACACACACATATCCATCCACACATATACAGACTCAAGCAGACATATTTGAAGACAAAGAGTTTGCCCAAACTCTTTGTCTTCAAATATGTCTGCTTGTGTCTGTATATGTGTGGATGGATATGTGTGTGTGTGCAAGTGTATACCCGTCCTTTTTTCCCCCTAAGGTAAGTCTTTCCACTCCCGGGATTGGAATGACTCCTTACCCTCTCCCTTAAAACCCACATCCTTTCGTCTTTCCCTCTCCTTCCCTCTTTCCTGATGAGGCAACAGTTTGTTGCGAAAGCTTGAATTTTGTGTGTATGTTTGTGTTTGTTTGTGTGTCTATCGACGTGCCAGCACTTTCGTTTGGTAAGTCACATCGTTTTTTACATGGTTTCAAGCATCTTAGCATATTTTTACGTATTTGTATGTATTTTTGTGTATCTTTGCATGTTTATGTGTGTCTTTACATATTTTTACGTGTCTTTTTATTTATCTAGTTCCTCTTACAGCCAATGGCACCTGTTTTCCCCATTTGTGTGTCATTCTTGTTTACTTTACACCATTCCTGCCACGATGGACCCCTGCTCCATCTTTCTAAACCAGTTCAGAAAAATATTCCTTTCCCTGACTATTGGTTGCATGCAATTTACAGCTTTGTCCACTACTTGGTTCTGTTAAATTTTAAGCCACTGAGATCCCTGAACTAAACCTGACTCATCACGGAACAAAACCTGTCTCTTTAATTAGTAGTGTCTAGAGCCTTATACCATTCACTATTAACTTTCTTTCAGCCTCACATCAAGAGAGCCGAACTCCACAACCTAGGAGCAGCTATGGTGTAGGAACATCTGTAGAAGACAGAAGATTGGTGAAATTAGAACTTTCACATTTTGCTTTGATGTGGCAAAACACAGTTTGGACCTTCTCATGCTCTGTATTTAAAATACAAATTGGGGCAGGCAAGTGTAATCTGTAGTAATAGAGAGGTAGGAATATGAGGGACTCTAGGTGCTTGATGTGGTGAACATTGGCTCTCATTTCCATCAATTTGCAAAGGTTAATTAGTTACTAATCAGCTGATTATTTATTTCACAGTAAGGGACAAGACAGTTTGAAGTCTCACAAAGTGTACCTATCAATCTAATGCAGAACTGAACATGAATCAGCCAATAGCAAAGAAAACCCTTTGTAAGTGATTAAGAGTGAAGCATTACAAACTGCCCTGCTAACTGTAAGCCAAAATGACAAAATGTGCAAATCGGCAGTTTTGCACTGATATGCAGGACCGTCTTTAAAATGATGACTTAAGCAAATTAATCTTCAGTGACAAAGCTACTTTTAATCTTTTGGGAATGGTCAACTGACACAACACATGCATTTGGGGAACACAGAATCCAAATGCAATTGTCAAACATATTTTGGATTCTGAGAAGTTAACACATTCTGTGCAGTGTCCAGTATGATGGCCTATAGAGTCTTCTTCTTCCCTGAAACAATTGTATCACCTATCTCGACATGTTGTAACTGTGGCTCATGCCACAACTTGAAACTTTTGAAACTAATAGCAGGCATTTCATCTCTCAACAAAACAGCACCCATCTACATTTCCACAACTATGGACAAAATTACCTGGATGAGATGTTGCTACATCACTGGATACACCATAATGCAGCTGCTGACCTGGCACTATGATGGGCTTAACACCTCATGATTTTTTATTGTGTGGTTACATTAACAACAGCATTTATGTTCCACCTCTACCACAGAACCTTGAGGACTTGTGACACCACATCACAGTAGCTGTTCTTAGCGTCACTCCTGATATGTTGGTCTGGGTATGGGTGGAATTGGAAGGGGAGGGAGGAAGTGATTAGTGTTTAGCATCCTGTTGACAACGAGGTCATTAGAGATGGAGCACAAGCTCAGATTAGGGAAGGGTGGGGAAGGAAATCGACTGTGCCCTTTCAAAGGAACCATCCCAGCATTCACCTGAAGCTATTTCAGAGCTTTTGTAGAACAAAAGCAAACTGGTGCTTTTCATTTACTATTTTAGAAAATTGTGGAAAACCTAAATCAGGATGGCTGGACACGAGTTTGAACCAATATCCTCTTGAATGCAAGTCCACTGCACCACCTCGCTCGTTGCAGAACTGGATTGCTGATTAGATGTGTGCCAAGTGACAAAAGGTGGACACAGAGAACACAGAGTTTGTCTTTTGCATACTGTATCATTTGTTGTGTCATTCTTGGTCACTTTTTTGTAATAATTTTCAGATGTGGTTCATGGACTTTATAATTATCCAGACCCTATAGCAGATCATAAATTAAGATACTGTACAGTTCTCCCTGTCAAGGTGATTCCATCTATTTTTGTCAGAGAAAAAATAACAGTCCAGTGTAGTCCATTGGTTCTCTCCAAATCATGGGAACACCATGGACATATGAGGTGATCCTTCTAAACAGTCCATCAGCAAAATAGTACATGAGAACAGCATATGCCGGGGAACCCAAAATAAAGTTCATAACCCTTTATTACAGCAGAATTAAGTTTTTGTTTCTGCAATTTCTGAGTAACAAAAATAATTAGCACTTTTTACACAAGTTTGAAGAATTTCTTCTTTTGAATTAACACAAAACACAAACCTTCATGAACAAAAAGCAATCCCTTTCAACAACTGTCAGAACTCTCAGTGCTGAGGTGCAAGTAGCAAGAAACATAATGTGATTCTACATGTTCAAACATGATTCATTGGCTGCGCTGCCAAACCACTTTCATTGCCTGGGGGTATATTTCTGAACTGACAGTCAAGTGTAGTAACACCTTGTACATATTTTGATTGTTTTTCCACAATTAAATCTGTAGAATATTTAAATTAAACCACAGAAGAATAACCAATAAGCAGTGTTTTTCAAATACTTTGAAAGATAGTAACATGTCACAAGAAGATTGGTCCCAACAGCCACATACTGATTTCATTTTCAAATTCAAAACAATGACTTAGCAAAGAACACTAACCATATTTTTTGTAGCAGAAATGTTGCTGACCAGTGTTATCTGGTTCCTTTAAGGTTCCACAGAATCCGAGGAAACAAAAGTTTACTTAAAGGATTATCTATATCTGAGCAAGTTTAATACAGTTGAAACACAGCTACCTCAGAGATTGCTTCAACCCACTTCATTGTCAAGCAGTTCACCTTGAGCTTCAGAAGAAGAAGAACGGAAATGCCACAAAAAGGAATGAAAACTTTGTTAGCTTCTGGACAAATCCTTGAAAGAGCCAGAGTATGCGCACAAACATGTGGGTGCCTGCGTGGTGACCCCCCCCCCTCCTGCCGTCACCACCACACCTGTGCAGCTACTTTGTGACAAAGGATGCTCACATGCATGTGTAATCTATTAAATGATTCATCTGAAAGATAGAAAAGTTTAATTCTTTTTTGTGTGCCTATTGACTTACTCAATGCTTTTACTATTCAGTGAGTGGTCTCCTTTACTCCTAAGTTCTCATTTCTGTCAGAACTTTCCTTGGAGCCATATTATACAAAGGAGAGTTACACTATTATGGACACTCACTGTAACATAAAAAAGTTCTGCATTACTGAATTATTGACCTGCGGTGCCTGCTGAAGTGTGCCCTTATCCTTGCAGACAAGTTGCTATAGTTTGTGGATTGGCAAATGTATTTCATCATTGGTAGCATATTAACTTGATAAAACATTCATAATCTTCTGCCTTATACTTACAAAAACTCAAAATATGAAGCACTGTGTCAATTCAGAATGCTGACCTCTGTGTAGTGGTGTGTTTAGAGGGTCAAAGGAATCTAAGTTTACAATAATACAGGAATGGCAGTGTTGGCCAATCTAAACCTTAATTCAACTATAGTAGACTGACTTTCCATTTAGCACAACCTTGGGAGGACATCTAGGTATAAGTCACTACCAAAATGATGAGCATTATCATCACCTCATCCCTTCAGGGACCCACACATACTTCCAAGTAAAGACCTGCCAACAAAATGTGGAACCTGCTGATTCACACAGGCTCTGCAGGAAGCAGTATTACAAGCCAGTTACATGTGACTGAGGATGTAGCTCTGACGAAATCCTGATTTTGGAACTGTGTTGCTAACATCCTAAATTTTTTGTTACCAAGCCAATATGCATAGAAATTTTTTACATCTGTTTGAAGTATTAATATTCCTTAAGAAGGAAACAAAAAAGATTTTATACAATACTATGAAAATTTCATGAACAAAGCTTTGGCTGAAAATAACCTGCAAAAATGCTTCATCTTGTACTGAAATAATTATGAGAATACAAAAAATGAAAGAGAGAGAGAGAAGAGCAAATGGTGATCTACTTTGATTTGATATACACTGGAAAGTGAAATGTTTACTCTTTGTAGCTACAACTTGCATAAAGCTGTTGAGATCATATTTTACAGTTAGTAACTGACAACAAGTACATGAATGTTATGAACATGTCCATTATCTAATTTAGTACTGCAATTACAGAGAAAATGTCTCCATGTGCATGTAATAGCATATTTATCAATCTGATCTGTGCTCACCCTCATTCCCTGCCATCTCGAAATTGCCCTCAGTGGTCTCAAGGCACGAAGAGTTCTCAAAGACCGCAGAACTTTCAGATTTTCATTTTCCTCTATTAGTAAACTAAATATTGATACCTGATAAAAGAAGCAGCCATTGTAATTAAAGCACAATAATCATAAGTTAGACACAATTCATCATGATTTTTTTTATGTTGATCAAAATCTGAAAATTCAAGTTACTTACAAAAACAATAATAAAATCAAGAATTGTCCAGAAACTTGTGAAGTATTTCCAGAATCCAAGTGCAATCCATTTGAGCATCATTTCTACACTAAACAAAGCACAAAATCCTAAATTTGTCCAATAAAGAATTTTTTGTAGCATTACATTTTCATCGAGGTAAATGTCCTCAAAGCACAATGTTATACTCGATGCAAAAATAAGCACTAAAATAAACCACTCAAACATTGGTGTATCCACAACTGAAAGAACCTGTGTACGAATTTCCATCCACTTCTTGCCAATTTTTGTTTCAAGACACTGATCACAGCATGCACACCTGAAAATGAGACATGAATTAATTGCACAATGCACTTCTAACATATGGATATATTAACTATATGAGCAATACTAACTTACTTTCAAAAGTTGTTATTTGCTTCTCACAGTTTTACATCCACAACTGCTATTGATTTTCTTTTAATGGTTACAATAGTTACTTATTAAAGACTTACAAAAAATGTCAAATTATTCAAAACTACAATGGCAACAGCGTCTGGGAATAAGACTTATATATGTACAATAGCCATAAAAGCAACAAGAGGTATATAAAATTTTAGTACCGTTGATAGCAATGTTGAGGGAAGCATTCTTGTGGAACCTTCATGATCTTGTTTCGGCCGAACCCCGGAAAGCTGCCCATGCCATCAATGTAGCGCCCCTGAGAATCTCGCCTCCCACCAACTGTAAGTTCATCTACATAAGAAACTAGAGCATGCCAAGGGTGTGAGGCAGTTTTATCATCACCTTTCTCTCCAGCTGTTGGCAACATTGTCTCTAATTCTCCTGGACCTTTATTAAGAACTTCTAGCTCTATGCTCTCCTCCGCATTTGACTCATCTGTAATAAGATGCAAGTTAATTAGATACAGGGTCAGAAGAATGCTGCAACAGAAACAAGTCAACTAAATTTTTTTATGTCTTCCCTGGAACCTGCAATATTTAGTGGCCTATAATTCTTTTTTATTTTTAAAAGATACATGAAAACATATGCACACAAACAAATGTCATTGTGAGTGAAACACTGATGTCTTATTTATCTTGATAACAGAAATAACAATAAAAGTCAGTAATAAAGTAATACCAAATTGTTATGCATATGTTTTTTGATTATGAATAATATCAAAAAATATGGAAAGATAATGCATGCATATGCTTCAATGAATAAATAATCTTTTAAATTTCTGTCCCTAAATACTCTGCAAGAGCAATAATTTTACATACTGACTGAAAGTAACTCGTTCATGACCAAACCACTATTCAATTTCTTTTTATTGAAACTACTTTTTAAAGCTGTGACAAAATAGAAAAAGTAACCAAAATTAATCAACAAGAAGTGTACAATAACTTCCTAAAATATCTAAACTTTTAACTATTTCAAGTGAACTATTGTCTAGGCAATGCAATCTAATGATGCTAAAATGCACACTGTTAATGAAAAGGATTTTTTCTTTACCCTTTTTCAACGTGACTATGATTATCTGTACAACAAACAGTAACCACACATTTTTTGAACATGCAGTTGACATAAAAAGATAATGGAAAATAAGATTTAAATGTGCTTCTAAGCCACTTGTACTTCTGCTGAAATATTCATACAATGGTGACTATCTCTCTTTCTTTTATGTGGCATATTATGACTGCTTAGAAATTAACTGAATTGTTACAGCAGTGTAGTAACTGTAAAATTATGCTAAAAACTGCATATATATTTTTAAGAGCACAGTAAACAAAGTCTTTATCAATCACTGATGATAATATATTTTAGTAACACGATTTTTGGCTGGATTCACATGGCGTTTAAAAAATGTGTGGGGTTACTGAGAATGTTCTAATACAATATGCCAAGATGTGCAAAATGCTTCCTATGAAGAATTAAAGGAAATAAATAAATGGTTAAATTTCTCTGAGTGTGAATAAACCACAAAACAGAACGACTACTAGGCTACTGTGTAAAGAAACTCATGCGTAATGTAGCTCACACACAACTCAGTTGACAGTATCATCCATATGATTTTATTTCATATAACCACAAGGATTTCACATGGTTTTAATGAAGTGCTTAAACAAATGACTGACTGCTTCCATGTTTTCAAATACGCCAATACTCTCTGAAGTGTATGTAGACTACCTTTCCCTCGAGAAACAACTACCAAAATCATGTATCTATGGCTGTATTTACAAGGGAATGCTTTATGTAATTTTGTGGTTTAAGTGGAGAATTTACATCAGCTATGATAAATACTTTAGTTCAAATTCTTTAATCAGTTATTTAATGTAAACATCATAAAAAACTTTACATAATGTGCTATTTGCTGACTTACAAATGGACCTGAGGTCACTGAAATATGCACTACTGTATGAGAGAATAATTTTATTTTTGGCAAGTGTTTCCCATTACTGAAGCCACTGAAATTTAAATGTGAAATCTAGTGGAGTGAAATATCGTACATTTTATTTATGTGACATGTCTAAGACTCAACAGCAATCAGTACCTCAGTGCATTTGACACATGGAGCTTGCCTTACATTCCAGTATTCAGGTACTGAGGGTATTGATCAAAGAGTTTTGAATATAGTCATCTTAAATACTTAAAGGTGTTGCAGCAAAAACAAAATTAATCATCAAATAAGTCTGTGAAGTGCACTTCTTACTGTGCATTTACAACATGCACGTTGGGAAACACTGACCTGAAATTTTGTTTAGTGTCAAGAAGCATGAATACCATGCTGTATGTGCTACAAAAAAGCTGGCAATTGCTATACAACTATCTGGAGCCATATATCCAGATGCCTAAAAGGACTATACTCCAGAGAGATCTTCACAGGAGATTTGCAATTTTTGTACTTATTATGAAGCAACTACAAGTTTTGTTTGTCATACCTGAGAGAAGAAGAGAAAAGCAAAGGACCTGTATGCTACTTGAAAGTTGGAAACTGTAGATTAATAATATTAAGTACAATGATTTTTTAAAGAACAGAGGCGATAATTACAAAAATACTTAAATTACATTTTATAAAGTATTTGTCTTTAAACATCAGTTTCAGTTGAACTCCATTATTAAGGCTTCCTGGGAAAATCAAGTTTACTTTATGTTTATAAATCTGATTACAGTCTGTAATGTGTTTTGATTTTATTAAAAACAATTATTCAATAGATTGTCAATGGGCATTTATTTCTGTTTGCTTCTCCTAATCTAAAATATGTAGCAGGCTTTGAGAAACATCTGGAACATTTATATGGATGGAATGCTTCAACATTTTTCAGTTACTCCCAGTTATCTTCTTCTCTTTAAAAAACAAAGATGAGAGGGGATTGGGCTCATGGAGAAAAATAAATAAAGAAATACTGATAATTGTGAAATGAATAAAATGCAGAAAAACAACAGATATGACTTTCCCATACGCCAGAAAGGGAAAGAGGCATGGGAAAGCATAAAAGTACAATGCAATATTATAGACGATCTAGAAATGTTGTTTGCTCATTCTGTGAATAACTTAGCATCTCTTCCCCTCTGTTACTGACAAAGGGCAGTGTTACTCAACACAGTGTAGACCTTTTGAGTTAAACACCACAATAATTGTATCTAAAAGAGGTTTAAGCATGATGGAAATGATTTTTGCACATTTACTTATGTAAAGCTATAATAATTATAATAATATTGGAGAAAATTCACACTTTTTATAAATAAACTCATTTTGTTACACTACATCAGAAGTATTTTTGAAGAACTTTTCAAGTCAAATTTATTTGACAGATTTTCATTCTAAATGAATGTTTTGGTAATTATTAGTCACTGTTGCTTCAAGCGCACAAAGAAAGTGTATAATGATTCAAGGTATTTATCTAAAAATTCACACAGAACATTATGGATAATACAGCAGACATAAAAAACTATGCTAATGCCAACATTAGAGTCTCAGGACTATAGCCTAGAAGAATGATTTGTAACAAAGGGGATTTACAACATAAACAGCAGACATATGAATTAAGAAACTGTAAACGCAACAAAATGTAGTATAAATTTGTGAATGAAACTGAAATCATCAGAAAAATTACAGGTACCATCATTTTATAAGATAAATCTCAGATGAATAAATAGAACTACAAAATTATGGAACAGCAAAAGGTACACATATGGTAAGGAAAATTCTAGTAGAATATCTGTGTGTGTGTGTGTGTGTGTGTGTGTGTGTGTGTGTGTGTGTGTGTGTGTGTGTGTGGAAAGCTTTCATTCTCTTTTGTGTATCCCTGTTGATAAATCAACACTTCTGCTATTCAGTAAAAATATCAGAAAACTACAGAATTTTTTTTTAGATATTGTGAAACAGTAATATGTTAGTGTGACTTGGAAAGAGTTGTTATACAGTTTGAGCTGTTTTACTCTTTGTGTGAATATAAAACTGTTTTACATACATGAATGATAAAATAGCTTAAGAGTCAAACAAAATAAATGGAGAACAGTATAAACATCATCAGACACATTCAAAATGATATTTACTTGTTAAGGAAATTTCCTGATATGTTTCTCTGTAGAAGAAGAATCTATGTTGAGGCAGAAATCTGGATTTTTTTCTTTTCTGTCATTGCTCTACTTGTTAATTTATACAATAATTTCTCACTGATTGACAAAATAACTACAATCTTAAACTGTGTGTCAACTAGTGTCCTAAATTTCACAGGTATTCTCTACCAATATATGTATGATAGCACCACTGAGGAAAAAAGATAACTATACTACAGTTGGTTACAAGATGAAATCTTTCTTTCTGTAGCAATATATGCAGCAAAAGAAATTTTCTTGAGAGATTAAAACTGCACATAATGTCAAGGCTCAAACTCAGAAGTTTGGGTTATGAGTTATGTGTTCTAACACCAGCTGAGTTAGTGAGACAAAATCTCAAAGAGTGATGTATAACTTCAAAGATAATATTAAAGGTTTTCCCTCTAGTCCTTCAGGCCTATCAACTGTAGAAGATAAGACAGGACGTTTGCTTGGCTTGGCCACATCATACTGTCATCCGGCCTCTCGTTCTACAGTTGCATTTACACTGACATAACCAATTTAAAAGGTATGCTGGACTATACCTTGACCTACGACCTCTGGAATTAATTATGATGATTCTGTATCTAGCTTCTGGATACATTTTTTGAATCAGTTTGGAACTCTTGGCTTCAATTTCTTTTTTTTACACTGCCGTATTCTATACATGAGTTGTTGCTAATTTTTGACTACGAAATCAAGAGAATCACTTTAACCTCTCACCAAGCTGAATTTAAGAACACACTTAACTCCAGTTCAAATGATTACTTCTGGAACTAGTATTACATCCTGACTCAGTAATTACTCTCTGTACACTTATAACACATTTTTTTCTTTCTGGCGCTGAAATAGAAATGAAATGAAATGAGTGTATGGTATTTTTGGCTGGGAGGCCCCATCCAGGGTGGTTCGGCCGCCAAGTGCAAGTGTTATTGCAGTCGATGCCACATTGGGCAACTTGCATATTGGTGATAATGATGAAATGATGATGAGGACAACACAACACCCAGTCCACGAGCAGAGAAAATCTCCAACCCGGCCGGGAATTGAACTCAGGCCCACTGGCACGGGAAGCAAGCATGTTACCACCCAGTTAAGCAGGTGGACATGTTGTTTACTTATGATGCTGATGATGATGATGAGGCCCCATACTCTGAGGAGCATAGGGGATGATGCGGGAGACCCGCACCGCCATACTAGGCAAGGTCCTAGCGGAGGTGATTTGCCATTGTCTTCCTCCGACCATAACGGGGATGAACGATTATGATGAAGATGACACGACGACACCCAGTCATCTCGAGGCAGGAAAAATCCCTGACCCTACCAGGAATCGAACCCGGGACCCCATGCGCGGGAATCGAGAACACTACCGCAAGACCACAAGCTGTGGACATAACTTTTTATAGCTGGAGATCTGTTTCTCATTATCCTAGCTTTATTATGATGAAAAGCTTCATGTATTCCACCCGGCAGCAGTGAATGCATTAGAAAAATAATTACTTTCTATCTCAGCAGACTACATACTAGTATTTCAGTCCATTCGGTCCTCCAACAGCTGACAATTATCTGTCACTTTGCCACTGAACTTTTATCTATCAACATCCCACATGTATTCCTTATGACATTCATATCACTGAGAAGTAGCTGTGGTTCAAACCATCACAAATATCTTATGAATCAGAACATTTATATAACTCTTACTTTTATTTCTCATTTTTTCTTTCTTTTTCATTTCTCTATAATACTTTATTGACAGTAAAATGTTGTAATGTCTTATCGTTTGCCTATTTAGAATAAAACTAGCAATTAGTAAAGCAACTATACGTTTTACTGAAAGCTGCAAGTCGCACAGATATTTCTTTGCTGCATTGAAATCTAACAACATCCAAATTAATTCACATACATTGAATTAAAGGTACCAAATTCCCTCTATTAACTAAAAGATAAGTGACTTTAATCTTAACACAGTTTTGTTCCTTCACATTCTTTCAAGGAAATGTTAACTCAGCCTCAGTGGACACTGGGAGAATACTAAAGAGATAGCTGCTGAACATGTTCCAATATCACAGGGTGCAGAGGGCTGATCTTGAAAGCTGGAGACCTCATTTCCAGAAGATTGGTGTGCAGTTTTAGCACGTTACTAAAGTTTGTTCAGCCCATATTCCATTGGGAGAGAGACACTCCTCTGATGTATCAGATGCTATTTCTGCCTACATTATTGTTTCTGTTACTATACCTTGTATTAATCATTTAAACTGTGATGCATGCCTACAGATGGAAAATTTGGATGGCATAAAACATACACAAGACACGCAAACAAAACGTTTATTTTGGATCTAGCAATAAATTTTATGTTGAAATTAGAGAGACAGTTGGTTTGATGACTACAACAGTATGACACAATTACCTAATATTGGTCCCGTTCACACCACTTACAGTAAAAACAGTGAACTGTGATAAGTAAAATGATCATCTATGGTGTATGTTTCGTTATTCAAACAAGTGAAGAGGACCATTCAGAAACAGACAATAAGAAACAATTTTTTTTCTTTGACATTTACTTGTCATAACTTCTGTTGCTTTAAATGTGGACATACTCTGTTCCTCATTCTCTCACTTTCCTGTCAATGAATAGAGCTGTATGTTTGTTTCATTTTTAATGACTTCAGTTATTATATATTTAGTTTGTCTCTATTTCTCAAACCATCAATTTGTGACCAGCTTATTCCTGTAAATTCACAGCTCCACATAAGCCCATCTACGAGGATGTGAGACATATCTCCAGGAGAAAGTAAAAAACCATATAATTTTGTTTATCCATAGGCTTTAGGTTCTTGCTGAGATCTGTCAGTATTGTATTTCATCCATAACTTGTCAATATTTTCAGTAAAATTCGAGATCAGAAACGTAAAATATATCGACAATTATTTGCAGCAGTTGAAAATTCTACACGAATACACTATTTATGAATACTAATGATGAGTTCATAGTTTTTAAAACAGAATTCATTTCTCCATAACAGTGGCACAAAAACGATGAACTATTCAAATAATAAAACAGAAGGAAACAGTCTTTGATCAGCATGAATTCAGACTAGAAGTTCTAAGGAATGGATGCACTGGAAAATTGACCTTAACATCTGCTTTCCAGACTTGTTTTGAAGATATGCATATTTTATACTGGGAAATATATACCAAAGCACCAAAGAATCTGGTATAGGAATGTGTATTCAAATACAGAAATATGTAAGCAGGCAGAATGAGACACTGCAGTCGGCAATGCCTGTATAAGACAACAAATGTCTGGCACAGTTGTTAGATTGGTTACTGTTGCTACAATGTCAGGTTATCAAGATTTAAGTGAATTTGAATGTGGTGTTACAGTCGGTGCACGAGCGATGGGACACAAAATCTCTGATGTAGCGATGAAGTGGGGATTTTCCCCTTCGAACATGTCATGAGAGTACCGTGGATAACAGGAATCCGGTAAAACATCAAATCTCCAAAATTGCTGTGGCTAGAAAAAGATTATGCAAGAATGGGACCGACAATGACTGAAGAGATTCATTCAACATGACACAAGTGCAACTCTTCTGCAAAATGCTGCAGATTTCAATGCTGGATCATCAACAAGGGTCAGCATGTGAACCATTCAACAAAACATTGTCGATATGGGTTTTTGGAGCTGGAGGACCGCTCGTGTACCCCTGATGACTGCACAACACAAAGCTTTATTCTCCGCCTGGGCCTGTCAACACTGACACTGGACTGTTGATGACTCAAAACATGTTGCCTGGTCAAACAAGTCTTGTTTCAAATTGTATCGAACTGATGAAGACAAACCTCATGAATCCATGGACCCTGCATGTCAGCAGGTGACTATTCAAGCTGATGGAGCCTCTGCAATGATGTGCTGCGTGTGCAGTTGGAGAGATATGGGACCCTGATACGTCTAGATACGACTCTGACAGGTGACACGTACGTAAGCATCCTGTCTGATCACCTGCATTCATTCATCTCCATCATGAATCACAACAGACTTGGGACAATGCAACAGCCCACATGTCCTGAATTGCTACAGAGTGACTCCAGGAACACTCTACCGAGTTTAAACACTTCCACTGTCCACCAAACTCTCCAGACATGAACATTATTATCATATCCGGGATGCCTTGCAACATGCTCATCAGAAGAGGTCTCACCCCCCCCCCCCCCCCGTCGTACTATTAAAGATTTATGGATAGCCCTGCCGTATTCATGGTGTCAGTACCCTCCAGCTCTATTTCAGACATTAGTTGAGTCCATGCCACATTGTGTTGCAGCACTTCTGCGTGCTCGCAGGGGCCTTACACAATATTAGGCAGGTGTACCAGTTTCTTTATCTCTTTAGTGTAGTATGTTGCCTTTAAAATCAGAAAGATACAGAATGTGATGTAACTGGATGGATAAAAGTCTAACCTCCAACTGGCGGTGAAAGAAATACACAGAAGTTAGAAGTTAAGGAAATGTACAAGCTTTTGGAGCCAGTAGCCTCTTCTTCTGGCAGAAGAAGAAGGAAGAGCACTGAAGGAAAATGACTGGCAAGGTTTAAGAAATGGCCAGAGGAGACTTATCAGACGGGATTAGAAGGAATGGCTGACAGTTGGGGACTGCACTGGCCAAAGTTTGAAAACCTGGGAGCTTAAACGTGGAAGAAAGGCTAATACGTAAGCTAGAGAGTACTGACAAAACAAAGAGTTAGTAACATTGGAAAGTTAAGTGCACAATACATGGAAGCCATATGAGGTGGGAGAGGGGGAGGAGAGAGGGGAAAAGTGGCTGAAAAACAAAAAATGCTAAGACTGAAAAAAAAAAAAACAATGGAAAATAAGACTGAAGAAATTAACATAAATTAAGGCCACGTGAGTGGCAAGAACCAAACACATGTTGCAGTGACAGTCCCCACCTGTGTAGTTCTGAGATACTGGTGTCGAGAGTAGAATGCAGATGACAAGTGTGGCAAAACAGGCACTGTGGTCATGACTGTCATATTGTAGAGAATGAATATTGTGTGTTGCCTGTATACACCCTCTGGTGGTAGTCATACCAAAGTAGAAGGTCGGATAGTATTTACATAACAGCTGGTACACAATATGTCATTTCACACATGGCTCTCCCTGTAATAGTCCATGTTTTGCCAGTTACAGGGCTGGTATAGGTGATGGTAGGAGGGTGCATAGGCAAGCAGCGATGGTCACAGCGGTAGGAGTCATACTGCAGGGATTGGGGAAGGGGGAGTTCAAATGAAGAAAAGCTATTCTAGGTGTGGTGGGTAAAATTTCAGACAGAAAGGACCTCATTTCAGAGCATGATTAACAAAGTCAAAACTTTGTAGAAGTAGCTGATTAACACATTCAAGATTAATATAGTGCTGAGTGACAAGAGGTGTAAACTTTGTTTTTCTTTTCTTTTCTTTTCTTTTCAGGATTGTATGTGATGGCACTACTCCCATCATTCTCACCTCAGCCTTCACTGAATGTAATTACCCAATTACGTTCAGTGAAGGCTGAGGTGAGAATGATGGGAGTAGTGCTGTAAAGAGTCTGCATCTGAACATTTGCCTCGAACATCAAAGCTGTATGGCAAGGAAAATTTGACATGGAAAGAATAGCAAGTGTTAAAATGTAAGTACTGTTGAAATGTGAAGCACACCTTCAGTGGGGATGATGTCAACATCAAGGAACATGGCACAAGTTTCAGAATAGGACCATGTGAAATTTAATTGGAAAACTATATTTAGAGATTCCAAAAATTTTAACAGATCAGTCTCACCATGAATCCATATAGCAAAGATATCATCAATGTATCAAAAGCCGAGGACTAATGGATCCCACTTAAGCCCTGTCCAAGATACAGAAAGGATGTTAGCACTTACCTTCAGGAGGCAAAATTTTAGTACCAATGTCAGACGTATTGAAAAGTAAAAAAATATTCCTAGCTTTCAGACCTACTTATTCATTCCTCAGTAGGAAAAAAGAGGTAGGTTGGGAAAGAAAGGAAAGGTGGCAGTCACCCTTTGTTTCCCCTCTTATCCGGGGGATTGATTGACCTGCCCTTCCTTTATAGCCTCTCCTAACCAATTTCTCTTTCCTTTCTGATAAATAAATTAATAGTTCTGAAAGCTAAGAATAGTTTCTTGAATTGAATTTTCCAACTGATACAATGTATTGTATTGGTTTATTGATGATATTATTTGTTTGAAATATTATCTGTCCTTACAGCTCTTTTAAACTTAACTATCCTCTAGAACAGGTGTTGGTAACTAATTTTAGGTGGGGTTCAGATATGGCCCCAGGGTCCACATACTTTTGAAAATTTGTATTGAGGTCACAAAAGAAAAGCAACTCATATTCGGTACTAATATTTTTTTAATTCTCACTCACAAAATAATATGAAAATAACAGGTAGGAATAGCTGTACCAAAAATCAATGGGAGAAATTATATTTATGGTCTTGAGCCAGGTTATTCAAGTTAGGTTCACATGGAGAATAGATTATGCAAAGAGCATCTTTCACGTGGATGAATGTTAATCTTGAGAGGTACTGGTTCTCAAAAAAATTCATTTTTAAAAATGAACTAAATAAATGGTTGTAGCTCCATCATAAGTTGCACGACGAAGTATCTTTCTTATTTCTTGACAATGACCAGTTTCGGACTCCTATGTCCACTTCCAAACCATCTGTACCATAAGTGTGACAATACAAGGGAAAGCCTTTGTACAAAAACTGCCTTGCAGTTACGATCATAGCAGCACTATGGCTGGTTCAATAGTAAATAGACAACATACGACAGACAAGTTCCACAAACGTATGTGGAGCCAAACATAACAGCCAGGTAAATGGTTAATTTTTTGCAATTCCCTTATTTTTCTGGGAAATGTTTACTCCAAAATTCTTTGCTGGATGCAGTTTTATACATCGGCAAGGAAATCTCTTCCTTCAAATCCAGTATTTCCATTTGGAGGACAGGTTTTGAATAGCAGTACAACTTCGCAGCCACGTTGGTCCATTTTGCTTCTAGAGAAACTTCAAAAGGCGATTTTAAGAATCATGACAACTTCTCTATCTCTGCGAGGTCTTGGGGTCTCACTGCAAATTCCTTTGTAACATCTGACATCAAATTTGAAAATGTGTAATATCTGTTTCAGAATTATTTTTATATTCAAGAATTGTTGGAACACGAACATATTCAGCAATTGCATTTCTTTTTCAAAGATTCCCAGGTTGTGACAGAAAGAGGACATGCTTTGTATCGACCACATATTAATTTCCCAATTCCATGTAGCTTCATACGGAGTGCATTTGAACATTTGAGAAAGTCTTTCAGCTAGGCTATAGATAGAATATCACATTACTCTGCTAAGAACTCCAGAAACATCCTAGCTTCTTGTCTACAAAAGAAGTTACTACTTCTTTTGTTTGCCAAAAATGTTCAGTCACTTGATGTTTACTTTGCCTGTGAACATTGTTGTGCTGCACTGAGTCAGAATGCGATGAATCATACTCAGATAGAAGCTATTTGTTCTGTCTGTGCTAAATAGCAGAACGAGTTCTCATAAAATTAATCAGCTTGATCAAGCTATCCATTACTTATATCAGAGTGGTACCAACTTTTCCACAAAGAGCTGTGTGGTGAATTATGTGCTGATAAGATAAGATTAATTGATGAAAGGAAAAAATATAAAAATGCAGTAAATGAAGCAGACAAAAAGGAATACAAACGTCTCAAAAATGAGATAGATAGGAAGTGCAATATGGCTAAGCAGAGATGGCTAGAGGACAAATGTAAGACTGTAGAGGCATATAACACTAGGGGTAAGATAGATACTGCCTACAAGAAAATTAAAGAGACCTTTGGAGAAAAGAGAACCACTTGTATGAATATTCAAGAGCTCAGATAAAAAACCAGTTCTAAGCAAAGAAGGGAAAGCAGAAAGGTGGAAGGAGTATATAGAGGGTCTATACAGGAGTGATGTACTTGAAGTCAATACTATGGAAATGGAAGAGAATGTAGATGAAGATGAAATGGAAGATATGACACTGCGTGAAGAGTTTGACATAGCACTGAAAGACCTAAGTCGAAACAAGGCCCCGGGAGTATACAACATTCCATTAGAACTACTGATAGCCTAGGGAGAGCCAGCCCTGACAAAACTCTACCATCTGGTGAGCAAGATGTATGAGACAGGCGAAATACCCTCAGATTTCAAGAAGAATATAATAATTCCATTCCCAAAGAAAGCAGGTGTTGACAGATGTGAAAATTACCGAACTATCAGTTTAATACGTCACGGCTGCAATATACTAACACGAATTCTTTACAGCTGAATGAAAAAACTGGTAGAAGCTGACCTCGGGGAAGATCAGTTTGGATTCCGTAGAAATGTTGGAACACGTGATGCAATACTGACCCTACGACTTATCTTAGAAGATATATTAAGGAAAGGCAAACCTACAATTCTAGCATTTTTAGACTTAGAGAAAGCTTTTGACAATGTTGACTGCAATACTCTCTTTCAAATTCTGAAGGTGGCAGGGGTAAAACATGGGGAGCAAAAGGCTATTTACAATTTGTACAGAAACCAGATGGAGTTATAAGAGTCGAGGAGCATGAAAAGGAAGCAGTGGTTGGGAAGGGAGTGAGAAAGGGTTGTAGCCTCTCCCCGATGTTACTCAATCTGTATATTGAGCAAGCAGTAAAGGAAACAAAAGAAAAATTTGGAGTAGGAATTAAAATCCATGGAGAAGAAATAAAAACTTTGAAGTTTGTTGATGACATTGTAATTCTGTCAGAGACAGCAAAGAACCAGGAAGAGCAGTTGAATGGAATGGACAGTGCCTTTAAAGGAGGATATAAGATGAACATCAACAAAAGCAAAATGAGGATAGTGAAATGTAGTCAAGTTAACTCGGGTGATGCTGAGGGAATTAGATTAGGAAATGAGACACTTAAAGTAGTAAATGAGTTTTGCTATTTGGGGAGCAAAATAACTAATGATGGTCAAAGTAGAATGGATATAAAATGTAGACTGGCAATGGCAAGGAAAGCATTTCTGAAGAAGAGAAATTTGTTAACATCGAGTATTGATTAAAGTGTCAGGAAGTCATATCTGAAAGAATTTGTATGGAGTGTAGCCATGTATGGAAGTGAAACATGGACGACAAAGAGTTTGGACAAGAAAAGAACAGAAGCTTTCGAAATGTGGTGCTACAGAAGAATGGTGAGGAATAGATGGGTAGATCACATAACTAATGAGGAGGTATTGAAGTGAATTGGGGAGAAGAGAAATTTGTGGTACAACTTGACTAGAAGGAGGGATCACTTGGTAGGACATGTTCTGAGGCATCAAGGGATCACCAATTTAGTATTGGAGGGCAGTGTGGAGGGTAAAATTTGTAGAAGGAGGCCAAGAGATGAATACACTAAGCAGATTCAGAAGGATGTAGGTTGCAGTAGGTACTGGGAGGTGAAGAAGCTTGCACAGGGTAGAGTAGCATGGAAAGCTGCATCAAACCAGTCTCTGGACTGAAGACCATAACAACAACACAAGATGTAGCCCTGCATTCTTGTCCTTGATTCTCTTTACTAGCCCCTTTTCTCTGCCAGCCATCCCTGGGTCCCCTTCAGTTGTCAGACATCATTTTATCATAACTAATGGTTGATTTTTTTCATAGTCATCAAAAGTCTTGAATACGTCTTCTCCACAAGTCTTGTTTTTAAATGGCAATATTGATAGTAATTATTTCCTATATGATTTGCTTTCAGTATCCAAAAATCACATGACAGTGAACATTTGTTCTTCATTAAAAATGTCACATCATCCATCAAGAGCTGTGGTGTTGCAGGGCATCTTCTGTAGAAGTTCGAGCAAACTGCTTTTACTGTCAGCAGTAAAAATTTTGGTTGCTTGTTGCTGACAATGAATACCATGAATTGTGGCAGCAATGTCCTTTTTCTCTTCAAAAAGTGATGCGGCCACTTCCAATGTATCTTTTTTTCTATCTCAGAGTCAGGAAATGTCTTGTGCTGTTTATTAAGCACCCAACATGCATGCAACACTTTTTTGGCAGATTTTGCTTGCCCACTCAAAGGATGATTTTGTAAGGCTAGGCCTTTTTTTGACAAGCTTCACCATCCAGAGGAAAACTTTTATGCAACTGTTGATGAGATGTTTGGTAGTGTTGCTTTAAATTGGCATGTTTAACACAAGTAATAGTTTTGTTGCATATGAGGTAAACTCGAACAGCTCCAGGCCCACCACTCAGCATAAAAAAATGATGTTCATTCCACAAACTTTAGGATACATGTCAATACAAGGAAACATCATAAGCTTCTTGTTATTACAAGACAAATTAATGACAGCTCTGTAAGAGTTCACAACAACTCTTCACAAAGTGACGATAAAATTTATCTATTTTATTTAGATTTGTTCTTTATAAAAAATACCGTTGCCCAGCACAAACCGCATACTGACACACCATAAAGGAGCCGCTTCCATGTCACAGGTCACCATCACCATGTGCACCCGCCCAAAAGATAAAACTGTCATTTCACTTCAAAATTTCATAAAGTGGTGTTGAGCATTCATTCAAATTACAGACACAAAAATTTTGTTAAAATGAATATGCTTGCTCCAATTAAAAGAGGCTTCCTAGGTTGCCAGAGTCAGAGATCAACTTATAAAATCTCCTATTTCATTAAAAAAATGCTCATGTTGCCTTCAGGTGTGCAGAGCTTTTGTGTGGATCAATACAAGGCCAGCTAACTTGCTCCCCTCTGCTTCCATTCTCCAGCATGCCCTCCTTCATTATGCAGCATAGTGATTCTGTATTTAATCTACTAACTAACCATCATCAACTTAAATCGAGTCACTCAATTACTTGTAAAACACTATTAAAAGTAGTAAAGGTGGTACCCAAACATATTGTTGTCTACAGAAAAATAATTTTTTAAATAATTTTCTTGTATCAAAAAGAATTATCCGGTCTATAAAAATCATAACCATTATGTTATTTGAAATATGTGCATGAACAATGTACCATTGGAAAGAGCGAACTCTCAAGTTTTACATGGTTCCCGTTAGGTAGCTGCAGTGTGCACCCACTTCAGTTCTAATAAAAATGGTGTCAAGACAACAGAAAGAGTTTTGTGTTCTACGTTTTGTGCAGTGTGGGTCAGTAATAACTGTTCAGCTTGACTTTTGTATTAGGAATGATGTGTATCCTCCCACTGCACAGAGCTTTAAACAATGGCATAAACAATTCCAGAAACAGGTTGTTTTTGTAAAGGCAAATTGCTGGGCCATTCCTGAGTGTCTGACACAGATGTTGAATGTATCCACCATAGTTTCACAAGGAGTCCACAGCAATCCATTCGCTGTGCAGCTCAACAGCTCAACATGCCCCCGATGTCCGTCTGGCATGTTTTGTTTCAACATTTACACATGAAAGCATACAAAATTAAGATACTGCAAGCTCTTTGTGAATGTGACAAACAACAGTGTGTGAAGTTCTGTAATTTCGTTCTTGGCAAGATGGAAGATGACAGTTTTCTTCCACACTTAGTGTTTAATGGTGAGAAAACATTCCATTTAAACAGAAAGGTGGACTGTCATAATGTGAGAATATGGGGTATGGAACAACCACATGAAGTTGTACAACATGAGAGGGACTTCCCAAAGTTTAATGTGTTTTGTGCAGTTTCATGGGAAAAGGTGTATGGTCCATTTTTTTCCCAGAGAACATTGTTACAGGAAGCACATGTCTCGATATGCCTGAGAACTTTATTTTCCCGCAGTTGGAGACTGATTTGAAGTACTTCTTTTACAAACAGGATGGGACACTGTCACACTGGGATCTGGAAGTGTGGGAATTTTTAAATCAAAGGATTACTGAATGATGGATCGGTCACACTGGACCAAGGGATTCAGTCATACATTACTGGCCTATAAGGTCACCGGACCTGACTGTATGTGGTTATTTCTTCTGGGGGTTTATAAAAGACTCTGTTTATGTGCCTCTATTACCAACAACAATGAATGAACTGAGGCATCGCATAACAGCAGCTGTGGAAGTTGTGACTCAAGACATACTTGCTGCAATTTGGGAACAATTCGAATACCACATTGACAACAAAAAAACTTTTTGAGTTTCCTGTTCATCAAAAAACAAAATTCATTGTAAATGTTTATTAGTTTCAAAAATATAGACATGTCAAATTGAATGATTCTCTTTGATACACACAGTACTTTCAAAATATTGTTGGCAGTTCCCTTTCTGACCTTCTGTGGTCCAGATCTGAACCGCGAACTACCAGTTGCCGACTGTTGCTCTAGAATTATTATCGATTGTTAAGCACAGCATATTGCAGGGTAGTTTACCTTCCCTTATCATTCTTGTTTTATGCAACCTTCTGATTTCATTACAATTACATCTAACATCAGGTCCTAATGTATAAACAAGATGGAAAATATGGAAGTAAATATTACAGTATTAGCGTACCAATTAATTCAATGTTGAATATCCGTATGAGCCCATAAGATGTATCTTACAAGAATTTGTGCACACAGAGAGCAGGAACAAGTCACATATACATTGAAAACATCCTCTTCAATGCCAAACCTCTCTTAGATCAGTTGGGCAGTACATACTCAGTATTCAGAGGGTAAGCACGACAAGTTTGGGTCCTTAGCTTGAACTCACAAAAGTAGAGGATATGGTACACAAAGATGATAACGTGTCCTACTTTATCTCTGCTGCAAGCCTATGACATAACATAAGCAGCTATTATGTGGACCATATAAACAAAATAGTGGGAAAAAAGTACAATTACCTGATCTTGAACTTTTGCAGTCTATCATTATCGATTTCAGTCAGTAGAATGTCCAGGATGGAATAACAGCACCATGGAAAGGATAGATTGCTACTCACCACATAGAGGAAGCATTGAGTCACAGACAAGCATGAGGAAAAGGAATACTAGAAATAGTTGAGCTTTTGGGCAAAGTCCTTCTTCAGAAACAGAACTTTTTCACATTCACACAACGACTCAAACATACATGGGCACCGACTCGAGGCACTAAGGTCTGACTTACGTCAGCCTTAATGCCCTGAAACAGTGGTCAGGTGTGTGTGAAATATTGTTGTGTGGAAGTTCTACTTCTGAAGAAGGACTTCACCTGAAAGCTCAAATATTTCTAGTACTTCTTTTCGTTTGCCTGTCCGCGACATGACACCTCTTCTATCTGCTGAGAAGCTATGTATCCTGTCCATTAAATGTTCTGTTTCTTACTTCTATTTTTCTTATTTCCTGCAGAAATTATTTTTAGTGTTTGCATCTATCATTTTTGTATTCAATGAAACTATTTTATTGAACAGGTGTTAACTGTAAACTAGTCATGGGCAGATTTCTTGTTTTTACATATAGTGTGGGCACAATAAAATTGGCTCAAAAAGTTTTTACAATAATGCTGCTGAGGGATTGACCCTTGTTATTGAAGACTAAAGAAGATGCTGGAAATGGCTACCAATGATGCCCGAACAGTGCTGTGCTCCATTTATCAAATTGTTAGACACGCCTAGTAGTTCTGTCTGAAGGACAGCAGCAATAGTATTTTCTGTGTTCTGCTGTAGCTCTTTCACTGTGCGAGGATTAATGCACTATACCTGACCCTTCATTCTGCCCCACAGGTACACATGCATATGCTCCATGATAATATTTTGACACAACAATCTCTTAATTCCCACTTGAAATGGCAATGAAATTTCATCAGGCTTTGTTTCTGGGTTTACTTCAGTTGAGCAATATTTTCTGGTGTTTGAACACTTTTTGGATAGTTAGAACCTGTTTCACACTAGTTTTCCACTAATTTTTACATTGTAGACTTTGCTGGAGGTTTTGCCAAAACACTTTGAGTCTTAAACTGTTCTGCACAAGTTTTCCATGAATTGTGATTTGCACAATACCTGAGGATGAATATAAGCTGTTTCATCATGAGCACCATTTTGTGTTCCATTCAAACTGGTCACTAAACAGATCTGGTCCTCTCATTCACTCAAATGTAATGACACAACAAAATACTTGGGACAGAAAATGCAGGTGATACACATGCACAGACGTGTGACAGTAGCTGACTGGTGAACCAAAATCATAGCTTCCAGCATTTTCTGTGACGGGCAATTTTCCTTTTCATTAACAAGCACGAGTTCCACATCAGTCTTATAAATATTTTCCAGACCAGTTTTATTTTGCCCACTATTTATTTCCATTCAGAATATTTTTCAATTACTTCAGATTTCTCAGCAATGTTCAGTACCTCCTGCTAAGCAGCAAATTTTTTTTTTTTTTTTTTTTTTTTTTTTTTTTTTTTTTTTTTTTGCAGTCTCCTTTGCTCAGCAAAGTCATCAGATCATGGAAACACTACTGCTGGGCAACTGAGTCTGTGTCATTTAAAAATTCAAACTTTTAAAATTAGTGAATGCTGTAGTACTTTCTTAAATGGATTGTTAACCCTAAATTAATATCTTTACAGCGAGTAATTAAACAAATCCATTCAGTTTTTCAGTAAAACACACCCACTTAAATAAAAGACAAGAAGCAAATAGAACTTAAATTGAAAGAGAGTCTTATAAATTAAAAAAAAGTATGTATATACTAAAAGATAGACATAAACTGGAGCCAGTTTGATCCATGCCAATGAAGTGAAGAACAAAATTGATACATCAAATATTACACCACAAGAAACAGATAGTGGGATACAATAGACATGTACATCAACTCTAATGCTATCAGCAGTGAGGAGGATAGTGTTGCTCAGTAAATGCCGCCAGCTACAACAGAGACAGAGTGTGTTTTTCTATGCAGTACATAAATAGTTTTACTATATTTCCTGTTCTAGTTTTTAATGTCACATCCATTATATCTGTGAAGTGATAAAACTACATCTCTCTGCTAACACACACATTTTCTAGCAGACAGGAAATCTGTTAGTCATCTTTTGCCCATCTGAAAGAGACTGTCCAAAACAGATAGAAGCGTTCTAATATCACACAATACTGTCATTAAAAACATAAAGCTGTTGCCATAGTATGTGCACAGAATACACAGAAATAGCACTGGTATCAACACATCAACAAAACATAGTAATAGGAGTCAGTTTGTGCAGATGAAAGCTTGTAAAGAAGTGAAGTTAAAGCACATCTAAATCTTTCTGGACAACTGCTTACCTTTGCTACTTGTTTGGTTAGTTGCAAGAGAGAGCTGTTTGTGGACAGTGTGTTTTGGAGTATCGGATGCCTCTTGGACTGTCTCCAGCACTGCCGTCTCTTGATGCTGCAGTCTGGATTCAGAGTTGTTGATCAGGTCCTCAATCTCTGTGTCTTCAAGGTCAACAGCTTTCTGAAGTACTAATGAATATCGCTTCTCTTCTGCATGTTTGTTTAAAGAATCTTGCACGCTCATTGAATGATATTTCTCAGTTGTTGGCTTTGGAGAGATAGCAGGAATGTTTACAGAGTGTCTATTAGTGATACATGGAGAATTTTTAATTTCTTTAGTGATGACATTTTTCTCCTGATTTTCTGCATCTTTGGACGTTCTTGAATCACTGACATCTGAAGGCAGGCTTGCTGAACATTCAGTTGTTAGAGGTTGCTTCTTTTCTGGAATGCTTATAATCGTTTCACGAACACTGGATGGATTTCTTTTTTCAGCTGCATGCCTTGTCATAACTTCTCGTACCATTTGCTCCAGTCGCATGTTTTGTTCATTGTCAGTCTTTTCTCGTGCCTGTCTTTTCTTCCTTACAATAGATCTAATGCGTTCAAAACTTCTCACCAGTTTTGACTCTTCTCCAACTTCCTATAAAATTAAGAATAACCTTAACTTCAGCAGGAATAGAGAACTGAAATGCTGTATTTTTTGGACACTATTAATGCTATTTAAGAAGCCTTAGCAAGACCCATAATTGTTTTTAAGTGTCGTATAAACAGTGTTTCCTAGCAGTTATTAAAACTTCAAATCATAAAAAATGTGGTTTGCTTTCTCTTGTCATAGAAACTTGAAAAGCAAGTGATAGTACCTGTATCATTCACAGTTTCAGAGATAAAAAGTTATGGAAAGTTAAGACGTTTATACAAAGTGTTTTTCATAACTCTGACCAGAAAAGAGAACATTTAAGGATATGGAATGAGTTAAGAAAAGAAACATTTATTAAGATATGTCATTTATGAAATATTACATCTTTTCTGCATACAATTACCAGTAAAAGAAAATGTGTTACAGCTATCACTAAAAGGATTGATGTAATAACAATTAAAATGTACATAATTTTTGTAACTGCAGTTAGCACATAAAACAAAACTCTCTCTCACTGGGGCAGGGGGAGATAGCTCTTCCTCCCTCATGTCATCCAGTGACAAGAATTAGGTGGTAGACTCCATGTCAAACATCTAAAGAAGTTGAAATTTCATGACAGATTAAAGCTATGTACCAGACTGGGTCTTGAACCTGGGATCTTTGTATTTTGTGGGCAAGAGCTCTACCAACTTTGCTATCCAAGCATGACTCATGACTCACCCATGCAGCTTTACTTCCATCTGTACCTTGTGCAAAAAAATAATGGAAATCCCCGCATGGAATAATATGTAAAGTAAAGGAAAGGCAACTATTCTCAAATGTAGCTGTCTGGTGTGTGGAACATATAAACACACAGCAGAAAACAGTATTTACACTAGCTTTTGAGCTCTTTTTCTGTCTCTAGTAGAAGTAGTACACACATTCATACACACAACCATACAGACACCCAAGTGCCCACACAGCAGCAAACCAATCTCCTCACAAGGTTACAGAAGGATTTGAACTGTCATTTTCCTGAAAACAAGTCCAGTGTGCTGACCACTGCTGCACCACATTGCTTGATAGGTGTGTGTCAAGAGGAAGCATCACTGCTCCACAGCAATGTGTCTGCACAGGAAACAGCCACATTTACAGCTTTTTTGGGCTATCAATATTGCCTATCCTTGTATTCCAATGAGATGATACAAAGTGACTTCTTCCTCTTTCCTCAGATGAAGAAACCATTGCATGGCAGGCATTTTCCAGAATGACACCAATGTAACTTTCAGGGTGGAACCTTTCCTGACCATCCAAAATACAGATGACGACAAGAAACATCCCCATGAAATCATTCCTCATTACAGAAATGTGTTGCATTGAAGGGTGAATATGAACAGAAGGGCTGATATCTTCATCAGGTTTCATGATTGTAGCTTGAATTTTTCAAAGTGATGATTAAAACTTTTTAACAACCCCTTGTACACATTCGTGTTTACAATTTTTATCGGCGTCTACAATAACAGCGTGTCTCCAATTCTTGTTCTCCAACCTTCTCTATTCTTTCATAGCTACAATAGCAAAGGCATGTCAAAAGGATGCAAGAAGAAAGGCTTCCAAAATGTACCATTAACAGCTGTGATAATATTCCAAAGAAATGTATGCCATGCTCATAACTTGGCACCAAGCAGATCCTTCACAGATGTGTCTGTTGCGTTCAGTTTGTTTTCAAGTCCTCTGAGTGAAGTGGCACAGCCATTACTCAGTTCTCAAAGACAATGAATGATTTCAGGAGTCTGACTGGAAAGAATAATTACAGACTTATGCAAATGAGGAATATATCATACTAGAGTTAGAATATATAACTACATGCCTTCTTCCTTTAAATGCCTAACATTAAATATGTTTAAGGTAAGGTTGAAAGAGTTCTTGCTTGAGCACTGCTCCTACTATGTCTCTGAGTTTCTGGATAATCATAATGAGTAAATATCTTTTAATAAATGTTAATAATTATGTATTATGTCATTTCAAACTATAATTTACTTTATGTTAATCATGTACTCTCCTTACTAACTATCAAATTTAGAAACAATGTAATATGTCAATTTATGTTGTTATGTACTTTGATTGTGTTGGCGTTGTAGCCGCAATGACTACTGTAATTGTAAATTAATTATGTTTACACTTGTCCTATATCATGTGTACAAACAATATACTAAAAAATGTAACAATATTATGAAAAGGAGAGTTGCTACTCACCACATAGTGGAGCTGCTGAACCACAGATAGGCACTACGAAAAGACTGTCACAAATAGGCTTTTGGCCAGAAAGGCCTTCGTCAAAAATACACGTGTGTGCGAGTGTATACCCGTCCTTTTTTCCCCCTAAGGTAAGTCTTTCCGCTCCCAGGATTGGAATGACTCCTTACCCTCTCCTTAAAACCCACATCCTTTCGTCTTTCCCTCTCCTTCCCTCTTTCCTGATGAGGCAACAGTTTGTTGCGAAAGCTTGAATTTTGTGTGTATGTTTGTGTTTGTTTGTGTGTCTATCGACCTGCCAGCACTTTCGTTCGGTAAGTCACATCATCTGTGTTTTTAGATACATATATATATCCTCAAATCCTGCCCTGAAATGAGATCCATCCTTCATGAAATCCTCCCCACTCCACCAAGATTGTCTTTCCGCCGTCCACCTAATCTGCGTAACCTCTTAGTTCATCCCTATGAAATCCCCAAACCACCTTCCCTACCCTCTGGCTCCTACCCTTGTAACCGCCCCTGGTGTAAAACCTGTCCCATGCACCCTCCCACTACCACCTACTCCAGTCCTGTAACCCGGAAGGTGTACACGATCAAAGGCAGAGCCACGTGTGAAAGCACCCACGTGATTTACCAACTGACCTGCCTACACTGTGAAGCTTTCTACACTCCTGGAAATGGAAAAAAGAACACATTGACACCGGTGTGTCAGACCCACCATACTTGCTCCGGACACTGCGAGAGGGCTGTACAAGCAATGATCACACGCACGGCACAGCGGACACACCAGGAACCGCGGTGTTGGCCGTCGAATGGCGCTAGCTGCGCAGCATTTGTGCACTGCCGCCGTCAGTGTCAGCCAGTTTGCCGTGGCATATGGAGCTCCATTGCAGTCTTTAACACTGGTAGCATTCCGTGACAGCGTGGACGTGAACCGTATGTGCAGTTGACGGACTTTGAGCGAGGGCGTATAGTGGGCATGCGGGAGGCCGGGTGGACGTACCGCCGAATTGCTCAACACGTGGGGCGTGAGGTCTCCACAGTACATCGATGTTGTCGCCAGTGGTCGGCGGAAGGTGCACGTGCCCGTCGACCTGGGACTGGACCGCAGCGACGCACGGATGCACGTCAAGACCGTAGGATCCTACGCAGTGCCGTAGGGGACCGCACCGCCACTTCCCAGCAAATTAGGGACACTGTTGCTCCTGGGGTATCGGCGAGGACCATTCGCAACCGTCTCCATGAAGCTGGGCTACGGTCCCGCACACCGTTAGGCCGTCTTCCGCTCACGCCCCAACATCGTGCAGCCCGCCTCCAGTGGTGTCGCGACAGGCGTGAATGGAGGGACGAATGGAGACGTGTCGTCTTCAGCGATGAGAGTCGCTTCTGCCTTGGTGCCAATGATGGTCGTATGCATGTTTGATGCCGTGCAGGTGAGCGCCACAATCAGGACTGCATACGACCGAGGCACACAGGGCCAACACCCGGCATCATGGTGTGGGGAGCGATCTCCTACACTGGCCGTACACCACTGGTGATCGTCGAGGGGACACTGAATAGTGCACGGTACATCCAAACCGTCATCGAACCCATCATTCTACTATTCCTAGACCGGCAAGGGAACTTGCTGTTCCAACAGGACAATGCACGTCCGCATGTATCCCGTGCCACCCAACGTGCTCTAGAAGGTGTAAGTCAACTACCCTGGCCAGCAAGATCTCCGGATCTGTCCCCCATTGAGCATGTTTGGGACTGGATGAAGCGTCGTCTCACGCGGTCTGCACGTCCAGCACGAACGCTGGTCCAACTGAGGCGCCAGGTGGAAATGGCATGGCAAGCCGTTCCACAGGACTACATCCAGCATCTCTACGATCGTCTCCATGGGAGAATAGCAGCCTGCATTGCTGCAAAAGGTGGATATACACTGTACTAGTGCCGACATTGTGCATGCTCTGTTGCCTGTGTCTATGTGCCTGTGGTTCTGTCAGTGTGATCATGTGATGTATCTGACCCCAGGAATGTGTCAATAAAGTTTCCCCTTCCTGGGACAATGAATTCACGGTGTTCTTATTTCAATTTCCAGGAGTGTATGTGGGAATGACCAGCAACAAACTGTCCATTCGCATGAATGGACACAGGCAGACAGTGTTTGTTGGTAATGAGGATCACCCTGTGGCTAAACATGCCTTGGTGCACGGCCAGCACATCTTGGCACAGTGTTACACCGTCCGGGTTATCTGGATACTTCCCACTAACACCAACCTGTCAGAACTCCGGAGATGGGAACTTGCCCTTCAGTATATCCTCTCTTCTCGTTATCCACCAGGCCTCAATCTCCGCTAATTTCAATTTGCCGCCGCTCATACCTCACCTGTCTTTCAACAACATCTTTGTCTCTGTACCTCCGCCTCGACTGACATCTCTGCCCAAACTCTTTGCCTTTACAAATGTCTGCTTGTGTCTGTGTATGTGCGGATGGATATGTGTGTGTGTGCGAGTGTATACCCGTCCTTTTTCCCCCTAAGGCAAGTCTTTCCGCTCCCAGGATTGGAATGACTCCTTACCCTCTCCCTTAAAACCCAAATCCTTTCGTCTTTCCCTCTCCTTCCCTCTTTCCTGACGAAGCAACCGTTGGTTGCGAAAGCTAGAATTTCGTGTGTATGTTTGTGTTTCTATCGACCTGCCAGCACTTTTGTTCGGTAACTCACATCATATATATATATATATATATATATATATATATATATATATATATATATATATATAAATCTGTGTGTGTGTAATCTATTTTTGAGAAATACCTTGATGGCCAAAAGCTTATTTGTGACAGTCTTTTTATTGTGCCTAGGTATCTGTAACTCAGCATCTCCATTATATGGTGATAATATTGTTACATTCAATCCTGGGTTTTTGATTGTTTGATACTAAAAATTGATTATTGGAATAAATAAATAAATATGTAACTTTCATAAACTATTTTACTGGCATACAGAAGCCTAGTTGAACAACACTTCTTACATCTAAGATAGGATTTGTAAACTCTCTCTCTCTCTCTCTATTCGGGAATTTGATAATAGTCACTTTTATATGTCTGGTACAGTGAAAGCCTGATTCCTCTCATTTTTAACAGTTCATCTCAGTACCAGATACCTTTTTATCTTTTAAAGAGCCTATTGTTTTTGTTGGTGAACATGAATGTCTCAGATATATTTCTGGCCAGAGTGGCCAGAGATAGTGGTCATGTGTGCAAGAGGTGTGCTCACTTCTGTGAATGTGTTCATGTCTTCCTTCCTGAAGAAGGCTTTGGCCAAAAGGTCATGTATAACAGTCTTTTTGTCATGTGTCATCTTTACAGCGAGTAGCAATCTACCTTTCATGACATTGTTAGTGTCTATTTCTTTTTAATGTACTGAGTGCAATTTTAACTCATGTTTTTCTAGTTTGGCACCTATACAAGAAGTCCAAATAAATTATATTTAAACTATCAATAAATGACCCAATAAGATCTTTCTGTCCTCTTACTGATGCTAAATTAATTCTCTGTGTTAGCAGTAGTGGAAAGCAATGCAAAACTCCATCTTCAAGGTTAACCATATAATAATTGGTTTTAAGTTGTCTTTTTTATGGCGGGTCCACAGGAGCATTAGATTTATTATATGGAATTCTTTTTCCTGCAATAGTCTGATGCAGCAAACATAAATTTGTACATTCCATTCTAGATTTTTGCATTGATTGTTTACTTTAAGTGATACTAATTTTGATATAATTACCTAAAATTGTCGAAAAGAAAAAAAAAAAAGATGTACATTTTCCTCACACTGTAAAGACCTAAGTAAGCTAATAACTATTATTTTCACCAACTAATCTAACTCAGTTAAACTCCCCAGCTACTTCTGAGGAGCATGGTGTATCACTTAGATTTTTTATTTATTTTGCCATTTTTTCTTTAATTTTCAACCATCTTTGATGGTAATTCCAATACCACAATTTTTCTCTATTTCTAACACCCGATATTTGCTACAACTTTTCATTCAGGAATAACAATTCTTCTTCTGCAGTGGTCAATCCAAGGATTGGTTTGCAACAGCTACAATGGCAGCTTGTCTCCATTCTGTGCGTCTTTCAGCTTTTCTCTTCATTTCTGTATAGGTGTTACATCCCACATCTTTCACGATTTGATCCATGTACCTCAATTGTGGTCTTCCTCTTGGTCTTTTTCCCTCGACATATCCCTCTATGGTTGTGTTCAGGAGTCCTTTATGTCTTAATAGATGGCCTGTAAACTGCACTCTTCTTTTAACAATGAAACTCCAGAAGCTTCTCTTCTCACCTGCTCTTTCCAGAACCACTTCTTTTGTGACCTTGTCGATCCATTTTATTTTGAGCATGCATCTATAGCACCACATTTCAAAAGAATTTAGCTTCTGCTGTTCCTCTGTCCCGAGAGTCCATGTTTCACACCCATAACATGCCACACTCCACACATATGATTTCAAAAATCTTTTCCTGGTTTCAAGGCTGATGCTCTTAGCTGTTAATATGTTTTTCTTCTTGTTAAAAGCAGCCTTTGCTTGAGCTATTCTACTTCTCACTTCTGCCTTGCTCCTTCCATCCCTGGTAATATTACTGCCCAGATAAGTAAATTTATCAACTTGTTCAAGCAGTTCATTGCCTACATGAACTTGGACTTTCACTTGATCTTCTTTGTCGCATGCCATTACTTTTGTTTTTGCTTTATTAATTCTCATATTATATTATTCACCCATAACTTTATCCATTCTATTCAATAGGACTACAAGATCTTCACTTTCAGCCAGGACAGCTATATCATCGGCATATCTTATCATATCTATTCGTTGGCCATGAATTACTACACCTGTCTGTGAATTTTCCCTTACTTTTTTCAGCGCCTCTTCAATGTATACGTTAAAGATAACAGGGGATAGTGCGCAACCTTGCTGGACACCTTTCCGTATCTGCACCTCTTCTTGTTTTGTCCGTCCACGGATAACTGCTGTCTCATTTTTGTACAGGTTCCATATCATTTTTCTATCTTTATGGTCTATTCCTACTTTTTTGAGTACCTCAAACATCTTATCCCATTATCAAAGGCTTTCTCTACATCTATGAAAGCTATGTATGTTTTCAGGTTCTTATCTAGTCGTTTCTCTATTATTAGTTTTAGAGCAAATATTGCTTCTCTGGTTCCTCTATCTTTCCGGAATCCAAACTGGTCTTCGGAGAGTGTAGCTTCGACTTTTTGTTCTATGCGTTTTAGGATAATTGAGGTTAATATTTTAGAGGCGTGAGTAACTAGGCTGAGTGTCCTATAATTTTCGCATCTTGTAGCATTTGCCTTCTTTGGAATGGGGACCATAATGTTTTTCTCAAAGTCTGTAGGAATTTTACCCTGCTCGTACATGTTGAAAACAAGATTATACAACTCCTGATTCAGTTTTGCTCCTCCAGATTTCAGAAGTTCGGCTGGGATATTGTCTATACCAGGCGATTTGTTGTTTTTCAATTTTTTCAGAGCTAGTTCAAACTCTACCTTTAATATAGGTTCACCTATGTTGTGTGCATCTATTTCTGTTTCTTCTTCCATGATGTTTTCAGACAGGTCTGGTCCGCTGTACAGTTTTCCTATATATTGTTTCCATCTTCTTGCAACTTCATCATCGTCATCCAACATATTGCCATTTTCATCCATCACAGCCCTACATTTGTTTCTTCTGTCTCCAAAGCAATGTCTCACACATTTATAGGCCTTGTCGATATTTCCCTTGCTCATGTTGTCCTCAACTGAAATACAGAGATCATCAAGGTATTTTTCTCTTGCTTGTTTTGCCTCTCTGTTGATTCTGTTTTTCAGACTCTTGTATTTCTCTTGGTCTTCCTTCTTAACAGAATTTTTTAATTTCCTTCTTTCTTCCATCATATTTAGTAGGTCATTAGTGATCCATTCCTTCCTTTTCTCTGTCCTTTCTTTTCCTATTACTTCTTCTGCTGCTTCTAAAATACCAGTTTTTATTTTTTCCCAGCTGCTTTGGATGTCATTGCAGCCCTGTGTATTTGTTTTCTTGTCTGTTTCTAGTTGATAGTGCTTCAGTGTATTTTCGTTTTTCAGGTTTGTCAGATCCCATTTACATGTATTTCTTCTTTTAATGTTCTTGAATTTTAGTTCAGTCGTCATCATAACGAGTATGTGGTCACTTTCCGCATCACAGCCTGGATATGATCTGCTGTCCTTAACTTGGTTTTTAAATCTTTGCTTCACTAATATGAAGTCAATTTGGTATCTGTTAATGTCACCAGGCATTTTCCAAGTATATCTTCTTCTTGGATGATGATTAAAGAAGGTATTTGTAAGGCAAAGTTTATTTCTTTGGCAGAATTCTACAAGTTTATCCCCTCTTTCATTTCTTAATCCTAATCCAAAATTCCCTGCCACATCCTCTTCTTTACCTTCCCCAACAACGGCATTCATATCTCCCATGATGACAAGGTTTTCAGCTCCTTTAATTCTGTCAATTATTTCTTCAAGGTGGTCATACATCATGTCGATTTCATCATCCTCGTGCCTCGTAAGTGGCATGTATACTTGGATTATGATTGTGTCTCTTGGTTTAGTTTCCAATCGGACATAAATTATCCTCTCACTATGTTGAACAAATCCTTTTACTCTTAACCCCATCTCTTTATTGAGGATAATTCCCACTCCTGCAACCCCGGGACTGTCTTGTGCTGTTCCAGTGCGTATGATTCTGTAATCCCCTGACCAAAAGTCGTCAGCGTTTGGCCATCTCATTTCTGAGACTCCCAGTACATCAATATCCATTCGTTTCATTTCCATTTTCAAGTTTTCCAGCTTACCACATTTAAGAAGAGAGTTGACGTTCCATGTTGCTATCCTTCTTACATTAATGCTTTTGGATTTTGGTATCTCTTTAGTTGTCCCCGTCCGGAGATCTGAATGGGGGACTATTTTACCTCTGGAGAATTTAACCAAAGAGCTTTCCATCATAAGCTGTTGATACTTGGAATACCCGCCTGGGTCTTTAATGGAGTGGTTTCCCGTTGCCTTCTCCATTCTATGCCGTTGGCCACCTTGTGGCTCCTCCGCCTTTAGGAGCAGTTTCCCACCCCAAGGGCAAGAGAGTGCCCTTCCTTCTAGCCGCTCATCCGCCCTCCTAGAAGGCCGTTGGCACTTGATAGAAGGTAATCTCCTTATCCCGGGAGATATTCGGCTCAGTAGAAGTATAGGTTGGAAATGGAAGACCCCTAGCCCTCGAAACCTAATAGCGTCAGGGTCAGAAAAGAACAAGAGTTGGCCGAGGGTGGCCAAATAGGAAAGATAAAAGTGAGGAGCCTGGCAGAAGTAAGTGGAAGTAATGCCAATACTCAGCTCGGGACCCCGTGGTCGCCAGCCACGGACTCACTAGGTGTGAGTCCTTTTCATACAGGAATAACAATATCTACCTGATTTTCTGTTAACCATTAACCACTGATCCCCCCTAATGAACCATGGACCTTGGCATTGGTGGGGAGGCTTGCATGCCTCAGCGATGCAGATGGCCGTACCATAGGTGCAACCACAACAGAGGGGTATCTGTTGAGAGGACAGACAAATGTATGGTTTCTGAAGAGGGGCAGCAGCCTTTTCAGTAGTTGCAGGGGCAACAGTCTGGATGATTGACTGATCTGGCCTTGTAACACTAACCAAAACAGCCTTGCTGTGCTGGTACTGCGAACAGCTGAAAGCAAGGGGAAACTACAGCCGTAATTTTTCCCGAGGGCATGCAGCTTTACTGTATGATTAAATGATGATGGCGTCCTCTTGGGTAAAATATTCCGGAGGTAAAAAAGTCTTCCATTCAGATCTCCGGGTGGGGACTACTCAGGAAGACATCGTTATCAGGAGAAAGAAAACTGGTTTTCTACGGATCGGAGCGTGGAATGTCAGATCCCTTAATCGGGCAGGTAGGTTAGAAAATTTGAAAAGAGAAATGGATAGGTTAAAGTTAAATATAGTGGGAATTAGTGAAGTTTGGTGGCAGGAGGAACAGTACTTTAGGTCAGGTGAATACAGGGTTATAAATACAAAATCAAATAGGGGTAATGCAGGAGTAGATTTAATAATAAATAAAAAAATAGGAGTGTGGGTAAGCTACTACAAACAGCATAGTGAATGCATTATTGTGTCCAAGATAGACACGAAGCCCATGCCTACTACAGTAGTACAAGTTTATATGCCAATTAGCTCTGCAGATGATGAAGAAATTGATGAAATGTATGATGAGATAAAAGAAATTATTCACGTAGTGAAAGGAGACGAGAATTTAATAGTAATGGGTGACTGGAATTCAATAGTTGGAAAAGGGAGAGAAGGAAACATAGTAGGTGAATATTGATTGGGGCTAAGAAATGAAAGAGGAAGCCGCCTGGTAGAATTTTGCACAGAGCATAACTTAATCATAGCTAACACTTGGTTCAAGAATCATAAAAGAAGGTTGTATACATGGACGAATCCTGGAGATACTAGAAGGTATCAAATAGATTATATAATGGTAAGACAGAGATTTAGGAGCCAGGTTTTAAACTGTAAGACATTTCCCGGGGCAGATGTGGACTCTGATCACGATCTATTGGTTATGAACTGTAGATTAAAACTGAAGAAACTGCAAAAAGGTGGGAATTTAAGGAGATGGGACCTGGATAAACTGACTAAACCAGAGGTTGTACAGAATTTCAGGGAGAGCATAAGGGAATAATTGACAGGAATGGGGGAAAGAAATACAGTAGAAGAAGAATGGGTAGATTTGAGGGATGAAATAGTGAAGGCAGCAGAGGATCAAGTAGGTAAAAAATCGAGGGCTAGTAGAAATCCTTGGGTAACAGAATAAATATTGAATTTAATTGATGAAAGGAGAAAATATAAAAATGCAGTAAATGAAGCAGGCAAAAAGGAAGACAAACGTCTCAAAAATGAGATCGACAGGAAATGCAAAATGGCTAAGTGGGGATGGCTACAGGGCAAATCTAAGGATGTAGAGGCTTATCTCACTAGGGGTAAGATAGATACTGCCTACAGGAAAATTAAAGAGACCTTTGGAGAAAGGACAACCACCATGGAAACCCAGTTCTATGCAAAGAAGGGAAAGCAGAAAGGCGGAAGGAGTATATAGAGTGTCTATACAAGAGCGATGTACTTGAGGACAATATAATGGATATGGAAGAGGATGTAGATGAAGTTGAAGTGGGAGATATGATACTGCGTGAAGAGTTTGACATAGCACTGAAAGACCTAAGTCAAAACAAGGCCCCGGGAGTAGACAACATTCCATTAGAACTACTGATAGCCTTGGGAGAGCCAGCCCTGACAAAACTCTACCATCTGGTGAGCAAGATGTTTGAGACAGGCGAAATACCCTCAGATTTCAAGAAGAATATAATAATTCCATTCCCAAAGAAAGCAGGTGTTGACAGATGTGAAAATTACCAAACTATCAGTTTAATAAGTCACAGCTGGAAAATACTAACGCAAATTCTTTACAGACGAATGGAAAAACTGGTAGAAGCTGACCTCGGGGAAGATCAGTTTGGATTCCATAGAAATGTTGTAACACGTGAGGCAATACTGACCCTACAACTTATTTTAGAAGGAAGATTAAGGAAAGGCAAACCTACATTACTAGCATTTTTAGACTTAGAGAAAGCTTTTGACAATGCTGATTGGAATACTCTCTTTCAAATTCTAAAGTTGGCAGGGTAAAATGCAGGGCACAAAAGGCTATTTACAATTTGTACAGAAACCAGATGGCAGTTATAAGAGTCGAGGGGCACGTAAGGGAAACAGTGGTTGGGAAGGGAGTGAGACAGAGTTGTAGCCTCTCCCCAATGTTATTCAATCTGTATATTGAGCAAGCATGCAAATGTTCTTAAGTCAGATGTCAGCTCTGTGCCAGTGTGCATTCAGCTGTCAATGACAGGACTCTGTTCTTGGACAGTTAATAGGGTGTTAATGTTTCTCCGAGTTTGTGACTATTCAATGTGTAATTATCAGCTCATGTAATTTTGTGTATGTACTGGCTGTCAACAGAGATTGTAGAAATGTCACCTTGTTTATTAAAATTTATTAAATTAAAATCCCATTAAAATGAGAACTAAAGAGATCTCAGTATTATGCATTTCTGAGCACTGGTTTACCCTGGAAATAATTAAACAAGCAAAAATAAATAAATTCATTCATCTTTCTGCTATTGCATAAGAAACAGCAAGCAGGTAGCAACTTACATTAAGGAAAATATAGATTTTACCATTCTACCTGATTTAATTGGAATGAATGTCAAAAAGAACTATGAAACTGCAGTTACAAAAGTTAATAAGTTCAACCTGGTTACTGTACAGCGTGTTTCAAAATTAATACACGGATTTTAAGGCTTTGTAGCACATATTACATTCCCCTTACAATTATAAATAATACACCAAATGAAAGAGAAACACAAACAGTTTTTCTTACAATTATTCAGTGTGAACACCAATCACACATCAAGTCGATAGGTGAGTTGTTCCGAAACCTTGATCAATGTGTTAAGAGTAACTGTTGCAATAACACTGTTTCTAAAGTCAGATAGATTAGCTGGTATCGGAGGCACATACACATGATCGCATCAGATCATGTGTGAACATGGAGGTCATGCATAAAATGCTGTGTCAACCGGCCCCTTGTGCCCAATCCACTGGTTGGATACAACGTCTTTTAACCAGTCGTGTACTGAGTTAAGCCAGTGAGGCGGCACACCATCTTCCTCCCAAACAAAGATGTGTGTTTCATTTTCTTCCCATTGAGGTATGGGCCATAGCTGTAGCACATCATGATAAGAAACATCAGTTACAGTTGATTCACCAAAAAAGAAAGGCCCATGAACTATTCGCAGGGATATTTCTTGGGGCTAAGCATGAAAGACTCGCACTCGTTCAACATATTTTTCAGTCATTCCATACTCTTCCCGTTGTGCACAGGTATACAAATAAAACTGTTGGAGTTGCTCTTTCATTTGGTGTATTATTTACAATTGTAAATTGAACGTAATAAATGCCACAATGGCTTAAAACTGGTATCTTCATTTTCAAACACCCTGTATTGCTATAGTTTACCAATCAACGTCTGGAAATTTTGAACTTTTTCTTTAATTGGAGACATAGTGAAACAAAGTAAATAAAATGGATTGTAATTTGACAATCTGTGGTGACTTCAACATTGATTTTCTCATAAAAAGTAGAAACAGAAAGACCCTTTTGAACCTTGTTACAACACACAATCTAAGGGCTGAAGTAAAAGCTGTTACCCCAGTAAAAGACACTTGTGAAACATCTCTATATCAGTTTCTAGTCAAGAAGAGTTCACACAGCTCCTCCAAAAAATTTTCATAGCAGGCATTACTGACTATATTGCTCAAATTTCTTACTGAAGAAAGAAAAAAATGGTCAGAAGTTTACAAAAATAATGACGTAAATGGAAAATACAACTTTCATTGACACTTTAACCCATTTCTTTCAAATTACAGTTTCACAGAAAACTGTAACCAAAAGAGTGAACTCTTGAACAAACAACTTGCTCACAAGAGGAATGAGGGTTTCTTGCCAGGTGAAAAGACTACTTCATAAAAAATGTAAATGAAAAATTCCATACCTGAATAACACATATGCTATAAAAATACTCCAAAATACTAAGACAGTAATACGAGCAGCAAAAATAATGCATAATGATGAACACCTTTATAATTTGGCTAAGTAAGCAAAGGCTATGTGGAGTGTTATAAAACAGAATCTCGTGAAAACAGAGCATAATGCCTATCACAGGAAAACAGAAAAATAACAAAACCAAAAAAAGTATCCAACACATAACAAACCCCCAAAAAGTAGCCAACATATTTGTTGCTGATAATATGATAAAATCAAACTTCAATGATAACACAGAAGCTAATGAATATAAAATAAGTGAATGTAGAGGATCGACATATATCAGTTCCATCTCACAACATGAAGTTGCGAAAGCAATAAAGGGAGTAAAAAATTACAACTCTGGTAGGCATTGATGGTGTCCTTGCAACAATTTTACAGATGAGTGTACCAAACTTAATTGAAATACTTACAAACTTATGTGAATGCTCACTTCAGGCAGGCACTTTGCCTGATGTATTGAAAACATCAAAGGTTACTCCAGTACAAAAAAAAGTAAGAGAGATAATGTAAATAACCAGAGATCCATCACAATTTCCTCCTGTATTTCAAAAATATTTGAGAAGGTTATGTATGATGAACTTATGGAATTTGTAAATAAAAACAATATCCTATGTAATGAACAACAGATTCAAAAATAAGAGGTCAACAACAAATGCCATTTGTGAGTACACCAATTGCATACTAAGCCTGACTGTCAAAAAACAGGAATCAACAGGAATATTTATTGACCTATCAAAAGCATTTGACATGGTGGATCATAAGATTCTGCTGCCACCACTTGAAAAATATAGTATTCAAGATCTGTACAGCAATTGGATCAGTTCCTTCCAGAGCACAAATGTCAACCAAAAATCTACCTCTGATCACTTGCTAGACTATAAACCAATCAAATATGGTGTACCCCAAGGATAAGTAATGGGACCCCTTCTGCACCATAAAAGATCTAAGCTTAAATAGGGATGTGCATAAAATGATCATGTTTGCACACGACATCACAATTATACTAAAAGGATAAAGTAACGAAGAATTGCAGCAATCAGCAAACACAGTCATAAAACCACTTAGCAAATGGGCATAGAATAATTAGTTTGTAATAAATAGTAAAAAGACTGTCACACCAAAATTCCACAATGCTCCAAGCAAGGACTTGTTTATTCCATGTGTCTCTACCAACAATGTACCAGTCAATAAATGTACAGAAACCAAATTTTTATGACTATGGCTACAAAGCAATTTGAAATGGAATAAACATATCAAATACCTTAATCCAAATTTCAGCAAGATATGCTACCTCCTTTGCTCACTAAAATCCTGCTGCAGTGAGAAAACAATAATAAACACTTATTATGCCTACTTTTATTCTTCCTTTAAATAGGGATTACTCTCTTGCGAAACTTTACAGCAGCTGGCAGCACTTTCAGACTGCAAAAAAGGGCCATTAGAATCATGTTTGGATTCAAACCTAGAGATTTATGTAAACGTCTTATGTATCTACATTACAGAAACCCTTATATTCTTCAAAATTTATGTAACAGATAGCAAATCAAAAGGAAACAATGCTATTCACGATCACTTTACCAGAGAAAACAAAAACTTACACGTGACCCAAACGAATACATCCCTGTGCAAAAATGGTGCTTTCCATATTGGAGTTAAACTTTATAACAAACTTCCCAAAAATATAAAAAAGCAACTACTGAGGTAAAACCTTTGGAAAAGCTATGAAGTCATATTTACAGCATTGCTGCTTTTATTCAATTGAAGAATATTTTAACTTATGAAGTGTGCTATTTAAATACTTAGTGTATGAAGCAATAATATTATGAAAAGGATGGTTGCTACTCGTCATATATTGTAGATGCTGAGTCGCAGATAGGCACAACAGAAAGACTGTCAGAAAGTGAGCTTTCAGCCAACAAGGCCTTCATACATACATGTACACGCGCGTACACACACAAATGTGCTCATACAAACAAACACAAATATACACACAAAATTCAAGCTTTCGCAACAAACTGTTGCCTCATCAGGAAAGAGGGGAAGGAGAGGGAAAGACGAAAGGATGTGGGTTTTAAGGGAGAGGATAAGGAGTCATTCCAATCCCGGGAGCGGAAAGACTTACCTTAGGGGGAAAAAAGGACAGGTATACACTCGCACACACACCCATATCCATCCACACATACAGACACACATACAGACTCTTTCCTGATGAGGCAACAGTTTGTTGCGAAAGCTTGAATTTTGTGTGTATATTTGTGTTTGTTTGTGTGTCTATCGACCTGCCAGCGCTTTTGTTTGGTAAGTCTCATCATCTTTCTTTTATATATATATATATATATATATATATATATATATATATATATATATATATATAAGACCTTAAATATGTCTGCTTGTGTCTGTATGTGTGGATGGATATGTGTGTGTGTGCGAGTGTATACCTGTCCTTTTTTCCCCCTAAGGTAAGTCTTTCCGCTCCCGGGATTGGAATGACTCCTTACCCTCTCCCTTAAAACCCACATCCTTTCGTCTTTCCCTCTCCTTCCCTCTTTCCTGATGAGGCAACAGTTTGTTGCGAAAGCTTGAATTTTGTGTGTATATTTGTGTTTGTTTGTGTGTCTATCGACCTGCCAGCGCTTTTGTTTGGTAAGTCTCATCATCTTTCTTTTTAGATATATTTTTTCCACGTGGAATGTTTCCCTCTGTTATATATATATATATATATATATATATCACACACACACATGCAAAACAACTCTCAGACACATATGATGGGTCTCTGGCTGCTGAGACTAGACTGAGAGCAATATTGTTTAATGTATGAAGTGGATTATTGTAATCTTAGAAATGTGTACTTAGAAATCACTTTCACGTGTATATTTATAAACTGGTTTCTCCACTTTTTTACATGTTAGCTGCTTTGTAGACAACATACCAAATAAAATACAATCTACAATGGCTCAGGAGAGTTGCTTAAGTGCAGTAAATTGATACTGTTCACATTCACATCCATTTTTTAATGGTCCTGTTGAAAAATATTTATCTGTGTTGTTTCTGTTCATGCTGTCTCTGCTCTTTATATGTAGTACCAAACAATTCATTTCACATCCACAGCCCACTTTAGAAAATGTTTGAAATCAGTTATCGTACACTACATTTCAACTGGTTACACAGGCCTATATGTTTTCCACTTCCAACCTACTATTATTGCAAGAAATGTTAGTCAAATTTTTCTTGTAAATTTGAACTATCTTGTCACTGTCTGCTGTGCTGCATCATTTGGATGCAGTACACAGAGATATGGGGTCAGCACGTGGCTTTCCTAGTGATTGCCAGCTTTCCTGATCTTAGAGCTACTAATTCTATTTCAACCAGCTTCTCAATTGACCTTACAATACTGTGTATGCCCAGTTCTGCACCTCCCAGTTAAATCCAGATCCTCCATACATGATGGCCACTCAGAGATGGAGATGGACATTGTCTTATGGCATCAATACATTAAATGATACATTTATGGCAGAATAAACTAAACAAAATAGTGTTGTGTAGTTCCACAGAAGTGACTGAATTACCTGAAAGAGTAAATGTAAATAACTGTCACCAAGAATTTATTTTTACCTTTTGCCATATAAAATCAGAGCAACAAAATTAAGTAATGAAGTACTTAGCAGTAGAACAAAATAGTGTTGTTTCGGTATATGAAATGATTGAATGTCCCAAAAGCAATAAATGTAGATAACTGTGACCAAGCATTAACAACAACACTGAAAGGATAGATTGCTTAACAACAACATTGAAAGGATAGACTGCTGCTCATCAGATACGGTAGGTGTTGAGTAGCAAACAGTCACGATGGAAAAGAATGCTAGAAGTATTCAGCTGTTGGGCAAACCCTATCAGATTTGGAAAAAACACACATATTCACACAAGCACAACTCACTCACACATTGCATGTGAATTTGAAAGAGAGTAAGGGAGAAATAGAGGGAGAGAGAGGGAGGAGAGAGAGAGAGAGAGAGAGAGAGAGAGAGAGAGAGAGAGAGAGAGAGAGAGTATTGCCTTTGTGTGAACATGTGTGTGTGATTTAAATCTGATAAAGGCTTTAATTTGAGCAGTGCATACTTCTAACATTCTTTTCCACTGTGCCTGTCTGCATCTCAGCACTTCTTCTGCATGATGAGAAGCAATATATTCTTCCTGTATTCTTATTCCATCCTGGATATTCCACTGTAGCCAAGTATTTATCTTCTGCCTTATAAAACCAGAGCAATAAAATAAAGTTGACATTCAATAACTGTGCAGTAAGGGTCATTATGCACTAAAAAACATGTTTTACCTCTTTCTTTGATTTTAGCTCCTCTGAATTAAAACTATTGAGCAACAAAGCCAAGAAGAGGTTCAGCACCATGAAATTGCCCATAACAAGTGCTGGAAGAAAAATTGCAAAGCAAGTTTCAGGTCCCTGAAAACAGAAAGAGATAATTATCGACTGCAAGCTGTCTTTACACCATTATAAAGCAAGAACATAAATTTTAATGCTACTTGTTATTACTAAGTAACATAATTTGCAGGATCAGTTCAATATTATTTATGTGGCCAGAAAATAGAAAATAATCTACAAAGTACATATTTGGCATCAAAGAGAAATCTAAATTTGAGAAAATTATTTTAACAGTTTTGGCACACATATTAATTTAAGATCAACATACTGCATACATCTATTATTTTCAGGAAAACTCAATTCTTTGGTCATTACTTTAATGCCATTGTTGTCATATCATTTGATATATTATTTCCTCTGGGTTTTCAGGGCTACATTCTAGTTGCCCTTCAGCATATTGTTTTTGTCTTTCTTTATCCTTGGTGTAAATCACCAGTATTTCATATTACATTAATATGAATTAGGATAGACTGCTACTGGTTACAGACACAAGTTGAGTAGCACACACTATGCGGTGAGTAGCAGTCTATCCTAATCCACGTTGTTGTTATTCCATCCCAGATTTTCCACTGTTCTATTTTAATCTTGCAATAAATAGATTATATCTCTGGTAGCGTCCACTGAACAATTACCATGAATTTATTTTTTCAGATCCAGATTATAGCATACATATGCACAGAGTGCGATAACTTCCAGTATGTCTTTTTGCCTGATTGTACTCCCTAATTGTTCACTGTTTGCCATGCCATAAACTATTCAGCTGCATTATTTTATTTACTTCTCTTTGACTGATTAATAACTTCATAAACCAGAGTGTGAAGGTTTTAATTCCATATATAAAATTAATATAAGAAAACTTACTGCCATGGATATGGACCAAACTAACTGCTGCATATAAAGCTTCATCTGCAGTACTCTTGAGGATTATATAAAACATAAAAAAATGTTGCTACTTTTTATAAAGTATGTCTTGTATTTTTTGAACATACAAGACATCAAATCACAAACTTTTTTTATACAAAATCTAAAGTCCATCTGTTTCAAATTATAGCTTGAATCTGTTCATTTCCAAATTTTTCATTCAATATTCAGCTTGAACGGAACCTATTTGTTTTTGCCATAGCACACTAGTGCTTAACTAAAGCATACATTTTTCAAAATGCTTCTGAAATCTGAAGCCTCTGTTTAATGCTATTAATTTTTCACAGAAAAATTCTTAATATTTTGAATAGCAGCCAATGTTCAATAAGTGTAGATCACAGATGACATTTCAGTTTTTTGTCTAATGTATACACATCAAAACTTTCTAAGAAACACACTATTTTACTCTTAACAAAAAATCATAGGGGATCTATTTTATATTTATGTATCATATACATGTAACTAATCATACGTATGTATCATTACATAACTTTCTAAGACTGGGCAACTATTAAACAATGGAAAGTACAGAATGAAATAACAACAATATGAGAGGATAGATTGCGACTCACCACACACAGGAGATATTGACTCACAGACAGGCACAACGGAAAGATTGCTAAAATACTAAAGCTTTTGGACAAGGTCCTTCTTCTGCAAAAGACTGGTTGGTTGGTTGGTTTGGGGGATTAAAGGGACCAAGACTGCATTCTGCAAAAGAATACCGTACATTTTCACACAAGCACAACTCTCTCTCTCTCTCTCTCTCTCTCTCTCTCACACACACACACACACACACACACACACACACACACACAGAGACACAGACATCTCAGGACAATCAGGCTACAACACCATGAGACAATGGCCACATGTGTGTGAGTTGTGGCTGTGTGAATGTGGGTGTGTTTTCTATTGTAGGAGCAACATATTGTCCAAAATGTTTAATATTTTAGCAGTCTTTTTCATTGTGTCTGTGTGCAACTCAATACCTTCTCTTTGTGGTGAGTAGCAATCTATCCTTTCCTCACCAAGGGTCAGCAACACGCTTCTAATCATATTAATCCTATGAATAAACAAAAGTACTTACATCTTGACACACGTCATCCTTTTCATTCCTCCCATGCAGGTTTCACATTCAAGACAAACATATCTGTTCACAAGCAGATTTATTACTGCAATACACCACTATTCTCACCCCAGCCTTCATAGTATGTAAGTATCCCATCAGCCTAGTTCAAAATCAGATTTCCTGGGCCATCACATTCAATCCTGATAGTGCTGATCCCTCCAAAAAACAACTCAGGAGTACACCTCTTGTCACTCAGTCCTATGCTTGTCTTGAAGGTATTAATCAGCTATTTTGACATGGCTATAACTTTCTAATATCAAGGTCCATTCTGTGTGACATTTTGCTCATCACAACTAGAACAGATTTTAGTTGCCTTCTGGCCCCCTACCTCACACGCCGCCCCCACCCCCAATGTCTGCTATATCCTGGTCAGACCCTATGCTCCTTCTGCACCCATTTCCCAACCCTATAGTTCCTCCCCTGACTGCCCCAATGTAAGACTTGCCTGATGCACCCTCCTATTACCACCTATGCCAGATCTGTAACCGGCAAAACATGTACTATCAAATGGAGAACCGCCTGTGAAACAATGCATGTCACGTACCGGGTGTTATGTCTATCACCAAGCTATCAGTTTGGATGAATAGGCATAGATAGAGGGTGTATGCTGGCAAAAAACAATATCTTGTTCCACAGTATGTCCTAGAATATGACAGTCATGACTTTGGTGCCTGTTTCACCACACATGCCATCTGGATTCTCCGTCCTGACACCAGTATCTCAGAACTCTGCAGATGGGTGCTGGTGTTACAACATGTGGTTGATTCTCACCACCCGCTTGCCCCAAATCTACGCTAATTTTTGTAGCCTCAGCATTTCTATTCAGTAACTATTCATTTTCTTCATTCCCTTTCATTTTCCTATACATTTTATTTTCCGAACTATCTATTCTCCACATCCTCCCTTCCCCACCCCATCCACTCCGATTTGTCTACCATCTTTCACTCTTATGACTCTTGCATGATGTTTTATCAGTAATCTCTATCTTGCTTATTACTCTCTCTTCCACCTTTAATTTCTCAGGTTTCCAAATTTCATTTGGTGCAGGCATCAAAATCAGTCTTTCCTTCTCATCTCATCCAGTAAGACTCCCCTGACCCATGTTCTGAGCGACTTTTCTTCAACTCTCCCCATTTCCTAAACCTCACCAGTGCTTTTCCCTCGTCTCTCTTCCTTTCTCTTCAATTCTTCTGCCAGAAGAAAGAGCCACTGGCTCCAAAAGCTTGCACATTTCTCTACCTTTCACACGCATTTTCTCCTGCTGCTGCTTGGCAAGTAAATTTTTTTAGCCAATTTTGTCATATTTTAAGACATTGATTATTTTCATTGAGAGATAATCTTCTGTGATTCATGTGTGTTACATTCAATGAAAAGCATTCAGGTAACACATGAGGTAAAGATACTTTTATGCTTCCTTATGGCTGTTACAATTATATGCTCTGGCTCCCTAATATATGGGAAAGAAAATTTACAACAATCTAAAAGACAAGAAAATTCAGAGGAAAAGCTGCATGATACTTTACTATAGCAGTTCCACTACTCAATTTAAGAAGGATGTCCCCCATCATAAGTCTTATTTTATCTGTAAACCCAAGTATTCATTCTCACTAAATAAATTAACCAATTTTAAAACACATATAAATCTCATTAACTGTAATAGCACACAAATTAATTATACTGCACATTATGACATGTTTTCTGAACCACAATTGAAGTAAGATTAAATGTATAATATGTAAATAAATCACATTTCATAAAAAAAAAACTACCTTCCATTTAATTATAATGAGATTTGTATGGAAGTAACTATAGAATGAAAGATTTTACATGCTTTCTGGCATAAAAAGCACTCAGTGATAGACAATAAATTAATGAAAGTGTGAAACATGTATGATAAATTAAAATGTAACTGCTTTCACTCATTCTACATCAAAATTACCTCCTCACTCTCTGCTCTCATGCAGTCCCACAGTGGCTCAATCCATTCTCCACATAAAATTCTAAATATCATCATAAAAGAATGGAAGAAATCTGTGAAGTTCCATCTGAAATTAAGAGAAATTTAAAATATTTTCACAATGATTTTTTACTGGAAAAGTTATGAAAAATACACTTTCCCATATTAATCAGAAAGATTAATACAACAATCAATTATACATGAGAAATTCTTATGGATACTTATTAATATTTTTCTATTTGTGATTATTTTATTTTGTCAATGGACAGACATTGAAATAATTACAGAAAATAACTGATAAATATGCAATGGATTTCTGATTACTAAATAAAAATACTTTCACATTGTTATGCAGTAGGAGAGTGGGTTTGGAAATTTAGCAGGAAAAAGCTGGCAGATAAAAGCCTGTGGGTATTTCATTCTGGCACAAGCTTTAATCTGTCATGAAATTGTGACACTTGTTTAGAGTAAATGACTGCAGCAGTTAATTGCAATAAGATTTGAAGATAAGTGAGATGCAGATACTAGATTTATTCTTTATCCAAGAAAGTGGACATGAACCAAAGCAAGTGTGTTACCTGAAGTAAATCCTGCAACTGACTGATCCTGTTGCACTATGAATTTCGAGTAACACGGTTTCAAGATATGCTTTACTCATCATGTATATGAAAACACTGGCATAAATCTGCCCTTTTACTATATATTGTTCATTTTAACAACTGATAAACATCAAAGGACTGCTACATACGTAGGCATGCCAAGTTCCACAAGATGCATTATAGTTGTGTATATTTTTACTTGTGACAAACCTGTTTGTAAAATTATTTTTGATAAACCTCTGTGAAATGTGCAATATATATTCCATTAAAATGCTAACGTGGAATGAGTAATGAATGCACAACCAAAAATTGTTTTGAATATATGAAGATGACAATCTTACATGTTGAAAATGGTTAATAAAAAATAGTTTTGAATAATTTCTTTAAAAAACACTGTTCATGCATAAAGGTATCAGTTTTATTAAGTGTTTTGACACTGTTTTTTGTGAATGGTAATTTTAATAAACAACCATAATGTAATGAAACACCAAGAGAGGTTGGTTTGAGTTATTAAGAAGACTTCATGAATTTCCATTGTTTCACTGCATGTGCCAGCCACGTAAGATCAATAGTTAAGTTTAAGTGGATGTTTTCAGCTTTGGAACACGCACATTGCAATTTTTACTCTTGAATAGATTTTAGGCGAGAAAAATTTACTTCTAGGGATGGTCGTTTCATCCAATGGCAGTTGATACTAGAAACAATATGCTTCAAACCTGGGCAGTAATTCAAAAGGATTCTTGATGAAATTCAAAGAAAATGCACACCAGTTTTTAAATGAGATTAGTCAAAGTTCTGTACAAGAAAATCGGTATTAGAAATATTTGTAGATGGTACATACCATACTAGACCAAATAGGTGCACTTTGGAATGCTTGAAAGCCCAATTAT